>NW_026915713.1:6747125-8058906 GCF_034315485.1 Pezoporus occidentalis | reverse complement strand
ATGGATTGAGTACTTTTTTTGGCATAAGAGACCTGAAAATTCAATTTCCTCATCATCCAGATGGGATTTGAACCTAATAACATCACTTCCAGGCAAACATGCCCCACTTCAGTGCTGTGGGGGACAGGTCTCCTTTGAGCTCTCCTCTGGAGTGCTTTGTCATAATACTGAAAATATTAAATTGAACAGAGCATAAGGGAAAACTGCTATAGCCTTATAGCTAGGCTGCTTATCCAGCAAGTAGGAAACCTAGTTTCAAGCTATCTGTTGCAGAGCACTTAGAGCATGGGTTTGATGGGTTTGTGCTAGAAGATGCAAGGACAATTGTCTGCTTTTCCTGAAAAAGTGGGAATGCATTCTGTTTAACAAAAACTAGAGAGAAAGTTTGGATAAAACAATATGAATGCACTGAGCCCAGGGCATGAATGCAGTGCAGAGTCTTTTAAAATATTTTTTTAAATGGAATATAATTGCTTTTGTGAGCAGGAAATTCTTCCATGTTGTCAGTACATAATTGGTGAAACCCACCACAATATTTATAGCAGCCATGATACATGGAATTTTAAACTTCTTGGGTTTTGTTGAAACACACCTTCTAGTTTAGGCATTAGTATCCATTTCTCCCTTGGCCTGCAGAGACATGCTGTGCCAAAACTTGTCATTTGTTTTTGGTTCATGAGTAAATAATAGCTCCTTGTACCTCCACAACTTGTTTCGTAGAACTGGAGAATCAAATTCATCCCACTGAGTAGTCCAAGAAATTCCTTTTTGGTGTGATGATTCATGAATCTAAATTGTTTATAAGCTACTATTTTAAACACCAGCAGAGATGGAGTGTTCCAGACAAGAGTTATGATAAATGCACTGCACAGTACCTCACGCCTTTGAAGACTGGCTGTGTTTTCTTTATTTATATCATCCGTTTGTATAACATAGTTAAGCGCCTGGTCTAATGCCACCTGTAGGTCTGACAGCTTCACATCCTGTTCACTGAGCTGCTCCAACACATCAGATACTAGAGATCTGGTGTCGTTGTACCTCTCATGAAAATCTTCAACTTGCAGAAGCACTGTGAAAAAAATCAGAGGCCACTGATTAACCTGAAGCTTGGATTTGTGACATAACCCACTGATGCAATAATTTCTGTTGCTGTTATTGAGGGAACAGTAAAACACATTTGTTAAAAGCTTACTCGGAGGATCATCTACCTAGATTTTACTTTCCCACCCATTTTGGAAAGGAAAGATGCCTTTCATTTTAGTGCTTCATTTTAATCCCGTTAATTTCCCCTCTCAAGTAGCTATTCCTAAAAGAAACTAGATTTGGCTTTCCTTCCTCCTAATTTGTTTCTCATTCTCACAGTGAACCAGGCTGTTATGGAGAAGACAGTCCTTATTGTACTGGGGCTCTGACTCAAGTTCACCAAGCTGTGAGAATTAGGCTGCCACTCTTTCCCATACCAGCAGTTATTTTCTCTCTGCTGGAGTTTACTGTCCCTATGGCAGAGCTGGCAGGCGGGGAGGAAGACGTTCACACAAGCAATTCCAGCCATGGCATGAACGTTCCTAAGCAGCTATTGCTGAAGTGCTGCAGTATGCAGGCACACACAAGCACACACATTTTCTGCCCATTCTGCCATGGGGGTAGCAAGCGCCAGCAGAGACTTGGGGCAGGCATTTGGAAGCAGCAGCATCTTTGGCACACTAGTTGGTGCTTGCCAAGTGCCTGCTGGTCCTCCCCAGGGGCTCAACAGTACATCCAGCACAGCCCAACCCATGCCAGCTGCACATCAACATGTGGGTGAATGGAAAACTTAAAACTCACACTCCTCCGCTCCATATTCTTCCTCATGTGCAAGTTGCTTCTGATTAGTGAAAGGCTTACGGCTTCTGATCTCCTTCAGCATCTCCTCAGCCACACTCAGCTTCTGGGCAGTTTCTTCAGGGCTCAGCTCTTGCTGAATTGCATAGTAGTTCATCTTGCTGCTGATTTCTGTGGGAAAAAGGAGCACATGGTCAGTCCAGCATGGATACAGACAAGTAAAAACTGTGGAGTACTTTTGTGAATCCAGATCATGATGATGGCAAAATAAAGTTTTAATTGTGTTCTAACTCTATAGTAGATAATTATTATGTTTAATTCAGTCTTAAAATTAAACCTGTAAATAAATCACTCTTCCTGGCATACGTGAGGGTCTTGTCAGAAGAGGAGATTAAACAGGCATGGGATGTGTGCATTACTTGGCTTATTATGAGTTCTGTGGCATGTAGCAGGCTGGGGAATTCATCCAGGATTGCGATTTTTAAGTGTTGCCACAAAAATGTTGTGTTCATTAAGTAACAACAGAAGCAAGGAGACTGAAATAACCTCTTTTTCCATCTTAAAAAGTTCCTGAAGAGGTAACATATGGCTTCTGGCCTGGTACTGCCTTGCTGGTTTGGAGACAGATACTATTTCAAGGTTTTGGTCTCCATTCAAAAAACACTGTTGGATCACTGCAGCTGAAATTGAGTTTACCCTTCTCCAGTGTAGGTGTTACAAAATTTGCCCCTTTCTCACTGTGTTGTGAGTAGTTCTGGCTTGCGTTCATCACTACTTTTGTGGATAATCAGCGCTGGCAAAGCCTGCACTGTGAATATGTAAGATTTTTATAAAAAATAGATGTGTAATTGTGGCACAACTGATTCTTTGGCAGAGTATCCTTGTATGCAGTTTCTTGCTGGCTCCTGAGCTCATTAGTGAAGCCTTAAAGGCTCATACCAAGCAGTAACCGACCATGACCAGCAGCTCCATGGATTTCTTTTTCCTTTTTATGCTGGCACATGCATGTGTGCGTGTGCACACAGGCCTTCCCTTGAGCAAAGAGTGGCTTTCCTTCTACAAGGGTAGAATAGCTGTAGAAATAAAATGTGACAGATGGCCAGGGAGTCAAAGGCAAGATTTAGCATCACAGGGGTAAGAAGGTTGTAGAAATGTACATAAGTCTGGTCTCAGCCTGCCTCGTGTGTGTGATGGTATATCTTAACTATGTTTGTTGAAATAATGATTGAAGCACCCATGGAGATGAGGATAAGCAAGGATAACAGTTGATATGTTACTGCCCTTCCTTATACAAGTTGCCACAGAGCTTTCAATAATTGCTTTAAGACAGAGCTAATCAGATTTCTTAATCAAGTATTTCTATTGTAAAAGGACTGTTTAACCTCAACTGCCAGCTAGCCTTTCTATTCTGGTGCCATACACAGCTTTTGTATACTGTTGGCTTTGCCAAAGCTGGGGGAATTCAGTGTGCTCTCCAGCAGGATGGAGGCCTTCATGATGCAGGTGTACAGGGGATCGGTGCTTCTGAGTACATTTAGTTGTGGTTTTATTGCTTTCTGTAGGTGCTGAAGAAGAAGCTGCAACAGGTTTAATCTCAATTTCATATATCAGCATGATAATGATATGTCATAGGTATTCCAGATGAAGGTGGTTGTCTTTGACTAGGGAACCTTTTCTAAGTGCAGTTGTGCTTGTGAAGGTGTTCACTGTTGTTGTTTATCCTTTGATATATAGGGCAGTAAAAATTCTTGAAAATGCAAGAAGTTTTGCAGGTTCTAAATAATAATGAAAAAATCTTCATCTGGGAAGGTGTAAAATGCATACATTTACAGTCAGAAGAAAAGCTATGTTTTGAAATTTATGCTAGATATAGAGATGCTTTTATTGCTCTAGCGTGTTGCCCAAGGATGGACTTTCTAATTTTTATCTGCATCCCCTCACATCGTATTGACAGATGAGCAGGATACAGAGGCAATAGGTGACAGTTTGTCCCACATTTTAACATGAAAAAGCTTTTGTTTTCACTCTTTTCCTAGTTTTGGGAGATCTTCCTCATCGTGTTTACCTCTCCTACTGTGAAACAGCATCACCATAACCATTTCTGACAGCCTGCACCAGCCACACAGTTTACAATTCTGCCTTTCACATTTACGTTTAGAAGCAGCACTTTCTTTGTGGAAAAAGAAGGCAATGAGGATGCAGTTTTCCATTCTATTTCTGTATTTCAATCATAATAATAATAAAAAAGAATAAGAGGAGAACACTTAGTGTGTAACGCTCTGTAGATGTGTCTGGACCCAAACTCAATTGGAAATTCTGGTCAGACGAAGCAATAAGCAGCTTGAAAAGAAACTCACCACCACCTCCCACATTGATCTCGGGGAAGCAGTAACTTCACGAGTTTATTTATTATTCAGTGTCCTTTTCTGTTTAGAAGCATCTGCATGAAGTTATATGAACCCGCATAATTCTACTCAGCAACAGTTTGCTAAAAGGCAAAAAAAGATTTAAAGTAAAACACTCACTGGTGCGATGGCCAGAGTTTGTCAGCCTGAACTCACTGCCATGGGTTGAAAAGGGAAAGAACAATTTAAATAAAAATCGGTCTAGCAAGTCATATGGCCTCCATTGCTTATCAGCAGCATGGAAAAAGTGCACTTGCATGAACCTGCTGACAATTAAGGCATGGAGCACTCTCATGACCCATCCTGTGCTTGTGTCTGTGGTTCCATCCAGCCTCAGTCTGATACTAACTTTTTTTTCCTCAAGTGTATATAAATACCTTGAGCAGCTATTCAAACAAACAAAGGCTACAGGCTAATTTAGCTTGAAGTACTTCATGTAAACCTATTTACTATTATTTTGCTCTGTCAAAGAGAGAAAAAAGGAAGAGAAGCTCTTGTTCTGGGGGTCAGCCCATATCAGCCCATGGTATCAGTTGTCTTTTAAGAAAGACAAGTTTTTGTAATGGCATTGGAGGCTGCAGGAACCTCATGTGCGGATTGCTTTGCGAGAGTGCCCAAGTGCTGTGACATTTTTTTGCTGGAGGCTTCATTAATACATTCTTGACATTGAGCTGAACCAAAAAGAAATCTATTTACCTTGAATGTTATCCCTCATATTATTGAGCTGCTGCACAAGCTGAGTAGCACGGTTGTTGGTCTCCATGGTTTCCTTCTGTATCATTAGGCCCTTGCTGGATGCTTCATTTCCCTATGAATAAACCATGGGAGCTAAACATTAGATTTCTTTTCAGATCCATATGCACATGTGAGGATGAACAGTGCAAACACACATTTTGCCTTCTCCTGATGTGCATGTAAAAGTCTCTTTATCACATAAAGTGGCATTTACAGAGGTGTTTGAAGTGAAGGGCTGTCTGTCTTGTCGGTATTTGCAGAATTGCAGAGTGAGAGGTTAAAACCTTTCCCATATTTATCCATCATTTGCTGCAACCAAATTGCCATAAATTATGTACAGTTGTGAAACACCCATCTGCTGAGTCTCCTAGGCATTCAGCAGGACTGGCTTATGTTGCTGGATATGGTGTTTCCTGAGTAAGCATATAGACTGAAGAATCAGCTCTCAAGCTCACAACCATTTTTAGATCAGTGTCTCCCTCAAGTGAGGTCCCCAACTCTGCAATTTGTTAAAATTAAGAAAAAACAAGAGGATTCAAAATACGAGAGCAGAGTGTTTTGCCTCCTATACTATATGATGTTGGAGGGTGTATTCTGCATTGTGTTCCTTTACATGTACAGGAAACAAAGGGAAACATAGCTATTTTTCCAAGAAGGTCACTGACTTTTGGAGTCCTTAGACTTAATTTTCACTGGTATTTTCCAGGAAAAAAATTGGCTGCTGTGCCATCAATGTTCCTAGACCCCGTGTAAGTCTGCACCACATGCTTGCCACTGGTAAGCTGTTTGATTCAAGGTCCCTGTTAGGGCTGCATGAGCAGAAATTCCCCTTGTAAAATTAGTTTCTGGACTTGGAGTGCCGTAACACTTTTCAAGCCGGAAGATGCCTGGCTGTTGGTGTGCTCGCTTCATACTTGTTTAATGAATCCTGCAGCAACTACAGAGGACACCGCCGCTGCCCCTCAGCCCTGCAGGGCTCAGCCGTGCCTTGGCTGCGGGCTCAGTCCCAGCCAGGCTGCGCCGGTCCGGGGAGCCGGTTTTTTCTCGGGGTGTGCAGAGGCACCAGGTGGCGCTTGAATGCAGGGTCAGGGCCGCCAGAGTCTTCCCAATAAGGGTTTATAGAAAGGCTTTAGTTTTACTGCTGTTTTACTTGGATTTTTAGTCTTTGAAGGGCAAATTGCTTGATAGCTATCAGGGTTTCTTGTGAATGCTCTATTGCTCAGCATCACCACTTCATGCTTATTTTAAGCAACTTGTTACTGTTTTTACACATACTTGCCTTTTATAATGCTCCTTCCTTGCCAGATTTTTCTTTAACACATGGGAAATTGCTCAAACAGGTTTGCTGATTGATTGCCATGAGATCGATGGGATATACACCTGCTTGACTGAGGGGTGCTCTTAGGGACCTCAAATTCCCACTCATTCATGAGTACAAAGACTCATCCTGAAATTACTAAGAGCCCCGGAAGGAAAAATTCTCAGCTCTCCCAAGTCTCTGCCAAGCATTCAGGTTTGAGCTATGTGCCGTTTTACTCTGAGCTCATCCCAAACAGACTCAGGTAGTTGCAGATCACATGTACTCATTTAGCAGAACGATTTGTTTACAGTTGGTGCATTCATCCTGCTTTTGGGGTTTAGATCAGAATCTGCAGGAATCTCTCAGACACAGGGATGTGCACGTGGAATGCTCTAAATGGAAGATGCATCTCTGCAAAACCTACTTAAGGCTCTTGCACCGGTTTTCCATGAAAATGCCATGAAAGAGCAAGAAGTTCATTATATTCAGAGTTCTTACTGTGCTCTTCCTTCCACTGTGAGAGTCTGGGGCCATTATTTCCATGCCTTTAGAAGCAATTATAAGTGTTTGTGTGGAATAAGCAGTAGAGATAGATAACCAGAGAAAAGACCAGAGGGAACCCTGAGTTCATTGGTTTAGGAACAAACTGAGAAATGAGCTGAGAAATCCCCAAGTAGTACTGAAGATGACAAAAACATTGTTATCCAAATTCACTAGATACTCCTAGAAAACATAAATCCTTAATCATCCTGTCTACCAGCTGAGGCATGTGGGCTGTGCTGGATTTTCACAGGTACAGAGGAGGGTGTATGTGTGAATTGGTTTAATGAAACCTCCTTTGGACCCAGGCATAATCTGTAATACCACAGTGTCTTTTCAGCTAAGTAAGTGCAGATTAAAATCACCCAAACCCAAATTTTCTCTTCTACCTCTCTATACAAACCTTTCTACTCTTCCCCCCCCACCCCCACTTGCTCCTGTATTTGAGTTTTAGTGTAAGGTATAAATTTAATTTGTCTTGTGAAGGAATTGGTAAGTCAATATAAGGATGGCCATTTTGCAGTAAGTGTCAAATATACACTAGTCCTACTACAGCTATGGTTATCTCTGAGAATAGTGATGTATTTCACTAATATATATCTTAGCAACAGAAAGATGTTTAATGATATCTCCTTCAAATAGAGGAAAAGCAATTTTGAGCAGTATTTCTCTCTAAACATATATCATATCAGTATTCTAGTGTGCAGTGAAAGTATTACGTGTGCTGAGAGTAGATAAGCTCAATTTTATAGCCTGGCAAATGAATGTAGATGCAGCATTTATGATTACAATTGTGTTAAAGCATGTTTTGAGTGCTGAACAGACTCCTATCTCAGTGTGTTCATGAAAAGCCTTTTAAACTGGCACTTTTGTAATATATTTTGAAATGTCAAATTGGGGCTAATTTAATTATGAAAGCATACATGTAAAAGAGATATAAGTCAATCTGCATTAGTTTAGTATTGGTTACTTTGCTTAATTAGAAATCAAAATAGAAAGGCAGTCTGTGTATCTCAGATCAAATGTTGTGTAAGGTGGTAGGTGGGATCTCAGATCCTGAGGGGAGGATTTTTGTCACTGGTGACAAACCCATGATCACTTTCACCAGACTTTGGCCCTACATTCTTCCTGTTCTGGGAAGACAACTTCTTAGGTCATTTATGCTTGTAATTCAGAGCTAAAGTAAAGTAGAAAGTTTAGAAATAGAAAATAGAAATAGAGAGTTCTCCCAGCTATATTTTAGGGCACTACCACTCCTTTTGTGGTACCTAGAGGTTCAAACTGGATGTTAGGAAACATTTCTTTACTGTGAGGTGGTCGAACACTGGAAAAGGCTTCATAGAGAGGTGGTTGATGCCCCATGTCAGTCAGTGTTTAAGAGGCATTTAGACAATGCCCTTAATAATATGCTTTAACTTTTGGTCAGCTCTGAAATGGTCAGGCAGTTGGACTGGGTGATTGTTTTAGGTCCCTTCCAATTGATGCTGTTACAGTATAGTAAGCGCTCACTCTAGCATGCAAATATGGCAAGCTGCAAACCATCAGAGGTCTGGCAGGGGGCTATAAACAAACCTGTTCATCAAGTGTTGCTGCTTCTCTCAGGAGATCATTCATTTCATCTGCAGCATCATCAACCTGGATGGTCCAAAGCACAGCATGGTTCTTTTTGTTGGACATTGCTGCCTGTATATGGGGGGGGGGGGGGGGTGAAAGTCAGTGCATCTGAAAACTAATGATTTATCTTGTGAGGGCAAGGATAGAAATTTACAGGAAGGGAGTAGAAATTCATAGATTAAAATTACATAAAAAAAAGAGTCATCAATATTTGTACCTGGAGATGGGTTGTAGTGAGGTTCAGGTCATTCAAGCGCTTTTGAGCTGCAACACCTGTAGAAATGCTCAGTAAAGTCGATTTGCTTTCATCGATAGCCAGAACTGCTAATCGGATGTCATCTGTCAAATCCCAAATACATTTGTCACAGCCTGATGAGAAAATAAGAGAGTATCATTTTTCTTTAGTGTTTGTGTCAGTTAACAGCACATACCTTGAATTCACATTATGGTGATCTTGCCCTATAGTGTTTCCTTCTCTTTCTCACTGATGGATCCTGATGGATACCCATTTTTCTTTCTCTTTTCATCCACCCACTTCCGAGGTCCCACAGTGCAGTCATGACACTTCCAGCTGAGCAACAGCAGCTGGGGCTGCTCCAAGAGGCTGCCACAGCGGCTCCATAATCAGCAGGGAGAGAGAGGAGGTATTTCCTGGCTATTCCCTAGAGGCTGTGCATGTTTGTTGCCTGAAGGACAATAGATGAGGGTCACAAAACCAGCTTCATTTTGTCAGAAGCCTAAACTCTGTATTTAAAACTTAGTGGTATGAGAAACAAGGATGTCCAGCAGATGGACTCTTGGCTGCCTATTTGATTAGGAAGGCAACTTGTAAAAACACAGTTCTAACGTTTGGAATATGCTTGCACAGAACTATATCCTCATACCTGCGGAATGCTTGCAATACTACCTTGTTTTTAGTGACATTTGTGCCACTACTAAATGCAAGAGACTTAGGTGAATGTGAAACACTGATTCCTGCATAATTTTTTGCTTGATATTTTACAGTCGGTATTCTTGATGGCATCAGCTCCCAAAAGTTTTCCTTCTGGTTGCACTTCCAGGCACATGACCTGTCTTCTTGGGAGCCAATTTAGGAATCCATATGTGTGACATTTTACTGCATTATACTGTGTAATTGTACTAACATTTGAAAAAACCATCAGTGGTTACCAATTATTACAACAGAGTGCTTCTGGAAACTCCCCAGGCTTGCTGTCTTTAGAATAGGGGAGATGATAGTGGAAAAGCAACTGATTGATGGATATATGATGAATTGCCAACAGCAACAATTTATACTAGATGTACAACTAGAAAACCATAAATTACGTGCAATATGGCAAAGGTAGAGTTGTGATGGCAGCTTTTAGGGACAAGATATTATTTTGCAGTAACTGCATCTCAAAGTCTGTTGAAGTAACTTAGGTGATATGCGTCTACTGCTCCGCAGTTTGTACCTTATCATTCAGCCTGTATTGGAGTTGGATGTATGCATGTACTCAGTCAAGCAAGTGAGAACATGTTTAAATACTCATTCATCAGGGCATTGTGCATATTCACATGTTTGAGTGCACTGTGAGACCAAGGTCAAAGTGCTTAGCCCACTAGAGAACTGAGCCCTTAAGTTAGTATTTGTAAGCATCTAAATACAAGAGCAATATTAATATTTAGTGTCCTCATGATAGTCTTCTTACTGATGGTTGGGCAGTCTGTGCCAGTAGAAACTTGAGGACTGTCTGCGAGGCATTCTCCCGTCTGGCTGTCACACATTCTCCCTCCACAGTTACATTCTGGGGGAAAAAGAAGTGATTTTTGAAAGAAGCAGCTTCAAAATATAAAATTCACCTTTCCCCTCCCAAGACTAGTGAAATGATCGTACGTAGGATTGTGCATGGATAGTCCAACTAAAATTGAGGACTTTTTGGATTGATTTTTCCTTCAGTATGTAGAAAAAGGTGGTTTTTGCACTGCTGTCAGATTGGACCAGATAGAAATGAGAGGTTGGAACCAGAACCAGAAAGCCTCTGCTGAAATGAGTTGTTCAGAGTTTCCTAGCTGGTCACAAGCAGAGGCAGTGAGGCCAGAGTTGCATCATCTGTGCCGTTGGATTAAGAAAAGTGGTACAAGTAAAGTTATTATTAGTTACAAATGTCTCCACAGCCCTGTGGAATTTATCAATGCTGTGTCAGGCTTTCACTGAATAAGCTTTCCAGCTATCAGGGACTGATAGTGGACTCCAATTCCATCATCAGCTTGACCATATCAAAAAGTAAATATCTCCTAGCACTTACAATGAAGAATAAATGAGGTTTTAAATTTTTTAAAACTTGAGTAATCTACATATTGATTGCCAGCACAAATGGCTGTTTAAAAAGTATAATTTTTAATCTAAAGTGTCTCTTTCAAGGTTTAACTGGCCTTTTATAATATATTATTTTAAAGATTACAATATTCTTGGAACACTTGGATAGAATAACAAAAACTCAAACAGAACCTAAGAACAGCAGTGACTTATCTGGAATTTGTTTTGCTCTTGTGATTCATGGTTTCAGCAGTATTTCATATAACAAAATTGTTTACTGCCATTTTAATGCAGCCCATTCATTGTTCTCTATGAATTACCCTTGTATTTGCATTCCACATTTCACATTTGAGGAATTTTCAGGGGAAATGTGTAAAACAGCTTCAAAGTCAACACAGTGGACTAACATTGGAATAATCCTGTGTAAGTGAACTAGTCTGAGTCAAACTACTCAGTTTTTGTATTAACGTAAGAACAGAATTTGGGTTTTAATTTTGTGGGGCCATCAATATTTCGACCTCACCACAGTCTGTGGGAACTGGCTGCCTCACAGATTTAGGATCTACATTTTTTTAAAACACTTTTTATTTCTTTTGCTAAGAAGTGAAAGAAAACACTCGGTTGAAAGCAGAGATTTCTCTTCAGCTGTATCACAGGATCTAGGCTATTCCCAGGGGCAGGATTACAGTTGCAAGATGAAAATTTGGGTGAGACTGGTGCTCAAATTTTGTCTCCATATTTAAATGGGTAACTCTTAATTTGCTATACAAATGCTTATAGTAAATTAATTTCAAAAGTAGTCCTGACAATTTTTTCATCTGTTTAGGAAGTCCCATATTTTTAGCAGGGAATGAAGATTTCAATTTTACTGTGGCTTACTGCTGGAGAAAGCTTCTAAATTTACCTTTATTTCCAAGGAGCATTTGTGAAAAGCTTTGAAATGAGACTAAAGGACATGTGGTTAAAAAATACATTGAAAAGCAGCTGAAAACTACTGTCCACAGCTACACAGGTTTTTATTTTTTGCTCAAAAGAAGGAAAAAACAAAGATGATCTTAGCAGAATCGAGCTGTTTGCTCATTTAGTTCTCTTGCATTTTTTGTACTATGTACTGTTTGAGGTGCTCTGTGGAAAACATGTATACAGACTCTCGTTTCTTACTTTAGTTTGTTTATTGTATTTAAAAATAAAATCTTTTTTTTTTTTTAAAAAAAAAGTATTTGTCTTATTTCAGAATCAATATTTTTCTAAATAAGAGTTCCTAATTGCTCCAAAACTTGCCTTGTAACCCCCCCATATAGTTTGGATATCATGGATGTATTGAGTGGTGCTCGCCATCTACACAATCTATGTCAATACAACACATTCTGGTGTGCAGCAGATGAAACAAGGAGTGTATAATTCTCTGAAGCACAATACTTCAAATTCAGGATTAGCTAGTCAACCGCAAGATGAAATTCACTCCTAAATAGAGCAAAGCTGCACCTTTCACAACATATTCAAGTGCCCAGGCACTTTTATTTTTAGCAAAGATCAAACACTACAAGGAAATCTGCTAATGAAGAGAATTACCAAGATGATTTATAGTCTGCATGAAAGATCTCTATAGGGAAGTCTTGTACACCATGAAATCCCACTTACACTGTACCTCAGAAACATAAATAATACCAAGGCATTCTGCCTCCAATTCCTTAAGGGTGCAAACCAGAACTATACTGAGGTTATGAAAACTGGGCTTCAATTTAGAAACTATGTTCAGAGATGCCTTCCAAAATTATGTCTTGTATAATCTGCTTAGACACTGGGAATGCTCTGTAATCCTCAGACTTCTGGCAAAGCTATTCTTAGCTATTTGAAGTTCTGCTTTTGCCCACTGCCAGGGCATGATTACTGTGGTTTGCTGAGTTGAAGTGTTGGGTGCGTTTCTCCTGCCTCATGGCATTCAGGAGCTGCAGACTAGATCCTGTCATTCCTCACAGGAGAACTGCAGGTGAATCATCTCTGCTGAACTGAATTAGACAGTGAAATGCATAAATAAGGTTTGCTTTTGCAACCTCAAAACCCCAAAGATGTTGAATTTCAGGCATGTCTTGGGTGCCTAAATTCAGGCAGGAGGTCAGTTTTGGGGCATGCTGTTCCATGCAGCCAATGTCTTTTTGACTGGTTAGGATACCTAGGATAGGCTTTGGGGATTACTGTGCGTGAGCACCATCTCTCCCTGTTCAGCCTAAATGGAATTTAAGCATGTGACTTAGTGATGTGAATTAAATCCTGGAGGTGGATGCTCGCAGGAGTATAAAACCAAAAGGGACCACTAGTGGCATCATTCATGGTACCCTACAAACGGAGACAGCAGCACAAAGGGCATTTGACTGCAGAGCATACTCATGACCTTCCAAACAAGTCCCAAACACACCTTAGTACTTTATAGTAAGTTAGTAAAAAGCAAATTCCAAGTGTACAGTGAGTTGCAAGAAGGACATAGGCTTGACCAAGACATTGCTAAGGCTGTGAGACCTATAACTTTCTGTACTTTGAGATCCTGGAGCACTTCAGAGGCCCGGGTTGGGTAAATGCTTCAGCTGTGTGTTATCCTTGAGTCAGGCTGAGAGCTAGGAGAGATCCATCTCCTCCATTTGTGCTGTGGTCCTTGAGGGAAGGGCCCTGGCAAAGACATTGGGAAGGAGCCCCAAGGTCTTTGCTCTGAGCACCTGCATTTTGCCTTGAGCAGTGGCTATTCCATGGTGCTTTGAAAGCAAATAAAATCTTGTCTCCCAAAGCCAAAGCAAGGACAAAGGACTTGAGGCTAAAGTCCTATTTGAATCAAACTCCATGTAAATTAGGAGAACAGGTATATTAGAGGATGTAAAGATCTGTGATCCCGCTGTGTGGGTATGTTTTGGTAAGATCCTCTGGGCAGCACTTTACCAGACCCTGGAGGTACAGTCATCTCTAGTGTGGAAATGCAGAAATCAGCAAGATTACACAGACACGTGGGAAATGCAGAATAGGTTACCAGTGTGAAAACCAGCAGAAACTGAGCAGGGATTGGGTCAGGACAGGAAGGACAAAGTCTTTAAGCACCTTCAGTGTTTAAAGTGAAATCTCTACCCAAAGAAAGATTAGAGACCCTTATTTAAAATAAGATGCAGGGCACAACAGTGTCTACATTCATCCTCCCCAGGTGTTTGAGGTGTTTGAGTCTGGGGTCTGAGACTTCCTTCTGGGCAATGGAAAGAGCAAAAGTGCCTGGGATGATTCAACTGAACAGAAATGCAGGTTATCCTGACACGTAGGTAGCCAGGAGCACAGCCTGCCCCCAGGGCCACAAGTGTGTGATGACTGAATCAGGCATCTCTGATCTCTGAGGGGTCATCCATAGACCATGCTGTGTTTTGCTTGGCTCTGCTGCACTAAACCATAGGCAATACCTGTGCAGTTTTTAGTGAATCTGGCATCCCCGTAGTAACCCGGAGCGCATCGTTCGCAGTTGAACCCGGTGGTGTTGTGCAGGCAGTTGCGGCACTGGCCGGTCACTTCATCGCAGTCTTCAAAAATCAGGTTTGGGTCCGAGTTGCCACTGCAGTCGCATTTTTTACAAGTGCTTCCAATTAGCAAAGGGTTCCCATAGTAACCAGGGGCACATCTGAAAGGAAGAGCAAGCCCAGTGACGATGAGAGGTGGCATTCCCGTCCGCAGTACCCTTTTTTCTCTGACCTTATTTATGTCACCAGGAATTGATAACCATTGGCAGCTACCAACAGACAGAGGGCAAATTATTTCTGCAGAGGCTGTTTTGTGCTCTTATCTTAATCTGTACAGTTATATATTTCTCCCTTCTTGAACACTCCTGGTATCTCAATCACATCAGTCTGCATTATGTTGTTTCAGTGTGTCTTTAGCAGTAAAATGATTTGTTCCCCATTGTTTTAAAGTTTGTGACAGAATGACCTTGGCAGAGAGGCAGCTCTGGTGTTTATTTTGGTGTCTTTCAGCTTTGGATCTCACCAGCTATATTGTGTTATATAGGAAACTGGGGTAAGAGACTGCCATTTCATGATGCTGAAATTCAGAGGAAGTTGAGACTTTATTTCAATTATAATACACGTAACAAAATGTTATTAATATTATTATATATAAAGAGGTTTATATAAATGCTTTTATGGTGAGGTGCTGAGATGGTTTCTGTTTTTTCCAAAACGGAACAGGCACTGAACCAGCTTCCATTTTCCAGATTTGTTTGATGTTAGCCTAATGGCTGAGAGCAGCCACCAGCCTGGGGGGAGGATTCCTCTGTCGGTTTTGCAGAGGAAGAGAGGGAGGAGGGCAATAAACACCACAGGGGAGGTCTGAAATGGGTCCAAATTGCTTTTTGTCTTGTCATTTTTGGGAAGCATTTCAGCTGAAAACTTGCTACATCTTAAAATGGATGAGATACTGAAACTGTGGTCATTTTTCAAAGTCCAGACAAATGAGCTATATGTAACATTCCTGGGTAACCAGTGGCCCTAGACTAAGGCTTCAGGTACTAGATTTGGTGTCATTGTTTGGAAAGAAAGGAGAGGGTATCTATTAAAGGATTTTCTGCCAGTAGCAGGGAGAGTGCTTAATCCTACAAGCTAGAGGAACTTTTACAGAACAACCTAGTGAGGCAAACAGAGCTGGTACCAGAGTGGGCATGGAGCAGCTCACGAGTTTGAAACAAGGGCTTCACTGGAGGAGCTGGTGGCTGGAGCAGTATGGAACAGTGGCTGGTGGACTGGGGGGGTTAGGGATAATGCACGCTGTTCATGGTGTCACTGCAAGGTGGCAGGGGGGTCCATGACCCAACAGCCTGGGGCACAGAGATCAGGGACTTATACCTCACTAGCTGGGAATGAAGGATTACTGCAGGGAAAGGGATAACTAGCTGGTGTAGGAATTGCTGACTGAAGAAATCAGAGGATTGAATAGTTGTTGCAGTGATTTAGGTAAGGAGGAGTTATTGTACTTCATCCTGTTTTATCACCCTGTTGTCCTGGTCTTTTCTTCATTCCACAAAGTCCTGTTTTAAGATGCTGTTTGTTCTGCTGTTTGTGGGTGGGAAGGGTGAGTTCTCAGGCAGGTTAGTTTAATTTTACAGGTTCTGGATGGGGACCTGAGCAAGGTCTTGTCTCCTAAGATATGAACATAGTTAAATCCAGGTTCTGCTATGTCTGAATAATGAAAATATGGGAGATCTGATAAGAGCTTCCAGTTTTGAACTGTTCCTACATTTGCTGATTTATCTATTTTTGTTTTAATAAAGTAATTTCCTCAATTATGCTTTGTTCATGTTCCAGTCTTGAATCCTGCAGAAAAAAACTTTTAAGCATCTTAATATAAAACACTTGGCTGCCTCAAATCCTGCTTTTGCCAATGACAAAGACTCTGTCTCTTTGCAGCACTGCCAGAATCTTTGGTGCAGATCTTATCATATGGGTGACCCAGATGTGAAGAACAAAAGTGTGACCGGGGACTTCTATACACCCCTCAAAGAGCTGTGAATGTGACATTGAGTGCAGAGTGTGTTTTAATTGACTTTGGTGGAGTCAGTCCCCATTCCCATGGGAACTTGAGCAGGCAGTGATGGGTAATGCTACTATTCAGTCATGCCAAGATGAAATTACAGTATTTTCCCAAATTTCAGAATTTCAGTATGTTTTGAAGTTTGATCAAGAACCTCCCCCCTCTGCGGTTTTTTGGGGTTTTATTTTTTGGTTCTCTCTCTTTTTTTTTTTTTTTTTTAATATTCAATTTATTCTGAGCTGTCAACATTTTGAAAAGTTGGTTTTTAATTTTCTGTAGTTAGGTATTTCCCAAATGATCATCTGCCTAATGTGGCCAAGTCACAGAAGCCACTGAGCAGTGCTGGGGCCAGACCAGCATGTTGCTTACCACTACCCAGCTCTGGCTTTCAGCTAGCATCTACTAAAGACTGCATGCTATTCCTATCAGGCCCACAATATCTGCCCTCTCAAGGAGCAGGACAAGGTGATTTTTTTTCTTCTTTTCTGAAATATACCATTCAGCTCACTTGCCAGAGACACAGTTGACGGTTCCTCAGGTCTGCACAAGTGCTGCTTTTTATGACCATCTGACTCACTTTTATTAGCCATATCTCCTCATCTGGAGTAGCTGTCTAAAACAATTAGAAACTTTAAAAGCTGAAAATAAATGTGTCACCTTCACTTTCTCTTTCCCTTTGCTACTCTGTATCTCATAGGGCTGAATTGCACTGATCCTCTTTTAAATAGTTGGTAGCACGAGAAGAGCAGAGGCAACTGAATGGAAACATGTTGCTCCATCTCTGCCCCTTGTGGCCTGAAAAAGAGGAGCCCTGGGGTAAATATCTTTTCCTCTGTTGTATCAATAAATGGCTCTTTGTTGCTAACAACGAATATTTCTTCTCCCATAATAATCTGCTAAATTATCTTTGTTTCATTCTGTAGCCATGTTTGCTTCCTGTAATTATTGGTGAGTAAGAAATTAACTTCCTTTTCCCTGGCAATACCAAAAGAACCTTTTATGTTTATTCACCGTGGACACTAAAGTATCATTAGTTCAGTTCCCTTTTTTAACATTTGGTCATTAACAAAACCTAGATTTCATCCACTACTGCCTTAATGCCTTACTGCTGAAGTCCATGAGCAAGATGATTCATTCCTAAATCTCAAATGGGAAGCTGTTTTTCTCAGTCCTAGCAAAGGCTTTTGTGATTTCACACCACCATTTGCTGGCAAACACGAACTGGATAGGTTTGTGCCAAGCCCCTGGAGTAGCACAGGAAAGCCTCCTACATGAATGCCAGAGGAAGTGGAGCAGATTGCCTCCTGGTGTGCAGCTCTGGAGATCCCACACACACCTCATGGAGGGGTGTCCTGCAGCTCACTGCCCCTTGATGCCTGTCACTGACCGCTGCAGAGAGCTGGGAGGGAGAGCAGTGAGCAGGATGTAGCCTTCTTCCCTGGGGAGATAAGCATCTATGTGGGCTGTGGGGAGGGACAGGGGCAATGTTGAAGATCCCCCAGTCCTCCTGCTAGCATACTGATGGTATTGTAGGTGCCAGTGGGAAGAGGGAGTGGTGGCAGTGCCCAGTAGCAGATATGCAAAGGCAAGGCCTTGCTCTTCAGCGAGTGGACAAGGCACAAGCAATGCATTTCTCTTCAGTCTTTAAAATGTATTTTGATGTTTCTGGCACAAGTGGGACTAGGACCAGGGGTTTACCAGTAGGAAAGTCTTGTTTGTTGCTGCTTGCTACCTACCTCAGCAGTTAGGCAAGGACTTAATATAATGACCAGGACAGGCTGATTTCTTTCTGTAGCTTTTTCTAACCCATCTACAAAGCTTTGCCTTCTATGAGAGAGATGCACTGTGTCAGTCTGTGTAGTGGCTATTTGAAAACAAAGCTGATGCTATTTTCTGCTGTTACTATGCATCTGCTATTCATTTCATAGGATTTAAATTGCTTGTAGTCTAGGTTGACATTTTAATAACCATTAAGAAACCTCACTGACCTTTTAATTGTCTGCATTATCCTTTGTGTATAAATCTGACATTTTGGAAGAACAAAAGAATACAGCCATAGGCCTGGAAGCAAGGGTTTGTTTTTTTTTTTTTTATTTTTGGGCCATCTGTCTAAAGGGCTTTCACTATTGCTGTCACCATGTTAGAGATGCAGAGGCAATATGCTGATGTGTTTGAATCATCTGTAAGGGCAAAAGCCTTCACTCTTTTGTTCATCTTACCTTTTTCATATTGATTTCTCTTTGCATCTTAAGCCTCCCTTTCTCCCTTCTCTGATATTTGCATTCAGTATCACTTGCCCATTAATGATAGGGAACTGAAGTCTTAAATACTTCAGGAGCTTTTAGAGAAAATCAAAATGAGGTGCTCAGGAAGCCATCCTGAACAGCCAGTTTTCATCAGCCGGTGTCTGAGGCAACCTGTGCCCTTCAGTCTTTGTGTTAGAGCTGTTTTAATTTACTGGGCATTCAAGGAAAATTTCTTAATTATAATTGGCCTCTGACATTTGTTGAAGCATTATCCATGTGTGTTCATAGCGAGCAAGATGGCACTCTACAAGATAGGAGAGTAAGTTATATTTCTGCTGTATAGCTCTGTTTATTTGATTACTTTGTTATTTAGAGTATATTTAGTGGAAATTGTTTATGGGCATAAGAGAAAGTTGAAAAGCAACACTGGCCTATAGTTGGGTGTTTAACTTTATTGAGTTACATCTGTGAAGTACATTTAAAATTTAACCAAAAAAGCTGCATCTGCTTATTAAGAATTTGACCAGATGATGGATCTTCTTCTTTGCTTTTGAAAAAATGTATTTAGTAGAAGCCTGCTACATATTTTAAGGCCATGAATGGCCGGGCTGTTTCCGAGTTGTGTTTTGTATTTTGATTTTTAAATTGTATTCCTGTTAGGAAGATTACCACATGAAGGTACACAAAGTCCAAGAACTCAATCAAAACACATCAGTTGTAAATGTCTGTCTTACCCTGACATGGGTAAATTCTTACGGGTTTTAGTAGGGAATGAGATCCTTTAACAGACATGATTCAACCTAATGAAAATACATGCGCAAGCTTTCTCCCACATATGGGAAGATTCCTACAGAGACTTCTGGACTTCAGTATTGTTGACCAGTAAGTCATCCTATTAGTTTCTTACCTTTCACAGTTGGGTCCTGCATAGTTTTCCTTGCAGACACAGCGCACACTTCCACTTTTTCTGTAACAGGAGACTGCAAAGCTGGAATTTCATTAGAATGAATAGTTAGAGTAGCATGTAATGGCAAACACTTGGGAGTATTTCTTTATTACATTATGGCCATTTGCTGTCAGTGTGAACTGTGGCTCTTGGTTACTCGTTAGTGAATAGGTATTCTTGGGCTCTGTTATTCACATTATACCTCTGTTTTAGTCTTTTAAATTGGTGTAGAAAGCTCTAATTAATATCTGGTACCATGGAGCTATATAAGTACAGATATATATGTATAAGGTTTGCTTGCAGTGTAGTTCAGATACACCTACAGGTTTTGATACACATAGTTTAGATAAGGGACTTAGGATAAATGTGTATGTCATGCAGAATTAATTGCATCCTGGGTCTTATTCTAAGGGGTAAAATATTGCTTATGAAAACATTTCAATGAACACTTCAGGAACTGAGATTCTGGAATGGGTGCAGCAGTTGCCTATGCAAATCCTATGGTTTTTCTCAAGTCCAATCTGGAAGTACCAAGTTGTGAGAACTGACCTCATTTGGTGTAACCAAGGCTGTTTTGATATCTCTGAGTAAGCTGGAACGAGTCTGGGGCCTCTTAGACCATCATGGCAAGTAGTGATACTGATTGCAGTAATAGCTTGAGGTGTAATTTTCACTGCCATGATTCAAAATCATGGATTCCCTTATTTCTTATGTTTTCAGGATTTAACAAATGTTTAACTAAATATGAGACCCAAGAAACAGCAGCAGCAGATGTGGAAACTGCAAATTGTATATGCTTCAATCACATGATGGACATGGCTTAAATACATATGCAAGAAAAAGACATACAGATGTTTCCAGTTAGTTTGCAATATGTGTGGGTAAATTCCTGCCAGAACTGGAATGCGAGCAGAGTAGCGAGTGGCAGCAGTTGCCTGCTGCAGGACCGTGGTTGCTAAAATGCAGATCCCGAGTTGTACAATGTTGGGCAGCTGTGGCCAGGTTTTGTCTCTTTCATACAGAAGGACAAAAGGCTCGGAGCCATGGGAAAGGCAGGATCCATGCTTTTTTTTCCCCTTGTTCCAGGAAGGAGCAGCATTGAAAGGTGACAAGAATTCCTGCATAATTTCAATTTCCGCCAGCATTTCTCAGCTGGTTGCAAAACCACGGTCAAATAAATCTGTGTCTGGATGTCTATTGTCTCAAAACATTTTGTATAGCCAGAGAGAACATGAAATGAGACTCTTCTCACAGAACTCACAAATTAACTTCTGTAAAGCTTTTGGGAGAACATATTGAGAAAATCATAACAGTTTAACAGATTTCCGCTTCTTTTTACAGAAGCTAATTCCTTCACGTAGTTGAAAAAATCACATTGTGGATTTAAGATGCGAAATAAGACTGAAGCCTTCCTGAAGTTTTATATTTTTTTTGTGGTCTTTTGGGGAAAAAAAGTTCATATAATTCCCTGGGGTTTGAAAAGAAGTAATATCTGCTGGACTGGGAAGCAGTTTCTATCCTCCTTTTTCATTCCAAAGAAATGATATTAGACTTTATGTGTAATGTCCAAAAATTATTCCAGAGCTTCCCAGAATAGCAGATATGAAGATACTCTGGTCAGAAAATAGAGACACACAGACGAATTCCAAGAAAAAATATGTATCTTGTGAGTCTGTCGGTTTACAGATTTGGTCACTTTGTCCAGCTATTATGAATTTACTGGCTATTTCCAAAGTAAAAACAGAGTACAAACCAACATCCTTTGGATGTTCTTTATTTAAAGCTTGTAATACTTCTCTGCTTTCTGGTAGAGCTACTGTTTTGCTTTAATATAAATGGAGTAGGATTAATGGAGAAAAAAAGAAAAAATAAAGAAAGAACAGTTGTTCTTTCAATTTAGTTGTGCAAGGCTGAATGTTGCTCAATCATTATTATCTGCCTGTTCCAGCTGCAGCTGAAGGCTATGGCTGTGGTCAAGTTCTCTCATGCGAGAAGCTGAACAGGCAATTTCTGCATGTTATTTAAATATGGGTATGAGACAAATTGGGATCGCATATTCTGTTAACTATTGCCTTCAGGGCTTTTCTGAGGGAAAACCCTGAAAAACTGAAGTGGATTTTTGCTGAGGTATTTTTGAGGGGGCTACATATTGCAGAACATAGAATATACTGAGATGGACCCATGAGGATCATCAAGTTCAAGTCTTATACTGCTGCTAATGTTAAAGCATCTGCATTCAGGCTTCTTAAAACTTTTGTCCTCCCTTTCCTGTCCCACACTGCTGTCCTTTTGTGTTCGGGGCTTCCTGATCTCTAGTGGTCTGGAATAAGAGAGCCGTTAAACTTCTAGCAGAAGGGCTAGGGAGCATGCTGAAGCAAGGAACACTCCGTGGCCTCTGCATCCATCTCCCGTAGTGCTGGCAGGGATGACAGCCTGTAGCTCAGGTCCTTGCTGGTCCCACCACACCGAGCCTGGCTGGGCTAGCTGGCTGGGTCCCTACTGTCAGGGACGCTGCTGCAGAGCCTGGTGGGCTGCAGGACTGGGCAGGGGTCTGGGTGAATGCAGACCCAGCCATACTCTGTCAAATCGCACAGTAGGGAGGGCAGACTAGACCTTGCTTGACTGACCATGCTTAATAAAGACTGGGTCTTGTGAGGTAGTGCCTCAGGTATGTGTAGCCCAGGTTGTGGTTGAGAGAACAGCTCCTTACACTAAAGTGTGACCAACGGGTGGAAGAAAACCCCCACAATTTCTTTGCTAAGGAAAAATCGCTGCTTCCAACTGTTGTATTTCTATTTCTGGCATTTACAGCTGCCACTGAAATTGGAGGAAGTGGTCGGCATCATCTGTGAATTCGCTCACTCTTAAGCCTGTCTACATTTGAGCAAAGCCAGGTTCTTCCCTTGTCTCTGGAGGATTTTATCTCTAATCTAGGCAAAGCTGCAGTTTTTCAACAATAGCTGCTCCCCACCCCACAGCCCTCCTCTCATGTCTGCAGCTCACTGAGGAAGCCAAGAGGTAATCTGCAAGAGATTGGCCAGAGTTAGTTTGCTCTGTGGCCACTCTGAGCCCATGCCATTGAGCAGCTGAGCAAAATGCAGCTCATCCCACCTTAAGGCTGTATGAGTAATCCCATAGCAACAGTAAACAAACAGTGAGGAAATTCCCCTTTGCTGAGAAGCCTTGCTGAAAGCAGAATGGGAAATAACACAAGTGGAGTAAGTAGCTCACTAAAAAAAATAGCTTCAACCCAGAGGCAACTATATGCTAGCATCTCCTCTGTGCACTAAAGTGGAATTTGCATAGATGCCTCTCTCCCAGGGGAGGGACCTCAAGCAAGAGAATTTGATAATTTCTTTCAGGTGCACTACTGACATGCCACTAAATGTTTCTAGTAACTGGCCATGGTCTGTAGCTATTTGCTTCTTCTGAAGACACAAAGTATGTAACAGCTGGAGCTCTTTGACTTGGTCTTCTTTTCCTGTCAGGCTTCAGAGTTTCTCACCCAAAGGTAGCTGGCCATCAGCTGAAGAGGAACTGTAGCTTTCACAGGGTCCTCCAGCCCTTTCAGCTGCTACTGTACTAACCAGATCCATCTGCTGTTGACTTAGGAGAGTGGCAGGCTATGCTTTTTTTTTTTCTTTATGGTTGGTTTTACCCTCCAGAGGTCACGGATTGATCTTTCTGTCTTTGAGCTATATACATCCCTGATGCCATCTTCTGTGGGAATTGGTCTTTAAGGGATTCTTAAGAGTAACCAGACAGCTGAATAGTCTCTCATACATAAAAGAGGGTGGACTTGAATTTGGTCAAATATTTTCTGCTCCCTCTTGGTAAGAACTGATATGAGCACTTAAGGATATTTTGCACCTTCTAAATGAAATGCTGTTTCCTGTGGTTTTGTGAGCAGCTGGTAGTCCTCTTATTTTCCCCCAGTTGTCAGGGACTGCAGCCCTTGCCTCCTGCATCCAGGAAGCAATGCTGACCCCACCTCGGAAACGGGCGAAGCCAGCCCAAATCAAAGAGAAACAAAGACCCTTTACTTACTTGGCAAGTGCTGGCAGGGGACAGGGGCAGGGCTGGCAGAATGTGGGGACTCCTCTGACAACATCACCAATAAAGCCATCCGGACATTGCTCGCAGTGCTGTCCTGTTGTGTTTCTCTGGCAGTCCTTCAGTAGAAACAGAGAATGAGTGGAAAAAGTTAAACGGAGGTGCTGCTGAAGTCAGAATGAAATAATTTAGCTGAAGACCTGGCCAAGCAGAATAGAGGCAGATGCCAGACCCCGACCCTTCAAGGCATTGACAGAGGCAGGCAAACCAGCTAGCACTGCTGCAAATAAAAATACTATAAATTATCACACTGGCTAGCTAGCAAATGTTGGCAAGGTGCGGTGCAGGACAAAACAGATACACATGCCTGCCAGGTGCTGAAGCAGAAGCTCCACTGCCTGTTGTCAGAGATGTCAGAGGTATTCAGGTGTAGCTGGCAGCCCTGTTTTGAATTGCATATGCTAGCAGAAAAGATTCCTTTCACTGAAACCAAACCAAAGAATATCTGCTGGTAAATACTATCAGCAGATTTCAGTGTAGGTACAAATTTCAGCATAGCTTCTTCTTGGACTTTGATGACTGGAAAAGAGCATTGGGGAAATCTGCCTTCAAGGGGTGATACACCAGTGTCTCTGATGCTTTTTTCCTAAGATGAGTAGTGTTACAGCATGAAGGGATGTGTTACTACTACTCCTTGTCCTCAGCCTTAAAGAAGGTCCTCTTAATGGAGGGAAGAAGCAGGAGACTTTTATAAGTGGCCTTTCTATAAGATACAGGGCAACAGTGTGCAGTGTCACTCATTTTACAAGCAAGTTTCATCTCCACAATTTAATGTTTATGAGGAAATATGCTTCTTCATGCTGAGGCAAATCAGCCACCAGCTGATATTGTTGGAGCTCCGTGGAAGTAAATCAAGGTGTGGTAATTCTTGCAGTGCATGTGTTCCAAAATATTTCATGATGCTAGGTACAAAACTGCACCTCTCAGATAATATTTTTGATTAAAAAAGTCAAGATTTGCTGTAAGCAATTCTAAATAGAATTTTCAAGTCCTGCTACATCTTTTGGTTTACTAATAGACACACTTAGATGCCACAGATTATGTGGGCTTTTCCCTAGGCACATGTCAAGGCAGTGGTTGACTGTTGCTGAGTGTGTGAACCATGCTCCTGCACACTGCAGGACTCCTGCAGACTCCTGTCCTGCTTTCCACTTCAACAAAATAATAAGAAGTTGTCATCAAAACCCCGCGACCCTCCAAATTCTATCTATCTATATGTCTCACTAAATGAGGAGTAGGAAGGGTGCAGAAGTCCTTCCCTTTCTTGCAGCTGTGCAATGAGTTTTGCAATGTTCCTAAATGAGAACTCTGCAGCTACACCGCTTTGTACTGATACAGTACACATGCAAACAGCTATGAGAGGCTTGAGGCAACAAGGAGTCAGCTCCATGGCAGAAATATGTGGAGAACTACTCTGTCAGTGCATATTAGCTGTTGTTTTGGGTTAGTACGCTTGATTCTTTCCTCTTCTGACCTACAAACAGTGGATCATGGAAACTGCAGACTGATAGATATGATTTCCATCCCTGGTAGGATGACAGTGTGTATAATAAAGAAGATCTCCTAGTACATGACTAAGCATAATCTGATTCAGGAGCTTCTGCTTCCCCAACTTGCTGTATAGTGGTGCAAATAAGCAAGGGTATGAAGTGGAACCAGAAGATATAACACACCTGGACTTTCAGAAAAGCCAACTAAATTGTCAGGGGACTTGGAGAAATTTCCTTTTAGGAACTGAAAGCTGATAAAGGCTAGGAAGCAAAGGGCATGATGCAACGGTCACTTTTCAGACAAGTGAAGTGTTACTATTTGTGTCACCTAGGTGAGAAACTAGGAGAGAAACTGTTTCTGAGACCAGTTTTCACAGAATCACAGAATCCTAAGGGTTGGAAGGGACCTCAAAAGATCATCTAGTCCAACCCTCCTGCAAGAGCAGGGTAACCTAGAGTACATCACACAGGAACTTGTCCAGGTGGACCTTGAATATCTCCAATGTAGGAGACTCCACAACCCCCCTGGGCAACCTGTTCCAGTGCTCTGTCACTCTCACAGTAAAGAAATTTTTCCTGATGTTCACATGGAACCTCCTATGCTCCAGTTTACACCCATTGCCCCTTGTCCTATCACTGCACATCACTGAAAAAAACCTAGCTCCATCATCCTGACACTCACCCTTTACGTATTTGTAAACATTGATGAGGTCACCCCTCAGTCTCCTCTTCTCCAAGATGAAGAGTCCCAGCTCCCTCAGCCTCTCCTCATAAGGGAGATGTTCCATTCCCTTAATCATCTTTGTGGCTCTGCGCTGGACTCTTTCAAGCAATTCCCTGTCCTTCTTGAACTGAGGGGCCCAGAACTGGACACAATATTCCAGATGCGGCCTCACCAAGGCAGAGTAGAGGGGGAGGAGAACCTCTCTTGACCTACTAACCACACCCTTTCTAATGCACCCTAGGATGCCATTGGCCTTCTTGGCCACAAGGGCACATTGCTGGCTCATGGTCATCCTCCTATCCACCAGGACCCCCAGGTCCCTTTCCCCTTCACTACTGTCCAGCAGGTCAGCCCCCAACCTGTACTGGTGCATCGGGTTGTTCTTCCCCAGATGCAAGACTCTACACTTGCCCTTGTTGAATTTCATCAAGTTCCTCTCTGCCCAACTCTCCAGCCTATCCAGGTCTCGCTGAATGACAACACAGCCATCTGGTGTGTCAGCCACTCCTCCCAGTTTAGTATCACCAGCAAACTTGCTGAGGGTACATTCAGTTCCCTCATCCAGGTCATTGATGAAAATATTAAACAGCAGTGGTCCCAGCACCGACCCCTGAGGGACTACACTAGTCACAGACCTCCAGCTAGATTCTGTCTCATTGACAACAACTCTCTGCCTTCTTCCTTCCAACCAGTTCTTGATCCACCTCACTACCTGATCATCAAGCCCACACTTCCTTAGCTTATCTATGAGGATGCTGTGGGAGACGGTATCAAATGCCTTACTGAAATCAAGAAAAAACACATCTACCGCTCTACCATCATCCATCCACCTAGTTACTTGCTCACAGAAGGCTATAAGGTTGGTCAAACATGACTTCCCCTTGGTAAGGCCATGTTGGCTGCTCTTAATGACCCCCTCATCCTTGATATGCCTAGAGATGGTGTCAAGAATAAGTCGTTCCATCACCTTTCCAGGGATGGAGGTAAGGCTGACCGGTCTATAATTACCCGGGTCCTCCTTCTTTCCCTTCTTATAGACCGACGTGACATTTGCCATCCTCCAATCCTCAGGCACCTCACCTGTTTCCCACGACTTACCAAAGATGATGGAGAGTGGCTCAGCAATGACCTCCGCCAGCTCCCTCAGCATCCATGGGTGTATTCCATCCGGACCCATCGATTTATAGATGTCCAGATTACTTAACTGATCCCTAACCCAATCCTCATCTACCAAAGCAAACTCCTCCTTTATCCTGACTCCTTCCGGGGCTATAGGAATCTGGGTCCCCCGGGGAGAGTCTGCAGGAGTAAAGACAAAGGCAAAGAAGGCATTCAACACCTCTGCCTTCTTTATATCCTCTGTCTCCAGGGCACCCACCTCATTCAGCAGTGGGCCTATACTGCTTCTTGTGTTAGTTTTATTCGCTATGTATTTGAGGAAGCCCTTTCTATTGTCCTTGACCTGACTTGCCAGATTAAGTTCCAAGTTTTGGTTGGTATTCACCAGTGTCTTACAAACAGAGACCAGAAATGCTAAAGCTGCTCAGCTGGGAGAGAAAGGCTGGCAGCAGGGTGTGTTTGGGTGATGTAAAATTGCAAAATTAGTGAATAAGCTGAGTGCAGAACAGTAGCTCACCCAGTTCCTGCAATACAGGAGCTGAGGGACACTGACTTGAAAAGGTGCTTCCCTACACAGAAGGTAAGAAATTTCTGCAAGTTGCTGTCAGGAGCTGACAGTATTTGTGGTGACAAAAGGGCAAATTCATGGGCAACAGATTCATAAACGGGTATTAAAAAGACTCAGGAGGTATGTGCCCTCTAACATACCCTAATTAAGCAATTGTGTATGCTAGTGGAGTATGAAATGGAGACTTCAGGAATGGGCCAGGTTAGGTGCCCTCCCCAAACAGCATCTCCTATTGCCACCACTGGAGACCCAATATGGGCTGCAGAGACTTTTGGCTGAGCCCTGCCTGGGAGCTCAGAGTTGGTGCGGTTGGTGGGAAATGACAGTGGTGCCACAGTTTATTTTCCAGCAGTCATTTAATCCCATCACAGAGGTTGCTGTCCTGTCAGCAGCTGGCATTTCCTGGAATAACAGGAAACCTGGGAGTGGGATTTCAGGAGCACTCACAGCAGGAGGGACCTCACCAGCATGGGGCAAGGGGCACCTTGGCTTCTCTGTGGCTGGAACTTCTTCAGCAGCACCAGGTTGGGGTTGGGTGAGCTCAGCTTACTAGTGTTTTACCTGAGCCAGTCCCTGCAGATTTGAAACTCACTTTTAACTCCAAACATGGTGTGTTCTTTGAAGAAGAGAGTGAGGAGAGAGGCATGTGATCAGCAAATGCATTTATTGAGAATAGATAGTGAAGTTTCACTTGCACAGGCATTGCTAAATCTGGATATTGTAACTGTGATTAAGTGGCAGAATCCTGTCCTGGCAATGCTGATATTTTGGGGTTTTTTTTGTTTTTTTCCTAAGTCTGTGTCCAGATATCATCAATCTGCATTGCAAAGTGTTATTTTAGTAAAGGATATTCACCCTTATGAAAACACATCTGATTCTTTTTAGCCAATCTTCCTTATTTGAGTTCCATTAATTCCATTCCATTCCCCAGCTATTACTCATTAGTTTAGCTCAGACCTTTTTTGATTGTAGAAGACTTTGCTTGTCTTGCTGTATGTTTTATAGTCATTGCACAGCAATTATTTATTTCTGCGAGGCTGTGATTTGGCAAGAGATCTCTACAGCAAATGGAATATGATAAGGAAAGGAAAAAAGTTAATTTCTTTTTCCGTGGATCTTTAGATGAGGCACTAGTAGTTGTAGAGTTTATCTCTACACCTTTAGGTGGTTTTCCATAGTAATATTTGCTGTAAAGAAGAGAGTACAGAAAACCAGAGAGTTATTTTAACTAAAATGCTCTAAAATGAGAGAATACGGAAAACTTGACTAGAACAGAGAGGAGGAGGAGGAAAGAAACTTGTTGAGAGCAGAGAAATTGAGGACAAATGAGGGCAGAGTAGCAGGCAGCTGCTGTGGATATGCCCACATGTCACACTCCTCACTGGCCAGAGTGCACTAACCGTGAGGGTCATGGTGTGATGCAGTTTTAAACATAGTTTGCATTTGCCATTGTTCAATGAAAAAGTGATGTTAATGTACCACAAGAGAGAGATGAGTGTGAAGCCACTGAGTGCTCAAAGAGAAAGAGCAGTTCTGAGTCTGAAGCACTGGCAGAGGCCTCAGGTGGGCTGCATTCAGTAGCAGCCTTCATCACACTCTTTGTTTGAGCAATGCAATTCAATTCATCTCTCGTGTCCTCAGCTCTCCAAACAACACATGGGTATTATCAGAGTAAATCTGCTACTGGTTTCCAAAGCTCAGATACTACTGGGATGAAAAGAGCAGGGCAGCAAATGATGCTCCTTAAATCTGCAGTGTTTTGCATCTTCTAAACTGAAGGGAAGTGCTAAAATGCTCTTTTACCCTAAAGATTCTGCTAGCTGAGTACTTGAGACACTTTAGTGATTATGCAAAAGTGGATTTATTCAGAACTCCTGTGGTTTTTTAGTATTATATTTTTACAGTGATAAAAACATGTTCCTATATTTTATGTTCCATTAGCTTGCATCTCCAACAAGATTACTGACATCAGGAAGCCTGGGAGACACCTTTGAAGGCAGGGAGGACACCCTTTCTGAAGCTCATGGGTGAATCTCAGTACTGGGTGGCACTGAATTGGTAGTACAATAAAGGTGTTTTACTTCTAAATGGATCACTTTTGACAGAGAAATAATGAGGAATTTAAAAATGAAATTCCATTTGTGGTGATTTTTTGTGAAACGGGATTTTAAGTAAGTGCCTTGCTGTGGGAATTTAAAGGGCTATTCTTGGTCCTGGTATTCATACATGTGTTAGAATGAAAGGTGTCATTTATGGTTGATGTTATAAATCGGACTATGTATGGCATTACTCACATCCTTCACTGCCTCAGTGGTTCATTCAAATGTATTCACGAAATTTTAGAAATATGTTTACTGACACTGGTATCTACTTTCTCAAATAAAGAAATGCAATCTATAGTTTTCATTTTGGTTTCCTTTGAAAAACAAGGAATACTGAAGTAAAAATATCTAGAAAATATGGAGTGACATCAAAAACAGAAGTTTAGCAGAAAACTGCTTTCTGTCTTTGTACAGAACAGAATGAGATGTGGTAAAGGTCACGGAAACAGGTACAACTATACAGCTAGAAGTATCACAACTAGGCTTTATAATACTTTTTTAAACTGTTTCAAATTACAGTAAGTTAAAATTATAAGATCAATGCTTTCATATGCCCACGTTAATATAACCTTTATTTTCATAAAGCAACAATCAATGGACATGTCAGCTTCAGAGGAAGCAATTGAATATAATAGCAGCCTGGATTCTATACGAATCTGCAGTATATAATCATTCAGCCATTGGCACATCAGCAGCAGCTTGTCAAATGACAGAGGGGCTGGAGTGTATTTTCCTGTGTTAGAAAATGCCTTACTGGTCTTACTACTTGTCTCTCGCAATCAGGATGAGCATTTCTACCTGGCCCTTACTGTAGCTATACTTTACATGCATGAAAAGCACAGGAAAAGATGCTGTGGGGGATTTATTTGAGAATGATTGTCAGCACTGAGCTCATTAACTCCTCTGCTTGGAAAAATAAAGCTGGAACCGCTGTTCTGAGACCACATAGCACTTCATGTGGTGTGGGTCTGCTCAGTAAATACACTTGTGCAAAAATGATCATTAAAAGTTTGTTGATTCTCTTGTGGTAGTGGTACTAGTACAAGTTTAAGAGCACAAGACAAACATTCTTTTCCATGAATGAATATAACTGAAAATCTGAGAGGTGGAAATCTGACCCACCTTAGTTTAGAATCCTGAACTTTAAGAGAGCTCCTTCTGATGGTCTTCAAAAGACCAGCTTCATTACACGTGCCATTTAGGCCGTTCTAGGGAAACTGTTTCATCAGATGACTAACAGTACCCTCTAAAAGTAAAAAAAAACAGGACCTGCCACAGTGTGGTGCAGAGCATCTGTGTTAGGTATCTACTGTTGGATGGTGTGGAGACTCTCCAGGGCCAACCAAAAGTTAATACTCATCGCTTCCTCTGGTGAAGTTAGTACAACAAAACAAAACCCCCAAACCCTAGGGTCTTAAATATTATCTGTGAAATCTGGAAGTGTCCTCAAACCCTGGTTAGGAATTCTGAATATCAATTTTCAGCTGAAAACAGTCATTGTTACACCGGAGCAGGAACTGCTGGGTTTTGCTTTGGGTTTGTTTCTTTTCTCACTTCTTGTTCTTCAGAGAGATAGTCTTCTAACAACTGTTACTGGAGAAAGATTACATAAGGATATATACATCACATAGGTAAAGAGATGCAAGTAGTTTACATTGCTGTGCAGTCTGTGTGTATTTATTGCTGGGCCAGTGGAGGTTGGCCTGAGGCGTAATACCTGGATGTAGATTTATATTTCCCCAAATATGGGAGATGCTGGTTACAGAGCTACATAGCATGCCAGAGCTCATTGCTGTCCCAAAATAATAACAGTAAAAAGAGCACTTCAGCATAATGGAATGAAAGCCAGGAGATGTACATGTTTTATCTTTTTCATCTCTGTGATTTATGATTTCAGGCCTTCTCTCTCCAGCCACTGTGGATGAGATGCAATGTTAATTTTCAGAATATCTAATGGAAGAAGGAGATGAGGCACTAAAAGGAAACACTGATCGCTGTGCAGCTTTTACTAAAGTAGACAACTGTCAACCTTAAAATAATAAGAATAGCAACAAAACTTGATTCCTGATCCAGTTTGGGTCAACATACCCCCTCCCTCTGTGTCAAAGTTTTGGTTTGTAGAACTTGTCCTGTATTCATGAGTGAAGTGGGAGCTGATGTCTTGCCAAAGCAACCTGGCCCTCTACTTTCTCAATCAATCACTTATCTTAGCTAACTGTGGGAAACGCAGCTGAGCAGGCGTGAGAGCCACAGCAGCCCTTCCTCGCAGCCTTGGTCAGAATTCCTACATGCCTCTTTCACAGGCTGCATGGGGAATGGAAACAAAATTAGGGATCAGTGTTGCAAGTTTTCAACAGCAAACCAGTTAGGACAACAAATATTAAGTTTAAGCGTAGCTAAGAAGGAGGGAAATGTCTGTATCTGAGAAAATGAATCTATTAAAAGAAGTAATGCTTTTGACAACTGCTGCATGCTAAAAGCTCTGCACAAGGGTTGCCTTTCAGCACCAGACTGTTGTAGTTCTGGTTAGCTTTCTAACCTATAGATAGATATAGTCTGTTTTATAGAAAGAAACAGTGAGCTGTAAGCTGCAAGGCTCTTCATGAAGCCAGAAGTACCTAATAAGCTGGCAAGTTTTGCTAGCTCCCTGCTGCTTTTTGCTCGTGCTTGATGGATGGTTGTAGATCTACTGGCGATTGTCCAGACCTGCCTTGGCAGTCATGTGGAAGATATTATCCTCTTGGGCAGAACTGCCAAATCCATTCCAACCTTTCCACTCAGCTGTAAACCCAAATGTTTCAACACAAATCACTTGCATGACAATACTCTCTATTGTAAAAAAATCCATAAAAGGCTGGAAAGGATACCAGTGAATTTATCCTCTCCACTGTTATGATGCTTTGGTCTTTCTTCTTCCAAAAAGGTTTTATTAATTTATTTATTTATTTACTTCTTTACGAGTAGTCATTGGATGTCTTATATACGTACTGATCAGATACACAGGACTGTGATGATAACAAAGCACTTAGGGATTTTTAGGTATGCACCAACAGATTTACCCTTCAGCTTCTGCTGTAGTGCTTTTTCAGGATTACTTATTTGGGTGTATGTGTTTTACATGCATTTATGACGTTCTGACCTCTATTAACATTAGAAACCTCCGAAAGGACACTGATAACTCATCCCAACAAAAACTTTGTCTGGATAGCCAGCTTTTTTAAATCCTTTCAACCTTTCAATCCAGTTTACTGTGTTTATCTGCAGTCACTGCTATAGTACATTGCAGCCACCTCAAGCAACTTACTTTTCTAATGTATGCAATCAATTTTTTTTAGTATGGAGAAGCCCTGCCCATTGTACTTGTTGCACATGATATGAGGGCTCATAGTTGTATATAAGATGTTTCACCTTCATATGCCACTTGTTTCAGAGTTGGCCATATCAACCACTCTGATGCTCTACTCAGCTGACAAGTCATTTGAAGCCTATTCCCATGTCTGAATTTTTAAATATTGAACCCTCAGTGGAGGTGTTGTAAAGAACTAGCTCAGCTGTAGGTTGCTGGAGGGGTAGAGCCTAGCGTATGATGAAGGAGGCAAAACATTCCCTTAATTTCTTCATGTCTTCCTATGTTATTAGGGGCAAAATCAGACAGTCTTTATGCAGGAGAAATGCACATCACTGTGTCTGCAGATTGCCAGTTGTAGCTGTTACAGTTTCACCTAGTTAACGCCACATATACCAAGCAAGTTTCCAAAATCAAGGCCCTGAAAATGGTCTTTCTTTTCTTCTCTTAGCTGGGATTGATAAAGTTACATTAAAAGTCTAAAGTCTGAAATCTGTACAAAGAATTCGTGTTTCTTCCTCTACTAGCCTTTACATGCATCACAAGTTAGTGTCTTTAATATTAAGCATTATTTGACATCTTTATTGTATTACATCATAAATTGAGCTTACAATGTGCTGGCTGCTCTTCTAACACTTGGGTGATTTTCTGTACTAAGGAAAATGGACCTAGTGGCTCTTCAGTTTTAATCACAAGACCGCATGATTAATCTGTGAACCAGTTCTATGTGGACATCTATGCAAGAAAGGCTCTGTCTGCAATAATTTCTTCTGTCTGGTTACCCAGTGAGATTGTTGATGCATTAATTGTGCCATTCAATAAGCTTTTAAAGACTTGTGGATCTGATTTACAGTCTGTGAATAAGCTGAGAGAAGTTTTGAAACAGAACCCAAAGATAGATACTTATGTCAGCAGAAATTAAAGATGTGAGTACTTTACCCTAAGGCATAGTTAATAGGGGTTTAATTTTATTTGATTTGAAATTCAGGGCAGAGGCCAATGAAAGTTTCATTAATTTGTATGCTGTGGGAACTACATTTGCCAAATTGATTTGGGAGATTTGCATAAAATGATGGTCTTAGAGCACTGCATGGAGTCAGACCCTTATTTTCATCTCTTCTGAAGTAGAGTTCTTTTTCATTTTCATACTGCTTTGTTCATTTATTCAGTTCTTATAGCTCAGTTATTACTTAAACTATAAAGAACAACTATCTACCAACTGAACAAAATGTTGTTATTACTTTCAAGACAACAGTCTTCCTTCATTGTTGGAAGATTTGACTTTAAAAAAATATTCTTTTCCCCCATGTTTAAATTATTGCATAGTGTAAATAAACATGCAAACACAGAAACTTTTAACCTGGGGAACATCAGTTCTTCTAAAGGTCTTTTGCTAAACACATTCTGTAACATCTGTGAGTCATGATTAGCATAACGTGGTGTCAGTGGAGAGTCCATAAGTGATAAAACACTGTTGCATCTCAGAAGCAGGGAGATAGCAGCTCTATACTGATTGAAACAGAGGATGACAACAACAATATGGGATTAATATAGATTTTTTTTTAAACAACCTACTAAAAACTAACTGAATGCAGAAAGTCTTGTCTTACTATCAGGTGTGGTGGTTACCACTGCAGGAATTATTGGAGTAATTTGCCTAAAAATGTGAGGACTGAGAAAATAATGAGCTCTCCAATATCCTATGGTCCCATCCCATTGCAGAAACTCCTAGCCATGTAGGTACCTACTCCTTCCTGTCCCAGTGTCAGCCACAGTAGGCTTTGCCTAGTTCCGTTCCTGTGCTTCTTAAGGAAGGCTGCTTTGTCCACCGACTCTAATGCAAATCACGTTATCAAACATCAAGTCTCCTTTTCTGAACTTATTTGCATTCATTCATCCAACATGCTGCTTCCTGCTGTAATTCAGGTTACAACTTTCTTTCCATGAGCTTTTCTCCTCCAAGGCTTTCTCAGTCACATTTTGCAGTTTACCAATTTCATCGGTCTTCCAATCTTCCCTGAAAAATTCCAAATGCTCAGAAATGTCCTGTTACTGCAGTAGCCATGGGCATCTCTGGTTCTGTTGTATGCTATCAAACCTTCAAAATCCCTTTTCATTCTTCTCTTTCCTTGCACCAGACTCTTTCCCTTTTTCTTTCACTCTTATTTCACTTAGATGTTTGACTCTTTATTCAGAAGTAAATGGCCAGAGCTTAATAGCTTAGTAAGTCAGACAGATAAGCCATCAAATGGCTTATTTGAACTCAAGTAGTGAACCAGGGTTTAGCTCTTAGTTTTGTTCTTTACTACCTGGCTGGTTCTGAGGGTTTATTATTCTGCAGAAATATCAGCCAGTCACGTATACTTTCGGATTATTTCCTGCTGATACAGCAACTTTGATTTTGTTGTTTTTTTTTGTTGTTGTTGTTTTTTTTTTCCCTTACCATTTTCCTTATTTTTGTAGAAGATAGGAAACAAATCTTCTGTTGTGTTTGTAAACTGAGGATATAGGCACTTCCGACCTCATATATTCTACTTCAGAAAATCTCTGGTCACCAGAGTCCGCAGAAGCAGACATTTGTCAAGCTCTCTCTCTTGTTGCTAAGTCTTCCCTTGGAAATTTCCTCTTGGCATGTTTGTCACTGGACACTAAGGGGACAATCATCTCATGAGCAAAAGCTTTGTGTATGTGAAAGAGAATAGCTGGGAATGGCTGGTAGTGTAGAATCACATTTAGAAATTTAATATAAAAATACTAAGCCAATATGTGTTCTGCAGAAACCAGCCAATCCTAAGCACGCTACACTGGCCAAGCCATAATAATAAGTGGCTGAACAGCTGCACTGTCTTCCTCCCACAGAAATAAAAATGATAGGAAATACGCCATGGAGCATGACTCTATGTATTTGTATTACAGAAAACTTGATAGAGGCTGCAACGATGCAAAGTATGAGAATATTATCAGGCCATTTTATTAAGAAGCAAACTGAGGGCAAAGTTTTATGACTTGTCAAAAGTAACACATGGCAGAGCAAGGAGCTCTGAGCTCTACTTTTGCTTTACAAGCCTGTAAAGAGCACACAAATACCTAGCTCTTGCTACGTGGATTAGAAACATGACACTATCAGCTTCCATCCTTTTTTTAGTGTATTATTGCTCTGATTACAAGCTAGTAATTGTGATTAATTTTGCTGGACTGGTATTTGCTCTCGAGCTACAAGGGATCAACTACTAATACTAACTCATAAGCTTTCTGTATGAGCTGATACTGAGTCTGAGCATATGGGAAATTATAATACTACCTTGGAGTTCAATATGCTCTTCCCGTAGTGTATTATTTCAGCCTTCTCATGTGGTTTCTTTGCAGCAGAAGGCTGCCATGCAGCAGAATTACTATGGATAATGCATTTGTATACAGTCACTCACCATTGTAAACTGTTTATATGATATACAGCACTGTATTCATAAAGGGGAGAATAAAAAGTGTTTTAGTTTATATATGATTTCTTCAGAGGTATACAAAACTCTTTCCATATTTCTGATGGACTAAAAGTTTTCCCCAGCATACTGACCCTCACAAATATTACATGCAGGAAACGTTTTGAATCTACAGAGATAATTTAAGTAAGTGAGAATGAAATTTGGCCAGGATAATCTTATTAATGTATTGATCTTGGCCATGCTTATGATTGCACTTCAGCAAAAAGCCCCTGTAGTACAGACAGTGCTTTTGCTGTGTATTGAAACTGAGCACTGGTGTTAATAGAAGAGTCAGATCCTGGATTCTTGGGTTTGCCTGGGAAGTATTTCCTTCAAGCAAAGCCTCACTCAAGAGTGAAAGAAAGTGAAAGGGTTCATGCTATTATTGAAAAAAAAAAAAAAGAACAGAAAAAAGATACTGTTACTCAGTGAGGGACCAGCAGAGAACACAAGAACTCCTTACCACACAGATTCCAGATCCATCAAGGCATCTGTTTGCATTACCATTACAGTTGCAAGGAGAGCATTTTCCTGAGTTGGTACGGTAAAATCCTTCTTGGCATTCCTGCAATGAGAAAATAAAAATAAAGTATTTCCTATGCATGCATACTGGGGAGTTAGGTTTGGCTGATAGGCAGGGGAAAGCAAGAATTACAACAGTCAGGTCTCCCCAGAGCACAGCGCACAACCTCATCATAGCAGACCACACACACACATGCTGCTGAACTTGAATCTGTTCTTTCATTCCCTGCCTTTGTGCTTGTTTTTTTTCCTACAGTATTTAAGCTGTCAACATTCCTACCTGTGTCCTGCCCCTGGCCTGCAATGGGTGCCCCTCTGCAGGTGAGGACCTGGTTTTAATTCTTAATGCATTTTGTACCAGAGGATGAGTTAACTAGAAGTGATGTTCCTTATTCAGTAAAGAAAGTGTATTCATAGGAAAATAATAGATTTTCTAAAAAAAAAGAATAGCTTTATAAAATTTATTTTGCATGAAAGCTTTGATGAGCTTTGGATGAAGAGCCTAGAGGAGGCAGAAACATATATGCAATCTCTCCCACTTATTTATTATGTTGCATGAGAAATGATTGAACTGTTGTGTCTCCCAGGGACTGATTATTTCCTGGAATGACAACAGGCACATCTCACCAGCCTCACAACCAGCCAGCCAGCTAGCCAGCCAGCCATGCTTTGATGATAGCCTTTCACAGCAGCCAGCCAGCTTCCATTCAGAAGAGCATTTTCTTGTTATTTCTTAGATGTGTGTCTGTGCCTGGTGTATATAGTTTAATACTTTTGATGATTTAAAGAACTTACTGAAATTAAACAAAAACTTGTAAGTATTTATGTCACCTTTTTAATACTAGCAGAGCAATAATACAAGGAATCAGAAACACAGACAAAGCTATTAAGATGTCCCTCTAAGACTGGAAAATAAAAAGAAAATGAAAGAGCATGGCTGTTGTTTGATATGTTTGTGTAAATTCTTGTTCTCCACTGAGGAACTTCTACTTACTCTGCAAAGCTGGCAAGACACGCACAGGTTGACCTCAGGAGCAGCCTGTCATGCAGTCAGCAAATGCTCGCCCTATGCAGTCTCCCTGGATCACATGTGTTATATTAGATCCATGCAGATTCATGGATTTTTGGATCCTAATCCTTTTACCATGTTTAACTCTTGAAACATTGTCGCAGAGCTGCTGTGAAGGCTCTAGCATATCATATATTTGGAAACTGTGTACCACACCCTGTTTCTGCTAGCATTTACAAGCGCTGTCCCTGAGGTGGCTGTCAGACCCTGAGATACACCAGACTGTCTCTACAGCACTTTATGTATTCTGTGGCTCTTGAGGACACTTATCTTTGCAAAAAGTGGGAAAAGTGGAACTCAGGCGAATCAGAAAGGTATGATCCTTCTTGCTTTTTTATGAGCTATGAGGTTTCTTATTATATTGTACAGATCTCATTAGGGTTAGATTTCCTTTATATCTACCTCTTCCTCATTTTCCTGGGTTGTCCTGGAATAAAGGATGATTTCTTTTCTGCACTGAGCTAACCACTGCTTCCTGTACCTACTGTAAGCTATGTCATGAACAGCAGTTCTACAATATCAAATGCAGCGCTGTGCAGTGATACCTCCACTAGCTGCAAAAACTAGTCTGAGTAGTACTGCTAAATAGCCCTCCTGGTGGCTGTGACTATTTAACCCTGGCTCAGTGCCATGTCCATATGGCTTCTGGGACCTGAACTTGGACATCTGCGCAGTTCTGCAGTTATAGCTGTGGAGGCTTGGGTAGCAAAAGCCAACAATCCTGAGATTCATCTGCATGTTAACTTCCATTCTCAAGGGTGACTAGACACTCCCATCCAGCTAGATAAGCTGCTTGTTTAGAAAAGAGTGTATCTTAAGAGATGAACAACAACGAGCTTTAAAAATTAGGTTTACAAATAAATCATAAATCAAATCTTATGCTAGAGATCTCTGAGAAGCTGAGATGAACATAAATGGAAATCTCAGTTGTCTTTACCATTCTTATAGACAATATTTTATCTGGTTTGCTTTGGAAACATTTTCTTAGATAATAGCTCCTAGGAGGAAAAGCCTTCATACCATAGCCACTTTGAGACCGCAGAAATACTATTTGTACTGCTTATTTCTTTCAGTTGTTTAGTCTTAACACCGAGCTGTAGGACTGGCATCCACCAGACTAAGGATTTCAGCTGAGTGATTATGCCACATGCTGTGGAAGGGAGACAGTTTCTAAATTGAAAACAGATTCTTATCCCAGTGTCCGTCTTGGCAATATTTCTCCCCACCCATGCAGATCTAAGGCATGTTATATTCTTTGATGCCCCTCAATTAGTGGGTGGTCGTAGCTGCTCCATTAGTGTCTGCCCAAAAGCTTCCTTGGTTTTTCAGGTCTAAGCAGAATTACTTTTTACTTAATGGCCTTGAATATGAACAATGAAAATGAGTATGTGTAGAGTGGTCTATGTAAGTCCTTCAGTAAGTCATAAAGATCATCACCTTCATACTTCAACTAAGGGTATGCCTGCACTGTAGCCATAAGTGATCTTTCATCTAGTCCACTCACGCAACAGTAAGAGGTTAGGTGCAGGTCAGTGCAACTTTGCTGGTACCAGCTGTATGGGCAGGGTTGTACTGTATTTGCTGAAGTCCACTGGGAACCAGTTTAACCCCTATCTAAGCAGACATACTTCCCAGTTCCTCAAAACATCTACCTCACTTTTGGCTGCCTCTGCTATTCTTCCTGTCAGAGCCCCTCTTGAAAGTGAGATACAGGATCCTAAGAAACCTAGGTATTTTTTGGCAACATTTTTCTCCCCTCCTTATTCAATTCATCACAAAAAATCAGAAGGTGTGGATGCTCACTATTTTGATACAGTATTTTAAATCATGAGTTACATCAGTTTAAACCAGAAATGAGGTATTGACAATCCATGCTATGATGGAAGTGGGGTTGAGGGGAAAATGAGATCCAGATTGTTTGTTTCGGGTTCAGAAGTTTTCTCAGGCATTCTCAGTTATTCTGATATATTTCTGTTGCTCCTTGCCCTAATAGTGATAATGGAGTGCTCGGTTAGTTGTTCCAGGGCATGAGCCAACACTGTATTTATAAAAAGAAGTGTGAGAGTGTTGAGCTAATTGAGGGATTCAAATGGCTGAATGTTCTCTGAGCACAACATAATGGCACACAAAGCACAAACAGGTCTGGAACAAAATGGAAATACCCTCCCTGAAAAATCGTTATGTAGGCAATTGAGTGAGGAACATTTCCGTCCACTGTCTGTTTCTGAATGGTGAAGACAATTAGTAGGCCAAAATGTTAGGTCTGTATTAGCAATTATGTCTTCACAATTATTAGATTTTTTTTTGCACAAGGGACAGTGTTTTTTCCAGTTCAAGCTGAAAAGTCCAATCTAATGTGAACCTTGCTGAGCTGTTGAAAATCTTTTATGTTCATGGTACATTTATTCCCCCCCTCCCTTACATCTGGATTTAATTATTGCATTTCTTAAAAACAAGAACCAGCTGCAGTGCTGAAAACACTGTGGAGCCCATAGTCAAATTCTGTTTCTTCAGACACTTCTGCTGGTATGAGTGCAAGATGGGACTGAAAATGGAAGACAATCCACATTGAGTATGAGTTTACTCCCATATTACATTCAAGCAGTTCCACCAGTTTCATTGCAGCTGCTCCTGATCCACATCTGCATAATTGAGGGTAGAATCAGGTCCCCATTCCTCCCCTGCCACCAGCTAACAATAGTGGTGCAGCCATCCCAGGGTACGTATGTTTGCTTTTCCCAAAAGAAGAATGCTGTGCTAGTAACATGCACAGAACGTTGTCTGTGATTGTATCTGCCTCAGCCAACTGAAGAAGGGCAAAGCATGGTTTCAGGTGCTGTCTTCCAATCATCCATACTGACTGATGGTTCATCTTCTGCCTTCATTTTGCTCTTTGACAGATTGCGATTTTCCTGACAATGTCCAGGCATGGCTCAGAGCATAGCATTGGTTAGGATGTGTTCCCCCAAAGCAGTCTATATGGGACTGCTATTTGCTGGGCAAACAAGGAGAAAACTTCAGCACATGGACCTGGGCTGTGTTATGCTACTTGGCTAGAAGGTCCCCACTCTGCTTTATTCAGTAATTCAGATGTAGCCATGGACTCTCTGATCTAATGGTAAGAAAATATGGCGTATTTCTTTAGTTAGTACTGGAACTTGTGACTTTCCTGTGAATATATGAACCCACAAAGGGTCTCTTTCTTCCATAGTAAAAGGCTCCCTTGGATCCACACCAGTGTTTATTATTCCCAGAGTTTTCTCTTGAGTGCTGGGGTACATGAAGGGATGTGGATTCAGGGTTAACTGGTCGACATTAAGACATTTCAGCCTTTGTTACATTCATTATACTCACGCCTACCAGTCTTGGGCCAGGAATCTCATTACATCTGATCTAAAACAAACACAGAAGAAAAAGATGATGCTTGCCTCCAGGACTTCTGCAAAAGAGAGGACAGCTGGTGCATTTGGGGAACGGAATCTGAAGAACAGCACTCAAAGTAGCAGCCACAGCACATAAGCTGCCAAGTCATTGACAAGTTTAGTGTCAGCTGACTTGGTTGTAGCTGACCAACAGTGTTATGCTCTTTGCTGCTAGAGATAGAAACAAAAGGTGTACTTCCTTCCAGGTCTGAGAAGGATCCTTACTGGGCTAGCATGGATGTTCAGACATGAGAGCAAAGATCAAACATCATGATATCACTTAGCAGATTCTCACTTCAAAGGTCTGTTCAGGGTAGTAGAAGTGATTGCTGCCCAGGCAGAGTTTAATTCTATAAACTCATGGACTTGTGACGAAATGAAAATTATCTGAATTAACCTAATAGCTCAAACCTATGTGCAAAAATACAAACAAGTTCTATCCCATAGCATAAACAACAGTACTTTAGAAGGGTGATTTTTGATGTGAAGAGGCAAAAATATTTTTGTAGTTTCTGACAGCCCTCCCCCACAACTTCTTCATATACCAAGAGGTTAGAGTGATGACTGTAGCATAATATGTGGCATGCTACTCAAGTCATAGTAACTGTTCCCAATAATGCTCTTTTAGCCTTCACTGGAAGAGAATTAAATTATTTCTCATTGCCTGTCATCTGGTGATGGTGGAGAACATACACAGATAATTACCTCTGGCTAAGCTGACATACTGCAGCTTATTCACCTGCTTTATCTTAATGGGGTAGCGAGTTCATTGGACACATCATTTCATTTTGAAAGGATTTTTGTGTATTCAAGTTTCCAGTTTTCTGCAGTTTGATCTGCTCTATAAAGGTCCTAAAAGTATGTCAAAAGACATACGCTTAAGGGAGTCTTAGTGTGAGAACTGTGAAGTCTGGTGTGACAGGCTACCTCTCAATTGAAACATCTATGGAGAACCGTGACATGTATTGTGAATTGCTTGCATAATAATATTTATCACTTGGCATAGGTTGAGCAACAGTTTCAGGACCCTCAGAGGTCCCCACTGTCTCAGGACCCTCAGAAGTCCCCACTGTCTCTTATGGAGTGTAAGAATTAAATAAAGAAAACACTACTTGAACATTATCAAGCTTCTCCTTAGAGTCCAGGGAACAGAAATTAGAAAAAAACATTGCTTCTCTGATATAACAGGCATGATATCAACCACAGATACCTGTAAAAGTAGGACACATGAATAAATAAAGGCCAAGTTTTCAATGCATTGATAAAAAAAAATAATCCGACAGATGAGTGGAGCAATATCTCTTCTGGCAGCTTTGCAATAAGGTGTAATGAGTTTCTGGAAGGAGTGGTTTAGCCAAACACAATTTTAGGGCTCATCAGAATACTAATTCCCTGAAACTCTGCATCCTTTGCTCTACAGGGCTGTGTGAATACTCTAAACATCCTCCACTCACTTTAAAATGCTTGTGTCTAAAAGAGAAACCAGTCTTCTCAAAGTGCATGGCATTGCCATGGAAAAACAACAGCCCTCTGCTTGCTTAGGTTAGCAAACCTAAACATGTTTGCTTTTGTTTATTTTTCTTTTAATGAGCAGTATCTGGAATTGGCAGCCACAGTTCTGAGCCCTTTTTAGAGATTGTTTGCTTAGGCCAACTTGAGATAAATAGCCTACTGCCCTTCCTAAAAATAAAGACATTTTCTTGCTTGACTATCTCCCAGTACTTTCATTTATGTAATTATTTATTGGAAATCAGAACATTAAAGAAAAAAGTCTGACAGATCAGTCCTCTTCTGTACATTTGATGCTATTTCAATTTCTCTGGTTTCCTTAGAATAGGTAAGGCTCTTTTCTGAAGAGATTCCTGGTCTCTATCAGCTACAGTGCTGTCCTCACTTCCAGAAGTACTCAATCTCCAGGCAAGTGCTCCCAGAAAGCATGCTGAATTCTCATCATCTGGCAGGTCTCCGCAGGTCTCACCATCTGGCATGTGTGTCAGACATGAAGACATTCCCAGGCTGAACCCCATAGGACCTCCATGCTCAGGTGCAGTGCTGTGCTAACACAGCTGTAGCCATGCTAGTGTGGGGGCATCCTGGCCCGCAGCCTCCACAGCTGGGCGCCGGGACTGCGTGTGTAAGGAGCCCAAACCACAACAGGCTGGGAGTCATCAGTATGGAGACATCCACATGGGGAGAAGCCAGCTAGACACCCTTTGTATGGTTTCATTCCTTCTATACTAAAATGCACCTAAAGTAGGTCAGCTGTGCCTGTTGTTTTCTACTGACTGCCAAGGGGGACTTGGAGGGCTAACTTGTGTGTAGGTGCCTATACTGCATACAAAGTCCAGGACATGAAACCTATTGCACATGTCAGATGTGCTGTGTAGAAGTGTCCAGGTTATGACTGCTATGCTGTAGATCTGGCCAAGCTGCGGACACCCTGTACTTCCAAAAAAGTGCAAAGGCTCCTGACAGCCTGTTCTACCTGTCAGTACCTTCATGTAGAGAAAGTGGATGCGTCTAACAGAAACTTTGATGTCTGACAGGCCCAAGTAATTCTCTTTCTACATTCGAGTTAGACTGATCCTGGCCTAACTCAGCATGATGACAGGATGTTTCCCTTTGTCTGGATAATGGCTCCTCTGATATTTACAAGTATTTCTACAAGGGAGGTCTATTATATCTCTCTGCAACGGTGCCACCTTCCCCTCTGAATACTTGTGCATTCAAAAATCCTCAAACAGAATCTTTACGGCCCATCTCTCAGATGTGTTGTTTTGGATTTTTTATTGGTTTATTGCTGTTAGTAGCTCAGTCCTGCTTTAACTTGATGGCTTTGGACAGCATAGAAAATATTTGGAAAGAAGTTGCTAAGAAATTAAGACATTATGGTCATTCAAAATACTTGGTGTTCACTGCAGCAAGGCTGACACACGTCTGTGAGATATAAGATTATCCCATTTAACAGAGAGAAAAATTGATCCCTGCCACCATGTTAGTGCTGCCGTGTTTTTCCTGGTTTGGGTTGGAGTTAAGCACTGGAGATATAGCTCGGAAGAAGAGCTCTGATGGTGTGAGTGGCTTTGACAATCTCCAGAGCTGGTGACCAGAGTAAAACTCCCCAGATAATCATGCAACAAAGCTCTAGCACAGAACAGAGCATGACCCCATTCTAAGGACACTTTCTGGTTCCCTCCAAAAGGCGTGCTTTTCGCTGCACTAAAAATACTGCTTTTGACTCTGTGGATACTCTACCTTAAAAGCACTCTGGAAGGCACAAATTGTATGGCTTATCATGTCTGGAAATCATTAACTACAGAACAATCTTCTTTACCTTGGACAGATATATGAGTCTACTGGTGTTTCAGTCAGCAAGAAAGTACTGAAGGCACCACTGTGACTTCTACATCTGCTTTTCAGCTCAGGACGTAAATGACTTCCAGTGTTTTTAAACATGGACTATTAAGTCCAGACTACCAGTTGTAGACTGATGGCCATTTGACCATTTCTTGCTCCCTGGGAGCAAAATAACAGACATTTCAAATTCCTCAGGTCAGATACATGTTGTTCATAAACATAGACACAAAGATTTAGCTTTCCTTCAGTCTGTTGGGAAACTTCTGCAAACAAAAAAGAGCTACAATAATGCCGCACCCCACTGTCCTGACCATCCTGCCTTTGGTGACCTGCAGGAGAAACCTCTCTCCATTTGTTGCCAAAACATAAAATCCAGTGGATGTACCATATGCACTGTGTGCAACTGCATTTCTATGCTGGACCATGCTGCAGGGACTCAGGATCCCTGGGGTCTTTGCCCTCTTACACAGACATCACACACTTTATGGACCATGGGAAAGATGCTTAACTGCTGGAGGTTAAATTTTGGCTTGAGTATTCAGTATGGGTAGCATTCAGGAGTATATTGTGACTGCAGGTGTGTGTACTTGGGAATGGACAAGGGTTAAGCGGGGGGAGAGTATGTAGCCATATTTTCTCTGCAGGACCCTGGTGCTGACTCAGCCATGCTGATTGCTGACTTGGTCTCAGAGCACTTGGATGGACTTTCACATTCACTAGAAAACCTATGAACTGCACTTGTTGTGTCAGGTAAGAGATTGGAAAACCTGCATGCATTTCCCCCTTTTCTGAATGCATAGACAGCTGCAGGCTCATCAGAGATTCATTTTACAAGACTGACATGGTATTTACTAATTAATGCTCTGGTTTGCATCATCTACATGGACATGCCTTTAAGTTATGGAGGTGGAGCCCTGTTTTTGGCAGTGGATGAACTGCCAAAAGCTTTTATCCCCATCTCACATCTTATCTAGCCAATGTTCCACTCATCCAGGGAGTGTGATGGTGCAGTGTACTTCACACCTAGACTTTTCCATTTTTGTGTGTGAAGAGCTCCCTGGCGATAGCTCACCAGCTCTTGCTGAAAGCAATTTTGTACCAAATGTTGACTACAGCTGAGAAACACTGTTAAGTAAGTTTTGGGATTAAAGTAACTGATAAAATTTGAACTATGGTGGTTTTGTCTGTACCCAGAAGAGAATATGTATTTTACAGGTACATATACAATATCTAAGGAATGTGCATCGGTATGTAACCTGCCTTTCCTATTTGGCCTAGTAACCATGAAACACTATCTTCCCACACTTCATAACTAGGAGATAACAAATCACTGAGCCCAGCATCAGATGCTGCCAGATGCCTCTGTATGATCAGACTCCTGATTCCTGTTTTCCAAAAGGGTAGGGCTGTCAGTGATAACTCTATGAAAGCAGTACTTGTAATATTATTTGTTGCTTTGAATATTATTTGGCATTCCTCCTCTTCTTTGCAGCTTTTATCCTCATATGTTCCACACATAAACACTAGACTGCTCACAAGATAGCCAGCAATGTGTAATCAAGAAATGCAGAGCTTTGCTCTGCATTTTTTTCTGTAATACCTGCTATGGGAGAAGCTTGAGAGGGTTTGCTCTGTCCCTCAACAGCTGAGATGGTTGGGGTAACAGATGGCTGTATTTAAACACTTAGATTTTTGTTACTCCTCCAACCTGACAAAAGGACACATCTTTACAACTACATTTGATCTAACTACGGTAGGCCATATGAACAAGGGATCTGATGATCTTATGGATCCCATGTGAAGCATATGACTTGCAATAAAATTTGTTGGATTAAATTCTCCCTGCCTTGTTTTGCTCTGATTTTTTGAGGCAGGAGAGAGAACAACTTCTACAAGGTGTCCTTTGGACATTTATATACAAGTATTTGATAACAGCGCTGGTATTAACGCTGCCACTTCTTTACAAACATAACTGTATAATTGCAAATAATTTTTGTATAAATTTCTTCTAGCTCTCATGTCTCCAAAATTTAGATGGATTTGAATTTGCCAAAAGAGAAAGAGTGGATAGAGATTTAGCAGTTACAATATCCTCAAAAGCAGTGTGTAGCAGTGAGGGGTTTGCTGCAGACAGAATGTTCCAATAGGTCCATTTATATATAGTGAGCCATTGATTAAATCCATGGCTCCTCAGTTTATATATATAGCACCCCTTCACTCCAGTTTTTATTTATAGGTTACCTTTTAGTCTTGTCTATATTATATGTCTCTCTTGTTGGCAACAAGGCTTGAATGTAATTTAAACAGTCTTACAGTAAATGCCAACCAGATGAGATGGTCGTTCATTGGCCCTACTTGGGAGAGGCCTCTGTGCTTCTCTTGGGCTGTTTCTATTAATGGAGCATCTGAACATTACCCTGATGGGTTGTGGATCTCCACCTGCCCCCACTGGCTCCCACAGCCCTTCTGCTGTTGCTGTGTTCTCTACTCACGCTCATGTCCTCATTGTCCTGCTTTCTATTTGTCCTAATTTTCCGCTTTGCCTTTCCCTGCACCTGGTTCTGGTCACTCACCAACTTTATGACATACTGTCCTGGGTTCAGCAGTAGCAGTCATGTTTTTTTTCCTTTGTGGTAGCTGGTGCAGTGCTGTGTTTTGACTTCCAGCCTGAGAACAGTGTTGGTGAAGTCGATGTTTTCAGTTGTTGCTAAGTGATGTTTACCCTGACCAAGGACTTTGTGAGGCTCATGCTCTGCCAGGGAGGAGGGGAAGCTGTGAGGAAGCAGAGACGGGGCGCCTGACCCGGGCTAGCCAGGGAGGTATTCCATACCACAGCACGTCATGCCCGGGGTGGGGGGTAACTGGGAGTTACCCGGAAGGACACGGGCTTCGGGGTGGAACTCGTTTTCTTGGCTGGTGGTATCGTATTCTCTTCCCTTGTTATTTTCCCTTATCATTGTTGTAGTTGATAGTAGTGGTGGTGATTTGTGTTGTACATTGGTTGCTGGACTGTTCTTGTCTCAACCCGTGGGAGTTGCACTTTTTCGATCCTCCTCCCCGTTCCTCCGGGAGCGGGGAAGGGGAGAACCCCGGTGGGGGGGGGACACGGACCTCGATTGTTGTCAGCTCGGCACCACTCGCTGGGAGTGAGTGAACAAGCTACCTGACTGGGTTTAAACCACGACACATACCCTTCACCTCTAATCTACTAACAACTTCACAGCAATAGTTTCATTATGCTATTTGCAATTAACATAAAATATTCCTCCTGAACAGACAAGAAACTCATCACCTTGTTTCTATGCATGAGCTAACTATGTTCAAAAGGATATTGGGACTCAAGAAAACACATTCTTCTGCTTATCTGTTGTGTGACCATGAACATTACTTTTTCACTCAGTTTCTTGATCTGTAAAATGCAATAACTATAAATTGATACTCAGAATCACAGAATGGTTGAGGTTGGAAGAGACCTCTGGAGGTCATCTGACCCAATCCCGCTGCTCAAGTAGGGCCACTTACAGCTGGTTGCCTGGGAGTATGTCCATACGCAGAATTGTAGAACCATGGAATCATAGAATAGTTAGGGTTGGAAAGGACCTTAAGATCATCTAATTCCAAATCCCCTGCCATGGGCAGGGACACCTCACACTAAACCATGCCACCCAAGGCTCTGTCCAACCTGGCCTTGAACACTGCCAGGGATGAAGCATTCACAACCTCCCTGGGCAACCCATTCCAGTGCCTCACCACTCTTACAGTAAAGAACTTCTTCCTTATATCCAATCTAAACTTCCCCTGTTTTAAGTTTTAATTCATATATTTTAGGAGAACTACTCAGAATCATCAGGAATAATTAATATCCTCACATGAGCAGACATTTCTGGTAGTCATGATTTGCTTGTTTCAGATGCCTGCAGAAAATATAAAGCTGTTGCCTGATCCAAGACTTCCAGTCCTTCTAATCCAGTGCTAAAAGAACTTTTTTGGCTTCCAGCTAAACAGCCATGCTTTAAAGCCATTTGCATATTTACACAGCACTGCTTGGCATTGTGCTCTTTCCCACTTTTTTGCTCCATTCTTTCTAAGGGATAAACTACTCTCTGGTATTTAAGGGCAACTTTTATGAGTGACCTGCAAGGATTTATTACCGAAGCATACCAGATATATGAAAAGGATTAGTCAAAGCGGGTAGGGCAAAAGAGAAAAAAATTACATTTCAGTGTTAAAATTTCACATAAAAGGTTGAAACCAACTTTGTAAGAGAGCTTTTAAGATGCTTAAGGAAAATCTGTTTTCTTTAATTCGTAAGAGGAAGGAAATGTGAATACGGAGAAATCTATTTGATGCAGTTGTTTTTGTTAAAATATCTTTCATGGCATTTGTTTTTATTGGATACAGTGATTAAAACATTTCCTTCTTCTTGAGGAAACAAATGAAGAGCTGGAGCTCTTACTGAAGGTACAAATAACATTGGTTCTGCTGATAACTTCCCCTTTTAACCTGCCCTGTTCATTTCTCTTAATTTGCTACATGCATCTTCCTAGACCAGACTGGCTATGGGGGAGGTTGCTGTGAGTTCTTCCAACCAGAGAGTTAAACTGTAACAAATTTAAAAATTAAAATGCCCAGGTGATGGCCTTTCTGAGAGCAGTCATACTTCACTCTAGCTTAAGTTATCATTTGAAGAAATAAATTGATTTTAAATTCCCAGACCTTGAGTAATAGCAAATTCAAGATTGTACTTAAACCTATAAATCCCTATAAAGTGACATTTCAAATGGATCTTTGTCGTTCCCTGGAGAATGAGGCTCTCAGAAGTTAATGACTGACCTGTTGGACAAGCATGTTTTACCATCAAAGTCATCATAAAGAGAGATGGACAAGAGTCCTGCTCTACACCATGAGGTACTACACGACAGTCAGACAAAAGCAGACATCTGCTCTGGAATTTTATTTCTTCTTCTTTGATTTTTACTAAATTTATGTGTGCTTTGAAGCCTCAGAAACGCAGAGAATTAAAAACAACCAACCTTGCTCACCAGCTTCCCATTAGGCCTCCACGCTCTATTTATATTTTCTATAAGCCGCCATTACCTCTGGTGTACAGTATCAAATTCTTCTGAACTAGAAAGGTCACATTCTAACTATTATTACTGAAGAAATTAATTCAGTGTGTGATGTCATAGTTAGACAGTTAATGACACCATTTCATAGGACACTACAGCTGTTAGAGAACTGTCTGCACGCAAAAAGCCATTCTATAGTATTTACTGTTTCAAGGGCAGAATCCCCATGCAAAGTAGCCATTTGCAATTTCAGATTTCATCTTCATTCTGAGAGGAACACATTTTTTAGCTTAGTCTTGGTGTAGTACATTAAATTCACGTTTTGTTGTCTTAAATTTCTGACATTGTTAACAGTGAAATATTCATTACTTCCAGAGTTCCACTGATGTTACAAATTAAGAATTACCTAGAAGTCGGTAAGGAGTTTTGAGCACAATGCTGGTTATCTTTTATTACCCACTTATCTTGACAGGTATCTCGGTTCTAATTGCACGTAATGAGATTACAAACTAAAGCAATTATGTGAATTACATAATAACAAGCTTTCTGGGTTTTTAATTTAGCTTGCAAATGTAAAAGCAAAGTATTTCTTCCTGAAACAGTCATTTGGTGAAAACCTGAATATTGTTGCTTATTCTTATTTTTTAAATTTAATTCTAAGATGAGGTAGGTTCAATGAAAATTAAAGCCTCACTACTCTCATTTGCCCGTAGATCTGGCAAATTAATATAATAATGGGGTTTTCTAGGATATAAAATGCTCATTAAAGCTTCAGGGATGTGTTTCTGTGAAGCTCAGTAGTTTGAATCTTCAGGCATAAACCCCCCAAATAATCTAATGCCACTGGTTTTGAATCTGTAATCTTTTTCAGTAAATGAACTGTTCAATGAGTGATGAAACAAATGAAGCCTTATTTGCTGTTACTAGTGTCCTTTCTGCCATCCCCAGTGCATGGATCTCAATATTGTCTCTGTATGTCTGCATCCCCAGTGGTGCTCCCACCTGAGAGCACAAGGCTGTATCTGGTCTGGAGCCAAGCACGCTGTGCCTGGCCAGTCTGCAACTGCTGGAGAATATATCTGATGTCTGAATGAAATCTGATTTTCAAACTTTTGCTGTGTTAAGGAACAACTTAACTCTGTAAGATCCCCATCATTTATATATACAGAGGGTTTGAGCTCTCTGAATTTACTGAAAACATTGTGTTTGCCTTAAGGGAGACAGGGCAAGGCCCTAACTTAGTAACAACAAATATGAAAACTTCACCTGCTGACTTATCCCTGATGACTGGGGATATTTATATATCACCTGAGAAGTGTCAACTGATCAGCTTCAACTAGAAATTTATTTTTGATGATAATAAAGAACAGATTATGATGCTGATGGAACCATCTTCCCAAAGTTTTAGACCAAGAACTCAGATGTGGCTGAAACTAAACCTAGCGAGACAGAAGCTAGTTACTGTAATTCTAGGTAAAATCCTGCTGATGGGGAAGATACAGAGCAAAAGCCACCTCCCACATTTCTCCCTGTAGCATAGTAGAGTTAGCAGTTGGAGAGAGAGTGAATGTAGCTAATTGCACATGGGTAATCCCAAACCAATAAGCAAAGCAGAGCATGGGAACAGGGAAGAATGACAAGGCAACCCCTCCCCAGCTCACTCGCACTCTATATTCTTGCTCCTTGAGTGGGCTTGTGTATGTCTCCGCTGTAGTAGTGACAGACTGATGGCGACTCCCACAAAAACACGCAACAGCTGAAAGCCAGATAGCTTTATGCAGAGCAATAGCATTGTCTATTAGGTTGACTAATTGTATTTAATTTTTCTAAGAATTCCTGTGTTGAAAATATTTTCAGGCTGTTACCCCTTCCCCAGTCCAAGAGGAAAACAAAATGCCATTCAGCAGCAGAGATGGGGTTGGATCCAATATAAACTTTCTCAGCTAGGCATTCTCCATGGAAGTGAATAGTCATTTTTTCCATATACAGTGGGAAAGACAAAGCCTCTGCTTAAAAGGCATTCTTCTCCAAAAAGGGGGAGGGCTAAAACATTTTAGCTGTCTACAAGCTGGCTAAGGATTAGAGATTAATACCGGTGTTTTCTCTAATGTATTTGTTACTGCAGCCACTAAATAAAAAACTTGCTCTTACAGATGCTCACTGTTGAAAATAGAAAATCTACAGTTGTAAAGGCAGCTGTTTGATCATCCTCTTTCAAACAAAGTGCCAAGTTTACTCAATTTACAGGAAAAGGGATAAATAATTCTGCATTGTTTCCTCATTAATCAACCTCCACCCAGTCCCTACAAAACACTCCCATGAAATGTGCATTCTGAGTCATACTTTCTCCTCTTGAGTCCCTGCGATAAGTGAGACATAATCAGTTGACAAACTACAGCACTACCTGAGAGATTTTCAGATAGAGACAAAAACTGGCAAGGGGTAAAAAAGGAAAGCAGTGTTTAAAGCAGGTATGGCTGTGCTCATGGGACACTGTTAAAACCGAGAGGGTAGATCTGGAGATTCCTTTGATTTCCCTTTTGCAGCAATTTCTCCTACCCCAGATTTCAAACAGAGTGGTTTGATATTGCAGCTACTTGAAATGCTGGAATCACAGTAGACATACAGTGATTTGCTTGACCAGCAGCCGTGGCATCAATTTAAAAGCTTGTTAGCACAAAACAGGAGCCAATATGAAAGTCTTGAAAGATCAAGAGAAACAGTTTCATCCATCTCTCCCTCCCAAGATCGGCCTAAGTGGACAAAACAGACAGCTGCTGGGGATGGCTGATGAGAAGGTGCTGTGTTTCTGGGTGCTTCTCAGAAACAGGGCTTCCGCCTTGATGATCACAGGGCTTTACAGATGTGTGGGAAGGAAGCTCGACATGGTTAACTTTGCACTGCATGCCTTACATCCAGAATGGAGGTGGGCAGAGGCTCTGAAAGGAGAGAGGAAAAGCCAGGGCTTGGATAACCTGCCCCGATTTCCCACTGCCTCTCGGCTCCTGGCTTGTTTCATCATAGGCATAGTCTGATAATGAAGAAATGAGTTACTTTTTGGCTCAAAGAGGGGGAAGAGTAGATACATCAAGAGAAAAAAGCAATAGTTTATTTCCTTATCCCTCATAAAAATCCATCACTCAAAGCCATGTTTCCAGTTGACTTGAAAATAATTAGCTGGTGACTTAGAAGTTCTGTTGAGCCTCTGCAGACAATCCTTGACATTGATGGGAAGTAGGGAGCCACAGAAAACCACGAATCTGCAAAAAGCTGAGCAGGGCACACAATTTCCCTCTGACCTTACACTGTGTCTAGACCTTTAACACCTGCTCACCTCCCTCCTGAATGGATCTTTGCCAGGTGCTGGTGCTCTGGAGACTTTGCTAGCCCTCAACGGGCCAGGCTGTATTAGCTTTTCTGGGACATGCAGTATTTTAAACAGCCTGGGTAGGAAGGGCTGTGTGTGTTTTGCCCTGCCAGCTCCTTTGCTATTTTTTATTATTATTATTTTCTTTTTCTGGATACTGGTGAAGATTTTCTCTGTGCAATTGTTTGCTTCCACAGAGTGCTTTCGAGGAAGGGTCCCTGGAGCCAGGAGTGTGGAGCACAGCATAAGAGAGTCATGAATGGCAGGCTCTCTGTGGATTTCCACGGGCTAACATACAGGCTCAGAGGTGAAAAACTACAGTGGGAAGCCCTAAGACAAGTTGAACTTGCATTAGCCTTGTCAGAAAAGTCTGCTCATCTCTTGCTGCTCAGAGGTCGTTCATGCAACACTAACGGGATGCATTGTAGGGTGGTGAGAGGGTATCGCACATCCCAGAAACGATCCGGTTTAGGTGCTTTTTCAGTGTATTTTTTTTTTTTTTTTTCCACCTGATGCCAACAATGAAAGCCTGAATGAGTTCATTTTTATTAATTTTTGTTGGGAAGACAGAGTCAAACAAAGACTCACAGCCTTACAGTTTCAGCTAAAGGGACTGCTTTTACAGGTCTTATTGGAAGTTGTTCATGCAGGTGGAGTTTTTTTATCCAGTAATTATTCAGTTATGTTTCAAATTAACATCTGAGTGTGCCAGTTCTTCCCATGACCCCTGGCTTCCACATGTCATGACTTAAAATACAATATTTTAGTTCCTGTTAAAAATGACATCTTTAGTTCTTTAGACTTGTAAACTTGGAATAGTAATTTCTAAAATACTTTTCACAACCCTCTGTTATTCTTTGGCTCTTGAATGCTGGGGTTTTAGCACCATTTCTTGCTGGTTTGTCTTAAAAGAAAAAAAAAAGTAGTTCTAGTATTTCTGAAATATTTATTTTAAGAAAAAAAACTCTCTAAAGAATTGCACAATACACTTAAACAAGAATGACAAAACCAGATCATATTTGCTGCATTTTAGTCAATCTCTGTTTGCATTGCCAAATACGCACTGTATGTATCCTGACTGATAGTTAGGAATATCTCTTTGAGACCATTTATGACAAAGAATTAGATTTCAAAACCTCTGGCATTCTAACAGCTTTTTATACAGCAATTCAGCAGCTGTTGGATCTTGCATTAGGATGCATAACCCAAACATCCCCAGCTCATGGTGGTGTCTGAAAATGAACTGGGATTGGATCCAAATGTTCAAGAAAACTAATTAAAATATAGAAACCAAGGGTATCTATGTTTTGGTGTCTGAAATATACATCCAGAAGCAAACTGTAAATTGTCAGTGGCTGGTTATTTATTACTCAGAAGCTAGACCTATTTTACATAGCTCTTGAACACTAGAAGTTCTAATCGTTATCAGTTTCAGTCAGGACAAGTTCTTTAGAAACCAATTCTTTTATTGCTTCTCATGCCCCATGGAAAAACTGGACTTTTCCTTTCTTGCTTCCCATGTCATGAATAAGAGTGGTCATGAAATGCCTTTTATTGGTTTTCACAGCCCTGAATAAGCTTCAGGGCACTTTGCTGGTACTTGCCCAAAACTTTGTGGGAAATCACAGCAGTGGAGTTTAAATTGCATTGTTCTTGCAAGTGCTTTATGCACCTTCCTGAAATGGAGAACATTTCACACTATCCATCTGCTGCGTCCTGTGCTTCCAATTGCTTCAGATTCCTACAATTTAAAAGGTTTGGGGTCTGGCGGCATTACTCCAAGCAGCTGATTTTCATTAAAGCTTTGATGAGAAACTTGAGCTGGAATCACAAGCATCTGCAGTAAAACTTCCTCCCCACTAAATAGATGTTTCTCAGAACATAACCTTGTTGTACCAGAAAAAAAACAGCAGCTAGAAATCCAAATTAAGCATTATGGGAGTTAACCTAACATAACCTCAAGAGTCTGAAACAAATTCATTTAAAGACATGTTTTTTTTAAAGGTAGATGCAGTTCCCATTAGCTTAAGAAATACAAAAGTTTTTGTTAAACTAAGCCCCTTTCTGGCGCACACTACAGGATTAGGTCTTCTGCTGCTTCCTTTTAGTGCTACTTTGTTTTAAACAGATTAATGCTACAATTAAGGATCAAACTATGGTTTCTCTAAACAGTCTGCAAGACTTTCTGTTACAGGCTTTATGGGCAAAGGGGTGAAGGCAATTTGGTGGTAGTTTGAGTCTTTGTTAACAAGTGGCTGGGACTTATGATTGCTCTCTTTTTATGTATCTAATGTGATCCATTTTAGAGAGGTGAGTTTGTCACAGGTCCTGTGCTAATTATTGCTTATACCTTTAGAGAACCAGAAAGAAAGCACCTCAAATACAGTTCCTTGCTTTTAAACACTTAGTCCAGCAGCTTCTGGTAGAAGTCAGGTGGGAAAAAATGATTGCCAAGCATGTCATTTTAACAAAAAAACCTCCAGCAGATAACTTCTGCCTCTTACTTTCTCTTATAATAAATGGTTAATTTTGACTTGACTATGATAATTATTTCCTTTAAAGGACTTCTTTTGCCTCTCTGCCTTTCCTCTGAACCAAAACCACTTATGCTGCAAACAGTTTTCCATCTGTCCAACAATACCATGCCTTCCTTCATTCTGCAAATAGGCTTCCTGTTCTGTCCCAGCTACTTTACTCTTAAGGCTCTTGATTATCTCATTCTTGGTCTAATTTTTTCCTCTCCTTTCTCTTCTTTCTGCTTTAGTTTGCTTCCTTTCTTCCTATTTGCTTCGTTTTTCCTTTCTATAGAGGACATTTGAAATTATCTTTTCTTGCTTGACAAGTGCCTCCACAGAATGTCTGTCTTCCCTTTCTTCCACTAATCCTTCCTACACTCCTCTGTACTGGTCTTTCTTTGCTATTTTCTTGACCCCAGTTAATCATTGATAGCAGAATCAAAGATGTTTTTTTTTTTCTGGATGTCACCTTAAATTCATTTTACATTAAAGTAAGTGATGCATAACATGAATTACAGGGAATCATCTGCCATGCTCCTTAGTATTTGAAGTCTGGTACCATTGTTTATGCTCACCTTAGATTCTGTAAGGAACTTTCTTCCTTCTGGGGAACAAAGTCTGCACCTAAATAGTTAAAACCATCATGCCAGTGGAATTTATAAACACAAATGTTGACAGTGGCAGGCTTCAGACCGAAATGGTAATGTATGACCTGCCTCTTATTTTAAAGGCATATATTTGGCAGTGGGATATAACTGTTCTCAGAAGTTACTTCTGATTTTCAGTTTTAACTCTGTGCTTCATCAAAACCACCGCCTTTCCTTCTGCTATGTCCAAGCTAATGAATAGAGCCCCAAACCAAAGGTTTCTGATGTTTGCCACTTGCTTGTTTGCTTTCATTTAATCACTGTCTGTCAGTTTTAAATCCTTTGCTTCCATCCCTGATGAATCTTCCATGTAAGATACTTTATCCTTATTTGGAAAAATCAGTCTCTGACTTGATGCTGCCAGAGACAATTGGGTTATGCTAATGAGTTGGATCCATTGGTTTGTGCTCACTCTCTTTTTCTCACTGTCTCCCCATACAGATCAGGATTCAGCACTGTAACATCTCCCCCATGTCCCCTGGGTACTTGAAAGTGCTTTTCATATTGATCTGCCCCTTGATAGACAATCCAATACAACTGGATAGTCTCCAGTGCTTAATTACCTTTGAAATTAAAATTTGTAATTAACTTGTAGTCTGAACTGGGTCACCTTCAGTTTCCAGTTGCTTCATACGGTGAGACCTTCATCTATTAGACTAGTGAGCCTATTTATTTCTTTTTGTCTGTGTATGTGCTTGCACAGTAAGTTCAAAGTTTTTTCTTAGCCTCCCTCTGAGCTAAGCAGATTGGATTGTAGAGTCTCTCACCTACCTTCCAAATCCTAACACTGTAATCCTTTTCATGATACTTTTCTGAATAATTTTCATAAATTTATAAGCATTCTTCTTGAAACAGAGGCAGAGAGGTAGCTACCTCATACGATGCTGGTCACTACCAGTACTCATTATGCAGGTAACATGACATTTCATTGGGTGGAATCTAGTCCAGTTAATTTAAACATCTACATATTGTGGCCCAGCTAATTGATAAAGCTGTCCTGAAGTGAATACACAGCATAGTTCTTACAGAGGAAGAGGTTCCTTTGAGGGCCTTCAGGGGAGACCATTAGGTATTAGAGGCTTTAAAAACCTAGTGCCTGCATCACTGTGTGGGGAATTTGGGTTTATATGTGAGGATAATGCCTGATTCCTATTGGAAAAGTTTAGGAACAGTTTACATGCCTAATTTAGGTGTATTGGATTGCATATCAATTAATAACTAGGGCACCAAGCTACTGGGTGTTGCCTGAAATCCAACTCAAACTCATAGCCCACTTTGTGAGTGGGTACACTATATTAGCATAGCATTGAAAATGTATTTAGTCTTCTTTCTCCTGGTAGGATGCTTTCATTCTAATCCAAGGCACAGAAAGCTCCACATTAAGAATAACTCTGAATTTTTAACCCACTTCTCCCAGTTTCTTTAAGTTTAGGTTTGCCCAACACAGGAAAGCAAAATGTATTTACACTAATTGGATCTCCTTCTGTAGGGTCATAATACCAAACTGCTACCAGTATTTAAGAGCATCCCACCAGTTATAGCTTGGAAACTCCCACCAGCACTCTCTCAGACCTTACAGATTTCCAAAGATGTTGTGTAGAGCAGAATCATGTGTGGAGCAAATGCTGTTCAGCACCCTGAAGAACCACAGTCTCTCAGTGCCCTGATCTATGCTCCAGCTTTACAGTAGTGTGTTTTGCATTGTGGTTGACTGGTACCACAGTCCACAATGAAGCCCCATCCCTGGCTCTGTAACTCTGCCTTGCAAATCTGACCCTTTGTAGAATTTGGCACTGTTCAATGTGACTAACAACCTCTGTCTGCTTGGGAGAGTTGTAGGCCTGAGTCAATATTTAGACGAAGGAGCTGACTCAAACCACGCTGTGTAAGGGAGTTTACTCTGCGGTTGGCTGCGAGCTGTGGGTTAAGAACTCAGACTTCGAAAGAAGCTAATTCAAACCTGCTGGTATAAACCCTGTTCCTGGGGCTGAGGAGGGGGAGGTGGCCTGTGGGAGCTCTCTGAGGACCAAAGGAAATGTTCCTTCCTTGGGTGGGAGACTACCAGGCCATCACTCTCTGGCCCCTATGCCAGCCTCTGGGCTTACAGCTGATTCCACAGCACATGTTACCAGCTGTGTATCTGGATCAATGGCTAAGCAGGTTCTCACTGTTGTGAGAAATCTGCCCTGTCCCAAAAGAGCATCCTACTGGGACTCCTTGGAAACTGCCATGGAGATAACCCTGAGATGCAATAGTAAGGTGAATCTACAGCTAGCAAAGGGGCATGAAATCCTGTCCCCTTCCTCATGAAACCATAATATCCTGCAGCCAAAGGCCACAGCGTGGCAATAGCAGGCAGCATCGTTCATTCGTAACATGGGATCCAGGGTCTAAATGCTGCCATTGCAGTGGCTGAAGCAAACTGACAGAGCAGACACCAGTTAGTCGAATGGATTGGACTGCACAAATGAAACTTCAGGGAGGATTGAAATGGGGTGAATTAGACTAACATGTCATTCCTCTGCAGTGTCCAGGATATCTCATAGCACTTTCCCAAGGTGAAGTCAAATATATCAAAGTGAAGCAATGTGAACTGTTATCTTTGGGAAAACCATAGTACCCATTCATATTGAGAAAGGCTGATAATCACTTATGCCCATTATCCTGTGAAAAGCAGCTACAAAACCCATCCAGCTCTTTAATCAGGCATTTCCTTGAGGGACTTTCCCTGTTGTAAGCAACAGGTGGCAATGCAGCTTCTTGGGGCTGATCCCAGGCCGGCAGAGCGGAACTGTGCATCCCCTGTCATGGAGCTTGTCCAAGTCTGGGATGGTTCCCGGGAGCCCCTGTGCTGAGAAAAGCAGGATTTAGCCTCCAGTTTTCTCACACAGGTCATGTTTCCCACAAGGTCCCTGTCAGAGTGGGCAGGCGTTTCCCGAGGCTGCCCACCTGTTTGGATCTGCTGCAGCAGGGAGATGGGCTCTGCCCAGCCCCGCAGTAGCCCCGGCTGTCTGAAGGTTTTGTGCACTTATCTCCATGGCTGTTAGTTCTGGCGATTGGAGTGTAAGGGGAGAATTTGCCGTGTGATATCAGAGATTGCAATCTTGATGCTGTCACAGTGACATGGCTACGCTAATCTCACCTCATTTGGGGATGTTATGCTAGAAGAACTACGCTTTCCCTTCCCATGACCTTATGTAACTCAATTTGCCTCGTACTTTGCATCTCCCACGCATGGGACTTTACTGTCCCCCATTCCCAGTGTATGCTGGAATAATTTATTGTTTTCTCAAGCTGTAATTTTGAGCAGTCTATTCCCCATACAGCCTTGCTAGAATGAGGAATATCAACCAATCCCAAAACACAGAGGTTACAGGAAAATTTTCCACTGTCAGACTGCTTCTCAGATCTCTCTGATTTCATTTGTCGCTTATCCCAACCTCATACTTTTTGGAAGTCTTAAAATCTCTGCAGGTGTTTTCTCTGCAGACTGTTTCTTACACACATTTGATTTATTATCCCTGCTCTTACAGCGAAACAGAACTTCAGATTTTGGGGGTGGATGACATTCAGATGTAAAAGCACAAACTTTCACAGTACAGATTTTTTTTCTGGAAGATTAAGTGCATTACAGTTGCAGGAACTACAACAAGGCAAGCAGAAAAGTGTTGTGACAATTAACCCTTGTAAAATAGCTCTGTTTGGTCAGGCCTGTGTAGTTATGTTGGCAGGAAAGTCAGAGACTTGCTTAGCCAGCCTCACTGCAAAGTACAGCAGCTGTCTAATCACAGCAGGCAGGGCATGTGTACATTTTGAAGTCTAAACTGTATCTCACCAACCCCAAAATGCAGCATCTCAGACCCCCCACAAAAAGTCCTCTGGTATCCCTTTAAGGATCAAATGATTAAGCTAACGTTAACCAGATGGGAGCTTCAGCACAGACAGATGAAAGCAGAAAAGTGCAGACACTAGAGAGAGAAGGGAGTTACTGTACCTCAGCAAAAGGCACCCAACTTCCAGTAGCTACTGCTTGCTGCTGCCCTCTGATAACAGTGGCTTCTTGCGTGCTGACCGCTGAGCTACCTTCAATGTCAAACTGAAAAACGCCTCCCTCACTTGAGGCTGTGCTGGAGGAGAAGCATCTCAAAAAGAATAATATAGGAGAAACGAAGGGCCAGGCGGAGATCAAAGCCATTTCCTCCGCTTACATCCAGCAGTGGTCTTCTAGCGTCTCAGTAATTGTTTACCCTCTTCTGCAATCAGCCCCCCTTGGCTTAGTGGTGCCTCAGTTATTTTAACTTTCTTTCAGCGTTCAGTTTCCAGATGTGGCACTTCAAGGCAGTTTAATCAGATCCTGATTTAAAAGGGGGGGGGGGGGGGGGGGGGGGGGAGAAAAAAAAAAAGAAAAAAAAAGAAGGGAAGAAAAGGTCTTTTTGCTGCCTCTCTCGTTCACTCTCTGTGCCTGTGGCTCCTCTTTTTCCCCAGAGGCTCCAGCACAATAACATACAGATGGGCAGTGCTTAAGCAGAGTGTCAAACAGAGATTGTATTCCAGGAAAGCACCACTGGCTCCCCAGCCACCTTATCTCGCTCTGTCAGGATACAGACTGACGCTCTGCTCAGTGCTCTGGCTTCCTTCACATGTTCACATCATTCCCTTTTTTACCTTTCGTGTCGAGACCCTCCCACTCAAACTTTGCCGTTCAGAAAATGAAGTCACCCTTTCCTCCTCCCTCCTCCCCCTCAGCCCTATCCGACTGCTCCAAATGAAGCATTGCCTCTCGTGACTGTTTATTTTTTAACATCTCCAGTTTATTCAGTGGAAGGCAGAAAGGTGCCAGATTTATTAAAAAAAAGCCCATGCTAGACCAACCTTTTCTTTTGGCATGGGGGTGGGGAAGTTGTGGGTGGGAGGAGGAAGAGAAGGAGGAGGAGGAAGAGGAGGGAGACAGCCTGACTGTGCCATGGGCTAATGGGGCTTAAGCGGTTTCTCTAACATGCTTCATTCAGATCCTTTCCCTCAAGCCCACCTCTCAACCTCTCTTCGGCTCGTGAAAAAGAATATCGTTCACTGCGATTTTGGAAAATGACTTCATTCCTCAGACTTATGAACTTTTATTTACAAAGAGCATCTTGTATTCCTTTTTCAAGAGATGCTTTGTGAGGCCCTGGTAACAAGGCTTGCAGTGTGTGTATGAAAGCGAGCTGAATATATTGCCCACAGCTGACTTAATTTTGTGACTACAATCTCAAAAAGACAACGCAGCAACCCTTGCTAGGTTCTGGGATAAAGTCAGGGTATAATTATACTAATGTGCACCGTTCCAGCCAAGGGGTCAGCACCCCATCCCTCAACTGTCCTGTGTGCAGGGGTTTGTAGCACCATTGGCCTGTCAGGCTTCATTCTTAAATCTGAATAGAAATTGGCTTATTTGGCTTCGTTCTTTCTTTCTCCTTCCCTCTCCCCTTTCTTATCTGATTGAAGATATTATGAACCCAGGAAGCACTCAGTAGAGAATTAGGGGTAGCAGTCAGTAGAGAATTAAGGGTAAAGTAAAATGTTTTGGTGATCTGTTAAGTTCTCCACACCTGTAGGTACAGCTCTGAGCCCATAAATGCTGTGCAGATGTCACGTAGGGACTATAAAGCAGTTAACCACCAAGAAACTGCCTGATTCAGAAGTGGTGTAGCTGAGCAGGCAAGGCCACTCCAGCTTGTGGGACAAAGTGTTATGCTGGCAGAGAAGAGAAAGCTACGAGGCTACAAAGTTTAGAACCAAAGTTTGTAGGATGAAATGAAAGATAGCAATAGTGGTTGCAGATGGTTTTGTCCTAAGAGCAAGGGAAACATCTCTGTGTAACCTGGACCTGGTATGGTGGTAAGCATGTTAACTTAGGGAACAGTTACTTACACTTCGAAAACCTGTGGATGGGAAGAGCAGGAAAATTAATCCATATATTTCTGGAAATCTGTCTTAAACCAATTCAGAGACTTGAAAGGAAAGTTCTCTTGCCTAGTAGAAAAAGGAATTGAAGAAAGAAAGTGGTCTGTAAAGAAATGACCTGAACCAGAAAGACAGGAAAGACATGAAGGTTTGACCAAACTATGAGCTCTTTCTGAACATGAAGGTCAAGAAAGAATCATGTGGGAAGTGAAAAGTGGGACTACATCTGAGCACAGGAAGACAAAGGCTGAAAGGTAAAGGCAGAAAATGAGATGTAATTTTAAAGAGAATAGGTGTGAGAGGAAGATATGGGAGATCCTTAGTTCAGTATCCATCAAAGAGAGAAAGTTAGAAAAGGATGAATCTGAGAAGAGTAATTGTTTAAGGTGGAGGACTGTGTTAAATGGCTTCTTGAAGGGTTTCCTGGCTTTGTGAGCTTTAGTTTTCCTAGGAAATCATTAGCTGTTACGGTTTTGGCTGTGGAGAACAAAACCTCTAATTCTAGTGGAACAAAGATAAGGTCTAACACTGTTTTTCTACAATTGCTTGTGCTTTTTTTTTTTTCTATTTTTTTTTTTCCTGAATCAAATTGCAGCAATGAAGAAAAAGACCCTTACAGAATATTTTGGGAAAATTTCAGTAAGTAAAACTTCAGAATAGAAAACTTATTCAAAGATTTCCTTTCAAAATGGCAATTTGCAGCATCTATAAGGTTACTTTGTGTGTTTTTATCTGCCTAGTGATGTCATTTGGGTACAGTTTAGGATTAGGAGTATGTCACAAGAAGTATCAGGATGTGAGAGGTATTGGAGACCAGTGGTAGGTACTAGTAATTATGTTGAGTGGTTCATAGTTTTGACAATTTGTTTAATTCAAGGAATTAAATTGCAAGTTATAAAAACCTAACAATTTAATTTTTGAAAGTCTTTTTATTGCAGGTATGGTGAAAGTAAGCTTAATTTAAGTCAAGATCCTGCAATCATGTATGTAAGTCACATACCTAGTGACTTTGAGGAGTTCAGGGCTTGTGTGCTTGCACAACAGGGCTTAACTTGGTAGTTGTGTTGGGAACCAGTAGCAGCATTTGAAGGGCAGTGGCTCCACAGTGCCTTGGGCTGGTCCAGCTGCTTTGACAACAGATGGAAACAGCTCATAGTGCCCCAAAACAAGCTCCCCTGCTCAAACAGATGTTAAAAAGGGCAGCAGTTCCTGGAGCAAGAGATGCTGGAAGGAGAGATGTGAAGGAGCACTGAGGACACACAGAACGAAAGATATGAGGATGCAAAAAGGGGGGGTCATGAGGAAAAATATGAAGAGATGCATTTTGAGAAATTAAATGGAGGAGACAGGGTAAGGGACATGGGTGGGGAGATGGCTGGTGATGCGGCCTTGGAAAGATAAGCTTGTCTCTGGGTAGGGTGCCCACCTAAGGGTGATCCGAATCAGGGACACCCTGAGGGAGTGCAGCCTATGTGTGACCCAGGCAGGTTAGGGGCACCACATAGGGTCTAGAAAGGAGTTAGAAAGATATTGGGCAGAAGCTGAGCCTGGAGAGAGGGAAATAAAGTATTTCTTTGAATGTTTATTTAATAATTGTTTTTCTTACTCTTTTCTCAATAGTACAACTAAAGATGAAATGTTTCTGTTTATTTATTTCCAATAAACTGAATTAAGTGGAGTGCCCTGAGTCAAGACTGTTTTGCATGTGACAGTAGTGAATATGGAAGTCTTGTGAATGAGGTGCTGAGCAACATATAATCAATCAGAGCAAATGTGAGCTCCACGAGACTTAGCGCAACAAACTGACCATCTGCACCCTGGGCATTCCATTGAAGGACTTTCTTCTTCAAGTATGCATCTGCTTCCCCAGAGCAAGAAATATGATTAGAAATATCATTAAGGATGCTTAGATTACTAGTTCTTCAAATAAAGCCTGAATTTTATTGCACATATGTAGCAGATGAAGGTGTTCTACCTAGTAGATTATTAAAATGTAAAAACTTTGAAACACATTTACCGAAAACAGAAAAGACATTCTTGAAATGGGCAAAATTTACCAAGAGAAAACAACATTGATACCCATCACAACTCTCTTTGTGAAATAGGAATACAGTTATTTATATCCCTGTAAAAGAGTTAACAACGCTAATTTACAGCACTTTAAGAGAGGTAAGATTGCAATTATTCTCAAGGTCAAAGTCTTAAAAGGAGAGAGATGTCTGCTTAACACCTTTGGAAAATCAGAACCTTTAAGAAATCTCAGACTGGCACAAGGCATTAAACATCTGAAAAATTTCATGTTATGAATCTACATAGGAAAGGAAATACAGATAACTTCAAATAGTAGAATTGTTAAATAATTTATTTTTAGGAAATACAAGAAATCAAGAAACAGTTCATTGCATCTTTCCACAAATATATATATATTAGTCCTGTACCTGAAAATTAATAACCAAAATCTTTTGAGCAGAAAAAATCATATATATTAATTTACCTAAATGTTGCTACAAAGTGTATAAAAACCCAGCTTCTTACAGAAGCTGTTTCCTGCATTTAATTTAAAATCTTGTAAAATATTCCATTCCTTTTAAAAAACTGCTGTTCTGTATAGAAATTCAGACCAATGAAAATGGTGCATAAGGTGCTTATAAAAACACAGGCCTCTGAATGTAAATTTATGCTGTGATGGACTCAGTTTCTTTATCGTTGGCAGAGATGATATGGGTGTGTTACATGAACAGCCTCCAGTTTGGAACAGGACTTCTTCAATATGGCACATTACAGAAACAGGAGTTTCTCCTGTTTTCATAATATCATCTTCTGTTCTTTTGAAAATTTCTTTCCTCTGTCTTTAACATTTGGTTTTGATTCAATGTGATAGACAGTAAGATTAGTGAAAGACAAAAGGAAGAATGCAGTGGAAGGCTTATTGCAAGTAACATATTCCAAACTACCCAATCTCAGGCTGTTGTGTGTGGGCCACTGGTGGTTTGTCAGGTCCCAGTGGGAGATCTGCAAGCAGTCTGTCGAATTCTAGTGCCAGGCGTTACCAGTTAAACATTTGATAATGTTGCCTGGTGGTCTAAAGGAAATGTTGACAGATGACTGATGTTTGCGATCCAAAATGTTTTGGAACCAGTGTTCAAAGTGCGTTTGTAATGGTTAGAAGAAGTTGCCAACTGTTGTGGTTTAAACCCTAGCCAGACAGCTTGTTCACTCACTCCCAGTGAGTGGTGCCGGGCTGAGAGCAATGGAGGGCCCCCCCCACCAGGGCTTTCCCCTTCCCCGCTCCCGGAGGAATGGGGAGGAGGATCGAAAGAGTGCAACTCCCACGGGTTGAGACAAGAACAGTCCAGCAACCAATGTACAACACAAATCACCACCGCTGCCACCAATGACAACAATGATAAGAGAAAATAACAAGGGAAGGGAATACGATACCACCGGCCAAGAAACGAGTCCCACCCAGAAGCCCGTGTCCTTCCTGGTAACTCCCAGTTACCCCCCACCCCAGGCATGACGTGCTGTGGTATGGAATACCTTGTAAGACTATAAATGAACCCCAGCATTATGTAATACTGGATAACTTAGTTGAAAAGTTCAGCCTATGCTGTTTGCTAAAAGTCAATCAGGTTTAGTATAGTGGTTTACCCAATCCTTTATCTTTTCTCCAATGGTAACCAATAACTAATAATACCATTTTCATACCTTTTTAACATGAAACTTTTTCAGTACTTATGTTCATTTTTGTTACCTGTATCTGAAGCCTCTGATACTCTTGACATATAATTATTCCTGTTAATGGCCTGAATTACAAAGATGCTGTATTACCATTAATGATATATCTACTTCATTACTTACGGATCCTAAGATTCTGCCTGCTTCTTGGACAGATAAGAGGTGTTAGCCCAACATCCTTCTGTCGAAGGGTGTGTGAGAAAGCACCATCACATATAGTGTTATATAAATAGCAAAGACTTGGTGATCTTAAAAAGTGAACTAGAGTGAACTAGAGGAAGGTGGGGCTGGAGACATGAAGGTGAAGGGGTGTTTGCAGGGATGGAGACTGTGCTTCCTGTCTTCTGTAGATAAACATTGAATCTTTTCATTTCCTGTTGCATGTTAGCTGTGGCAAGATGACCAGTGTAATATTCTGATCATTTAGTTTCTGTTACCCAGTGTTTGGCTCTGACACCTTGGCTTCCACATCCAGCACCTAATATTTCCAGATGGTTTCCCATATAAGTTCTGGGCATGTCTGCTTATCTTTTAATATAAAATAAGCCAAGATAAATCAATTCAGTCTGTTATAGCTAGGAAAGTGATCCCTTCTGCTATAACAAAACAAACTGTTATGTGAGAAATTGAAAAAAAAAGATGTTTCTACAATAGATATGTCCCTGATTTTATCAAATATATTTGTGGGTTTGTATGAGTCTGGAGGATTTTGATTAGAAGGGAATAGGACAACTCTATTCTGCTCACAGATGCTGATGATGCTTCATATAAGTAGATACATTGATGGAGAAACATGTGGCATTGTAACATAGAAAGAAAGTTTGGGATTATTGATAGGGCTTATTAACAGAAGCAACAGAACATACAGAAGAGAGTGGATGGCCCTGACACAATGGCAACAGATTCTTTTGAAATTGATAGGAATGGGCTTCAGACTCACAGGGTACAGATTAATTGCTAGGCAGACACATATTTTGACCTTATTTACAGGCAGATATGGAAACTGATGTACTGTTATAATTAGGGAAGTTACACTGGGTATTAGCAAATACAGAAATCATCACGGGGTACTCCAGCATAATGCAGAAAGTTTAGGATGTGGATGGTGAATTCTTTTCTGCTGTTAATTGTGTACTCATTTACTTCTGAAAAAGATTACATAGGGAGAGAGAAATAATTTTGCACATTTTAATCACATTCAGGCTCATGATAGGTGAATAATGATCCAGTGATCTTTCTCTTAAAGTGAAGTCCTGTCCCAAATGCAAATTTCCTTATTATTTTTCCCTTTGCTCTTTTCTCCAAATCTCCAGAAAGATACTTATGAATTTATTAATCTTTCATTATTTCATTTGTGTCTTTACTGCCTCTGAAAATTTCTTTATTTGAGAGTCTTAAAGGCTACAACAGTTCCTTCATGAGACTGCCCTCTTAGTCTAATGATTCCTCTCCTTGATTTTAGCTTGGGTCCTTCACTGAAATGCTGGGCACAAGGGTTTAGCTGGTCTTCCTGGTCAAGTTAGGAAGAGTTTGGTCTAACAATGATCACAGCAAAAAAAGCCTGATTGCTTTATTTCTAATCACTCATCCTCAACCTGGTTTTGGTACTCACACCCTGCTAGACCGGCACATTTAGTTATTACATTTCTACACTGTATTTCCCATTGCATTGTGCTTTGAGCTACGCTGACCGCTTTCCTCTCTGTCTGGGGGCTTCAGACATTCCCCTTTCTCTCCCAGCTTGTTTGTCTAATTCCAGTTGCATATCTCTATTTTTTTTTTTTTTTAATTCTCCATTCTCCCTCCAGGGAAGCTTCCCCACCCTTCCTCATCAGTTGTTTGATGATAATAATGGAACATTGGCTAAAGAAAATGAGTTGCATAAAAATCCACACTGAACTTTACAACCCCTCTAGAACTCCCAATGAAACAGCTTTTCAAAACTAAAAAATAACTACCCCAAGCCCCAGGCGCTGGAAAACTTGCTAACAACTCTCCCGAATCCAGTAGTGCTTAGCTTAGCCTTAGATATGAAGTCACACAGACTTACATACTCCAGCTCACAGCCAAAATGCTTCTCATGGGTCCTGCACAATCAGCACAAAGAAGAAATTTTAGATCCCTTCAAGTTTATCCTATGCACTCCAAAGGTGTGCTGGTGGATAGAAAGGAGTATGTCACCTACAGCTGACAACAAAGATGTAATCTAACATAGCTAACTGAAGTAATACTGAGAACGCTAAGAGACTAAAGCAAAGCACTCGGTGCAGCTTGTTTTCTGCCAAGTTAAGCGAGTTTTATAAGTACATCGATCTCTTAACTTAGCTTGACATGTCCCCTTGTGCTGGGTGCAGCAGAAAGAAAGCAGTTTGGACTTGCAAGGACAATCTGTTCTCACCCTGCAAGTCCTATAGGAGGGCATCCCAACGCCAGCCAGCTCTGTCAGCTCAGTCATGCCCTTTTTAAGCATTGTACCAGTTTTAATACTGCTCTGTGCCAGCAGTGCTTGAAAAGAGCCTTAGATGGCTTGCGGAGCAAGCCTAAAATGCAGTCTAAGACTTTTCTACTATGATGGGAAAGAGAAATGTTGCCCTGTAACATAAACAGTTCAGCAAGGCAGATTCAGAACATTTGTAAGTCTAGATTTTTGTACATCTGTTGCTGTATGATCTGATGGGGAATTTTTCAAGTCCTTGATTTCTCTAATACCAATTTACATTTGTTAAGTGGAGGGAGCTATGAATGTGCTGTCTCAGCTTATTGGTTTTGCATGTTAAAATTACTTCCCCTGAATGGCCCAGTAAGCATGAAGGAGGAATAAATTTTGGTTGCACTATGCCACCTGTATTCCTGACAGCTTAATTTGTTAATGTCAAGTCTGTAGGCACTAAACGAATGCCCATGAAAGTCTTGACTATCTGATGAAGGGCACTGGCTAGTATGATGCAATTAGCTGAGCTAATTGATTATGATGGACAGCTGGAGCTCTCTGGGCTTTTCCGAAAGACCTTAATCAAAGGCATCAAGATAATAGAAGCTCTCTAAACTACAAAGGCAGTGCTCTAAGACAGTTAATTAGATATTTTTTAAATTGTTGTGGTTATTATACTTCCCATTTATCCTTGACACTTAAGTCTCGACCACAGAAGAATATAACTGTACTGTCGAATTCACTTCAATCAAAAAGGCTTTTAATTTGCATAGTGAGCTGAAAGTATTCATGTGAAACTAAGACTTGTAATAAGGCAAAAAAAAAAAATTCTCACAGTTTTGTAGGATTTTCATGTTCTCTCTTATTAGCAAGAGTGTTTGCAAGTCGCTTTCTCATAGAGTAAAGACTGGTTTTCAGAACTTTTTTTGTTTATTTTGGTATTTTTTTGTGATTTTCACCCTGGCCAACTGATAGATTCAATAGAATAACAAAGCAATTCCCTTTGACAGGAGGCACAATACCAGCTAACCCAGCTTGTCTATTAGCAACAGGGCTGTCTGAGCAGCTGGCCCCTGTCCCACTGCCAGGAAATGCTGACAGCAACAGCTACACCATTTCAGCTGCTAACTGGCTCCATAGAGAGTCTTGATGGCTAATGAATTGCGTAAGTGCTACCCAGATCTGTCCAGATCTGAGAAAAATAACAGCAGCTTTGGGACGTCAGATGCTTTGAAAGAGACCCTTTGCCACAGAAAGTTTCATTATAAATGTATAGGTCACACTCTGAAGCAATTTTCTGCAGTGTAATAACACACATCAACCATGCTGTGTTTTCAGGTAAAGCAGAATGAGAAAGAGTTTAGGAGACACCAGTGTCTTTCAGCTGGCAGAAAGTGTTTTGCTATGACAGCAGCCAGCCACGATGGAGCCAACAGACAGAGCAGTGTGCATGCATGTTGAAAATTGGCTGATTTAGTTGCCTTCCCACACGTACAAATGAATCCTGGTAGCTCCCTAATTGCCAAGCTGTTAGCTATGCAGTCAGGCAGCTTCAGATTAAGCCAGTCCCTTCAGTTTTGGATGCTTGCTTTCACAGCTGTGAGGAAATCCATGTTGCTTTGTCCACTTTTATTAAGCTATCGGAGATCTGAATGTGGACAGGCATTGTGTAAAACTCCAAATAGATCAGTGCTGCGAGGCAACTGCCTTAGGTACACATGCTATGTGGATGCTCAGAGGCAGCTGTTTATTCTTTGGTGTCTTAGGCAGACTTTATCTGAAACAGGAAAAGCCGTCTGCATTTAACAAGAATCAGAAGCTTTACTTGATGGCTTTTTCTGAGTAGCAGAAAGTTATTAACTTCAGCCAGGATGATCACAAACATGGCAAGTTTTAAAGGCACATCTGCTGCATGTTGCTGAAGGCTGTGTTGGTGGGAAAACTGTCACTGTGACATAGAATCTCTGACATTTGAAGATCAAATGGACTGTTTAGTTACCTTTGGAAATTCTTACTTGGATTTCTCTAAGCTTTGCACTAAGCCGAGATGATTCTTCCAGCTAAGCTGAGAATACCTTTTTGAGAAACTGCTCTTCATAATTAAGGTGAAGGATATAACAAGACTTAGTTTCTGAGCTAAAGCGTTTAACAACCCTAATAAACAGGGCAACCATGGGGGTCTATATCTTCAAGCTACCTGTCTGGCTGGGATAACAGCTTTATACCTTCTGATAAATGTAGATGGATGCCATGTGGGCTCAGCTTCAGTGCTCCCCTTCTGTTCCCACAGAGCTTGTCGCTATGTGCTGTTTGAATGGAACAATCCAATCAAGCTCCCATCTGCAGTGTAGATGCAGTCAGGAACAGCTTACTCACCTATACAGAGGCAAGGAAATAAACCAGTCACTTTACCAGACATTTGATTTTACACAGGGAGGTACACTCAGAATTTTCATGATTGATACTGGTTTTAAAAGTAATGCTAGTGGATGTATCCCAGTCATTCTAACTCAGAGTCTGTTATATCATTCCAGCACATATACTGTGTCTCCATAACATCATCCATTACTCTGGTAATTGATGAAAAGTCCAAATGAGACTTTTGAAGCCAGTGTCATTCTGATTATTCCTACCAAAATCGCAAGATACAAAGCACTTTATATACTTTTGCTTACCAGTAATCTAATGGTAAAAAATACACCCTGGCAAAATTCCTGTTACAGAGACTACAGTAATCCCACTAACACTTTGACACTATTCCTATTGTGGTTTCCAAGAAAGCCAACCCCTTTCTTTAGTGACTACCGCTAGTTTCCATAGCTGAGAAATTACTGCTAGCTGCCAGAAAGTTTTCCTCACTTCCCATTTAGGATTTATTCTTACTTGCAGCTGCAAAAGCTGTCTTTAAGCTCCTATTTTCTATTCTCTGATTTCATTAGTTGATGGGCACACGTAGAGTTTTAGATTTCTTTCTGTTGTGACAATCTTTCATGATATTCTTTCCCTAGCTTCAGACCTTACTGGGGGTGGCAATCACTTGAATCAGACAAGACAATAGTGTCTTAAATTTTATTTGTGTGATGGGAAAATGGCTGCTGCAGTGACTGCATTTGTTGTACCCATAGCAGCCAACATCACACTTGACTGCTTTGGAAACAGTCCCTGATGAACACTGGATTTGCATGAAAGGCTCAATTGTTCATACATACCATCAAATTAAAAAAAAAGAAATTTCCCTTTTTAGTTGCATCTGAAGAAAGACAAAAATAATTGCTGTGGGCCTCATACTGTGAGTCCTCAGTGCTTTGCTGAGCCATAGCAGGGTTTTCCTGTGTATCATTTCAAGGTATCTAAAAATCTTTTGTTTGCCAGATTCCAGGGCTGACATACTCCAGCCTGACTCCTCTCTCAGAGCAGATGAGTTCAACATTGTTCAGCATACCAGTTGTCCTTTCCTTTCTCATTCTTTTGCCTCCTGGTGATGCCAGTGGTACCTGCCCTCTCACCTCCTCAATTATCAGCATTTGGCTGCTTTGACCTGAGGATATTTTTCTGTGTTAAGATGTTCCCTTAGCTGTCTGATGCAGCAAAACCAGAAAGTTTACATATTTTAATGTTTTAAGCTCACAGAGTTAACATTGCCGTTATCTGGTATGAGCTGTCCAATTTTCTAGCCTAGATTTTTAGTCTGGGTATTTTAGTCTAGGTTTAGCATTTTTGGACTTATGGGTTAGCACTGGAAGCTCAGCTCTGGGACCTCTTAATTGCTGCCCACCTGTTGTTGGTTGATGGTGAATTTAGGCAATCCTGGGTTTGGTTGTGGGAGCCTGCAGTTACTGCTCTAGGCAGCAGAATAAAAGCAAGCAGACTCAAACGAACAAGCTTTTAAAGTTTCATTGCAAATTTTCCAAGTGGTTTTAATGGTGCCATCAGGAATAGAAAATGGTGTCATGAAACTTAAAAAGAATCTTTCCGTAGGCTTCTTTAGAATGATGTATAGATCTGTACCTTTTTTGTAGAATTATATGGGATAGTAAAAGTCCCCCAAACTTAAAAAGAGAGGGAAATTGCTCTGGCAGATCTTTTAATGAGTAATTTCTGGACAAACCTACTACATATTTACATAGGCCTATTGACAATTTCATGCTGTTTTACTCCAGCAGTGCTGTCCAAAACCATGAATGTAATAAGGAGGAAACATTGAACATAGTCATCAAATGTGACTTTAGTCAGACTCTTACTGAACTACTCTCATTCCTCTATCTAACTGCCTTTAAGCCTTATTTTCTAACTCCCTGACAATTTATGCTGATCTAAGTCCATATGCTAGCACTGCATTTTCCTCATCCTGTGGTGAGCCAGTTCAGGGAGCAGAAGAGGAAGAAAACTTACAGAGCAAAGCAAGTTTTTTTCAGTTGGTTTGGCTCCCTGAACTCAACTGCCAAAAGGTCAGCAAGCACCAGTGCTAGTGCAAATTTAATGAATACTCTAGGAACAGAGTTATACTTCAAGAGCTGGGTATCCTAAATCTTATCTGATCCTTGGCTTCTGAATGGAGCTTGATAACACAAATCAGGATCCGTTAACTTCCCTACTTTTCTATTTCCCAAACACAGAGTTTGTTGTGACTCATTAGCACTCATCTCGATAAAATAAAATGCCAAACAAATAAATTAAATGACTTAATGAATCTAGGAGTTAATCACATGCCAATAAGAAAATCTAAGTAGAATATTTCAAAATACAAGAAGAGTGTAATTTGTTAACCAGGTCATTTTTGTCATTTTATAGTTCTGCCAAATGAGCAGACAAGGTGAAGTCTCTTAACCCCTCTGGAATCCAAAGGTGTTTTTCATGTCATTGAACTAGGATTTAATTGCAAAGATTCTTCTTTTAAACAGAAAGCAGAAAATCAGTTTACTGTCTCTGCATCTACACTGGCCACTTATTTGAATATGTGAAGATATTTCTTTGTATAAAAGGTAGGTCACAGCTGCAGAAGCACAACATGGATTTAAAACAGAAAAGAGGTGATAAACCCCTAGAATCAAATCAGAAACTTTTGAACTGTCTACATATATTTATAATTGCTATATAAATTCCAAGAAAACAATTGATGTTTAGGAGAAAAAGAGTGTTCTAGTAAGCATTTAATTAATCTAAATGAATTTAAATAAATTTAATTTAATGAATATTAATTTTTCAGTGCAGTGCCTTGATACCTTATGCTGTAATGCAATATCTACAGTTGTGACACCTTAAACCAAGCAGTGTTGTTCTTTACCTGCTATATCAACCATCTGTTTCAGTAGAAGACTTTATCAGGTGATTTGCTGGGATACAGTACAGTACAGGTGAGAAGGTCCAGAAGCTGCATTCCTGTATTCTTACATTTATTTGTTCATAAAGATCACTGAAAGTTTCAAAGATGTGTAAGGAGGTTACAAGACAACAGCACAGATATTGTGGCTGAACGCTTTCTCAGATGGGATGTTGCTAAGGTCAGGCTATTATTCTGACATAGCATTGATTGTTTGGGCAGAGGATAAGCAACCTTTTCAATATAAATGTGTTGATTTGAATACAAGTAATAGTTCTCAACACCTAATCTGGAAAAAGCTCTCAAAGGTCAAACCTATAACCTGAAATAAAATGGCAAGATTCACTGCTACAAGATGGTTTTCAGTTAAGACTGAAAGCCTGAGCACAACTGAGCCTCAGCATACATGTGATTCTACCAAGAAAAAAAAAGGAAATAAAAAAGAAAGATGGAGTGGTGTCCAATGCTGCCTGTACTTAGCAGAGTGTATTGTTGGTCTCCACCCTGTATTAATCAACTACAAAAACTGTACCTGTACACAACACTGCAGTTTTAAAAGGCTCAGTGGTTGGCATATGTTTTTCTTGTACAGTAGTTTCTATGTATAGAATAATGGAGAACATGGATTACATCTTTTTCCCCGTCCACCTGAATGTGTTCCCTTCCTTTCAACATCATTGCAACTTATTTCTCCCAGAAAAGCAAGGGGGTAAAAGGAGAAAGAGAAAGAAAAGGAAAAAGTCAACACATAAAAATGCTATGGACTTAGTTTGTCCTAGAAAGAGACGTCACATGTCTGGCAGCACAATGGCTCTTTCAAGGCCCAAATTATCCCCATATGATGACCCTTGAAACATTCTCCAAAGTTTTCAAGAGACATCACGTCATGGCTTGGAATCTGGACAATGAAGCAGTGATAGCTTCTTTGTAAGGACTCTTTCACCTGCTCTTCTTCAGTCCCTGATGAATTCAGATAAAGTAGATCTGGCAAAAACTGGAACTGACCACCTTTTAGAGACATTGTCCTCCTTGACAGCCATCGTTAGATGTATATGGGATGCAGGGATATGGGAAGATGGGCTGCACTGCAGTCAGCGGAGCTGCCATCCTTTATACCAGTAACGAGAGACAGTGACATCTTTTCCACATCTTTCAGGCAGAAGTGATTCGTGCACTCCCTAGACATGGGAAATACAGATATGACTCCTCCCAGGCCACCATCCTTCTGCGTATTTCTGAATTCCTTCCCCACTGATTAGTGGAAGGAAACACGTTGGCCCATTCACAGAGACAAAAGAACCACAGCATCATCTTTGGAAAAAAACTCTCTTGAGTTCACAAATGAGCTCTATATCAAGTGCTCTCCCTTTGTATCTTTGGCTAAGGTCTTTTTCCTGCCTGGCTATAAAATGTTTGGAGGGTGAATCGCCCTCTTAACCAGCACACTACCATCTCTGTAACACTTTCACAATTGGAGAAATACACGTGGATGAACTCTAATCATCTGTGCTTTCCCTTGTTCACTCAAAGGTATTATCATATTAAATATATGCCTCTCTTTTGTAAGGTCTGAGTTGGTTCTTCAGTTCTCTTTTCTGTGTTGGCAGAGAGCACCTTACTTGTTACTCAGTTGCTGGCTGTTTAGACTCCAGGGATTACATGCACAAAGACTCCATTAACTTTGCACAAAAAGGAGACTGCAACACTGAGATATCAGCCCTTTCTGCTCCTGGAGAAAGGGCTGCCTGCCACTGCAAAGAGCCATGAAAGGGGTGGGCAGAGGTCAGACCCAAACAGGCAAAGGGTACATTCCTCTTGTGGATATGATGTGCTCCTAGTCAAAGGACAAATGCTTCTCAATGAACTGAAAGCTGCCACTTTGTGGTTCCTCTTATGTTTCAGCTACCAGGATATTTATAATAATATGAAAGGATTGCACTGGCCTCGCAGCAGAAGGTAGCTGCTGTGAGGTCCCCAAGGTGCCTACGCCCACATAATGTGTTTGTGCTGTGAAGGCCATTCTCTAGTGCAACAGCCGTGGTGACTGCCTAGCTAAGGATTCTGCTGCACCACTGTGCAGCTGGCTGTGTAGCTGCTGCATCTGAAACACCAAGCAGCATCCTGAAGCAATGGGGTTGATTCTGAACTGGTGACATTATTGTCATAACTGGGCAACATTCCTGGTCTGCACGTAGAATTCAAGACTTACAGAGAAAAAAAGCTCTAAGACATACTAGCTAACTTGCTCGTTTTTCATACTTTTCCCCTTTAGTTTGCTAGAAAGTCCAGAAAGGGCTGTCAAGGGACTTACTATATTAATATCCTATTGAAGAAAGTGAGTGCTTCATGCACTGTGGTGAAATGGATATCAGGAAGCATCTCATTTCAACTCAAAAGTTTTCAGTGATTGGTTAGTATTGATAATTCAAGTTGCACAGAAGTTAGAAGCTATAAAAAGAGATTGACTTGAGACAAGGAAACGAGAAATGTGAATAGGATCTGCATTAAGCTATGAGCATTACAAGCTGCAGTTTCTGTTCACCTTCTCCAGGTTTGGAGGCAGACATGAGATAAGATTTTTAGTTCTATTTTTTCTGGAGAAAAATTTCAAAGAATGTCAAGGGGAAAAGAAGAAAAAAACTCATCCCCTTGACCTTTCTGTCAGCATATGCAACTGTTTCTCCCGAGGAACAAAACAAGTCACAAAGCGCAATAGGAGAAACTTTGTGGAAAGGGGGTAAAATTATTTGGGAGGAAGTTTGAATCAGCAGTTAGCGCATCGGTTTGCACTGCGTTTAGCACATCTAGTGCACATGGTAGCAGCAAGTCCAGCAGCACCCCACATTGGAAATGGAAGTTTACAGTATGAGGATTTTCCTGCATATTCCCAAGCTTGCACATTGTAAGTCCTTCAATATGAGGGTGTTTGAGCACTGGGAGATGTTGCTGGGATAGGTTGCGGAATCTCTGTCCTTGGAGGTACCACAAACTCAACTAGGCATGGCCTTTAGCTGTCTCATCTAACTTTGTAGGTAACCCAGCAATGAGCAAATGTTGGATCAGATGGCCTCCAGAGGTTCCTTCAGGACCTGATTATTCTGTGATTATGTGATTACAGTATTGTCATGAAAGTACGCACCTGAACACATGTACACACAAGGACACACACACACATGGAAAAAGTGTATGGGGAGAGTCCTTGCAATGATGAGATTCAGGGCCTGGCCTTTATTTTAGGAAGCTTAAACAGTAACATGACTGTTAAGTACACAGCAGGGCAGTGACTGTGACAGGTACAGAATGGCAAGAAAGAGTTGCAGACATTGAAATAAATGTTTCCTTCCACTGTTTCTCTTGAAGAGAGGCAGCTGGGCAACAGCTAGTCCTCTTCTGAACAGCAAGGCACTCTTATTTCAGAACATTGCCCACTCAGAGATAATGAATGGGTTTTTTTCATCTGCTGCATTACATGCATGCATTTTGCAATAAGCAGAAGTCTCTGTCACTGATGTGTTACAACACTAAGAAGAGGGACAAAGCCATAGAGATCAGGTTTTAAATTTAAGATTTTATATCCTGGTCATGCTCCTTTTGGTGCAGCCCAGGATACGGTTGGCTTTCTGGGCTGCAAGTTCACACTGAAGCTGGCTCATGTTCATTTTCTCCTCGACCAACACCCCCAAGTCCTTCTCCTCAGGGCTGCTCTGAATCTCTTCTCTGCCCAACCTGTAGCTGTGCCTGGGATTGCTCCGACCCAGGTGTAGGACCTTGCACTTGGCATGGTTAAACTTCATGAGGTTGGCATCAGCCCACCTCACAAGTGTGTCAAGGTCCCTCTGGATGGCATTCCTTCCCTCCAGGGTATCAACCGAACCACACAGCTTGGTGTCATCGGCAAACTTGCTGAGGGCGCACTCAATCCCACTGTCCATGTCAGCCACAAAGATGTTGAACAAGATTGGTCCCAACACGGATCCCTGAGGCACACCACTCATTACTGGTCTCCAGCTGGACACTGAGCCATTGACCACAACTCTTTGCATGTGGCCATCCAGCCAGTTCTTTATCCACCGAGTGGTCCATCCATCAAATTGATGTCTCTCCAATTTAGAGACAAGGATGTCGTGTGGGACATTTCATTATATGAAAGATACTAGGCTGTGTTACGATTAATTTCAAAACCTGACCTGAAATGAGTGTTTGTAGCCACACATCAGTACTCCAGGGAAGAAAAAGAGGTTTGTCTATGTATAAACCTTCATGGAGCTGCCATGTCCTGCTGGACCCCAGGAGGAAAGGCAAAATTTGGCAGAAGGGAAGCCAGCAGAAGAGGGGATGCTTCTCTCATTTTGCAGGACCTCCTGTGGCTTTTGAACACTTGCCATTCAAAGGAAAAATTAAACAGAAACAGTTCAGAGGCTTTCAAGAGTTAAAAGAAACAAACTCTTCCCAAACCTCTTTCCACAAAACCTCTCTCCCTTACTCAAATCAAACAAGCAACAAGTTGCTGATCAGAGCACTCATCTGGGACACCTAGATTTAGGCTCTTTTCCTAGATTTCCCCTTTATTTATCAGGAACTGGAACTTGCTATGGGTTCTCCAAACTGGAAGCAGCAAACTGTGAAGTCTTTCTTCCTCCTCAGCCCCATGCTTATTTAGTGCTTTCTACAGTATGGATCTGCTGCAAGGAGAGAAGGCTCCATAGACAGTAATCACATCCAAGGTCTTACCCAGAATAAGGGACCCGTACTGCTCTTACCCCTTACTGTCTTTAATGTCTCTTTGCTGTTCTTTCCTTGCTCCCAGGAGAGTATTATTCTGTAATGGAGACTTTTCAGAGCTAAAATCCCCTTTTGAATCTTATAAATATTTTCTAACTTATTTTTGTCAAAGCCAGCAAGTCCTTCTATTGCCTAGCTTTTGACAGTGATGTTTTCCCAGCAATGATGGAAACAGCATCATGTCATTAAGAAACTAATTTCAAGTCAGACTTTTATTGAATTGTACTTGCAAATCTGCAGAATATAGCTATTTGTGGAAAAGTTTCCTGATGTCTTTGTTTTTCAAAGACTATAAGGATGAGGAAGTTGTGGCTGTTCATCCTGGAGAAGAGAAGGCTGCGTGGAGACCTCATAGCAGCCTTCCAGTATCTGAAGGGGGCCTATAGGGATGCTGGAGAGGGACTCTTCATTAGAGACTGTAGTGATAGGACAAGGGGTAACAGGTTAAAACTTAAACAGGGGAAGTTTAGGTTGGATATAAGAAGGAAATTCTTTCCTGTTAGGGTGGTGAGGCACAGGAATGGGTTGCCCAGGGAGATTGTGAATGCTCCATCCCTGGCAGTGCTCAGGACCAGGTTGGACGAGGCCTTGGGTGATATGATTTAGCGTAAGGTGTCCGTGCCCACGGCAGGGGGGCTGGAACTAGATGATCTTAAGGTCCTTTCCAACCCTAACTATTCTATGATTCTATGATTCTATGTATGACAAAGAAATGTACAGATGCTTGTCCTAAATATATATGTGGACTAAGAGATTTAGCATCAAAATTATCTCCCCCTAAGCACAAAGTATCCCACTGACATGCAAAGAGAATGGCAACACATTCTACCAATATATGGAGATTCAGTTCATAGAATCATAGAATCATGGAATGGTTTGGGTTGGAAAGGACCTTAAAGATCATCTAATTCCAACCCCCCTTGCATAGGGGTTCCTTGTGTGAGTCATGCTGATAGCTAGATGTCAAGACTTTGCTGCATACAACTAAAGAAATAAAAATGAATATTAATTAAAAAATCCAATGGCTTCTGACAGGAAAAATCTGAAATAAGGATGACCTGCCTAAAAGAAACTACATATGTTATATCCATTAATTTATTTTCTTATGAGTATTGAATGGTGTGTCAGGTAGCATGAAGAATTGATGACATTTTCATGTATGCTTTTTTTTTTTGGTTTCACTTTCCAGTTATGTGATTGAAAGCAACTGCATTTTTATGGGATTTTGCAGGAAGCTGATGGCTAATATTTTGAAAAGCAGAGGTGTCACTGAGGAAACTGAGCAACTCTGAAAGTCAAAGTCTGATAATCACCTACATTGTTTAGGCCAAGACCTTAACCACCAGAATAATTTGGCTGTCTCTTCAAATTCCAGTGACATCTTAAAATACACCATCACCTTCTGCCAAACATACTGCTACTGGGTAGGCTAAAAACCTCCTAAAGGTTAGTACTGCTCTTTGGAGCCGTGCAGAACTCTAGCTAAGCCAGGTTGCATTGAACAGCAGAGCTAAGAATGGCTGTGCCAGACAAGAACCAGTAATTCATCTCCCCCTGTATCCTGTCTCTGACAGTGGCCAAAACCAGGCAAGTTGGAAAGCATACAGGAACAAGGCTCTCACGTAGTAATCCTTTGTGATATTTTCCCAGTCTCCAAAAACTAGTGTTCAACAACCTTCTGAGAGTGTGTTGTCATCTTTGTATCAAATGGGCTTCAATGGATTTTTCTTTCTTGCGTTTTTCTGGTCAAATTTTGAAGTCATCTTAGAATTTTGTTTCCATGGTGCGCTGTGCCAAAGGGCTGCTGCCATCAGCCAGTGACATTTGATGCCTCCTGACTCTGAGAGTATTTCTTCATTAAAAATTTACTTATGCAACTACCTTCCAATCACAAGTGCTGCAAAATCAGCGGGTAATTTTCCGGAGGATATACTCTCTGTTTTAGCTTTCTCTTTGTAAATACAGCCACGTTCCCATAGTATGTAAGGATGCCGCTTATGAATCACCGAAATGCTGGACTAAGCCCATGTAAAAACCCGTTGGGAAAATGAGCAGCTGAACAGCATGCTGTACATAAAACTGAGGCCCAGACACTGAATACTGAGGAGAAAACAAATTATCAATGGGATGCTCATTAAGTGAACACCATCCTCTAGTGTACTGGACAAGAATAGACAAGCTTGTTATCCACTTCTGTAATCAGAAGCAATGTTTTAATAGATATGCAGAAATATGCCAGATTCAGGTGACATACGTTTGACTTCGCAGTCGTAAAAGGTTGTTTCAGTGTAGGTTTTGCATGTGCATGTTCCATGTCAGAAATGACAACCTTCACTTGACGGGAGACAGCTGCTTATTAAAAATGGATATTGTATTTTTCATTTTAAGTTCTAAAACACACAAGTGATTTGGTTTTGAGAACAGCTGAGTTGGCTTTTCTGAGAATTTAATTTCACATCTTATCCATTGCATTATGGATAGGCCAGTGCAAATGTTATTTCTGTAAATGAAAAAGACCACTGATAACTACTGTGACCCATATAGATCCTATGTGTTAGGGTTAACTAAAGTGTTTATGAGACTTATGCTGGTAATGAAAATCAGCTGCTCTTCAGTCATGATGAGTTGTTCATAGCTAGTTCCAATATACAATTAAATTGTGTTTCATATAGGGAAAGGTGTTTGCAAGATGTCCCAGGCTGGTAAATACAGAAGAGATGAATTTAGAAACATCCATGAAAGTAGTATCCTATGACATTTATAATCAAGAAATATTTTTGCAGCTACTGAGGAAAGGGTCAAATACCCATGCCAGATGTCCAGATGTCTTAGCAAAGAGCTGAGAGTGAACAGATCCAGAAGAGGTCTAAATGGGTTTCTAAAGTAAACTCTCCATGTTCTGCCAGCTGTTTTACCTCTGGGCTGGAGCTGACACAAGCTTCCTGATGATGTTTGAGAGATTTCTTTTTTTTTCTCCCCAGATCTTGTTTTCCTATGGGTAAAGCAAAGAATTGCTTTTCCACAGGTCAGTATTCCACAGGACATATCAAAAGAGAAGTAGCTGTGGGAGTTAGTATTGGTGAAGGTGAAAGCCGAATGCATAGATAGATGAAAATTTGGTAGTCCTATGTTCTATAATACATATCTTGTGGCAGCTAACTGAGGCAATATTCCACCATCTTCTGGTGTGATCATACTGAAAATGGATGGGAAATAAAAACTTTTGAGTTTCAAATTAAAAACCAAAACTAAAACCAAAACCAAAACCAAACAAGAGAATACAAAGATGAAAAGTAAATGAATGAATCAAACTCAAGTAAATATAAACTGAGAAAAATTAAGTTGTTCCAAGTTTTCTGCATGTTGGACATAGTTCACAGCACAGGCATAGACAGAGGTGACAGCCATATGTCTAGAATGGCAGAACTGAAGAATAGGAGGTATTGGAATGGTGGTGCTTCTTTGACATTAAATTTACATCAAAGTCAAAGTAGTTACTGTAGTTACTTTTAGACTACAACAAGGAGCTGAAGATGTGGTATAGTTAATTTCTTATTAGTGACAGAAGCTGACCTTCTCTAACAAGGGAAAACATTGAGGAAGACCTTATGTGAACTAAACCAAATTCTCGCAGCTTTGTATTTTTTAGCTGTTGATACAAGTAGCCATTACTCCACATCTCTCTTGCAGGAGGTGTAATCCTCTGCACATGCTGAGGGAGACAGAAGCAAGGTGCAGCATAAAGAGTAAGGCTGTATGTCCATGCTGTGACATTACCAATGCACAGTATTGCAGATCTATGCTGTACATCCAAATGTGCTGTATGATTATACAGAAGGCAAGGGAGGATACATGAAGCTAAAAGGAGAAAACACTACCTGTGTGACTGGGGCACAGTGTGAAAGGGATTCTGCTGTGTGGTTGCTTTGTGGTCCATAGCCTCTGCTTCCCCTTGCCTCTTTGCTCAATTTACCCTGAGACAGCTGAGTGCAAACCACATGTACAGCCCCCAAGTAGGCATCCTCTATAGGGAGGGGCACAGAGGTTTTTAATGTTGATTTCTGAGATGCCTAGATTTCTGTGAGATGTCAGAAAATGGAGACTGTTCCCAATCCCAGATATTAAGTGAGCAAATTTTGGCACCAAAGCATTTAAAACGTTGCCTCCCTCAGCAGTTTCCACTGCTTGGCTCTGACAGCAGCAGTCTGCGAGGCTCTGGTTTTGGCAGCTCATTAGGGCTGATTTTGCTGTGGGTATCTGGAAGTGAAGAAAGGCTGAGGGCTGATGGCAACTGCAGGACTTTGGAATCACCAGTGACTGGTGGCTTCTCCAAATGAGGCTGTAAACCCCCTCCTGGGCTGCCCTAGGGGGTGCACAGACATGATTCGCAACGACAGTCTGGCTTTCTGCAGCAAGTGTTTGAGAGTGAAGCCATGGAGCCAATGCTGGCTGTTGAACATCTGACAGGGACAGATCCTTTGCCTGCTACCCCACAGACAGGAAATGCCTCCCTCTTCACCTGCAATCAGCTTCAGAATAAAATGGTAACTGAGGCAGGGTGTGTGTACTTGTAATTAGAGACCGTGCTTGGCATTGAGACAGAAAATGTCAAAGATGGGTAGTAAGAATAATATCAAAAGAAATTGTGGATGATGCTATTGTCCTTCCAGCAGCTTTGTTATATGATGCTATAGGAGCAGCCTTTGGAAGCTGATTTTTGGGTGTACCTGAGTTGCTAAAAATTGCTCAGGAGTGAACATTCGTGGGCACAAGGTCTATGTGGTGCACTGTGGCAGTCACTGGCAGCATCGTCATCCCCATACAGGGGAATCAAACTCTAGCAAACAGGCGACTAGCTCCCAACATTTGGTAGTTACCAAAGGTTTCACCTGCTCTTCCATCATCAGAGTAATCCTGTCTACCACGTGCTGTGCAAAAAGCTATTTGATATCTCAGTTCTTTTTCATTCATTTTTGGTTATGCATTTATATTAAATGTGAGATCCATGAGAAAACAACAAGAAATGAAAAGCAAGTTCTAGAGGTGCTTTACCAGTGTATTATTTTGTACTGCAACCCACCTGGGTATATGTGATTAACATTTAGATTTAAACAGCATGAAAATCATTTCACATTTCCCCATCTTTCATTTGTTTCTCCTCCTCTCCCTTCCCCAAATACTGAGCACTTAGAAGAGTTATCTAATTAAAAATGAAAGCATATTTACTGACTTTAAAATGCCCGAGTCACTTTTGAATATCAAGGGAGAAGCTGTTGCATGATAAAAAATTTAAATTCAGCATTATTTTATTCACATAGTGAAAAGAAAGGAAGAAATATGAGCTTATTTATTTCCAGGAAACATTACAAATTCCCTGCCCTGCAGTGTGTTTTCTTTTGTTTTATTTTGTTAATGGCTTGTATTCTGATTGCTGTTTGGTAAAGAATAAAAGAGGATTCTTTAGTCATGGGAATGCGGAGATGTTTATTTTCACTTTGGGAGTATAACATACTTTTTCAAAAATGCAGCCGTTTCCAGAGTCAGTTACTGGAGCACCTGGTATCCCACGCTCCACCCAGCATTAGAAAAATGTTTGAAACTGCAGGAAGGCAATACAGCAGTGCAGGCTTATATGGGGACGCGTTGATTTAATTACGTTCAGAAAAAGCAGCCGTACCAACAAATGTGCAGTTGCTCGACAGAGAGATGCCGTTTGCTAAAATGGAGTTTTCCCCCTTAATTGTCTGGTGTCTAGTTAACATTATGGCCTCCCATCATTTCTCTGGCAGTGTGACATAATCGGATTCTGTTCCCTTTAAAATCACATGTTAGATGATTATTTTTCCGAGGTGAAGAAATGACACAGAAAGGAGAAATTCAGATCTGGCTCTTGCTGTTGATATTTGTGGCAGCACAACCTGGTTAAAACAGCCCCAGACAACCAACAAACCCACCAAATTAAATTTTCTACCTTTGTGAGTGACTCTCCTTAGCAATAAATGCAGTCTGTTGTATGAAGACTTTTCTTGCCTTGGTTTACAAGACAGATACATAGTTGCAGGAAAAAGCCCTGGCTGGAGGATACCATACATATAGGGCAAAGAGCAGCGTGTCTTTCAGTGCGTGAGATTCAATTCCTGGCAGGGCTAGATGCATCATCTCCTGTTGGTCCAGCTGGGGAAACTCCAGCAGTCATCCTGGAAACAGGAAAAGTGATACCGTGCATCCTTATCTGTGATACCTCCCCTTAAATGAGGGAGGTCCCTCAGCATTGAGGGATGGTATGGAAAATGGTATCACATGTAAAAATGGGTCTGCCTCTGAAAGACAAAACTGAAATCCAAAAGCAAAGGTATTTGTTACAAGTGACGTATTTCTGCAAAATTTTAGTGTGGGGGATAAATAGGGAATTTTCAGCTTTTCCCAAACTCAAGAATCCCAAACTATTTGGAAAAATAGCCAAAAATATACATGGGAAGCTGTTTGTAATTTTCTAGGTTACGTACTGTATGTGCCAAGTTTCTGACATTTAAGTGTAACAACCATGATCATCTTCATGGCCCTTCTCTGGACTTGCTCCAGCAAGTCTGTGTCCCTCTTGTGTTGGGGACCCTAGAGCTGAATGCAGTACTGCAGGTGGGGTCTCACTAGAGCAGAGTAGAGGGGGAGAATCACCTTTCAAGATCATCAGTTCACTCACTGGTCTTCAGTTTCTCACTTGAAAATCAGCTGATCATTTAGTTGCCTAAAGCATTAGTAGACGGGAAGTTGTTTTCACATTTTTGCTCTGCATCCTGTTTGATTTTGAAATGTTTTTGGCTAAACTCTCTGTGTTTTCACGTGGTAATACTGTATTTGCATATTGTCAAGGGAGGACTCTGAAACTTGAGGAATTTTCTAATTGACATTTTAATGGGCTCCCATTAAAACAGGCAGGTGGGAACCCAAGCTGCAGGCTCAGAGGAGTGAATACCCTGTCCAGTTCCATCCTGGGCTGTGCCAGGACAGCCTCAGCCCCCATGACCAGGTGCGATGCCCATCAGGGTGAGTCAATGCCAGGGCACTTTCAGGACTGAAAGGGCTTAGTGCTTTGCAGCATGTTGGGGAAAAGCATTTCAGGATTGCACAGAGCTTGTTATGGGACTCTTGGGGTAGGAACCAGGGAGGGATTTAGGTGACCTGGAGAGGAACAAGTGTGGGAAAATCAGAAGGATAGGATGATTAACAAAGCTGGTCCACGTTAATAAGTTGCTGGTCCATATGCTTATCTGACCATGCCCTTGCTTTATCATCACAGCCTGTCCTGCCTGCTTCCTAAATTTCTTTCTGACCTTCACCTGAACAAAGGGCTGTCCGTTTGCATGCGTGTGTGCACCTGTGTGTGCATATACATATATGTGCGTGTATATATATTCTTACTTGCAGATCCCCATCCTGCTTATCCAGAGTGGGGAGCAGAGTGAGGCCATTGCTTTTGTCTGTTCTCTGTGTAAGCATGCCTATTGGCAGTACATTTTCAGCCTCACTGCTGTTGGAACTGCGGCATTGATGTGCATCAGCCTGGCATTTCTCAGGCTGTCAGATGTGGCCTAATATTTTATATTTAACATGAAGAACAGAAGAAGAAATGACACTCTGTTAAAAATACCTAGAATTATCTGTAAGGCTAAACTTCTCCTGAAACACATTTGAATCTGAAAGGAGATGTGGCCTTGTAAGTGAAGGCATTAGCATGCAGAAGAGCTCTGCTCAAAATTTCCAACATGACCTTTGCTTGACTCTTAACATGTGGTTTATGGTGATAAAAAGTATCTAATGACAAACTCATAAAGATTAATTGGGTTTTGAAGCATGTAGCATGTAGTCTGATTGATGCAGCTCTAGTCCCAAAATCAGACTTGGTAGGAAAGGCTGAGAGACCTGTATCTTCTTGCAACGTGCCATTACCATCAGCCAAGGTAGCTGCCTTTCCAGGCCATGGGAGGGCCACTGCCTTTCTTCAGCATACAGTGGGTGTATCTAGTTCCCAACAGCCCATAGCTACATATGAACTGTTTATCCAGGTTCTTAGTGAGGTCCAGCCACATGTGTTTAATTGCTAGTTAACACCTCTCATTGCAAGCTGTACCTTCCAGGATAGTGCGAATCTGCCTTATGCATTTCTGAATGCACACTCCTATTGCAGTTGCAATAGTAATAGAAGGACATATGTTACCCGTTTCTCACTTTTAAAGATAGTCACGATAGTTGGGTATTTTTTGGTATTCTCTAGAGAAACACGAAGGGGGGGGGGGGTCATTACTTCATCTAACATGAGTGCTCACAAAGTTGATCCTGAAGTTTTAACCTGGTGTCTCAGGCAGGAGGTAGCAGTTCCTGAGTGACTCTTGACTGCAATGGGGAAAAGCTGATTAGCTTGTCTGGTACCTCAATTTGACAGGTGGTTATGTGAGGTGACAAAACATACAAACCAGACTTGTCAGAGTGTTTCTCCGGAGCTGGATTAGGCTCACCTGTGTTAGGTGTTGAAGAAATGGTTGTCTGATTTAAGCTAGGTCCCTGAGGCTGTTTTTTGTAGGCAGCAGAGTGAGTCAGGCACCTACCTTCAGAGGATGGGTGATTCCCCCTGTCTGAGGCACAGCAGATGAATCATCTTCTGGAAGTGCCTGTTTCTTTCCATTGCCTCTAGAGAGAATCCAGCCTAGTTTTGGGTGGGTGTCTGAGGCATGGATAACTCCAGCTAAGAGCTGGAATCCCACCCATGGCGCACAGCACAATGTGGCTCTGCTCCTAGTTAGCCCTTCTGAGCACCACTGTAATAGAAATCTCTGCACACAAAACCATGACACTGAAATGTGTGCTGTATATTTATTAAGCATTTGATTTCTCTAGAGCTTTCTTTAGCACTCATCACTCAAGAAGCTGGGTTTTTCAGAGTTAATGACTTTATTTTTATAACAAGCTGGGTAGATGGATTAAATCATCTGTAGATGGGAAACAGCTACAGAGGCTGAGATGGAAATATCTGTGATTTTGAGTAGCCAGTCAGAGGTGAATGGTATAAATCTCTCTACCTGATTTTCAGGTGTCCTTACTGGTGGTATTTGCTCTCTAATCCTTCTACAGCAAACATTTTCCTCAGGACACCTTTGCATCATGGTGTTAAGCATTTTCTCCTGCTCTACTTAGACCCAGCAAGGGGACCAATGAAAATATATAAAAATCTGGCTCTCAGGTGGAGTGCCTGGGTGAAACCAAGAGCAATTCAAAAGTACAGTTTCGTGTCTCATTGAGCGGAGTCCAGATATTTTAGTTGCAAAAGTCAGCATGGCTTCTATTGAAGATGCATGAACTCTACTTTTGAAGGGTCTGTAACTTGGCTGAATTTGTTCAGATTTTCACTGTGTGGGAAAAGCACTTATGGACAGACACACTGTGATGTCAGTGCCAGCTATGGAGTGTGTGCTCTAAAGTCTGGGATTTTGAAGAAAAGGTTGGCACCATTTATGAGGACCAGGCGTTACTTGTTTCTGTCTTCGGTCCAGCAAAGACTGAGAGGGATAAAGCCTAAGTCCATACCACCCAGCATGTAAAACTTGTACCTCAGATGGTGATGGTTTGTCAAAGCCATGAAGTGAAATGCAGACTGCAGAACATGAAGTTCTGTAGTCTGGTGACAGACTGGGCTTCTGGCTTGCTGACATAATTTCATTACACACTTCTATTAAGTTATTTTCTTGTATTTTCTGTACTTTACTACATTTATATGCGTTTATGCAAGGAATGTATTTACCTATATACACCTTTCCATGCAAAAGTGATCAGTTTGCATGTACATGCAATGAAGACAGAATTAATAATAATAGATAATTTAGTCTATGTAGTACCACCAAATATATGCTCTTTTTTAACCTTTACAGTTAACTTAAAGTACATTTTGGATGCCACCATCTGCACAGCAGTATGCCTCAGCAAAGCCCACTGTCCCTAAATGGTATTAACTGAAAAACTCTGCCGAATTTGAAGCAAAAACATTCTATGTACTCCCCTTTTTTTCAAATGCTTAAGGAAAAGAAGAAACTAATAGGTGCCATTAAGGTGTTTTTGTTTTATTTTACATAACCATAGCTGTTAATTCTAAAGCTGTGAATTCCTTACACCCCCACAGTTAATGAATAATATAGCTAAAATATAAGTTAGGCATCCATGTAACTCTTTTCTTAATAAGTTTAAGGATGGGCCCAAGAGCATGGCTTTAGGGCAGTCCTTCCACACATGCTTCACAAGCTCCAGCACAGACTCACTGCCTGACCTTTGCTGCAGAGATGTGTAGGCTGGGGCCAGCTTTACAGTGCCCGTGCTCTCTTCAGTTCAAAGGAGATAGATTTAATTACAAGTGCTGTAATTTGAAAAGATTTTGTAATTCAGAAAAAGCTCTTAAAAATCCTTTCTGGCAAACTAAATAAATGATCCTTTATTGCTTTTCTTCGTATTTGCGTGGCTGCAGGGCGTTTAACAAGGACCTCTGCTGTTCGTTTAATTTATTACACCACCTTATGCTTGACATTCCTCTCCTTTTACGAGTTCTTGTTCTGTCGGTCTTTCACAACATTTTTTCATGCCCTTTGTGTGCTTACATGCACCAATTATATGTCACATAAAAAATCGTAAATCCCCCAATACCAGCTGTTGCACTTAATAAATTTATAACTTTACCCTTGTTGAGCTATACCAAATCCCAGTAACATCTGGCATGTTTTAATTTCTGTGCTATTGAGGGTTGAATTTTCTTTTAAGAGCTCCCAGATATAGACCTGTCAAGAATTTCTTTGACCTGTAGCTTCTTTAAGCTGCTTAAACTACATCTGTAAGTGTGAAGATTTTCAACTGATTTTCAATGGACTTTTTTATTTTTTTCATTTATGTTAAGGATTTTTTCCCTCTTTTTCATTTTCTCTCTGTTTTCTTATCTGATGAGTAGCCCAACCAAATGAATAATGGATTGCCATTTCTCTCTGCTGAGCTGATCTTTCTACCTGTGCAACTAACTCTGTACCTACCCCTTCTCCTTGAAAGACAAGGTGGGCAGCTTTGGACAGAGGAAACATGTAAGTGGTGGCAGTTAGATTAAAAATACAGTTTTGTCTCTCCTGCATTGTCATATGAGATTTTTGTAGCAGGCCTTCTTAATATTTTATAATAAGGCTGAATTTATGCCCCATTGCTACTCAACAGTTCTCTCTTTAATACATCTGGATTTCAGTATTTCTTTCCCACCCTTTATACTGAGCTGGACGCACGGGTCAGAATAAAACAGAGGTCTTCCTTGTATCACATTTAGTCTCAAACTTGTGCCCTCCCACCTACTCTCACCCTGCCACCAGCTTCCTTATTTTTTTTAAACAAAAGTCTCATTGATGAAGGCTTGGTGGAGTGTGTCAAAGGGTTTATACATTCCTCTCTCACTGCAGTTTAATGAATCGCCTGTGTCTTCCATATCAGGTCATCTGAGATTACACCAAATGATATATGATCTGTGCAGGCACTTTCAGGCAAATCATACCATTAGCAATGGTTCCACTTCATCCCCTCAGCTGTGTGAAAAAACACATTGAAAACACAGACTAAAGCATGTTGCCGGTTTCACAGAAGGGATGAATGAGGGGAGAGAGAAACAAAACAGAGTGATGCTCAGCTGGAGCCTCACTGTCACCATCTCTTCTTGGTTTAAGGTTATGTGTCTGCACACCAGCTCACATTTAGTTTGTCATGTTTCCTTCTCTTTTGGCTAGATAGATATAACAATTTTAATATGGAAAGAAATCACTTTGCTCGGGGGAGTCAGTGGAAACCCTTTGCTAGGAATGGGTATGACTCTAAATAGGCTTGTAAGAAAACAATAGGTCCAGCAGCAAAGAGCCATTAAAGCAGTTGTTAGTTTGTGCAGACTGGAAGACCTGCTGAAAATAAGCTAGTGAAAATAAACTTTGTGAAAGACTGAGACTGCAGCCTGAGGGCTATATGGCAGCTCTAGAGATGCTTGGCTTCTTGGGTACATCTCTTCTCAATAGGGAAAGGGAGGGTTTTCAGCATGTGTGCGATTTACCATCTGCAGTGTAACTCATACCAAAGCACAGCTTTACTGAGAGAGAGGGACATGACTACGGTAAACTCTGCCTGGGTGTTCCTAGCAGAAGGTGTTGTGGCATATATACAGTCAACATGAAACTTGGAGAGAGTGTATGAGTTACAGGTTGCGCAACACAAGCACATAAATCTTCTTTGTGGGAGCAACTGCGCAACACCATCCAGACAATTAGGTATTTCGTAACTACTATACACATACCATGAACCACCCAATATATCTCGATGACCAGCTGCCCAGTCTAAGCTGTGTATTCCTAGAGCTGCAGGTTGTCAAGAAATCTGAGGCTCATGTATGTCATCTCCTCTGACCTTGCTGAAGGAAATCTGGACATATGGTAATCTCTATGGAGGCCTGGTGTGCTCACTCCCACAGTGCAATAACTCTCTCTCACTGTGTCTGCATGACCCTACGAGTTGAATTAGATTATTTCCCTGTCCACAAACTCTGAAGAAGGACACTGTGGTCTACAAATATAGTTGCTTACTAAAATACCTACAAGTAGGTACTATAAATTAACAGCATCTTTCATTTGTTTGATATTGTGCAGTGAAACACTACCTTTTTCCTGACCATCAAGCTTATTATCAGATGTGGCAGTATTTGGGAATGGCAGTGAACCTGGAGAGGGTTATTTATGAGGCTGAACTCCCCCTGCTGACCTATGCACGCATGTCCCAGCTGTACGAAGGACCAAGAAATGAGACTGAAAAAGGAGAGGAAGGGTATAAAACCACCCACTGTTTGTAACTAGAATTTGAATTTAGAAAATGAATCCCTTTCACCATGCTTAAGTGCTAGCTCACCAGGGTAAGTGCTCATGTACCTAATAGAGGTGACCAGCAACAATGATGCAAAACAATTGATCTTCCACACGGAAACATTTTGGTTGGTTATTCGACTTTGTATCTTACATCAGTCAGAACTTCTCAGACTTTAAAATATTCATTACATAATTCCTAAAGCAAGGGAAATGGTTTCACTCTAATGTCTTTAATTAGGTTATTAACACTAATTACAACTGTGGAAATCACTATTCTGTGATTCAGAATTTGCTACTCTATTGCTCCGTGTTTTTCTTTTTGTCTGCACACAGTGAAGTCTGAATTAGGAACAAACCATGGACCTCTTAAACTTGCAAGCTCCATACAGTTGTGTTTGGACCCTCAGATCATGCATCACTCTTAGGGGCAATGAACACTTAAGAGACTGGTAATGAGCTATGAAGCCTTGTACATTCAGCTTATGAATCTAAAGCCAACTCAGGCTGACAATGGCAGAACAGTCTGTATATGGCTTGCAGAGGGATTTATGTGTGTGACTGTGCAGGCTTGACTACATTTTCCACCTGCTTTGATAGTTCCTCAGTTTCCTGCTGAGGCAGGGAGGCATAGCAGTGGGATGAGCATTGCCCTTTCTGTGTTTGTCCTGTGGACAAAGCATGCACATTAATACCCTAATTGCTGTCAGGGTCCCTCCTATACATGTCGTTTCACATTACCATCTATTGCTTTAAAACCCTTCAGCACTAGTATGATGTGGGTTTGTAGGTGGGAGGAGCACCTCTTCTCTACTAGCATAAGCACGTTGGTGTGGTGCATGCTTCTGTATTGCTAGTGCCAATGGGATGGGAAGAATGCCCTCTGTTTTGGAATGTGCACATTTCACATTCAGCCACCACCCCAGTTCCCTTATGTAAAGGCAGCTTATTGTCATTGAAAGGGTTATTCTTTCCTGTGTTTGCTTCTGTAAAATTCATGTACAACTGAATAGTGTACTACACCTCTATTGTCTTTTGTCAGCGGAGGTCAAATGTTACCATGCCATCATCACTTACAATTCATCAGCTCTGCAGGAGCATCATTTTAGTTCACTAGTAAATTTATATTACATTTTTATATTTTGATGTGTACTCAGGTACACTTAAGTAGTAGCAGAATTCCAGTGTGGTGCTGACTGTGCAATACTGTCCTTCCCTGAACCTTCAGCTGGCACCAGTGTATTACAAATCAAGTACAGAACTATCTGAATCAAGTGGATAACTATATCAGTTTATTCCTATAATCTCTCAGGAATCTTGTATGACACTCTCTGGTTTTGAGGCATAAGAGACTATTATTTGGTACAACATTTGGGGAACAGGAGAAAGCTGTAATGAGGCATTATATTTACAAGCAAATGATGCTTGTGCTTTAGCAACTGCATGGTTTTGTTTCATTTTCAAATTGATGAATTTTCTGTCTCCAAGTAGATGTTAAGTGCTTGTTAAATTACTTAAACTTTTATTTGCATATATGAATGAAATTCCTATCTAAATAGTTTGATCGTATTTGGAGACTCTGTCAAAGGGAAGAGAAAATTACATGGTGAATATAGTTTCCCCATGTACCAGTCACTGAGCCTCAGCATCCCCTTTCATTTTTTCAAATTGTCGCAGTTCCAGAGGGTAGCCAGTCTTGAGCTGAAGACATGAAAGGATGGAAAGCTTTTCCTTAAAGTGTTTTGCGTCTAACAGAAATTTTTATCATCTAACTTCTAGTCATTAATTCTTGCCATTCCTTCCTTTCTGTTGGTTCATAGGGCCCTTCAATATGCTATTTGTCATCATGTAAGTGCTTGCCCCGACCAAGCCACCTCAGTCTTCAGGGGCAATTTTGTTAGCTCCATAGATTCAACTTCTTAGGTTTCTTACTAGAAATAATTTCTTAGTTCTCAGATAATTCTATTAGTTTTTCTTTTTTAGCACCCTCCCTTCTTTTCCAATCCTTTGTAAAATACAGTTACCAGCATTATGTGCAATATTCCTGTACATGCTGTGTGCAAACATAAAGTCACTTAGTATGTTATTCACTGCTGTCTTTACCTAAAGTGATCACAAGAATCACATGCATTCTTCTTGCCAGTTTCACACTGAGAATTCATGTTCTGTTGCTTTTCACAGTCTGGCCTTGAAAAATTTGTATCAGCTTGATAGTTATCCTCCTATTGCCTCCAAAGAGTTTTTTTCCATTTTTCAGGACTTACCCTTTAAGTCAGTCATCTACAATTACACATTTTTTTGGGGGGGTGTTCCCTCATTCTGAAAGATACTCACTATAGGTGGCCTGTTGCATTGTCCTGGAGCCTCTCTTTTTATCCATGAATTTTGAAAGGTGTAAAGATTACTTCATTCAGGTCCCTAAGTATGCCAGAGATGGTGGGAGTGGGACCAGGTGTTTGTGTAACATAGGTAAGTAATCTCTGACTCTTCTTTGTTCTAGCCTGTGCCATTACTACTTTATCACTGATGTTAATTGCATCAGCCATCTGAGCCCAGTTTACTTTCTTAATGAAGATGAAGCAGAAAGACTGAAGAAAAAAAGAAAAAAATTGGACTAAATGAATTGCCCATCCCAAAGCCATCTGCTACCAGATTTCTCTTTCATTTAGTGGGGGACCAGGTCATCCAGGTTGTTCTGACTTATCATATTTAATCCACTGTAACCCTTCCTTTCTCTGCCTCAAATCAGCAAGTATTTTCTGAAAGTGTTGTTTTAATAATTATTGTTCCCTCCACGCTGGGCCATCCTTTTGTCATTGTGAGTAGCCTCTCAAATGATTGACATCTCTGGGTGAAAACTCTTATTTTTGCAGCATAGAGCTTATTTCAGTGAATTATGGTTTATGGTCACTCAGGTGAACTGCCCGCAACAGTGCTTTAGGAATGCAGCCAAACGTCACTCACACAGTGCAAAATGGTCTCATTTGATTTGAATCTGATATTGAATCTTCCTTCTTTATTTTCATCTGATGAAATGCCCTCAAACTCGTGCAATCAAATTACTTCCTCACTAATCAAAATTCCTAATGACCTTTTATAAATGTCTCAATACACCAGTATCTCATTTTTCCTGCAAATCTCACACAAATTCACAAATGCGATTGTTGCCCTTCAGAGAGATTTTAGAGTCTTAATAAAATTTGTTAGAAAGTGACCTCTTAATTTAAAGTCAGCGTTGCCGACTCAGTGAATATCTCAATGCTGCAGCTATCAGCAAATCTGGACAGCCAATGTCAGTGTTAACCCAGCAGGTAAGTGACTAGCTGGCAGTGAGAGTTGGGATGAACCTCTGAGCTATCCCAGTCCAAGCTAACATGGTTGTAATCTTACAAAATAGAATGAGTGGGAACAGTAGCAACATCATATAAACTAAGACCAGTCTCCTTTGAATTATTTTGCAAGAGGTCTAACTCGTCTCTCCTGATTTAATGTCTGGCTGATCTCAGATCAGCCCTAGGTCTCAGTACTCATACTGAAGATCTGCAGTCCTGAATGTAATGCTCCAGAATCATGACTAGTGTTACAGGTACAAACCTCCCAAGCCTCAACAATGAAATTTCCAATGTAATTTTTAAAGTCATCCCCAATTCTATTACTCCTTGAGTTTTGCTCCTGGTTTCAAAGGATATGTGACATGGATTTTACTCTTCAAATCACTGAAGCATAGCTTTGCATGTCTTCTTGGTGTGCTCTCATAGTTTCCTACAGAACTATTTAGATGGGAAGAATAACATAGGAAACAGAGTTTTTGATTAAAAACCCTACAGAAAAGAGGCATTAGAGTGTCAGTACTTGATTGACAGGACTGCCTTGTGGAAGGAAAGATCAACAGTGCCTGCTGTATGTTGTGGTCATGCCCAAACAGTTGGTCATACTGTGAAAATGCCTTGCAGATTGGACCTTGGGGAATAGAAGAACATTGAAAACCCTTCTGAGGTGCAGGTACAAAATATACCTGCAGCATCTAGGTTCAAGTGTATATCCCCCATGAACAAAACTTCAGGGAAATTGTTGATCAGGGAAGGTATTGAGAAGGCAGTTTCAATATCATAGAATCACAGAATGATAGAATAGCTAGGATTGGAAAGACCTAAAGATCATCTAGTTCCAAACCCCATGCCATGGGCAGGGACACTTCACACCATGTCACCCAAGGCTGCGTCCAACCTGGCCTTGAATACTGCCAGGGATGGAGCACTGACAGCTTCTTTGGGCAACCCATTCCAGTGCCTCACCACCCTCACAGTAAAGAATTTCTTCCTTATATATAACCTAAATCTCCCCTATTTAAGTTTTAACCTGTTACCCCTTGTCCTATCACTGAAGTTCCTAATGAAGAATCCCACTTGATTCTTACATTCACTTCACATCTACAATTCACTTAGGCCATAGCTAAGCGTATCTATGAGTTCTTGGATATGGACAACTAAAACACCATTGGGATTTTAATCTGGTTTGTGGATCCTGCCTAAGATCAGGAGAAATAATGTGCATACTTTGCAGAGAGCACAGATCTCCAAACATGGCAAATACTCTTGTGTTTCCACCAGTCTGAAATGCCTGTTAGAAAGTTTGTTATTCTGTTCTTTTCCCCAGAGCTCAGAATTCTTTTAGCAAGGATTTAGTCCCCCTTGAAAAGAGTCTGCAGCGACTTAGCCTTTTTTCCCCAGAAAAAAAAAAAGTGTAAATAAATTAATAAAAATAAATTTCGCAAAATTTGTTTGATTCATTAGCCTCAGTACGGTGCCAGATCTGACATCTACATGAAAACAGCCTTCCAGGGCTCTGACCTGCGCTGCAAATTGTCTGTAATTTAATAGTGAGTGAAGCTTAATGGGAGCAATTTCTTTCAAATGTTTGCTGCCATTAGCTTAGCGGAGAGGAAATTAGAGGAATCCAGAAGTTTTCATTTCCAAGTGAAGAAGTCACACAGCACAGCACAAGACCTTTTTAAATTGCAATATGGCATCATATTAAACAGAAGCCATCTGTGCTTCCTTCGGCTTTCTATCAGCTTGCATTTTTTCTTAGATGTAGTAGTAGCAAATGTCAGAGCTTTTTCACCCTCTCCCATAATGCTAAATTAGAGTATGACTGTCTGTAGGTCTGTATCTCTCAGCTGACCCACTGCTGCAGACTGGAGTTTTGTGAGATGCTCATTTACACAGAAGTACCATCAGTGAACTTAAATGATGCCTCACAATGAATTGTGCTCTAGATCCTGAAAAGTATTAAAAACTTGTTTAATTAGCTTGCTAGAGGGGAGTCGTGAGCTAGAGGGGAGTTTTGAATTAGTTGTGTTTTTTTCAGAAGGAGGACTAAAAGAAGTTGCAGCAGCATGTGTGGTGTCTGAGTATCTTCTAAACTGACATTGCAGTTTTCTACATTGTTGGCTTCCAGGGCAGCTGTGCTAAATCTGGCTGTGACGGTTAAAAATGCTATGGTCCTCAACTGTTTCCCTGCTTCTGCTGGAAGCTGCTGACTCCCTAATAGGATAGGTAGCTATCCTGCTACATGCCAGCTGCTCACCTTTTACTGCAACTGGAGAAAGGCTGGTCTTTGAAAAGCATTGCCTTGAGGCGTAATACCATACTAGTCTGCTGTAACAGCAACAGACACTAGAGAAAGGGAAGGGCAGTCACTGGGAGGTGAGGAATTATTATTTTGCCCTTACATGAGTTGCTGATGCTTGTGAACATTTAAGATCTTTTGTTGCTTCAGGATTTTGCCAGACACTGTGTGTAGTGACTTTATCAAAGGGTTTTACTGCTCTTAATGAAATAAGGGAATAGTAAGGGTGAAATGATGTCTGAAATGATATTAATGTGAAATGATGCCTGAAAATGGATGGAAAGCACTAGCAGATAGTCATATGGTATAGCAAGGTATAAAGCAAGATATACGAATAGACCTTGGTACTGGAGGGGTGTATGTGCCTTGAGAGTGTCATTGTTCCATCTGCACAAGGGAGGAGGCTGGGGCTGTGCTGCCAAGCAGAGATGGGTGCTGCCAGGGACTAAGCTCGTCTGATCCTGCCTTTTTGAAAGAGAAGGGGCAGGTGGTGTCTGCTGAGCTGGCGGCAGGAAGGGAAGTGGTTTTGCTGGGGACAGCATTAACCACCAGTTAGGAAGCAGTCTGCAACTTTAACTTCTGATTCCAAGCACTGGGGATTTCTTATTCTTGGGGGTGAAGGTGTGAGCATTTTGAGAAAAATTACAGGGGAATTCTGACAATGGGCATGTGCTGATGCAAGGGCACCAGTGCTTGAGGACATGTGTGTCTGGAAGCAAGCTCTTCCCATGCAGCCTGTGCCCATCAGCACTGCTATCCTTCATTTCCCTGAGGGCTTATGGCTTCAGGAGCTGGCAGGGAAGCTGCACTTACATGGGCTGTCAAAGCTGCCTGCAGGGGTGACAACAGAATGGGCCTTTGAAACGGACCCTGCGGGGAGCTAGCATGGAGAAATGAGCTCTGGAAATATGAGATTTTGATGATTCCTGCTACTTAATGGACTGCCTATTGGGTTTGCTGTGAGTTGGCCTTTGTTTTGAGGGATTTCACTGCCAGGGAGAGGGGAGGTGAATGACTTTCATAGCCAGGGGTGATATGAATGAAGATGATTTCACTCCTAGCATTACTTTGTGAAGCTTAGCTTGAGTCTGGCAATAAGAAAACCAGGGGAGGGTGTCTGTGGTGTGCAAAATACTGTTTGTGTGTCAGACAGTGATGTCCTGACTGGAGTGGTTCAAGGATTGCTGGCATCCTCTACCAACTCACAGGGTATAGCAAGAAAAAGAGTGCAAGTTTCCAGGTGCCTGGAGTGTCATGGAGTTTACTGAACTGCAGCGACTCATCTCATCCTAAAGCCAGCATGTACATTTGTTCAGGTGAGCTCCTCTCTGGAGCTTTCTTTCAGCTGTCTTTCAGGGTATGCGTCTTAATGACCATCTTGGATGAAGATCTTGGTGTTCTGTGTTTCCAGAGCTAGGGGAGCAAATGACTTTTTGAATCTGTCTGCATCTTGCTGCTGTAGCTGTGTCAAATATGCTGGTGAAATACATCACTGTCTTTTAACAGATTTTTCTCCTCTGTTGAACCCAAGGCTATAGCTTATCATGCACAGGCAAAAAAGTGGTATTTTCGGTATCTTAAAGAGTAACATGGAGGCTGTTGCAGTTGACCCAGTCTGCTAGTGCACTATGTAAACAAACACAGAGACAGATGGGATCACTGGGTTTGTATGGCACTTTCTTCAAGACAAAAGTAGGAGTGGCATTCAGTAAAGGCTCAGCAGTGACTCTGACAAAACCAATCTAAAAACATGGGGAGCCATTTGTGTATTTTCAAAAGTCATTCGGAGCAGTACTTACATACATGTAAGTTTCCATTTTACCTTCATGGAAACTGTGGAACATCAAAAGGCAGAAGAGTTACACTGTTGGCTTTTTTTTTCATGAACTTTCAGCAGTTTTGCTTTTCATAATCTTTTCAGTCACCTTCTGGTCTTTCTAGTTCTGTATTACACATACTTGTGACAATCAGGAGAGCTTTGCACTGATTACAATAAGCCTGTTCAATTAGATTAGATTCTTTTTTAGGGTATACATGTGCAAAAATTGAAATGGATGGAAGGCCAGCTGAAAAATTGCACCTAATCTTTTAACTAAGAGTTTGAACTTATCTAATATTGTATCTTTTCTTTCGAAGCAGCTAAGATTGCTTATAAGGGCTTCTTTCCTGCCCTGTTGAGGCTCCCATAAGCCAAGTAGATGCATGAACTGAACAGCCATGAGAATAAGGCAATCCTTCTGTTTTGTTTTTTTTTTTTAAAACTTATTTTGGAAAGCTTTTCCATTTTCTTGCTCTGCTCCTGGGTCTTAAGGTTTTCTAAAAGTGTAAAGTCCTGTGCATCCTAAAGACATGCAATGAAAGGTTAAGAAAAAATACAAGTGGTGCTTTCCAATATCTACTTAATGATGTAATGTAATGGATATTAATGCCTCTCTTCCAGCTGGTTAACTCTAGTGGAACTCATTCACACTCTCACATGTACATACACAAACTCATGCTTTTTTCTTTTTTTGTGGCCTTAAAAAACCCCAAACCAAAACAAAAAAAAACCAACAAAATCCCTTTCTGTTCACAGAACTAGAAGATCCTGGTCTGTTCTGCTGAAACCACGATTAGTGAAGTACAAAATGGATAGTTTACTTATTGAAAGGCTACTGACGGATTAAAGGCTGATTGAAGTTAACTGTTGTTTACCTGTGAAAGGAGGCACCTGCTTGATTCCTGGTGGGCAGCAATCATTATGAAAGTCTGTGTACTTTTGATGGAGCTGAAGGGCTGGGAGAAGGATTAATGGAGGAGTGCAAATTTTTCCCTGGGATGAAGCAGCCAAATATTTCCTATGCATTATGTCCCAGCTTTTCTATATTAAAAGGTATATAAATGCATTGAGGGTAAGAAGGAGTGGAGAACCCTTGTGGAAGCACTCAATAAATCCTGCATCAGGTAATAAACTGACTGATATCATAGGGCATGTCTGCTCCTTAGAGATAAGCTCTTATGTGGTCTGATACTTATCAAAGACCCATGAGTTTGCAAAATTTAGGTGGAAAATCTTCTGAGTGAAGGCCATGACAAGTCATTTGTGAAAAAAGTGTGATATAGTTCACAACTGTCAAAGCATTAGAGCAGTCTTCCTTGTAGTATCTTAGAATACTTAAATTTCTTGCTGAAGCACAAGAAACTAGGGAAAAGAAGTAATGTTAGCTCAGACATATCCAAAATAAATTTGTGCTGAGAAGATCTGGGAAGCCTTTATGTTGTAATTCAAGATACTGCTTCAACCCCTACAATGTGCTGTGCTCATTCGTACAATCTGTCCCTGTGTACCATGATAGCAGAGGTGTCAGCAGTCACAGCGGGCTTGCACAGTGTGTATCCTGCCTGGCAGCTGCAGGAGATGTGGTCCAGCTTCACCCAAGACAAATCTTGTTGGCAGATTCCCCACCTTGCCTTGGGAGCTGTGTTTAAGGTGGTCCTTTCCTGAACTTCATTACGGCTGTGCCTATATCTGGCCTTGTCTCTTGTTGGCCCAGACCCACAGGCTTGGTGTCTTGACTTGAGCAAGAGTGATGTCTGTCCAGCTGTGTGCTTTATCTCTGGCTTAACTTTGTTTTCTTCTGTTGTAGATACAGCTACATCAAAGAACTGTTTCCCAAGAGCTAAGACCATGTACAAGGAAAATCAATTGCAAGTTAATGCCCTCCCTCTTTGAAACTGTTCTCTAAAAACAGGATCAGCCTGTTCTGATCTATTTTGCAGTCACATTTTACTTTTCCTTCTAGAAACTGCCTTATTTATCCTGATTTTGCTCATGATAAACATATGCTGGCTAATAATAATCAACAATCATGATACCACCAATGTTATAGATTTGAAAGTCTATTTGTAAATATGTCAAGTTGATTCTTTTAAACACATGCTTTGATATTTACCATCCATTTTCTCTGACCATGTCTCTGTAATTCCAGTTGCTTTGTGGTATACATCACTAATATTACAGCATAAAGAGACATGAACATAAACAGGCTAGTCAGTTTGTTTTGTTAGTTTAAAATAACCGAATGAGTATTTTGTGAATTGGTAGCAACTCTTCTGTGAGGTAAAAAGCAGGCTACTCTGTCCATGCTGAGGATGTTTAAAATGAGGCCAGTGACAAAACTTTGAGATGTAGTTCTTGCATACGGCCACAGTTCAGCACCACATCCCCACACAGTAGCATTCCCTGGCATGGTAAGGCTGCAGGAGAGCAGCTGGCTCTGATGTGTGGAAAAAAGACCAGTACTGCTGGGAACTGCCCTGTAGGGTATCATTCCTCACTAACAGGCTTAAGCAGACCCAGTTAGAATGCGAAAGCAATAGGAGGAGAGTTATTTTGTAGAAAAGGTGGTTTTCTTCCTCAGATATGAAACAATTGGATAGCTGGAGAAGGATGATGAGGGTCCAAAGAGAAACAGTTATTTTGTTCTGCACTTTCTTTTGAATGCATAGCAGTGTAACAATGCCCAGCGTCTTGTTTTCTCTGTTGATAGTTTACACTGTCTTAAAGATTTAAATTGTTTCCCTCTGGTTGAATTAAAACCTGGTTGTGAGCTTGCCTCATGCAAGAGGCTGCCTTTACTGAGACATGAACTTCCTCCCTCTTTAAAGGCTGTTCCATATACTGTAGGTAGGCCTGTTAGCTGCATTTATTCTCACCACCTGTAGGCATCTAACTCAACAGTTAGAGCAGGAGCTTTGTGTCTCTCAGATCTTTCTGCATGTGATCTGAGACAATGTGCATCTTCACCCCACTTGAAGTAAGTCGCCCGGTGCGGTTGCCTTTCTCTTTCAATTCATACAAATCAAGTCTGTGGTGACTATGTACAATAGGTCTCTCAGCTAAGAGAGATGAATCTGGACACAAACAAGTGCGTGCAAGGGTGGTATTTGGTGTTGACTTGTAACAGCTATGAGGGAAGCTTATACAGAGGAATTTCCCTCTGTATAATTTACTCCCCCCCCCCTTTTCTTTTTTTTAGCTGACTTCTGGTACAGTATTTGGTATTTCCTACTCTTCTTGGAATTCTTTACCAGATTATTATATTTTTTTTTAAACATACACAATACATTAAACCACTGAAATACAATCTCTGTGGAATCCCTTTGGATTCCTTGTAAATGCTCTAGCTTCCACTCCAGCTTTCTAACTCTCTTATTGTTTCTGTCCTATAACAAGGTCCTTTAATATAGCTCCCAGATCTGTAGTATAGAACCTTACACCTTATAAAAAGGGATTTTGCAATGGATGTAAGGAAATGAAATCAGAAATATCCCTGCAAACAGCTTGCCAATGAGTTAGAGATAGTGTCAAGGCTGGCATGATGCCAGCACTGGATAACCATGGCTTTTGGATATTTTTCTAAAGTTCAGTTAATTCTTCACATGTGTTCTTTTCCCAGCCCCTAAGAAATATTTTTGCAATGCTCTTAAAAAAAAATAAAATAAATGAATGCCAGCTGTTGCGTCCTTAGAAAAAACTTTTAACAACAAGGAATGCAGTGCACACAATGGAGTTAAATACCCTGCATACAAGAAACAGATTTCTTTAAAGATAAAGGTCGTGATCAGCAGTAAATAAGACAAAAGTTTTTCCCACGGAAAAAAAAAAAAGCTTGAAGGGAATGAAAAATCTGGTGTGGATGTATTCTTTTTAGTGCTGAGTCCTACAGATCAAGGCAGAGGTGCCATTACTGCTAGGTTTGGTTACTACTTGGGGTAGAAATAAAGGAGTATTTCATGCGCATTGCAGTCTAGTTTCAGTAAAGCCCCTGGCTGGGGTGTGGTTGCAGTAATGTTTGCATAGATTTCACTGTGTGTAATTTGCTATAAATCTCTGTTGCAAGCACTGCTGTATTACAAGGGAGTTGCTCTTGCCACCAGAGCTCTTTCTCTAGCAAACAAAAACCAAACAGCAAAATATTATTGCAAAAAAAGCCCCAAAGTCAAACATTCTCAACCCGAAAACTCAAAGAAGCAGCCATTCTTCCTCGCAATCTGCATGATTTTAAAGTTGCTTGGACTGCTTGCTGACTCATTGTCTCATCAGGTCAAGTGTTGAAAATCTTCAGGGCTGGAGATTTCTCAGTTTCCCTGAGCACCTGTCTCAGTGCTTAACCACTACCACCGAAAGCTTTCCCTTTTTGCAGCTTGTGTTCTTTGCTTTTGCTGAGCACCTCTAAATCATCTGGCTCCATCTTCTCTACAACCCCGTTTAAGCTGTGGAAAGACTGCAGTTACATCAATTGACAGCTCTCCTTCTCTCTGGGCTTAAGCAGTTCTCTCAGCCACTCCTTGTACATCATATACTCTAATCATCAGAGGCAGCTTGCCTCTTCCTGAATTAAAACCAAACCAACCAAACAAAAAATCCCCAACAGAAAACCACAGAAAAATGCCCCACAAAACCCCCATACCCAGAAAACAACCCTAACAAAAAAATCCCCACTCCATTTTGCTCGCTGTTCTTTAAATTTTCTAAAACCAGTAGTGTTTGCTCCTCCATTACATGTGGAAGAATGGGGCTCTGATGGGAGTGATTATTTACTTTTTCTCATTTTCTGCTTTCTGCTACTGGATAGTCAGGAATACAGTGCTACCTTTAACTGCTTCTCAACCATCTTTTTGAAATTATCTTTCTTGGGCTTCCACTGCACAGAAGGGGACAAAGGAGCTTCAAAGAGTTGTGTCATCCATCCTGCTGACCTAATAAAACATCATCCACTATACCATTGCCATCTCTCTAACCAAGATTTGCATAATGTTTTTGAAGATCTCCAAGGATGGAGGCTCCAGAATTCTCCAGCATTTCAATTTTTTTACTGTCATGAATAATTTTATAGTGTACAATATGAATTTTTCTCATTGAAATTTTATCCCCTTACCTCCTGTTTCCTCCAACATGGGTACAAATTTGTCCCTTCTGAACAGCAATCTTCTAAGTGTGCAGACTGTTCTCATGTTCCTTCTCAGACTTTTTTGCTAGAGGCTGAACAGAACCCCATTTCCTCCCCTCCAGATTGTTTTCCAGATCTCAATAACCAATCTCCTTGGGAATTTTACCACAAATGTAGTATTTGTTTTTTGAAGAGCAGCACCCAGTGCAGTACTCTGGCTGAAGTTTGAGCAGTGCGGTGTAGGATGGAGAGATGATCCTGCCAGTGCTGCAGACTACATTTCTATTTATTCACCTCCGTATGATGCTCCTCTGTTTTGCAGTAGCATGATGTTGTTGACTCATGTTAGGCTTGTGATCTGTAGTGACTGCCAGCTCTCTTTTTTCAGAATTGCTGATTAGTCATCTGCCATCCAGCACCTGTGCAGCTGACTGTCCTTTCCTAACTACAGTGAATTGTGCTTTGAATAATAGCGTATTTCTGTTGGACTGATCCTCTGATTTTTCATGATAATTTTGAATTCTGTATCTATCTTTCAATGTTTTAACATGTCTGCAAAGTGATAAGCCCACTCCGTTCCATCACTCAGAGCAATCATGACAATGCTGTGTTGCAATGGACTCATCTTATGAGACTGTGTATGATACATAGCTCCATTTTGACAATAGCTGCATATAACTCCTCTGGTATGGCTTGCTAGCTAATTTTGCACCTTTGGACAGCAGTTTCATGTAGTTCATATTTCTGTCGGTTAAGTATGAGAATGTCATGTTCCACAATCTAAAAAAAGGAGACATCATAGGATTGCCCACATATGGATATAGGATTTGCACGGAAGAAAAAACCCCACCCCTACTAAGCTATATGCTGGTAAGAATAGCAAATAATTTTAGACTGAAGAAGACTACAGGCAGTGAGGTGCCAAGACATAATGAAAAACTATTAGAAGGAAGCATGAAAGTAAAATAGCCTTAAAATTATCATTTTTTCTGACTTCATATGTTACTGAACATCTGGTTATTCATCCCTAATTGGACGGGTGCTGAAACAACTTTCATCACTTAACCTTTGCTGCCCTAAAGTAAAAATAAGATTGAGGAGTGGTAGAATCAGGCAGAGTGGATAGTGCGAGTATGGAAATTCTGGTTTTCCAGTAGGAATTCTTTTTCTTTGTATATTATTACAATGTTCAGGTAGAGAAAAATACCACAAAGAATTTAAAAAAAAACAAGGGCAGCTACAAATCATGTTATGGAACAGATCCATGATAGTACGCATGGAGAGGATGCAGCACCTGGATGGAAAACAAGCCTGTGTCTTAAATGAACAATCTTACGGCTTTTTCCAAAGGAGATTTACAATCTAATGCAACAAGGTAGCACTGGATTATGCCTTTTCTACCGAAAAAAGAATGTGATGCCATAACTTGTCCTTCTGAAGCTGGCAGGAGTGTTAGCATCTCCTAGGTTTCCTGGAAAAATCTCATGTGTCCTTCACAAAGTCCAGCACCGCACTGAGTCTATGTATTTTCTCACTCTGCAATTGCCATGTAACACTCTGTGGTCTGCCTTTAGCACTGCAAAAGGCCAGTGGCTCCCTTAGATTATCAGTTTGCTGGTTATCTATAAATAGAGTATAGCTATAGCTCTGGGAGATTCTGAGCTGGAATATAAGCAAATGTATTTGATGTGTTTTCTGAGACTCACTCTTGGGGCTTAGCATTAATTTTCATATGAGTAAAGGTGAGCAAGACACTCACATATTCTCCCCAGCATCTTACAACACTGAAGATTGTTCTAGTTTATTTATATATGCTATCACTCATTAATGTGATAATAGAAATCAAATCCTTATTCTCAAAATGAAAAACTAGGGGCAGCCTCCTTCATGTTGCAAAACTTGGGACATTTAGTAGTCATCCATGCCATTTGTATTTGGACATTAGTTTGGATTTGTTCTCCATACGTTTATGTGATGCCTTCTTGAAGCACAAATGAGAGTGACATGCAGTGAGAATTTTGTTTGAAGTTCCATTTTTTTCTGGGTTTGAACATCATGTCGTAGTTTGAGTAGAGACACAGTAGATGGCAGTGCATAACATAGATTACCTCTGCTGCACGCTCCTCTTCCCAGCGGTAATTGTCCAGAATCGGTAAGATTACAGGGCAGGGCACCCCACTGCTCCCTGGCTCCGTGTACAGGAAAGGAGGAGGCTTCTGCAAAGCAGCATACTCTGAAGCATCACTTTTTCTCTGTGGATCAAGACTGCTGAATCAGCAAAGGAAAATGCCCCCTTTTTAAGCAGTTTAATCCCTGGCAGGAGACTGAAGGCCGCCTACCTCCTGACAGACCACGGCTTTTGGCAGAAGCCAGCCCCAGGTTATTTTTGTTTTTGTCTCATGTTTTGACTTATATTTTTGTCTTCCACACCTTGATTCATGTTCTTAATAGCTTTGCTGCTTCAAAATATAGGAAATTTGCATGTCAAATCAATTTTTTGCTATTTATCTTCATAGCTCTGTTTGGGGTAAATGTTAGAGTCCTCATTCTTGGTGCTTTGTGACATTTGAAATAATATCTGGCATGGAAATAAATGAAATTTCCCTTACCAGGTCCTGATGTGTTTCATCAATTTGTTCTGGTGCAAGAGGTCATCTGAAATAAGAGAAAAAAGGAGAATGGAGGGGAAAGAGAGGAAACAGGACTTTAGTAAATCAGTAGGAAACTATTGCATGACTGCTTTGATAACAAAGACTGGTAAAACAGGGAAGGAAGCCTTCAAATTAGAGAGTTTTGAGTGGAAAGCATTGTTTCTGATTGAAACATTTAATTGTGGAGCTACTAGGGAGAGCCCAGTGGAGTGCCAGTAAAGAAGATGAAAGGGCTGGATTGTCTCTCCTATGAGAAGAGGCTGAGACAACTGGGACTGTTCAGCCTGGAGAAGACTCAAAGGGTCAGATTCATCACTGAAAACTGTTAGGAGCATTATTAGATAAAATCAATATCTGAAGTTGCCCTTGGAAAACTGGTGTTAGCCAATGTCCAACATGGTCTCAGTATTCAAACTCCAGAGGATGTGCTGAACCTCTGAAGTTTCTACCTTAGTGTTACTTTCCAAAAGACTTCAAACAAATATGCCAAGTGTTACGTTTTTCAGTATCAAGTTTTTTGAATGGATCATAAAGTGGCAGAAACACAAGGGTAGTACAGAGGTTATTTCTTCTGTTTATTAACAATTTTGCACCTTAGCAAGTGGCAGTCAAGTAACATCATGCTTGTATCACCTGGAATTCAAAGGAAGGAAAGATATTGTTCCCTTTGTTTTGACTGGATTTTCTTTTTCTTCATCCAAGGGAGACAGACTTTTCCTTCTCTTAATGTGGTGAATGTTCTAACTACCCCCAAAAAAGAGAAAATTCTAAAATGTCGAAAAAAATCTCATTACCAAAAGTGTTACTGAGCATAAAAATCTGGGAAAAAATAATAATTTTCACTAAACTGAGATGCTGACAGAATCTTTTAATGAAAATGATTCAAGTGTCTTATTAATCCTTTTGAAAGAGTCACTATAGTTTTAAGTGAAGACATGACTGACATGTAGGAACTTTTGTGTGGAATCATATGGGAATAGCAATTATTTTTGTCAGTGGTCTAATTCAGCATGGACTGTTTACCTTCTAGCCTGGATCATTTTGGACCGGAAGGTGTAGAAAAAGATTTGGATTCTTTCTATTACAAGAGTATTGCTTTGGGAACTTTCTATTAAAGGACAAGAAGATTCATTTAGGATCTGCTTCTTACAGTGTATGATCTCTTTCAGGAATGACTAAATAGGAGGAAAAGCATGTTTTCAAACATGTCTCTACAGCGAGTGCTGATTGGGAAGTAGGTCAAGAATCCTTCCAGGAAGCGATGTGTGCAGCAAAAGCTTACCCTGTGCTCCTTAAAGTGTTGTTGAGACAATGTTCCTGGGGGACAGATGCCCATGTCATGACCATCCACTTAGAAAGTGGCTCTGACTTTCACCTCAGAGAGGCCAGAAGATTGACAAGCAAAAAGACTGTATTTTTCCCTTTCTCTGAATGCCATTCCTCCAGGAGAGGCTTGATTGGCTGGGAATGTCAAAAGCACTGTGGGGACACTTGCACATCTGTGAACTGGTGAAAAAATTTATCACTGAGAGTAGTTGATTTGGGAAACAAGAATACTGCAGCTAATGCTGGTTTCAAATTCTCTTTATAGAGTTAGCTTAGGATTTTATAATGTATAACATTAGCACCTCAGAGACCTTCATCTTTTTTTAGAAACTAAGAGCAAATTTTGACTGTAATCTTTCTACTGCCTGTCTCAGAAGAAAAGCAGCTATTAAATAGCACAACTAAGTTTCAGCAGTTTTCATATCACAAATACTCGCCACCCTTGTGAATTTTCCAGAACATACAATCGTAAGTTCTCATGCTTAAGAAACAAAATGTCATTGAGAAAACTCTGTAAACTCACACGAGCATCCTACATAGAGTTCTTAATTTTCACTGACTTTGTCTGACACAGTTTAATGCCCCTGACACCACTTCTGCAATCTTTGAAACAGCATGCAATTTCTTTTCCGGTAGGATAGGCTGCTTCCTTAAGCTTGTTTGGTAATAGTGTAACCAGAAAAAAAGACCTGGACTGATTGTGCCACAAAACAACATATCGTTTAGTGAGAGAAACTGAACTCTTGAAAGCCTGAAACCTTGCAGTGCAGCTGAGGAACAGTAGGAAATCCAAAATTTTCTCCCACTTAGCTGAGCTGCTACCTTTTCTTTCCTGCCCTGCATCTCTTCGCTTCTGATACAGTCTGCTTTGAGTTTACTGCTCTGTGACCTTCAGGCCAGATAAATTCCTTCAGAGCCCTGGTTTTCCAATGCAGCCTTTGCAGAAAGCTGTGATTTTCCTTCTAGACTGAGCCAAGGAACATATGAAATTCACCTGGTTTTCCTGGAATATGCTGCTATTAGTTGCTATTTGTCTACTAATGGTTTGCTCCTGGACTCTGGGCACTGGTTAATTATTATGACAAATAGTCACTTTGGAGACAAGCAAAACAAAAAGGAAAAAGTGAAGCTCCTATCTCTACTGATTAACTGTAAAGCTGTAAGAGTAGATCTGCTAGCCTGTGTAGGTTACCTTTCCAAGAAAGTCTTGCTTGGTCCTACTGCCTAGTACATGAATAGGTTTAATAAAAGGAAGGGAGGGGGTAATTCTGCACCAAAAGGGACCTGGAGTGGCAGGTTTGACTGACTATTCTTTGCAATTCCTTCTTACACTGACTTATTTACAAACACTGCACCTTTTCTAATTCATGATTTAACACTGCTTTTGTCCTTGGTTTTGTTCTAAGTTTTGAGGGTCCACTCAGGGGAGGAGTGTCACCTAATAACCCACTTACAGATCAGATTTTACTTTCTGGTTTTCATTTAGACTAAGTAATTGCAACTTAAATCACTGGTTTAGTTGTGTGTCTCTGGAGTTTTTCAATCTTTACTATATCTTTTCTGAGCAAGGGCATCCAAAACTGAACAGATGTTTCTCCCACAATCACCTTCGTTCATAATAGGCATTCAGAGAATATTGCTGAAATATTCATAAGCCCTGAAAGATAACAATGCATGAATACTAATGAATAGTAAGTTGTACGGTGCTTTAAAAAATGACTCAGTAAGGCATGTCCAAACTAAAACATCATGTAATTAAACATTTCCTTTCCTTATGTGAAGATTTCACATGCATTGTTTCCTTTAATACTCACAATAAATAGAGAAAACGGCACTTCAGAAAAGTGCATTTCAGTTTGCTTTGCCAATATATTTAATATATCCAATATATTTAGAATCTTTGCCAATATATTTAATATATCTTAAATCAAGGAGTTAATGAGAGATTGTTTAATAACCCCATCACTATGATTATTCTAAATGGACATCTGTAGAATACACTTAGGGCTAATTAGATTTTTTTCTATTTATCTGTTTATTTCAGCTGGATATGATTCAACAACTTATGCTGCATGCATACAATCACTACCAGTTAGAGCTGGAAACTGTGGTTTTGTCATAGACATTTTCAATATCCATTAACTGCCATTTTCCTGTTTTGACATTTTTATCAGAAACACAACTCTTTTGATGACATTTCCGCCCTCGCTAATTTGAATGATGACTATTTTGACCACCTCGATTGGCAAGCTGTTGAACATGAAGGCTGACAGCAAATACTTTCACAATTTAGAAACGGTAGGTTTATGCTGGGCTCAGATTTTACTATTTTGAAGCTGGCCAGTGGGATGTAGCTAAAATTACTTTGGCTTTGCAGCCCATCCTCAACACCTCCAGAGATGGAGCGCAGCAAGATGAGCCTGGAGAAGAGGAAACTGACACCCCAGCCCACCAGCCACTGTCGCTTGCTCTTTGAGGTCTCCGTAGACCTGTGCCTTTGCCCTGCTGGCAGCACATGCTGGCACTACTGTAACATGTAGTGCCACAAGCAATGAAGTCAGTGTCTTCTGCTTTCAAGTCTTTCTGGTGCCCTTTGGCTTTCAGCTGAGAATGTCTGCATTATTCAAATGCTGCATTTTCAGCCCAGTGCATTCTGTGTTCCCCTGAGCTAACAGAAGAACTGCTCTAGCCTAGTGCACTGAGATGAGAATATTCCCTTGAATACTCTACAACTTGTCCCATTTTACATAGTTTTTAAATTACAGAATACATCATTCCACCTCCCTGCTGCCACTGTTTAAAGACTCGTTACCATGGAATTTCACATGAAATAGAAATAATGATGCTGGGAGATGTTAGCTGACACCCTCAGTGACTGATGAGTTCCAGCGCTTATCAAGACAACCCCTCTCACAATGTGATCAAATGCTGGAAATGATGACATTTCACAAGCATGTGTCACCAGGAGATGAGAAGTCTTAAATGTTTTTTAGGGAGGGCTTAGGTAGTCAAAATATCACAAATGATAAAATTTGTGATTTATAGCACAATGGCTAATTCAGAACAATGACTTGTCATGTTTTTATCAGGGAAATCATGTAAGATTGTGTAACGGAAGACATAATGCAAAAAGCAAATGGAAGGTAATTATAAAAGCAAAGGTTAGCTGTCATACTTGTAATAGTGCCTGGTATTAATCTGTTTAGTTGCTACATGAGATTGTTAGTGGGGGAGCACATAGACATGATAGCAAAAGTGGTGGGACCCCCCCACTGGCTTTTTTAGCCCCTGGACTTTCCCTGTGCTTTGCTGCCAGGAAAGGATGAGTCTTGCAAGGACGGTTCCCATGAAACCAGCCTTAGTGGCAACTCGGAGAGAGGTAATTGTGATGACAGAATTGCCTGAACAAAAGCTGTACAAATATAAACTATTTGTTTTTTGCCCTTCGTGGTAAAGTCTTAGAATTTCAATAAAATAACAAGTATTTCCATCATTATGTGCATTTTATGAAGCATTGACTTACCAGTTATATATGTATTATTCACTACCATAGTAAAAGGAAGACGTATTCTGCATTAATCAAAATAATAGTAGTTACTTTCAAATATGTGTTGACTTCCATATATCCAGCCACAGGATATGATCATGTGACTAGTATTACCTTTAGACCTATGCTAGGGTTTGACTAAATATTTGTAAAATCATATTTATTATTGTGCAAGCCATTTTGCATAATAGCTGAAAATCTTATTTACCAGGACAGTCTCCAAGAGCTTCACAGAAATAAGTTTGGAGTTACACATTTTGCAAATCAGACTTTGTAATGTACATCAACCATGATAAAGGTATTAAAAAGGTTTGAACTTTGTTCTTACTATGTATTTCCAAGACTTTTATGTCTCTCGATTTATGATAACTTCCACATTTCATTGCCTTTTCCTCAGTAAGTCATGGCCTCAATTCTACGTTTTAATAGAGGTGTCTTCTAGGAGGGAAATTTATGGAATGAGCTTGATTTCATTTTTCTGCAGCTCTGAAGTGTCTAGGTGTGGTTTTCATTTCTGTCACCTCTCCTGATGAAATGTATCATCTGCTATAACTATATATAGCTCTCTGGGATACCTCAGTAGGTGGAAAAGATAGGAAACAGCAGTTAAAAAAATCAACACCTTGAAAATGTATTTTATCTTAAAAAATCTGCAGTCTCCTTCTTCTCAGGATGAACATTAGCCCTGAGAACTATGTATTAGTTTATAAATGTAGGACAAGGCAGGACCAACTTTTTGCAGTGTGTGATTCATAGATTCCCACTCAAAATGTTACCCAGGAGCAGGTTGTGAAACAAGAACTAGAGTTGCCTCTTCAAGAAGACACATGTACCTGAGCTAAGGAATTGAAGGGCTGGAAAATTTATCGCATTTTCTTTAAGGTATCTAGGACAGATGGTTGGCTTTACTGTTAGTGTTCCCAGAGTGAAAGCTGCTACCTTATCCACTTGTATTTTGAGGACACAGCACATCTGAGAGATTAATAGTCATATTCTGGTACTCTAGAAGTGACCAGATTACATCTGGACTGCGTAGCAACAGCATGCTTCAGCTCACCCTGCTGTCCTGGTGCTCCAAACTGGGTGTATTGCTGAGATATCCATAGCACCTTTCTGATCCAGGTATCCAGGTTCCTGCTACAGAAGCAATTTAGCAGGGATAGCACAAGAGGGAAGAGGATTGATCTCTGCTTGGGTCATTCCCATGCATATGGTCAGTGTGTGGCTGAGGTGTGCACCTCAGCCGGGATCCGCTCTCCAGTCTGCAGGTTTTGATACAGCATCAGAGAGGACATCTTTCCAGATAACTGGCTGGGTACCAGCCAGCTTCCTTGAATATATGCTGGTGATTAACACACAGTGAAGAGCTGCTTGCTTATTGTCTGTATTTGAAGATTGGGCTACTTACACACATATATTTTGAAGTCAGGATGGGAGCTGGTTAACAGCTCCTGAGATGTCAGTAGAATAGGAGAGGCTCCACAGCGGATTCTCCCTCAGCATCCTGGTTTTGGCAGAGCAAGAAGCTTCAGTTAGATGAGAGACCTGCAGGGTAGCCACACATGGTGATCTAACAGGGCTGACATTACTAGATGTGTCAGAATGTTATTATTTTTGCCAGTGGTGTAGTGATCCATTTCAAAATCATAAAATAACAAGACATTGCCCTATCTCATTTCAATCACACTCGTTTGGAGAGCAGCAAATAAACCCACCAGACGCTACACTACTGTACACAGAATTAGGTTAACACTGTTCACCAGTACATAACCTGGCTACCCCACTGACCGTGTCAGGTTGGAACTGACAGCTGAGAGAAAGAGCAAGGAGCAGCCGCATCAGATTCTACTGGCAGCTTCAACAGTGCAAGACAAGTCTTTCCACCCTTGTGGGTTGTCAGGGTGTGAGTGTTGCTCAGCCAGCCTAAACCATCTTCTTGACATCGTTATTTGCCCCCTCATGTCCTTATCTCATGCTTTTGATGACAGACAGAGCCCAGATTGTGCATTTGGGCTACATATATACTGAAAGCACCGAAGTTATGGAAAACTAATCAAAGTCATGTAATGCTGCAGCTGAGTGTTGTGGTGGTTTCAGAGCAGAGCTGGGCAAGGTCTCCAGCTCCAACTCTGCTCTGGCCCATGCAGGGGACCTTACCTCCAGCTACTGCCACCCCAGTATGCAGACTCACAAAGTCTTCTCCACACCATTTCCTCTGCTATGTTTTTGGGTTTGGTGTTACTCCTTCAGTATTTGCTGGAGGAAGTGGGATAAGACAGGAGGGCAGGTTTAAAACTTTTACTAAACTATCTCCAAATGCTGCCCAGAAATGTTGTGTTAATGCGTAGTACTCTATACAATTGCCTTAACAGCTTTTGTTTTAAAAAGACTCCAGTATAAATGTGTAAAAAAGGCAAGTACTTTTTCTCTCAAAATAGCACTAGAGGAACAACAGAATAACTTAATGCTAATAGGTTCTATGAAAACAGTGAATAGAGCTAATGATGCTTGCAATATATGTGCTTTCCCAGACAATAGATGCATGTCAGGTAAATCCAGAAATGTTTTAAAGTGATTATCACGTCTGTTTTGGGGAATAATGAAAGGAATATTTCCTTTTTCTTTTTCATCATCTGTCCTCTTATGTGGGCATAAATGTTTATTCAATAGTGTTAAACTGAACTTCATTACTTTCTTCTCTAGCTGAAAAGAACAGTTTTATGTGAACCATATATTTGTTGCTTCTTAAATCCATAATCAAATTGCATATATCAGAAAGAATTAGGTTGTTTACTCGGTTAGCCTCATTGCAGCCTTGAAATGTGCTCCAGATGCTGGGGACACTAACTTTATTTTAGTTTAAAATTAACATTCTTATAATTTAAGTTTGTTGAATATCATCTTAGTGAGTTAATTAAAATGAAAAATCTTCCGTTCCATTAAACCAGTAGTGCAATTATTTCTTTTAGACATGATACAAATATTTCTTATGAGATTCTATAAAGTATTACTTTTAACTTTTAATAAAACTTTAATACATTTTTCATTACAGGCAGTGGAACATGGCTTTTTAATCCATGTCATAATGTGAACTGCACTCAGTTGGCAGGATTGAGAAGGAAAGCAACTAGCAGTTAGTAAGTAGCAAGAGCTGTGTATAGCCTGTAGTCAAAGCAGTTTACCTATAAATTTGAGTTTCAGACAAAAATTTTGAAAAGACATAAATTCTCCATTTCACTCTTGAAATCTGTGTATGGGTTCTCATACTACTTAAGTGCTTTAAAATTTTTATATTATATAAACCCCAAAATGTTTTTCAGTATTAGGGATCTAAGTAAACAGAATATGATTTAATTATTATTTTTAAAGAAGCAGAATATGTAGAACTCTTAAAGCTCCCAGAGATGTTCTCTCCTACTCATACTATTTCAGCCTTAAAAGAATTGGTTAAATGTTTATAAGTGTTTATAATGTTGACAAAATATATTTGTTGATTTCCATGCCCAAAGGAATTATGGTTTGCAAAGATATTAAACAACCTTTAGGTAGCCCTGTGATTCTAATGCTCAAGATCACACAATATGTTTACTCAAAGCATTTCTAAAATTTTGAGGACTAAAATGCTTGTAGGTTTTGTTTTAGTTTTTGTTTTCATTGTTTTTTTGGTTTTCCTTTTTTTCCTTGTCAAAAGAAGTCTGGAATTTAGTTTAGCTGAATTAGAAATACAGTGTAAACAGTCTCTCCCTTCCCATAATAAACATGTATATGAGCATTAATAAGGCAATTTTATGCACATATTGATAGGAAAAATACAAACACTCCATGTAGAAGCTAACAATCACATGAATGATTAATAATGTTCAAGTTCAGTAGAAACTTTGTGCAAAGGCAGGGGTTGAGAGCTGAGTTAGCTGCTATGCTTGCCCTTGCTTTTTGGCAAACTTTTAAAATAGTGTTTTTTCTTTCAAAACTTGTTGCTAGAAAGTTTATCTGATTAAGTGCTGGCAGCAAAAAAAAATGTTTATGCCTCTATTTCCTTTGTTGAAGATAAACCCCTTTCACTCTATGAGGACCTCTCCCTGTGTTGCATGTGAGCAATATGAAATTCTTTGTTATTGTGATGATCTTATTTATAAGGAATGGGTGTTGGCAAAACATGGCCTTGCATGAAACTTGCTCCTGAAAGAGCAGTCTTTCTTATTAGGTTGTAAAGACAACATACATGGAAAAGAAGAAATGTTACCAGCATTGGGGTGAATATTTCCTTTATCCATTTATAACATGTTTGTTTGTTTGTTTTCCCAAGGGGTGCCAAATCCAGAGCATAAGCAGTTTGTAACTGTTTTGTTGCTATTCAACCAAAAAACAATCAAGCATCCTGATGGCATATTGATATGTTGATGCTGTAGAAATTTGGACCTTTATGCCACTGGACTTTAGTTATCAACAGACTACCACAAACCTCTGGGAAGGACTTAGAAGCAAAAAAATGTTTGGGCTAAATTAGGAGTCGATCGTTCCCTTGGCTGGACATCAGGTGCCCACCAAGGCACTGTATCACTCCCACTCCTCAGCCAGGCAGGGGAGAGAAAGTATAATAAAATGCTCATGGGTCAAGATAAGGATGGGGAGATCACTCACCAATTACCTCATTCCTCCCTTCCAGCTGTGCAGCACTGATTTCCCTTTCTTAAATACATTACCCTAGAGGTGCTACTACCATCTCTGTTGGGCTAGGCCTTGGCCTGCAGTGGGTCCATGTTGGAGCCAGCTGGCATTGGCCTTTGTTGGACACGGGGGAAGCTTCCAGCAGCTTCTTACAGAAGCCAACCCTGTAGCCCCCCCCGTTTACCAAAACCTTGCCACACTAACCCACTACAATCGTTACCAAGGAGAAAGTGCTGTTCGCTTTACTGGCAAATATAGAAGCAACTGAGTCCATAGCAAAATCCGGATGCTTCAGTGTTGCCAAGAAATGGGAGATGTTTTCCTTGACATGCAGCTCCTACTGTGGCTTCTTTTTTCACTTCAGAGAAATAATTAGGGATACATGATGGCAAATATCTGAAAAACAAGGAAGGTTTGACAGGCTACAGGGTCTTATTGAATGTTACCATGCAAAAAATAAAAAATGAACCAAACAAATTACAGGGTTTTGTTCATATTGCATTTGCCCTAATTTTTGCTCTCTGACCCAAGTGCTGGTCAGGTCAATTATAGAGTATTAAGGGACCAACTAAAAGCTGAGATTCCTTTTCTGGGTAGAATACTGCAAAGAAAGATGTATTGTTAAAAGTAGCCATGCTTATTCAGTCAGATACCATGGAGGCACTGCTCAAAATAATTGTGATCCCTTTCTGACCCATTTCAGTTGCCTTTCATCATTCAACAATGTCAAATGTATGTTAAATTATATGCCTCTATCGGTGTGCAAGAAACAAGGAGAGTGAGCTTTTTATGTGTACAAAGTTAAAAGGAATTTTAAATAATGGAAACTTGTTTTTTTGTGTGTGTGTGTAAGGATGAAATAAAACATAAATCACTCTTCAAGGCAATTTCAGTGCACAGTGAAAATACCCATTTTAACAATATTTTTGTCTTCTGATCGACATTCCACTGTGTGTGTGTGGGTGGGGCAGCAGAATTTACACATTTTAATCTTACCCGAGAAAAAAACTTCACGCACTATAATTTTTGAACCTGCAGCTGAAGGTATTAAATGACTCATTTTGCTTGCATGTTATAAACTACAGCCCCTCAGAGACAAGGACTGCAGTCAGGCTGGGATCTCAAATTGGTGCACCTTTACCAGGCTGCAGTGTCTCATCAGCCCAAGCTTTGGACCTGCAGTTCTGCTCAACATCCATCCTAAAAAAACCTTTACATAGGTTCTGATCACTATCCTCTGATAAAGCACGAGCCTTCATGGGAGGACAGAAGGTACCTGTCAAGCTTAAAAATAGGATGCTCAGCCAACAGGAGGACTGGTAGGACAGGAGTAACCGCAGCTTTTTCCTCCTGTGCTTCACCTCCATGTAATGGAAATGACCCTTCCCAGATTTTGGAGCAGCTTAGGGCTGCTTAATGTCTTCATGGATATGGTCCTAAAAGGAAAAAAAAAGGGCTTGCTGTACACCTGTCTGTTCACCTGGATTATGAAGAAATGGGCACCTTCCTCTTACTCTTTTAAATCTGGGCTATGGGTACCCAGAATGGGGGGCTTGATGCTGATCTTTTTTGACTTAACTGAGGGAGATACTGATTGCTTAAAGAGCAGGTCATAACAGCCCTCTGGAGTGGCACATTGGTTCAGGGAGTGTGATTTCATCAGCTTTTTGGGGGATTGATGCACTTTAGCAACTAAATCTCTTTTTATTAACTAACTTCTTAGTACAAGGGTCTTTAATATTTAGAAGACATAGAATCATAGAATAGCGAGGGTTGGAAAGGACCTTAACATGTGGAAATGTTTTTATTTTGGACTGGAATCGTAGAAATGTTTAGCTTGGAAAAGACCTTTAAGATCACCGAGTGCAACTGTTAACCGAGCACTGCCAAGTCTACCCCTAGACCATGTAACAATCCCTTCTAAATCCCTCCAAGGATGGTGACTCAACCACTTCCTGGGGCAACTTGTTCCAGTGCTTGACAACCCTTTTGCTGTAGATTTTTTTCCTAATACCCAATCTAAACCTCCACTGGTGCAACCTGATGCCATTTCTTCTTGTCCAATTGGTTGTTACTTAAGACTAACAATCACCTCATTACAACCACTTTCAGGTAGTTGTAGAGAGCAAGAAGGCCTCCCCCTGAGCCTCCTTTTCTCCAGGCTAAACAGCCCCAGTTCCCTCAGCTTCTCCTCCTAAGACTTGCTCTCTAGACCTGTCACCAGCTTCACTGGTATTCTTGGGACATGCTGCAGCACCTCAATGTCTTTCTTACAGTGAGGAGCCCAAAACTGAACACAAGATTTGAGGTGCATCCTTACCAGTGCTCTTGTTGAACCTCATTCAATTGGCCTTGGCCCACCAGTCCAGCCTGCACAGATCCCTCTGTAGAGCCTTCCTACTCTCCAGTAGATCAACACTCCCACCCATCTTGGTGTTGTCTGCAAATTTACTGAGGGTGCACTCAATCCCCTCATCCAGATCTTTCATAAAAATATTAAACAGAACTGGCCCCAGCACCGAGTCCTAGGGAACTCCTCCCATGACCAGCTGCCAATGGATTTAACTCCATTCACCACCACTCCTTGGGCCTGCCCATTCAGCCAGTCTTTTACCCAGAGAACAGTACGCCTGTCCAAGCCATAAGCAGCCAGTTTCTCTAGAGGAATGCTGTGGTGAATGGTGTCAAAGGCTTTACTAAAGTCTAGGTAGCCAATATCCACAGCCTTCCCTCATCCACTAAGCAAGCCACCTTGTAGAAAATCAGGTTAGTCAAGCAGGACCTGGCTTTCATAAACCCATGCTGACTTGGCCTAATTATGTGGTTGTCCTGTTAATTCTGAGTGATGGCACTCAAGATGATCTGCTTCATAACCTTCCCTGGACCAGAGGTCAGACTCTTGCAGAATCGCTACTGTTGTCATCCTATATGTCCTGTAATGTGATTACTGCCTTCCTAGTTGTGCTGTCATAACTGCTAACCTACTGTCATAGCTTACTGTCATGCTGTCACAGCTATTATGATAGTGCCATCTGTAATTAACAGCTGTCAGCAGCGTACCTTAGCAATTCTTACGTAGAAAATTGCTATTATTTTGGCCAGATGATTTTTTCTTCAAATACATTGACCAAGTCAAATATCTTCTAAGAAGATTTGCTGAAACTGTGAAATCACTAAAACTGATGACAACATCCTATTTCTATAGTATGTCTTACAAAACCTTTCTTTCATTTACATTATGATACTCTGCTATAGCCAATGATATCCTACATGTGCAGAACGAAACAGGTGCTTCAGCTTCTTCATTAAAAACAACTTACTCTTTGCATCCTTTCTGTCTCCTTGAGTTTTCCCCACAACAACCCATCAGACACTCCAGTCCGGTGGGACATTTTCTACAGTGCCAGGAGCAGTGAAAGAAACCTGGATGAATCAGTGTTTTGATTCTCTTTATCATCCAAACTTCAGAAATTTCTCGAGGGTCCACTTTGCGGAGGTAGTTAGGTGCCTAGAAATGCAAAAAGGTCTATGTAGGATTTGCTAAATCCTAAACGGATTATATACTTAACTCCTATTGACCTCCTTTCAAATGATTTTGATTCTTTTGTCTGCAAAACAAGCTGAAAATCTGAAACAATCTGCTTCTGAAAACCCTGTACACTTGCTGATTTTTTTCAAGACAGAACTGACACATGGCAAACCCACCCATGAAATGCAAACACTTCTGTTTGTGATGGTATAGAAGCCAGGAGATGAAGAAAGAAGTGAAGAGGAAGGGGCCCTTCATTCCATTTCTTCCTGCTGCTTTCCCCTCTTTCACCCATGTCATTACCAGTTAAAAAGCCAGTATGTCAGCTAGGAAACATTGGGTTTCTTTCCAGAGACCTAATTCTTGCCTGTACTGGGTTAGAAAGCCAGACCTGATCTTTTTCATTATCCTTCTCAACCACTGGCATGGAACTGATGCTAAACAGGCTGGGACACAGAACAATTACAATTAAAAGAATTACTGAAAACCAGACAAAGTAGCTACACTTGTTACCAATTTCCTCTTGTTTGCATATATTTATTTTAAATTTGAGGTGGCTCAGACAAGGAGAAATGAAGTTCAGCTTGTGGGGTGCCTTCCCACTCCATCTTACTCAAAGGCAGTAGTGTCTATGTTAAAAAATTCCAGGAAGTGGAAATTTAACTGTTAAGGAGATGAAAGTGTGAATCACAAAGATGTCAGGGGATGGTGGCAAGTACTTGTTGTGTTTCTATAGTTGAAACCTTCCCTGATGAAGGTGGTGTGAGAGGAGGAAAACAAATCTCCTGGGACAGCTGGAGTCTTTATCCAGTACCTTGCCATAGCTGCCTTTATCTGCTTACCTCCTGTGGTGCAAAGGTTGTTCTGGGTAGGATAGAAACAAAGCACACAGGAAAAAGGCATGAAAGAAGGGATTTTAAAAATGGCTTAATTTACTCGATTCTTTCAGGCTGAGGGCAGCACATGCCAGTGAGAAATGTGAATCACACTGAGAAAGTGCCAGAAGCCTGTGAGGAAGAAACCTGAGGTTTCTTCCTGCCTAATTGGTATGTTAAGCTGTTAAAAATGAAAGAATCAAAACCTTGGGTATTTCTTGCCTGTGTTTTTTTTGCATACACAGACGTGAAAAGACACATGTGCATGGCTAACATCTGATATAAAACTGCCTTTGCTATGTTTTGCCTTCTGTGTGAGAATGACTTAATTCATTTTATTCTGTGCTTCTGCAGCACCCAGCACAGGAGGATCCTGAGTTGTGCCTACGGTTTCTGGTAAGGAGCATCATTGCTACCACTGCTTGTGAAACATCTAAAACATTATGAGATGTGTCTGCTTAGCTTTTCTCATTGGGAAGTAATGCTGTTGTAGTTATCACATCATTTCTGTGTCCTATATCAGTTAGCTATTATTTTTTAGATTTTAACAGTACTAACTATGATCCATGATTAAAAAGCTCTGAGCAATTAACAGTAAAGAGATAATCCATTAGCAGTAAGTACCTACACAATGTACTGACATAATACCTCATTCATTCTTGGTCTCTTATCTGATATTGCATAAAAATTTGGAATCACAAAACACCTCCCGCCTGCAAAAATGCCAAACCAGCCAAGAAATAAGCCTTTGTCAGAGTTTTAAACATTCCACAGCTCCAAATAAATCTCCTTGGGTTCCCTGTGTATTTGCAGAAATGCCTCTTTCTGAACTATGAACCAAAATGGTACCATTTTTCTGATTTAGTTTAGTTAAGCTTCATGACTGCTGTAAGTCATGTGCTAAGGACACTGTGATTCTAACTGTCCCAGCTCAGAGGATGAAACTGGTTAATACCAGCAGGATTTTATGTGAAAGTTAGAATCCAGTTTCTCATAGTCAAGTAAGTTTCTTTCTCTGTTTTCCAGATTGATACTCTTTTAATACGAGTATGCCTATTTCTGTACTCAAAACTCTCACTTTTGAAAACTGCATCGTGTACTACTTATGATGTCTTGAATCAAAACAGCTATGTGTCTTTCTTCTGTGTACTGTTGTACACAATCTTTATTTTCTCATGGATTTTGTGCGTTAACAACTGTCATTCCTGGTAGTGTGAATGAAAGAAGATAAGTTAAGAGAAGGGGTGTAAAATGCCTAATCCTGTAGTGAAAAATGTGACATTCCGTGTGTTCTTGTGCACAGGATGGGGTCTCTGAGAATGTTCAAAGAGCCAAAAATGACAGAAAAAGCTGCAGCTTGAAAATATTTTAAAGAATTATCTTCTTTTATTTCAGAAAGACTTACATCTTATGGCCTTGTCAAATGATTTATCATCCCCTTTCTAGGGCTGTCCCTGATGTTGTTCTTCAGCATCTGATTTTTATGAGCCTTATTCTTGGTTTCTAGGTCACTGAGCCCAGAGGCAGCTCACAATTGGTTGTTGCCTGGCATGCAGGATGAGGGATATCTTGCTCTTCAACTATTAATGTGCAGTTAATGCAATCAAATGGTAAGACAAATCTGTAGCCTCCTTTTTTTACAAGTATATTTAATGTCTGAAGGCAGTTAGACCTGAATACAGAATAGTAAATAAGATAACCCAACTCAGAGAGGAATCAATAAGTGATACTCTTTTATAAGCTAAGTATTTGATTTTTTTCTTGCAGTGATTTGCTGGAAAAGTGTATTTATTTTTTTTCTCAGTAGGAACTGAATTAACAAGTGCAGAACATCAGTAGATTTCTGACACACGCATTTAAGAATTAACAGTGTATCTTACAGCTCAATGTTGTATTGTTTCAACCTCTAAATGAAGGTTCTGGAGCCCACAGATTTCCAAGTCAATGAGTGACAGTTTGGCTACAGAATAATGTCTTAGAGAGGTTGGTATCTCTATGGGGGCTCCATAGTCAAAAAAGGTCAGTAAAAATAAGACCTGAAAATTTCTTTTTGTGGCCATTACCACTTATATTGATGTTTTCTTTCAGCTTCTGCAATGCATGCAGAAGAATTTTGTGCCCATAGGGCCTATATGTGTTCACACAAACTCTCATTTTACAAGTTGAGGGAAACATAATAAACAAAGAACAGTCATTGTAAAAAGCAAATTCAATTAAAATGTGCTCAGTTCTAGTAATTTATATTCATGCAACGATGGAAGTTGTAGCACAAAGCATTTCTGACAATATTTTTCTGAAAGTAAATGAGAGTTTGTAGGGACTTTGTCTCCACTTGTTTGGTATTTGCTATGTTCAAGCATTTTGTGACTGAATTTTGTGAGCATGAATGATCATACAAAGCAAGTTTTATGCTCCTGTGATCATAGGGAAAATGTGACTTATGTGACTTAGGGAAAATGAGCTTACTTATTAAATGCAGTGTTTCCCGAAACCGATGACTAAATGTGTTTATCTTTGAAATAGGGCTAGACAATTATAGCAAGGCAATGAAGGAGAGATTTCTTCTATATAGGATCAGATATAAGGCGCAAAAGAAATCATTCAATATAACAGATACACTGGAGAAAATGGGGATCTGTGTGGAGAAGCTATGTGAAAAGAGAGATAAAATCGTTAGATATGCTGTACTGTGGGCTTCGTTGTGCTGCAGAGCTGAGTTCCTAAATGCTTTACCATTACAGAATTCAAAGTTAATGATGATGCCTCATTAAAGATTTTTCTTAATGCTCATTTGCCTAAGCCAGCTGTTTACACGTCCTCACTCCTTGGATATTTGTTCAAGAATCTGTCCAAAGGTCCAGGAGATCAATTTCCCCAGACAGGTAGTGACTCAGGGTGCTTTGGGTTGAGACAGTAAAAAGGGAGAGAATTTTCAAGTAACTCAAGCACCTCTCATGTATGTTTTTGCTTGAAAAATGAGGTTGCTGCTGTGGAGATGGGGCCCTCAGTGCCATGTGTTAGTGGTGGACGTGGCAGCGCTGGGGTAACGGTTGGACTTGATCATTTTAAAGGTCTTTTCCAGCCTGGTTGATCCTATGATTTCTATGATCCTATGATATAGAGCTTTGTGTTTCAGGCCATATAGAACACATATATAGTGAGGACCCCTGCATAAGTGCAGTCCCAGAATCTGAGGCAGTTGCAGGTGGGACTGCATCTGGGAGTCAGAGAATCTAAGTCATGAAGTCTCACTAAGATATCACAAGACCAGTTCCTTAACCTTACGCTGCTGCTTATGACTACACTGAGTCTGCTTAAGTGCAAACAGGGTGCCACTCTGTATTTACAGAACTGTATTCCAAATAACCTCTTCTACCCTTGAAGAAATACCGCAGCTCTTTTAAGAGTCAGCTGCTGGATAGTCTCTCCAAATCCCTTTAATTAACCGAGCTATTCTGATTGTTGTCACCCTGCTGCTAATAATCATTTACAACCTTAATGCCTGATGGGATATGAAACCTCAAAGTCATCTCACTTTTCCTGAGACAGAGGCTGGCTGCATGCTGTTGAGAACTGCTACAGCTTATTTATTCCCAGCAGAAAGCTGGACTGACTTGACATGGATGTCACATGAGGAGTGACTACAGATCTGTATTATTTGTGGCATTACGGCTTTCTCAGCCCTACCTAGATGGATCTGAAAGACCAGACACTGTGATGGACGTTGTCACTTCACAAATGTGACTCCAGGTTTCTTCAAAGCATAGGTGAGAGGCATGGGGTGGAGGCAGAGATATTGCTACCCCCCTGGGGCTACCTCCCATCCTGCTTGCTTCATGTTGCCTTATTTGACTTTAGCAAAATCACACGTATATTGAGAAATCTATGCTTGTGATCCTGTTGCAGCGATAGACCAGTAACCATACTTTCTCTCAACATGCCAGAAAGCACTTCTGTATATGATTTTCAAGGCACTCATATCTATAACTTATGAGTAAGAATTAAGTAAATGGAAAGAAACAAAAAGAGTATGTTGGTCAAACTCAAAATCTGCTATGCAGTAGCTTTTGACCTTAGTGCAAGTTTGTAGCTGACCGCTTTGATTGCACATGACTTTACAAGGCAACAAAGAAGAAACCTGCACAGTGAAATCACCATCAAGTCTTGCTTCCCAGATCTCTCAGATTCTGTCTAGATGGGACAGGGCCACAATGGCCTCACATGTAAAGAAAACTTTCCAGGTTTTTGTTTTCAGTAGGCACCTCTCTGCATTCATTCACTGCTCATGAATGCATGGAATATACTGGCTTTTTTTCAGTGGCTATGAGGCAGTGGCCAAGGTCTTTAGCTCCTCAATAAATTTATCTTAAGGAGATATGTTCAGCATATTGATTTTTTTATTTATTTTTTTCCCATGGAGCTAGACTGTGGAGACAGACAGAATATAGATTTACTCATGGAAGCATTTCAAATCTTAGCACACACATTTGTGAGCTTGATTTACCAGCATACATCATGACAGTTATGAATATATTTTAACCAGAGATACACTCTGTCTCTGAAATGTATGCTTTGTCAATTGTGGCTGCAATTTGTATGCAATTTTAGAGTGCTTTCTCTTTTTTTTTTAATTGATTTTGAAGTGATATCACTGGTACAGAAATAGGTACAGATTTCTTTGAAATAGTTGTTAACTCCAGATACGCCATATTTGTCCTGTGATATCTGTAAAAATGATATTTGTAACTTTATATTCCATTCAGGTGCAAGCACAATGATTAGCTGGGATATGCCAGAGCAAATGCAATCGAAGTAAAGTACACAGACAGAAAGAAGGCAAAAAAGGTTTGTTATTTTTGAAGAAGACCCACATTTTGTTATCTGCACATCGATATTTTGTGCACCTATGGGTAGTAAAGAGCATGTGATTATTTTATTAATGATGTTCGTAGCACAGTATCTTAAATATAAGCAGGTTGATCATTGTGCAGTATCTCTGCAAACAGTGAATGCATAAGCAAATTTGAGATGCTTTCATTTCTTACAGTGTGATTCTCAGTGGGCGCAGCACTACTAACCACTGCCCATCCCTGACCAAACTGTAGCTATACTTAGCTGTGACCAGAAAAAAAGGTTCCTGCCATTCAGCCTGCATAAATATCAAATGCTAACTCAGCTTATTAAAAACCTGTTTAAGTGAAAATAGTGCTATAGACTTAGAAGGATATGGTTTCTCCTGGATTAGGTATTCAGTGGAGAGCTGAAGACAGTTAGATGAGTGTTGTCTAGTTTTGGCCTCATCTACTGATAGACACTCACAGCAACTGGATTTTTCTCCTGTTTCAGAGGGAATATGCTTGAATACTCCATGGAAATGTTACTACTTTTACTTCTGGTTTTGTGTCCTACCACCTCTAGGGTATAGTACAGAGTAGAGTGTCTCTTTTCGGCTGAAAATAGAGTTGGAACAATATGGTCTTTTTAGAGGAATGGCAGGAACCCCCATGTTTTGGTAGACACTTTGGTTTACAGTTCGTTATTATTTGCTTTCACAGTGAAAGCAAATACGATGAGGAGACATATGGAGAAGAATGAATGTGCATATTCTCCTTTGAGCTGGCTGGGAGTGCCACATGAATTTGTATAGGACTGTGCTTCTGCTCTGGCAAGGAATATGCAGGATGTACTGAAATGAATGACAGAGGATTAGGAACCAGTGCTAGAAGATGTGAAAGAAGTGGGAGATAAAGATGACACAGGAACCTGCTCTTCACCTTCTGAGCAGCTAATTTCTGCCACTTAGTGGGAAGAGACCCAAGCCATGGGCAAACGAAGCAGAGGTCATGAGAAGACCTGCTTTTTGAATTAGTTCAAGGGCTTGGAGTGTAATAGCAGGTATTTCTTATGAGCCCCATTAGAAGTAATGGAAGGAGTAACTGTTCCCCTCAACAGTTTCATTGGGTTATGTAGGCAAAACTAAGACATCTGCTGAAAAGTATGTGGAAGGATACTGTAGTCAAACCACATATCCAGAGCTCTCAGACATTTTTGGAAGTAAAAATATGAAGAGGTTACATAAAGTATACCTTTAGCTTTGTAAGTTTCATGAACATATTTAGGGGTTGATTAATGTGATTTCTGCCAATTCTGGAAAGCAAATGCATTCAAGTAGATTGTGTGACAGCAGCCCTGTTTGCCACAAACTTCCAATATGCAAGGGCATGTTGGTTCTTAAGAGTGGTTCTTTGTGGGATTTCCTGCCCAGGATCACGCTGTATTAGCTGTATTAGCACAAAATAATGTGTCTCCATCATTATTGGAAGAGAGAGGAGTACAGGACAATACTGTAGTGTTTTTTTCATTACCACAAAGAGGGGAATGCCTCAGACTAGAGGGATGCTGGCATTGATATTTGGCTTGGGAAGTGGCCACTTTTGTGGGTTAAAATGAAAGAGAAAAAGTAAACAACTATTTTGGGATGGGTTTTACCAAAGGCTCAGTTCCATGATCCTACCCAGAAATGTTTGGTCTTGACCCCTTTTAGCCCAAGGGCAGACAGAGGTTGGGCCGAAGCATGTGAGGCAGCAAATTCAAGCTGAGAGATGCCACAGAACCCAAGTCACTGCTTAAAACCCATCAGAATGGTATCTCGAATTCAGTTATGGGAAGACGGCTTTTGGTGTGACCAGTGATGCTTCTTTTTTCCTCCGTTTACTCAAAGCTGACCCTGAATCTGAAAAAAGAGCAATTCATGCTCAAATGAAGAGAATAAATAAAATGAAGATTCTGAATTTATAGAAAGCAGGCTTTACTTTGTAGATTAGCCAAAGGTAAATTAAACACACTGTAGCTCTATGTGCTTACTTGAGTGCTGGCCAGTACACAGAGCAATGCTGAGACAGAACAGCCCATCAATCTAGTTGCTGGAGCTCAGGCTGGATTCATATTTTCTGATTAATTATTAGCCTTTTTGTTTGTTTGTTTGTTTGTCATTGTTTTCCCCACAGAAGATGGGGTAATTCAACTGTGGGTTTTGGGTACTGGGACAGAGGGACTGTGAGGAGCAAAGATACAGCAGCCTAGCTTCTCCAAAACAACTTCTCAGAAAGTCTCAGTTTCAACAATGTGGTTGGTAAGCTGTGTACTGAAACAGAGACATAAATTGAAGCCCCGGTGGATGCAGTGGTCTGCAGATGTCTCTACTCATTGCCAGAGTCCGGCATTTCCTGAGCCCCATCAGGAAAGCCCCATCTCTGCAAAGCTTGGGAAGATTGTTCTTTGAACTTCTGCCCTCTATGTGTAAGAAAAGTACAAACTTGAAAGGCTACTCAGCAGGGAAAATTGCATTATTATTTCAATGTGGTAAGAGTAGGAAAGAGAAGGAGCGAAATATGAGGCAAGGTTCACCATTTAGTCTGTGCTTGCTTCAAGTGGCATGGGATTTGGATCAAAACAATCTTTGCAAAGACAGAGGTGTTTGGTGGGATCGTGTGTAAAATTTTTAGTGCAAAAAATGCCAGCTTAACCTATCATCTGCTGAAATGTAACCAACTGTGTATTTTATTTTTGATTGTTGAAGATTGTTCAAACACACAGAAAAAGCACAACCTCTGCTATAAGGAGCTTTGGTGCTTCCAGGTGCAAGAGCAAAATACACAGGTGAGTAGAAAGGTCTGTGCAGTCACGTGGCTTCTCCCACTGACAGCTGTGAGGAGCTGAACATCACTTGCAGGTGCAAATATGGGGGTTGTTACTCCATTGTTTGTCATAGCAAATCTAAACAGAGGTGGGGATGGCTGTGTGTTGGCAATACCAGATGCTTTTTCTTTCTTAAAAAAAGATATGGCCTCTTATCAAGTCTGAAACTCCATACAATGGAAGGTTTCTGGTCTTGGACCATCCAAGGTAGCTTCAGAAAATTTGCTTCTTTTGGCTGAGGATACACTAATTTGAAAAACCTATAAGATAGGTGTTTTTCCTTCACTTTATCTCTCTTTTTTTTTAACTCTTTTTTTTTCACACAGAAAATAGGAAATATATTTTTCTACTGACCTGCAACAGTTTTTAAATTGGTATTTTTTACTTCAATTTTTTTCTTTGAATAATGAAATATATTTGCTAAAATATGAAAGAAATTTCTGCTTTAGACTGGAAGGGCTGAAAAAAGACTCAATAGGAAAAGTATTTTCATAGCTACAAATAAGAGTATTTCATACAGCTGTGGCAGAAAGCATCTACCAATAAGAAACACATGGAGGCAAATTACAGGTTTGAAGCCAGTAGCATAGTGAAAAGGAAGAGGTAGCTGTTGAGAAAATGAGACGGCAGAGAAAGAGCCTTCTTTGTGATGTATTGAAAGTAACCAGTAATGGAGAAATTGATATTTTGAAGGGAGAAAGCATTTTCAGGAGGATCTGAGCATTGTGCCTCATATGGAATGGAAGATCTAAAGAAAATATCCAGATGAAAAGGCAGAGGAAATTAAGGCTCTGAGATAGACATCAGACTGAACTGAAGAGGTTTCCATTTCTCAAGGTGGGTGACTGTATACAAAGTTTGCCGTTTCACATAGAGCTTGTGAGAGGTTGCACTGGCATGGCTTGATAGAAGAAGAAGAGTCTATAGAGGAAAGAGGCTTTGGTTAACCTCCAAACCAGCATGGTGTGTCAACCCTTGACTTTGAATCTAGTTAGTTATTGATCTTTTAGACCCGATTCACAGGCTGTATCTTGTCACTTCACTTGTACAAGTGAGAAAATGAACCCTGAAAGCACATGTCAGGGCAGAAGTGGAACATAGGTGGGGTTTGCTTTCCTGACGCATTTCAGGCTGGTATCATCTTGTCAGGGAAGATGCAAAGCTGAGATAGCAAATCTGCTTTTCCACAGCAGGACCTGAGTAACAGCACATAGTGATGACAAGCTCAGTAAGAAGCAGTTAATTTACAGTAGTGCAGCTTTTTACACTGCATCATCACTGCCACTGAGGCAGATGTCTTCCAAATGCCTTATTTCTGAGACTGTATGATTTTCAGGTGTGTTATCTGTTAGGAGATACTGCAAAAGAGATTCTTATCAAACTGCACCATGTGAGTGCATGATGAGTACAGAAGCTACCTGCATTTTAGTTTCCATGTGCCAGCCCAAGTTTTCACAGTCTGCCCTGACCTCAGGCAGGCCTCTGCTTGCTTCATGTTTCACTGAAAATAACCCTCCATGCTTAGGTTTGTTTATTGCATTATGCCCTGGCCCCAGAAAATAATAATCTCAGGTCAGGATATTACACTAGCTTTTTACAACAAGGTGGGCATAAGATGCAAAGTTGTTGTTGGAAGTTATGTTTTCCTTCTTGAATTTTGAAAATTGAGTATATGGAAATGCATGTGCCGTGATTCAATGCTGTTTGCATACTGTATGGTGGATACTTAGATATCTGAAGGCAGGTAACCTTATGAATAAACTGTGCTGACTGTCTCCATGCTGGTCCCCCTGGACCTGCCCTGTTGTGGTCTCATTAAAGTATTATTTAGCTTTCATTAGGCAGAAAGCAAATACAAAAGTGACTGTCAATCTAAGTCTATTTTACAATTCCAGGACCAAGTCCTTTTCACCTTACTGAAGCAAGTTATCCCACTGAAACCAGTGAAGTATTTCTGTAAGATTTGCTTGTGATCAAAGCAAAGTGACCTGCTACTGCTACTAATTAAGCTTCTCTCTACTGAACCTCAGCAAAGTTTGACAGATGTGAAGCTGTCTTCTTCCTGAATGGTAAATACACCCTGCTCATTGGAGAACTGCTCAAGTCTCAGATGGGCAAGCCTGTGATGAGGGCTGAACCTATTGATTTGGTTTGCTTTAAAATGAACAGAGGATAATTTCTGAAATCAGACTTGATGATCTCTTACTCTCCCACATGCTCCCATGGGAATACATTCTGGTACACAGTCCTGCACCCAAGCCTTGCTGGAAGCCAGCTGAAGTGTCGTGGAGATCATGATTGAACGGGAAAGCGATTTTACACTGAAGTTCAATACTGCGGAGGAAAACAAATCTATTAAGTAGGCTCCTAGTGAGAAACCAGAGCTGACAGTTACAAAGTATTTCAAGGAGAAGCAAGTAAACCAATACCAAGATGTCTAAGCATTAGCTGATCTAGAACTGTTCTCTCCTTTTGTTTTGTTTGATTTGACAATTAAAGTGGTTAATTATATCACAGAACAGTTTTAACAGAGGAAAATTCTAGTGACAATAGAAACATCATTGAAAAGCATTCAGACCACTTGTGGTAACAAGTTGTATACTGTACTGCAAGGAATAGGGTATTTGGATAAAATGAAACACAATGTGTCACGCATTACACATCATGTGTTTGTGATGGGCATTGCTACTATTCCCCATGAATGAGGAATTCCCAGTAAGTGTAGGGCATAAACTTGCTTTTAATTGCTGTTCCTTGTGCACACCACCCATCACTACTACCCACGGGAGAGTTTAGTTAGGTGCTATATGCATTATGTGTTGCACTGTTCTGTTCAGAGTAGTTATTGTAAATGATTTCTTGTGTGGGTAACCAAGTCCTGATAAGGTCTGGAAACCTTAACACTGAGTGCTGTACAGTAACAGATGAAGAGAGTTCCTTATTCTGAATTGCTTTCAAGCTGAAGATTCATTCTGCAAATGCACCTGTCCAAGGGTGTTTGGGATTCAAACAGAACTCTAAAAATGCTATCAGCACACAACCCATCTCTAAGCAAAAATCAGAAAAAATAAGTGCAGTGAATGACTAAAATACAAAGCAGATGAAAAGGGAGCCAATGATAAAAACATATACTGGTGCATCAGAAATGAGAAATATCATGGGTGAAATTCTAAGTCTGTTGAAGATAATGAAAGCATTGGCACTGACTTAATTAGGACAGAATTTTATCAGCCTCTGCTTTGCTTACCAGAGAATCTTGTTATTCCTGACTGTCATTTTCTGAAATGCATCAGTATAAAAGTGGATATTGATGAGGCCAGATTATATAGATACTTTTAAAGAATATGCTTCATCTATAAAGGGTAACACAGAAAAAAAAAAGATGATTATTATGAATGAAAAAATAGGTGATGGAACTCAGAAGACTCCTCAAAAGGTATATATCTCTTGAAATGTTTATTCTTTCCATTTGTTAAGTGGGCCATTGCACTGAAAAAAAAAATATTTTTTTAATACACTTCAGAAATCACTGGTTTATTGGGGGAAAGGGGACACAACAGCATACTGGTGTGCGCAAAAGCATGTGAGCAGGTGTAAAATACTAGAGAGTGTGAGATATTGTTCTAATTTTAATACCCAGTAACAGCAGTCTGATTTACAATGCAGTGATTTGATTGCTTCATCAAAAGCGTAGCAAGTGGAGCTGAGAAGTAAAATTTGGTTTCAGTGCTACAACATACATATGTGTGTATGTGTATATATATATATATATATACATACACATTCAGAAAATATTGGAAGTTATATACTTTGTTTTATTACTACTATAATCACATGCTCATAGGCCTGAGGCATAGGGCTCAGGGCATTACAAAAGTTGCTCATATCATAACATCACTTCTGGAGGGAGGATGCCAGGATGTTTGGGGCAGATAAGAGGGAATACAGCTCCTGGCTCTGCCCTAACTTATTCTCTCACCTTACAAGCTGTGTTATGCAGGAGGGGTTTGTCTGCCCTTGGAACAGAGTTTCAGGTATGAAACATTTAAAGGTTTTGGACTGCACTGTAACAACCTGTTCTGGTTGTGACCAGTGGATGCTTGATAGGGTGAGTATGTTATGACTATTCTCATGATAAGAGAGTCACTTTCAGATATTTTGCCTCCCTCACATTCCCTTTCCTACAATAGTGTCTGGCACTATTTCAAGGCTCTTCACAGTCATAAACACAGCTCACAGTTCCCATAGACTAATCCACTGGCAGTAACCCCAGTGCAGGTGGCTCCACCTTTGGGACAGCAAAAGAAATTTGGACATGTAAAGAATCTCTTTCCTGTACTGCTTTGGTCAGCATAGTGCTGCTCTGGGACACTGCTGCAGGGAAATTTCTTCAGAAAGGTTTGGCAGCTACACACAATACCTTAGAGTAGGAGCTGTTGACCGCCCACTCCTACTTCTATTTATGTGTTGATGTAGTGCAGCTTTGTATATTAAATTTATTCAGAAGAGCTGAATCTGCCTTTGGGTTGTACAGCACACACAGATGATAAAAGCTGCAGGAATAGGTTTTTCACTAGTGATGAAAATGGGAAGTGAACCTTGCCTCTTACCCTTCCCTCCATTCTTCTGCAAAACAGGAATTGCTGGTGGGTGGTCAGAGTTTAAAGCTGTCACTGTTTTGCATAAGGTAGAATTTGAGAGGTTGTGAAAAATTGTACAGGGCTGGTTTTGCTTCTTTTTCTTCTCCAGTCCCTAAAAGCACAAATTTTTCAGCAGCATTTTCATGTGACTTCTTACAGAAATACTTCAAAATGGGAGTTGTTTGACTGGCATTGTTGCTTTCAGGCCTAAAAGCCCAATATCTGCCTGGGCAGTTTGGCTGTGTCCCATGGAGACAGATGTTTGATGTCCATTTCACGATGTACAAGCAATTTGTGAAAATTCCTGCTGCTGCTATGCGTGTTGCATCCCTCTGCCCAGGCTGCTTATGAGCACAGAGTGCTAGTTTCCAGGACTATCAATCAAGCAGCTTTCACCAGAACTAAATTGACTTGAAAGAATCAAAAGAAAAATACCCCTAATTTTTCAAAAGAGATTATTTGCAGTGTGAACCTGATCATTTCAGATTCAGACATTAATCCAAACCTGGAACCTTTAGCAAAAGCGCAATTTACTTGTTCTTTATTGCCTAAATGAATCTACATACCTTTTTTTTTTTTTTTTAGTGCTAACCCAGAATCTGAATTTCAGATGTTTACTTGAAGCCAGTCATTTCGAATTTAACCGTGAAAAGTAGAAATATAATCTCCCAGTACAGAAAGACTCTTTTTCATTTCCTTTACTGCTTGCAAAACCACTCTACAGCAAGCTGTTTTTAAAGTCTGTGTATTAGTTTTAAAGGCTTCCCTCCCTCCCTTTAAGGACTGTTTGATTGCTCAAACATTTATGAAGTTCAGTGAATATCTGATGAAAATTGAACATGCTTTGAATGGATCCTGTGAAATGGATGAGTTTCACAATAATGTGGTATAGTTGAATAATAGGCAGGTTATTCCTCCTGTAGCTTCCTTACTCCTAGGTGAAAACTGTACACACATAACTGCTCAAGACCATGTTAAGCCTGTCTCACAAAGCACAATGTGCATGCCATGAAAATATACACTGGAAAATCTCATTAAGGATCTGTCTGCACAGGCATTACAATTTGGCCATATCTGCACGTCAGGGCAGGTGTAGGGGTATGTGTCAATAGAGGCTGAGAAAAGGGTAGATGTTTTCTTTGCCTAATAATAATAAAAAAAGAGTAGACGGTGTTTATCTGTGCTGACCTCGAGTTCCCTACTCACAGGTCCTTGACAAGGAAAGCGGAGCAAGCTGTTTTGAGGATCTCGGTCGGAGCAGTGGCAGCTACTGATGCTACAGTGGCTGGTGCAGAGCCAAGTGCCTTACTGACTGTCGTAGTTTAAACCCAGTCAGGTAACTTGTTCACTCACTCCCCCCCTTCTTGCCCTCCCCCTACTCCCGGAGGGACGGAGAGGAGAATCAAAAAGAATGCAACTCCCACAGGTTGAGATAAGAACAGTTTAGTAACTAAGGTATAACACAGATCACTACTGCTACCACCAATGATAATAATGATAAAGGAAATAACAAGGGAAGAGAATACATCATCTCACCACCAACCAACCGATAACTCGCCCCCCCAGCCCGACCAAGCTCCGACCGATACCTCCTCCAACCCTGCAGTCCCTCAGCCCTTCCGGCTAACTCCCAGTTGCATCCTGGGCATGACGTGCTGTGGTATGGAATACCTCTTTGGCTAACTTGGGTCAGGTGTCCTGTCTCTGCTTCCTCCTGGCTCCCCCTCCTCCCTGGCAGAGCATGAGGCTCACAAAGTCCTTGGCCAAACCAAAACATCGCTTGTTATCAGCTCTGTTCCCGAGCTGAAAGTCAAAACACTGCACTGCACCAGCTACCAAGAAGGGGAAAAATGACTGCTACTGCTGAACCCAGGACATTATCCACCCCTTATTCCATACCATTCACGTCATGCTCAGATCCCACATTTTCAATATACCATCACTCTTATCTCAGTGCACTCTTATCTTAGTGCATGGACCAGTCCCTATAAAGCTGCTGAGTCCATCTGGTCCATGATGTCAGGCTCCATCTCTTGTAACAGTCTTCCAGAGCAGGAGAGACTGTGTGCAGTGTTCACACTCGTGAATAACCTGGGCAATAGTATCCATTGCTAAGTCCACCCCTCGATCATGAGGCCATCTCTGTGTTGCATCTCTGCTCTGATGGCCTGAAGTGCCATGGGCCCACCAGGCTTAAAATAATTCACTGTCCCCTTCAGCAGTTTCTGCAGCTTGTTGCTGGGGACTCCATACAGCTGCCTTCCATCTCCGATGCTTCCAAAGCACTGGAGGGGCCCAGTGGACTAGATACTTGCCCATACTGTCCCACACACCCTGCCACTCCTGGCTGTCCAGCCTTGGGGAAAACCTCTTGGTCCCCCCATATCCTTGTCTAACCCCAGACAAGACCCAAACCTGACTCTGCTTAACTTTTGAGATCAGACAAAATGGTCGTGGGTAGAACACAGCCTGTGTGTGTGCCAACATGCTGATCCCCATCACAATCAGCAAGCAGGTCCCAAGGATACCCAAAGGCCATTCAAAACCTTCAGAACTCTCAGACGATGCTGCTGTACTTGTCACTGGGGCTGGTGTAGCTGCTGTGCTTGCCGGCTCTCCCACCACCAGCTTCTCTTTTCCCGAGTCCAGCTCTTCCTCCTCTGCCTTGCTGGGAAATGCTGCGTGGTCTCCTGCATCCTCCTGGGGCTCGGCGGGCGGCTTCCGGGGAATGCTCTCGGCCGTCGCGGGGCTGGGCTCGGCCGCGGGGCTCGGCTCCTCCGCGGGGCTCGGCTCGGCCGCGGGGCTCGGCTCTTCCGCGGGGCTCGGCTCCTCCGCCGCCTTCTCCCGCTGCTCGGCAGCCGCCTCCTTCCTCTCCTCGACCGCCCCGACCTCCTCCACCGGCAGCCGTCCCCTCGCGGCCTCCGGCCCCGCTCCCGCCGCCGCTTGGTCCCCGGGGCCGCTCTCCCGGGCCGGTTCGGCTGCCGCCGGCTCCCGGGGCCGCTCCCCCTCGGCTCCCCGCAGCCTCACGAAGATGGAGAGTAGGGTGAGGGCCAGGACGGTGAAGAGCAGCCGGACGGCCAGGTACAAGTCCACGGCCACTTCCGTCCCGCCCTGCTGCTGGAGCCCGCCCGTGTTACAAGCCATTGCCATAAAGCACAGTGAGACAAGAACCTTAGCCCAAGCCCCACACTTGATAAACACTATCACAGCAAATACCGGCTCTACGTAAGTTACAACATTCTGAAGCTGTGAGATCAAGCAAAACAACTCTGAGAGCCAATAAATCAGCATCGTGACGAGTGACTATTAATCCAGTCAGATCTGTCGTTATCTCAACCCTTCGTGCCCCACGTTGGGCGCCAAAAAGAACTGTCGTAGTTTAAACCCAGTCAGGTAACTTGTTCACTCACTCCCCCCCTTCTTGCCCTCCCCCTACTCCCGGAGGGACGGAGAGGAGAATCAAAAAGAATGCAACTCCCACAGGTTGAGATAAGAACAGTTTAGTAACTAAGGTATAACACAAATCACTACTGCTACCACCAATGATAATAATGATAAAGGAAATAACAAGGGAAGAGAATACATCATCTCACCACCAACCAACTGATAACTCGCCCCCCCCAGCCCGACCAAGCTCCGACCGATACCTCCTCCAACCCTGCAGTCCCTCAGCCCTTCCGGCTAACTCCCAGTTGCATCCTGGGCATGACGTGCTGTGGTATGGAATACCTCTTTGGCTAACTTGGGTCAGGTGTCCTGTCTCTGCTTCCTCCTGGCTCCCCCTCCTCCCTGGCAGAGCATGAGGCTCACAAAGTCCTTGGCCAAACCAAAACATCGCTTGTTATCAGCTCTGTTCCCGAGCTGAAAGTCAAAACACTGCACTGCACCAGCTACCAAGAAGGGGAAAAATGACTGCTACTGCTGAACCCAGGACACTGACACATGCCTGTCAGGATGATAAATCCAAGGAAGTGGTTAAATGTCCCCCTCACTACTGTTTTTTTTTTTCAGAAAAGAAAAATATGCCCAAAGGGACTGTGGCTAGTTTTACAAATTCTTAGAAGTAAATGCTGAACCAGATAAGGGGAGCTGAAAGCAGAGATTTCCTATCTGTCAATCTGGCAGGTGTGGTAGGGCACAGCTGCTGCTGATTGGTGTTATTGTTATTGCACACCAGAGATAAGGTTATGTGGGCATATGAATAGGTTTGCTTACACTCCCACCGCTTTTCATGTCGCCACTTCAACCAGAAAAGTCTATGACTCCTTTCCGACACTTCTCCTGCCTTCTGGTCTTTATTCTCTGCTCTCTCTTCTCCCTTCCTTAATCCTTCAGGAAGGCCCCTTCCTCCAGATTTGTCTGCAAATTATGTGAGAAAAGTCCAAAGCAACACTTCCCCCAAGACAGGCCATTAACTCGTTCGTGTCCTCACCTAGTTCTTCCTTTTAATGCCACTCCACACTGGAATACTTAAAATATTATATAAACACGAAGGGTGTTTATCTTCTGGATGAAGCTGTAATGTTCTCCAGTCAAGGACCTGCAAGTGCTAAAAAGGAAATGTTAAACCAGGTTGTATTATTAAGCCTTGCTCTATAGAAACTGCTGAGTTTAAGTGTGACAAATTATTGTTTGTTTTTTTTCCTGTTTCTTGAAAAACTTTATTAATGGATTGTACACTGGGTAGGAAATCTTGTAGAAAAGAAAAAAAAACATTAATTTGGTGAGCAGTCTGAAGAGTGAAAAGAATGCATAAGCATATCCTATACCAGGTTTCTTCAGGGAAAATTAAATTCAGGAGAGGGAGCTAGAAATAAAAATATGAACAGATTTACTAAACATCTCTAAACTGTTTTATCTTTTTGGTGGCTAAATAACAAAAACAATTTTGCATTAATGGAGACAGATATGAGCTGAGAATCTGAGAATTAGCTTTTGAGCCTTCTCCTCAAAGCCTGATGACTTTGCTAGCCATGGGATCATTTCCAATTATTGTATGCAGAAACCACAAGTCACACAAGATGCCATAAATAGTGCTGAACAAGGTTTATAATCTAATGCAGATTAATGACTTCCAAGAAAGAAAATGGTAAGTAGAGCAATACTACTTAAAAATTATATTTGGATTTTCTGTCTGGAATACAAAAAGTGTCTTGTTAGGTCAATGAATTTTTCTGTGATCTTTGCTGAAATATAAACAAATCCTCAACACACAGGCTAAGTAAACCAGACAAATTTTATGTCAAGGTGATTTAGCAATTCTTTAAAGAAAAGGACCTTTAAGCATTAGTTGTTCTCTTAATTTCCTACTTCTCAGGGCTAAAGAAAACTCCAAAGATGAGAGGAATTTGGAGAGGTTGCCTTCTCCAGCCACTTGTCCCAAGGAAGGACCAGGTGTTACTATTCCCACAATCATTGCTTGCAATCATTTATTCATTTAGCTGCTACAGTATTTTTCCTGAAAATGGAACTGAGTAGGCATGTCTGTAGTTCCCTGATGACTTTTTTCTTTTTGTGTTTGTTTCCTTGATAGTAGATACCATATCTGCTCTCTACTTGTTTTCACACACCTCACCATTTTTTATTACTTTTCAAGCATAATTACTAATGACTTGTAAATTCAATCAACCAGCTCTTTGAAATTCTCTATGATGACATTTAGTCAAGATTGGTCAATTTGAAAAATCTGACTTCTTAAATACATTTAAACCTGTTCTTTCCCTGCAAAAAGCAGATGTGTTTGCTTGTTTAATAGGACTCTCTATCTGATTGCAGCTGACTTTCATACCTTCTTGAGCAATATCAAAAACTTCTCATCTCAGTTACTTAGCAGATCAATCTTTTATTTGCCCTTCCTCTTATCTGTGAACATATTTATAAACTTGAACATTAGTAAAACATTTTTCATGTCCCTATCTGCTAATTTTGTCTCAACACGTAGTTTTAAGCTTGTCCTTAGTAATCTGACCCTATTTCTCCTGCCTGCATACTTTGTTGAGATGTGGAAGATATATGAAGGACACCTCACTTAGCTGAGTTAATTCGTTGCAGTGTTTCATATCTTTCTTTCACAGTGATGTGATTTCTTTTGGTGCCTTTTCCAGGAGCCCCTGCTTTTCTATCCCATTGCTTCTTTACCTATTACCTAACGAGACTTCACATGACAGTTTTATGACTTTCTTTGTTGACTTTGGAGTTTGTCTGTGTACCACAAGTGCTTTTACTTGTCAGTTGCTACAATAATTAGTCCTTCCTATTAATGTGAACTGTGTTAGAACAATGGCATAAAAACTTATTTTTTTTTTCTGAATAACAATCAGAATAACAATCTTGAGTTCAATAAAGAATGAATGCTCTCTTTCATCCGTGCTTAACTAACTATGCACAGGGCTGGAAAGGGCTGAAAATTCAGGAGGCATCCCTGGTTGATGATGTAATTATGTATGTGCTCAGTTGCTGGGCTGAATTGTGCCCAGCCTTTGGCCCAAAATTGTCATGAATGAAATAAATACTGGACTCACACTCATCTTCAATTACTTATTTCCTGTTTTCAGTGATTTATTTAAGCACAAAGGTGGTAGAGAAGTCAGTATTTTCTGCTTCTCCGATAATTTTCTATTCTTTCAGGAGTAACTGCAGTAAAGCTGGGTATCTCTCACCTCTGAGAAACATTCATAAGAGAAAAACAGGAAGCTGGACAAGACAATCTTTTTTTTTCCTTTTGATTTTCCACTTCCCTCTGTTTCTACAATTCCTCCTGTGCCCCAGTGTGCATCCTGTCACGGCTTTTCTGCTGGGATTGTATTTTTATGCCCATAATATCTTCACAGTCTGTTACATCTGCATGTGCCACTGCAATATATTCAGAGAAGTCTATGACAACAGCTACAAGATCTTGTATATTCTCTGGTGAGTTTTTGTTAAATATTTTTTTAATATATTGGAATTGTTTAAAACTATGTTACTTTGTTCAAAGCTGTCTACTACAGAGGTTGCACCAGCCATTTCGGAGCTGGAGCTCCCAACATTCCTTAGCCAGATGTTTCACAGCAAAATATTTTCCCAGCTGGATGGGAAATCAATGAAACTGCAGAAAGCAGTGGTGGGAATAATCAGCCTCAATGATTCGCTTATATTCTGATTTCACATGAGAGAATGGCCCAAAAATCTGAAATATGAATTTCCATCTTACTTCTGATTTACCTTAATAAATTCCAGTTCCAGCATAGCAAATGTAAATTGACAAATATGGACTACATGGAGTGTAAAAATATGGAACATATTCAGAAGTTATTACAGCTCATCCTGCTTCTAATCATACAATTGTTTTACTACAGTAGGGTAAATGAATATTCAGTGTATATTTGCAGTGATAGTTATGAATGTAAAAAAATTGTTGTACTTACTGCAAGGAATTGGTTGAACTGAATTGCATCAGGCCTGAAATAAAGACAAAGAGGTTTGAACTGATTTTAATTGGGTTTAAAAAGGTATTGAAATATGAAAAAAAACTGTAGTCACTTCACTTGGGTGGCTCCTGAGCACTATCAGTATATATTTGTTGCTGAATTCCCTGCCCAAAAAGGTCATCACAGTTAGTATCAATTATCAGTGCATTTAGAGAAAATTGTGAGCTGAAAACTGGAATCCTCTAAAAAAACAGATAAACGTCAAGCAAAAGCTGTGGTGACAAAACAGTACACTTCTCCTATAACCGCTCCCCTGCTCTTTTTTTAGAGGACAGCAGCCTCTGGGCAGTGACAGGGGAGGCAAATGAAGCAGGTTTTTCCATCAAGAAGGATCTTGTGATACTGACTTTCTTGACATGGTGTGTCATGTCTCCTTCAGCAGCATGACCTCCAATTACAGCCTGGTGATAAAGTGCATATATGGAAGTGGGGTTGAGGGAAAAAGCTGCAGGCATCTAAAGGGTAAGTCTGTTTTTTCGGGTAGAGAGTGAGTGGTCTGGCTGGCTGCACCAGAGATGACTGATTTCTTTTGATCTTAAATTTACCATGAAAGAAGTTTCTTTACAGGGAAAAGTTCATCTTTTTGTCTATGTTTGAAAAGACAAAATAAAAAATATTGATGAACCTGTAGACTTCACTCAACTTTTCCCATTCACAATCTTCCACAGTAAATCTGACTTCATTTGTTTCAGCAAGAGCTCAGGGATTAACCTTGTCATGTAACTCAGTTACATGTTTAGGGGTAAAAATGAACTTATTCAACCCATCCCCCTCCCAGAAAGAAGGAAAAAAACCCCAACAACCCTAAACAAATCAAAACAACAAGCAAAAAAAACAACCCCCCAAACCAAACCCCAAAACACCCCCCCAACCCCCAAAATCAAACAACACCGCAAACAAAAACAAAATAGAAAAAAACAAAACAGCCCAAACAAACCCCCCAAAACCTCAAAACTAGTCATAGAATTGTGGAATCATAGAATCGTCTAGGTTGGATAAAACCTTTAAGATCATTGAATCCAACCATAAATATATTTCAACTATTTTTTCAAACTTCTAATGTTTCAACTCAATGTTAGAATCACAAGACCTGACTATGAAACACAATCTGTTTCAGAAAGCAGTAATGTTTTATGGGAAATAACTCCATGCTTTACCCTCACAACAACTTGCACAGAAAAGGATTGTCTGGTATATATGTTCCACTACTTTTGGCAGGGCTACTGCAACTATTGGTAGCCAGTTGATATTAAAATCTTGTAAGGGGAAGTTGCTTGATTTTACAAATACTTTGTTACTGACTGAATGCATACACTGCCATTACAGAGAAGTCTTTTCCTAAAGTTCATCTGAGAAAGCAAGTGTCAATGACTTCCAACAGCCACAGAAGCTGAAAATAGAAGCATTTACCAAAATATTTTTCCTGTGGATCAACACATTCTCTCCATGCATTTCTGATGATATCCTGAAGAAAAGGCATGTGCCTTTTCAATGTCAAGTCCTGAGGCCCATCTTGTTTCACCTGACGGTATTTCCATGACTAATTTCAGACTCACTTAGCTTTCTAGTTATTTCTGACCAGTATTACATGCTACCTGGTACCAAATTCAGAGTATCGTCCCTCTTTCTGAGTGTACCTGTTTCTGCTAATTGTGGCAGTATTTATAAAGGTGTTTCTGAACTGGCACTGTTTTAACGGATTTGAATTCCAGCTATATGCTTGTCAATACATAGAGGGAAATGAGTTTCATTTATGTTCTTAGAGTTCTCATGTAAGTTACAAATGTCTTCTATTTCTGTAAGTCACATTCTCAAAGGCTCTGGGAGTACTGAGGATTTGGATATGAGACACCCATTCAGCATTCCCAGTTTGCCTTCCTGGCCCTTTGGCCTCTCAGCACACATTTTTGTTCTTTTCATTAAATGCTTTCCTTGGGGTTAGACTCAGAATGCCATTTTGTCGGCTCCTTCCTCTTTGTGTCAGTAAAAATCCCTTTCATTACTTCTTCCTTTGGCACCAATTCAGGCTGCTCATGGGCTGGAAAGTCAGTTCATGTGCATGCTGTAATCTTTTCCAAAGCCCTTGTCTTCTCCATTCTTCTCCCTCCTGTCCTTGGGACCCCAGTTCCTGAACAGAGCTCCTGGGAGTGCTGGCTTCTGGTTCAGAGGGAGCTGGCAGCAACCTCCATTCAGGCTTGCTTCACTGTTTCCAGCTCTAAATTACATTAGAAGAAGTTAAACTCCATTAACATTTTCCTAATATTACTTTCCTTTACACTCGGTGCCATTGCCAGAGGGATGTTACGCAATCCCCTTTGGGAAAGAGAGTGATCAGCACTTTTCCAGTTGAGAGTGGAAGGGAAGGAAAGCAGGAGCAACTGCGTGGATGGGTAAGTGGGGGGAGGAGAGAGTGTGGAAATAGGCCAGGAGATGGGCTCCCTTCTGGAGATGGGCTATGAAGATAGTGTCTTGGGATGCTGTACTGTCTTGGTACCTTCCTCCTCTGTCTCTCAAATGCTGGCTGGTATCAGGATTCTGTTGGCTCCTGCAGGTTTCTAAAAGCACACGAACATTTCTGACACCTTCCAGTCCTCCCCAACAAAAAGCCTATTTAAAAACAAAGCGAGCAGGAAAACAGAAATTACCTCATCAAAGCAGATTGTTTGAACAACATGTCATATTCCTGTCCCTGAGCAGATGGCAGTGATGTGTTCAGTGAGTAGATGTGACCTAGCTCATGACAGGGAGAAGTCAGCAGCAACAGGAGCTGGATGCCATTGTCCCTGTCACTCTTTGTGTTGGTGGCTGGGAATAGAAGAGGTTTATTTCCTGCCCCTTTCTGCCACCATGTGCAGACACGGTAAAGGTTGCAGGTTGCTTCAGAGCTGTCCTCAACCTTCTGTCTTCCTTATGTCTCTCCATCCCAGAGGAGAAGGCTCTGCCTGGCTGCTGATGGCACACCTCTCTCTCTCCCCAGGCTACAACAGTGGCAGGAGCTGTGCCGTTGGAGAGCTGGGGCTCCTGTTCGATGGTTGGTTAATCTTTCTTGAGTAAGGATACACTTCCACAGAAGGCATGAGGCAGTCCATCACAATGTTTCATTTTAAGAAGAATAATGGTGGCTATACCTCTGGTTTTATCTCAGTCAGTTTATATTTTACTCAAGCATCACTGTGCAAAGCCTGCTTGCTTCAGTGAAGGGTCAAGACTTGTTACAGAAGCTGAGTAACACATCCTGTGAATGTGCTCTGAAATCCCTAACTATCCTGTATTAACCAACAGTTCGCATATCTCCTTCAAAGCTGCATGTAGACTGTTATGTCTGCTGTTAGCTGGGTACTAGATGAGAAAGTATCATGAGGCTCAGTATTCACTGAAGGTAATTCTGTGCATGACCTTCTAGGATTACTAGGAAATACTGGTATTTTAAAATGAAAGTGTCATCCCATGCAATTTACTGCCCTAATCTCTGGACTGTAGTATGGTGCCACTAATTTTGTTAGCCAAAATTTGACTCACATCCACCTCCCTTTGAAAAGGCATTCAGATCCCTGATGGATATAATGTTAGATTACATCTTAAAAGGGCTCTGACAATGCCTTTAAAGAAAAGAAAACACCACCCTGTACCTCTTTATTGTTGTGGGTTTTAATAAACTATCTCTGCAGAAGCTAATAAACTATGGTAGAGAAGATGCTTTCTTTCACTGCCAAAGCTAAATGGAAAAATGTCTCATCCTACTGATTTCTGTATTTTATTTTTTTAACCTTCCAGCTGTTCTGAACTGTATCTTTCAGTTCAGAGCTGTCTTTGTCTTTGGTTCTTTTGCTGACCTTCAAGAAAACTGATACTGATTTATGTCTGTTGCTTTGACATCTAGCTCCAATATATGCTGAAAGTTTGGCTGTTGCTCACTGCTGTGTCTATCCCTCTTTATCTGAAAGTGCTTATGTGCTTTAACTGAATCAGAAACATTTCAAGAGGAATCTCCAGATTCAGCATCAATGAGCTACTCATTTCAGCAGCAGGAACAAGGAAATCTAGCATCATGGTACAGTAAAACATGCAGAGCTCTAGTTGCGATGAGAGAGCTGAGAAAGAGGTATTTTATTTCTGTAGCTGATCCAATTGTAAATCTCATAATTTCCTTATCTGATTGCTGAAAATGCTCAGGGAGGTGATGTGTGCCCTAATTTATCACTGCATCACCTCAGGCTCTCATATTGCAGCACAGCTAATTATCATGTTTCCAGCATCACAGCATGATCTCACATTTGTTTGTTGGAGGAAATATAAATATGACATTCAAAACAAAATCCTTACATATATATTATGGTATGAAAAAACAATGGATTTGGGTGAAGGAGTGAGGAAGAAAAAGAGAAAGATTCCATTTTTACAAGGTTTATAGTTCCTTAGATTGTGTTGTAAACAGTGAGATAATTTTCTCCTGCCAAATGTGTGACATTTTACACCTAGTAGATTGTGGCATTGGTTGTGCAAAGCCAAAGCAAATCTTCTGTGTTAGGAAATGACCTCAAAGGGATCTTTTTATGACTTCTTGATAACTCAGTGTGTTATGTGATCCTGACCAAATTAAATTTATATAGCGCAACTGCCGCTGCCCTGACTAAACTGCCTTGATTTTGTTACTGCAAGCACATATGTACATCAGGGACACTAGTGCTCTCACAGTTTGTGGCATCCAGAAAGCTTTATGTAATGTTCTAATTTTTATTAGTTTAATTTGTTAGCAGGGAGAGATCCAGTCAAGGTGACAGTGTGGTTATTTTCTCTAGTGTGCTCTTGAGCAGACTGAGCCTAGCAAACATGGCTTGTCATGTACCTCCCCTGGCAGCTTCACCATTCACATGAAACTTGTGTTTCATCTATCCCACTAGAATTGTATCAAACATGCTGTTCTCTAGGAGATAACACACTTATTCTAAAACATACCAGATTATAAATATCTACTGGCACACAGAGGCCTCTGAAACAATAACAGAACAATAATGGCTCAGTCCCGGCAGCTCCCCCTGCATACAAAACTGGACTGCTGTGAGCTCTCAGGGAGGAAGCCTTTTTAATGATAAATCACAGATGATGGGATTGAAAGGATCAAGGCATTACTCGGATCCAGCCCCTTGCATTGAGGAGGGGAGGACCCCATGGTACTCAGTTCATTGTGTGCATCTGACCTTTCCTTAAAGCTACCGAGTGCCCGAGCCATAGCTACCTCATTAGACAAAATGTTCTACCACTTTTACTGACAAAGTTTTCCTATGATGTCAGTGAGATATACCTATTTTTCATCACTAGCCTGCAGCATGTTGCTCTTGTGTAATATGGGATGATAAATTATTTTTATCTCTGTACTAATTTTCCTACCTCTGATAATTTGACTAGATCACAATGGGCTGAATGACAGGAGGTGAGACTGGAAAGGTCACAAAAGAACTGGGGCCAGCAGCACTGAACCCTATAAGGGTTTCTCATTTAATCCACAGAAGCATGATGGCAAATATTATGACTGTTTCTTTTTTCTTTGCCATTTCTCACTCCTAGTAGAGCATCAGTTTTCCAGCAGAGGAACAGAGAGCATGGCCTATGACCAAATAAGCTCCACCATCCCTACTGTGCTGCTGGCTGACAAACATCCACCCAAGCTACTCGGTGAATAGGTATCTTCCTAGTGTACAGCTCCATGTGTCTCAGAAATAACCCGTAAATGATTCATGAACTGAGAAGAATCTCGATTCTGTGGCTTTTTAGTTTTCCTCCATTGTTGGTATCACACTTCCTTTTATGAATATTTTGAGTCTTTGCAATTTTAAACTAACATATGTATTCTATTTCCAATTTATATCTCCTAAAATAAAACTCACAAACACTCTTTTAGAATATCAGTATAGCACATCTACAACCTGGAGTGATTCATGTAACAGGTAGAAACACATAAACCAATGTTTTTATAATATAAAACCAGTGCAGTCTTTCTAAAACCCCCTGCATTTGATAATGCCTTAACAGCCACCCTTAAACTGTGACATCTTTAAGTTTGAAAAGCAGCTTGAGAAATAGAACTTTAGAGGACAAAAAAAACAGACAACATCTTGTAACAGTACCAGTACCTGCATCTACAGAAGTTGTTGGAGCTGAAAGATTTCAGAAGAATAGTTTCTCTTCTGCTTTTTTTCATAGCAAAATTTTTGGTAGTGGAAGAAACAGAAATGCATTAGATAACAACTAAGCTCTTAGTTAAGAGCTAAATTCTAATCTAATGCTAAATTCTTAGAATGTTACTTTCATTTGAGATCATGCATATAAGTTGTTTGAAAAGTGATACTGACATTTAAGTGTTTTTTTTTTGTAAATGTATTGAAGCAACTGTTTGATTGTGAGGTAACCCTTACTCTTTCACTGGCATTTAGGACGCTGAATTTCTTGTGCTACAGACACCTGGGAAAAAGCAAGGAGGGCTTTAATCTTTGGCACCAGTTTCTCAGGCCAGTTGTACTTCATTGCAAATGTCTAATTTTGAGCATGTAGCTTTGGTGCATGCAACAGAAGTTCATACTTTCCAGCAAAAGACCATCTTTAAGAAGGACTCCAGTTTACTAGTGTGTTTACTTGCTTTGTTGAATCAGGATCTATGATTCAGGTAGTGAATCCCTATTTTTCAACAGTGACAATAAAGAATGGTGGTGGTGGAATCATATGAAGATGTTCACAGGGTCATGTAGACTGATGCATTCAGCTTGTTCAATGGAAAATAAAGTCTCTGACTAATAATATCTGCTTATTTCATTTGTCATTGTTTCCCCTCTTTTTCCTTAATAGCAATAGATATGACTAGTACTGGGCTTTTCTTTCATCATTAGCTTTATTAACCAGCAGTGGGAAGGTACTTCATACACAATACGAGGTCACAGTATTTAACCATCTCTGAATAGAATTTAAATCATTAAAAGAAACAAATGTGCCAAAAGAAGCATCAGTATTTATTTTGAATTTTGTAAAAATACAAGAAAAAAAAATGCCATGTTTCCACTCTGTTTTAATCAGCTAAATAACAAAAAGAAAAGTAATCAATCTGTACACTCAACCATAAAACATTTTATAGCTAGCAAAACCTAGAAGCCTGACGCATCTGGCAATTAATACACAGAGACAATTCAAAACTCATTCAATCTTTCTCCCATTACCACCATAAAAAAGTAATTTGCGTAGGTTTGGACAATATATTCCAAATATAATATGAACCTGAGAAATACCACTAGCATGCAGAATTGGAAAAGTCTGTGTTCATTGCGTGCAAATTCAATGTCTTTTTTTGGTGGTGTTTAATTTTTTCTTCAGCTTCCTGTAACTTACAGTGTGACGTCAGACAAAGTAAACATGCATAAACACCACCAACCAAGTCGTAACTGTGCAGGTCTAGGGCACTTTAAAGAGAGTTTCTTTCAGCCTGCCTACTCACCAGTTCCCCCTTCTCTCATGCAAGCCACTCTGACAGAGTATTACAGTTTGAAATTCATAACAAAGCAAGGAAGAGCTGCTGCATGCAAAATAGTCATGTCTGTTTGCATATTGCTAATGCCCATAGAATTCCCCTGCAACTCATCTGAATTCTCCCTTGTTCTGCTGCTTGCTTTAAAATGCCTTCACATATACCCTCTAGAAACCTGGTCCCACCTCTTGTCCGCCTTAAGGTAGCTGGAATTCTCTACATTCTGAAGAACAGAACTAAGGTACATTTGAAAATACATGATGGCTTCATGTGATAATTATATTCTGTAACTACCTATATTCTACAATGCAAACAATGGAATACCTCAGACTGTGTAATGTGTGCTGTCACAAGGTGACACCAGAGAAAGGTGTCTAGGATCTAAAAGCCACAGCTCCTACAAAAATGGGCTAAAAAAGAGGGGGTAAAAAGGATTGTGAGTTCTGAGATGGGCTTGGTAGAAAGCCTAGATGCTGCTGAAGTCTGGAGAAAGGCCCAAGATAACTTTCTGTAGGTTTCAAAAAAGGCTACTGCAATTCTAACTCTGACAAATGACTTTTTAATTTTTTGTACAGGTTCTGTCTAAGAGCAGGTGTGAAAGACACCTATTCACAGCCAAGTCAAGATATATTCCTTATAGGAAATAAAGTAAGATTTACTCAGATTCATCATGCTTCAGACTGTGTAAGAACCTTTCATTACTTCTGCAGCATTGATAGCCAGACAAGGAACATACATTTTGTTAGATTTTATGGATATAAATATAGTATATATTTAAGCACAGAGATAGCTCATTTCTTCTTGAATTTAGGTTGAATTTTTGGTAAAAAATAACTTGTGTATCACTTCTAGTTTATAATTATAGGATGTCTGAATAAGTGTTTCTAGCTGCTTAGGAGTGTAGTTGAAAGGATTCTGGAATTATACCTCTCACAAGGGCATTTTTTCACTCTGATCATATAGTGAGAACAAAGAGAAATTATATCTATCATATTTAAATGATGATCAAAATAGTGTGAAGGAAATAAGTATGAATTTGGAAGGGAAGCAATTTAGCTGCAAACCTACTATGTAAAATCACCTATAATTTTTCAGAAGGCATAAGATTGCTGCAGTTGTGTGCAAGAATCTGTTTTGTGCATTTGTGAAAGTATTGTACATTGATGACTCAGAAAGCTTGAAGACAATGAAGAATTCACAGCTAAACTAACTACTGTCACAGGGCATCAGTCACAGGGAGGAGCAATGTTTTCCAGTTTTCATAGACTGTGGACTTTGATTTTGTTTGGACTGGCTAAGGGCAGCAGTGCTATCCACCCTATTTGCCAATGTTATACCCACCTATTTGCCAATGTTATACCTGTGATTTGATTTCAGTTCCCCTGTTTCAGAACCTTGTAGGGTTTAGAAACAACCAGGAAAAAGCTCTTGCATGCTAGTGAAATCCAGAGGAGATGAACAAAAGTAAGTTTGAAGCTAGTTTAAGGAAGAACTCCTCGGATATTTTTACTAATATAAAACAGAAAAGCACCAAAAAATTTCAAGTGTTCATTCAAAACCAGCCAAGATTTGATCTCTTTCTGTCTGTGAAATACTGTGACATAACAGCTTCATACATATTCTTGATGTGATGAATTACCTCATTACTGTAATTTTTTACTTCATTTCCAATACTAACCTGTCTACTGGAATTTTAATTCAACATTTCACAAAACACACAGGAGCAACACTTCTTTGACCTTGGACTATTGGTGGCCCAGTACTTTTTATTTTATTTTAACCTGTGCATTGGACACCAAAACTATGTTGGTAACACCTATGTAACTGTGGCTATGGAATGCCAAACAGTCAGAGCCAGCACCAGAACTGTGTGTGACAGTCTTGGGGCTAGCACAGGTCTGCTCCCATTAGCGAAGCATCTCTCCAATCTGCCATGTTCCTCACTTTGTCATCTCCAGGGGAATTCTAACTCAGACATGCATGCTTAACAACAGATGGAAACGAAGGTGAAGAGGAGGGTAAAGAGTCAAACGAAGTTAAAAATATTGCAAACTGACACAGAAGGATTGTGTTGCTAACATTAAGAGACAACGCAATCTGAATAACAGAACCTGAGCAGCATTAGCACTGCCTGAAGGGGAATTCACTCTGTCTCCTTCCCAGACATGCATAGTGCACGTCTGTTGATTTTTTAATTTGAATTCGTCATTTTCTCTCCCTTGTACTCCATTGGAAGAGCAAGAAATAATTATAAGATTTGTGCCATGTAGCTAACAATATCAACTGTTAATAGCTTAACTTATCTTTTGTTAGGTCTTTATGCCCCAACACCATGTAGGATGCTCTTCATGTTCATCCATGTGGGATGTAATTATGGATTAAAAATTTGCATGCCAAGGGCTCAGGTAACTAACTCTGTAAGGTTTGAATATGCCCTGATATCATGACTTACTATTACTTTACTATATCTTACTATTACCTATATTAATTAGTAATATTAATAAGTCATTATGCTGCCATTTCTGTGGCAGTTTTCAGCTGATGATAGTGCAAAGTGTACAAGTGTGCTACCTTCTACTTCAGTCTCAAGCAGGGAGGCCTGCTTTAGTATATCAGTATGCAGGTACTGTCCATGGAATAACCATGTTTATATCAGTGAAACAGATTTAGTGAGAAAATATGAAATAATTTAAAAACTTTTGTTTTAAAAAAGTTTTAAAAACTTTTAAAAACTAGTTCTTTTGACTAGATGATGTTAAAATTAAAAAGCTACTCCAATATTTGTGCAAGTACCAGGAGCAGCTTACAAAATCAAGAGCTGTGCTTTCAAATCTAGTGGACAGCCTAAGAAGTTTGTGAAGCGCGCAGTCCAGAAGCTGGATTTGTTCTGTGAGCCAAATGGCCACTTGAAGACTTTCTCTGGTATTTTTCAAACCCTGTGCTCTCATAACCCTTTCCAGAAATGTTATGCAAAGTCTTTGCTCTACAATATGAGGTCCACACAGGCTGTTGTTGGGTTTGTTATAGCAAATAGGTAGAGGGCTGCATCTGTAATTTTGAATGAAGAGGATTTAGATGTTTAAACATCTTGGGAGATCTGGGCTGCATCACTTGAGTTAAACTATAGACATAACTGTCACAAGATTGTCAGATATAAACACTGTCTCCAACTCCAAATGTCAACCTCTGAAGTGGTGATTATTCAAATACTTCACCTATTGACTATATTTTTTCTTCACTGGCCCTGCATCTGCTCAGTCACAGCAACGTATCCAGTGCTGCCTGGCATGGAGCTGAAAAAGGAGAGCAATGAATTCTATAGTTGTCACTAATTATCTTCTCAAGAGACAACACAGAGCTTTCATTCTCCTTTTCAGACTATGTGGATATAGCAGTCGCCATAATAGTTAATAAACCTTTGACAACTTGCCTATAGCATCAGATATTTTTTCACTCATGTTACTCAGGCAAGCTCTTTCTTTGTGGCTTGAAAAGCCAGAAGCAGCCTCTCCTCTCTGCTTTTCCCCTGCAATATATGGCGGCTAGCTAACACAGCCATGCCTTCATGGTGTCTCAGCCTGCAATCATGCATTGCTTCCCTGTCCTCTCCTTCTCTTCCCTGCCCTCTTGTAGTGGCATTAATCTGGTTTTCTTGCCATGAATTTGCATAACTTGTTAAAAATTAAAGCGCATGTTCAAGCGCAGTGAGATGACTGAGCCCAGAAAGTGTTTGCTATGAACGACAAAAGCTCTCCTGTTCCTTTCTTTACAATTTCATTATTTTTATATTGGTATTCTTAGTAAAGAATGTATATATAGAGATGCAAGACTTTAAATATGGCAGTGCTTGGTCTCAAGTACTGTTTTGTTGTTTGGTTTTTGTTTTGTTTTTTTTTTTTTGTTGTTGTTTTTTTTTGTTTGTGTTTTCTTTTTGTTGTTGTTAGTTTTCTTTTTCCCTAAGGAAAACCTGGCTTCCAAAGGGCGAATCTGCTCATTACAATAAATCAAAACATACTCATACCAGACCTAACATGAGGCATGTGTACAACCATCCAGTGCAATACAGAGAGATGTTATCTCGATCCAAAATACAAAACAGTTGTTTCTGCCTACCACTCTGCCTTGGCTAACAAGCCCTGCTTTTTTCATGAAGAAAATTATTTGTCTGTATTTCCATCCATCGTGCAGGGTTTTACAGTGCATAAATAAATAAGGAATTCCAAATGGAACCAAATGTTAGATTGACAGATAGTGACCGTGCAGTAATTTTTAAACCGTCATGTGATGCAGTGCCATTTCTCAGTCAGGCATATATCACCAAGCCTTTAGCTAGAGGAAATCAGTACAACTTTATTGATGGAAGTTATGAGGCTCTTCAGCTCAGGCAGGTTTATCATTATTTTTTGTTTACTAAATATAAAAGTGTACTTAGTAGGTAACTAAAGTTATCAGCTAGTTTGTAAATAACTTTTCTATTCAGGTGGAGCAGGTTCTGGGGGGCAGTTGAGCAGGGGGAAGGAGGTATATCTCATCATCTCATCTCTTTAGTGTCAGAAGTCTGATCAGAGACAATGAGTTCAGCTTCAACAGTCAGATTAGCAACCTCCAAAGAGTGATTGATGTCACTTGCAACAGACCTCCACTTTAGGGTGATGTGAGGCATCCTCTGATGGTGCCTGTCATTCTCCACTCATTATAAAAGAAACCTAGGAAAACAACTTCAGATTAGATATCACCGTTTGGGGCAGCCTAAATTAGGCAAAAGGAAGAGAGCTCAGAGCATTCTCTAGCCCTGGTTGTGCAGGCACAGAGCTCCAGCTGCTCCTGCTGGAAGCTGCAAGCTATAGAGCCACACTCAAACCCTTTTCTCAGGAGACTGGCTTAAGTCACAGCCCTCTGGCTTGCTGATTATAACACAGGTGTAGCAGCGGGTTCTCAGCCACACACAGTCTTCCCAGGATAAAGCTGCAGTAATTATGTTAATAGGGTTTTGAATTGCATGAGGGGGCACAAAAAGTGCCAGAGAAATGGTGATAGAGAGGTGAAAGAATAATGCAAACATCTTAAAGTGAGAGCTTCACAAAGCCAGTGCAGACTTCTTGCATTGGTCTTAATTCTTTGGATGGAAACCCCAAAATGGGCGTGATCCTTTATATTATACTTCAGTCTGCACTGGCTTTGTGAAGCTCTCACTTTAAGATGTTATGTCCCTAAAGATGTTTTCAATTTACGTCATGGAGACCTGTACAGGATGCCTTACTCTTTTTGATCATGATGGTTCAATGAGATTTAGCTGCTACCCAGGAGATGCTTGTAGTGTTTGTATTTCCCTGCACTGGCATGCCTAATTTAAACAAAAGTAATTCCACATGGTGTAATGGTATTTCTAAAGAGAGACTGTGATGAAGCTAAAAATATTTCTGCATTTCCCACAGAATAAGGTGTTTGTACTAGAAACATCTTAAACTTGTCTCATTGTACACCTGATTTATAGGATCAGAAAGAGATATGGCATACTGATTAATGGGAAAAAGAGATAATAATTCATTTTTTAAAGAAGAGATGTTCAGAAATTTTTAGATTTCATTACTATATCCATCTGTTTTCTTTTATACCCTACAATAAAAAGCCTGCCAGAAACTGTAGTGTGATATATTTTGTCTGGGATGTTATCTCATCTGATGTCTTGAAGCTGAGGTCATTTATTTAGACACTGGGAATTAGCATCAAGCTAATCTCATTTACTTAATCCACTGCCCACCGGTGCAACCATATTATGTGGATCTAGAAGCTCTGCAGGTAATGTACGTTAGTAATGCTGAACAAACCGACGCGAGCTATAACCCTACATGTCAAATAGCACCCGACAAATAAGCATTTGCAATAAATATGTCAATTTCCATAATTCTGTAATTTTAAAGAGTCATTCACACCTGTGTCCCCAGACAGCACTTTCATGTTTTATCAAGTACACTTGCTCATACTCAAAGCATTTTTGGTATATTTGCACAAGTTTTTTTCCTTTTATTCTTAAACAGAGATGACAGAGATCTAGACAATGTAGATTAGCATAATTTAAGGACTGTGGTCAAAGCCACTTGCTGATATTTAGTAGGTCTGTCTGTTTTTCTCTCTACCCAAGTTTCTATTTTCCATGTATTATCTAATGAAATATTTCCCTTGCTTTCCACAGAAATGCATGGTAAAACAAAATTTTGGAAAAAGCCTGATTTAAGGCTTGCCAGGTGGTTAGCCTTGTCCCCCTGTATTGTACTGGCAAACCTCATGTTGAGCAAACATTGCTTAAATTAAATTCTTCACTGTGTTATAAACACATTAATCAATTAAAACTGAAGTGATGGGCATCATTATTACTCTGGATGTAGTAAGGAAGAAAAGGCTCAATGTGAAATAAAATTTGTTCCACGCTGGCAGGATGAAAAGAAGGTTTGAAAGCTAAACCTGCGGTAATGGAGAGCTTACCCTAGCTTTTTTGCTGTTATCCAAGGACATGCAGAGTAGTGACTGTTGGGTGTCTGAGCATTGTGTATGACTGCAGGTATCAAGGTTCTCACTCTTTCTTTCTATGCTGTCATTCTTACAGTCAGCAGGAGCATTGCACTACATTTGTAGCTGCAGTGAAAGGCAGTTTCTGCCCAGACTCTGTCACTCCAGTTTGACTGGTAGATGGAAAGGAATGCAGAAGGGCAGCTGTCTGCATATAATGTTCCTGGGAGGGAGACAGGGACAGAGGGAGGGAGGAAGAGAGGGAAGGATGGGGAGGGTGAGATGGCTCCAGGCCCAATCTGTATGAGCATAGTGAAAAAAAACAGTTCTTATATGATGGTTGCACTGACTTTTATGGAAAAGATTAGCCCATGACCAAATCATGTCTCTGTTAAGGCAAATAAATCTCTCTTAAAATTTTTGGAGGACTGATTACCTCCATTCTGCTTGATGGTTTCTGCTAGGATTCCTGGGAGCTCTGCTTAAGACACCATACAATGCTGGAGCAAAGATGTCAGACTGGCTGATATGGAGAATGTGGGATAACTTGCTTTGCTGAGCTGTACATGTCCTGCATGTTCTGTGTGTATCTGTCCATTTCTGGAGATTTCTTTTGCCCAGTCTGCCCTTGAGCTCCTGTAAACTTTGAACATCTTTTGATAGAGCAATTCATTGCTCTCCTGTTCCTTGATTTCTCTTTTCACTGATCCTACTAAGATAATCTGATGCTCCCTAGTTCTTAAATTGGTCATGCCGACTTCAATTTTGGTTCCCCTGGTTTTAGCTGTAACAGTTATGTTTTTCTCCTTCCTAGTAGCTGGTACATTTCTGTGTTTTGGAATACACCTGTAGATCCAGATGAGGTTGAATGTACACGACCCATGTGGCAGAAATTTACACAGGCTAAACCATGCTTAAACCATGACAGTGATATGTCCAAAACAGAGGATTACATTGTTCCAGCAGTATTCCAGAGAGGTCCATGCTGGCAGTGAGCCTTGCTTTGGTGAGCTCATGGTTATAGACCCCTGTGTGTGTGTGTGGGGGGGGGGGGGTGAAGAGGGCAGGGGGAGGGGGGGAGGGTTGCAGACCTTTGCATTATTTGAAGTGCATGTCCCTGGTCACACACTGACACAGCCTCTTGTCTCCCTCAGCAGCTCCCAGTGCTGCAAACAAGTCTGCAGACATTTTGTTTGGAGGATCAGTGATCTGTTGATCATTGTCTCTGCTTTTAGAGAAGATGCAACAAAAATATAGTGGTCTTACTTGAGTGCAGAAAACAATGCCTAGATTGATCCCTGAGGTGATAAAAAGCAACATAAAGAAAGAGTCAAGCTTTTTCCTGTTTCCTTTTGTATGGTATTGCGTTTGGTTTGAACGTGTTGACCTTTCTTGCCTGTACATTTGCCTGCTGATCTTGCCTGCTGCTCTTGCCTGCTGCTTTAGCTTACTGCTCCTTTTGTTTTCGTCATTCTCCTTCAGGGAAACCATTCACTCCCTAAAGCTATTTTTTGCCCCATTTTCTTGCAGAGTTTCATTACATTTCCAATGAGGAATAATGATTTACCACTGAAGTTGTGACTATGTGATATGGAAGTCCTCTTATAAATCAGATGCAAGAGTACTTCTGTTCCTGCAGATGTTCAAAGGATGGGCTCTGGAAAGGGAACAGGGTAATAGTGTTCTCTGTATAGTGTTCAGCCATTTAAAGTATTTGCTTTGCTAATAACTTCCGCGTTACGCAGTGCTACTAAAACATAAGCTGCTCATGTAGGCAACACCTGCAATGGTCAGAGCCTACACGAGGTGGCAGTACTGGTATCCCATTAGTTTTTTTGGGCTTGCTGGTTTCTAGAAAATCTCCCTGTAAATTAATTGATTTATGTCAGAAGTGGGCAAGCTTGCAAACAAGTCCATCTGGTAAGCAGCTTACTATATTTTATATAAATAAAGAAGATCATCCAACTTTTCGAGGGTCACTCCGCCTCTCAGATCACGAGAAAGTCTGTTTTCAATGTGGAAAAATTCAGATCTGTACAATGCTCCAAATGCATAGATGAGCACATCCTGCCTGGCCAGACAATGACAAGCAACTGCAATGCCTGACGACTCAAGGCAGAGTGAATCAGGCCTTTTACTAAACCGAGCACAGACTTGCTAGGCAATGTAGATAGAGTATTTCAGCTTCATGGAGATATGGGTAAGACTTACCTCTGTTAGATGGTTTCATAAGAACAGAGCCTTAGGATGGGACTCAACTGTTTTTTTTCTGTGTTTAAACTACCAAAAAAAATTAATTTCATCTTGCGTATGGCCCTGTTTTTATAAGACGTTTTAGCTATGTGGATAAAAACCTATGTATCAGAATCAGATATTGTTATTGCACTCAATAAAATCAATAGAGAAAAATCAAAGAAGTGGCTTGGTGCATTTTCTTCTGCCTCTTTCTGCTTTCTAAGATGTAAAATTTCTTTTCTCAGATGAGTTTGTCACTGCTACTTTTTAAGCAAATTAACCATTGACAGTGTGGCCCATCTTCAGGGCGACTGAAGGCTGGAGCAGGTCTGGGCACATGAGAATTGAAGGGTTGCAAGGGAAGTATGACAGCTGGGGGGTCACCTGGCAGAGACATGTGAGGTGGCTCATCCCTAGCAGCTCTGAAAATGGGTAACAACCCCTGCTCTGTGAGCCCCAGCTCCAAAGTGCAGGAGGTCAGTGCATCATAACTCCACTGTGTTGTTGCAGAGAGAAGCTGTGTGACTGTGCTGTGTGTGTGAGGTACAGGTCTACCTGCAGGGCACTTAGGATGAGACTCAACCACATGAGTTTTACAAACATTGCCTGCAACTAAGCCTATCTGCTCCACTTGGTTTCTCTGAGACTTTCTACTCCACCTCCATTCTCTCTGTTCTTCCTGGGGTATTCAAGGTTGGAGAAGGACATTGCTATGGAGAACAGATGCTGCTTATGGACTATTCAATTCAGGTCACTGTAGACAGCCTCTTGGCTACTCTGGGAATTAACAACAGGAAAGCTCAGCAGCCAGTAACTCACCAAAACCCCTTCCCAGGCTGCGTTTCTGCAGCTGCAAACAAAGTCAGCCAGCAGAAGTATGGTTCTCAGAGGAGATGCTTGGGAACTAGATCATAAGCAGGGACGTGCAGACAGGCCAGGGACAGTGCTGAGGCTCTGTGGTTTGAGGATATGGTGCATTCTCTCAGATGCCTGTGCTTCCCACCTCCTGAATATGCTCCAAGGTTTTGTGCTGCTTTTCCTCTCTTCAGAGCAGCTTTAGGGTAGAAGCATGAAGATATAAAGAGGTTGTGCAGAAAAAGCCCCCAAAACACTGGAGTTATCTGGTGTCTGAACTTCCACTGAAGTCAGTGAGATATGATCTTTTACATCCCTTTCACAGTTTGGGTGTAAGGATTTTTTACATTGAAGGAGTATTGAATGAATTGAAGTAGAATCCAAACCAGGAAAAAGAAAAGCTTTCCCAACTGTTATGAAAGGTGGAGAAAAACCTAGTAATTTTAAAATAATTAGGTGTAATCTTTATAATTTAAGACTTCTTGGTGGGTGCAGAGAAAACAAATGAAGCAATATAAGAGCAGAGAGTTGATGCTCTGCAACTCACCAAAGGAGAGGGGACAGCATTGGGCTAGGCAAGGGCAGGTATCCATGCCTTTGCTTCAAGAGAGGTTCTTACCAGCCCTATCAGCCTAAAAGGTGAGGACCAAATAAACAGTGAGACCCTCTCCTGCCCCTTGCCATATTTTCCTTCTAAATCCAAGCCCTTTCCTTGAGGATAGTAACTAATTACTTTAAAATCTCTGCTCTTAATTATGACCTGTATTTAGTGGATCACAATGCTGTACTTTAATTACAAAGAAAAAATGTCCAGAGATCTAAACTGGCAGTCAGGGATTTGAACATGCTTTCATACATTATGTGTTTTTGCAGAACCTGTGACTACTTGCATATTTTGCAGTTAGGCAGTTTGCAGTCCCAAAGCCCTTTGCTAACCAGGGATGCAAACAGGCCTTGTCTGCAGCCCTGGGTGCTGAGGCCCTGGCTGTGTGGCAAAACAAGTTTATGTCACACTCCCTCACACCTGCCGCTCTTATGGGGGAATATTTCAATTCAGTGTGATTTAATTGCAAAACTGTGGTTTTCTGGGGAACTATGTACTTAGAAAAGATGCTGAAAGGACTAGTGAAATGGCTTACAATTGCTTTTCCTTTATGATTTGGTGACCACTTCCTTCCTTATCCAAGCAAAGAGGAGCAACAACTTGTTTGTTTAGGTTTATATAATAATAATAAGAGCTGAAATAGCAGCTCCAAAAGGGATGCTGCATTATTCATGCATCTATTTAATCTTTTCTTTGTTGCTCAGCCTTTGAGGTGATCAGTGATTCAACCAGACTGTTTCCAGTACTGCTTTTGACAGTAGGAAAATTCCTTGAGTTTGCAGTGCACAGAGGAATTCTGCCTGTAGTGAAAACAGCATGGGTGGGAAATAAAAACTACTAATCTGTTATCATTTACTCTGAAAGAGATCTTCCCCACCTTAGAGCATACACTTTTGGTAGCTGTTCTGAGTAGATCCTGTCCTCGAACCAATTATCTCATCCCTAGTTCTCGTCTCTGTGATGCCAAAATATGGAGCTGACAAACACAGTAAATCAAAACATCCTCCTTTGCTAAATTAATGGCTCACACAGGGCTGCACGTGTTGCTGATCCACAGGTGCCACTGAGCTTGTGACTATTCTCCTGGGGAAAAATTTGGGCAGGCTTCCAGCTGTGACTCCACTGCTGACATTACCCTTATCAGGATGTCAGCAGGCACACAGCGTTTCTCCTCAGCATGTTACCTTGCAGAATATAGCACAGTAATACTCTTTTTATTTTCTCTGAAAAACTATATTAATTCTTAATTATGTCTCTGTCTTTAAAAGTTCACTTTGAAAGCATCAGCAGATGCAAATTGGTCAGGATCAATATGAGAACCAGCCAACCACTTTGTTATTAGGGCATGTAACAGGCAAATCTGAGCCTAGGACAGTGTTCAGACTCAGCCATGCAAGCTAACAGGAAAGTGCAAAATGTACACTGCTGAATCGTGAAATCAGATTCAGCTTTATCACTGGGAGAGTATGTGATTTTTGAAGTTTGCTTTTTTGGAGGAAGAACTGCCTGAACTGATAGCATGTCTTTTTGTATGCAAGCAGCAAAATGACTCTGCGTGTAAGGGAAATTTCTTATTCCCTGATCTTGGATGATGCATCTCTATTGCAGAGATGCAACAGAGAGATTACTGCAATGGGAATTCACATCTCCTTACAGAGGTGTGCTACACAGCCTCTGTGGTCAGCTGGGCCTCTCATGCGTTGGGGATTGCTTCCACCAGGAACAGCTCTGCCAAAGTGGGACGTGTGTTTCCAGGTGGTGTAGGGACAGTGCATTTCTGACCCCTGTTAGTGCATTAGCTACACCAAATCCTAACTGGTAAATTTGATAAACAGTTTGAATGGACTGATTTGGACTGAGTTTTTCTTGTTTTAAAAGAGAACTTTCTAAGGTTGAGAAGGAATTTTAATGCAAGAAAATATTCAATATGAAAACATCAACAACTTTATAGACTAATGTAAACAAAGTGTTCAGAAAATATTTCATTTTCTCTCTGAAATGAATATGGTTCTTTTCCCTGAGGCATAGTAAGACTGCTCAGATGTGGAATAACTAGTAATCCAGAATAGAGCAGTAGTGGGATAAGTTCAGCTGTGACAAGATGATTGCCTTTTGCCTGTGTGTTGAAATAGGTAAACATAAGTCAAGGTATGAAGCTGGTTGATCACTGAAAAACATGTAAAAATATCTGAAATTGTTTTTCCACTTAGAGCGTAAGGTGCAGTTTTTGCAGAGCTGAAGCGGTCTCTACTTCTGCTATGTACTTTCAGTGTCATCAGCTGACCAAATGATTACAACTTCTTGTTAGAGTTATGACAAAATTCATACATCTGCATTAACAGCCAGGATTCTGCTCCAGGTTAAGACTGCTAAATATTGGTATTTTCATACAGGTGTCAATCTATATGTTCTGGTTCCCCTGCCCTCTCTGTCCCTTCCCTAACCTTTCCACTTCCACTTCCACTTCCACTTCTGGAAATGCATTCTATTTCCAGGATGTTTTTTTTTTTTTTATTATTATTTTCACAATTTATGCATGGAATCATATTAATACCTCTTGCAACTATTTTCTTGTGAAAATAATCCTCTCCTGCCAGCCCAAAGTTCACCTGTGCCCTAATGATCTCTTTTGGTTCCAGTGTGAATAAATGAGGAATGTCACTTACTGCTTCAGGAGCATTGACTTTGGCAGCTAAGTTTACTTCCAGTAGTAAGCTTTAATTACTTTAACAATTATAATGTAATTGACTAAATCTCCACTGACTGCACACAACGCCTATCCTGGTGGGACTGTACATCCCCTCTGGTCTCTGCCCAGTGCTCCCCAGAACATGGTAACAGCTGTATTCCATTAGTAAGCAAGTAGACATTCTCCAGATTTATGCCAGTAGAAGAAGTAGCTCTTGCCTTTGTTGTTGAGTGGATATTGAGACATTCTGGATCTTGCTTTGTTTCTCACCTAATGTAATGGTTTAATCATTCAATATAAATAATTGCCTCGCTACATGTCTTTGGGTTTGTATGAGAGGATCTGTCAATGCTGCTTTCTAAGCAGAGGTCTCTGGACCAAAGTTTATTGATGTTTTTGGGTATAGTGTGTCAAAAGGCCTTCCTTCAAGTGGCTGCCCCATAAAGTGAGTGGTACAGCAGGAACCTAGTCTGAGATGTGTTTTCTCATTGAATTACATGTGATTGTCAATAGTTTGGGAGTTAGAAAGTTGAAGCTTGCTGTAAGATGTAGTTATGTTGTCTTCTTAAATATGCTGTTTTAAACTGTGACAGGAGATACTTTCAAAAAAATAAAATCCACCAGTGTTGCTATTTGCAACCATTTTCTTTGTGTACATGAACTAGATATAAGGATGAATAGTTTTCAGAACCATGCACTCAAACAGAACAGAAGCTGCTTGTTCAGCTTTGTGCCTCTGGAGACATCTCCCCCCCCCCCCCCCTTATTCTTCAGTCTCTAGGTCTAGGTGTGTGCCTGCCGTCTATGATTGCTGGTCTTCTACAACCTGAACCACATCTCTTGGATCATCTTCTTCAGCATCTCTGGGAAGCACTGAACCCACAAGGAGTAGCACCACGTTCCCTACCCCGTGCTTGCATGCTATGCTCCTAGACAGTCCTTGGCCAGCATGAGAGCAATTATAAATCAGTCCTACCTAGTCACAAGCTAAGAGTGCTGATAATGAGCTCTGCAGGAATGTGGCTTGCATTGCCAGGCTAGGCCAGCTCTGCATGCTTGGTGTGAAACAAGCTCTTTTAGAAGGGATTTCTTGGATAAAGATTCACTGAGATTTTCCAGGCTGATTCTGCCCTTGTAGGAATTGTGGGAAGGTGCATGCATAGCTTTGAGATCTTCAGGAGCAACACTGATTCCTGAAGTACACCAGTGTTGTGCTTTATGCAGCTGAAATTCCTCTGCCTGAACCAGTTTGGGTAATGGGAACAGTCTTGATGGAAAATGAGATATACCAGTCCTTTTGTAGAGAAGACTCATTTCAGAGGTAGGGAGACAGGAATGAGACTGGGAAGGAGCACAGAAAGCAGAGTTTTGCTTTGGCATCCAGAATCCAGTATAGGAACATGGAAAATTAATAACTTCTGGCTTCTATGCCGTCTCCAACAGTTCAGAAAATCAACAGATCACAAAAATTACTTTGAGGTGATTAAAGATTAAATGAAAGAATAAACAGACTGACTGTAAACCTGTCTCTTCCTTTCCTTCCCCACTCTCTGCACATAACCAGTCAGTCCTAGGTGAATGCCAGAAGGGCCAGGTGTCCTCCCTTTCCCTCCTGCTACTACCATGAAGTTTCAGGATACCTTTCAGTGCTTTCCTGGAGCTTTGCAGCTGTGCATTATGGCTTTCAAGGGGGATTGGCTAGATAACATGCTTTGGCTCCTCAGACAGTAATTACTTCAATGGAATTGCTAGGACAAAGAAACATTTCTCAGGTGAATGGATACAGCACAAACATGCAGGTTGTATTTCTGCAAACTGCAAATAGAGCCCAATCATTCATGCAATTCCTCCTTCCAATGCCAGCCTCTCCTCCCCTACTTTCTGGAGAGAGGTGATAGGGAATAGTTTGTGCTTATAAATAAATTTGCACAGAAGAGTTAATGAGCTGTGGAAACTGTCACAGAGGTAGCCAAAGACATTTTTCAGAGAAGGGATCACACATCTTTTTGGTACTACAAACAAGGCTATTTCTGTAGTAACTGAAGCAAAAAAAACCAAAACAAAACAAAAAAAAGGAAAAAATCTTCATTTAAGACTGACCAGAAGGTACCTAATTTAGAAAAAAGGGAAATCCCACCCCAAACCAGCTGAAACTGCCTTTTTTATTATTATTGTTTTAATCATTATAAATATGAAAAGAATATCCTGGAGTCAGTTCAGAAAGCTTCTGGAGAAAAGCATGTATCCTCCCCTGCATCTCTTGGAAATCTCATCTGTGATGGGAGAGATCTGGGTCCCAATCAGATCTTCCACTTTTTTTTACCTGAGGCTATGATTTGACATAACAGTAGGCTACCCTACGTGTTCCCACCCCTTCAACTGTTCCATGACAATTTGTACAGTTACTCTGAATTAAGTAAGACTCTGGCAGAAAAATGACTTGGCAAAAGAATGTACCTGTTTTTTTATTCCCTAACACAGACGGGTTTATTACAGTGGTTCATGGCACCCCTGGTGAAGAGACAGCAAGAAGATTGAATGTATTTTATTGCTAATTAATACTTTATAGTGTCAACACCAATCAAAAGTGCCTTTATCTCTATTGACTTATTATTTTCTATTCCAAGAAGGGCTTATGTAAATTAAAATCATGCATTGTTTTCAGGCACAGAGAACCTTATATTCACGGCAGGAATAGTAATTGAAATAATGATTTCCTACTACCTCATATTTACTTAGAATTTCATACAAAATCAGCAGAAAACCAGCACACCATTATTGCATAAAAGCAGTCTTTTGGACCAAAAGATTCTTTAAAGGCAAAAAAATTGCCTTTTTTTGATTTTTATAAGAAAATCCTGCAAACTTCTATTACTGAAGTGGCTCATCTCAACAGCAAAATGACTTCCTTCTCAAGGACTCCTGAGCAGCAACCTGCATGCTGTACCAAAACCCATGCTGGGTAATGCTGTCCTGTTCTGTAGCCCAGAGGGACTGCAGTTTAAAATGAAAGATGACAGGGCTGAAGCTTAAGCTACCAGCTATTCAAATATTTATAAAAGGACAAGGGAGCTGAAGTTTTTGAGAGATTTCTATCAGAAGAGTATGAAAGAATAACAGTAGCTATGAGATTTAAGACATCTTTAATCCTATAGCTGTCCAAACCAGGACTGAAGTGCTTTTGAAATGTGTCTTTGCATTTCCTCTCTTCTTTTCCAAATGGTCACAGATCACCAAAAGGCTTAAAGCCATTTACATTTAGTCTCAAGACTCCCAATAGTTCAGTGTGAGTGTAAGAATTTCACTGATTGATTTGACATGAACTTGGGAGGCACTCTTAAATTCAACCAATGCCCAAAATTTTCACAGTTGTTATGGAACAGGAATCTGGAGAAACAGAACAAAACATGTTCTGGAATGGAAAATAGAAATATTGTTTGTTTTCATTCTGATGATTAAAGGTGGGTTTACTCTTTGTAGTTTGCCTTCTAAATAAAAAAAAAAAATTGTAATCTTAAAAAATAGCTCTGGTACTAGGTATTTTAATTAAATAATGTCAAAACTTTTTTTTTTCGTCAGAGAAATTTGTAAATGCACATTAGGGGAAATTTATGCTGCCCATGGTTATGCAAGAGAGGATTTGAATACGAATTAGTTAAGATCAGCAAATTATACAAAATTCTCTGAAATGTTTTAACTTCTGAACTGTTGTTCCATGTTTAGTTAGCATTCAATTGCATGGCTGGTAGTCAAAGAGAGAATATAGAGATAATTGATCTTCCATATGTATCCTCTACAGTAACAGGAACAGAGTGCATTCCTTTGGCTTATGCAGAAGACATCCAAATAAGAAATCACTTTTTTTTTTTGTCTAATAATTTCTTCTCCAACTTTATTTTTGCAGTGTATTTTGTATTCTGTGCTCAGAGTGATTTTACTTTGAAAGAATTACATCTGAGCTACATGGGTGTGATTTACTGTGAATGAAGCCCGTTATAGATAATTAACTGTAGTGTATTATTGTAATTCTTCTTTTTTTTATTTAAGAGAAGTTTTTCCTCTCTTTCCCTAGGGTGTGTTCCATCTGCTTCAGGATAGGAGGTAGAAAGGGAAGCTATTTATTTTTCATGTTTTTAAAGGCACAGAGAGCGTTAGCTGGGTTCTACTGTTGTAAGACATTTTTTCCTGTACATTTCTCCCTGATATTGCTGAGGCATAATTGTTGTGGCCAAGGACAAGGTCACCCGGGAGATCAACAAGCCATTATAAAAGGCTGAGGATCATGAGAATGGGCTAGAGAATTACCTGAGGCATGGACATCATTCCCCCAAAATCCCTTTTGAGACTACTGGCTGCTAGTGGGCAACCTGGAGCAGCATGTAGCCTTTCCTCTCCAAGCTCCATCCTCCCCTTTCTTTGGTATGACCAACTTGGAAGTATGCAAGTCATGGGTGACCTCTGAAACTTTGGAGCACTGCAAAAAGGGAGTGTGTTGAAGCATCTTTCTCAGAGGAGGGCTCTGCCTGCTGACTTGAGGGGATTGCTGAGAAAACTGCAAGGCTTTTGCCTTTGCCTCAATAACAAACATCAGCTTCACTGAGTATGTTTTTAAGTGCATTGGTCTGAACAGAATTGGAAGGCCCTGGAAGACACAGCCCTGAGAGCTAATTTTGATACACTTTTCATACATTAGAAGCAGATATAAAACATTCCAAAATCTCTCTGGTGTGTTGGTTTCCTGCAGTTGATTTACAGGCTGTGACAGAAAATCCATTTCTGTTCCTGTAGATGCTAAATTCATTACCTTGCCACAGAATTCAGATTCTCCACTTCTCCTTGAACTTCAGCTTGTTGCTATGACGACCAGTGCCAGACAATATATTTTTTCTTCCCACTATTTTCCATTGGCACAGTTGCATATTGCAGTAAAAATAGTATCCTTTTGCAATATTAAAACAAAACCTTGAAAACACAAAAATCACTGCGTTTTATTACATGGGTTCCCCCTATACTGTGACTTGAGGCCATGCATATGCAGAATAAATCTGATTAATCACAATACAATAAAAATCTCTATAAACTAACAGGACACATTTTGTCATAGCTGTACACAAAAAGCCTTTTTTTTTTTTTTTTTCCTTCTTTCAAGCCTTTCCACAGCTGGACATTTTGGGTTACACTAAAATGCTTTTGAAACAGCCACAAAGATTGCATTTTTCTTCAATAAATAACTGGTTATTCTTCCCTGTTTCAGATGTTGACTCCACTTACAGCTGTCAGAAGTATTCAGGGATTAACTTGCCGATAAATGTCCATGCAGTTTTAAGCTCATCTCTCTCTTTAAGTCTTGTTAAAATTCCAAACTGGTTTCTGAGGAGGGGGGTATCTGGTCTTTCCTGCAAGAAATCTAAGGAATGTCAGGAGGATGGAATTTTAATCAGTCAGTCAATAAATGGCCCTTGCTCTCCTGAGCAAGATAGAAGGCTGACAAAGTAAGGAGGTTGGCAAGTACTGCGAGGCAGGCATTCAAAACTGTTGCCTTGACATAAAGTGGGAGACCAGTCAGTGGATGAACTTAATTTTGGTATTATGCTGGTTGGCAGTGCCCTGGCCAAAACCAGAAGGAATTGTACAGACAATTACACTGCAAAATGCCAATGTAAGAGAAATGTTAAACTTGCATTTTATTTTTTTTTTCTCATCACATAGAGCGTGGAATAATATTATCCTGCATTTACCTTTCCATATGTCTTCCATGACTGTTTAATCTTTCAGTTGGTTTTACTGCACCGTTCTTACTACAGTGTATAAGGGAGATAGAACTGCTAATAAATTGATTTTCTTGACATCTCTCTGAGATGAAAGCATACTGCTATCCAGGCTTGTGAGAGCTACATAAGTGACATGAAAGTTAATGCTCAAACTGTATAGGACTAGTCATACAGTCTGAGAAGCCCATGGACTGATTTACAGAGTCCTTAGCTTTTCATGATCCAGGGGACAGACATTCCTTGACTGCAGTTACAGCTGTGAGTTCTCTAATACTAAAGATCTAACCTTTAGAGATTTAACCCTTTAAACCTAATTAAGAGCACAGCCCTGATTCATTCTCAGAATCATAGAATCATAGAATCAGTTAGGTTGGAAAAGATCTTTAAGATCATCATGTCCATCAAGGAATCCTGTAGGAAAATTGCAAGGTGATCATGCATTCAAAGTTCATACTAAAATGCATTAATAAAAGGAATGAATTGATGTCAGTGTATGCTGTTTAGTTCTAGGGTTTCCTATTTTTTTGAATATTTAAATATGGATCTGTAATATTACTCTAAGGTTTTGTTAATGGTTATCTCATTTTTATTTATTCAGGTAGTGTATTTAATCTGACTTACTCAGCATTGCTGAGCATTCTCATTTCAATAGTTATGCTATATCAGTTCTGTGCTTTCTGCAGAGATCTGTGCCCTATGTTTTGGTATCCTCCATCCAAGGAAACACTGGAGAAGACTTCTGTCTCTGCATGATCCTAGGTCCTGTTAGACATGCACTGGACTTTTTCCCTGCACATTTTCTTCACCTACTTAGCACTTTCTATTACAGTCAAACAACTTGCTTCTCTGTGGTGGGATGATGGGATATTTCTCACCTACTACTTGGTGTCCAAAAGCTAGACCTTTAAAGCTGAAACATGCCCACCCTTGGCAGTAGATGGGGAGAAATGCTGTCCTTCAGGATGACTTTTGTCTGAGATCTGAGGTAGAGTGAAACAAGGGTGAGGTCTCAGCTTTACATTTATCATTTTGTGTTTGCCAACAGCACCACTTTTTTTTTTCCCTATGAGGTACAAGAGACCTCATTCTTTAGGGCACATTTAATGCTTCATAGATCCAGGCCCAGAATCTTTCATCTTGACCCTCTGTTACTTTTTATTACTCTATACAGATGCAAATGAGTGTTTTTGTCATTTTTGCTCAGTCATTTGTGTACAAAGTTTGCATATGAAATGAAAATTATAAACTTTCCTGAAAAGACACAGCTTCTAAGGCCTTTGCAGCACTTACATTTCACTATCAGTTATATTGCTCATTTTTACTCTATCATTACCCTGAAATTGGATGTGCCAGATTTTGACACTACACAGATAAATGCCAGACAGCACAGAACATCTGGTTTCAATAACAACAGCAATAATTTCCAGTATTTGTTTTCATAACGAAGGACCAGATTCCAGGAGCATTACTGGTGAGAAGAGCACTGAAAGTGAGAAGGGCATATAACTTATTACATATACAAAAACTATGTTAAAAGAACATTATTAAGGTTGTAAAGTCAAACACTTGAGGCTTAGGAAATGCCAGAATTAAGGTGGTCTGTGCAACTTTAATTTGACCTCGTCAATGTATGCCTCAAGACAGTCTTTAGTTACACGAATGTATATGATTTCTCTCCCAGACACCCACTTTGGTCAGTGCGTAGAAAGTGTAAGTTGCCCATTTAAGGAACAGCTATGCAATACTTATTTTCCTTCTCATGTCTGGCATGTGATGCTTTTACTCTGCCTTGTACAAACTTTGCTCTGAATGAAAATTGGTTAATTTCCTCCCAGGCAGTTTTCTCTTGCTCAGCACTGCTGCAACTGAGAACTTTGTAGCATCATTTCTGAAGAAATCTGTGTTAATAAGTGTCAAGGCCCAGCAGGACTGCTTCTGCTGCTTGGAAGAGTGGGTGCCGAGGGCCTGACACTCATACTGAGGGTGTTTTGCTGCATCCCTGAAGCATATTTTGAATACCCATGAACCATTGGAGTGCATTAGGTGGAGGCACCTGCAGAACAACTTCCAGTTTAATCATACCCAAAGAAATCCAACCTCCATACCCCAGAAGGGCTCAAGAATGAAAACTGAAGCACGGTGAGTGAAGGTGTCTAGGAGATTTGCTTCAAGAACACACTGCAGATCAGAACTAAGAGGCTATGGTAGGCATACCCTGTGAGATGAACATCTGTTTTGCAGATGTAGGAACCACACACACAGAGGTTAAAGCAAAAAGCATCCACTGATTTTGAGTGCTGAATATGAGATACCAGGAATTTAGTCCCTTCAGACTTACCACTTCCAGCAGTTGCTGCTCTAATCCTCTCTCTGACAACGCCTTGCTGCAGTCACAGACCCTGTGGACCTGATATTTTCCTGTTTTAGCATTTCATCCCTGCTGTAATTCAAGCTGACCCTTCACTACACACTAGACTCAGTAAATCAGATAATCTACTTCTATATTAGAAAACTACACACAGCCAGGGCAAGGGTCATAGCGCAGCTTGTTTCCACATGGCTGAATTTTCTCCCTCCCTTGCAGCATTCCCAAAAAGCTGCATCTATATTGCTTGTTGGGTATATAGTTTTGCCCATGCGTCCTCCAAGCTGTGACTGGACAGCTATTCGTGTGTGGAGTATTTTCTCGTCTTTAGCCTGGATAATCATGCAGTTGCCATAGAACAGGGACTATAACTCTGTTTTCTTCCCTTACCAACATCACATTTCCCATATGTGGAGTGTGAGCTCATATTTTTTTTCCATGTCCACAGAACTTGAAATAAATCCAGCTGTATATAGCCAGGAAATTCCAGCACTTGGTATTTCCATTTCCTTAAAACATTCTATTTGTTTTATCTGCATTTAATTTCAGCTGGAGGTTGGGGCTGACAAGTTGCTGATCTGTAAACTTTGCTTGGTTTCATCCCCAGAGCACCATGAACTTTCTGTATGAAGGACAGGCACACGCTCATAAATACCAATTCAGCTTGCTCCTTCACATGATGTGGGAATGTGGATTTTCTTGTCCAACCCTCTTACACATATCGCACTAGCACCCATGAAAGTAGAAGAAAATTACTTCTTTATAACTTAATCAGTGTTTTTTTCTGCCACATTGCCCCAGAACAGTAAGACATCTGATACTACTTTGAGTTTGGACTTGACACTGGCCAATCAGTCAAATTTTCCAAATGTCCGGTATGAGGTATGCTGGTGTTTAACAGGCAGACGAAAATACCTATCCTAAAACAAATGAGTAGCACATATTATTAAATTACATTACTTCAGCTGTACTGAGCTGCTTTCTTAATCAAGTATCATAATGCCAAAATAATGACTAATAGGCGATTGTTAGAAACACTTTCTTGTAGTGAACATGATGGAAGACATAAAGTCAATGAAAATCTTGCTGGTGTAGAAACCACAGCAATAAACCACAGCTGTATGTGTTTTTCATAGCGGATCATCATGCCATATGGATTTTTAATATATGACCTAGTTAGTCCAAACCTTGTCTATTGCTGTTATATATCATTTGTTATAAAGACACCAGACATCTTTGATTTCCCTTGTTGGGTTGAATCTGTTTCTGTCTTTAGGTTATTGCTGCTTCAGTATCTATCTCATCCACCACCTTCCTGATAGTTTTTAATTTTCTTTCATTCTCTTTCTCAATATGCAATTCTCCAAGTGTTTTGAATTGTTTTATGTTGATGGCAATATATCTTGCTGAGGGCACATTTATTGAAACATACTACTTAAGAGCTAATTATAGGGTAGATTATATTTTTCTTTATAGCAAATGCACTTGACTATTTTAATTTCTTGGCAGAAAGAAATAATCAACAACCAACTTAAACACCATACTGTGTATATATTTGTGAACTTGGTGAATGGATGCTAAGGTTCATGACCTTGCTTTAGTATCTCTTAGATAAGGAAAGGCCTTTAATCACTGTAGAAAAAAGAGCTTGCATATATGGTAACAGTAACAAGGAAGTAGCAGATTATTCAGAACTGTATTGTAAGAAAGATGTATATGAAAGAGTCTGTATAAGAGTTTAAAAACTTGGGCTAGTTCCCAATCTGATGTGAGTCTGTGTGTTATTATTGACTTACTTGGTCAGAATTTACTAAGATTTACTTCAGGAAATATGACCCAGATTGCATTGTTTCCTCATGTTGTTCTTATTTGTCTGCTCATTTTCCAGCTGATTATATGGGTGGGCTTTTCCAAGAAGGCAGACCTGCTAGAGACCAGGCAGGAGAAAAAGCAATACATTAACACCCCAGCTGAGAGCACTTGGAAGTTATTCCACAGGTTGAGACAAAGGTGTATGGCAAATGCAGACCCCTAACACAGAGATTGGGGAAGACTTAACATCTTGTTTTCTGGTGGTTTACTCTAAGATTTACTTCTTTGCTTTTTTCATTATATAGGAAAGGAATCCCTCTTTTCTTGCCTGGACAACTTCATAAAGAAGATCCAGACATTCCCCTTGACTGCTATTCAGCCCATCCTTGGCAGCAGAAGGAGGTCTCAGCTCCACATAGGCAAAGAGCAGGAAGGCTAATAGTGAGAACATTCTGGACCTATAAGTGCCAGCATATTTTTACACAAACCAAACAGCTGGTACCCCATACTGTGGGTTTAATGTTTGCTATTTTCAACTTTCTCCATTTTGTTACAATGAAATAAGCGTCCCTACTATTTTTGGTCTATCTGGCTTTAATTTTCTCATAATCCTGTTTTCAAGAAATATGTAAGAAAAAAGGAAACCTGAAATTTTTCACCACAGTGTTTGTCTTTTAGGATTAGATTCAGACAACTTGTTTCAGGTATTAAGTTTAGATGTCTTAATGCCTGAAAAGGAGGCATCCAGCCTTGATGTATTAAGTTCAGTATACTTCCAATGGAGGCGTGTGCTCACCAGAGGGATAGGATAAGGTAGTGTCAGGGTAGCTGCACCTCTCTGAAGCTCATGAAATTGAATCAGAGCTGTGCATTGCATGATTCCCATCAAATGTGATGAAGAGCACCAAATTTCATGGAAGGGTAGGTGTTTGCCTGCTGTGCTTCTGTTTCTTTTAAGTGGTTATGGGAAAAGCACAGGTTCCCCATGCCATGTCAATCAGTCTCGAGAAAAACACAAGATCCCTCCATGCCACATCACTCAGTCATGAGAAAACTTTGGCAGGAGTGAGGCAACCTAACGACTCAGACAAGGCTGCTTTTATGCACTTGCAGGTGTCTAAGCTGAGGTATGCAGAGAATTTCATAGACTTAGCCTGGATCTTGTTTTCAGTCACATATCAAAATGTTAGCTGTGCCTAGTTAGCACATATCATATCAAAACCATGCCAAACATGGAAGCAATGGGAGTCCAAATAGGAGAATATCACCTCTTAAAACACATTAATAAAGTTTTCAAAAATAAAAATAAGTGGAATTCATTAGTCTAAAGTACAGCCTTTAATCTTTTAAAGGCTAGCATAAGCCTATAACCATCAGAGTTCTTAGATGTATCGTATAATATCAAAATGTTTAAATGGGCACTCATACAACTAAATTTTAGACCTGTTGTTCTGTTCAGTATGATCTAATGGCTGGTGCACAGAAGCTGTTGCTAGGACTCCTGGGCTCTGTTTCCCTTTTCTGCCAAGATCTACAGCTAATGAGATGCTATTTTCTGCACTCCTTGGCTAATGCAAAACTGTATTTATTAGGGGTTGTTCTTATGATCTAAGATTTACAATTTCTAATGATCATATGCAAAGTAAACCTTTTATTTACTTAACCACCATGGAAAACTGCGTGTAACAAAATCAGCATGGAATTCTCGCTGCAAAAACGTCATTGCTTTACAGCCACTGTGATTTTTTAGACTCTAAGAATCAAATCATGACATCTGCTCTTGTGCTGAGCAGAATCTTTGCAAGCAGCCCCGTGGAGCAGATTTTAATTTTCATTAATGATTTCCTAAGACTTTGGTGCCGCAGCAGCAGTCTGAAAACTGATAAAAGTGGAATGAATATCGCTTTCCATGCCTGGGAGCAAAGTGGTCTATTGTATGCAGGTATGTTGAATTCAGTCTGGTTACTTGAAAAGAGAATTGCAATTCAGAGTATCAGAATCTGACCAGAGTAAGCAATCTTTTTCATAGCAAAGCTGTAAAAAAACCCATTATATGCCCAAATTTGCACAATTTACAGTAACTCAGAAGATAGTGATAACTAAAAGAAAAAAACCTAAAATGAGTGCTGTTTCTAAATTTCGATGATAATTCTGTAAATTCACTTCCTTTCCCTTTACACTTGTATCAGTTAGTAAGAAAGACTGTGGCTTGCTGTTTGGAAATTTGTGCAATGATTTCAGGTCACATGTATACATAAGATGTTATGCTTGTTATATTAGTATTTTGAACAGATTTGACATGAGTGAAGGGATGATTTTTTGGTAAATTGCTCAGGCTGCTATTAATAGATTAAGCTCGTGTTGTTTCCACAATCTTCAGCCTTTTGGCTTGTGGTCTCAACTTTAGAGTAATGCATGCTTAGGTCTTTGCATATCTCTTTGAGCAGATCAACCAGAAAAAAAGGGCAGGAAAACCTCTGAGACATTGTTCCTGTAACACTAGACTTATAGTGCATATTAATATCCAAGATAACAATGCAGTATGGGCAGTGCCATCACTACAGTGACTAACAACTACTACCCCAATGTGTTACAACATTGTAGAGACTTGAATATTTTTATTCTAAGGTTCAAGTCTCCTAGGTTTTTGTTTCATTAATAATACAGTTTGATCTAAGCATATCTGAAACACTTGTGGTTCTACATTCTGATTGATTGTGCATAGGAAGAAAGTAATTTTCTGCACCTGGACCTTTTCCAACTATTGCATTTTGACTGTCATACTCTCCTTGATACTGTAAGTACCTCTAATGAAGATGCAGTGGAACTATTTTTTGATACAGGTTTAAAAGACCATTTGGTCTCAACTGTAATATGGTCCCTTTACAAACAGCAGGTACAAGTAACTCAGCTGGCCATTTGCCATAACCCAAGGCTGTTGCTATGGATTCTGTAAAATCCACCTTGCCACTGTATTTGCTTCCCGGTATACCATAAACCAATAAACAGGATTATTCAGTAGTTGAGTTTTCAGATGATGTTGTGAGTCTTACAAGAAAGACTCTGTTTAATGTACTACACCTGCTACATACAAGTATTTCAGTTTGTCTTAATCAAACTTGGGTAGTCACTACTGTCCTAACACCTGGCTTTGAGCTTATCCCACAGCCACAGATACTCTAATGAAAGGAAGAGCATCTCCACCAGGTAGAGCATATGGGTGTCCAGCTTTGCTTGGTTCACAGAGGGCAATCAAGTGAACATGTATGGGAACATCACAGTTATGTGTATGTGTTAAATTTTCTGAAAGGGTGAGATGGTCACTTAAGACCATAAAGGGACAGCAACAGTGAGTTTTGTGAATTTCTGCGCAGGAGCAGGCTAAGACCTGAGTGTACGTATCGTCAGTGCTATCTTCACTGAAGAAGCACAAATGATGGGAGTGTTATTGGAACTATTATATATCCTGCTGGTCACCTTGCAGAGAAATAAGGCAAGTGACAACAAAAATAAACTCAACAAAATGTGTATAAAAATGTGACATACCTTGTGCTACTGCTGCTTTTGCGTGCCCATGTCTTTCCACAATCTAATTTAACAGCTTCTTCCAGCAAAGACCAGTGTTTGCTCACTGGTGCTGAGAATACAGCTTGTTTGATGAAGCTTTGTACAACAGTTAGTGAAGTTTGCAGCCACAGTTTATAAGGCCAAACCAACCAAACAAATATTGCTACTTCAGGCAGCTATTACTCCATTATAATTTATGCACATGTTCAAAGGTATGTTCTGTTCAAAATCTCTACTTAGGACTGATTTAAGGTGTGTTTAATCTACAGTCACAGAATTTGCTACAGTACAGTGTAGTGGTTTCTGAACTAGATTTAAACTAGGTAAGCTAAAACCAGGCAACCTTTATAGCATAAAGCTTGGGCAAGAAGTTGAATTGAGACTACCTTGTGTATCTGGACTTCATACAGCTGTCACTCCATTAATGCTATGTAGTCATTTTCTTAGTTGTTTGGTCACCCTTTACACTAAAATAATCCATATTCTCCATAAGTACAAAAGCACATTAGTGTTGCCTCCATGTTGACAAGACCTGACTTTTAAGCTGGAATTCCTGATAAATTTATCATAAAGAGGTTAAAAAATAACAACAAATGGTCATGTTGGTAGGGCTGCACCATGAGCAGAATGGTACAACCGTACTATTAAATACTTATAGCCAGATGGAAGTTTTCTCCCTCGCATAACTTGCTGAGTAGGAAAGCAGACTTATTACATAGCAAATTACAACAAGAGGGCAAGCTAACATGCAGAATGAAGACAGGAGATTTGGTAAAAATGTGCATGGGCTACAAATGAAAGCATTCATATGACAGAAAAGAGCAAGTTTGCTGAGCAGTGAAGGGGGAGCAGGGTATGCATTCGTTAATGTGGGTTATTAAGATTCAACATCTGGGGCCTAAGTCATTGCAGAAGCAAGAAAAATGTTGGATTGGTGACTGTCTAGTTTCCATTGGCAAGTGAGAAGTGTACTAAGGTAGCATGATACCCAAGTCCTGGAGCACATAGCAAGTGGAGTCAGGCCCACTAGGACACCTGGAAAGAACTGGAGGTCATCTGAGAAAGTCAGGATCACTGTTAAAATTCAGGGCATGTTACAACCCTGCCAGTTCTCGACACAGGGATAACTACCAGGTGAGAGCAGGAAGAATATAAGCACATGGAGAATCTCAAATTCAACTTCATTGGCCTCCTGGCTTGGTGACATGTCTTGATTCTTCTGCAGTATTTTAGATTACTACAGCTTTATATTTTTAGAGTTTGTCACACGAGTTCTGGAGAACCCAGCAGTAAGGTCCTCAGTAGCCACACTGGGAGGCTCTGTCTATATTGCCTGGGGCATACTCGATTTTCTCTTTTCATGTGTTTTGTTTAGTTGTTGTTTTTTTGTTTGTTTGTTGTTTTTTGGGGGGAGAGAGGAAGGGAGAGTTTGGTGGTTTTTTTTTTTTGTTTGTTTTGTTTTGTTTTGTTTTTGTTTGTGTTTGTGTTTTTGTTTTGTTTAGTGTCATGCCCCGTTTTGCTCTGGCAATAGCAAGGATATTTGCTAATTAGATGCCAGCCTGGTGTGATCCAAATGAATTTCCAAGGTCAGTAATAATAGAAATATTAGCTTTGAGACGTGCAGGGAACCATTTTATCTTTCAGAAAAAATATCAAGCTGAGGTATAATTAAAGAAAATTAATGACTAACAAGGTGCTTTTGGCTTGTTGGAGAAGTTTGGGAAACTGGGTGAAGTATGATTTTTCTCTAATGCGAACAGCATGATCTTCATGCAGGGGAGATTGAAAATGTCTTTCTTAAAATATACTTTTACTCTGAAAGTGATAGTGGAACTGCCTGTGATTTTCAAAAGGGACAGTGTTGTGATTTCCAAATGAGCTAGGAAGTATATTGGCATTACAGTTCCCTAGCACACAAACACCTTTTACAAACACGACTGTTTTACACAACATGCCTGTACCTGACAACAAACAGGCTGAGCCTTTGTGGGCAGCCAGTGTCTGAAATACATCCTTTGTTTTTCTGGATTCCAAGTTTCCTGGGGAGGTCCCCGAGGCAAGGTCCTTGCTCACTATATGCCCTCTCCACATCCTCCTGCAAGTGAATAGCAGCAATTTCCACATGTAGGGAAGGAGAGAGGATGGCCGTGTGGCTCGTAAGAAGAAAGCCACTTTCTGCTTCTGGGGCTCCCTTTGACTGCTGGTTGCTGGGGGGGGGGGGCGAAGGGGAGGGCTGCAGACGAGACAGAGGGAAAGGATCCGAGAGAGGAAGGAAAGATTTATGTGCCATTTATGTCTCTGCAAGTGCTGGTCCCAGATGATGTGCTGCTTCTTGTAAAGATGCAAAATGGATGTAGATCCTCCTCACTTTCAGTAGCCATCTTTTCTGGGTGAAAATCCTCTCTCACCACACCCCAGAATGTAATCTAGCAAGCCTGGGAAAATTTAACACATTGTGTCACTCAAAATATCCATGAGAACAACACATATCTTTCAAAACCTGCTTTGCTCACCATGCACTGCCAAGCATATTTTGCCTTCATGCTTGCAAAAATGAGGCTTTTGAGTGTAATTGGGAATTCTCCTCCTTTCCTGATTTTATGGATGCAGGATTTCGCTTGCAGTGACGGCTCATCCTCTGCATAGGAGCCTCCGTCACATTTTTGCTCTGTGCCAATCCATCCCCCATGGAGTGAGTTTATAGCAACCAACAATGAACGGAGAGGATTGAAGCAGATGTAAATAAAAGGCTAGTGAACATTTTTAGCTCAAAACAATGGGCTGTGATCGCTTGGTTTCTAAGCAGGCTGAATGGCAGATCTTAGCGGGTATATATAGTATGCTTGTTGTACAACAGCCTCTGACTAATTCCTGTCTTCTTGGTCATCCCTAATAAAATTAAATTCAATTAAAATGCTTTTATTGCCAAAATGAAATACCTCACCCACAAATAATGCTAGGTGCTTCTTGCTGTTCCTTGAGTTACTTTGTATGCTGATTTTCTGTGTTTCAAATATTTCAGACGAATACTATATTTCATAAATTATATGTACTCAGATATGTTTAATATATCAGATATAGCAAAGGTGTCTATAAGTGATGCATTCTATATGATAATGCAAATATTAAAGTCTTTTATAGTTTCATGTTTTATTTCCATTGTGTAGGATGATGTATTATTTATTCACCTGCTGATTATTACATACATGTGTGCAGAAGCAAATTTGCATGTTGTCTGTCTCATATAGTAACAAGCTTGCACAAACACATGATTTAAGTAAAAATGGATAGATATTAAACATTTTTAAATATTCTGTTAGCAACAACCTTTGGCTATTGATCACATCACAAATGTGAAACACTTATTCAGCATAAAATGTCTCTTTGCTTTCTGCAGAAGCTGCCATTTTTTTTGTCTTCTTTCTTCAAATCCTCTGACCTCCCTTGGGAAGGCTTTTATGCACATTCAGTATGCTCACACAACTATTTCTACCAGCACTGTTACCATAGAAACCAAGTGATTTTTATTTTTTTTTTTCTTTCCCCTCCTCCCCTGTCAGGGTTTGGACCTAGTGCCAGACCTCTCTACAGGTAGCAATAATATTTTTTCAATATTTGGACAGATCTTTTAGAAATAAATATCTGTTGTTTGCATTTTCAAGGTGGGGTACTTTATTTCAGGATACAAATTTTCAGGTATTAACATCAACCAAGTGATATGCATACTTCAGAGAGCCAGACATCTCTTTCTTTTGCAACATTTAGACCATGACAGTTTGTGAGGAAGATGCCAGAATTGGTTATTAATTGTAGACTGCAACTCAGAATGTGAATGAAGGGATTTATGTTACAGGTCAGTGGACTGTGTCTCACATTTTCATTTTTTTTAGTGCTCATTTTCAAAACATCTCTTTAGCATACATAGAAATGGCTCGATCACGCCTAACCACAAAGAAAGGCATGTAATTAATTAGTATATAATTTACAAGTTATTGATTGGCATAATTTGCAGTGCTGACATTAACAGCTTCCTCATATAAATTTTTAAGTATTTTGATTCTCTGCCTACATATCATATTGATTTTTTAAATGAATCTACGCTTAGTTAGATGCATAACATTATATACTAATTTTATAACTGTTCTGTTTGGGCTGAATAGATTATTTCAACTAACATGACATAGAGAACATAGCTTTTCATTTAATCATCTGACATTTTAAGTATAATTTGACTTAAAACACACATAAACATTATGTCGTATCCACACTGCAACACAAATATATGTCTGATAATTTTTAGCCACTGTTTATGCAAAATACTATGCTGAAAAGCAGAATCACAATCACACATTTTCCATAAATTCTGTCTGCTTCTAGCACACACTTTAGCTTTTGAATGCAAATATATTGCACCAGCAAAATGCAGAAGAAGGCACAGCTAAGATGATTTGAAAGTGCATTTTTTGTCTTGCTGTCAGGCAATCATTGGTCTTGTGAACTCTTCTCCAAAACAACCATATCTCCTATAATGTAATTATCAAGTGCAAGGCCACCAGAGTGGGCTTTGGTCATCTTTCCCCCTGTAATACCTGCTCGGCATAAGAGGAAATTATAATCTTGCAAACATGAAAAATAAATTGTAGCACGTTTCAAATGAATTTTTTCTGCAGTGACAGAAGAGGGAGCAGTTCTTCCTTCTCACTGGGAGATACATTTGGCCCCCATCCCCCTGCCTATGCCCCTCTTGCCAAATGCAAAAATGCTCGATCATAATCCAGACACTGCTGGGTTTTACTGTGGGGGCAAGCAGCAAGACATTTCGGGGTCGAGGGTGGAGGGGGGACAGACCACCCACTTTGTCTCTGGAGAAACAAAGCTGTAATTCTTTCTGGGTTGCCACTTTCCCTAAGGATATAGTTAGATATCAGCATCTTTTGTGCCCTACTATATATTTTTTTTTTTTGTAACAATGCTTTTTTTTTTGTTTAATTATTATTTTTTTTAACTCGCCTCATGATGGCACAAAGAAGCCGTGGTGGTGTGTAGTCAACTGGAGTGAATGTGTACATTCACCGGGCTTCAATTTTGTGAGACTTTGTCCCACTGTTGTTCCCACTCTGAGCTGAGCAGAAACCATGCACTTCTGAATAACGGGGCCCTTTCTGCCTGTTGTAATCCCGGATTGTTACAGTCTAGGGGCCAGCCATGCTGTCACCGTCACAAATTGATTTAACCATCAATCGCAGTGGTCATTAAAACTGCTAGAAGTCCCAGCCAAGCTGATGAATTGCAGCTGAATGTGAAATGAGCCTCCAAGACCGTTTCCCACCATCTCATATCAAAGCCTATTGTGTCCCTCCAAAGTAAAGGGTCGGAGGTTCAGCCTGGAGTTCAACAATGGGCTCAGTCAGAAGATAGAGCCCCCTTCGCCCTGGCATTCCCAATTACAGTTTTCTTTCCATACCTTATTGTGCAGTATTTGCATCCAACTAATACATTGAATTATTGACATGCCCCAGTGTCAATGGAGCTTTTGAAAGATTTATCCACCAAAGATATGGAATCCCAAGCATCTGGTAGCTCCTCAGTAATGACAATGAAACGATTCCCTGGTTTTCCTCCTCCGACAGCATAGTCGACTGATCTGAGCTGAATGGCTATCTTTACTCAGCAGAGATTAGCTGCTTCCAGGCCTAACACAAAAAACTGAGTTTGCTTCTGGAAGTCCTTTTCCTTCAGATGTATTGTTCTCTGGACTTTCCTTGCTACTCGTTTTTATATAGCACTTAAACCTGCTAGTCTTTTGTTCAGTGGCTGTAAGTAACAGGGGAAAAAGAATAATAATAATAAAGAAAATCTAATGGATTCCACTCTCTTTTTTCTCCCCCCCCCCCCCCCCCGCTGTGTCTGCATGATTGATACAGTCTTCTTGCATTTTTGGATTGTTATTAAGCCACACACAGTAGGTGCTGCCAGATGAAAACGCATTCCTTCTGTTTGGGGGGGGGGGGAGGGGTAGAGTTTTCATGCAGGGCACACACAAGCTGGTTTTGCTCACATGCTTTGTCTTGTTGAAGGGCGCTGTCCTGTCCCTATGGGAGAGGGACCCTGAGTCACAGGCAGTGAAAGGAGCTCAAGGTGAGACACTGGGGCTGTTATTGAGTATGTGTAAAGTCCAGGAAGGCTCCCTCAGTGTGCATAGCTGTGGGAGGGAGGAAGGAAGATTCAATAAAGAAGTCACAGGTCCAGACTATTCCCAATGTATTAATAATGAGCCAATAGACAGTTCTAGGACTGTATTTCCCTATAGATTGAATGTCTCCGCTAAATATGTGTGGAGATGCTGCTAGCCAAGAAGACTGCCACTGCTGGCCTGTGGTCCTCAGTGGCTCCCATGGAGGTCACCAGACATCTGGTCTTGAAAGCTTTGCTGTTCTAAGACAGAATGAGCCAATGAATAAATAAAGACATGCACTTTTTATTTAAAAGGTTCTTTAAGTCTGACTGTGTTGTGATTTTCTTGTGTTTTGAGCAGTGATTTTGTTGAACTCTCGGATGTTTCTGACCTTTGGACTTTTTCACTGGATCTAGCAATGAACTTTCCTTCATGGAAAGTAATACCATTGCTGATATTTATTTTTTATTTTACTTTTTTTTTTTTTTTGCCTTACGTGTTCCGAGTGAAACATCTGCAAAAGTCCATCAATACATTCTAGCACCAAGTTACTTCCACAAATCTGGACTGAATGATTAAGAGATTAAAAAACAGTGGTACTCTGTTCAATGAATGCCCCCTGGTAGTGATTTCATATCCCCTGAGAATATGGGATTAAAAAAAAAGAAATATATATATATGTGCACATTCTCCACTGTGACAAGCCCCAAAATTTTCACAGTTCTTTCTTTTAAAAAAGAAGTATCAGCCCCAAATATACAATTAGATGGCAAGAGGAGACTCTCCTGATTTGAAGACACCCATGTTCAAAATCTTTCCATTTTTTTTTCCAACAGCACATATAACTATGCCATCCGTGTGAGAATGTGAAACTATTTAATCATAATTCTCAAGTTTGTCTCTCTCAAGCTCTTTCCTGAACAAGTAAATACTCATTGGGCCAGAGGTACAAACCTGAAGCTCTCACAAACTCACTAGGCAAGAAAGCAAGGCACAATTTTTGGCCAAATAAATACAGGGGCAACCTCAGCCTCCCTGTGCAACGTGACTGTCAACATTCAGGAAAGGATAATATAGAAGGTAAAAAGTGCATCTGACAACTCCTAATCATGCTGTTCTCTATGCATGTTTAAAGTGTTCAACTGCTGCAATGTGAGGCCTGAATAAGTGGAAGAGATTACAGGCCACCTACCCATTTTATCCAAGCCACAGTAATACTGAAAGGTCAAATCATCCAGCCTGTAACTACAGCTAGTTATATACTTCTGAGACAAATTTGTACTCTGAGACCATCCTTGCTTCTCTGTTGATCTACTGCAAACATTTTTCTGGCTGGTTTCTACTGAGAAGAAATCAGTAGTATTGGAACTCTGGTCATGTAACTTTCTCAGTTTATACAGGCCCTGACAAGTGATGGTCAGGGTTTATCTAAACAATATTAGCACATTATCACTGTCTAGCTCTAAGGGAGCAAGGATGCATTGAGATAGAACTTTAAGAGGAATAAAGTTCCCTACAGCTTGACTGTCAAAGTTGTCTCTGTGTAAACTCCTGCACAAATCAAAACTAAGAACACAAATTCCCTAGACTCAAAGCCTGCTCATTTTCTCAGGACTTGGAATGCTGTTCCTTGTATGGTTACCTGGTAGATCCTCATACTGCAACATTAGAATCATAGAATCATAGAACAGATAGGGTTGGAAAGGACCTTAAGATCATCTAGTTCCAACCCCCCTGCCACGGACAGGGACACCTCACACTAAACCATGTCACCCAAGGCTTCGTCCAACCTGGCCTTGATCACCGCCAGGGATGGGGCATTCACAACTTCCCTGGGCAACCCATTCCAGTCCCTCACCACCCTAACAGGAAAGAATTTCTTCCTTATATCCAATCTAAACTTCCCCTAAGTTTTAACCCATTGCTCCTTGTCCCATCACTACAGCCCCTAATGAAGAGTCCCTCCCCAGCATCCCTATAGGCCCCCTTCAGATACTGGAAAGCTGCTATGAGGTTTTCACACATCCTTCTCTTCTCCAGACTGAACAGCCACAACTTTCTCAGCCTGTCTTCATACGGGAGGTGCTCCAGTCACTTGATCATTCTCGTGGCCCATCTCTGGACTTGTTCCAATAGTTCCATGTCCTTTTTATGTTGAGGACACCAGAACTGCACACAATACTCCAGGTGAGGTCTCACAAGAGCAGAGTAGAGGGGCAGGACCCCCCCTTTGACCTGCTGGTTGCGCTCCTTTTGATGCAGCCCAGGATACAGTTGATTTCTGGGCTGCGAGCACACACTGAAGACGGCTCATGTTAAGTTTCTCATTGACCAACACCCTCAAGTCCTTCTCCCCAGGGCTGCTCTGAATCTCTTCTCTGCCCAACCTGTAGCTGTGCCTGGATTGCTCCGACCCAGGTGTAGGACCTTGCACTTGGCATGGTTAAACTTCATAAGGCTGGCATCAGCCCACCTCACAAGTGTGTCAAGGTCCCTCTGGATGGCATTCCTTCCCTCCAGCGTATCAACCGAACCACACAGTTTGGTGTCATCGTCAAACTTGCTGAATGACTGAATAGATGCTGAATAGAATCCCACTGCCCATGTCACCGACAAAGATGTTGAACAAGACCGGTCCCAACACCGATCCCTGAGGGACACCACTCATTACTGGTCTCCAGCCGGACATTGAGCCATTGACCACAACTCTTTGTGTGCGGCCATCCAGCCAGTTCTTTATCCACCGAGTGGTCCATCCATCAAATTGATGTCTCTCCAATTTAGAGACAAGGATGTCGTGTGGGACAGTATCGAATGTTTTGCACAAGTCCAGGTAGATGACGTCAACTGCTCTACCCCTGTCCACCAGTTCCATAACCCCATCATAGAAGGCCACCAAATTGGTCAGGCAGGATTTCCCCTTAGTGAAGCCGTGCTGGCTGTCACCAAGCACCTTGTTGTTTTTCATGTGCCTTAGCATGCCTTCCAGGAGAATCTACTCCAAGATTTTGCCAGGCACAGAGGTGAGACTGACTGGTCTGTAATTCCCCGTGTCATCCATTTTCCCCTTCTTGAAAATGGGGGTTATATTTCCCTTTTTCCAGGCTTCGGGGACTTCACCTGGCTGCCATGATTTTTCAAATATGATGGACAGCGGCTTAGCAACTCCATTCTCCAGCTCCTTCAGGACCTGTGGGTGGATTTCATCAGGTCTCATGGACTAGTGCACATTCAGGTTATTAAGATGGTCTCGAACCAGACCCTCTCCTACAGTGGGCCCAAGGTCTTCATTCTCACTGTCCCGGCGTCTGCCTTCCAAGACTTGGGTGGTTTGGTCAGAGCCTTTGCCAGTGAAGACCAAGGCAAGGAAGTCATTCAGAACCTCAGCTTTCTCCAAATCCAGGGTAGCCAGTTCTCCTGATAGCTCCCAGAGGGGGCCTACGTTGTCCCTGTTCTGTCTTTTATTCGCTGCATACCTATAGAATCCCTTCCTGTTATCTTACACATCCCTAGCCAAGCTTAATTCTAGCTGGGCCTTAGCATTCTTAACCTGGTCCGTAGCTTCTCGGACAACATTCCTGTACTCTTCCCAGGCCACCTGTCCTTGCTTCCACTTTTTATAAGCCTCTTTTTTTCCTTCAGATTTTCCTCAGCAGCTCCTTATCCATCCAAGGAGGTCTCCTGTCCCTCCTGCTGCACTTCCTTCTAGTTGGGATGCAACACTCCTGAGCTTGTAGTAGGTCATCCTTGAATATCAACCAAGAGTCTTGGGCCCCCTGCCCTCTAAGGCTATATCCCATGGAACCTTCCAAAGCAGGTTCCTGAAGAGGCCAAAGTCTGCTCTCTTGAAGTCCAGGGCAGTGAGCTTGCTGCACGCTCTTCTCACTGTCCTGAGGATCTCAAATTCGAGCATCTCATGATCACTGCATCCAAGGCTGCCCTGGAGCGTCACATTTCCAATGAGCCCTTCCCTGTTGGTGAGCACGAGGTCAAGCCTGGCACCTCTCCTTGTCAGCTCCTCTATTACTTGCAGAAGGAAGTTGTCTTCCACACAATCGAGGAACCTCATGGATTGCTTGTGCCAGGCTGTACTGTCGCTCCAACAGATATCAGGGTTCTGAAAGATATCACGCTCTTGAAAAAGTGATTCTTTCCTGTGAGCTGTTGAGACCAAAACAAATCAAGAAAGCTTCTACTTTGGTGGAGAATTAAGATGTTTATGTTACACACTTACTTTCTGCTGAAAGAAATCTTGTCCTAGCAAAATTTATATTCAGAAATACAAATTCCTGTTAAATCTTGGGAACATTGGTTTCACTAATAGATGAAGATACCTTTTGCCCTACATGAATGGGTCCTCGAAGGCCACTGAGGACACAGATTTTATTTGCAGTATTCAGCTACTGCAAGGAACAGTCTAAGCTGCTCACAGAAAACAATGTTTTCCCTTAAGCTCTCGAGTGGCAGAAATTCTTTTTCCTGCAGGTTAATGTCCTGGTGCCTCTAAGACTCCCCTTCATAGCATAAACCCAGCTCTTCCCAATGCCTTTAATGGTACTTCCACCTATGATTCAGCGGGAGTGCAGGCAGACACCTATGCATGTCCTACTTGGCTATCTAATATGCACACACTGTCTTATGGGCATGTAGTGACAGCCCTCACCTGAGCTATCCCTTCTCCTGGCTAGTAGCTTTCACAGCACTTCAACAAGCCTGAAGACTTCTCCCCTTCCACATGTGATTGAAACGAGTTGAAATGGGCACAAACCAAAACATAGGGGGTTCCTTCTAAAGATGATAGAATGCTTTTGAACTGTGAAAGTGACCAAGAACTGGTACAGATTGCCCAGAGAGGCAATAGAGTCTCCATCCTTGGAGATCTTCAACAGCCATCTGGACACAGTCCTGGGCAATCCTCTCTAGGTGACCCTGCTTGAGTAGGCAGTTGGACCAGATGACCTCCAGAGGTCCCTTCTTTGAGGACCCTTCTGTGATTCTGTAAAAGCTTCAAAAGTTATTAGCAGGATAGACTCACAGGCAGACACACTGTTCATCTCAACAGTGATATGTCTTGCTGTCTTGTGACAAGCGGGGTAAAAACTCAGAAGTCTTTTTTAGAAGAGATGTTGGGGTACAAAAGGTAGTTTCAGAAGTACTGAAATGTAGAGATACTGAATTTGTGTTTGCAAGGAAAGATGTTTTGATAGTGCTTGTTTTTAGCTGTATGAGACCGGAGACAGGTTTTCCTTAAGGCAGACAATTACTCTGCAAGTGCAACTCAAATTAGTGCTTACTCTGCATTGTTAACTTCTATATGATTATCATACTAACTTTGGTAGTAAACCTTTTCTGACCTATATTGACTTGGTACTCTGGAGTTCATGGGTAATTGTACAAAATAATATATTAGCCATTTGTGATTTTGTGATCAACAAATGCAAATAAGATATTAGTAATAGTAATAGTAATATCCCATTAAAGAGCAGAAATCTATTTTACATATGTACTGTTGAAGGAATACATAGATTTATTTCACTTTACGAGAAATGGTCTTACTTTTCATTTTTTCCACATGGAAAAGAAATAACATTGTAAAAGCATCCTTTAATCAGCTGCAACTAGTAGAGTCTTGTGTCAGGGATGTCACAAGAAATCTAGATCCTGGAAGGATTTCTTAATTTTGAGGTGTTAAAATAAGAAGAAAAGCCTTTTGACGTTAATTGTAGGTGAAACTAATCTTTGAACTATTCACAATTCACTCAGTGAAATAATATACAGCAAGTGGCAGTTGCAGATTTCCCCTGTCTTCCCAAGTATGATAATCTGTTGGTGGTAGATGAAACATTTGCAAGAATTTTTTTTATTTTCATTTGTGTATTGTTAGGTTTTCTCCTCAAACTGGGAGACAGCTCAGTAGCTTTCAAAACCTACTCACAATGCAAAAAAAATGATAATTGGTGTTGCAAAAATTTTGCAAAAAAAGTTTTTGTTGCAGTGTTCACATTTTGCTTTAAAACATAGGCTTTAGTATTATTGCTTATCTAGAATAAGCATGTTCTCTGTGGTTCTCTGACCACCTGAACTTATCTACACGGCTTTAAGGGATGTATCTGAACAGGTTGCTAAGGTTCTTAGATTCTTTTCCTTATTAAGTGCTTGTGGCTGTAGAAGTGCATGATGTCTGACAAACAAGACGAACCTCACCCAGTATGATTCTATGCACTGGAATTCTCAAAGACCCTGCAGCATGGATGTGTCCCCTGGTCAGTGACAGCAGATGACAATATTTTTCTCCAGCACATGCTCTTTTGTGTGTGTGGGAGACTTGCCTCATCCTGCACATAAAAGCATCTGGGAAGTAAAGAACCTTGTTAACTTTGACAAAAAATAAGTAATCTATGTGGCTGTTTTTGTTTTGTGCCTGGCTGATGCATTGCTAGTAGAGGCTCAACCACCACTATGCTTCAATGCCTACCTTTTTTAATTATATTTGTTTAAGATGAGTTTTAGTCATATAGTTTTTCTGTGGCAAAACTGACTTGTAACAAAGAATCATATAATCATAGAATAGTTTGAGTTGGAAGAGACCTTAAAGACCATCTAGTTACAATCCCTCTGCCATGGTCACTAGACCAAGTTGCTTAAAGCCCTGTTCAACCCGGGCTTGAATACTTCCAGGGATGGGGAAGCTATAGCTTCTCTAGCAACCTGTTCCAGTGCAACATATTATCACATATAACACTGGGGGTCATGTGTTTTTAATTTCTTTTATTTTTTTTTTTCCCTACTCCTAGCTATAGAAGCAGAATGCGAATTGCTTCAGTGGGAAGACAAAATTATTTCAGTTTGGAATCTAGAAATAAATGAAACAAAAGTTGTGGTTAAATCACTGTAAGCAGAATATAAATAAAAGTCAAGGTCAGTACAGCCCTGGCAGCCCATTTGCTACTAAGTAAAAGGCGTATTTCTGGGGGCAAGCATCAAGGCCTGCAGAAATCTGCTACTTCTGTTCATGGCCAAATTAAGTCTTACTATGTTAGGGTTCTTCTCCAGGAGAAATTACAGAAGGCATTCATACTTGAGTTCATGAAAGGCAAAAATACACTGATTTCTGTTACTGCCCTTTAAAAAAACAGAATGATGCTGGGCTCTTTCAGCCTCTCTTTCAGTTTTTCTGTTCCAGATGTGCAGTCAGGTGCTGTTTTCTTTCGGGTGGATTCCAAAGGAAAGGTGGAGAAGATTTCCCAGACTACCACAATGCAGAAGGCTGGCGCTCACTCCCCATCCCCAAACATGCACTCAGAGAAGTCTTGTTTTCCATGTTGTGTTGTATTTCATGTGAACCCCAGGTAGCCATGGAAAGGTTTTTCCAAATGTATGCTCTTGCTACAAGTGCGATCCAAAGCCTATGGAAAGCCATGAAAACATTCCCATTGATACTCAGGGTCCTGTGCCATCTACAGTGTCTGAGGAGCCATCCATGCTCACTGCTGCTGTGTTTCCAGGAAATACTGAAGTCATTTAGCACTTTATTAGGGAGCATCGCATGTAAATGAAATGGTGTAGCTAAGTTGCCAAAAACATATTACATGGCTGTCTCTAAAAGTAGGTGACAGCACAGCAAACAGGATTACTGTGTTCCAGTTTTGCCATTTTTCCATGCCTCTCCAAGGAAACCAAAATTAGGTTTTAATACATTAATATGATCTGTAATTAAAGATCAAACTCAGCTGGCTCTTGAAGATATTACTTGCCTAGGGTTTAGTGATGTGCTGACTGACATCATTCTGTCTTTTGAATGTAGAGGCTGCAGGTGTTTGATGTTCCTGTTAACTACCGAACAAGGGGTCATTATTTTGAGTTTCAGAACCCATTTACTGATTTTCAGTGAGACTCCAACTCCTAAGGTATTGGATGTTTCTGAAAAAATCACATACCCTCTTCCTTTGGGAAAGGAAAAAGCCCCAAGCATGTTTTATAGGAATACAGCTAATTAAATTACATGGTAATGAAAACAAATAAATAAAACTTAACCCAGAGTTAGACTAAACAGAACTGATGGGATTGAGTTTCTCTCTGGAATAAAACTCTGCTGTCATGACTCGTCTTAGAGCAAGAGTGAATCTATCCCACGTTTTCTGTTTAGCCTACAAAACCAGGAGAGACATGAAAACACACAAGAGAAACTGCCAGAGAGGCCACTGTAGACTTCTAATGAAATAAATGTCCCTGACATTTCCTGATAGCCCACTGGGAAAGCAAGATTTCTCCAGAGGGTGATTCAGAGTGGGTACAGTAGGATATAGTGTTTTTCCTGGAGAATTCTCTTTTTTTCACAGGAACTGTAGGAGGAGAGCATAGAGAACGAAAGCTGCCTTTGGAAATGCCCACTAAAAAGTAGAGGCAAGGAACTGATACAAGATCAATCAAAACACAAGGCCAACCATTTCAAAACATTAGCTCTGAAGAAAAATCAAACCACAGTAGACCTCAGCTGAGCCATGGTGCTGTACCCAAAGCTGTCTGAGCAGACCAGCGGTCTCTCTGTAGCTCCTCTTTAACTGGCCTCACTCAATTGGCAGATATTCTCCTAATGGAAATCCCAGGGAACTCTATGTGATTCTCACTTGCTAAATCAAGAGTTAGCATTTCCAAAATAGATTCTCTGCCAGAATTAATTTTTAAAGCTTCCCTGCATGAAGCAGTGAAGGTAGGCAGCCTTTAGTCCCAGTGGCTTCTCCTCAGTTATCTCACTTCTCTGTGAGATAACTTAACTACCCCCACCTCTGACTAGCTATCATCTCCCTTTGAGCATTTGCTTTGCCTTTGCCTGCTCAAAAGGTTCTTCTGTATTATTTTGGTAAAAGGAAGAGTATAAATTATATAATCAGGCTTTTCTGGAAGCTTGCAGGATTGCACAGTTGGTCCCCTTCCGTCTGTTTTCCAGAGCTCTACCAGGCTTAGATAACAAGCCATGAAAATACAATGGTGTGGCAACTACCACCAGGGGCCTCTTGTATCTTCTGCTCCATCTCAGCAAGAGGTTAAATTATGCAATATAGTGCTATATAACATAATAGGATTTTTTTCCATTTTAGGCTATGACATCAGTATTCTTGAGATCATAAAAACAAATCAAAACCAAGTTTTCCTCTCTTCTCATTAAGACATGCACTGCATATTTAAGATTGTCTCTTGAGAAAATTTTACAGACAAATATTACAGAGCATGCAGCAGATGTTTACAATCTCTAATTCCAAGTAAGTTCCAGCCTGGAAACTTAATTCCGGAACATTTACACTGATTTCAAGGAAGTTTTGCCCAGATGAGGATTGCCAGTTGCAATACGTTTTTTTCCTGGACTCTTTAACATTTACACTAAGTACAGATAGACTTGAACAGAATTCAAATCTAAATTAAATCAGAGGTTGGTTTACCTGACTTCAAGTGTCAGGCTTTTCTTACATCTAAAAAGAAAGCAGTAGATCATGAGGTTAATATATTTTAGAGGTGCTGAGCACTGTCTCCATTTTTACTAGATGTTCCTGGGGCTGACTTTTTTTTTGTAAGGATGACATTCTTTTAATCCAATTTGTGCCTAAATGGGGCCACACAGTAGAGGTTCCTTTATTGCCCAGAAAGAGAAACTTAAACCCCAAAATTCCTACATTCTGCTTATACGCCTGGTCAGCAGAGGGGAAAAAGAGCAGCCTTTCGAAACTTCAGACACACTCAGAGTTAAAATACTTGTCTGACAACTCTTCTCTGTGGGTAGATGGTTATAGTACAAAAGGATGTGGTTTAGATTTCTGCACCAACATAAGTGGTTTTCCATTTCCATGTAAAAATTTTGTAGATTCTTTCCTGCACATATAACAAATATAACAGCACATCTATCTTACAGAAATGAGGGGCTTTCTGTACAATTCATATTGTGAAATGATCTCAGCATCCAAGTGACATTCCAGAATGAGACAGAAATAATGAAAACAGAAGCAACAGTTTATTTACCTTTTCCAGAAGCCCTCCCATTGGCAGCTGCAAATCAGAACTTAAAAAAAAAGCAAAAAACAACAGCCTCATGTGAAAGTAATACAAGGTCAACAATTGAATTTCTGTCATTTGATCCAATTTACAAAATTATTTTATTTTTCCTCACTAAAATGTAAATATTACTTCTAGAAATTTCCTAACACGAATGACCTATTTAACTCTCTCATATATGTATTGCTTTTCCTAAAATGTATTTTCCAACTAGTGGTGTCAAATCTTTTCTCTGATGATTGGAGTTACAGAAGACTGTGTATCTGTGGAGGATTCATTTTGCTTTTTCAACTAGTTCTGTAGGCATGTGGCATTCATGAATAGTCTACCTCAAACAACACAGGAGTCAGCAGATATCTTTAAAAGTAGTAAGCCTTAGATCAGTTCTGGACTAAGAAGGTAGAAAATCCATGGAAGGATGCAGCTTGTACTGTGCAATTAATTATATGGAGGAAGGGATATAGATAGAATCCTTTACATTTGTGATATTCTCTATTTTTGCTAAGGGGTATACTAGAGCTCTGACATGCAACTTCCCATCTATAAGTTTCTTAAAAAAAAAATCCTAAACCAGTAATTCTTTTTGTAAAACATTTCTGGTAAAAATATGGGTAAACATCAACATGAGAAGAGCCACACTGGATCATAACTGAAGTTCATTAAGCTCATTATCCTGTGTTAACAGTTGTCAGTGGATTGCTTAGGGAGCAAGTAAAAAAAAATTAGGAAATCATAAGACAAATATGCTGTTGCTCATGGCAGATGAGCAGAGGAAGAAGCTGCCTACAAAGGGCTGGATGAGGAGAAGAAGAATTAGAGTTGTGATCCTGTAATTCAAGAGGGGACATTTTAGGAGTGAGGTAGGCTGGATGTATTTCCTGTTGATCCAGGCATTTAGGGAATAATGAAAGAGAGAGCAAGAGATGGAGGTATCCCCTAGCCTTGCATGTAGCCTCATGATACCTATAATCCCCTGCAATATCCTGATCTCCGCTGGCCTCCTTCCTGAAACAGAACTCCTCCAGGTCTCACTCATCCTCAATCTTTCTTTTCTTTCCAAAACTTCCCATCTCCAAAACTCCTGCTCTTTGTTCCAACCCTCCCTTCTTACTTCCTCGATGTGTCTCTGAAATTCACTCTGCTGTCACCACAAAATTCAGCTTTGTGCCCCGGAGATACAGGTAAGAGGTTTCTTTTTTTTTTTTTTTTTTTTTTGTTTGGGTTTGGGTTTTCATTTTAACCTTCAGGACAAGAAAATGTAATGCTGTGTATTGATAAACTGTAAACCAGAAAATGTAATGCTTGTGCTGATGATAAACACGAACCCATTCTGAGAACAAAGATATGTGTGCAGCAAACCTTCCCCTGATTACTTTCCTTGCTAATGGTTTTTCAGTACCGTCTCATGAGCATGAACTGGAACAGGCCGGAAGGTGACAGAAGAGGAAGAAAAGTCACCTTTTCCAATCACACGTCTGCTGAAATTTCCATTCACCCTCCAAGCAAAAAGATGTGACCAGTCCAGACTGGTGATCATGTTCTCCAGCTACTATGGTTTGGGGGTTTACATCAGCTGGTGCAGCTTTCAAACTGTTTCATGTGTAGTACAGTAGAAAACATTTCTTTTCCTCCTTCTCAGAATGGTGCACTAAAATCCAGGAGCATTTTGGGAATAAGGGTGGATAAGAAGTGATTGAGGTATTTAATGGTAATTTTACTGAATTAATAGTCACAAAAATAATTTGCTGCAATTTCATAAATTTGCTGATATATTGGATGACAGGAGATAATGAAGATGTCCCATATCCTAGCAATGAAAACTTAAGAAACATTCTTTCAATCGATATTTTACCTAATAGGTAATTTTGTAGGAGATGCTGTCACTGATTCCAGTGGCAATGGCTGTTTCACTCTGTTGGGTTGAAGCCTGAAATGATTGATAAACACTTTAGGGACATGTTATGATTTTATGCTTGCTACAGTCACAAAATCACAGAATGGCTGACTTTGGAAAGGATCGTCTGGTTCAACTCCCCTGCTCAAGCAGGGACACCTAAAGACAGCTTCCTAGCACCATGTCCATCTGAGTTTTGAAGATCTCCAAGGATGGAGAATCCACCACCTCTCTGAGCAAACTTTTGCCAGGGCTTGGTCATCCTCACAATAAACAAAGTGTTTCCTAATCATCAGAGGAAGCCTCCTGTGTATCAGTTTGCTCTGGTCCTGTCACTGGGCACCACAGAAAAGAGTCTGTCTCCATCCTCTTTGCATCTTGCCTTCAGGTATTTACATACATAGATAAGATTCTCCCCAAAACTTCTCCTCTCCAGGCTGAGCAGGCCCAGCTCTCTCAGGCTTTCCTCATAGAATAGATGCCCCAGTCCTTCCCTTATCTCTGTGGTCCTTTGTAAAGGATTCTCTCTTGTATGTCCATGTCTGTCTTGTACCAAGGAGCCCCGAAACAGTGTGTGGCCTCACCAGTGCTTAATAGCAGTTGCCTCCACATGCTGGGGGGAATACTTTTCCTGATGCAGCCCAGGATACCATTGGCCTTGTTTGCTTCAATGGTACATTGTTGACTTATCTTCAACTCGTTGTTCACCAGGACACACAGTTCCTTTTCTGCTAAGCTGCTTTCCCTAGATTATACTGGTGCATGGTTTTCCTCCGCAGGTGCAGGACTTTGCAATTCAACTTGTAGAACCTCAAGAGATTCCTGCCAGTGCATTTCCCCAGCCTTTTGGTGTCTCTCTGGATAGCAGTATGACCTTTGGTGTATCAATCACTTCTCCCAGTTGCATGTCATCAGTAAACTTTCTGAGAATACACCAAACCCCATAGGCCAGATCATTAATGAAAATGTTTAACAGGACTGAATTGAATATTTACCCCTGGGGTACACTGCTAGTTGTTAGTGTCTGACCAGACTGCGTGTCACTTTGCACCATGCTCTGTGCCTGGCTGTTCAGCCACATTTCAATCCTTGCTGCCTGCTTATCCAGCCCATAGTTCAACAGCTTTTCTATGAGGATCTTATGGGAGATAGTCTCAAAAGTCTTATTTAAGTCAAGGCAGACAATATCCACTGCTCTCCTCATCTACCAAGGCAGTCATTTCATCATCTAATGTTATCAGACTGGTCAAGCATGACTTCGGCTAGGTGAAACCATGCTGACAACTCCTGATGACTTGTCTTTCATGTGCCTGGAAATGGTTTCCAGGATTAGCTGCTCATGCCTTCCATTGAGGTGATACAAACTGTTCCCTCGGTCTTCCTTCTTGATTTTCTTGAAGATAGGAGTGACATTTGCTTCCCTCTACTATTCTGGCATCCTTAAAACAATGCAAATGAGGCCTTTCTCACTACTGTTGTTTTATATACGTGTAAGAAGTAACCACAATAAAAAGCAACTCTTCCCACAGGGTTTTAGCCAATAACTAGGTTGCCGGCACCAGAGCAGAACTGGAAGAAGCCGGAAGACATCGTTTACATTGAAATAAAACTATTTGCACAGCCTCAGATTTCTGCTGGTCTGCAATGTGGGGCTTTTTTTTTTTTTTTTTTTCATACATATATAAGTATCTTCTTAAATCTGCTGGGGTGGAAACTGTTTTTTAATCTATGGGTTAGACAGTCTACTGGGAGAACTCTGACAGATGATTCATTCTTTAGAAAACTAACACTAACATTAATTTTGTTAAGAAATATGAGGGGAAGCAGGACCATGATAGAAGACAAAATATGTACACATTTTATTAAAATGTTATGAATGCTTAAATCAGCAATTACTGTAGAATTTCCTCCAAACTGGGAAGATTTATCATAGGTACAACTGTAATGCATACAGTCCCTCCACTTCCTACATGAGGTAAAATGTGATTTTTTTGTGGAAAGGATTGGAGTGACACTTCTTTGTGTGCTGGATTTTTGTTTCAATTGAAAGTGCCAAATGTAATAGACAACAGAGGAGTTCTTGCCTTTTCTTTAAGGAGGCACTGATCTCTCCTCCAGTTGCTATGTTTACAAATTATTTTACATAAACAATTGCCTGCGGGATTTCTAACCATTTGGAGATTTGGTTGAATTTAAACAAAAGTGTTCTGATATTAAAGGGGATTCCCAGGTTGACTGGTAAAGTAATCCCCTAAACCCATTTTCCACATGGATAAAATCAGGCTACACCAACCCTTTTATTATTTATTTTGTTATTTTTTAAATGTTTTAATTTCTTAGGTTAAGGTTATATTAATTTAAATATCTTCAGAACAATAGGATTATTGTACAAATAGGACCCAAAGTTGTTATTAATCCTAAACGCATAACCTGAACCTGTGCATGAATAAGTCAATAGCTGCATGCTTGTGCATGCACACTCTTATTCTTCCCTTCTTTTTAGGATTCATTCTCTTGAAACCAATTGGTTTATGTTGTTTCAATATTTTAGTTGATTGTTATAGAGAAGGCTGTAAATACACACAATGGGCTGCCAGGTACAACAAATACATGCATGCTTATTTTCTAAGGCAGTAAATGTTTTCTGGAAAGTCCTAGTAGCCAAATTACACAAGCCAACAACATAAATGCAAAGTGATGTGCTTTTTACTGCTGTCTTTTTGAGGAAAATGTGGATCCCATTTATTTATTTATTTATTCATTTATTAATACAGTATCTGCAAACCACCTGCAATGGCAGCCTCTTCTGCAGACTGACTGGCAGCCTGGTTTCTATGGCAACCAAAAAAAAAAGTGAAGTGAAATGAAAGCAGTGAATGCCTCAGCTTTACTGGTAGCAGGGAAAAAAAGGAGGCCTCATTTACATTCTGGTGCATAAACCAGCTAAGTGATGTTTCCTGAATAATTTCTGGTGGCTTAAAACTGCACATTCATGTGGAGTTTAAATTCTCTTATTAGGACAGAATTAAAATTCCCCATAGCAATTTATCTGTACAGATTTGAAGTGGGGGAAAAAAGCAAACAACTGAAATTTTTAGTTAATTGTTCTGCCTGCTTTAAAAAGAAATAAAATGGATTATTAAATTATAATTACTAAGACAAGGGAGTTGGTTGGAAAGATTTCTTCATCTGTGACACAAATATGTTGTGTTGAGGAAACATCTGCTAAGCTAAATGACCCATTTTTAAACAAACCACTTAAGAAAAGAGAGAAATCCAAATGCAAACAAAGCTCCTTTTAATATCTTAGACAATTCCTTTGACAATAATGCATTCCAAGGGGATGTGTGTATACTCTGATTGTAGCACTTCTGCCTTTTGATTTATTATTGTCCTCAATACAAGCAGGGCCTTAAACCTGAGGCTTTGAAGTTCTACGATGACAAAGGTGAATAATAACGAATATATAAATAAAAGTTGCTTACAAATAACAATAAAAATGTATTTTTTAATACAGAATTCATGAATTTCATGAATGCCTTTGTTCCTAAAGTCATTTATAGAAGAATTATCTTGTATTAAGAGAAGTATCTTAACTTTGGGATATAGCTATCAGTTTGTGAGAAATCACCTTAAAAGATTAAAAAAAAAAAAAAAATAACTGATATGCTCAAAACAACTTTCTGGCTTTAATTTTAGTCAGCCCATTAAACACGTACCCAAGTCCAGTCAGAAGTCCAGAACTGTTTACTTGTCCACTTTTCTCATCCTTTCAGGATGAAATTTTGGTCTTGCAGTGTGTGTCCAATCTTGTTGTAGCATAGATGAAGCTATGGGTACAAGACCTAAAGGGCACCTCAGCTACTTCCAAGGCCAGGGTGACTTCTTGGAGCCTAAAATGCAGCCAGGCTGCAGGAAAGAGATCAAGTTCAGGTGGGCTGCAGAGTCCAAGACTTCACCTTCAATAGAAGTGACCTCTTTTAGGAGCACTTTTGCCAGGGCTTTTTAGTAATAGACCTTTAATTCTGATTTTTCCTCTATGTGCTGAACTCACCAAGACCAATTCCAATGATTACTGTAGAAAACATGTCAAGATTTTATTTTTTTAATATTAAGCAAGATGATTTCACTTGAAATCTGTGATTTTTTTTTTAAACCCAATCAACTGGAATAATGAGATTGCATGAAAGTTTTTGTTTTACTTTTTTTAAAGAAAATTTAAAGATCTTGGTTTGAAAATATGAAACCTGAAGACCTCAAATCCTTAATGTAAATAACAGGAGAACAAAATTAAGAATTAATGTGTCGTGACTTTTGAGATAAGCTCATGAGGTTTATTGAAGGCATTCTGAGTCCATCCGATCATGCATGGCTGCAGAGGATTAACTTATTGAGGAATAAATACTGGACTGTTCGTTTTAGGAGACTTTATAATTTTATTTTTTTTGTGTGAATGTATGTAGAATATAAAAAATATGTACTTATATTTTTTTTTTCTCAAGACATGCTTAATTACATCACTGTTGTACAGCAGTATGAAGCCTGTTGCTTTATTTTTAAGATATCTTTCATTTTAGGTATATAAATGGTCTGAGAGATACCAGCAAAGAGCAGATAGCTTCACAAGAAACATTTGAAAGCTGTTTCCCTCCTGCCAGAAGCTTTTCAAGCTCTCACTTTGTCTGGCTTCAGTGGGATTCCTCTGTGGGAGAGCTCTCTCTATGCCCCACCGTTTGTAGTACAGTTACATGACCAGTTCTGTGCTGATTAATGCATTTCCTCAACACCAGTGGCTACAGCCCTTTAAGAGAACTAAATCCATGCATCCACTTCTGGAAGGGTGTATATTCAGAGCATTCAAGTTGGGTATGTGGTTAGACTGTATATTGACAGTGCATGAGCTCTAGGGGATAGCTTTCAGAAAATAGCTGGAGATCTGTAAGTCCAAGGGGGAAGCCTGAAGTCACTGATGTGGTGCCAGTGCTAGAGCAGAACAGTCACACAGAAAAAGCTGGAGGTTGTTTGGTGTGACTATTGTTGTGAGTGGATTTTTAGCAGGTCAGCTCAGGTCCAGTCCAAGTCCAATCTGGTCTTGTCTACTTCAAATGAACTGCTGCAGAGTAGTCTGAGATAGTAGAGATCTCATGATACCTCTTCCAGTTAGAGGATCTTCCTTGGTTGTGACACTGGGCACTTATATAAACACTAGAGTCTAGAAAATGCAATCATACAAAAACCCCCCAAAACTTGGAGGGTTCTTTGTTCCTAGTCATTTTGTGTCGTAAGAAACTGCCAAAACCAGCTTTAGCCTCGTTCATTAGATTATTTTTGGGCCAACAAAATTGTGTTTTTATCTACTAGTTTTGTAAACATGGACTTCTTCAAAGGTTTTTCATTTTTATGTTGCAATGTTTCAAGTATTACAAGGCATAATATCATCATTATTTTTGATGGATGAGTTAGCTTTTCATAAATTTTGCAGTTGCAAAATTTTGGTTTCAGTGGGTGAGCACTATGGATCAACTGTCCTATTTGACAAATAATCACAACAATGTTCAGACAGTTTATCATTTGACCAACTCTTCTATTCCTACAACAATAGGGAACCGTATAATACCAGTACTGATGGACAAATTGGATGACTTTTCTGTATCAGGAAAGAAGGATATTTTCTAGCAAGATATGACTAGTAGAAGGAATTCATTATTCTCTTGCATATTGTAAAAGATACATCTGCCTACTCCTGCCTGCCATATCTTTGGAAAGAAAATTTTAAGTGACAAGATTTACCTACTTGGTCCTCTTTCTCTTATTTTTTTATAATGTGGCACCAGGAACTAGTTCTGCTAGAACTAGTACCTTATCAAATCCCTGAATAGCTTCAAACAGCTACAAATTATGCTCTAAGAAAGGAGAGAGGAAAACCCTTTTTCTTTCCTTAAAACAAGGAGATTTTTTCCCTTAGACTGAGTTTATGGAAGTAACAAGGATTTAGGGAATCCTCCATGTATTTTTAAACTGACACAAAAATATAATGACACTGTGATCATCCATATGTTGCAAGATGGACCCTCTCAATAAAGTCACCTGGAGCCAAAATTCTCTGTTTCAAAAGGTCTGCAAAGTCTAAACAGGTATGAAGCCCATATTGACAAGATATATGCATGCCATATTTAAAATACATAGTCTTTTCTCCCATTAGATGCATAAGATCATGTACATGCTGGTCCTTAATACGGAAAGAAAGGTTTTATTTTGTATCTCTGCCAAAAAGTAGTGGTGAATTTTTGTTCTTGGAATGTGATTTGCATTACTTTTTTATCATCATTATTCAAGATCTAAAATGATTCCATATATCATTTGTTTGATGTGATTTTGTTGCTCAAGAGAAATTTATAGAATGGCAAACTTGAATTACACACTTGAAAGCTGTAACATTGGAAATCTGAAATTGAGATTGCTCTGAGTTTGACCTACTATCCACATGTTGCCCTTCAGATTGTCAACAATATTTAGGCAAATCTTGGGAGTAGCCATGGAATATCTATGTCATTAATAGACAAGTGACTAGTCAAAGGAAAAACCTAGTAGAAAGCATAAGAATAATTTAATGTTTTTATTTCTTCTACTCAATTGCCCTTCTTGCAAATGAAAAACCAGTTCAGCCTCAAACAAGACTGTAAAGTATTCTTGAATAAAACTTCCTCTCCATGACAGGAGAAAATGTCCTTATTTTCTAAGATTGCAAACTAGATTTGATCTGATTTGCAATTACAGATGAGCCTTTAAATATGAGGCAGCTTTTGGTTGTGTTCTGGGTCACAAGCATGAGGCACCTCAGTTTCCACATGAAAGACTTCACCTTCATTGCTCAGACCCAGCAGACTGTGCCCAGCAGGCAGACGCTATAGATGATGATTTCATCAATGAGGTTGCTTCCCTGCTTTGCAGCTGGCAGAAATTTGGGAGCTCCTTTCTCTCTGCCTTACTTTCTTGTAAGCAAGTAGTAATGCATACATTATTACCGGTAAGTCCAGCTGCTTGAAGTCTGTGGAGCTTACTCTGCTCTTTCTCCTCCTAGTAAAAGTGAGCTGCTCCCAGAGCACGTTGCCTTCTGTCACCTACATTTTTAACTAATTTCTCCCACTTATCAAGAATCAAATATAGAAAATAGTCCTACATAACTGCTCTTCCAGTCTTCTGAAAAGAAAAAAGAAAAAAGAGAAAAGAGAAAAGAGAAAAGAGAAAAGAGAGAAAAGAGAAGAGAGAAAAGAAAAAAATAAATCTGCAATGCATTCTGAGAAGTTGCTGGACTGACTGTGTCCTGCTAAATTTCTTTCCAAGGTTTTCAGTAGAACTGTGAGTATTACCTTCCATCCTACATATTAAAGTTTTCTGTTAATAAATAACTGTACTCAACAACAACAAAAATAATCAGTTTAGTGTGACCTTATACTTCTTTTAATCTTTCTACCACAGTACAGTGCTGTTAACAGCTTTGTCTCCCACTCAGTGCTAAACCTCAGGCAAGGGCTGCTTAATTGCAGGTCCTGATGAACACATCAGATCTAATGGATTTTTTGGGATATCCATCTCCTTCTTTCTCCCATTTATAGTACACAACTGGTCTGAGTATAAGCAAAATAGGTAGCTGTATGGAGCATCAAGCTGTAAGGAATTAGACTGCTGCTCTTGCCCTCAAGCTTGTGCTGCATTTGCCAGATATCTGGAAATCCTCCAGTTTGCTGGGGGTGCTGCCCTTCAGGGAGTGTGTAGTGGATCCTGCACCAGTTATAGCAAAATCAGTGAGCTTTAATTCTTGGCTCTGACCTCCATAGCACACATTGACCAGAACTGAAGTTTATTTTTGCTCACAATACTGACATCTCTTCTGTCTTCCCTGACAAAAATCAATAGCTGTAGTCTGTCTTGGGACTGTATTAAAACTTCCCTACGTTGTGCTAAGTAGGTCAGCATTTTGATTGGTTTTGAAAGCTTCATTTTTCATCTGTTTATTCACCATATTTCATTATCCCCAAAACAACGAAGAAAGATCCCTGTAGCAAAAGCCACAACATTTTTTGCAAATAAAGGAACTTGAGACAGATCCTCAGTTTGAAAAACTTGTCTATGTGTAGATGTGATTTTGACAGTATTTCAAAACTTGGCAATATTACAATTCTAGGATACTCCTAATTCTGACATTTATATTGGTGTGAATGGTTTTGTATAAACATACCTACATACATGCATACATAGACACATGATAATTTAAACAGAATGATGGCAAATGGAGAGAAAGAATGCTTTCACAAACAGCTGTAAGTGTGGAAATATGATTCTTGAGGAATAACAGCATTACAGATTCTTGTAAAACTGCAGTTGGAGCTGAGCAAAATGCCATAGATTCTTCTCTTTCCTTTAAGCTGGTAATTTTTATATGAGATTACAAGATCAGATTCAGTTGGTAGTATCCTATACTGTTAAGACTGACTCTATGATGAAGTAGGGGAGCCAAGAAAATATGATCTTTACAGATGTAATTAGAAGTATTATTTCTGCAGTGTATCCTGATCAGAGTATTTCAACCCCAACTTTGGGTTGTTCATGGGATTGTGGAACATTCTTTTTTTCTGATTTGCGCCCTAGTATAAAAATTGTAAAATCTCAGTGTACAGTTGATTAAAAAAGTATCCAAGCTGCTCCATTCTTTTGTGGGAAAAATCTAATAAAATAACATCTCTACCCCTATTTATGGTGAAATTCCACAGTAATAATGTGTTATACTGGTGATAATTTACATTTAATTTCAGTTCTAGGGACTCAGTTAACTGTTAAGCTGCTTCCTTAAACCATTACAATCCATCAGACTGTTTGCAATTTCAAATACTTTCAGTACCAGATTAGACATATATATACAGTTTTCAACAGGGAGTGACAGCAGAATTTTAAAACAAATAGATCCAAGTGAGTTGTTAATATGCTTCTAGAACACCTCTGATTTTTTTTTTTTTTTTTTTTTGTGAAAGGGTATTGCATGTTTACCAGCTGCGCAACTACATCCTGTCCTGATACAGAATTAGGCTACAAGCATCTGTAGGGGGCTGTGATTATTGAAATGAGCAGATTAAGTGCAGTTAACCAGAGAAACATTTGGGGTATTCATTTAAGAAGTCTGAGAGGAAGTTTTAATGATGCTTGTGGGTGGAATGTGACATTGTGTTGCAGGTTTTAGAAGAATAATTGTGGAATGTCATTTTGGATGCATGACCTCTTTGCTGGATTAAATGAAGACTGAGTATAACTGTAATATGGCATATTCCCTGCAATTTCTGCTTAGAGTTGTCTATAAACTGTGCAGACCACTGGAAGAGTGAGAAATGTCAGAGATTATTATATTAGAAAAGGCCATGACACATGGCTAGATTGTCTCCTAACCATTATCTTTTTTGTCAGCTCAGACAACAAGGTGGCAATCACAGGTTTTTTGAAAAGGAATGTGTTGCATGTTGCATATATTTTTAGAAGGCTGGTTATCTACAGTTTATGAAAAATAAATTATTCTTTCTGTTTGAGATAATTCTTTTCATTAATATTGGGCTAGGTCCATTAGTATTTTTCTTGAGTTGGAATGTCCTTTTTTGAGGCCAGATGTAAAAAATATTTTTCTACATTAGAGATGGATGAAAATGTAACTTGGGCTACAGATGTCCCTCATTTAGAATGGTACTTTCTACTGTGGAGAACTGCAGTTGTCTGTTTCATGCACTACTCTTACTTGAAAGTTCTTTCTGTACTATCTTTAGCTTAATACTAAGTTGGTAGATGAAATCATGTTGGGATTATGTTTAATACTGTACTTTTTTTTTTTAATACTGAACTTTTCTGACTAAACTACTTTTTTTTTTTAGTACTGGAGGAAAATACTGCTGGTACAGAAACTTTCAAGCAAACAAGTCTTTTAAAATACTGTGCTAGGAAGAAATATTCTTAATACTCTGCAGTATGTGGATACAGTCTTTAAAAAATGCTAACACTGCAGTGAAGCATAAGGCAAACTTCTTAAAATGTGTTGCAAAAGGTCATTTGAAAACATCATCTCTCTTACCCTTTAAAATATGTGAGCAATGGAATTCCCCTGTTTCACTGCCAGCTCTCTTGAGTCATAAGAAATAAAGAAGAGTGAAGAAAATATTCTGTTAATAACAATGTTTCCATTGAAAATGCTATCAACAGTATCAACAGCAGTGCCAACAACTCGAAGTGTAACCTTCCCGCATGGTTGCCTGTATGCAGCAAGAATGCATCCCTCTCCCCACGTCTGCCCAGATGCTCATTACAACATGATGAGCCCTCCACAAGGATCCATTGTACCATAATGAGCATGATGACACTCCTGCAGAGAAAATGCATCAGATGAGGGTGTGGGATAACTGCGAACAGCATTATAACTGTGACTGTTTGTACTAGGTGCTAGCAATGCTACTGAGACTATTTTGCAGAATGAAGGAGCAGCTACGTAAGAGTGGTTATGCTATGAGCTCATTAAGCTTTCCAAGACATTAAACTGTTTTTGTAATATTTTTTAAATACCCATATGGAACCATATCTCTGTGGAACTCTTTTGTTTGGTTCAGAAATAGAGGGCTACGACAAAAACTTCATTGTGTAAAAATACCAAATTTAGACTTGGAATGAATTTATATTTATTGAAGATGCCAGCTGGATTTCTATCAGGCCATCCCAAAGATGCTGTAGCTCAAATATGTTTTCTGTATCCTCATGTAGGCTTTTCCAAGTTTACTTACCTGCTCTCTGTGTAAATGCCTCATCTACACTGTCTTTGCAGATTACAGAAGAGAGAACTTTGGGCCTTACATTTACCAATATTTTTGAAAGAGACATATTTGAGAAATTCTCTGTAGGTGTCTAAGTAGAGAGGGTAGTTTGCTGGCCCCCTCTGGTATCTACTGGCCGCATTCACATCATCCTTTTTTAAGGGTCATGAAGCACAGCGTGGTCATTAGCTTTTAATAACTGTATGTTTGCCTTTTCAGTTCAAAATATGTAAACCAATGAAACGTGTTGCAATGCACCAAAGCTGTGTGGATCTTTTTTCAGGAAATTTTTCACATGTCCTGAGGTACCTACCATTAGGACAAGTTCAGATGTCTGAGGCACAGATCTCTCCAGGAAACTGCCTGGGGCTGTCATGGAATGACAGTCACAAATTGAGACAGTCCCTATCTATGTTTCCTGTCCAGAGTAGTTCCTATTAGTTGAGGCTAGTCTCTCTCTCAAAGACAAGGAGCTGACTAAACTCAGAAGGTGCCCAGAAGAGATCTAGAAGTTCAACAGGGGTGGTAGGCAGACAGACTGGAGGCACATGAAAGGTTAGGCCACGTGGCTGGGTTTACTCAGACTGGTATCTTTCAGTTTCAGTGGAAAGCAGGCACTCTCTTGAAGTCCTGTATGATTGCGTATAGAAGCTGAAGTTGTGCAGAAAAATGAATCCAAATTAAATCTTGCAATAAGGATGTGCTGGTACAGAAAAGACTGTAGTAGGCTTGGCTTCTTTCAACCGTGGCTGCAATAGGTCCGTCAGAAAAGATGAACTGTGCTCAAAAAAAATGATTGCTAGGAGCCACAGGTCCCACTAATTCCCTATCAGCCAAAAGAAAGATGCAAAAGGTGTTTTAGTGGACCAGTGAGCATCACTGCTGTTAACGTGATCCTTACTGCTCATGTACAGAGGTGTGTAACTCTGACATCAGTTTACCTTCTGGAGGTTTCTTCTGCTGTTAAGCAATAATTGCTGCTTGGTCAGTGTAATGATCTCACACCTCTTTTTTGGTGGCCCATCATAGACTTATCTGCCAATGTTATGTAAATAGAGGGTGATTTGATTTGTTAGCCAGTAATCAATAGCTGGATAATGCAGTAGATGCTCTTTCTTAAGCACATAGTGTTGAATGGGGTTGAGCTAAGAAACCACATAACTCCAGTCACTTTTCCAAAGTATTAATCTATAGTAAAACCACCACACAGCAGAAATCAAACAGCATGAAATAGGATGTTCCATTGTATTGAATAATTTCTCAGTAGAGCATCAACGACATTTAGGATAGTGAAAAGATTTTTATGAGTGTAGCAAAAAGGAAAATTCTTATGCTCCTTTGGCCTGCACTCACCACACCTGACAATCTCTATATATCCTTTTCTGCACTCTGTTGACTTCCTAAAGAAATAGCAATATATGAAGTACTGACAATGGGCAAACAAACAAAAGCAGTTATTTATTAGTATCTATTTAAAGATAATTGAACATTAAACTAAATCCAAATTGCTTTTATTCATCAGCACTTTTGTGTTCATTTCTCATACTAAAGATTTAAGCTGTTTTACTAAAAACACCTGTGAAGAGCAGACTTCAAGAATCCATTGAAAGCAGGCATCAAATTGTTCATTTACAATCATGATGTAAGTCAACAATCAACGTGCTATGCTGATTATTTAGGAAAGCCTGAGACATACAGGGTAGCTGATTTCTTGGGTAGATGAGGAGGCTGGAGGATGTTGTGAGGACCAAAATATGTCATATTAAGTAGAATTCATTGCATGGTGCTATGGCTGATCTACAGGAACCCTAGCTCCCTGGTACATGTATTCAAGCATATTAAATTGGGCTGGCAGTCAGGTCAGAAGTGGTTTAATATTGGTTTGATGACTAACCTGCTCTTTGACCTTGCATGACTCTACATTTCTTTTATAGGTGTTTATTGCTTTGGTTTGTAGAAAAGACCTTGTGTTGGATTCAGGAAAGGCCTCAGCTCCCAGAGAGGAGCCCCTGGGAGCATCCAGCCTTCACTGGAGAAAGCACAAGGTTAGTCTCAGAAAAAGATGGAAACTCACGATGATACTTTTGAGTTCCTGCTTGGCTCCCAGAGCCCACACATTTTGATTTATTTCTCATGCATTAGTCCAGGAACAAACATAGCTCCTGCTGGATCAGGGTCTGCCAGGTTTGCCTGCAGCCCAGGGTAAGAAAGAGCCCAGTCTCAACAGAGACCTTATGGTAAGACAGGAACACAGAGGTGAAGAAACAGTAAGATTATTCTGGTCCTTCAAGGGATTTAGTAGGAGCTATGTGTCTGACAGATGCTGATCCTGGGCAATTTTTAGTCATTTTGGATATGGAGGCAAGGAGCATAATGGATGTAAAACCCTCTAGGGAAAGAACTAGGACAATAATTTTGGATAGTGAACTTTTATTTGGATCTAGATGTTCCTTCTGGGGACCTGGCTGTCAATTCACTTCAGGTATCTCCTAGACTAACTAGTTTATCTTGTCTCAATTTTAATTTAAATTCTCAGTCATCTTTGATTTCAGTTCTATGTTTTATTTTTTTGTTTAAAGACACTGATTCATAGCTATATCTTGTGTACTACAGTTCTCCTGTAGTGATTAGAATATAGTATGCTCTTTCAGTAAAACCCTGTGGTAGCTGCTGACCCAGTTGTAACAACAAACTAAACAATCTATCAGCAAATATTGATTTTCTCCTTGTTTAAGATTTTTGTTCTTTCAGAGTATATATATCATGGAGCTGAGAGACTTGGAAATGGACTACTTGCTGTAAGCCTGAGGAAGCTTAATGAGCCTCCCATTCCTCTTCATCAGGATGCGCAAGCAATGTAGAAGTCATTGTCGAGATGCCGCCAAAGAGCTGCAATGGGGTTACTCCTTTGAAAGCCCTGAGCTTAGTAATTGTCAGGCTGAGATCAGTGGCAGTCTGAATTTCAGCTTTTTTTCTGTTTCTCCTGGGGCAAGAAAGTTGGATCTATCCATGTTTTCTTGTTAACTTCTACCAGGCAGAAAATGTGGGAAATTTGTGTGATCTTCCTTTTTCATAAGTAGCTGTAAACTCTCCTTCAGAGACTTTCTGCCTACATCTCAGGAGCAGCAGCTACCTTCTGTTGTATTTCCCTTCAAAGCTCACCTCTGTGCAGAAAATGATTTAAATACCTGACTCATTGGGATTAGAAAGGAAGCTGCCAAAGGGATTCATGCTGGAGAAAAAATGACGGAAGTGGGATAACTGCAGACAATGTAGGTAGAAAGAGGGAATTAATAGATCTGATAGTATGTGTGTAAATTGTTTGGCTTTGCTTTGCTTGTAATTGTTTGTAACAGCATCACAGAGAACTGGATCTGAGGTTCCTGCAGGCAAAGCTGGTTCACCTGACACACTTGTCATCACCAAGATTAGCCTCTTCAGATAAAAGAAGCAAGGTGCTACACTTGCTTCCCTGTGTTGATCACACCTCTAGAGAGCTCCAGATTTCAGGCTCCATACAAAGCTGAGCACCTCCTTGGCAATGGGGCTGCTGGGTGAGCCTGCCCTGCACTGTGGCAGTACACACATATCCTGGGTATCCTCCATATGTGTCCAAGGCAGTGCTGCTGAGAGTCCCTGAGTGTTGCAGGAAGGAGTGTGGGTTTGCAGTGGATCTCACCATCTCATTGGGTTGACAGCTGAGAGCTGTCTGGCAGAATCAGGATAAAACTGTTGCTCAGATAAGCTGCATATTAATCTGCATTGTTTTGTCTGATAGACTTCAATAGATTACTCATCTCTTGAAGAAAAAGAATAAGCAAGACTTCCTGTTATTTGTTTTTATTTTATATTCCCTTTGTGTTTTTTTTTTCCCTTTCTATGTTTTCTTATTCTTCCCTATGCTTCTTAAAGGTGTTCCATTAGAAAATGGCTGCCATGTCATAATTACTTTTTTTTACTGTTTTCTACCAGAGTTTTTTCTAAACAATTCCCTGTGCTGATCCTCCTCCACCCCAAGGCCCAGCTTTTGTCAGAAAACTCTCCTTTTAAGATTTTTGTATTAATAAAATTATTATATTCCAGAATAACAACTGAAAGAAAGCAAAATCAATAATAGGATAAAGAGTAATCTTAGACAAAATTGCAGTCAATGAGATGATTACTTTCTCTAGTCAGGAAGAATGAAGCTTCATTAGGATAGGAAAATATATCCAGTTTCATATTTCATTTTCTGTTCTTAACTGTCATTGTACTTCCTTTATACTTCCCTTTCAAGGCAGAGCGCAATGATTGTATCAGGTTTCTTGCACAAGACCCTTGCCTTTCCTCCATGTGACCCCTTGAGGTGCACTTCTGCTCTAAGATATAGAAGAAACTAGGCCAAAACAGGAGTGGTTACAGTGTAAAATGTAAATGGTGGTTCTGACAAAACTTCCAGTTGAAGAAAGACCTCTTTTATTTCTACAGAAGGTGCCTACTGGGGTGACGTCAGGCAGAGATTCCATTTCGAATGCCATCATAAACGTGTGGTGGGAATTTTGCCCACCACAGCTCCCAAGCTGGTTGTTACCTCCTGGGACAGAGAAGACTCTTAAGTCCCTGTGTCCATTCTGGTTCTTTCTCTCTCGTTCGTCAGTGACTCCTGACACCAGCAGAAACCTCCCAGCTTTCACAAGCCCAGCTCCTGAATGTGCTTTTCTGAACGTGCATGTGGATCAGAGGCTGCCTATTATGTTTCGTTTGAGCAGCACCTAGCATATAGAGGACTGCTGGCGTTAAAGAAGTACAGTTTAACATTGGTGTAAAATAGAGACTTTCCCACCTGAAAAAGCTTTTTAAAAACGTTGATGCTAACATCCTATTAGGAAATATTTCAGTAGCTGGACTGATCTGAGTCTGTGATTTTAAATTCTGTATTTCTGAGGATCTAAACATTTCTCATCCCTGTATGAAGGATTTTTACATTTGTTTTGCATGGGTATTTCTCACAGCATCTGAAGGATGGATTTCCACCTTTCTGTCCATTTTTTACAGTAGAGAAAAAAAAGTATAAGGCAAAGGAAGATAGAGTAATTAGCTGTATGTTCTCCAGGGACTATCATATCACTTTGCTATCACAGCAAATGCCTGTGTGGAAATGAATTTCCTGCCAAGCATCAAACACTATCTACTCTACCTAATAATTTATACAGATTTTACGCCTGCATATATGCATGTTTTAAGTATTCTTTTCTTCAGTAGTTAGTGCTATCAGAATGTACCTTTCACTAGAATTTGGTGGTCAATGATACCTAACTACCTTGCCTTACATTCTAGAAGTTACAAGCTTTCAATTGTCGTTTTACAATATCAAGAAAAGAATATATTCATTACTAACATGTCTTAATGAACTAAGATACTAATACAAACATCAATCAGATTGCTGAACAAAAATGTTGTCACTGAAGAATGCTAAAGAGAAGAAGGAAAGTAACTCGAAAAATATGTCAGTGCTCATTAATGAAAATAAGCGTGAGAAGCACCTGTTTAATTTTATAGTATCTCTGTAAAGACAGTCAAAAGTATCAACAAAGAAACATTAATAATACAGAAAGAGGCTTGGGAACAATCCTGTCTGGCCCAGTTACCTAATTAGCACTTTTATCTGCAAATAGCTGTAAAAATCTCTGCTAGGTAAGATGGCTGTATCAGTTGCTACTTTTATTACTAAGCTGCAACAAAAGAGGTTACACTCTGCTTCTTTCATCTGTCTTTTCTATCCCCTCTTTTTTTATATAATTTCCGAGTCAGAGGCTCTGACAATAGCTGATATGGCTTATCTACAGCTACTTCCCATTTTAGCTTCTTGGTAAAACCAGTTCAGTTCAGTCAAAAGATCTATCTTGATTGTGTTTTTCACAATGAATGAAATTCTTTTTCATGGTCTTTATCACATATCAAGAGGTTTTGGAATTAAATACCACCCTATCCTCCCCATCCCCCTCCCATGTACTGTGTTTTACAGCTGGTGACCATACCATGGTGAGGTCCAAGTTCAAGTATTTGTGAGCAGAGCACCTTGGTTAGCTTTAGCTCCTCTCAGTGCTTAAAGTGACAGCTGAAGACATTTGGTTTCCTGCACTAGCTAAGCTCTGTTAGAAATATCAGATTGAAAACTTCACTAAAAATGAATGCAGTACACAATTCTTCTTTGTAAAGCTTGGTTTAGATGAATCCATACCTTAGGTTTGGGTGAAAATGGTGATTAAGTTATGAATTAACCTATCCCAGTTCTGCTGATCTCTTTGGGTAGCAGGAGGACCGTGAGTGTTTCCTACAAAATTAGACTATTTTTATAGGTAATTTCATCTCAGTACAGACTTCATATATTGTAGGTACAGATGTTGAAATGCAGTCCATCTGGGGAATATATAACAGTGCTTTGCAGGTTGCTAACATTAGTTCTAAGGGGATACTAAAATTCCCAGTGTTCATCAGGTGATTAGCCTGCACTTTTGCCTTTACAGACACTGCTTTACTATTCAGTGTCTGAATAGCTGATCAGCAAGGTAGTAGCATACCACAAACATGCTGCTTTAAAAGATACTTCAAATAATAAAAGGAAACTACCTAGAAACATGAAATGTGTTTCTTCTCTGGTCACCCTTTTCTCCTTGCAATAACATCGAAGAAGATGAAAATCTTGCTTTCCAACCTATATGGTGATGAGGCTTTTCTGAGTTGCTCAAAACTGATATTAATTGCAATAACACAGTTCCCTCCCCTCACATTAAACAAAGAACTATCCTCCTCTTTCATGCATAGAGTCCTTTTTATTTCCGCTGGCATTTGATTCAGACAGGACTTGTATGAAATTGTTGATGAGATTCCTAGGGAAGCAGTGAAAATACTCTGTAGTTTTTCATTTCAACTGAACTCAGTGCGTGAATATTTTTCTTTTGATGTACATAATATGGTTTAGTTTAATATGTTGCCAGCCTTGCAGCATCATTCTTCCTTTCCCATAAATCTGTAGAGAGTCCTCTGTACTATTGGAGTTGAGCTGTCAAGGTGTGAAGAGCTATGTCTAAAGACAGGAATTAAACTGGAGGTAGGGTTGAACAGAGAAGGTACTCCATGCAAGTTGTGGAGCTCATTGCCCAAAGGATACCACTGCAAATGAAGTGTATCAGAGAAGAGTAGGTGAGCTCAAGCAAGATAAAACTATTTTGAGTCAAGGAGCTGTAAAGCAGCCTTAAAGCCTTAAAGAGGCAGGTCTTTGGAGAGCATTTGCAATACACATGAAGCTTTGGGTGAACAGAAAATTTCTGTTCTCCTAAGGCATTCATGTTCTTTGGCACTTATAGGTTGCTGTAGAGATTGATGGAAAATAGGATTTCATATGGGTTCACAATGGTGTCACCCCTGCATATTTATTGTTTTATTTGAAAATCATAGTGGTCCCCAAAAAACTTTGGAGTATCTATATCCAGGGGAATTAAAAAAATGCTTTAGTTAGATTTTTAACCTTCTGTCTGGAGCTGTGATGATTGCTCCTTAGCTGTAGCTCAGTGACAAGGGTTTAAAATTACTTTCTGCTTCTAGGGTAGCTCCCATGAAGATAGAGTACACAACATTGTTAATGGCATGTTGCCATACCTATGGAAGAAATGCAAAACTTGAGCATGCATTTAAGCACTTCTCTGGACTGTGGCCTGAACAGTCAGCAATTTACATGTGTAATGACCAAGTTCTTTAGGAGTGCACAGTCAGAGCTTCCTTCTGTGATCAAAGAAAATAAAAACAGCACTGAAAACAAATATCTCAATACTTCAGGTCTTGTAAGTTATCACTGTGAACTCAAAAGCTAATGTTCTCAGAAGATAAAAATTTTCCTACTAAAATTTTTTACATATGGGCCATGTTGAAGTTGTTGGTCAGCTCACAGCCACAGGGCTGGGTATAATGTATAAGACTTTTCTTTCCAGCTTGTCTCTTTTGGCTGAGGGGATGAGGTCTCTATATCCAGTGTAATATTCCCCATCCCTGAGTTGCTGTCCCAGAGACTCTAGTATGTCTGAAATTGCAGGAGGTGTCTAGGTGTCTCAGTTCCCCAGTTTGCACTACTGCAGTAGTACCCTGACTCTCCAATCTCCATTGACTGTGACAGATACAGTACGAAATTACTTTACACAGACACCTATATTTGAGTCCAGACATGGAGCTGAATCCTACTCAGACTGCCTCTCAAAGAACAGACACACAGTCAGTCCTGCAAAGTTACTAAAGAGGAGGTTAACAGCTCCCACTGAGTCAGAAGAACTTGGTGTTGCTACTGTTTCAAGACAAATATCACTAATCCATCTATGTCCATGTATTACAATACAAGATAAAATTCATTAGGGCTCTAGCCTGTTTGTGCTGTAAGAGAAGTTCCACACAACTTGCTGTAGTGAGTATTCTTAACACCTAAGCCATGGGTGGTTGTAATACGAACAGGTCTCTGGGGTCTGCTGCTGCTTTTTATATGGTCTTTCATTTTGTAAAGGAAGGAAGTGCATAGTGAGAAGGTGGTTAATGAACTAATCTGAAGCTATACAGTAGTAAAACCCTAGAAGGTATGTCAAATTATGTTAATATGCATAAGATGCATATCTAACAAGGGAAGATGTAGAATATATGCCCTCTGTAGTATGTCCTCCTCAATTATAAACACAGTCTTCACATTTAGATTGATAAAGCTTAAAAGCCTTGTCCAGTTCTTTGCAATTATTTTTGTTATTCCCCAACTTTTGCAGAAATCACTTGAAAGTTTAGAGGATTTTTTATACAGCCACTCCAGCATTAATGGAAAGCGCATGGAAAGTGCATGGAAAGCACATGGAAAGAACTAATAAGTGGAAGTATGTACTGAATTCTTACTTATTTTTTATTCAATCAAATTTCCACAGTTGCAATTCAAAGCTTAAGGACAGAATGGGTGTAAAAGCTTTCAGTCAAAAGTTCAAAATATTGCTAAGACTAAGTAATACAAAATAGCTTCCCTTTTTTTCTTAGATTGTGATATCATAAACCATGATGCATGGAGTTTTTTAGGATTATTCTACATAAAAAGATGCATCATGGTGCAGTGATGTTCAGATTGATGCCTAGTAGAAGATTTGGTTCATGGTGGTGCTAGAAAAAACATTTGTACTGGTAATGGGACACTAACTAGTATCTCTACCTGTGTCTGCACCATGCCATGGAGACCTATGAAGTTTTTTGGAGACAGCTTGGTGAGGTCTCACTCTTCCATGTGTTTGATGGACACACGCTTTCTTTTCCTTCTTTTCTTTCTTTCTTCTTTTTAAAAATACTGTGTATTGTAACAACACTAACAAATGCCTTTTTTCTGTTCCCTCATTAATATGGTTTTCAGATTCAAACACCTAAATGTGTTTACCGTCTAGGGCACTATGTAGTGACAAGATGTCTAAGCCTGCTTTTGGAGTTAGTGGAGGTCTACAGCATCTGTTGCCATCTGAGAGCTGGGTTATCCCATGTGGCTTCTAAATGCCACTTCAAAAGGTTGCCTGTAGGTCCTACTGTGTGGTCCACCATACAGTCATTGTGGCTGTCCCCAGGTGTCTCAAAAGTATACTCCAATGCTCCGGCAAGTGAATTGAATCCACTATCATGGAAGTTTGGTTACTTTGTTCAGAGTAGACAACTCCATCATAGACATCTGCATTTGGGTGGGTGAATCTAGAACTCGATTCCACCCTCTGAATCCCATTTGTCTCCAGCTACCTCAGCTCTGTCATACTTGGGAATGTGGCAGGAGGAGAGGGATGTGCCAGAGGACTTCCTGAGTATGCCCAGTCGTTGGCTTTGGCAGGCCAGACCTGATGCCTCTCCTGTGCCCTCTTCAAAACTAAAGCAGCATAGGAAATAAATGCATGGCAGAATGCAAGCTTTCCAAAATAATTAGACAGTTTGAAAACAGTGATTAGCTGTGTAAATAAAGACAGCAGTATTGAAAGGAAAAGACAAGCACTGTGACCCACATTAACTGCAAAATTGAAGCCAGTCAGGCTGACAGCGGTGGTTTAAAAAGAAGATAATCCCCTTCAGTTAGACAGACAGCCAATCGTATTCGTTATTGCAATAATTTTTCTCTGCAAACTTTTAAGGGGAATGGAGTCACACCTAGTAAGAAACAGTTTGTAAGGATTACTGAAATGATTCTATCTGATGTTCTTTTCTGAAGTTCTGTGCAAAGTAGCCATATAGACTACAACTAATTATGTAAGTCAGTTTTTTTTTCTTCTAATAGATGGCCTACAGCATCACTGCACATGGGTGATAGTTAAAAAAAAAACAAAACCAAAACACAGAAAAGACAAAAAAAAACCACTAACCTAAAACCACCTTCAGAACCAATTTGCAGTAGAATGACACTTCTGCACTGAAGCTGTAAACAAGATTCCCAGTAAATTAACACCTTCCATCTTCAGCCTCTGCAACTGAAGTACAGCTTAAAAGGATGGGCTGCTGAAAAAGCAAGATTAAGGGTATAGGGTGAATGGTTGTCACTCCTTTGTCACTTGCTAAAAAAAACAAGTTAAGCTTTACAAAGCGCACACTGAGCAGCACATGAGATTGCTGCACATGCCTCAGAGAAGCTCGCATGTCTGACTTACTAGGGGAATGACTACCTGGAGGCTACTGCACCCATACCTGTTGTTCACCTTGCCATAGAGTCTCCTGCCTTCACTCTGGTCATGACCCAATGAATTATGTGAGAATTGCTGCATCTTAGAGTAGCTCAAAACTGTTGCTAGCCAAATATGTCAAATTCCTCCCATAATGAAGTGGCAGAGGAGGAAGTCTTCAACTTCTCCTAAGACCCCTAAAGAAAAGCAGATCTAGAGCTTTTCATTTTTATCCTGTTCTAGACGAGCAAGAAGCACTGTATTTTCCTGCTCTGCTTATTAACTGCTGGAAATGCTCCACTGTTGTTTCATGCCAACTCCCCTGCTTTGGTAGTGCTGGAGGTCAGTTCAAAGCGGTCACAGAAGAATACCCTGGACTTAGACTAACATACTAAGTAGGTGTGGGTCTTTTATGAATCATGTGACATCTTTGCAAGCCCAATTATGGTAATTTGGGATACCCTATGGTGCCTTGGAAGTTACCACCTGCAAATGTCTGGGCATCTGAGAACCAAAGTGTTTATATAACTCTGTACGTTTTGTCCTTGAGGGAGGCAGTGGCTAAAGCTCCAACTAGACTTCATATTAATGAAAATGTAACCTATAAAAATTGTGTTCTGTGCTTATTCATCACAAGTTTGTAAAACCATCAATTTTTCATTTTGATAAATCACTCATTAATACATGCCTGAAAAAACACTGAAAATACTTTGAAGGCTGACTTTACTCTTAGCAAAACACATAGTTATGTTTGCAGTCATTCTTCGATCCTGGAGTGAAATGGTCTGTAGCTGGATGACAGATATATCTTTAATCCGCATTTTCTGAGTTCCCACGAAACAGCCTTGTGTCAACACTTTCTATGGCCTCTGCTGCAGCTCAGATGGATGGAGCTCCTTTCTAGTCACAAGGTGAACCTCATGCATGTGGGAAACCACTCTGTGAGACAAGGCAAAAATGGCTTTTGTACAACAAAGCATATCCTTTGCACTGTGTGTTGTGACACAGCCTGCGTGACAACAAAATGGTTAATATCATAATAGAAAATTCTTTGCCAATCTAGCTTACACATGTAACTACTTTCTCATCTTCTAGCTGCTCTCCTAATAAATGATGCTAGCTGTTGCATAACTGATGATTCAAATATCTCAGAATCCCGTAACCTGCATTCTCAGTGTAACTGCGGAAGTTATTTCCAATAAATTCTTTTATTAATGAAATCTAGCATTAATGCACTATAAAATTTGAGCATATACCATTATGTCTCATTCACTCCAAATTCAAAGTCATCATCTTTAAAAATTACATAGAAGGATGTGAGTTTCAATTACAAGGCATCTTAGTAAAAATGGAACAGGTAGCTAAATGCAGCTAGTTAAGTGTTAGGAAATAGGATGATTATAGGGAGAAAAGTGTGTGTTTTTTTATATGCAATTTTTTTTTGCCATTCAAATGGCACTCCAGATAGTGTCTCAAGTAATATGAAGATGACCTCTGCTGCTCCTCCTTTCATTCTTATAATCACAGCTGTGGTTATTCAGTTGTTGCATGTGACATGGTCTAATTCAGTATAAGCCAGTTTTACTCCTTGTTTCCTCTGTGTTCCTCTAGATAATGTAAGGAAGAAACCTGAAGCAAATAATGTGAATTTAATCAAAGTGTTGTGTAAATGTGTTAGTCTCCATATTTATTTTTAATCACTGGCATTTTTTATATAGTCAGATGTGTTACTGTTCAATTTGGGCTCATAGTCTAATACAGCTAAATCATTAAAATGTACTTTTCAAAGGAGTGCTGGGTTTTGCAGAGCATTAAGAAATTATTCCATCACATGTCAACCTTTTCTGGACAGACACAAACACATAGTTGACTATGACAGCAAGCTCCCCTGAGGAGCACAAGGGCCCATGTCCACAAAAGAAGGTTGGTGCCTGTTCCTAGGTCTGGAGTTCCAAGTCCTGATTTTGGGACCTCTAGTGGGATTTGAGCCATCACTTAGGTGCAACTGGGATCACCAAAGTTGGGAGAAGACCAGAGATCTGTCTCTACTTGCAGCAAAATGTGGACTGGAGCTGGAATCCATTCCCTGAACATAAAGACCATGCACTAAGTATGTGTGACAAACTCACTGTTTTAATTGAAAATCTAGCAAGTGGCATACTATGCTTTCCCTAACACATCATAGTTAGGCCACTTTTGCATGGAGGGGGCAACCTGGCTTTCAAACAGTAAAGAAAATGTCTCTGGGGTCCACCAAGGTTTTGTTTTGTTTATAAAATGCACAAAATAAATAGATATGGAAGGAAGACTGATGCTAACCTTTAACAAATTATGAGATTAACAAGAAACATCCTAGGTTTTTTCCAATCCCACACTAAGATAAAAGGAGACACTTGAAGACAGGCCACTGCAGCAAAATGAACCATTCATAACTATTGCTAATGTACTTTACAGAGTGCCGAAGATTAAATGCATATGAGGACTGCCACAACTATAGGTTTCAAAGCTAAACAATCATATTGTTAACACATGAATTCATCTGGTAATTATACTCAATGGAAGACAGAAATTACACAGATGCCATTACATGAAAACAAATATATACAAGGCATAAATCAATTCAGACAGAACTCTGCCTGAAAATTAGGAGCTGGATATTATGAATGCAACAAGCTTGAGCCTCCTCCTGGACACCCCAGAGCAATACTCCCAACAATGGTGATCTGCTGCTGTGTTAACCATGTTGGGCTGTCTGTGGGGTGCAGAGCAATGATCTGAGCTGTGAAGCTGGGCCAGGAGCAACAGAGCATTATTGGATTGATGCTGCAGCTCACTTAATGAGTGTCTTCTGCCGTGGCTGCAGGCCAAACTCTATGCTGTGCTGCTTTTGCACAGTGGAGATAAGATTTTATTGGCTCTGTTGAAGCCAGTAGGGAAAGGCACATATAAATTAGCTGAGTAAGACTTTCTTGTAATTATTATTGTTGCAATTATTCAAGAGGTAAAGCTTTCAAGCAGCTGCAATGCAGCCATAGTGTGAGCAGGGCAAATTAGGATACCATAAATATCAGTCTAAGTTACCTGCTGGGCCAGCTTCTGTTCTCAGTTATACCCAATCTTATCCCATGAAAGTGCAGGTAAATTTGACCCACTCTTTATGAAAGTAGTAAAACAAATCAGAGCTCAATCAGCTCTGATTAGTTCACAACTACATACACAATTAAACTTTATTTTACATACATAATGGAAAAAGATAAATTAATTCTCTCTAAAAATTGGTCTTGTCCTTGATGGCAGGAAAAATGATCTAAGTCTCATACATCATCAGTTGTTTGACAGCCACACAAACCTGGAATAATTACAATGTTGTGTGCCAAATTATTTCAGATCTTTTTCAAATTAGCTGTGAACACAGAATTGATTCACTTTTATTAAAGTGCTGTAAAGTTTCTTTTGTTGTACACAAAGCTGTCTAGAACCATAGAATAGTTAGGGTTGGAAAGGACCTTAAGAACATCCAGTTCCAACCCCCCTGCCATGGGCAGGGACACCTCCCACTAAACCATGCCACCCAAGACTCTGTCCAACCTGGCTTTCAACACCACCAGGGATGGAGCATTCACAGCTTCCCTGGGCAACCCATTCCAGTGCCTCACCACCCTCACAGGAAAGAACTTCTTCCTTATATCCAGACTTCCCCTGTTTAAGTTTGAACCTGTTACCACTTATCCTGTCACTACAGTCCCTACTGAAGAGTTCCTCTCTTCCTCTCCAGCAATCTTGTAGGCCCCCTTCAGACAATCTACATATTGTCTACAATCTATACATTGTGAAATTTGTGTGCTGGGCAGCAACTGAACATGAATTCCATGTTCTAAAGTCTAACCTGCGACCCTGCCGAAAATATTTGCAGTGGTGTTGCAAATGTTTACCTTTCTAGACACGTGTGCTTTCTGCTTCATCCTCCAGCTCTTTTCTTACATAGTGGATTCTTTCCCCCAGCTTTGGAAGTTACTATCCTTTTGCTTTTAATTGTTTTCATAGCTGTTGTACAAAACTATGCAAACTCCAAACCCCCATATATCTGGTTCACTGGGTTTCTTATCAACTGCATTAAAATAGCTTTTTGTCTGTCATTACCACCTGGCTTCATTTGTTCAGCCTGTTACGGTGCTAACATCACATTGCGGCTATCTGCACAATGCAGCTGAAATCAAAGGAGTCACTAATTTAACACAATGCTACAGAGATGGTAGCCGAATGACAGGCAGTCTGCCTTGCTGGGTGCATATTGAGAACATGCGCATGTACTAAAGTTGTTCTGCAGGCATCCTCCCCTTTGCTATAAATCCTTAAACTCTGGCATTAAATTCACTGAGATTTCTGTTTGGGGTTTTCTTGGTTTTACCTGTATCACAAATACAGAAGTATTGGAGCCTGTAGGGTTTGTGACTCCTTGCAGCAGACTGGTTATTAGCTATAATTCTGTTTCTGTCCTGCTCTGTGGACAATCCATGTATTTACTCAGTCTTAGAGGCTGCTATAGCTTTAACCTTTTCTCTGGTCAATACAGACATCTGTTGTTTGGAGGAATTTCTCAAATTACCTATGTCTTCATCTCTCATGGAAATCAAAATCACATATCCTAGTGTTTTCATCTCTCATAGAAGTTAAAATCACATATCCTACTCTCTTCATAGGAATCTCATGGAATTTCTGAGTTCTGGAGTTTCTAGCTGTGCTACGTAATTATCCATTTACTTTTTCCTATTCTGTGAAAATCTCTATTTTGTTAAAAAAAGAAATGTGCAAGAGTTTAGTGTATCAGCAACAGATTCACTTTCTCTAATGCTGTCCTGAGAAGATTTGTTTCATTAGTTGTTTCCTTGGCAAAAGCTTCCTTGTAATCCATTAGCCCTGTTACTGAAAATACATTTTACTCCCTTACCATCTTTTTCCCCTCAATGTGATAGTGCAAACAAGCAAGTAAAAAGCCTTTGCAAACCAGTGCAACAGCAATAAAATTGCTCTATGTTTATTATTTCATCATTCTCTCTTGTGGTCAGCTCTATATATAGACTTAACACTTTCTTTCACCTCTTCAAATTTTTCTGCAAAATATTTTATACACAAACAGATTCCACAAGAATCAGTCTCTGCAGGTTTGTTTACTCTGGTTCTGCCATGTTTACACCTTTTAAACCCTTTGGTGCGAGTCACCCTAGTCTAACCATTCATATCACATTTGAGATATTGCAGGTATTTCATGATGGTCAAGAATAGAAGATATGTTTATAAATATTTGCTTTTTATTAAAAAGTGCTTCAGCAAATGTTGCAGCACTGCACATAGCCTGACTTCAGGGATTGTTCTCAAAAGCACTTCCCTGCTGCAACCTGTTTTGTCTCTTGAATACTATAGCGGTTGTAGGATACAGCAAGAATTTGGTGAAGTGGAAAGATTTCAAAGAAGGAATACCAATATATAAGAGGAGAGAAAGTGAGAAGAATTAAACTCAAATGCTCCAGGTCAAGGTAGGTAGGTACTATTCATATTTGCAGAGTTAACCCACTCAATATTATAGCGTAATTATGGATTTTATTTAAGAATTACCACATTTGGTTCAGGAAAGGGAATTGTTTTCATGATTTTTGGATGTTCTAACAATTGCATACAAAATTCTGTAATATCAGAGGTGGAATCAAAGAAGCCATAGTCAATGTTTGGTGAACATATTTCTAAACATCGCTTGTGATTGTAGCTAATAACTTACTTGAAGAGTCATTGCTAGGCAAGGTATAGTTTCTGTTGATACAGGAAATTCTCTACTGTCTTAATATAGAAGGCTATTCATGCTAGCATTCCCTGTAACAACAGGAAGTAAATAGATAGTTGTATCATTGGTTACTACTGCAAAAACCTTCAATTGGGAAACTTTGTGCTGGTGAGCTCCCACAGAAACTACAGTTTTGGAGCTGCTGAAAATGGAAAAAAAAATGTCTGATGTATGATCCTATGACCATGGTCCATATTCTAAAAACCATCATCTTCATACAGGGGTCCCTGAACCCATGACCTAAACTCCAGTAGTCAGAGTCTAAATGTGCTAAGGCCATTGTCTCTGTATAAGCAAGGGAATTTTTTAATGAGCCAGGATGAGATCTGAAAAAATATATAAAAGATGAAGTCTTTGGAACTTTTTTTTCCTAGCTTCTTTGAAAACTGTCTTACAGGAAGATCAATAACCTCTAGATTCTTATTTTCAGGAGGAGAAATGATCTCTGTTTCTCACAAGCAGAATGAAAGGCTTTGACAAATCCTCCACTCTTATGGCCTGACTTTTACAGGTTGTAAACATTTGTTTCTTCCACTTCATTGTCAAAATGCTTGTCATTATGCACACTCCTTTTCTAAGCTATGCTGCATAGATGAGTGCTATGAAGGTAGCTGCTGTAAAGAACAGGTCTGTCAGTCTCCCCATCGTAATCACCTCTTTGCTGGCTCAGAGGCAGTGTCAGAATTGGTCTGCAATTGCTCTCAACAGCCCGATGATACATCAGTTCTGATTCTCTTTTACTACCTTGTGGGGAACAGTTGAGGTCTTAGTCATAAATCATTTATCATCAATCCCAGCTAACTGGAGAGATCCCAGCTGACTGGAGATTAGCAAATGTGACACCCATCTACAAAAATACCCAGAAGGAGAATTCAGGAACTACAAGACCTCTGTGTCAGGGAGGGTTATGGAGCAGATGATCGTGAGTTCCACTACTCAGAATGTACAGGACAACCAGGTGATTGGGTCCAGTCAGCATAGGTTTATGGAAGGCAGGTCCTGCTTGAATAACCTGATCTTCTATTACAAGGTGACCTGCTTAGTGGATGAAGGAAGGCTGTGGATGTTGTCTACCTAGACTTTAGTAAAACCTTTGACACCATTCATCAGAGCATTCTCCTGGAGAAACTGGCTGCTCATGGCTTGGATGGGTTAAAAAACTGGGTGGATGGCCAAATCCAAAGAGTGGTGGTGAATGGAGTTAAGTCCAGTTGGCAGCTGGTCACAAGTACTGTTCCCCAAGGTTCAGTATTGGGGCCTATGTTGGTTAATATCTTTAGCAATGATCTTGATGAGGGAATCAAGTGCATCCTCAGTAAATTTGCAGATGACACCAAATTGGGTGGTAGTGTTAATCACCTGAAGGATGGGGAAGATCTGCAGAGGGATCTGGACAGGCTGGATCGATAGGCTGAGGCCAATTGTAAGAAGTTCAACAAGACAAAGTGCCAGGTCCTCCACTTGGGGTACAACAACCCTAAGCAATGCTACAAGCTTGGGGAAGAGTGGCTGGAAAGCTGCTCACCTGGGGGTACTGACTGACGGCCACCAGAACATGAGCCAGCTTGTGCCCAGGTAACCAAGAAGGCCAACAGCATCCTGGCCTATATCAGAAATAACGTGGCCAGCAAGACCAGGGCAGTGATCATCCTCATGTACTCTGGTGAGGCCACATCTCAGATCCTGTGCTCACTTTTGGGTCCCTCACTGTCAGAAAGACATTGAGATGCTGCATGTCCCAGGAAGGGCAACAAAGCTGGTGAAGGGTCTAGAGAGCAAGTCTTATGAGGAGTGGACGAGGGAACTGGGGCTGTTTAGCCTGGAGAAAAGGAGACTGAAGGGAGACCTTATTATTCTACAATTACCTGAATGCAGGTAGTATTGAGTTAGTTGCCCATTTCTTCTACCAAGTAACAGGTGATAAGGTGAGGGGAAATATCCTCAAGGTAAGCCAAGAGGGGTTTATACTGGATGTATTAGGAAAAATTTCTTCACTGAAAGGGTTGTCAAGCATTGGAACAGGCTGCCCAGGGAAGTGGTAGAGTCACTGTCCTGGGTTCCGCAGTAGCAGTCATGTTTTTCCTTTGTGTTAACTGGTGCAGTGCAGTGTTTTGACTTTCAGCTCGGGAACAGAGCTGATAACAAGCGATGTTTTGGTTTGGCCAAGGACTTTGTGAGCCTCATGCTCTGCCATGTGATTAGCCCGGGGTGAAAAATTTCTTCACTGAGCTGATAGGGTTGATTTGTTGCAAGCATCTCTCGGAGCGGGGACAGGCTGCCTCGGCACCAATCACTGGGAGTGAGTGAACAAGCTACCTGACTGGGTTTAAACCACGACAGTCACAGAGGTATTTAAAAGATGTTTAGATATGGCGCTTAGTGACATGGTTTACTGGTGGACTTGGCAGGGTTAGCTTAACAGTTGAATATATTTTACAACCTAAATAATTCTATGATTCTATTAATCCTGGTCTGGCCTCAGATCCAGATCTCCTTCAGGAATCACTGGCAGACCCACAACCTCTGAAGGGTGAAGAAGGTCTGGACTTTTTGTGCACACTTCTTAATTCATCAGCAGAACAGAAAGTATTGCACTAAGGCATTCTGCAGATCCAAAACTGGTGAGATTGGCTTCAGCTGTTGTAGTCGTTGGCTGTGACTGGGCAGTCCCCAAGTGCTTTCTTAGCCAGTAGATGGATTTGGTAAATGCCTAATGAAGTGATACTTGCCTCTAAAGTGCACCTAAAATGGAATTGGTCATCTGCTAGTGGAAAGAGCCAATAAATGTGCTCCTTTCCAAAGCTTTCCTATTTATATAAAATTTAAAAAAAACCTATCTGTAGCCTTTTCTCTGTATATGTTTATTTAGATTACTAAAATACTCATTGGTAACTATTACAGTATGGTTCCAAACATTATAATGAAATAAATCAATGGTTTAGTGGTTTGTATATATTGTATGTGGGTGACATCAATGGCTGTGAATAAATCTCCTGCAGTTACCATAGAAACAAAATTTCCTCAAGTAACGCAGCAGAGTGGTGTGATGTTGAGTGGGGAGTACTAACATTTAATTTTTAAATTAAATTGTACATGTCTCTGTTCAGCCTGGAGAAGAGAAGGCTGTGTGGAGACCTCATAGCAGCCTTCCAGTATCTGAAGGGGGCCTATAGGGATGCTGGAGAGGGACTCTTCATTAGAGAATGTAGTGACAGGACAAGGGGTAATGGATTAAAACTTAAACAGGGGAAGTTTAGGTTGGATATAAGGAGGAAATTCTTTCCTGTTAGGGTGGTGAGGCACTGGAATGGGTTGCCCAGGGAGGTTGTGAATGCTCCATCCCTGGCAGTGTTCAAGGCCAGGTTGGACGAGGCCTTGGGTGATATGATTTAGCGTAAGGTGTCCCTGTCCACGGCAGGGGGGTTGGAACTAGATGATCTTAAGGTCCTTTCCAACCCTAACTATTCTATGATTCTATGATTCTATGATATAACTCATTGGAAACAGCACAACCACCAATTTAGCATTAAAATCACGATGAGCTCTATTTTTTTGTATTGAAAGTCACCTTAGTGAAAGCCACCTTAGTAAAAGTCACCTGACCTAGTAGCTAGCAAGATATATGTTGTGAGTTCTCAGCCTGCAAAGGTTCAAGCTAATGAATACTTCTCATACTTGGAAAGCAACCTATAGATACCTGTGAAAAAGAGACCAGCTTCCCACACAATGGTGTATTAGCATTGCACATTTTGATATGGGCTTATTTCCATATAAAAGAAAAGTTTAATATGTTAGAATTAGTATTACTGAAGTATTTTCAAGTAACAGTACAATGCAGCCTGTAGTTCAATATGAAGCATTTCTGAGAGCTGATGTTAAGGAATATATCATGTGAATGACAAAGATTTCAGGGTTAATGGGGCCTGCCTGGTGGATCGCCATGGTAACTATGGTTATAGTATATGCTTGACTACAGTATTAGTTTTCTAAAATCTGATGGCTGGTTTGAACAATCACTGCATAATCATTTATTCTTTTAATGAGGAAATAAAATAGATTGGTTTTGCAACCTTTTTCTCCAGCACTGCATTCGGGTTTAGCACTGTGTCAGAGAGACTGTGGAAAATTTATCCCAGGGGTCTTTATCTGAAGTCAAAATCTTGAGGAATTAAAAAGCAAACATCACAGAGGAGTTTTCTCTCCAGTTCTTCTAACGAGTCTCTGTTCCTTTAATCACATTAATCAAGTTAACATAAGGACAAATCTGGAGAGAATTACAGCACACATAACTACCTTTTTTTTCCCCTAATGGGAACTCTTGCAAGTGTCATTCAATTCAGGACTTGATTTTCCAGTCCTTGTTCCTTCAACAGCTGTAACAGACATTGTCCATGTTTGTTCAGTTCTGGGACTTAAATACATCTTAAAAATGAGGTCTGTATAACGGGGCAGGAAGTAATTTTCTGGGCCCGAGTTATGAGTGAATGATGGTTTGGGGTTCTTCATCCTTGAAACAAGTAGGTAGAAACACTTTTTTCAGGTATAGATAGACTTGGAGCTCAATGCAAAATCACCCCTAAACCACTGTAATACAGCATGGTGTAGATGGCCATGAAATGAAAATTCAATTTTGCTCAATTTTGCTCCTTCAGCTGCTCTGCTCAAGGAAATCGATTCACCCATGAAGAGACGCCTTTTAATTAAAAAGTTGCAGAGACCTTATTGTTTATTTCTGTGATCCTTTATGTGGTGGGGAAAAAATGTTTCCTCTAAGACCCCAGTCGGATTTTTATATGATTATAAATCCCCTTAAAAGCATATACTTGCAATCAATAATTCCTTCCCTTTGAAATCCCTAAGGAAATTGCTACCTGCTGTACTGTCTTCAGCCACATAGGAGCAACCTGATTTTACAATATATATCAAACAACTTAATCTCCCATACAATGCAGGCTCCTGCCCTGGGAAGGCACATAATGCTGCAAGAGTGCAGGCTGGGGCAGCCAGGCTGGGGAGCAACTCTGCTGGAGTCACTGGTGCCCTGGAACACCATGAAGCATGCAGGAGCCATCAGTGCCCAGGGAGCAGAAGCATGGCTCATCCTACAAGCGATGGGATTATTGCCCTCTACTCCACACTCAGGAGACCTTGGCCAGATACCACGTCTGGTTTTGGGCCCCCATCAATACAAGAATTGGACAAACTCGTGTGAATTCAGCAAGGGCTCCAGGCCAGCTGGGGCTGGAATGGTTGCAGTGCAAAGAGAGGCTGAGGGATGGGCTGGTTTAGTTTGGGACAGAGATAGCTTCAGGGGGAGTCTGGCAGTAGACTGAAACCTAACTATAGACAGTGTAGGTAAGTAAATTTCTTTAGGTATCTGAGGATGAAACATACTACCAGCATGACATCTAATGGGTGCCTCGGCTCTTATCTTCGAAACTATTGTGTATTATTGTGTATACCATGTATGAATGATTGCTTTCTTGTCTGCATTAAGCATTTTAGGAGCTAGCCTCCTTTTAAATTTGCTTAGGATTAATAAATTAGGCCTCCCCTTCTGCCTAATGGCCATCACTGGCAGGCGTGCATGTCTGACAAGTGATGCTAGGGTGCAAAGAAGAGGTGCAGCCTTCTAATCCTAGCATCTTCCTGGGAGGTGGAAAGCAGGGGTACCATCCTCCTTGGTATGTGGCCAGGCCAGAGGGGATGCTGAGAAGACAATGACAGACAGGGACAAAGAGAAAGCACTCCTCATCACGCCTTTATCACATGGTTCTTGATTACAAGAAGTCACCATGTAACTAGTGGGAAAACAAGTGCAAGACAACATGAAAGAACATGCTGCAGGAGTTTTCTGTGAGATTCAGACATCATCTGCGAGTTAGCCATTAAAAAGAAGTGGCTGTAATTCCTCAGTGTATGATGAAAGCTTTTAAACTTTGAATTGGTTTAGGAAAACATAAATGAAAAAGTAATCCCACTTTTGCAACTCCTATCCCCTCTTTGTGTTACCTAACAAGCTCTAAGAGCAGCTGTAATTTTGGCAGATGAAAGAAACCCAATTGTATATAAGATTTCATGTTTTCAGTCAGGTCTAATGTTATATAAAATCGTTAAAGAATTAAGTTTATTTTATTGTGTTATCTGTAGAACATAAAATTTGGGATTCCAGAATAAATAAAAATACATAAATGTTCAAACTGAAGTTTTCTCATTTTAGGTTTTTAAAAGATTATTTTAGAGTCAGAATTTCAACTCCCATGCTATTTATTTAGAATAAATACAATGAAGTACTTACCCTGCACTTTAGCTAGTAATTGTTGAAAAAAATTGTACAAGTGCAGTCAGAATGCTATTTCTACATCATCAGCCACGCTTGCTTTTCAAAAGCCTCTCTGAAGTCTCTCTTTTTCAGTGAGGACTGCAAATCCCACTCAGAGAGGAGGACAGGTGGCAGTCATCATTAGAAAGTGGGATCAGGAGAAGTCACTCCAAGATTCTTATTCACGCTGTTACTTTTCTGTTGGTGCCTTGCATATCTCATTATGGATTTCAGCTGATTTTCAGCTGAGCTGGATGCTGGCTTCATTTAATTCACAAATCACACCTGACCCAGCTCCTTGTCACCTCCACAAAGATGTTTCCACTCTCTTTTTTGAGCCCTGGAACAGCTTTTGTAGCTTTCTATAGAGCCAGAGTCAGGAAACGTACATTATGGTGAATTCAGTCTACTGAAAATGCTTTCTAGTGTAAGTTTTGGTACATTCCTGGTCCAGCTGAGGCTGCTGAGCCTGTTGAGACCTCATAGTGATCTTTTCATCGATGATTCAGGAGAAGAATGAAGCAGTGCAAAGGAAAAGATTGGTTACCAGATGTGTGTGCCTTGTAGAGGTCAGCAAAGCTCAGGATAGATTAACAAGGATGAAGGGGAAAAGATACCCTGGCAAACAGGGAGGGTCTGTCTGTTCGCAAGGGCATTTCTCCCAGTCCCCTTTGAAGGCAATAAAAAGATCCCTGCAACTCTCTGGAGAACACCAAGTATATACATGAGGAGGAGGAGAACAAAGGCATGAGTGACTATATGAACTTCTGGCCCTTTGGCCATTGTATGTGTTTTGAGGCATTTCAAGGATTTCTTTGATTGATAATGAATGTCTGAAGATATGCTGAGGAAAGTGGCTGAGGACTCTGAGTACTCAGAGTGGCACAGTACACTGTGCCGCAAGTGGCACAGCACTCTTAGTTGTAGGAAATGTAATAAGACATAAGTAAAAATGTTGCCAGTCTTTAAAGAAATTTAAGGAAAATTCAGTTTAGAAAAAAAGCTGTTATTTTTGATGATCTAATGTGTTTTAACAATAGTTTTGACAGACAGAAATATCTAATAATCTTCTGAGCTCCTACAAAGATTAATTGTGCCTTCAAATTATATCTGAAATAATTTGATAATATCAAATATATAAAAGCATCCAAGAAATAATGCACATCTCGATTCTTGGGCAAGCAACAAAGAAACCCACTCTTATTGATGTATCAATAATCTCTGCTTTGTGCTTCTGCAGTTTGAAATGTCAAATGCATATGAATGACTCCATTTATACTACAGGGCTCATCTAATTTGATCCTTCCAAACAAGTTTAAAACAAGTTTTTTTATTACTTTAAATAGCTCTATATTTCATCATTCTTCTGTTGCATTCAATTGCCCTCTCTTTAATAAAAAATATTACAGCTGGTTTTGGTCACTCCTAGTATTCATATAATTCTCTCACAGTACTCTTTCTTCAATGTACATAAAGGCAGAGATACCTGTTATTCTCACTCCTCTGTATCTATGGGCATTGCTTTCTGTATGCTGTAGAACTATATTTCTCCTTGAAGAAATATTATTCATGTATTTTTTAGTTACTAACATTAAATTATGTTTTTTCAGTCTTCTTGACAGGAAGTAAATACCTGGGTTTGGCTTTACCTGTTAAAAAATATTTGAAGTCTGATTGGTACTACAGCAGTAGATACAATTTTAATTATTTATGTCATGCAATATCAGATTGCATCTTATAACTCTTTTGATTTACCATATTTCAATGGAATAAAATATCTTCTGGCACTGAATGCTTCTGTCTGATGCCAGCTAAGGTCTTTCTATCTCATGCCTGGAGACAGTCCACCTCTTCAGCTTGTTTCCTATAAGTAATATATTTAAGGTTCACGTGGTTTATTCAGTGACTGTAGACAACTGTTTACTAGGTCCTTATTCAAAGATCAAATTTAAATAGACTACAGCTAAGATTCCAAATGAACTTTCATTGCAGATTTCCTTTATCAGACAACCATGGCAAGAACTGAGAAAATATGACTCAGGAATGCTCAGTTACAAAATGAGTCTCCTTTGACTCATTCTATGATCTTTTGCATTTCTGACCAAAAAAAAAAAAAAGTGGGCTCTCCGATAGAAGGCTCTAATGGTTGACAATAATGGCTTAGGTACTTCCTGAAAATACTGGGCTAGACAAATTTTAAGTTAAGAATTAAGACTGTTCAGTAAGGAAGAAAACCTACAAGATGAGTCATTTATACGATCAAATCACATTAAATTCGAAATCTGTAGGTTTTATGATGGACTTCTGACAGCTGAAACCTCAAAACAATAAAATTATATTTAGCAGAAAATTTAAGATAGAGGAATGTTTTTAACCTGACTGCATGGCAGATAGCTCCTAAATTGAAGAGGAGGTGAAAGCCAATAAGCTAAATTACTATAAACAATTCAATCTACAGTTCTTAATTTGTGTATAGCTTTGGGATTGAAATTACTCCTGTTTGCTTTCAACCACATTGCTGTTATTTGCTTTAGGTTTTGGTTTTGTTTTTCCAGAGTCAGAACCACACCAGCTGACTAACCTTTTTAAAAAAAATACAGACATCCATTTTGCTCTCAACTCTTCAACAAATCTTTGTGGAACATATTTTTCACATCAAAACCCTGCATGAAATTCTGCATGGAAGATGTAATGTAGTATAACAGATGTCCCTGCCCATGGCAGGGGGATTGGAACTAGACAATCTTAAGTTTCTTTGCAACCCTAACTATTCTACGATTCTATGATTCTATGTCCATGACAATGCTAATGAAATGTGATTTTGTCATGAATAGTGAAAACTTGGACATCGACCACAATGCCAGAATAGATGCTGGTGTGCAGTAGACAACGTGAACTGATAAGCATCTGAAACACAGTATGGTAACAAGGAAAGGTAGTGAAACTTTGGTCTATGTAAACAAAGAAGGATCTTATAATGAATTCTGAAACAGTAGGTCTCTCTGGGCAGGATTTTTTTTTCATCTGATGTTTAAATATCTAGTCAAAACTAATAAGCTATTCCTTCTCTGTATTTCAATGGGAGAATAGGTGCCTTATGGGTGTGACTCAGTCCTCTGATCTTACATATTTATCTATATGGGAGTGGCCTGTAGAAATGTCTGTATCTCAAAATTGGAGCAGACCAGAAAATTAGCACTGTCCATACTATTACCTGTCTAAAACTCTAAGATGAAATTAAACTCATTTGTACATTTTCATCTCTCCAGGAACAGGCCTGGAATAGTTTGTTTTGTGCTGTGAACTTGGCTTTACCTATACATTCTGGAGAAGTTACTTTTTTTGAGTGTATAGACATGGATATGAGGACTCATGTTTATCTATCATTTGGAAATGTGACGATTTGTTATCTGTGCAGTTCTTTACCTAGCTAAACAAGGGCTATGAATATGACTATGAATACAGCAGATATTAAATCCTATCATCCCCTGCTTCTTCAGGGTGAATATTTGTTCCACAGATTGCTATCAAGGTAACCATTCGTTAAAGGCAGTCTTTTATTTATACAACTATCCCACTGCTATTGAGTTGTCTAACATACATGGTCTCCCAGATGCTTTTTATAGTTTTATAGAAAGCACATAGTGAAGCAGAGATCCTGGAGGACATAGAAATTAATCCTAGCTTTTATTCTAAAGAACATTCCAGATATTTTCTTCAACATCCTTATATTTTTTTTTAAACGTGTAAAGTTTTGCAATTTCTATCTCCATTGCGTATCTGAAGGTAGATCAATGACTGACTAATAAACAGATTTAGGTCTTAACATATGAATGGTGTATTAAATCATAATTTTTTTAAAAGACCTCTGAGGAGAAGAAAACTTTTTGGACTATTCCTAGGCTAATATGAGGTTAGTAGCTGGGCTTTTAAGCTTAGGTATGTCATATCAACAAACGTCTAAGTAGGTGTTGGGAATGTATTGAAAGGGAGGTATCAAAGTGGAGGTAAGCTATGGGTGCAGTCTGTCAAGAATCAGCCTTAGCTGTGATCTTAATTATGTCTAATATTTCAGTGAAAACTGATACCAAAACTAAACTGAGAAGAACCCTTAATAAGCATAAAAAATTAATGTATCACTTAGCATTCCAACTTGTAATAAGTGCAATAGTTGTTGTCAAAAAGAGAAATCCTCATGTCTTCCTCATCTACGCTAAAAGCTTAACATTCACTTTAAAATGTTCACTGTGGATCCTCGTGTATCTCATCAGAAATAGTCAAAGTTGGTGACAGTATGGATCATTTGTAACTGAAGTGGTAGTTGGCGCTTTTCACTACCTCCATATGACTTCAGATGAGCTGGAAAAAATATCAACAAAGAAAGTCATGATAATGATTCAACAGATTGCGTAGATAGGGCTGCAGTGCTGAACTGTAACTGACCTATAGTTAAACCCAGCTGGCATATGCAGTTTTCTTCTGTCAGAAGGAAATGTAGCTAAAAATTACTGACTGAAAACAGTTCAGTATGAGGATTGTGAATTTTAGCACTATGACACAAAAGGGCCATAGCTGGAACTATAACTGCGGAAACATCTGGGACAAAGTAATACAATCTACTGATATATTTCAGCATTATATTTTCAACTGGCCTGGTAAGTCTTCTGATTTTGCACATGTGGCAGTTTGACCTGATGTGACCACATGAGCATACACAATTATGCTTCTGTTATCTTCAAAAGTGCAATGAGTTGTCATTACATAATTTCTTCTGTAAATCCAATGTAGATACACCGAGAGATTGTTTATGATCCATGTCATGGTATAGATTTAACATGATAAAACACAACCTGGACTTACATAGTTTTCTGCAGAATAATTACCACTTGGCATGCCAGAATGAATGATGGGAGGCCATCAAGCAGCTTGTCCAAGAGTTCCACTCATTTGTCCATTTGCTATTTGAGGAACATGCAGTTTTCATCTTTAATGATTTAATAGTCTTTTGTATATCAGACTTTTAGTTTTCCCAAGCAATGCTTGTATGCAACATTTAGTATTCATTTAGTGTTCATTTCCCAGTGTGGTAACCTTCTGTCTAACTTCAACTGGCTAAAATAAAAGAAGGAAATAAAATTTAAAATATTTATTTGCTACCTCATTTTCTTCTAATTTCCATCGTCAGTGCACTGTCCTTGCTTAAAAGCAACTGTGGTTTATATATGTAGGATCTTTTTTTCCTAAAGTAAAGAAGCTTGAGTTAAACATTTTCTGGAGAATCATATTTTGTCTACATTGATAATAATGTATCTGAAGAACAATAATTTTAATGATATTTGAGGGTAAAAATTTTAAGAGGTGTATTTCATCAGTAAAAGGTGACTCAAGAATTAACACCTGGGGGAAAAATGTATTTAAACTGTTAGACTTGTGGTAATGTGACACATTAAAAATAGAGCAACATATATCAGTGACTTTCTCAGATTAGTTGGCATTAAATAATTTAGGATCGGTACTTGTATTTGCTTTTCCACATATATGGCATGCATATACCCAGTGGAGGCTGCAAATGTTGCAAGTTACTTTGAAGTCAATTTTTTTATCAGCTTCAGTGAATTAAGACTCCTGTGTCTTGGACATCTGGGACGTACATGGGGCTGGGATATAAAAAATATTGTTGAAATACCTGACAGTTGCATCTGAGCCAACTGTGCCTGAAGCAGGAGTGAAAACTCCTCTACACTCAGCCCACTTCCCTGTTAAATCTGTTTAACAGCAATATATATATGATGCTCTCTGCTCCACAAGTCAAGCTGCACCAGGCAGAGACCTCTCCACCTCCCTTGGGGAAGGCTGTCACCTCTGGTCACTACTGTGGCTCTGAGTACCCAGTGTGCCAGGCACCTGATCCTCCTACAGGGGCTCCTCTTCTTTTTCACATCTTTTTGTACTCTCATGGGGAGTTGGAATGTTTTTGCCCCTCTCCTTTTCTCTATTTCCTTGCAGTGACTGACCCATTATGTTTAAGATGCTGAACTAAGATATTCCATTCCCTGTTTCCAGGTAGCATCAGCTAAATATAAGTCTTTCTTGACAGATGTCTCTCCAAAGTATTTAAAAAAACCTGTCAATCTATTTAGTATCTACCTACTTTTAGAAAGTGAGCTTTTTTTTTTTTTCTCCAAAATGTATCACTTTAAATTTACAGGTATAGCAGGTTATTATTGCCTATGGCAGGTTATTCTTGCCTTGGTGGACAAAGAAAATGTTTATTCCCTTCTAATTTGTGACGTGCTTTGTAATCTTTGTAACAATTGTCCTTTAATCATCTTAAGAAAAATCCTGCTTCTTTCAGTCTTGTATCATAGTATTCTTCCTTGACTTCATACCCTTCCTTTTCTTCATGCAGTCTTTTCAACTCATTCACATCTTCCTTGAAATGTGGTGCTGCAAACCGGACCTTCCTAATTCTGTCTAGATGGGGCCAAATTTTATATTTCTGGTCTACTCTTATCTACTGTAATACCTACTTTACTGTACTAATGGCTGCCTAGCCAGTGTTTCCCTGTTTTATGCGTGTGCAGTTGACTAAACTTGGTTTTGCTTAAATCTGTGCAAAAGAATATCATTAGTAGAGTAGGCCCAGTAGTAAAAGCTGGCTGAGAATCCTGCTCAAGACCTAAAAAGGTTACTGCAATGACCCAGATTTCTCCGTCAACAGCTCCTTCCAGAAAACCACTATTTTATGTCAGCATCTGTGTGGTGACATGCTGGTTTATGTAAGCTGAACTTAAGCTGGAGATGGGAGATTGGCAGTTTACATACAGTAGCACCAACCAGTGAGCTGTGATATGAAATACTGAGAAGCCAACAGTTCTGCATCTACAGAACTGTGCTACACTGAGGGTAATTAAGGTCTCTGAAGCAAAAATCTTGTCACAAGGGTGAAAAGCACACTGAAAGTTTTACCTCTCTCACTGCTTCTGAGGTGACAGGAAGTGATTATTTTACAGTCTTTTTCCCTTTTTGTACCCATGCTTCCTACAGACTGTAGCAAATTTATATATTTTCTAGAATGGGAAAATATATTTGCATGCAAACTTATGATTGCACACTTAAGAGAGGAGTTATTATTAGGCAGAAATCCTACATAGTCTGTATAGGATAAAAAAAAAAAAAAAGCCCAAAAAACAAAACCCAGCAAAACCCAAACATTTTGGTGGGTGGGAAAATAGCATTACTTGGTGAAGTTATCTGCTACAGTAAGTAGGAAAGAATTTTCACGGATAATTCTTTGGCTGAGATTTCCCAGATGACTTACAGATAGAAGGTGATATATGCAGCTAGCATTTGTCTGTTAGTCTTAATATGAAACTAGAGCTCCTCCCAAATTCCACATGGTAGTGCTGCAAGCTTCTGGGAGTCAGGTCCAGCTCTACTGTCGTGGGGAATCATTTTGTCCTGATAGACGCATAATCACTGTTCCCTTTAATTTTTCATTGCATCTGACCAATTGTTAATGATACTGTAATAATCCATAAAATTTGAATCAAATGCTTTATTTGAGCTTTATATTGAAGTTTATAACAGAGACAAGTTACTCATGACTCAGGCATTCTTGATCAAATAAATCAGTAAAACAAAAAGTGGCTTGTGTTTCATTCTGTGAGCAAGCTCTTCTAGGATTTAAAGGTTCTTTGTCTTAACTGACACTTCGACAAGGCGAATCATTTAGTGAATTAAAGAAAGCATGCATTTCCCTTGCAGATTACTTTTAAGTAATGAAGTTAGTGTTTGGGCAAAACAATCAGCTTTACTTAATGGTGCTTTGAAATCAAGTCTCTAAGAAGAAGCTGAGCGATTTCTGCATGACTGCAGTCCATGTCATCATCTGGTATGAAAAATGCATTATACTCTCACTTCCTTCCTCTCTAAGCAAACAAAATTTCCAACACCTGTGATCTGAATAAACTACACAGACTCCTATGAAAGATTTCAACTGTAAAAAGGTTATGGATTTTTACAACTGCATTTTGAAGTCTAATATACCCAAGTTGCCCAAAGGCAGCATGCCAGTAAGCTGTAGGAAGGCAGTCTTTCTGTCCATGTAATACAAGTAACACAGTGAATAGAAATGCTGCCTTGTGAGGCAAGGCAAGGAACCAGAGAGAGAAAGTAAGTGGTCCTAGCCAGGGCTAGTGTCTTTCACCAGCTGGATGGAAGCCTGGTCAGGATATGTGGTGACAGCTTTGCTGTCATGCTTACCCCAGGCTGGCAGTAGGTAACCATTTGACTCCTCTAAGGGTACACTGGAGTGTGAGAGGGACGTATAGGACACTCAGTCATGAAGAAAAACTGCTTGCTTAGTTTGACCTTTAGCTGCCTGGTGTCTGGGAACTATGGGTTTTCACATTACCTTAGTTTCTCGCTTTCTCTCTTCTTTTTTCTTTTTTTTTTGGTCTTTCACAAAAACTTTCCACAATATGTTTTTTTGACCTGGCACTAAAACACATATCATTAAGCATGATGCAAATGTCTTGGCAGACCCAGGATAAAATGAGTGGTCTGTATGCCTTAAATAATGTAGATATGTAATTGAAAAAACCTAGGTTTTAACTGGTTATATGCATCTAATTATCTAAAAAATGTTTTATCAACAGCCCGGGGAGCCTGTGTGACATTTGTGATCTTGCAAAGAATTTCAGCAAACACTTTCTTTCTCACTGTTTGTTTGCCTGTTCACTCTGAGGTTCATTAGTCTTTTTTTAAACTAGTAAGACAACACCAAGCCTATGAAATTAGAATTGAAAGAGAAATTGCAAAAAGTCAGTTTGCAGTTTAAATGTCTATACTATTCTTGAGGCTCTATATAGAAACCCCTCAGACTCTGACGCTATATTTAGTCTGTACACCTATTTTCAGATACAAGTTTTTATTATGCTCACTGTTGCAATAAATAGGAATTTTATTTAGTCCTCTTTCTTATATTAAAGTTTGGGAACAATACTAAAAGGTGATGAAATCTGACCTCTGTTTCTTGGTTTTGGTCAGGATCTTCCCATTATATAGAATCTTTCAATTGCATGCCTACTTTCAGTCAGATAGGTTCTAACCTAAAGTCATTTCTTCACTAAGTGATTCAGGAAAAAGAATTCTATCTAAGTACACCATTACAACCTATAAGATGGTACTAGTAACCTCAGTTTCAGTCTAACTGGTAAGGATTTTACAATATATGGTAAAAAAAATTAGGCTCATGAAGGAAAATTCCATAAGCAGATTCCTATCTAAATATGTATTCCAACGTGCAAATTGAAAATGTCCAAAAGTACAAAACTATTTTTTAAAATACATGGACTGTATCTGACAACCTTTTATGTTGTGTGAGCATTCCCTTTACACTTTTCTAGCTATTTTTGGTTAGACTGCATTTATTTGGAGGCTACCAGCTGCTCATGTTCAGTCCGCTTGGCTTGTTTGATCTATGATTGTGCTGGCATGTCTAACCACCTCAAAGAGTTTATTTTAGATTAGAAGTTTCTCTCCCATTAAGGTAGAAATTTGGTTTCTTAAATATATCTCAAAGGACTACCAGCACCTTTCACCATGGGTTTAGTTAAAATTGCCTAGAAATAAGAAGAGACAAAAGATCATGTCATGCTGGAGGGACAGTGAGGGGCATTAAGGATGCTTGTAAGAGGCTCAAAATTAATTTGCTCTCTTTTCTATGGAGTTGTTTCCTCAGGCTAACATAAATGTAGGGTATTCCAGCATTTAGGTATGATAATCATGGATATTTCAGATTCTAGAGTGTGATATTTTAAGTGTGGCAAAGCTAAATAACTAAGAAAAGTTTTAGTTCTATTAGTAAAGTAGGAGAAATGTCTTAGACTTTCTTAACATAGAGCAAACGGACCCAAGAGATCTTGACTGTAATGCAATTTCAGGTTGGTAGGAAATGCTCTGTACCTTAACTATGGCTTATTAGGAAGATTGCATTTCCATACTTTTACAGTTTGGTTACTTAAAAGACATTTTGTAGGTTGGTAAAATGTTATAAATCAGTGTTATGCAAAATATTCTAGTTTATATATAGCAAATGAAGATTTAGATGAAGATTTCTTGTTTTATAATTTCTACTGTGTATCCTATATTTATGGCTATATGCTTACATTTCCCTACAAGGAGCTGGCCTGAACTAACTTTCAGTAAGCTGTCAATATTGTACGTTTCCTGATCAGGGCTATTATTGTTACTAATACTGGATACTTTCAGAGTGCCAGATTTTTATGGAAGACCTGATGAACTGGTCTTTTTTGTCATTCCATTTTTCTGGCCATTTAACCAATTCTAATGTTCACCTTTTTTGTTACTGTTTTTAATCTGTATAGTAAATCATGATGATGTTTTATATGGATCTCTGAGTGTTTTGAAAACTTGAAATCATTTATCTTCTATAAGTGAGGAAAGAATGGATATCTTGGTGTACAGAATGATTAATTATCAGCTGATTAAAATGATCATGCCCTTAACATTAATAAGAGTGCTGACTGAATTTTGTTAAAAATTGTGTATGGAATTAGTGTGCCAGTGTGGTTGTAACGATCTTACAAACCGGACTAGAATCTGGACTTGTTATCATTAAATAGTTTTTCTGCATCCAAATATTCTTTATAGTCTGCATTTTTAACATGAATGTCCAAACATCCACTGAAATTTTACTCTTGGATTCTTCAATAAATTAAATTAGTTAATTCAGTGAATCCTCTCATTTAAAAGCACTGTCACTACACCAGACCCTGTAGCTTGTGGATGGCAACTCTGGCTACTGGATGAACATCTATCTGGTTTATTTCTATTAAGAATGAAGAGTTCACCTTTATTCTTTTTGTGTAAAATATCATAAGCAGTTTTAAAAAGATGTTCATGCATTATATCGTGACCTTCTCACACTGTGATTGCCATATTCTTTTTTCTTAGTTCTTTATATGATTTATTACTTTCAAAGTTTCTCTGAATTTCTTTAATTAAGTGGAATAAAAAAAAAGGTTTAGGCTGAAAGATCCTGGAACAGAAGAAAAAGGTAGCCTCATTCATCAAGCAAAAACATTCCTTGCAAACTATAGACAGTATCATCAAAAGTATTCATTTACTCATGAGCTCAGAAAAGACAAATACAGATTGTCTTTTCTGAAACAGATATTTGTATGTTGACAGTGGAGGTCAAGTCTTCTACATTTTGCTATTATTCACGGGTCAGGGGGTGTTGACTATTTTTTCTTAGCTGCCTTATTCAACACCAGGGTTCTAACTCCAAACGACAGATGAGCAGTGCTCCCATATTTCTGCTTGAGATTTCCTCATTGAAGTCTGTATTGCATTATATGTATGATACTTTCTAAGTCTGTTGGATTTACTGCCCTAACCAAATCTTGTATATCTATGGGCATATGAACTAGTTATGCAAGCACTACCTGATGCTGGATAAAACAAATTTTTCACATTTCTTTCCTTGGTGCAGAGCGTTAGTACCCCTCATCAGTGATGGAGTCTATCCATGAATAAGTTATAACCCTTTTTTGGACATACCTCATACCCTGATATCAGAGTTAATGGGTATGCAGAAGGATATTCCTACACAGGTATCTATCAATTAGCATGTCTTATGACTGTTTTTTATGTAGTGATAATTTTGCCTTCTTAGTCCGCAATAAACCTAGGACCGGACAGTAGGGTATTTCCAAGTTGCGCTTTGAACTAATTCTCTATTATTTAAGAATAATAGCCAAAGACAAGAGTATCAAGGAATGAGTAAACATAATTTGAAGTTAGTGTTCAAAATGTGCAGACAGTCTGAGTGAGCTCACATCTCTACTTACAGCAGACTTGCTGCCTGGGAGCACATTGAAGTTATGTAGAAAACCTTACCCAGAAAGTAAAAAATGGCTTGGTCTTCAAACACATGTATAGCAGAATCTAACCAGACAACACCCAGTGACCTCCTTTGCACAAAGCAATGCACTGATCTTGTAAATTAATCTATGTGGAAATGAATGAGAATATTAATTTCTCCCTCTAGCTCTCTATATGAGCAGTATCTCTTGCAATATGCCTATGTGAGCTACATTACTGAATGGTTTTCTGCTGGGGTATGGCAGGATTGCTTTCAGAATCCTTTGCATGTGAACACACATAGATCAACATTTCTGCCTATTATAATTACCAGTTTCCAGCATCCTCTGTACTAACTTGCGATCTTGAACTGCTTGAAAGTATGTACATATCATTAGCAAAACTCACTCAACTCCCCTGCAACTTTGAGCTGATTCTTAGTCAGTTTCAAGTGGAAAGTACTAGATAAGACTTTGTTTTCATTAATTAACATAAATAGGTATACATCTCTCCAAGATGAGAAGATTTTACCTTGTTTATTTGTCACATTAGAAACAGTGGTTTGGCGGTATGAGCAAAGAATAAGGGATTTAAAAATGAGATAGATGACCCAGATTTCTGAGATGTGTGTCTTCTGCACTAAAATATCTTGTCATTTCTTCAAACACAATTGATAGAATGCACAGACAGTGCTTTAAAGGCTTTTCCTTAGCAACTGCAAATGCTTTCAGAAGAGTTTGATCAATGCACAGATTTTGAATGATGATTTTTGGAGAAGACAGTAACAAATGAAGCTTTCCAAGTTTCATGCTGTATTGTAGCCTCCATATTTCAAAACAAGAGGGCAGGAAAGATCCTGTAGTGTAGATTAAACTCCATTGAAGGGAGAAAACTTACATAACCCCAAATGCTAAATTTTGGATTGGTATGGAGGGGGCTTCTTCCTGTTTGTTATAAGTCATGAACAAATATTGGCATTATAAAATTGTCATGTAGTTACTGCTGAATATAGGTCAGTCCAACCAGCATCTCCCAAGCTGTGTGTGACTCTCTTATGGTGGAAATGTGGTTCTGAGAACTAAAACAAAGAAAATGGTAAATAAATACATGTTCTGCATTCAGCTGGACTGGACTCTGGTGCATGAGTTTAAGGCAATAGTTATTGCCTCCATGTTTTCTGCCCTTAGCAGAGCGAAAAAGTAAGTACTGGGCAGGTTCCTGAGAATAAGTGGTGGATAAGAAGAGAAGACCTGTTAATGTGGCTTCTATTATAACATGACATGACAATAGAGGGATAATATAGAGAATACAGAGGTGAGTTATTGCAAATGGGACAGAAGGGAAGAGAAATAAATAAGAGATAATTATTTAAAAGTTAGGCACATTTATTTAAAGGGTCAGTTTAGGGGAAAACTATATAATGTATTTTTTCCAAGTCTACATCTATTTTGCCTTTTGATACATGGCTGAATATTTATAAGCTTACATTTATTTTTTGATCTAGTACCTTTAATATATTTCAACATATCTTTATGTTTGCAGTGTAAATTAACACATAATTTGAAGCTTAGCTTTAACACGAATGTCTGTTAATACTGCTTTTCATGTCCAAATACTTTTACAGAAAAAAAAAAGGTTATTTTAATTGCTGCATTTCATGAAGTTTGAATGAGACTGAATAAACTACATATTTAAAAGTTTCACACAAAATAATGTGAAAATTAAAAATAATTTGGTGCTCTAATACAAGTAATATGGTGTACACAGGTACTTTAAAGAATCACTGTATGCAATACTTGTGCAAAACCAAAATATACATAAAATGTTTTTGAATCTTTCTAACCCTCTACTTCCCCCTCTGTCCCATCCCTCCGAGGGAGAAAAAAAGAAAAAGCGCCTCAGCTGTTAAGGTCGGTTGTGCTTTTGTTACCAACTTCAACATGCTCAGGTCAGGTTTTCCAAATATAAGATTGTATCAAAAAACATTTTAGCTGGATTGTGAAAGAAAGATAAGTGGTATTCAGTCATGAAAACTTTGTAACATTCAATCTCCATTGCCTGTAGTGAAACTGAGATTTGTACCTGGATATTGCAGGCCTAACACAGAGAAGAAAATTCCAGTTGGTGGAAAACATTTTAGTAACATCATAATAGCAAGATGTAGAGATAAACATCTTGGAGCAGTCCTCAACATTTCCGGATTCTAGGGCTGAGAAAAAGGAAGATCATCAACACAACTGAAATCCTTTCATAAATCACAGAATCATAGAACCATAGAATAGTTAGGGTTGGAAAGGACCTTAAGATCATCTAGTTCCAACCCCCCTGCCATGGGCAGGGACACCTCACACTAAACCATATCACCCAAGGCCTCGTCCAACCTGGTCTTGAACACTGATAAAGTTGTCGTACATGTAAGAGCCATGGCATTTTGCTGTACTCTGCATGTCATATGGAAAATTAACTGGGTGTAAATACTCGTTAGCATTTTCTATTCACTTTTAAAAGTTCTTTTTATGGCAGTGACTGTTACAATACTTCTCACAATCTTTCTACAGGTTTCCTTCTTTTTGGTTTAACTCTTCAGGCTTCAAACAGTACTTGCAAATAAAAATCTTAAGGGATCACTATTTGTGGCAAGAGCTCAGGAAATCAAGTTGAAAGTGAAATGTCACAATAAAATTGAAGTGTCCCCTGCAGTGGAGACACCTGTCACCCTCCAGATAGCAACTCTCCATTTTTTTTGAGAGTTTTTACTTGATTCCCCATATAAATGTTATTTATGGGGTGCTAAGGAAGCTACAGGTCTCCCTTGAAAATGTTTTAAGCCAAAAAGGACACTATTTTTTTTTTTCTGTTTCATGACTTAGTATTGAGGCTTTCTGCCTCCTTGAGTCATAGGTGAGTAAGGTTAAATGAAAATTGCTAAAGAGCTTTGGGAAAGCATCTAGTTAAAAACTTCCAAATTTATTGAATAAACTAATTTTTACCATGATTTAAAGCTCTACCCTTTGTAAAAAAAAAAACAACAAAACCCCCCAAAATAGCCCCCAAAACAAAACCAAACCCAAAGCAATACCCAAACAAATTCCTTTTATATAATAAGGATTATACTAAAGATTTTTAGAAGTTTTCCTTTTTCAACGCTACTTTTGAGTGAAAAAACAAACAAGGGGTCAGATCACACTTTCATTATAGAAGACTCAACTAGGAAGCCACATTTTTTACTTTCATTGCAGCTATGTAATTTAGAGCAATTTTCGAACTTGATAGATTTTGCTAAATAGTTTTTGTCAGGCTAAATTCTGCTTTGAAAAGAAAATTCAATCAATGATTATGCTTCCTATTATTACTTAGGAAAAGGTTTTACACTTGTTTCCATCTTTCTTCATATGAAAAATTAATGAGAAAATGACATACTCAAAACCAGAATATGAATGATCACTTCTTGCATACAAAGCAAAGAAATAAAGCGCAGCTTTCTTGAAATAAAGGAATATTGGTCACTTTAAAGGAGAAGGATGATAGGAACAGTTAATACTGAGACTCTAGAGTAGTTGGACATGATACACTCTATTGTATTAGTTTCTAACCTATAATAGGTTGGCTGAAGCAGTCAGCAGTGATGAGAATGTTTGTGGTATCTGTGCAGATAAGGCATCTCACCTCATGTGAAGTACATTTAATATTTCTTGAGCACTAACGTTATTTGTGTAGCTCCAAAATAAAAGCTTTATCACTTGAACTACTTAAGCAACTTTAGTTCAAGAGATGATGTGTGACAACAGAGAATTTTAGTGTAACTATTCTTTCTTTTGCCTGATTCTAGAACTATTCCAAGACAATAAGTTTTCTTTTTTTTCATTAATATCAAGAAAATGATGTATTTGTCTCTAAAATGTGTATTATTTCTGAACTAAGATCTAAGTCCAATTATATTTCAGATAGTTAGAAGCTTGACTAACTCATATTGACTTAGTTCATACTTGAGATGGCTCTTAGGACAAGATGGAGACTTCTCAAATTCAGAGCCTTAATTTAGAATGGGACAAAAATCCATTTGAAGATTGATGTAGGATAAAACTATGGATTTGACAATGGTTTCATACATAGACAAAATAGTCCCTTGTGACAGATCCATTCAGTAGATAGAAAAAGAATCTTAAGGGTATTCCAAGAAGGTTTGGTCAGATCTGAATAAAAGTTTATACTTGGTCATTTACCCAAAATCACTAGTGGCATCTCTATATGGTTTAAAACAAACAAACAAACAAACAAACAAGAAACAAACAAACAAAACACCACAGGAGTCTGAGATTTGATCTTGGAGTGACCTGTTCTCCAGCTGGTTTTGTATTAGAGATTCTAAAACTCTTATAGGCAGCTCCACATTATAAGAAAAATTAAAGTGAACATCCCTTGCTTCTGTCAGTGAGACTAACTTGAATGAGAATTGTCACAAACAAAATCATATTTCTACAGAGTATGTTTAATGACAAAAGAAAATATGAACCTGGTAAATGAGATTTTCCATTTTAATTTCAAGCATTTTACTCAGATTGCTATAATGAGAAGTACATTTCTGCTTGGAGGCCTGGGGCCCTGCCTAAACCCATTGTTGCTGAACATTTCCCACACTTTTCTGACTTGTTACTTTGATGCATATTGCCTTGGAAACCCAAGAGGTGCTTTTGCATTGCTATGGAAACAAATAAATATAAATATATCTACACTTTATTTGTAGACCAGGAAGTATAAAGGCCAAACACGTGCCTGCATAGATAGAAAATGATATACAGTAGAGGGGAGTTGTTACTGTCTTTCTAACAAATAGAAATATTAGGTGATGCTGAAATATGTGTCTGCTTTATTTTGCTACAGGGGATAAAGAAACTGTTCTCACTTTCTGTCATGTGTTAATTCACAGGTTTCGCAGTCAGCCTTTCAAGGATTATGACACTAATCTAAGATTAACATTGACTTTGGTTTTGTAAGTGCTTTAACTGGTGTTGTACCAGACCTAAATTATATGCTCTTCTAAATTGCAGGAATGTAGATGTGTTATGTTTTGCTATAAACATTGGAGCATTACTATCTTAATCTGACAGCAAAAAGAGCCTTTCAACATGCATTAAACCACAAGCCCATGCAACCTTTTTCTTTGCTACTGTATTACCTTCCTAAAATTGCTACCAAAATAATTTATACTCTTGTTTGACTTATGAGAGCTTCACACAACCTCTCCTGAGCTTTCCAAAGACCTTATTCAAACTATAAAGCTTTAATGTCCGGTTAAGCTAAGCAAAAAAGGAAAATTTTTTTTTTCCTTTATATTTTACTTTTGTTTTCTCTGACTGGTCTCTCTATATAAACTAATAAATCACTGCTATATTCTTCTTTGTGGTTTTATACATATCTCTGAATAACTGCAGAAACATAAGAACCTGATTTTGACTTATACTAAATCCACTTTACAATGGAGTGCCACTTTGCTTTTCCTCAATAGGTTTTGGTGGCCAAGCAGAATTTTGAATGAGTTTAGAAAAATACACATAGGCCATCTTATCATTACTATTTGAGGAACCTCAGCAATGTGGAAAAATATTATACAACATAATAGTAATATATGGATTTATATAGGAATATGTAATTCAGCATACTTTTTCATTGGTCTTAAATTTACCCCTGCTGAAAAGGTATCACAGTTTGAGTCGTCATAGGACTCAGCCTTATGGCTCCATTTCTGCCCTCGTGTCTACCTGCACAGGTTTATCCTGGCTTCTCTGCAAGCTCTGCTGGTGAAGAAACAAAGTTAACAGCCACTAAGGTATGGTGTAAATTCAGAGTCTGACCACAGGAATTTAGTGACATATACAATACACAGCACTATTTGTATTGCCTCAAGCTGAAACTCAATTTATGTTTGCCTCTGGTTTGAACAAACTGGTGCAAAAGATAATTTATACGACAGAGACAGAAGTTAATGCCAGCCTGACCCAAGGCAGAATATTTTCTAATCAAACATTTTCCTCACATCAGTCTGTTCACATGGAAACTTTCCGTTTTGCTGGTGCTTCATTTTCTGATGGTAGAAAAGTGCTCTATTGAAAATGCTTTGACCCCCGTTCCATAGCTTGTTGTTAAACTGGAGCCTAGAGTGAAAGATGAGAATAATATGAATGGGTATGGCTGTAAGTTTTTTATTGCAAGGATTGTTGTACTTACCCCTGTAATAGCCAGAAGCAAATATGGGTTGCATCTGGTACGAATCTGTCAGCTCTCAAAACATTTGAGAAAAGAAGCACATGTTGGCAGTATCCAGATAAAGAGTAATTTCAGGAGTAAATAAAGTAGCAAACGGTAAAGCAGATGGTGCTTCCTACCCCATTAGTCCTTCTAGGGCCCACAGGTAGTGGAAGAGATAAATGCAATGTTAATGTACCAGACATACCTATAAACAATACCTGTCCCAGAATATTCACCTGTGGAATCAGAGAAGGAATTATCTTCAAATGTGGGGAAACTAGGAACACAAATTGCTGAAAGCTCTGTAGCAGTTCTGAGGAAATGGACTCCATATTACAGAAGTCCATAGTGAGCTGCTTAGCTTCCCCTTCCTCCATTTTGGGCTCCCACTCCCATTTTACATCACTTTATTGCTTCATTCAGTTCATGCTTTCAGCAACACCAGACTTGCTCACCCATAGAAAGTCACAGTGTTTTGTGCCTGGTGTTTGATGGCTCAGGGTTGAAGTGGGTGTAGCCCAGCTGAGTAGAAAAAGATTAAAACATTGCTAGTTTCCTACTTTATAAGCAGATGCTCCATTTCAGAAATACATGTCTATTGAAGCTGTTGAACTGCTCACTTGGGCAAGCTTTCTGGAGTAGGGCTCCTGCTATTCACTCTGCATACATGCATTGGGAATTACTGTGAGTTTATGCAACTCAAATCTAATTTGAAATCATGACTTAAAGTAATATTAGTCTAATATTTATAATTAAATTCCACTATTTGATTTTTCTCTGTGTTTTCTGTTTTCATAGAGTTTCCTTAGCATTTCCAAAAGTTTATCTTTTCTCTTGTGCCCTTGCTGATGGCTGTTAGAGCGAAAGGAAAACAATTAATGAAATTATCCTCAACAAAGATCTATGGTATGAAATGTCATTTGTTGGTCACAACAATAAGGGAATTTTATTTCTAGTGACCATTAAAACTAAAACACAACACTCCTGGAAATGTAAGACATATCCCCCCAAATACTGAAATTCCTCTAATCAGATAAATTTAACCCAGTGATGGTAAGATGCTTAATGTTATTGCCTATTATCAGATAGGCAAAGGGAGAGATGGAAAGAAGCCAGCAATACTTTTAGGACCTTGATTGCATATAATTTATTTTGATTTTCAGTCTTGCTTAATTTAATTTGAGTTCATTTGCTGTGTAGAGTGGTGACTTATGTCTCCATTTGGGTTGCTATACTTTTCTTTCTCTAGGTGGTCTTTATTGGATAGCTCTGTGATCACCTCATTTAGTTGTCTTGTGAAGTGTTATTTGATATTTAGGGCTACAAATTCTTTGATGATCTGTTTGTTTTTTTTAACTCTCATTTCTCCCTATCTAAGGATTAAGGGATGGCAAAATGTATTCTGCTACTTGCTTTTTTCTAGCAAACAGGATTTCCTGGCAGCGTTAACTCCCCTTATTTAAATGCCTAGATACAGTGAAGTTCAATCATTCAGTCAGCTTGTAAAAGGTGTTAGTATGAACAAGAGAAAGATGTGATCCTGCATACTGTTTAAAATTTCTGGGTCTTCCCAGGTGGTGTTTTGGTTTAGCCTGAGCTTGAATATAGCCACATATGGAAAGTTTTAGAAGTAGGCAGAGAAAACTGCAAAAAGTTGAAAAAATATTTAGAAATTAAAACTGTCCTTGTAGCCAAGAGGACAGATGCTTCTTTCTGACAGAGGATAGTCTTCCCAGGGGTTATTTGAAAACAGTAATACATGACATGCAACTGGAAACAAGTTAGAAAGATATCAAAAATACACAACTAACAATATGACAAAATGACTATATAAGAAACAGTCATACTGGAACAGTAAAGCATAAAAGAGTAAAAATATAATGTTCTTTAATTGCATAACTGTAAACATTGCATTGATTATGATAGAAGTAACCAGATTTAAGAAGGAACTGTGATTTTCAAGATGACACTGGGTCTTTAAATAAAAAATTCTTTCATAATCACTTTCTTGTGCCTTGTTTTTTTTTCAAAACTGAAACAGTCTGACACTGATTTTTTTGCATTCGAACTGTTGCTTCAAGTCACATACTTTGTCCTGGCTGATGTGGCACAGCACAGTAGGGCTCATTTTCAACACAGCTTGCAGGAGAATTAAACAACTCAGATCACTATTAATAGGAGTCCTGCCCCTTATCTCTGAAGTTTTGTCCTGTCAGAACATATTTGCAACACTAACAAAACCCTTTGAGGAAAAAAAAACCCTCACATTGTTTTATGCAGTCTTTGAGAGCAAAGGTGGAAGGTGAGTGGGAGAGAAAAAGAGCAACTGTTTTATTTGTTAAGGTCACATCTGAGGTATTTTTGAACTCCGTGGTGTTGTAGATAAACAGGTGAGACAACTCTCACGTCCACTGGTGATTGAGCCTGACCTATGTCTGCTTAGATTATAGGAATTGTGTGTCTGGCATTACAGCAATGTATTATCCTCATTTTTGCACATATAGACCTCAGTAAACAATGTTTCTTTCACTTAAGACAAGCTCTTCTTTGCCAGAAGCTAGCCAGAAATAAGTTAGTCTAAAAAAAACCTGTCTTATGGCATAAATTCTAAGGTATCTACTAGATTAGCAATTGAAAAGTACCCTTTAGGAGCTGATAGGAAGACACAAACAATTCTTAAAAGATAATTGAGGTTGAGATCATAGGACAGAAATTGTCTCATAAGAGTCTATTTATATATTTATGGGAAATAGTCTATTTTATGTATTTATGGGAAAATGAGCAAGAACATTCATGTGAACAAACAAACCTTTGGTGCTCTAAGGTAGGAGTGTTAAGCATCAGATATCCAAATAGTTGCTGATAGTCACTGCAGTGTGTAAATAAGATGCTATTTTTCACTGAAGAAAAAGCTAACTATTATCTCTATATTCACGTCTTTTTATTTCTATTAAACAAGAACTAGAGATCCCAGTTGAGTAATTCATGTAACTGTGTTGTATTTTCATTGGCAAAAAAAAGGAAATTATCTCTGGCTCCCCCTCTTTCCCTTACCCCTCCTTATCTTGTGGGTTTGTACACAAAAGTATTATTTCTTGGATGACATGTTTCTCCTCTGATTTGTTCCCTGATATAAGGAAGTCAAACAAAGAACTGTCTTCACGAAACCAATTGCAGTGATCACCACTCCTTTGCTTTATCATCGTTTCTCCTCCCATCCCCTACGAGCACGAAGTATTTTAGTGGAGTCACATGGGGGATTGAAACAACACAGAAATCAGATGATGACAATCAGAAGAGAGCTTTGAGTCGTAATGATGCCTGAAGATGGCCATAAACTGTTAGGTTTTTGTAAGGAAAGGTTCTGGACTGGCATATTTGGTGGAAAATAAAAAAAGACCATGGCACACAAACATATCAGCTGCCAGAGAAACTAGCAGAGAGTGATAAGTGGCCATTAGATTAAGTCAAATGCATCTTTTAATTCCAGGAACTGACCCCAAGTCCGTGTCTTGTCATATGTCACTAAAAATTGCAGCCCAGAAAGCCAACCATGTCCTGGGCTGCATCAAAAGGAGCGTGACCAGCAGGTTGAAGGAGGTGATCCTGCCCCTCTACTCTGCTCTCGTGAGACCTCACCTGGAGTATTGTGTGCAGTTCTGGTGTCCTCAACATAAAAAGGACATGGGAACAAGTCCAGAGAAGGGCCACAAGGATGATCAGGGGACTGGAGCACCTCCTGTATGAAGACAGGCTGAGGAAGTTGGGGCTGTTCAGCCTGGAGAAGAGAAGGCTGCATGGAGACCTCATAGCAGCCTTCCAGTATCTGAAGGGGGCCTATAGGGATGCTAGAGAGGGACTCTTCATTAGAGACTGTAGTGACAGGACAAGGGGTCACAGGTTAAAACTTAAAGAGGGGAAGTTTAGGTTGGATATAAGAAGGAAATTCTTTCCTGTTAGGGTGGTGAGGCACTGGAATGGGTTGCCCAGGGAGGTTGTGAATGCTCCATCCCTGGCAGTGTTCAAGGCCAGGTTGGATGAGGCCTTGGGTGATATGATTTAGCGTAAGGTGTCCCTGCCCATGGCAGGGGGGTTGGAACTAGATGATCTTAAGGTCCTTTCCAACCCTAACGATTCTATGATTCTATGATTCTATAAAAATTCTGTTGTACCTGAAACATTGAAACTTCTTTTTTTTTTTTTTTTTTCTTTTCCAGAATCACTGAAGCATGATTTTATTCTAGTTTCTGTCAGAAAAGATCACATGTGTCATATATTAAGTTTTGGGACATTGCCATAATTTTTGTTTCATCATGCAAACTCATGTCATAGTTGGATATCTGTTATTGTACCTGCTAGCCTGAGGGTTATATCACACACAATTAATTTAAAGAATGCGACTTAAACTGACCAAAAATAGGAAAGGTTAAACTCTGTAATTAATCCGCCGCATTGTGTGAGTTACACCACAGACATACATCCACTTGCTACTCGTTTTTCTCTCCTTCTCTTAAATTGTCATGATGGGACCCTATTTCACGTAAAAAACCCATAAGGTCTAACTGCTAGTTTTTAATTTGCTCACCCCAAGCCTTTTTATTTTTTTTTTCTTTTCCGTTTCAGTAAGGGGCATCTATAATCTCTGAATGTTTCATATTTTTTAGTACTTTATATAGGAACTTTCAGTCTTCAAAGCCTTCACAGCATGTAGCCCTGAAAGTGCCAGTCCCTTAAGTGTCTCTGTAAACACAAACAGCTGGTTCCTGCACAAGCCTTCTTTATGCTGCCTCAAAGACAAACTTATAGTCCCAGTCTTTTCCCCAGCCAGCATGGCTGCAAAAAATATTAGGTGAGAGTTTTGTCAATGAGGTATTTTCACTGAAAAGATAAAGATGCTTACAGGTTACTAAAGAGACGTTCATAGTTACACCAGCTACAGATAATAGCACCTTTCACAAAAGTTGAATTACTTTGCACAGGCAGGTGTATTGTCAAGTCCTAAAAGAAGCTTTTCAACATTTTCTTCAAATTAGTTTAGTTCTGCTCAACCACTGACTGAAAATAGAGGCCCATGAAGATCAAGCAGAAAGGTTAAATAACCTAAAGCCAAAACCCAGCCCTTTTCTCCAGATGCTGCCAGCTGGTCTCCGGCATTCTTTCTACTTATTCATTTCTCTCAAAATCCCTTCCTTTTCAACCTGATTGCAGAGCTCCAAATGGGACAGAGTAGGCAGCATGACTTTCGTTTTGTTTGGAAACCCATCACAACACTACCTCTTTGAAGAAATGGCTGTGTTATGACTGACATTTTTGTTTTTTTCCTGCATTTCCTAGCAGCCTTCAGTGGCTGTTGCAGCTGGGTCTCACTGGGATGCTTCATCTCTGCATGTTGAGACCCAAGAGCAAGGATCTTTGCATGAGGAAAGAGTCACATCTTGGCATTGTGCCCATGGTTGCTCATATTGCTGGAGATGTGCAGACCTCTTCCTTTCAGGTATGGGTTAAATGGAGTGTCTTCTCTTCCACTTCTGATTCCCTGACTGGCCACTGATGTGAAACATCTCTTCGGTATGTCTGATACCCCTCAGTTTTCAAAGATGTGCCTCATCTGCAAGCTGAAAGAGGATCTAGGACTGCGGCATAATACAGAGCACCAGAGGACAACTTCACTCCAAGTTTAATATCAACTGTTTTATTTGTTGTGGTGTTTTCCCTCACGTTTCTTTCAGTTAGTGTGTGGCTATACATGGAAAATGAAAACTGCTGTATTCAGAGATCTCTATTTTGCTATCAGATAAATTCACACAGCTTGGCTGGCTTTTGGAAGAAGTTGTAAGCAGTGGCAGTGATTATCTTTCTGCTGAAAAATTTTCCTTTCCCTCAGAAAAGTTTGTAGGGAAATATGCTGGTATGCAGCCATACATTCACCACGAAACTCACCACTGCAAGTCAGTGCTTGCTGCCTCTGACTGCTCGCAGCAGCTTGCTTAGATGGTTCAGTGTGGTCCGTCAGCTGGATGGAGACCTGGATATGTCTTTGTAACCACTTTCCATCTGGGATATAAATACCAGTTCAGAGTCACCCCTATCTTTTCAGGAATCTTACACCTCCAGATTGTAAACATGAAGGACCAGTTTGGAGACAAATTTTCTTCAAGTTGGAGCAGTTGTGAGATGAGCACAGTCTGCAAATTCAGATATGAAGCTTGAATGACAGGCTTTTCTCAGACATTTTGTGAGTCCTTAAGGAATTATGCTGTAGTTTATCAGCTGTCATACTAAAAAATGTCCAACCACCAGGGATTTTTGGCAGCAATATAGTCAGGCTTTGTTCTTTTCTTTTTTTTTAATATGAAAGAAGGCAATGTCTTTCTGTCAATCTTTTCTCCATCCTTGCTGCCACTCCATTGCAGCAGAGGGCATGATTATACTGCAGCATAGTTACTGTTCAGTTTCACTAGCACTAGGGATAAGGCATTAGGATTGCAGAATAAAAATCCTCCAGTTCCCTCATGTTCTGTGCTTAAGTGTTTTGTTAGGGATCCAAAGAGTTAAAGATCCAGGAAGGAAAGCTGGATCTTTCACTGCTCTGGGGGAAAACAGCAGACTAAAGGAGCTGTTTGAAGGTGACGGGATATCTCTCTGCCAGTGGAATGGAAGCAGAAGAATGGCTTCAGGGCCCATGCAGTACGTAGAGATTTTTGTTTCCAGTAAGGGCATTTAATCATGTCTGAAATGCCTGTCTAAAGGGATCTGTAGTTCTGAGTTTATTTCTGTAAATTTCCACAATAATAAAAGCATCTCCTATCCATAACTGCAGGCTCCTGTGATATAAATCACATAACAATATGGAAAGCAGTTAATCAAACAACAAAATTAGCTCTTTTTCAAAAGCGGCAGCCCAGGCCCATTCTTTCTTCATGGAGCCCCAAACACTTCAGACTTGCCCCTTGGCATCATTGTTCAACAGGAGTGAGTAAAAATGTATCTTACATTGCTCCAAACATTTCTATGCTTTAACACAGAAAAAGATTCACCTCAGATTTAGCTTTGCATGATATATAATAAGCCTCTGTGACAACAGTGCCTAGGTATTATGATGATGTGAATTACTGAATGAGGGGAGAATCAAACAACTTAGTTAACATCAGTAGATGAATTTAATCAAGTATCACCATTTCAGAAAGTCAAATGAGTGTTCCAGTTTGATTCTCCAAAAGTATAACCTGACTCCAGACATCAATCTTGCTGTTTGGATTTAAAAAGTGATCATTCTTCAGAACCAGGTTTGTGGGGCATTTAATCAGTCAACAGGACTCCAGATAAAAGCAGGAAGTGCTGAACTCCCACGACTTTTTCCATCATCATTTGATAGAAGCTGCTAAGAATGATATCAAAATGTATGAAGTTTGCTTTTGGCCTGAGAGATGTTGGTTTTCTTAATGTCACTGTGAAAACTGTTGACAGAACTGGCAGAAAGTGATCCAGTTATCCTACAAAATTCAATAAAGAGCAGTCCAAAACAGTCCATGCTGTTCTTGGTTGATGTTCAACAAAACTAATTTCTAGGTGTTATGATTACCATATAGCCCTGGTGTTGCGGCTATTAGCAGTCAGAGTAGTAATCAATCATACAAATCTTGCTAAAACATATATAAATTTATGCAGACAAAATTACTTGTAACTGTGATAAAAATATCTCTAAAAGTTGTAATAAAGACTGATAAAGGCATTATGACATTTGCATTGAAACACCGTAATTTATTACAGTAGTGTTAGACTGGAGCTGAGTGTTGTTAAATATTGAACACAGCTATCGGTTGAATTTGTAAAAAAGTAATTTGATTTCTTGCTATGTTAAATCTGGTTGATCTCAGGAAACAGAAGCAGTAAGTATGCCCTCTTCATTTATCTGTTTTATAACTTCACCAAAAAAAGATGAAAACTCAGTCTGATGAGAAAGCAATCTCAGCACATCACTGGTAAAATGAGAGCCATCAGGAGTTCGGTGCTTGAGCTGAGCTGCCATTCACATCATATCAAAGCTGTTCCCAAGTGCATGATAGCAGAGCTTTACCAGCAACAGAAGGAGCTGTGGTATACAACCACTTGGTGCAGGAGGGAGTGGGCAAACAAACCTATTCCGGAAGATGCACAGCAGATGCACACCCACTGTTAGGATATGGGCAGTGCCTGGGATCCTAAGGCTGAAAATGCTGTTCAGCATACCATTTCCTGATCCTGAAGAGGCCTAAATGTAATTGGCTCCAAATATTTTAAGACAGCACCATTCCCTGTGCACTCCAATGCATGGCGAAAGATACTCACATTTTGCCAGTGTGTAGGAGGTATATATAGTCCAGCAGTGCTCTCACAGCACTGCTGATGCACTGAGCACAGACAGTGTTAGGCTTATGTTTTAAAACACTGCTAGAGGCACTGATACCTTAGTGGATACACACAAGTTTTGGTCCCATTGCAGGGAATATTTTTGAATTTTACAATAGACAACAATTTTTAAATTGATTTAGGATCAAGACTTTTGTCACATCTTCCAAAGTGTACTCTAATCTACCATGTGGGTAGACACTGCTTGTACCACACGTTTTTTATCTTAATCATGTGGTGATCCACCTGTAATCATTGCAGAGGTCTTTGCTCAACATAATTGATATTTTGTGCTTTCTTCTGAGAGATGAAAACTGGTGTGCTATATCACCATTCAAACTAAGCCACAGGCCTGGACCACATTTAAGTATGACTGCACTGTGTAGTGGGTAGACAAAATCAAGGACTATCTGCACTTCTCTGCATACATGAAGGCCTTTATAGAAGCAATTAAATTATGATCCAGTTTACATCTGTTTGCATATCAGTCTATTCACACTGTGACCCATTCTGGTCACAAGCCCTAACTAATATCCCCCTGAGAAGAAGATTTTAAATACATCTTGGACACTGTGTCCTCTCCTCTGAACCTCTGAATCTTAGACTTGAAGCAAGCTTTTCACACTTCTTTTTTCAGCATATCAGTTCTAGAAATTGGCAAATATCCTCTCATTTTAGTTTTGCTTAATTAGAAGGTCATAAAAAAATGTCTGATTTATAGATTTTTCTAAAGTACTAATGGTAACTGAATCCAGATTTATAATTTTTTTCTTTTTTTGCAAAAATACTTTTAATTTTTGCCATAATAGCTAAGTCACAAATCTTACCTTTAGGTAACAAAAAAATAATGAAAACAAACAAACAAAAAAAAGCATTTTTATGACGTCAAATATTCTTGCTGTTGGACTCTATTCTAAAACCAGGTCCAAAAATTTCTAGATTCTGTCTGATTTGTATGAATTTTACCCCTGTGTTTGTTTTTTAACAGTGAACCTTGGAAAGTTAGCAGGTACTTAATCCAGAATAATAAAACACTCCATCTCAAGAGTTTACTCATTTCAACCTCGCAGTAGTTTTGCCAGGAGAGGTTGCTGGTGCTCTGTACACACTGGATACTAACTGGAGTTTCACCCAGATTACACGTTTGCATGCAGGGCACAGCAATAATAAAAACAACAGGGAAGGGTAATAGAGCTCAGGTTTCCAGCTTGTTGGAGTTACAGTGGTGGTTAGAGACAGGCACTAGAGTATGTGTCCCAAATATCAGCGGTCGTATGACTACTTAAACTGCCACTGCAATAGGAGCCATGTCCTGTTCTGCTGTCTGGAAGGTATTAAAGAAATAAAACCAGATATGCTTTCTTCAATTTATGGCAGCATTTTTTTTGCAAATTGCATCCCAGGGCAGGCTCTGTCAATGTGCGAAACATTTATGTACCTCTTCTTACCACCAGTTTATCATTCTTTTAACCCCATGGGGTATTAAATGAAAAATCCCTCTGGTGGAAAGGTTAAGGGTGAGCTTTTTTTAGCATAAAAGGCAGGAAATTCAGATTTAAGAGTCTACTGTAATTTTTGTAATAAGTTCCTCTGTTATGACCCAAGGGCAGCAAGGTATCTAAGCACAAACTTACTTCTAATCTTAAAGTTAGATGCCTTGCTTACGCACACTGCTGAAACAGGGTCCATGTGATCACTCTGGATCAATTAGCGTCTTTGTAAATAACCAGGGTAATACTTTTCCTGAAATATGTTTCACAGGGACTTACTAAAAATAAATGATGAGAGTCCATTGCTATTGACCATAGATGATAAAAGTCTGTTAGATGTTGCTAACTTCTAGCTGGTGCTGTCCATAATTGCTGTCACCTTCTGGACAACTGCTAAGATACAGTCACAAGAATGTGAGCAATAGAGAAACCCTAGTGACTGGAAAGTGAATGGAAAAATTTAATATTTTTTGACAGGTGAGATTTTGGGTTGACAGACTTGTAGTTGGAAATGGTCACATTTTGTTGCTAGGATATAACGACTGTCTGTGAACAGCACCTCTTAACACTGGCACAAATACAGTGCAGACCTGAAAGAAAAGAAAAAGCCATGAAAATGCTAGAAGTCATCTCCATAATGGTAATGAGAAGAAATACAGTTTCCAGACAGAAAAAAATTACCTGTAGTGCCCTGGAATAATTTATAGGTCATCTTCACTGATATGTCACAGAATAACTGTCATAATTTCACAGAAACAAAATATTTTGTTTCACTAGAAGTTAAATGTAACTATTGCAAATGTAAAAAACATTTCAGATTTTTCTTTTTGTTTCAGAGGAAAATTCTACTTCCACATTCCATCCTCTACCCCTTTTATGAAGTGGGAAAAGCTAGACAGAAGTACAATTGTGATTTCTTCCTCAGCACTGTCAGTCAGTATTCTAGCCATCATAGGCTGTATGCTTTAGGAGACGATATTGATGAGACATGTCAGATATTTCTTGAGTGAAATCCAGGTTACTAACCAGAAATGTGCACAACTGCCTGTTTCACTCAACACAGAAGAAAAATGTCAACAACAAAGCACTTTCTTTGTCCAAATATGCAAACTTTCTCTACAAAGTATTGGGTTCATTTAGGTCTCAGATTCCGATTTCCCCTGTACCTATCCAGTATTAGAAATCTGGTGTATTCCTGCCTGGGAATTGCTCTTGTCTCTTATAGCAGCACAAGAACTTACTGCTCCAAACAGCAACTCCTTTTCTCCCCAGGGAAAGCACCTAATATCACAGATTTAGCATCTTTGCAGACATCAGCCTGACCCTGGACTAAGGACTAGAGCTGCCTTATTCCCTAGTAATCTTCCTCAATAAAAGGAGAATATTTGAATCTTCCATTGTTCTGGGTTCAGTTTTTTAACGTATCGAGGTTCTTTAAGTAAAATTGTCATTACTCCAATGAAAACCCACTTGAAGACAGCCACTCTAATTTTCACTATAATAAAATGAAAAAAAAATTTTTTTTTTTTTGCATTCTAACACTTAATTCACTCTACCATTACTAGTGTGTACTTGTGAAAATTAAAAATATTCTGTCACAAAAAAAAAGGAATTAAAAATGTAAACTCATATTTTTTTGAAGATACAGAAAGAAAAGAAATAAGTTTTTCAATTTTGTTAAAAAAAAAAAAAAAGCAGCTTTCTGAAAGATGGATTTTAGTTGAATTTCTTGCATTTGACACCTCTTCTGAGTAAGTCCCTGATACAATACCGTATGTTTTATCTTTGGGCATGCAGTGTGCATGAGTGCCTGTTATGTATGCTGATACAAAGACTTCTCATAGCTTATGGTACCTTACTATGAAGAATAACCAAAAGCTTCCTCCCCGAGAAAAGATATATCATCAAGTTTTATGACTTGTTAGTCCTTATGATTGTTTATGTTTTCAAAGGATAGTCAATACAAAGCTAACATGAAAAATACCTTCTTTATTTGCATTGGCATTTCCTTATTTGTGAAACACACACACAAAAAATAAACTGATGTTTTCTCTGAGTCTTTGAAATAAGAGAGTTGTTCTGCTAGCAGACCATTATCAGGTTGTATGTCTCATTGTCCATTAAGAGAGTAACTGCCACTCCTAAGGCATCATGTGATTATCCTCTGGTGAAGAAAATCTAGTAAAATTCAACATAGGCAAAACTGAAGTGTTGCATGTCTGTGGATAGAAAGTCTATAAAAGACCAAACTTTAATGCATCCCTTGCATCCTATCATGGTTTAAGCCCAGGTGGTAACTCAGTACTACGCAGATTCTCACTCTCTCCTTTGCCCCCTCCTTGGGTGGGATAGGGAGGAGAATCAAAAGAATGCAAACCCCACAGGGTGAGATAAGAACAGTTTAATAACTAAAGTACAATATAATACTAGTAATAATAATAATACTAATAATGATAAGAGAAATAACAGGGGAAGAAAATATAAAACCAAAAGAGAAAAAGAAAAGAACACAAGTGATGAACAGTACAATTGCTCACCACCTGCTGATGGACAAAAGGGCAGACCTAAGCAGCTGTCTGCCCTTCCGGGTAACTCCTCCCAGTTTCTATACAGAGTATGATGTGCTGTGGTATGGAATCCCCCTTTGGCTAGTTTGGGTCACGTGTCCTGTCTCCGCTTCTTCTTGGCTTCCTGTGCCCTTCCTCACTGGCAGAGCTTGAGAGACTGGAAAGTCCTTGATCAGGGTAAGCACTACTTAGCAACAACTGTCTTATCAGCACTGTTCTCAGACTGAAGTTGAAAACATAGCACTGCACCAGCTACTAGGAAGAAAATTAACTCTAGCCCAGACAAAACCAGGACACCTCCTTTTGAAGAGGGATTTCCAAACCATGTTGCTGACTAGCAGAAGAACGTGGGTGGCGCAATACCATCAATAGATAAAATACACTTCACATTCAAGTCAGTGATGAATTGAAAGCTCTTTCTCCTGGGACAGGACAGGATTCGATACTTCCTATTGAATTGCTATATCTCATTATATTTGCCATGGAACACCAAGCCAAAGCCATGCCTTCAGCCAATGCAAATTGGGGTTGCCTGCCTTTTCACTGTTCTGACAGCTCTCCTGCGCTCAACTTGCATTCTTAGCTAGAAGCCTTGGCTCTTATCTCCAACTTCATTAGCTGCATTTTATTATAGTGTATGTATCAGAGGTCATAATTCAATCAGTGGAAAACTAAGACTACTGCAATCTCTGAAACAATTTGATGACAGAGATAGCTGAGAAGTGCAGAAAGATGTTTCAGCTGATGTGATGCTGTTGCGAAGTGCTGCAAAGCAGTGCAAAGTATTCCTAGCTGATTGTTTTCCTAACTGTAAAGAGCGCAGTGTTGACAGTATCCACTGTCCTTTATTTACTCATCTTCACCACACACAAGAAGTCTCCTAAAAAAAGCATTGTGTAACCTATAAAAGGAGATAGATAGGCACCATGGCACCTAAGGATATAACTAGTTAAGAAGTTTCTCTGGTAGACTGTGGAGTCAGCAAGTGTCTGGAAACACTAGTCTGGACACTGAGTTTAAATGTAAAAAGACACATAGACACGTAGCCTGTTTCAGTTGAAAGGGACCTACTGTGATCATCAAGTCCAAGTGCCTGAAAAGTGTATGCTAAGCAGAAGATCTGCATTCTGAGGACAATGTAAAGGCCAAGAGGTAGCCCCAAGACTTGGTTTTCAGTCTATGGGCTTAAACCATCCAGATCACCAATTGAAGCATCTTTTAGTTGTATAAGCAGTGGACCTCCTCACCTTGTAGCTCAGAGAGTCTTTGGTTAAAAATGCAAGCTTTCCGCTGAAAAAAAAAAGAAAAAAATGCATTTAGTTTAATGGGAAAGCAAACTGAAATACAAAACTTTTGAATGTGTCATGCTGTGCCTTTCATGATCTCTAATAACAGTCTTGGTTAACGACTTGGAGAACAACAAATGCATGTGTCTGTTGATAACTGGTACCTTGAGTATTAATTAACGCTTGGAATTTGATTTATCATTTCAGCAGGCCTGCAACATGACCTTGATGTGTATAAGAAGACAAAAAATCCAGCTGACTTTTTTAGTGTGTTTAAAAGTCTATCTTCATTAAGTGACCTCACCAGGTTTCAGATAGATCTTTCATGAAATGTAAGCTATGACCTTTGTAATTAGTTTTTAATAGCTTTCTGATAAAAGAAATGAATATCTCAAATACAAAAGGGGTTAGAAAGGTTTCTCTGTAAAGGATCTGTATTTCCTGATGTTGTGGAAAGCTCCACTGCTGCTTGGCAGGTAACAGAGCACAGAAAAATTAACTTATATTTCCACTTTCTTTCCCGCTAAACTGAGGATTCCAGTATGTATTAAAAAGAAATCTGACTCTGATGACGCAGAGCAATTGTCTGGTACACACTTCACAGGAATAAGTCATCAATAAACACAAGGTTTTATTCATTTACATTGATATTCAGCAGGGCACAACAAAACTGCCAGAAAGTCTGCTGAGAAGAGTAGCACATTTATACCAGAATTTATACTTTCAGATGCCATGAAGCTCTGACAGAAGTGCCTTTAATGTAAAATGATATGTTTATGTGAATTAATTGATTTTGCTTTTTTTATGAGTACAATTGAATTTTGTGGTTCTTTTTTAACATAAAGCTTTCTTGATATGACTTTTAATGTTCCATTGACAAAATTATCTTCTAAGAAGACATTGCTTTTCATGGCATTCTTTGTCTTAGGCCAACCTGGGGAACTTGAGGAGACACTGCCTCATGTACTGAAGAAGTGTTGTATTGACAAGTTGGTTATACAGCAGGTCTGGAGCAACAATAATGGTATGAATCAGAGTGTTCTCATAGTTTTGAGATACCTCTAATTGATATGACCCAGAATACAAACTGGAACCAGGAGTGCTGCTCTGACAGTTTGGACAGGTAGTGCTCTTCAAGCACACAGACAGCAATCCACAGGGGATTGTTTAAAAGAGGTGTAGTTCTTAATTCCTCATGGAGGCTTCTCAGTGACCCAACCTGCTGTCCTCAGCAGTCCTCCAAAATAAATCTGGGTTCTCTGGAGCAAAGATTTTCTTCCTTTCAAGGCCAATACCCTCCAGGGTTCCCATTGCATACAAAAATGTGCTTCATCACAAAATGAATGGCTAGATGAAATGACTGTTTGTCCATTCTATTGTATTTGCGGCATGTTTTTATGTGCATAACACCGAGAGAGGCCAGTAGCAGCTATGGCAGAAACTGTATATATTGATGTGTAGTACCCACAGTTTCCATGTATAGTCATTTATTATCTGTTTTAAATGAGGAGAGGAAGGATTTACAGCAAAGATTTAACCTGGCAGGGATTTTTTTTTATATGAGAGCAGAATTGGTGCTCTGTGTGGCTTAAACAGAATCCATTTGCCTTAAGCAGGATCCATTTGCCTTCAGCAAACATTCCTTCTATAAGGCTATTATTTTTATAATATATGGAAGTCATTTATTGTGTGGAAGGTTGCATATGATGTTGTACTGAACACAAGGAATTTATTAAAATGCTGTAACTGGATGGGGAAATTTCTGATGTTACACTCAGAGACTGAGACTATTCATTAAAAAAATAAAAAAAAAGAATCCTACATGACAATATGTCACTTTAGAGGTCCATCACTCCCTGTTCCATTTATTATGCTCCCACAGGCATGAGCTGCACTAGATGATCTTGTAGGTATGTTCTCTGACACACGTTTCTTCAGTGGAAGAGTGAGGAAGTCACCAGGGACCAACAGCATTTTAGCATCTGCCTGCTTTCTTTTAATTTTGACTGGCAGTGCATACATTCTTGGTTTAGCATATACCAGCCACATCCGCCCACCAAGTATCTAAAGCGACAAGCTGTGTGTGATTTATTGTTCATTATGCATATTTTCAACACAGTAAATAACATATTGACTTCAGGGTTTTAAAAATATAATTATGAGTTTGGATGTTCAATAGTGATATCTTCCAGGTGGTTTGGATAGAGATTGGCTCAAATAGACCCTAAGGATATTTTGTTTTGAAAATGTTTGGACTCTGCTGTTAAATGCTAATGCTAATATATACCTCTTTTTTGAGGCTATTTCTTACTTATTTTCTGGAGTGTGTGTTTATTATAGATAAAGGTTGTCAATTTTTGCTTCTATAGTTGGATGGCATTAATACCAGATGCTTAGCACAAACATCATGCTCATTTTTTTCCTGAATATTTAGAGAAATAATGGTTCTTTATTTTATATTAATGCACCTCTATTAAGTGATGTGAAAAATATCCCTGTGAGAAGAAATTCTGATTTTGTGTCCAGGTACTAATATCTAATGATCAATCCATCTAAAATATATGCAACTACAATGAAACGTTTATCAGCATTTATGGGTATAAAATGTGCCAGGACCTATGAGTGACAACATAAAAAAAAAACAAAACCACAACAAACAAAGAAACAACAACCAAAAAACCAAACAACCAAACCAAACCAAAAAAAATCCCAACCAGACCTCCTTTCTGGCCTCATTATCTGTAGTTTAGCAGCTAGAGATCTTAAAGGCAACAGGTCTTTGCTCCTTAGCGGCTCTGATGATGTACCACTTTAGTACAACACACATGAGATCAGCACAGATCACAGTAACACTGAGAGGCAGGTCTGAATTCTTGCTCAGTGCTCTGCTAACAAAATTACTAGCCTTGCTGTTTTGGAGACTTATTTTTACATGAAAAGACTATCAGTTCATTCTTAGAGTTACTGTATAAGAAATCTATCAGTTCACTTTTAAGTCCATCAGTCTCCATAAGTGATAATTCTTGCCAGTTTATTCCGTTTGTGATGATAGAAGCCATCTGTCTCCTTCTGCTTTGCACATTCTCAGAGGAGTTCTTACATTTTAAGGAAACCTTTCCCCTTCTACCTTTAATGTGCAGTTGCCATTTTGATAGAAACTGTAACACTTTCCTTTAAGAGTTCCTTTTGAACTCCACTACTTCAAAAATATCTGTTTTAATGGGCTGCTTATTTCTAGCTAGAATCATGATTGAATGTTTCATATTTCTCCAAGCTGTGAGTATTAAATAATTGATAGTTGGGAACAAATTCCTAAGCTACAATTTAATCGCTAACATCTCAGGCTGCCATTTGTATTGGTCAAGTTGCTGAAGCACAGTTTTTTATTTAATCAGGACTTAATATGTTATTTCCAGAACAATTGTGATCTTTCTCCTTCTCATGTGACCCTTTTCCCAGAGGCTTGCCTGGTTAATGGCTGAGATGTGGTACACATGAGAAAAATCTGCCATAAGTTGACCTCTGGAAAGGAGGAAAGCATTTATATTTTGTTGGTTTTCCTGTTTAGGATTCTTTGCTTGACTTGGTTTCTTGCTGAAGAGAGCCCCTCTTTGTGCTCAGCAAGCTCATTCCCACCCTTCTGCAGCTCAGACCTGGTGCACCCCATAAGGGTGGAGTGCTCTGAGCTGTAACAATATGAGGTTGCTGGTGCTCTGCGAGTCACTGTTTTCTTTGGAGGCAGCTGGTTATTGTAGTTTCTAATATAGCAGTGAGGTCCCTCACTGAACAGCATGACCCTGGCTGCTGAGACTTCCAAAATACTGTCAAAAATGTTTTCTGTTGTCTCTAATGCTGCAGAAAGACGTAAGGTGTGTTGCTGAGGAAATGCAATGGAATAACAGCAAGACAGATATCAACGGTAACTCATACCTCAAAAATTTCACAGCTTAAAACAGTCAAAGCTTGGACACTTAACCTGACACACTTTTGTTATGTTTTCTCTGATTTCTTAAAATGACTCAATGGGTTTCTTGAGTGATTTGTTATACTTACTACCCCAAAATTCAATCAAACCTGTCCTTACAGTATCCTTCCTAGAATCCAAAATTTCTAAGAAACACAAAAGTGGAAATAACCTTTTAAAGCAATGTCCTTTTGTATATTTAGTTTTGTTTCGAGTGCAAAAACTTCTGGCTTTGGTTTAAAAATATATCTTAGTTGTGTGCCTAAGAAGAGTTAGCCATTATTGTATATTTTACATATAGAAAATTGGAACAACCTATATTTGTATTGGATAAGAACAACCTATAGCTGCAACACTGAAATAAACTAATTGCAAGCGGCTGTGGAAATAAGGGAAGCATATCCAGCAGAAGCCTTGAAAACCCATGCCAGGGAGCTTCAGATATCTATTATATGTTGTGAATTAAGCAATGTACACATGGGCCCCCTAATGTGCTGACAGGAAAGTGAGTGTTGCAGACAATTCACCCTTGAAAGCTGGAACTTTTGCTTCTAAGAAAGATGTGTGTCCTAATCCTGATCACACAGGGAAACATCAAGGAGGCATAAAATAGAAGACCCTGTCAGGAATTCCCCCAAATGCACTCATGGAACTGTAGCAATAGTGCAGTGCCAGCATGGATATTAATCTGAAATATCATGACAAAGAAATAATATGAGGACATGAGCCGGAGATGCACTGAATGAATTTAAATTTGATCTCCAAAGAATATGACACCCCTGTGTTTTCATCTGTTAAACTTGGGTGTATTTAGGATCAGCACAAATTCTTTCAAAGCATATGCTTCATGTCTGCTAAATAAAGAGTCAGAAGTTGATACACCATAGGAATCCTTGCTCAGATGTGCATGTGCCAAGGTTACCTTAAGCAGGCTTAAGCATTAGTCCTTTACCTAACTAGAATAATATAGAGACACACAGGTATAAATATTCTCTTGTATTGTGATTTGGCCTGTTTAAAAGAAAATAATAATCTGCATTCCTAATTCTCCCTTAGCTGTCTTGAAGCAACCTAGGAACACATGGAATGGATTGCTCAGGTCTGGGTTGCTGGACGTCATGAATGACTCTTTAAAGGAGAGGATTTATGGCACTGTGCTGTCTCTAGCTCAACGACAATATTGGCTGTGATCTGTAAATGCTTCTTGCAACTGGGAAAATTTGAAAACCTGTGCACTCATTCTGAAAAAGCATTCTTGTGATGGGGAGCATGTTTCAATGTGTTGAATGCTCGCTGAAGGATATTCTTAAATAGACCAATTGGAAAAAGAAAATATTTTCTCTGCCAGGGCAAAACGAATTCAGTTAAACATAGAGGAGATCATCAGCTGTTGCTTTCTAATTTCAGCCTGTCACGATAAGGCTGTACCAATCAAACATCTGTATGGTTAACCAGACATTTGGTTTCACATACCTCAAGGTCCTTGGATGTGCTGAAAGGTCTTCCTTAGTTTCTGGTTCACCAAACAAAATAGATGGTTGCTCAAAGGAGTATTCCAAGCATAGCAGGGTACTTCTTTACAAGAACATACTTTTTTTGCAAAAAAGTATTACATCTGTGTACCTAGACCTCCTGGGGGTGGAAAGCTGGAAAGCCACTTCTCATGATTGGCTAATGCTGAAGTCCAAAATGCAGATGACTTCTCTTTTCTTACTCATGTGACTTCCACACATTTCCATACATGTTCCAGAGGTGGATGCAGCGCTCACTCAGCTGTTGTCATGCATAGACTGCTTAGATATCCCTTATCTGCTGCATCAGAAGGAGTTCACTTGATGCCTGCCTTTTTTCACACTCTTCTTTGGAATATGACTGTGCAGCATTGGTGAGGAAAGTTTAAAGCAGTGGTCAGTGAAGGGAAGGAATTATGAAATGAATCAGGAAAAGAGCTGCTCTGTTTCTCATTTACCACAAGAACATGATTGAAGGTAGGTATATCTACCGACCTTCATCTCTGTAATTTGAATGCGATGGAGCAAAATTATTTTCTTCCAACTCATGCCAGCTCAGACCAGTGCTTGACATAAAGTAAGAAATTTTCTTTTCCCTGGATCTCAAAACAAGCAGAAGTTAGAGGGCAGGTTTGACTGAGTCCTCCAGTCTCCTGACATCCCATGCCAACCCCTTCCAGACACGCTCAGGCTTGTGTTTTGGCACTAGGAGAGAAGGATGCTGTTGCATCAGCAGATGCCGCTGCTGCTGGGAAAACAAACAACATTCCACTGTGGACTGCAGATGTTTGCCTACTCCACCTCTGCCGGGCATCCTACTTTGAGCATGTTGGGACAGACTGTAGTTTTCTGCCAATACTTTGTCAGATGCTTCAGCATCCTTGGGACGGGAACATGCTGATGACATGCAAGATGATTGTCATTTATAAGTTTGCCTTTGTTCCATTAATCTAAAAATACTCAGATAATGTGACAGAGATTTGCACAGTTTGCCAATGCACTTGGCTGAAACAAAAAGTATCTGCTGGGGAGAACTGAGAACAGAGCCCTGGGAAGGACTTTTCCACTGGGTTCAATTAGTTGAATCCCATAAAATATTTTAGTCTAACACTGTTACAGAAATCCAGTATTTGAATTCTAAAAAAGGCTTTGAATTTGAGATTAGTTTGTGGCATTCTCTTTCTGCTCATGGTTAGACAAAAATATTATTGCTCTCTCTGGGAGCAGCCTGAGAGGAAAATTCCTACCTTCAAGGGACAATTTCTCTTTCACATTCCCTCTCAAGGAGGGTTATGCAGTGGGAGGTTGCTGTCTTGTATCATGTATATTACCGGGCGACTATTCCATTGTAGAGTGAGGTTTTAACATCTGAGAGAAGACTCAGATAAAGATAAGAGGATATGGGAAATACTGGGAGGGAGAGGCCCTGGATCCATCCAGAATGAATCAGCCTTTACTGCAGCTTTGTGTACTACTCAGCACCACCTGCCCAGATTTTGTTTAGGATTTCATAGGTGTACATAGAGAAATTTGATCTGCAGCTGAAGTGCTGTATTAAGTGACTGAAAGTTTATTCAAAATACTTCAGAGTTACTGTGTGTTTTGCCACGGACCTTAGCATATGCTGTTGACTTTTGTCAGAACTATTGCCGCATGTCCAGAAAGCTGTTTTGGATGGCCAAGCACATGGAAAGGGTAGAATGAAGCAGCGGGATTTGTTCATTCCTTGATTCCCAGAGTGCTGGCTGTCATGGGAGCTTGCAAAATACAAATGAATTGAATGCATGCCCTTTCTCACTGTTAATTTTTTTTACAGTACCCAAGCCATTTTGAATCATCCTTGTACAGGCCTTATTGGGTTTAAAAAGATATTTCCTGGAAATCCTATTAAACCAATATTTTTGACAGCAGAGGGCTGATAGCAACAGTATTTTTTTAAAAAAACAAAACTTGGGGTCTCAGCCCAGTGGCCTTGCCATTGCCACAAACACACAGCTTTGATAAAATAATGGATGCCATATGTTGTTTCTTAGAAATGTCATGCAGTTTGAGTAGGAGAATCATTTTCTAATCCAAGAAAGCTCATGGGGAGCAGAAAAGTCAACAAAAAGCTTCTTAAGAAAACAGTAACAGCTCCTTACCACTAAGCCCTTCACTTACTTTGCATTTTATTGAAAAATACTTGCAAAAGACATTATATATGGTGACCAAACTCCATAACTTCCCAAGTCAGGATTCTGACTGCATAAAATCTCTATGCGTTTCTTCCTTTTATATGCCATTTCTGCAAAGTATAAGGATTAACATATTATATGGGACTTTACAACTGTTACTAAGTTTAAAAATGGTTGGAGTACAGTGTCAGTATTGATTTAAGGTTAAAATTATTATTTTCTGTATTAGTTCAAAACTATGACCTTGATGTAGAAGCCAAAATGCTCTGGTTTTCTTATGAAATGCTTTTCAGGTAAAACATTTTATGAAAAGAAAAATGTCAGCAGCATGGAGCCAGTAGATCATGGGATTATGGCCAGTTTGAATGACATTTTTGGTCATTCTTAAGTCAATGTCATCAGTATTATCTAAACAATAGAGATTAGAACAACCTTGGAAAATTAAATTAAAATCTAGCAAACGAAAATTTATTATTGCTCTTCTCCTAAAATCTATGAAATATTTCTAAGCCCTTTAGAATGAAAACAGTCTTGAAATGCCATTTTTTCTCTATAAAACTTTTATGTTCTTCATTTTAAAATTCCGCCTCTTTTTCTGAGCTCTATTCAAGCTGTCTTTCTTCTCCCTCCTACACCTTGTGCTCACCTTTGAAAGTGGAGTATCCTCTAGTCTTTTTGCACATCCATGGAAGTTCTCTGTTTTAGATAACAGGGCTTGAAAGCACTCCAAGGACAAAATCAAATGTTTAGCTTTGGCTGAGGAACTTCTTGCTCAGATAGCGATGCCCTTACTAATTTGGACCTGTAGTGACAAATTCCTAAGAGCTTTCTTCAGTCAAATAGATAGTGATTTTGATTGGGATTTCTCAAAAATCAGAGATTAATATGTAGGTAAATGGGATCATTGCTCAGCATGGAGAAGGCAGTGGAGATGAAGAAAGTGATATCACCAGAAAATGTAGGACTCTTATAGTTCTTTTCTCTTTAATTAAAGAATTTAATGCATAAGATTTAACGTGTGTTTCTGTGCTAATATTTATGACATGAGTAGGAAATTTAATTTTTTTTTTGTCTGTCTCTGGAGCTGAACACAGAAAACTGCAAATTACTTACAGACAAGAAGAAGGATTTTGTAATTCATTTAGTAGAGCGTAACAGGTAATGCTTGCTCAGTTCCCTAATCACATAACTTGTACGAAAAAATATTATATGCAAGAGACCATAGAAGGAGTTGTAGAGGAAAACAGCTCATTTTTTAGAGTAGGGATAGAAGTAAATGTCATATTAAGGTCTTATTTTGGCTTGATTTTCACACATTTATTCGTCCATTATGTGTATATGTATATAGGAACATATGGGATAGTTACTGCTTGGAGCAGATGGGTCACGTTCCCCTGAGACCCTAGGCATGCAGATTGTACTCTTTCAGATCATCTAAGACTGCAGCAGATAACACGGATGCATTTGAAAAGGTTTCCCTACTCTTGTGCATTTGCCTGAGTGATGCTGTTATGTATGAGATTTTACCTTCCTTCTGTCTGCAACTGGGCCATTCTTATTTGATAGTCTTGATAATAAATGGCATATGCATTTTTAATATAGGCCTAATGTAGTGGAGGCCTATATTGTTTTCACATCTGCTGAGGGCTGCCCTTCTGTAGATCTGTTTTTGAATTGTGTCTTGAAGACCACAATTCTGAAGTAATTACTATTTTCATACTAATGACAAAACAAGTACATTTACTGCTATAGAGTATATATTTCTTGTGTGCCAGTAAAACTTACAAATTTTTGGTAAGTAGTGAGTTATAATAGTAAGAAAAAGTAAATTCTAATTTTTTTCAAGTTTTAAGCACAAAGGTGGAGAAATAGGTGGCAACAGTTCACAGGAAGAATCAGGAGGTGCACATGACACTAAAGCTGTTCTACTGTCTTAGGAGCAGAGAGTAAGTCAAAGGAGTGCTGTAAAAAACTGACTCAAAAGGAGCAGCTTTACATATATTAAAATTGTCCATGACATAGAATTTAATAATCCTAATGTTTCAAAAATGTTCCACTATATGAGATCTCAATTTCCTCTAAGTGATTAACACTTTACTTTTCTCTCTGTATGAAAAGGCAGCATCTCTTCTTTACATCATCATGCTTGCCTGTTAATGTATTTGTTCCATCCTAATTTAAGGGAAAAAGTCTTGATGCCTAAATTGCCATTAGGTGAAATTTACTTGATTATATCCCATTTATGTGTTAACCAGGTATGTTCCTTGAGAAGATCATAGCATTTGTTACAATTGATAAGAGGGTCTAAGGTTAAGACTCTCAAATCATATATGGGTATTCACATAAATGTTTTCACATTAAATACGTTGGAAAGGCATAAATGCGCATATAAATTAGAGAGAACTTCTGCATGCTCTAGCTCCAGGGAAAAAAAATGTCTTTATTCACATTTATATGGTTTGGACACCACTCTTCAAAAGCCAGCTCTGATATAGCTCGTGCAAAACATAAGGAAACATATCGTATTTCACTGCTGAATGGTCACTGGTTGATGGTTTGCTGCTGCTTCTGCCCTGCTAGTTAGCTTATTAAGCCTTGTGACACGTTTCTGACAGGAATTCTGCAAGCTGGATTTTGAAAAATATTCAAGACATGACAAGACATTCAAGATCCGAAAGCACAGCTGTGGGCGTTGCATTCTACCAGATTCCAGCCATGCATGCATTTTAAAGACTATAGGTGACAAAAGACAACTGCCAAGATTGTACAACAATTCAGACTGGAGCAGACCTCAGCAAGTTTATCAATTTATGTGATGCCACTAAAAATTTACAGTAAGAAGAAAATGTTAAAAATCTGAAGGCAAGATCCTGGCAGATAAATAGATTAACAGCTGCTTCATTGGGTGGGGGAAAGTTTGTTTCTCATTTGATTTTTTAATTGATTTGAAAATAATTTGGCTGTGGAATCTGACCACCAGTTGGCGTTCTCTTGTTTCATAGAGGGTCATAGGATAACAGAAGTGGGAAAGGATCCCAAGAGACCTCCAGCTGAATCTCCTGCTGAAGCAAGGTTAGCTGTGAGATCAGACTAGGTCTGACATGAGACCACCAGATCAGACAACTCCTTTCCATAGTCAGATGTGGAAAACCTCAAGGACATATATAAGCAAACCCTCCAGTCAACTTACTCCACTGTCTACTGTCTTCATGAGCAAAATGGTTCTTGTGATACCTAGTCTGATTTTCTCATTTCAGCTTATGCTTGCTCCTTTTGCAACGCACCACTGAAGAGCCTGGCTCCATCTTCTTAGCCTACCTGCCTATTCTGTAGGCACTGGGGGGTGCTGTCAAACTCCTACAGAGCTGCCTTTCCGTAGGCTGAGCCAGCCTGGGTCCCTCAGCCTCTTCTGGCAGGAGAGCAACTGTTCCAGCCCCAATCAGCTTGGGAGCCCCTTGCTTAACTCATGCCAGTTCATCCAATGTCTCTTCTATACTGAAGGCCACCAAACTGGATGCTGTATGCTAAATGTGGTGCAAAGGCCTGAGTAGAGGAAAATAATCCTGGTACAAAGCAATTTGTAGGTTCAGGTTCTTCATCTGGATATTGGCTTAGTTTTCATATTTAAGAAATTAGTTTTGTCAAAAATATTATTTTCTAGCACACATTACCATCTGAAGACATTATCTTTTTCTTGATTACTTCTTATTACACATTGCTTCCACTAGGAAACTGAGCAGTTAACAAGAAGTAACTCAAAACAAGAACTGATCTGTACTCCAGTTGAAAGTCATACTCTATTGAACCTTGCTTTAGAGCTTGAAAATTTCTATTAGCTTACATGCTAAAAACAAGCAATTAAAGATAAAATTATATAGTGCTCATGAAAGCTGATTGACAATTGTGACAAATTAAATCTTGCTTTTGTCAAAAGGGTGATGGGTATTGCATGCAAAGTGAAGTTATAAACTCATGCATAAACTGCTAATATCCTTCAAATCTCACCTTGAGGTGGAAGAAATAGATCTGATTACATGCCAGCCTGTCCACATCATACACTGAAAACAGCAGCTAACTTTGCCGGCATTTTTCATAATCCAGTAAGAAAGAGTCCGTTAATTAAGAAACTAGGAGTGAATGAATGATTGATTTTTCTTTTCAATGGCTAAAAGGAGACAAATGTAGTAGTAGATGTAGTAGAAATAAAATAAATAAAATATTGGTCGTTTTTAACCTAAAAAAAAAACACCAAAAAAACAAAAACCCAACCCAAACGCAAAACCTAAGCCCCAAAACATATTCTCCTTTGAAACTGGTAATAAATGACAGAGAAGTGAAGATCCATATTCGTAATGTCTTTTACTTTTGCAGTAGTTTTGTGATTAGTCAATTCACTTATTGAGAGATATGCATTCACACATTCAGGTTTTCCTCTGCAAATCCTGAATGCCATGTGTCTAGACCACGTACCCAGGAAAGTTTTCAATTTCCTCCTGTGGCTCAGGGAATGAGTTAGGTTGGAATTCAAATTCCTATGCTGCTTCAGTAATTTTGCCTTTGAGAGTCATGAACTCATGGAGGTAGTCTACACAAGGAGACACAGAGCAACACGCTTCAGTATTCTTCATGCCATGCACTGGCAATGACAACTGCTAAGAGGAGACAATAACCTGAGAAGAGTATTCTGCAGCCAGAGTGAAGACCTGAGTTTAGGCTTTGAGCTTTGGAAAGACTGATCTAATTACGATGTTGCTGGCTAAATAAATCAGTCTATGTTGGCAATATATGTGAATATAGCCCTTCATTTGCTTAGCTTTTATTCCAAGTGAGCTAAACCAAAATGTTTTTGAACTGCTGAGTCAGTTTATGTCAGAAGGACTGGAGCATCACCGTTTTCATTTTGGCTGCTACTGCTAGGTTAAACTGTATAATTTTGACACCTGTGATAAGCACTTTTTTCCCCCAAATTTCTGGGAAAAAGACCCCACATTGTTTCATCTCTACCATTAATACATTACAGTCTCAATGTGGGGAGAAGAAGGTATGAGAAATATTTTTGTTTCATATGTCTCATGTACTTCTGTTTTTGATATTTGTGGGCAGAGAGTGCAACCACAGATTTTCCAGCCTCCAGTTTTACTTGTCGAAAGGACACAGAGACACTTTGAGTTCATGTACATAAGCACTGCAAGAACTGAATAAATTAATCTGAATGAAAAGTACCACTCAAGAATATGAGTTAGTAAAGTGTGTGTTTACTTCAGGAGTTTAAGCAATAGTGAGCCATTGGCTCCATACAACAGAAATAAATGACTCTAAAGAGTAATGCAGCTGCTCTTTTCAGAAAAATCTTGCATATTTGGGGGAACATATATCTAAGAAGACCTTCAATGTAGAAATGCACCATTTAATTTCAAATGAGAGAATTTACGTCACTGAAGTATTTTTTTAATACAGATTGTATATAAGAGCTATACTGTTTAAAGTCAGAACCTCTACGAATGGCACATTTGAATGTCTACTTATCAATATTGTTTGTATCTTGAAGTTGGTATATTATGTTTGTTTATATAATTTTTGCCACTCAAGAAGCTAATCAAGGGTCTTGCTACAAATAATTTAGTGGTGAAGTCTTTGGGGAAAATCTGATGAATATCTGTTACATGATTCTCACAATGGGTATGAACTTGATTCATGCAGTTGGATTTCACAAGCAACATTTTCATATTTCTAAAAAATAAACCTTTTAAATGGAATGCCAAAAGTACTTAATTTTATTTAGTTTTCTGAATAGTTGTAAAAAATCAGCAGGTGAATTCTAGATATTTTGCATAGAGAAGGCATTTAGCAGAGATCTGAACCCAAACAACAATTACATTTAGTTTTACGTCCTAACTTCCGTGCTCTTCCCACTGTTCCTAACTCTTTGTTTTCACTTAGAAGTCTTTCTTAAAACATCAGCTTCTGAAAGGATGTGAATATGTGAAGTCACAGCTTCTATGTTAAGAAAAAGAAATACATTTAAAGGAAAAAAAAAAACAACCAAACAAAAAACCCAAAACACTTATGTGATTTTTAAGCATCTACATTTTCTGAGATTCACAGACTGTCTTAAAAGGTGTTGGAAATGGCAGCTGGGGGCACATTACATTTTCTTGTAAAAGGCCTCTTTCATGTCTGACCTAGGTCCACAATTAAGTGTGATATGGTTGTGCCTTGTGCTTCTCAGAGCTTTTCCTGGCAGCCTGTGCATGTGTGTGAGCATCTACACACGTGTGCCTGTACATGTTATGGTGTATTTTGGGGGATAGAACTTTCCTAATAACTGTTGAATGATGTTTAGGAAAGATGCATCAGAGGAATGGGGTCCAGAGTTCTGGAGTACCACTTTTAACTAGAAGTTAGTATTACCTAACAGTATGAAAATACAAATTAGTATGTACGCATGTGTGCCTGTGTCTGGACTATGAGTTACTGTGTGAATAAATACTTTTGTTTTTAGGACAGTGAGACAGATATGATCACTGACATGCTTCTTTGGTACTTCTAAATGATCAAAGGTAATTTAAACAATTTGGTTGAACAAAACATATCTGAGGATTTCAGGAGATTCCTTTTTCCAGAATCTAGACACTGACTTGTACAGCTGTACTATTATTGTATTTCTACCCTGCCTTTCCCTACAGATGTTGAAAAGTAAATTTCTGGAAGTGAGCTTCCAAAAAAAGATATCTCCATTTGAGTTTGACCAGAGTTGCCACTTTTTTTCCAACAGCACTCCATCTGTTCTGCTTCCACTTCTCCCTGAGGTTGGTTTTCAGTCTGTAGAGGAAGTCTACAATTGGCTTTGAGTGAAAATGCACTTTATTTCTATTTAAAATAGGTGATCATAAAATTAGTCCATAAGCAGCTGCAGTAGTTTCCAATGTCATCACTCCTCCAGCTCCTCTTCTGTAGGGTCTCGTTCCAGCTGCACGTGGAAGAAGACCATAACAGCGCTTTCATGTAAAGACTCAATATTGGCCAGAAATAATTTAGATTTACTTGGCTGACTTTGCACTGGGATGAATGACAAGGAATGGCTCTTGTCTGAGACCGATAACTTTCAGCAGGAAGGTAAGATGTAGTATCAAACACAGGAAGATTGTAACTTCTTACAGTGCTCCAGCTATATCCTCAAAGGATGCCTGCTTCTGACTTTTCAAGTATTCTCACATGGCCAAAAATGGTGTCAAGGGAATTTAGGATTTGTGTGTGGGTAGATACACACAGCTGCACATAAGCTTTACATATGGTCTGACCCAGCTTGGGAGTAGGATCCGTGCGTGGTGTCCGCAAGGGCCCCAGGTTATGCAGTGGGCAACATGCCCTCTGCCTTGAGAGTTTTTGAGTTTTATTTTTGGCACAACACCTTGTGTAACCACTGTCACCAGTTGCAAATAACATAGACACAACTGCATGCTTTTCCCCAGTGCTGTGGCAATCAAAGTTTTCTCAGTTTTTTAGTACTTTTATAAAGAAAACCCGTAAGTACATGTTTTGTTATAGTTTTGTTGCCTAATCTAAGCAGCCTTTGAAGTTTGTCTTAAGATACTTGAAAAAGAGAGGAAATAATTTGATGAGTATTAATGCTTATGGTGTTCTTTATTTAACTATAAAACTATGTTTATGCTCTATAAATGAGAAAAGGTGAGAAGATAGGAAAATGTATGTAGTGTTACTGCTCCACAGGTGAAACCATATTGTTTTCCCTTCCTACTTTCTTTCTTTCTCGTACACAAGTTACTGAAGCTTCTGCCAATTTTAATATTTCTAATATTTCAAAATTGGAAATTATTTGTATTTACAAGAGTGTTAAATAAGAGTGAAAAAACAAACACCAAATATTGAAAGAGTTTTCTCATTGCAAGATGGGAAGTGAAACTTGGGTTGTGACTTAGAAACAAACTGCAGAAATCATCCCTTTGCAGGTGGGACTGGACAGATTACTAGCACTTTGGATGTTGAGGACTTTGACAGTGTGTCACCGCAACTATTCAGAGTACTATGTGCTGTCATTTGGGATGTGATAGGAGTTACACTATTAGCAGAGCCTCAAAGTGGCTAAGGCATTGTGGTAATGGATATAGATCCCAGCTGCAGTCAAGATCAAATGGAAGATAAATGAGCGTCTGTTATGCTTAGCTCATTTTCCAGGAAGCACACTCCACTCAAGTTAGACATGCACTTTGATGAGAGAGAGGTTTCATTTCTTCTTCACAATATGCTGGTACACACCATATGTCTGTCTCAGGTTCCCAGGGAGAAGAAAAGATCCAATACAATGCTTTCAGGCAGACTGTACCTGGGTCCTCAAGGGGGATTTACAGTGTGCTAGCTTTTCTCCCTTTGAAGGGATGATAACAGCATAATGTCTTCTACAAAAACTTTTTGTGGGAACGTACAAATAACCAAATGCTGTGTTAACATTAAATAGCTTGTAGGAAAAAAAATCTATTACTTCTTAGGAGCAAATCTGACTTGCTAAATTTATACATAAGGTTGAACAAACGATAAAAATTTGTCCCATCTTGATACTTAGTGAGAAGTTGATAAATAAAATCAATAAAAGATGCTTTTGGAACAAGGATAATTCTTTGCCTTGTAACATTCTTTATATGTCTACCAGTCCTGTGCCATATTTAAATTTAGTTTTCTGAGTAATATGCAATCTTTACAACAAGAAGTAAAAGTCAGCTTTGATTTTCTCACTTCAACATTTGTATAATTTAAAGATTAGTAAAATCATTTATCCCAAGACTTTCACCTTCTAAGGAAGATGCCTGGTTTGAGAAGAAAACAAAACATTTCTAGAAATACTCCAGAATTTGTATCTGTCTGCTCTGAAACACAAGCTGAATCCTCGCTAATAAAAAAGAAGGTGCCTCTTGCCAGCTATATAAAGGGAAAGTTCAGCTCATAAAGCTATTATGCATAATTTACATGGATGTTCCACAAAGCCTCCCTGGCAATAACAGAATGACATAGAGGAAAAATTAATTACATGCTTTTAATATTCATTAAAACTTTTTTTCCCTCTGAGCATGTGTTGCAAATTCAACAGTGTGTTTCTAAAACTGCATAAAACCAAGAAAAACAGCTAGATGAGGATCATGTATCATTGCAATAAGACAGTAAAGGAATACTTCTTCCAGGTCAGCTCAGCTCCTTGCTTTGGGCTTATGGGTGGCAGAGAGTATGAGGCAGCTGCAATCAATTCACTATCTGCATACAACCTGGTGTATGGGAGAGTATTCCCTCAATGCTGATTTTAAAGGAAGATGCATCATCACTTGCTCCTACAGGTGAAGGAACTCCTGTCTTTCTAGAAGAAACCATTCTGAGACACTGGTACTACAGATGTCTTACAAAAAATATGCTCAGATCCACTGGTGTCTTAATGCGATGACCCAAAATGAAAGTATCACTCCTCCTTCTTGATTTCCCTTTACATAGGGTGTGGATTTGTTTAGAATAATGAAATATCCCAAGGAGACACGGAACATATGCTGAGCTAAGGCAGTTTGTAAAAATGGCAGTTACAGGAGGTCTTATTTTTCATCCCCCAGCAAAGAGGAAATACTTATCACATAACTTCTGCATTCATCATGCAAGCAGAAATGCTGCAAATTGTTATACATACTTTTTGTAGTTTTATCCATATGATTGGTTTCATTGCTTTCAGTTTGTAATGTTAAGAACAAAACAAAATTGTGAGGAACAGAGCTCAGAAAGTGGGAACTGTTCTAAAAGCTTTTAACAAGATACAAAAGGAATATTGCTACAAAACTTGCAATACTTCCCAAAGACTGGATGGTTGCAAGAACAGTCTTGTACTTCAAGTTCAGTTTCTGGGTCTGTTAAACTATTCCTGGATAAACTTATTCAAGCCACTTAATCTTTTTGTGCCTTAGCTCCCAAGTTGCAATTTGAAGATAACACTTTTTTCTTCCTCTCAAACTTTATCTGTTTGAAAGCTCTTTGAAAGAACGAACATCTCTGTCTAGTGGCTGGTGGTAATCGGTGATAAATTTATATGCACTGATGCTGAGAATGGGAAGAAAAGGTGGATTATATTTAGAAGTACAAAGACATCAAAATGTTTGCTTTGCGAACACAGTAAAATGAATTTTTGTTTCTAGGACATAAAGTTTAAAGATAAAAGATTTTTATAGATAAACTGCCATATATTGAATCATTTAGCATTATGCTGAATTACGGAACTACATTATTTCAGGGATTTTGACATTTGGGTTCCCTGACTTGCAAGGCCAGATTGTGCATCCAGTGGTGCTTTGGTAGTCCCATGGCTCACAGAAGGCACTATCTATCTTACTCACTCAGCACAGAAACAGTTTTGTACCACAGGATTTGCCCTCCATTGACAGAGCAACCTGAATTACAGTTTTCACTGCATAATGTGAGTGTCAGAGAGGAGACAAAGGGGAACACAGCTGAAACTGATAAAAGGCAATATCTGGCAGCTACTTCAGTGAACATTGTTCTGTCCTAAGCACTGACTGAGTAAGGCAGGCTGTTGTACAAGTTTGTGACTGTAGTTTAAAGACTATAACGTAGTGCTTGTACTCAAGGCTTCCAAATCAAGGTTATGTATAATCAACCTGTGCCATTCTCTGAATTTTAAGAAAATTTATTTACTACTTAGCATTTTCCAAGGCATCTCTGTTTTATATATCCTTTCCTTCTGTCTTTCAGAGAGAAATAAACATTACAAGGCTTTATTTTTTAATCCTTTCTTATAAAAAGCTAATTTATTTCTACAAAGTTCATTAAAGGATTCCTCCTTCAAGGCCTGTGTTCTTTAGATTATTCTTTAACCTCTTAGTAAGTTAAAAAAAAACAAACATAATGAGTTTCATACTAGCACCTGAAGTTATTTACAAATAATTAATTCACAAGTCATCATTTGCTGAAAATTGTAAAATTCTTTTCCTTAATCCCACTGAGATTGTATAGCAACTTCTTCTGCATAGTGCTATTATTTCATGTGATGTTTTGTTCACAATTTGTTCATGCCTTTAAGTAAAATTAACTAAATGAGATGTGAAATCAGTCTGCATTGTCCTGACTTGAAGAGATGAGAGTTATAAAGTAAGAAATATTACAAGATTTGTAAAACAGCGATGAGAACTCACAACTTTATACAGAATATATATCCACAGAATATTATTTGGCTTCTGGTAGACATCCTTAACTTTAAGACAGGAGTTAATGTTTGCATTTTTGTATTAACCCTGCCTATTTAATGGAAACCTGATCTGAATGGAGGCTTAATATGCTTCGGAAAATAAAAATTATTGTTATCGATAATCACATTTGTTTGTGTATTTGTGGTGTTATATTTGTGTGTTTGTGTTTGTGGTGTTCTGTATTTCTAATACTTTGGTTTGCAAAGTTGTAGAGATTTCAGAGAGCTTATTTTAATTTCTTACTCACCAATGTACTATCTAAGAAAATTTCAGATGAAAACAAATACAAGGAGATTTTGTTGGTATCCTTAATTTCAGTCATACACAGCTAAATTCTTCAGATGGCTCTGAGCTGCTTAGGCTTAATTTGTTGAAAACCAAGATGCTTGTACTTTTGTCTGAGCCAAATCTTTCTAAACAGAAAGTGAGGGCTCAGTGATTTATTCAGTTTCTTAGAAGATGCTATCAGCAATGCATCTAATGACTTCCACACTCCAGCAACTGTGCACAACCACTTTCCTGCTAGGCCATAGGTAGAAGATCCATTTCTCCTTTATTTCTAGTAGCTAATCTTGGCTGGTAAGAGAAGTGACCTTCACTTCCAATTGAGAACAGATGCAAAGGACTGGGAACTATGCACGACTGGTTGATGCTTATTAAAAGTGTACCAAACTTCCAGAGGCCTACTTAAACTTGATATGTTTCAGCTAAGTACTGAAAGGTCAGTGACTTCAAATCAAAATAATAAGCAATATAACATTGAGCTTACAGGATAACTTGTTTGACATTTTTAGCTGAATGTAAAAGACTAGAAAGTTCAGAAACAGGTTCAGTTCTAACAGGTTTGCAAAAATATGAGGAACTATACTTATCTAAATCAGTCTCCCTGGAATTAAAAAAAGGTAAAAGTCTCTTATGCTAAGCACCCATATTTCTTGTTTCCAGTCCTGCTGGAGAGAAAGGATTGCAAACATTTCCACACGTGACAAGAGTCAATGGTAATAATGATACAAAAAAAACTTTTTGAGCAGTTTCAAAATAAGCTGTGCAGATGTCTTGATGTTTAGACAGCATTGTTCCAGTAACTGTGCTCAGAAACTGCCTCAGTCACACCTTTAGGACTTAACTCTTTTCTAGCTTCTTCCTTGACCCCAGAGGGCTGTAACTTAATGTTATACCCCATCTGACTATGTGCTTTTCCTCTTTTGAAAGAATGCAGATCCTCTGTTACAATCTATTACTTTATTGTAGAAAAGATACGAGTCTCAGTATGCAAGCCATATGTAATTGTCCCATTCTTCTAAGCAGAAAAAAGTGACAATTATTTTCTTGTTCATCCTTTTCACAACACCTAGGAAAAAAAGTACCCAGAACCCAACTAAGCTAATGGTGTTCTTCAGCTTGTCTCTGAGCTGCACATATCTTTGCTTGGACCCTCTTAGAGTCCCTGGTATGTGATACTATCTGGGTTCTGGGAGGAAACTCCACTTCTTCCCCCTCTTCTAATATTTTAGAAAATATCTGTGGCAGCCTGCTGCGGTTTCAGCTGTGAAGGTAATTTGCCTTTCTATCAGAGCAGATCACAAGAATCAGAACTGTAGGACAACCGAGGCTGGAAGGGACCTTGAAAGATTCTCGGATACAACCTTTCATGGGAAAGGTAGCCTAGGTGAGATTATTTAGCACCCTGTCCAAACTCTTTTCAAAAACCTCCAGAGGTGGTGACTCTACCACATTCCTGAAGATGTTGCTCCAGTGAATGCTGGTTCTTACAATCTATAAAAAATGTCTGTCTTTTTAAGATGAAACTTCTCCCAGTAAATTTGTACTGGTTTCCCTTTCTCTTTGTGGTTCCTTGTAGTCTTCTATGTAGCTGACGTCTAAGTATTGAAATACTGTGATGAGGTAAACCCTGAACCTTCTCTTCAAGGAGAAAAGACTTAACTCCTTTAGTCTTTCTCATAAGGCAGGTTCTCCAACCTTTTGATCATTAGTTTAGTCATATTTATCTATGATCTATTTATTCATCTGATAAATAGATTAGCTATGCCTGGAAATTTAGCCCTCCTTATTCCATAATAATAAAATATGATGAGACCAAATTAGAAGTTTGTGGAAAAATATATATAATATTCAGAGAAGATAACTATAATTTAATGTAGTTGTATCAAATATAATGTATAGGCATTAAAAAGATCCGTAAGTTTGACCGCTTTTATTTTAATCAGCTATAAATTGTCAATATGTCAAACATCACCAGGTCAAAGCAGGAAAGTGAGTGCATACAGCGAACATTTCACCAAATACCATTATGACTGGACAAGAGAGAGTAGTTTGCCTAATAAATGTTTGGTTTATGAAGTTAGGTGCATACATCAAGTGAGTTGCTGCCATTTCATCCCTGTAGGTCACCCAGATCTCTTGCTTTGACATGGAGATGTTGCTGACCAAGCAGAGTGAGGAAGAAAGTAGCTAGGGGAAGGAATTATCTGAAATTCCTGTCAAGCAAATATCAGAAATATCCTCTGACTGAACTTCTGCAGGTGTGTTTAATTCATGATGTTTTGGAACTGTTTCTATTGAAAACAAAAGCATTACTGCAGCTAGTGTAATCCCATTAGCCCAGGAGGTTTCTGAGGCTGGAACTGTCAGGAATATGTTTCAAGTGTGCTTCAGCTTGAGAAGCAGTTGAAACACATGAGCAAATACATCTGAACATGGAAGCACCCTCTGATTTAAATTTAAGATGATGTACCACTCCATTACAAGAGTTATTCAGAGGCATCCTGAGCTTCCTGTTTTGAAAACTGCAGCACTAAAATTGGATGATCCACAGCAGTTTAGTGAATGAGGACACCAGGTTATATGCATCCAAGACAAAATATTGGAAGATAAGTACATATGGCAACTCCCAAGAACATGTCAGACAGGCAGATGCTGTGTGAAAGGAAGATATATTCTTTGACTTGGCAACTGGGGATTGTGGTGTTCATCAGATGAAGAAGCATGAGAAAGAAGTATAAGAAACATTATGTGATGTTACCTCTCATGCACCCTTTTTGCAAAAGCTCCAGAGAATCACCCCCATGCACACACATTTAATATTATCTAAAGCTAGGGAACTAAATATGAATGTAAGAGACTAAATATATAGCCTAATTTTCCAAAGTCAGCCACAGGCTCAGTTGGATGTCTGGATGTATTTACCCCCCAATCCATCTGCTTCTGGATAGTCAGCACGTCCCCATGCAGAAAGGCCTGGTGATATGTGTGTTTTGTGTGGTTGTCTGTTGACAAAATATTAATTCAGGAAATGCCACAATTATTTGATGCAGTAATAAGCATGGGAAATGAAGACAGAATGGACCTGTCTAGTCATGAACTGGACAGTAGCCATTGGAGTTAATCACAGTGCAGGGAGAAGGGAAGAAGGAGATAATGCCTGTACCTGGTAAGAAATGAGGAAGAATAGTTTTCAGCTGTGCTGAATTAGTTCGTAGAATGCGCTCATGCAAAATATTATCCATGTGTAGAAATTATAAGGTTCCAAAACTCCACAGCAGAAGCTGAACAATGGATAACGTTTGTGGGACTCTCTTCTACCCTAACCTCATATTTCTGTGCTATATGAGCATTATGAAACTTTTTGTGCCTTGCTCTCAACAAACCAATGAATATCACCCGAGGACACCGGGTTATATGACCCTTTCAATATTCTGATGCCTTTTGTTCCAGATAGAAGACCCTACTCTCTGAGTTGTTTCTTTTTCATATTTTGGTTTTGTTTTGATTTATTTTTTTTTCCTCTACCTGCATCCCAGGAACAAGGCCAGGTTCACTCAGGCAGAGAAGACACAAACCCAGTGGAGTTTGTTAACTCTCTTTGCTGGCTTCTGGTAGCTTTTCTCAGGCACATAAAAAAGTAGAAACCTTCTGTGCGAATCTTCCACTGACCGAAAGTCTTTGGGGTTTGTGAGCCAATTACATAAAATGTGGCACTGTCTGGTGGCAGTGTATGTCACAGCCATCACAGGCACTACCTGCTCACACAAGCTCCTCAGGTCTCATCCCTCCCCATATGTCAGCCCCTGTTTTGCTTTCATGATTTCATGATTACCAGCAAAAATTTCAACAGTTAGTCATCCTAAACTTCACTTTCTGATGTCAGTTAAAGAAGAATCTTATATTCTTATTTCCCTAGTTATTACTCACGTCGTGAATGTAAAATGTTTCATGACTACTTAAAAAATTACACACTGATCATGCGGAATAGGGTGCTAACTTTTCAAATGCTATGAAAGTTGGTCTTCTTAAAAATATTCTTTCCGGTTTGAAATTTATTTTGAAGCTTGAGGCTTTCAAACATAAACATTCTGGTACTAACGCATGCCGGTTCACAGATAACCAGGCAGCTTTAAAGCAGCTGTAGGCTTAGCATGAGATGAAAGTTTTACAGGTCATCAGGTGGAAGAGAGTGATGTCTCAGCTAACAAGCATGTTTCTATTCTTTGCCTAATTAGAAGGAACTTGGGCTACACAGACCACTGGCTTCATCAACACATTTCCTCTATCATGGAGAAGTTTTCAACTCACATGAGTAAGATTTGTGAAAAATCAAGAATCTCTTCATGTTCCCAGGGATATTTACTTGTGCAAGTGGACCTTATTCAATTAAAAGTAATTGCATGAACTATCAGCAGTCAGCCCCCAGCACTCAATCATTGATTGATAGAGCAAAAGAATGCATTACCCAACAAAATTAAAATCTCCATAAAATAAGTCCACATAACAAAAAAATCTTTTGGTAGGTTATATTTTTTTTCAGAGAGCTTTGAAGGGTACTTCAGCTGTGTCCTTTTTAAACATGCTTATGTTAAAGATCATTGTATTACAGAAAAAAAAAAACAAAAACAACCAAAACCAAGACATATTCTGTGAAGGGTTTATTTTAGGGTGGTGTGTTTCATGAGTTTTAGTACAGCTTCCTGAGATAAAGTATCCCATGTATTTCTTTTCTTCTTGCTAATCTCTGCAGAAATGACATGGACTTGTGGTACATGGACAAAAAAATGAGAACTCGTGTTTTTGTCTTTGCACACTTACACAGATTTTGTCTTCCTGTAGCTTTTCTGCAGGCATTTTGCAGCTGAAGCAGTTTTTGGCTAGGAGGAGTGATAGTGCCTGAAGTAAATAAAATTTGAGTGAGATTCTGTTACAAGTGTAGTTCTGTGTTACCTTAAGCATCACAGGGTAAGCTAGGTTCTCACAATAAATCTTTTCCTTCTATGAAAAAAAGAGAGGTGTCAGGTGTAACTAATCCAAGGAAAAAAGCATACTTTACTGGTGTTTTAGGAACTGCACTTGCTAATTTGCATTAGATCTGTCATCACTGTTGTGCTATGGCCTTTTACTGAACCAGTACTCAAAAAGGGTAAGATCTGCTTACATTTTGAAGACTATAGACAGTTGTACACTTTGTGGTCTTCTAATGCTGGAAGACAGACCTTTTAACCAATGAAATACAATTTTCTGTATCCTTGTGTCACCTCTGATGGATGACACTGCACAGATGTAACATGACAGATCAAGAAGAAAGTAATTATATTTCTCCAGTCCTTCTTTCACTTGTTTGATGTTATTGCTTCCAGTTATGACTGTTCCCAAGCTAGGATTTCTTCTGCTTTGGCCATGACAATCCTCAGACAACTATGAACGTGGATCACATTGTTCTTGATCATGCCTAGAAAAACAGTATGTATTTAGGTTTTCAATTCTGAATTTGATACATAAAGATTGTTATGTCCTTCCTTGACAGAAACCAATAGAATCTCTGTGACACAAAGCGATCTTTGATTTTTATCCTGTCTTCTTAGGAGAAAACCTCCAAAAAGGTTCAGGACAAGAAATTCTCAGAAGAGAAATCAATGGTCGCAGACTGCAAAGAATGTTTACTGTAAAACCACAAAGAACAGACAGATTTCAGGGAATGAAAAAAATGCCTGTTTCTAAGTTTATTTCAGTATAAGAGAGGCTTGTTTGGTTGACTATGATGATGAAGACCAAAAGCAAAGTATTCCTTAAAAGTGTTTATTGTTTCCTATCAAACCCTCCAATCCAAATTATTCAAGTTCCTGTTTTAGATATTTCAATCCAGACTCTGATCTTAGTCACATTGCTGTAAATAGGATGTAACTAGACTGTCCTTTCCCTGCAACATCTGTGTTATTGAAATCTGACTTCTTCACAAAGATTGCATTCAGAAAAGTGCCAAATACAAGAGTGATTTCATCAACTATGAATTTCTCTTTGCTGACAGTTTTAGCCTTCACAGAGTTGAACAGAGTTGGGCATCGTGCAAACAGGGACACTGTTCAGTAACAGGCATGACTTCTTTTTGCAACACGTCTCCAAGAAGCCTGACACAACCCCTCAGCAAACTGTGACAGTAAACAGGAGCCTCCTTCATGTATCATCTGTGATGTGATTAAATGTCTGCTGGTTTCTTTTGATCTCAGCACTGGTGGACTTAATCATAGATATGCTACCTTGTGTGGTCAAAGAATTACCACTGATGGCTCCCCAACAGAGCACTTTAGATATCTGGTTTAAATTTATTGGCCTATAGTGAATGGAATTGCTTTAGTTTGTGAGGATGTAGAGGATTTTCCTTTTGCTTCATTCCCTGCTATTACATTTCTCTTAGCTAGAGTGATATTTTATGCTATTTAAATGGCACACTTCAATTTAACAGCCAAAGTACCATTATTGTATTTTTACATGGCAACAACTGATGCAAAATGCTTCTTATATTTTGTCCCCTTTTCATATTAACAAGGCTTCTTCTGCCTGACCTTGACAGAAAGGAGCTCACTTCCTGCAAAGAGCAGAAAAGAGTTTATAGGAATTGCCATGAAATACTACAGTTGTGCAGAAAGGTTAGCCAAGTGCTTTTTTTTTGGGGGGGGGAGGGGCGGAGTAGAGGGTGAGAGAAGGTGTTGTGGTTTAAGCCCAGTCAGCCGCACAGTGTCTCTCTTACTCCCTCCCTCTTCATCCCTCCCCCCACTCCCGGCAGGATGGGGAGGAGAATTGAAAGAACATAACTCCCACAGGTTGAGATAAGAACAGTCCAGTAACTAAGGTATAACACAAAACCACTACTGCTACCACCAATAATAATAATGATAAGGGAAATAACAAGGGGAGAGAAAACAACCGCTCACCACCTGCCAACCAATACCCAGCCCGACTCAAGCAGTGATCTAGCCCTCCTGGGTAGCTGCCCCCAGTTTACATCCTGGGCATGACGTGCTGTGGCATGGAATACCTCTTTGGCTAGTTTGGGTCAAGTGTCCTGTCTCTGCTTCCTCCCGGATTCCCTTCCTCCCTGGCAGAGCATGAAGCTCAGAAAGTCCTTGGTCAGACTAAACATTTGAGCAGTAACTAAAAACACTGGTGTTATCAGCACTGTTCCCAGGCTGAAAGTCAAAACCACAGTGCTGCACAAGCTACTAAGAAGGAGAAAAAATGACTGCTACTGCTGAACCCAGGACAGAAGGTAATATAATAAGGAATATAATTATCTTGTCTCTTGAAGTATAAATTTGTACTCATTTAACCAAAATTGCTCTTCTTAAATTTTAAGCATAAGCAAATAAGAACATTATATTGCCTGTCACCAGGAACTGTAGGTTAACTTGCAGTACTGTACCTCAGGACTGTCTACACAAAAAGGATTTAATCATTAAGGTTGCTGGCAGCGTCTGCGATACCTAAATTAGGCACTACAGTCTATGCTGCATGGAGAAGACTACATGGCACTTGTTGCCAGCATGATATCTGGCATCATTTCATGGAAACCCAGCCAGTCAGGCCTCCTTCAATAGTAATCAACACCTGGGGGCTTTAATGAGAGAACCTGAAGTAAGCTGGCTTGTGGATTGGGCTGTGTGCTGGAAGTGAGCTGTGTTATAGCTACTCAGCAGTGTCAAGATTCAGGCACTTCTGGGCAATTGTGGAAGGGAAAGGTCTGGTATCTGGGGAAAGTTCTTTTGTTTAATATAGCCATGGACTTCCATAGCCTGAGGTGCATCATCAAAAGCTGTCAAAAAATAAATGACAGAGTCATAACCTATCACATGCTGATCCAGGACATGATGCCCGACTCATTTCCTGAGACTACCCACTTTGGTAACCAACTTTAATCTCTGCTATTTGATTGATCCCACTAAAATTACATTGTCAAAAAACCAGGATCCAGCCTATTGTTGCTAGAAAAAAAAAAAAAAAGAAAAAGAAAAAGTGATATCTCTTAGTAAAAAGATAATGAGATGACACTGCTATGCTGGTTGGTAATGGCTCAGGGTAGTTCTCTTTCATCTAATTGAATCATTGGGGGAAAAGTAGTATGATTTGAGAGAGGCAGAATTTGAGTGATGTGCCACTGTTGCAGAGCCAGGTTTAAAGGTGTAACAGCAAACTCCCAGGTGCTATGAATATTAACATCTCTTAAATACAAGACTATATTTAGGTTGTTTGTGCTAGTAGGTATTTTTTAGTAGGAGTTTATGTTATTGTCTCTCCTTATTTTAGTAATGACTGTCACAGCCCCAGTGAATTCTTAGTCAGAAAATTTCCTTTCATAGTGTCACTTCAGTCTAAAATAAAATCCTTTTCCCAAACAAAGCTTTTTTACAGCAGAATAGGTACAATAGGCTATTCAACTGAATTCTATTGACGCTGTAAATTCAAGTCTTAATGTTTCTTTTTTTTATTATCTCCTCCTTTTCATTCTAATATTGTTCTGCTTTTCCTTTTTTGTACTGTGCATATCCTATTTTGTTCCACTGAAATAATTTCGTAAGAAATCCTTTATGAGGATAATGCTGTCTATTCAGTCATCACAGGCACAGTTTTGTTCTTTGAGCTTTGGCTAGTTTATATACACACTCCTACGCTTCCAGTGATTTCTTCCAGTGCCAGCTGGGATACCTATTGGTGAATTCAGAGCTGATTAACTGAACAGGACAGTTGTTGCTCCAATTAACCTACTCTATGTTTCAAGAAATTTCATTTTTTTTCATTAGGGAAGCAAGAAGTGGAGGGACAGACTTTCTTCAGCCAAATTGTTCCATCCTTCTCCCCACAGGGGGAAAAAAAAGTCAATTTGGTGAACAAAGAGCGATCATTACTGGACATCTGTGGCTAATAACTGGGACACAACAGAAATTTAAGGACTAGATGCTTAACAGTTCATTGTGGGTTTTATTTGCATATACAAAGCTCCTTCCCAGCAGACTGTGAAACAAGCATTTCCTTTAGTTAGTTGTGGTGGAAATTGTTAGTTTTCTACATGATGAACAGATGTGTTAAATAGTTGATGTAACCATGAAGGTGCTCTGCTTAAATGCCAGCTTTCAAAATCAATGTACTTTTACAGAAGGGTTTAAATCCTGTAATTCACAAGGTAAGGCTGTGACTGACCTCTGTGGGAATGCACAGAAAAAAATGTTTCCATGAGCTTCCCCCCTTGCACCCTCTCTGTAGGAAGAAATAAACAATTGCAGTTCTTGTCTTCTAACACAATGCTGACAGACAAGCTCTAGAAAAACTTGGGCAGCAGCGCAAGAGGTTAATACATGCAGAGGTTCATTTCATCCCTTTGCTGGGTATTTTTACTCTCATAGCTAAGTTAGCAGAAGGGAATGTAGGTCCACACCCCAGCTGTCCTGGGAAGGAGAGCACAAGCATGCTCAGCACCTTGCTGCAGATCCAGAGTCCTATTCAGGTGGTCTGGACAGACCATCCATAAACAGAACCAGCTGTATGAAGCACAGTTCAGACTTACAAGTTCTTTCTGAGCTTATTATCAATGTTTGTTTCTAAAGCTGCAGGGTGGCAACTGTGTGGCTGGAAGAAAAGTAAAACACAAGCCTCTGCATTTTATGATGGTGTTAACACCCCTCTGAACCCACTGAGTCTCTTCTTAAGATTTTGCTAATGTTTCAGTTGGTAGTAACAAAGGTACCGCAAACGTTTTATCATGATGGCAGTGATAAAAATAGCTACTGACTTCATAAGAAGCTTTCAGCTCTTGTTAGACTTATATGGCTTTCCCTTTAGTGGAAAAGACATTGATCAGAAGCAATATGAAACAAAAGCCTTGTTTGCTAAAGAAGTGTGTTGGTGTTTAGTGTTAATTTATACAGCTAGCCTGAAACAGAGGATGATGGTTTCCAGGCAAATTCTGAAGTTTCAAAATTAGTTCTCGTATACAATTAAAAAAATATCTTAAACTTACATAGCTTAGTTTTCTGTCAGCTCGTGGCTGCTCTGTTCTGCAGCACTTTACACCTTGAAACAGGAACCAGGGTACCTCAGGTCTCCAGCTCCAGAAAAGCTTCCTTCCTCTGAGGGCCTGTTGCAGGAATAAAGACCCTGTGCCTCTCATGTTCCCCTTAAGCTCTCTCCCAGGCACAGCTCACTTGCTGAGGTTTCATGGCATTTTACCAAAACTAAGATGCCCCCATATTTTACTTTGTGATCTTAAAGGTTTTTTCCAAACTAGTTGATTCTACGACTCTATAACATTTCAGTATTTTAGCTGAAATTGTTCCACTACAACATTTCCTAACACCTCTATTTATTGACAAATGCACTCCACTTATTTATTAATACACTGCTGTTTAGTCTCTGACTGCAATGAAGAACTTAAACCAGGAATTCTGAAAGTACCTGTATTTGTATGTCAGAAACACCCAAGTCCACCAAAAGCCCTCCATCTAATACACAAATAGCTTGCGCCTTGTTAGTAAGGAGAGTCAGAGCCTTGTACTCCTTAGCTGATTCTCCACAAGACTTCTTATTAAACGTAGTTCATATATGAGGTCAGTAACCTAAGCCCTCTATTTTTGGTGGAATCTACTTACAGACAGGACCTAGATTGCTAGATTGGATGAAAAAAACACCACCACCACCAAAGATGGACTACATTATTAATTTTGTCATTTTTAGTCATTTCTTAAATGGAGCACTTGTCAAACTTTAGGTGGAGTGATTGTCAAACAGGTTGCGAAAGGCAATTTCTGTCTTCTTTTTCGCAGAGAAAGTAAGGAGTTCCAAAATATCTTTCCACAAGCTGTGATCCCTCAAACTCAAGTCTTCTGTGCATGTGATTGAAAGCAGTGAGTTGATATTGTTTTTTTGTATCCTAGCTGATAGCCTCATCTGTTGCTGAACAGCTTTAGGAAAAGTAGAGGAGCACTGGTCAAGCTCTTTCCTAAAAGCATGTTTCCCTGTAAGGCTATTCAGTGTTAGAAACAGAATAGGAGGGAAAATGACTTTACAGACAGATGGTTAAGGTGAACGCGGCCTTCTGTTTCAGCTCCTGTTAACTAATGAATCTGTGCTTTGGGCTGGTGTAGCAACTCTTTTTTTTTTTTTTCTTCAGGTAAGGACCTATGTCCTCCACGATGCCTGCAGCAAATACACTGCCTGCCTTATAACTTTAATAAGACAGTCTCCAGTGTTCTATTCAGTAACCTTCAAGGGTAGAAGTGCACACTGAGTATATATTCCATGTCTTTTATCTACTTCATTGGTTTGTAATCTCCCACCTCAGGCACATAGTCGTTTCAAGACACCCTCTCTGTAATGATCACAAAAATTCTCCGCACCAGAAATGAAGTCTTCCGTCACTGAGTGCTGTGACCCTGAACATACCTGGACACTGCATTACAATAAATGAGGTTAAGGTCTGTGTGCATTATACATTTGGGAGGGAATACCATTTGTGCCAATTTTGGGGACAAAACATGGCTGCTACAAAAATGAAGAAAATATGCCCTGAGACAGAGTGCTGCAAAGTGCATTGTGGTAACAAAGGATTTCAATGCAGTCAGAGATCTTACAGCTTTTTGGAAGGATTTATCTAACTTCCTTTCTGTGCAGAAGCCTGTGGTGATAGCATTAGTTAAAACACACTGCTTCTTCTTTTCCACTACAACTCCCTTCCACTTGCAACACCTCCCCTGCTCTGGTCCAAATTTTTCAGAGAAGCAGCATTAATGAATCTGGTCAATGAAGAACTAAAAGGCACTTTCCCTACACCATAATATTAAAACCTCGGGGACGGGAAGAAATGAAAGGCAGCAGCTGCTGTCGTCGGTGATACAGACCGGGGGTACCTGCTGGCCAGCTGGTCTGAGGTGAAGCCCGTGCTCTGCTGCCAGCCCATCTCTGCCATATCCCCAGGAGACAGTGCTGCCTAAACCAGTGGCATCATCCATCATTAACAAGTGGGGTATAATGCCTTGCCATGCCTCTCACAATGGCAGTGGAAGAGGGAAGAGGCAGTTTAAATTTCACCAAAACTAGGGTCATGTTAGGAGAGGCTTAATCAGACTGAAGGCTTTCCCGATTACATATTCCAATGTCAGCTCCCAGGCCCAGACAAGCTGATATTCTGCACTCTCCCTGAGGCTAGTCTGGAGTCACTCAGAGTATAAAATATGAATATGGAAAGCAGTAATCTCTTCCTTGCTGGATCAGAACCATTTAAAAATCATATGCCCTGCTTGACTATCCTTTGGCCTGTGTTCTGCAAAGGTACTTTTTTTCTGTATTTTGCCCCATAAATATGTAATTAGTAATACCTCTGGGTTTAGGATTCAGCAGGGGGTGTGAATTTCTTTGATAGGAAGCTAACAAAACCACAAGGTCTAAATCCTGATTTAAAGTAGGTGGTAGCACAGCGACCAAAACACAGCCTTATTGGAAACCACAGGAGACTTCATCTTAAACTAAATGTTGGTGTCTATATGAAGCAGACTGGCTCCACTGATGCATGAAAGAGCTCCCTCATGGGAAATCATTCACTGAAAGGGACTGGCCTTAAATTTTCTGTCTCTTTATAAACCTCTGGAACTGAAGGTACCATTCTGCACAGTGGTAGCCTTTTGCAAGGCTGGTAAGAAACTAAGTTAAAATTCTATTTACAGTTATTTTAAAATTAAAATAAAATTGAAATAATATTTTGTCTGTTCATTGTCCCTTATCTCCACTCAGTCTCACTGTGTATCACTTGCTGCAGGAGTCCCATTGCAATGTAATGAGAGTCGTACCAAGGCTGGCTTTAACATGCACAACAACAAGGTTACTGAGATAGATTATTCCAAAGATTACTTTTCCCACAGTTGTACTACCTCCTGAGATCTGCTCCGTTCCAAAGTGATGTGTCAGAAAGAAATGTGACATTTTTCCCCTTCCGTGTGACAGTCTGAGATAATTTTATTTACTTCTGTGAGAGTCCATGTGTAACACTTCACTTCATAAACAGAGTGGTGACATTGGGAAAAAAAAACATGGTATTTTTAAATTTTATGGGCTTCAAAACATCTCAGTGCACAGAAACATGTTTACAGAGATAATATGTTGTCCAGTTGGAGGTACTCAAATGCACGCACAGTAAACATCTGCAAAATGTAGTCATAATGCTGCAAAACCCTACTGAACAGCTGTGGCAGAATAAACCAGCAGGATTTATAGGCTATATTTCTGGGCTGTGATACACTTTTCCTTGAGTTTTGTGTGTACTCAACATGAGCATGCTCCCATGAATAGAATTTACACACAAACATCTAGAAATTAAGTAAATATATTAAAAGGCCATTATCTTGAGTAAGATACAGCCACCACGATTAGAGGCTGCAGGGCTCTGCAGAAGTGCAGCTGCAGCCTTACTTTTATTTTACATGATGCCATAGAGGCTGCTCTCTGCACTGAAAGACAGATGCAGTAAAGATATGAATTTATAATATCTTCTCTGTGTAATATTTCAGAAAATGCCCTGTGAGATTGGGCAAAATAGTGCAGTAAATCAAAATAGTGCGGATGATGATTGTTGGCATGAGACTTCAAAGGAAATATCATTTTCCATGGAATTTCTTGCAGCTTAATATTGCGTACAAGAATTGCTTAGAAATTGGCAGGTTAGAATCTTTTTTTGTTGGGAAAGTCTGTTCTGTGGAACCTTCTTGTAATGCTCCCCAGAAGAGACTGCCTTAATTTTCGTTTAGGGTGAAGTGTTATGAGCCAAACATTTAAAATCAGAAATTGCTGCTCTTATCTTCCCAGTTTGTATTCTGTCACATAAGAAATGTTTAATGTTTACTCTTCTTCTGGATTCTCGTCACTGGCTGCCAAGCTCTTCCCTCTGAAACTTTTATTCACCTTCTTTGAGACTTTTGTAAAGGTTTTTCTCAGAGCAAGACTTAGGATGGCCTAAACTAAAACTGACAAAGAGCTGGAGGATGATTTCATTGCCAGGTGCCTGCGAAATAAAACAGAAGATGAAAATCAATATTGCTAAAGTTGGAGTTAGGTGCATGGGAATAATTTTGCATACTTAATGACTGACTTCTTCCCATTGGTGACTGTTGAGTATGATGGTTCAGATGCAAAGTCTTCCCTAAGTTGCAGTAAGATGAGACTCCCTAAATGGCTACCATAAGAGAGAATATGAAAAGGAGCTCATAAAACTCCATGATATTTCCATTTTCACCTGTTACACACTGTAGAAGTGCCTATGAAAAAAAGCCTTAAGCCATTACCATCTGCTGTGAAAACAAACTTCCGGATGATCTGTGGCTCAATAAGGTGCCTTTAGGTGCATGGCTGTGGGTAAGACACTGTCAGAAATATCCTAGTAAAATATTTTTAACCCCCAATTGTGTGCGCAAATAATTGTGTGTGTGGCTGTGGGACTGGTGAATGCGGTCTGCACAGCTCTGCTCTCACAAAAGCTCCTTGTTCAGCAGGGATTCAGCCACAGGCATGGCTTGTGCCTCCTGTTTTCTGCCAGGAGCAAAGAGCTGTATGGGCAGCTGAGCAAGAATCCTTTCTGGAGCACTGATGAGCATCTTCCACAGAAAACAGTGGGGGCCGTTATTCTTAAGAAGCCTGATTATAGGAATGAGTCTCAGAAACACACATTACAGAAATAAAAAAACCTTATTTCTTCTTTTTTCCTTCTAACATCCTATTAAAACTTTATATTCTATTCCTGCAAAATTACTCATAATAAAAGGTATTGAGAGTCATTACAATTTTACAGGAAAAAAAAAAGAGCAAAAAAGGGAGAGCAAGAGCTCTCTTTGGTCAGCCTGGTAGGACCATGTTCATGTAGAAAACAAGAGGGGAAAAAGACTGTGCATCATCACTGAAAAAACAAAATCTGAAATAAAAAAAAAAAAAAGGAATTGGTTTCCAAGAATTGAAGAAATTTCTGAAGATGGAGTTGGTTCCATGGTTGTAGTAGGGTTTTTTTGAGTTAGTGTTTTATTTTTCTGGAGAGCTTTGGAATTACAATAGTTACAGTAAGATACAATAAGACATTTAATCAATTCAGCAGTTCAACTTGAAATTAAATTTGCCCAATGAAAACATGCTTTCCAAAATGTAGCTGAAGAAAATAAAGTAGTTTTAAACAATTTCAAAGCAATTCAATCTGAATGTATTGCTGTAGTGCACCCTTGGAGTCTTGAACTGTATTCACAGTGAATGGCCTTGAAATTACAAAAATTGATTCAGTTCAATTCACATGCTAAGCAAATTCATTCACTCAAAACATTTCTTCATGCTCTTTCCTGTAATGAAAGGTTTGGGACTGAAATATAGTTGTTAATAAAAGAAGTTTGAATTGGCTTTTTGAACATGAATAAGTATGTTAACAATTCTGCTGTAAACACTTGGCTGCGTATTGTCTAGTTAATATGTTGGACACACTTGGGCTAGCTGGCAGAAATTTAGTGCACCCCTGTGTCTTATCCTTAAACTTTGCACAGGCTTTATAAACATCGGGTTACTGTGTTGTAAATGTGGGATTATTATACCACTTCACCTCCTTGTGTGTGCTGTTTGTAGCAGATCTGAGGTATGTGAAAGGTTGCTATCCCATCGCAGAGGAGCTGAACCATTTTACACTTAGCAGGCAGTACTATAGACTCATATATCAGCCCATTAAGGAGTTTTGTGTAGGTACAGATCTTGGTCCCTGAACACTGATTTCCATACATCGCAACTTTAAAACATGGAAAAGACGCACAAGCAGACAGTGTATTTAACAACAATAATGAATGGAAAATACTGATTAGGGAGTAGATGAACTCCTGCCCTCAAATCAGAGATAACATTGTAAGTCACTGCCAGTCACTACATTAAGAAGTGAAAAGGAAGTTCAGAAAGCACCAGGCATTTCATAGTTTTTGATCACTAAACAGTTTTTTAGCTATAGGGTTATATTAGCTTTTCAAGCCAAGCAGCTCTGTTATTGCCGTGACAAAAGCAATTTTAAGAGAGAGTCTCTCAAATGTTGCTGTAAGCCTGAATTAGAAAAAACTTCTGAATCAGAACTGTATTCTACTTTCCTCTGTTCTGCATTAAAACCTGCGCCAAAATGAAGTTTTGGAAGAGTACTGAAATAGCCCAGGGAGCAAAAAACAGAAACCTGGACTCTCCTTTACAAAACACTGTAGACATTATACCTAATGGAAGTAATGCAGATTTACACCTAGAGCTGGTGTCTGTAACACACTAGAGGGGAAATGCTGAGTTTCAGTACTACTTTGGAGTCTGGTTATATATTTTGTATGAAAGAGACACTTGATGAAACCCAGGCTTTGAAATCAGACCCTAGGACCCTTCTTCTGCTCCATTCTGGGCATTAATCTACCACTAGGTTATGGATCCAGGATATCTCCTCCTTACTGTTTCTCTAGGTTCCTAAACCTTGCCTTCATTTTTGCAGTTACCCAGCTTTCACTGGAGTGGTGGAGAAACTATGGAATAGCCAGGTGGTTATGGTAATCTCTAGGGAGACAGATGTCTATTTAAGTCCCTTTAGAAAGCATCTAGAAAGCTTGCATCTCAGATTACTCCCAACTTCTAGGTATGTATTCCAGCTATTGAGCTCTGTGTAAAGTGTGTCACCTTCTCACCATGTTTTTAAGTAACTGGTTCGAACCTAGTGAGTCTCAGCAGGTCATTGAGGAGCTTTTAAGCTTGGATTGTAGCCAATGGCCCATGAAGAGGAAAACAAGAATAGGTACTTCTGTTTAGGTGTCTTGTAACTGGAAAGTGCCAACTAATTTTAGGTACCTCTAAGGTCAGGTTGTGGATGAGAGAAGGGATGTGAGCTACACTGATGTTTAGATTGCAGTTGTGATAATACTATGTATATTGTTTAAAGTTTCCAGAATTTTTATTTAAAATAAAACCCTAAACACTGAAGGAACTGAACATTTTTAGTTAGGTTTTAATTTTTAAGCTATAAATATGTACATATTTTCCAAAACCATAGAGATATAAATGATATATGAGATATGGAAGTGATAAGGAGATGTGAAATCTTTGCAACCATGCAACAGAAAAAACAATAATTGACTGATATTAAATATATAAAAAACTAGTCAAGAAACCATTCTAATTGTGAGATATACTGAAATATGAAGTAATCCTGCTAAGAAATTAGTGGAAGGACCTTAAAAACAACCTGAAAAAAAGGTAGAAATATAATGTTAGCCATTGTACTTAACTAGATGGGCAGACTAGGTGACCTAACTAAGAGATAAGACATGACAGAATGTACATTATGGTCTCATTATGGCACCATTCTTCGGTGCCTTTAAATGTAAGACGGAGCGCGCAAAGCTGTTAAGCACTAAGGTGTGTCACCACTAGACTTTACAATATTTAGCTGCCTTCAAATTATGTTTCTAAAATATCCACTTACAAAGGTAAATCATCAACTATTAGAAAGAAAAATATTCCCCAGCTGAAGCAATCACTTTCTTTTTAATTTTGCCTTAAATCCACGGTAAGGTCATATCAAGGGAAATTGTCTAGACAGGGTTTATTTTACTAATTCTTAATGACAATAATAATTAAAGTTGTTAACAAAAGTGTGGTGGAGTGCAAGCATTTCATATTTAAGTTTGAAATTGAAATGTATGTGAGAGGAAGGGCTGCTTAGGAGATAAGGCTTACAGCACTGTTAAGTCCTCCTGCTACCCTTCCCCCTGACAGTACTACTCTCTGAAGACAGAAAGCATCAGTGAAGTAGTATAAAGAAGATGGAGCCATTTAGCAACTGACATCTTGCAAGCTTAAGATGCAGAATTTTCTTAATGAGTTTCAGGAGTAGATATTTTTTTCCCCATTTTCAAATTTTCTCCCCACCTGCCAGCACGGATGTCTGTTGGCTGCCTGAAACAGAAAGTGGGTGAATGACAGAGGTGCTTGTCAAGATATTTGCAATATGAAAATGCTTGTGCACTACTACTTCAAGCAAGAATAGTGATAACATTTCCTAGCAGCATCCTCACGATGCTCTACATTTCTAAGTGCTTTATCAGCAATTATTTCCAGAAGTGATCTTAATCCTTGCCTTAGTAAAATCAAGGGAAGAGCTAATGATGACTCTTGGCAGAAAGGAGATGTTTATTATTACTCCTCACTGGCCATGGCCAGCACTTATGCAGTCATTTCAGCATTTCCAGTGAGTAGCAGCAGTGGGCCCTGAGTCTTCTTGGCTCCCCACAGGCCTCTCCTCTCCTCTCCTCTCCCCTCCCTGAAATGAAATGAAATTTGGTTTCAAATGAAATTTGGTTTCAGAGAGAGGAAGCACTTACTTTAATCCCTTGATAACTAGAAAGTCTGTGTCCCAAAGGCCAGCCTCACGCAGACCAACTTGTGTGAACAGACCTGACAAATCATTTTTTTTAGTGGTTTAGGTCTAATTACATTTTCATTTATTTTATTATTTAAGTGGAGTTAGTATCCCTGGGACACTCCATGGCACCTTGTATTTTTTTTAATGTGTGACTTTCAGAAGTTTGGTATACTTATTAACTAGGGTATTTTCACTCCTGACAAAACATTTGCAACTACAAGGAAATGTGTTTTTTTTCATTTTCTAAAAATATTGCTGCACTGAGAAGGGACAGCAAGTATACTAGGATTTCTGTAGGATTTCTGCAGGATTTTAGGTTCCTTTTGTGTTCTACAAGCAACTATTGAAGTTTATTTGGCATTTTACATGTAAAGGACAAACATGGAGGGTAGTTATTGCTTTTTAAAAGGAAAATTATTCGAATTCAATTTCCACCTTAAGGTATTAAAGACTTGATTAAAACAAAAGCAATAATCCAAACTGGTAGTTATTCTTCTTTTATTTTTTCAATCCCATCTGGACACATATGCTTCTTTATCTATGTAGCTATGCCTGACAGAAACAGATCCATGAGATATATAAGCAGAGCGCTGAAAAATGGTCATTACTTATTCAGAGGGCTGATCAGCCATACTGCATTTGCATTTCTTCCACACACAGAGAAAGGGTGGTAATCAATCCCTAGCACTGTCTGTGGTTGTTAATTCTCCTGCATATTCAATTTTCAATGTCAGCATTAACTCCATTGCGTCACTTGAAATCCAACATTTTCTTAAGGTCTGTGTTACATTTCCTCCTATGACCTCACCATACATCCACTCAAATACCTTATCCAAAATATAAACAAGATTACCGTCTGGTGACTTCGTTATGAACTTGACCTAATTTTTCAACAACTCCATTGCATCCAACGTTGGCTAAAGTTACGTTTCATCATCCAGCTGACTGTGTTGATTTTAATTTTTTATATAGTGATTATGTTTTACTGCAAGTCTATACACATATTATACAATTATATATCCATATAATCCATAGTCCATAAATCACATATTCCCCTGACCTGATGGTTAGCTAAACAATTTTGTACTCATGTAGAGTTAAGTATTCTCTGAATGTTCCATTTAAGCTGTTTAAGAATATTAGACAGTGTAGCAAGGAAGATATTTTTTAAAGAGACTTGTATGGGAATTCTCAGTGTTAGGAGACAAATAACCACATTCCTCTCAAGAATTTCGAGACAGGTTATAATCACAGAGGTTACACAAGGGAAGCGATAGGAAGAAAATGAAGAAAACAGATGTGTCCTAGTGCTCAATAACAAGATTAGAATTTACTGATCTCTCAAAAAAATTAATATTAATATTAGTTAGCATTGTATCCACCTACTAAGAAATCCTGTAATGATTTGCCTGTGTAAATTCTGGCAATATAACTTCATAAGATATGATTATAAAATGAAACATTTATATGAAAATATGTTTTGGTGAAGGGCTCCACTCTTGCATTTGAATGACAGTGGAGTACTTCTCTTTTCAAGGCTAAGTCATTCGCACATTCTATTCAGTTTTGGGGCAAGAGACACCCTTGTCTGGGCATGTCCAATGGATAGTACTATTTCCAAAGCAAAAGGAGGTAGGCAATAGTTCAGGGGCAGAATTTTGAAACTAATTCTAATAGGAAGCTATTAATAAGAAATCCTGGAAAAACAAGAAGGAGCTGGACTTCATCCTAAAGCAAAGGTTGGATCATAAAAAAGGAAAAGGAGTCAGCAAATTTCACCTTCATATGGCAAGGTAAGGACACCAGGTTTGCATAGAATAAGACTGACAAGGTCATGAAGCTTCTAATTAGTTTGTCAGCTGCATACTGGAGGGTAAGAGGAAATTTTGGAGCTTTTCTAAGTAGTAAATACTGTTAGATAAAGTGCAGTGCCTCACATACTGCTGTTGGCATTACCTCATGCCAGTCTGGAGTGGTGAACATTTGAGAGATCTCACTATTTCTCTGTGGTTATTGATGCGTTTCAATTGCAGGGGATGATAACTAGCATGCACTAACTAGAATTAGCTAAATCAAGATAATGAAGTTCTCCTTTACAAAAATAAATGTGTGCTTCTATTTTCACATCCACTCATCTCTTCCTAAATCTTCTTCAATTGTGTTATTTATATTTGGTCAGTGCATTCTTTATTTTCCTTTCATTTCAACCTAATTTACATTAAAGGTGATCTTGATGGAACTGGAAAATTCAAAGCCTTTCATTCCCAGGGTAGCAATCCTTAAAACTAAGGTAATGAACTGTCTTGTGAACTGGATGGTATTATCTCATGTTGTCCAGCTTTCAAATGATGTTTCATGGAACATTTAAAGTATAGTAGACTGTCCCGCTGTATATACCAGCCTGGGGGTTTGTAATTCAGCTGTTTGTTGCCAATAAATGTTTTTTAGAACTAGTATTATTTGGGAATTTTTCTCGTCTTGCAGTACATCAGTGGTGAGTGCACCTCAAACATGCAGAACCAAAGAAAGTATGAAACCAAATTTATCTAGGAAATCTAATGTCAGTTATAAAGCCAAATCTTCTATGTATGGGAAAGGGATTTGGACAATGCAAAAAAAGTATCTCCATGGCAGATTAGATCACGTCATATATAAAGTACTTTCATGGCTCTTAGTTTCCACTTGCAATGACAAAAGGTTTTATTCAAAATATATAGGATGCCATGGAGACTGAGATAAAGCCTTTAATCCCTGTTTTGCTGGTTCTGACATAACAGATCTTTAGAAACACAGGGTATGGGATGTTTGACATGCAGGAAACTGGGAACTGAGGTAGATGAAGGGATGAAAAGTTGTTTGCCTGTAGCAGTCCAACTTATAATAATATCACAAGATATTAATTTGCTGAACTGGCTTTAATTCAACTTCAAAAATATGGGCTTTAAGGCCTGCTTATCATGAAGCATACGACATTACCAAAAGAAAAAAAAAAAAAAAAGAAGTAAATGGTTTTATGCCTGAAGTAGGAGAAATTCAGCCCAGTTATTAATCCTGGAAAAGATTTATAGCCTACAGACTGACTACAGAAATGTAGGAAAGTGTGAACCCTCTATCTTCTGTACACTTGTCTTTTAGGACAGACTTCAATTTCATTTTTCTTTTCTTTTACTTCTCATTCCACATGCTTTTAATTCTATATCACGATATTCTTACAAAATATGTGCGATTTTTATGTTATAGTTGTATCATCAACTTGTACTTGCCTGTTGTTGGATGATATAGGTCTGTGGCATATCACGACACGGACCCAAGTTGATGCAGAGACTCAAATCTTTTATTATCACCAAGCCCTTTTTATCCCTTGTTCGGTACTTTCCAACCTGCACATACATACAACGTTCAATCTCATTGGCCCCTGTAAAACTCTCCAGGTAAATAGTCCAATCACAATGTTGCAGACCCTCTCACAACCCCCACATCCTCTGGCCTCCAACTGAGATTCCTGTCACAACTACATCCTGGCCCATCCTCCCAAGGCTTGCTCTTTGACCTTCCCTGTCCTTCAACACCCTGACTCATCACCTGGGGGCTTGTTAAGCACTAAGGCCTCAGAGCTCACTCCCAAACTGTTCGCCTTCACTCCCCACATTGGTCCATGTCTGTACAGCAAGGATGGTTCAGATAGGTGTGTTAGATAAAGTGCAGTGCCTCACATACTGCTGTCGGTATTACCTCATGCCAGTCTGGAGTGGTGAACATTCAAGACATCTCACTATTATTTCTCTGTGGTTATTGATGTGTTTCAATTGCAGGGGATGATAACTAGCATGCACTAACTAGAATTAGCTAAATCAAGATAATGAAGCTCTCCTTTACAAACTTCACATCCATCAGAGTTTTCCCCACGGGCTAATTCCAGGCAGAGCTACCACCCTTGCTCTCTTCCTCTGGGTGTCAGGAGGGTCCTGTGCTGAGGCTAGTCCTGGTAAGAAGAGGGATGGTGTTACTGCCATCCTCTGTAAGGGTCTCACCACGTGTTAATGATGCTTTAGGACCCAAGCTGATTTATGATGAAGCCAATGACCTGAGTGGTTAAGTGGGTACTGCAGTACTGTGTCACTCAGGCTTGATCATAATTCAGGATAGCTCAGCCCCCAGAAACAGAACAATGGAGATTTAACTGAATTAGCCAATTTCTGTTGCCTAATTCTGCACCTTTGACGAATAAAATCTGCAGAAGTGGGCAACAAATAGAAGTGGGCAGCTGCAGATAATCTATATTTTAGTGCACTGTATGTCTCTGTGACTTTAATTAAAGATAAAAAAGAAAACAAAACCAAAACAAACTAGACACCCCTCATTGCTCCTCATTGATCTCAAAGTGTTGTTGACTTCTCGCACTATCCTTGTAAGCGAGATACTCCAGTTTCTCTCTCAGGAGAGATAGATGGATGATAATGCTGAAAGGCAAAATAAAGTAATTATGTTTTCAACACAGATATTAACTTAGAGGTGGTCTCTAGGGACTAACACATTACTTGCAATTTTACTTTAAAATGACTTCATAATTGACTACCGTTACTCTGCTTCATTTATAAAGTATGTGCACAAATAGCTGTTCCTATTGATAAACACTGGTTACCAATAAAACTCAAGCTCAAAACTGAGAGTACTGCTTATTAAACAGCATTCCAATTAATCCAGAAAGAGCTGATTCCCAAAGCAATTTCTGCAGTCATTCAGTAGTATCAACTTATTGTGGAATTTACTGATCAGGGAAATTAATCTCTTACAAACATCTGCTTTGACTCAGAATACACATTTCTCATGTATAAGATAAAGAAGCATTTCTTTTCTCTGGCTTTACATTGTTATGCCCTGGTTTAAAGGCAACAAAAAAGTGTCCACTGATTTAGCAGACTTCAGATTAGGTCCTTGACTGCTGTGCTGAACAACAGGGAAAGCTATGCTTGATCAGTCCTGTGCTACGTCTGGAATATGATCATGCAAACTGTACATATTGTACATGCTGTTTCTTACGTCTTGATAGGGTCCAGGGCAAAAGAAGGCTCAGCAGTGTTGCACAGTAGAAAACAATGATTAAAATCCATCAAGGTCTGTAGTGTGTGATACAGAAATACCAGCACAAGGAATCCTGTGTTTGTTCTGGTCTTGCAAGACTCAGGTTATTCTACTACACTCTTGATTGCTAACTGAAGCTCATGCACAGACAAAACTTGGATCCAACAGTTATTAAGCTCCGTGGGAAAGTAGGTATTGTATTCCTGGGTCTGTTCCAGCCCCAGAAGCACTTAAGTTGTATTCATGGTGTGCTTCATGTATTACCTGAACGTAAACAAGTCCATGGGACCGGATGAAATCCATCGGTGGGTCCTAAAGAATCTGGCAAATGAAGTTGCTAAGCCACTGTCCATCATATTTGAAAAATCATGGCAGTCAGGTGAAGTTCCCAATGACTGAAAAAAGGGAAATGTAACCCCCATTTTCAAGAAGGGGAAAATGGAAGAGCTAGGGAACCTCAGATCAGTCAGTCTCACCTCTGTGCCTGGCAAAATCTTGGAGTAGATTCTCCTGGAAGGCATGCTAAGGCACATGAAAAACAACAAGGTGCTTGGTGACAGCCAGCAGGGCTTCACTAAGGGGAAATCCTACCTGACCAATCTGGTGGCCTTCTCTGATGGGGCTACAGAACTGATGGACAGCGGTAGAGCAGTTGATGTCATCTACCTGGACTTCTGTAAAGCGTTCGACACTGTCCCACACGACATCCTTGTCTCTAAATTGGAGAGACATCAACTTGATGGATGGACCACCTGGTGGATAAAGAACTGGCTGGATGGCTGCACACAAAGAGTTGTGGTCAATGGCTCAATGTCCAGCTGGAGATCAGTAATGAGTGGTGTCCGTCAGGGATCAGTGTTGGGACCGGTCTTGTTCAAAATCTTTGTGACTGATATGGACAGTGGGATTGAGTGCGCCCTCAGCAAGTTTGCTGATGACACCAAGCTGTGTAGTTCGGTTGATACGCTGGAGGGAAGGAATGCCATCCAGAGGGACCTGGACACACTTGTGAGGTGGGCTGATGCCAACCTCATGAAGTTTAACCATGCCAAGTGCAAGGTCCTACACCTGGGTCGGAGCAATCCCAGGCACAGCTGCAGGTTGGGCAGAGAAGAGATTCAGAGCAGCCCTGTGGAGAAGGACTTTGGGGTGTTGGTTGATGAGAAAATGAACATGAGCTGGCAGTGTGCACTCACAGCCCAGAAGGCCAACCGTATCCTGGGCTGCATCAAAAGGAGCGTGACCAGCAGGTTGAAGGAGGTGATCCTGCCCCTCTACTCTGCTCTCGTGAGACCTCACCTGGAGTATTGTGTGCAGTTTTGATGTCCTCAACATAAAAAGGACATGGAACTGTTGGAACAAGTCCAGAGAAGGGCCACGGGATGATCAGGGGACTGGAGCACCTCCTGTATGAAGACAGTCTGAGAAAGTTGGGGCTGTTCAGCCTGGAGAAGAGAAGGGTGAGTGGAGACCACATAGCAGCCTTCCAGTATCTGAAGGGGGCCTGTAAGAATGCTGGGGAGGGACTCTTCATTAGGGACTGTAGTGATAGGACAAGGGGTAATGGGTCAAAACTTAAACAGGGGAAGTTTAGATTGGATATAAGGAAGAAATTCTTTACTGTAAGGGTGGTGAGGCACTGGAATGGGTTGCTCAGGGAAGCTGTGAATGCTCCATCCCTGGCGGTGTTCAGTGCCAGGTTGGACAGAGCTTTGGGTGACATGGTTTAGTGTGAGATGTCCCTGTCCATGGCGGGGGGGGTGGAACTTGATGATCTTAAGGTCCTTTCCAACCCTAACTAGTCTATGATTCTATGACTCTATGATTACAAAACACCTTGCTGTACAAGTGGCTTTGTAACCTCAGCATGGATGATTAAAAGGGCACATTACCTTTTCACAGATAAACGAGTGCTGGCTTTATTTGCCAGACATAAACCCCTGTTTGTAATGGATGTGGCATGTAAACTCGAAGTTATGTATGTGATTTTTAGACCATAAACTCTATGGAAGTCTTATTGACTTCTTTACTGTTAACAGAAAAAGAATGCTGAAAAAAAAACTCCAAAGATTGTGGGTTCATAACATACAGAAAAGAAAAAGCTGTCCTACCTTAAAATTTTAATAGGCTTTTTCTTACATTCATTACATTTTGAAAACAATTAGAATATTGGTGTTTTACAGCATCACTTTAAATATTTTGTTGCATTTCTATAAGGAGACCTGAACCAAACTGTTGGAGATCAATTGGAAAAGAGTAAAACATAGGCAAGACAGTATAACAGCTATTAAGTAAGATTATGAGTAATCTATGAACTAGAAATAAATTAATAAACAAATATAGTGCTCTATTGGTACAGAAAGCTATAGAAAAACTGAATACAATCAAAGTAGCTCTCAAAGAAACAGAAAAAAAAAATGAAGGAGGATCATCAGTTTAAGGTATTCGGATCAGTCCATCAGCTGTTGGAACATCAGATATTGATCCATTTAGTCATGTTGATCTATTGAACTGCAGGCATTTGGATTCAATGAAGACAATTCTGAAAGTCTTTGTACTGATACTGTGATAATAGTTTATATTAAAATGCTGGCCACAGGAAAATCATTATTGTCTGTAGAAGTATCTTTTACTTTATCATTCTACCTTGTACAAATATGTAAAGAAAAGGGCATTAATGTCCAAGGGCCTTAGAAAGACAGGGACTTTGAGTAGAAATTTTGTGTGAGTCTCCTGAATCTACTTGGAAATCCAAAGTCCCAGGAGCCTTTGAGGATTCAGCTCACCTTGGATATTGAAAAACTGATGATTCAATAAGAAGAAACAATGTTTGTATACTTAAATATGTTTAATTCAAGAATGGATAGTAACTTATTCCAGGATAATAACACCAAAGTTTGGCCTGTCAGTAGAGACTCAGTATAGTCACAGTATAGACTGGTGAAGCTCCATTCCTGTTACTAGATCCACATTTTTTTACACTATCTGCAGCTCTAGCTCAAATACAGACACTTACATACATGAAAAATGTTTTCACATTCATATCCTCCTGAAGTCTATGGAATAACACTTGAATAAGGAAAGGCAAGTTTATGCATATATGGGGTCATGCATAATTCCCATGACATCTTTATTTCTGAAAATGTTACCAATACAGAGGTCACTGTTAAAATTTCCTGTGTGTTTTCAGGCTTGTATTTAGGAAAGAGGATGTTGCACGCTCGTATGTATCTCAGGGGACTGTATCCTTTCTAAGGAAATAGAAAACTGTTGAACAACAGCCAAGAAGTTGCCTAGTGCAAAACTGAAACCAAAATTGATTTTCTGAGATGAGGTAAGAAAGAAAGGGCTTAGAGTGATTGTTTGCCAGATCCAAATGCACTGGCAGCTAGTTAGGTATTTTTGCTTTGGGTTGTGGATCCAAAGAGTAATCCTATTTTCATTGGCAGTGAAGATCTTAACCAGCATAGATAATTCTTGGCTTGGATTATGCTACCAAAATCACAGCAGTTTGCCAGTTAACTCAAGCAGCTGCATTTCCTTTAAGAGAGAATTAATCTGAAGATAGATTGACAGCACTTGTCTGTTCCAAGCCAGTTTCTTTTATTATTAGAACAACACTAGTCTGTTCCAAGCCAGTTTCTTTTATTATTAGACCCTTTAACTATTATTTTTCTCTGGGATACTAGTTCTTATTACAGATTGTACACTTCCCCAGAAATGTAGCAAATAGTATACAATTTGTAATAGAATAGATGTCTGCAAGCAATATTAGAAAGCATTCAGAAGGCAGTGAAAATACAATATTTGTTTCTTTCGCACTTCGAAAATACACAGCCAGACAGTATAAATCACAGATCCTTTTCCTTCCTCCTTAAGCAAGTTCTAGAATTTGGATGAAAGGGTAAGAAAAGAAGAAGCTGGTTTGGGCTAGCTTGTGTCTATTCATAAGGTGGGATTGCTGGCAATGTGTTTCAAAGTAATGAGGTAGAGAGTCAGAAGAGGCATGTGGTTGGGTGTAGTCAGTCACTTGCTTGGGGTTTGGCGTGAGAAACCCAAGGAAGAGCTTTCTTGTTGGTCTTGAAAATCAATTCACTAACAGGGTAAGCTGTGTTAGGTGGAGTAATAAATTTATAATTATTATTCTTATATTTCTTAAGGCATCATTACTATTTCTATTTTTAAGTACTTGCAAGATTAAAAAATATGCAGGTAGGCTACATAAATACCTTAAAAAATAACAAATAACTTTAACAAATAACAAATCCGCCATTTCTTCAGGAGAAAAAACCAACAAACCCAAACACACTAATTTTTCTTTTTGATGACTCTTTGGCTGCATAAGATAGAGTTGCAGCTGTTCTTACTTCCTGATAGAGTATTTCTTTGTTATGTCCGTATGACTAGGATTTTATGAGTTGAACTAACTAATTTCTCCTTTACTCTCTCTGGTGGCTGGTGGCGGGAGAAGAGTAAAAGAAAGGGCGGGAAGTTACTTATCTTGGTTAACCTGCACATCTGGATGTGTTTTAATATTCTGGTCCACACTGAAAAGCATGAATAGGCTTTCTCTTTTATCTTTGACAAATAATTTTTAGATTTGAGATACTTGTTTTAACTAATCGGGGGTTTGGGGGAACCTGTTTACAGCCTGAATAATTTTCCTCCAATTTCTAGCTTGGTGTAACTTGTTATGAATATGTCAGTACTGCATCTTTTCCCTCTTTTTAAATAGTGGCACAATGAATGACCAGAATCTGCTCTTTACATTGATTAGTAAGAGCAGCTTTTCAATTACCAGCCTTAGACATCTGTTTCAAAGACATGAGATAAGAAATTTTAAAAATGACATAGTGAAAATTTCACCATTCTTCTTGCAGTCTTTGTACCAGCTCTTTTCTCCTGCAGGAAAGGAATTAGCATGTAGTTACTAAGCACAGATCCAGACTCCAATAAAAGCTCCAATTAATAGCAAAACTCATGTAACTCAATAAACCAAAATTAAAAAAGGAACCTAAAATATAAAAAGGTAAAAGAGAAGGACCAAACTAATTTATATGTGTTTAGCTTCAGTATCTAAGTAAGATCTGTTCATCCAATGCCGCTTGTGTCCTGTGTTTGTTGTGCATTCTATGTGGCTGCAAAGATGGGAAAGAGGCCTGGACAGTAGGAAATGTAACTACTAACACCATCCAGCAAACCTAACTGAGGTCAGTAAGACAAAAGAAGGATTGATCCTAATGGGAAACCACAAGATTTCTCTGGTGACCTTTCTCATGAGGTGAAAGTAGCAGCAAAATAGTTTACATGGGATGGGTATGCTACCAGGGAATTCCCTAAAGTGATGAGACCTGCAGAACTCCCAGCAAAGGCCAGTGTTGTAAGCTATAGAACAGATCTTGTCTCCCTTTGCTCCTTCCAGTTTCCACCTGGTTTTAAATACGCTTTTATCTCCACTCCTGCTGTAACTATAAGTACGATTGTTTTAATGAGATAAAACAAATAAATACTGCAATGTAACTAGCGACTTCTTCAGGTTGTTTTGGTTTGGTTTTGTTTGGGTGGTTTTTGTTTATTTTTGTGGTGGTTTTTTTTGTTTTTTTTTCTCTTTAAATAAAAATATCAGAAGCAGTGCCAATCTGGGAAAATAAACTTGTGCTTTTACTACAATTGAAAAGAAAAAATCCACCTTGCAATAGTAATACTGGCACTGCCCAGGCAACCTGAGCAAATGCAGAAATGTAGGAATACAGTTTCTCATTCATCTGGAATCAGCTTGTTCATGTCTATAGCATTCAAAACTGTATGAAATAATGCTGTTATTTTACTTCATTCATGTACATGTATTATACAACTGAGTTGTGGTGAGGAGGAAGCAGTGCTATTTTCCTTCAGGTTATGATGTGATTTGTGAATGGGAGCTGGTGTTTCCAATTTTTCTTTTGTTGTAGTGTCTGTATAAGATGTATATTCCTCACTGATAATGAAACTTGTTGCTAGAAATGTGTTAAAGAAGACGCATTTGAGTCATTCAAGTACAAAAATCTTGCAAAAATATGTCCTGCAAGTTAATTGTAATTTTCAGAAAGCTTTCAAAACGTTTATATGTATATACATATAAAGGGTTAGTGGGAAAATTTCCCATCAGTCATTGCTGTTACAGCAATATTATATGAACAAAATAAAAAGTTTATTGATTTTGTTTTGGTTTTTTGTTTTCAGTCTCTGCAGTGTAGAGTGAACATGCAATGAATTCCTGCCTCTGATGGCATAATATCCCCTCTTCCACTATAACATGCTCTGCAAAAAGCAGAATACAAATAAAGGGATAAACATTTACTCATAATTTTACTTCATTTTTTTCCCTTCTTATTCATTATAGTAAAACAGAAGCTATCAACTCATATATCTTATTTCTGAGCTGATAATAAGAGATCGTGAAGAGAAGGGGCGTGGGGACCTGTCCATTTAGGTAGTTTAAATTACAGCATAATGGGCTAACTCCACACTAACCTAATTTTTATTCTTTATGCTCAGCTCTGTATTACTGATCCTGCTCCCACATGGCTTCTTTTGCCATTCAATATTCAGAAAGTGCTTCTCTGCTTTACCTTTTAGGATCCAAATAATATTCATAACCTCTCCATAAGCAGCTGACTTCCACTGGCTGCTGATTCCTCCTCGCCATAAAACCGCCTGACTCTGAGAGGCATAAAAAGCATGAAAAGTGATATCTTACTGCAACGCGGGAGTGTTTGCTGGGCTGTGTCAGGCTCCACCAGACAACTGAAGAAGTCCCCTTCACACTGCATCCCTTAAAACTGCACTGACCAAAAGAATTAATGAAGAAACTTTGAAGAATGCCATGTAAACATGTCCATATAAATATCCCATGCATAGGGATGTAGGACTTGACCTAAGATACAGGCTTAATGACAGATGTCTAAATCAGTGTATTTTAAATAGCAGCCTTGGATCTAGCATTCTTTCTAGCCTTTGTTCCCTGATATCTTTACAGCGACCCAGCTGTGGGTATGTCCAGGTTCGTATCACCATTGTTACTAACCACTTTTTCAAATGAGCTGGGAAGATGTCAGTGCTTTTCTTCCAATAAAATGCAAAAACAATGGGTTGAACAGAGAGAGCATAACAGTCAATGCAGGATCCTTCATGGGAGATGCCTAGAGAGGAGTACACATGTGAGGTAATGGTACATTGGTATTCTCCTGTAAAAACTCCTGTCCTGGCATTCGCCTATCCAGAGGGTGCTGTTTTTTTCTCTGCTTGGGCTTGTGCATAGACAGTATTTCATGCTCTTGAAGGTTTTGGGAAATGAACAACCCATACTGCAGTGCAGTGCTCAGATGTAGAGTGGGGCTTTAGCTGGAACAACAGGCAGGACAAAGATTAGTAAGTGATTGAGCTGCCTGTTATTTTACACTTGTTTTGAAATATTTATTCAGGTATAAATCTAATGTAACTTTGTGAAAATATGAGACGTTAGTTTGCATAGTCAGCGGTGTTGAGGATGCACTGGCCAGGATGCAGCCTATTTTTAGACTTTCAGATGAGCTATCTAAAATAGGAGTTTAATCCTTTCAGGTGATTTTTCTGAAGGTGACATTGGCCTTTCCAAATTTGAGGATCAGCTTGTTAAGGAAAATATAATTGCAGTTACCCCACTTATGTTTTTAACAATGAAGGAGCAGGTTCACTACAGTGACATCAAAACCATCAGGTTTCCAACAGATTGACTCAAAGTCTTATTGCTTCTGAATCTCAACTGTTGAATCTTTAAAATATGAAATAAGATGGAACCCAATTACCAAAGTTATTTTCCTTTCCTTTCTAAAGGATTGAATGGTAAAGTCATATTTGTGTCCTATGCCATTATTTTCCTCAGACTACTCTCTCTTCTAATAACTGGTCTCATTCTCTGGTTAGTGACTTACTGATAACTACTCTAACAAAGATTTGCAAGATAGCAAAAAATATAATACATTCACAACTTTTACTTTTTTTTAATACTCAATTACTTTAGCTCACCAAGAACCTTCCTTGAAGTAATTTTTAGTTTTATTTGCATATATTTTAGCTTCTTAGAATGCCTGGAAAAACTGTTGGAGTTAGTAAGAGAGTTATTGTAACAGAAATAAGCCATGTGGTTTTTATACTCATATATTGACCTAGAGTTTCCCATTAAGCTAAAGCTACTGGCAGGTGAGAGGAGATTCTTTACTTGCTGGTCATTGTACCTCTCCTGAAAAGAAGGATGGGTTTGACTCATGCAGGTCAAATTTATTTCCTTTGTAAGCTCACTAAAATCAGAGGAATTATGTCAGCAGTGCCGCTTTTGCTGCATGAGTTTTACATTGGTAAAGTATAGCCTCTTTCCTTCACTTGGGAGGATTTCTGAGATTCATTAACCTTTCAGAGCAAGTTTTACGCCAAGCCTTCGTTTTGTCTTAGAGGTCAATTTCATTTAATATACTATACAGCAAACAAAGCAATAGTTCAATTTGAACAAAACCTTGGGTCATCCAGCAGCAAATCACTTACAGGTGGATAACAGAAAATGGTGTAAGGCAGAAAAACAAGTACAGCAAAATGTAAATACCTCTGAATGTTCAAGAAAGGAACCATTTAGTAAAGCAAATCAGCATGATAGAGATAAAAGAGCTGAGAGTGATTCATCTAGTTGAACCAGTTTTATATGAGCATAGTGCAAGCGCCCTGTTGAAGTTATGTTAGTGTAGCTGGTATCCCAAGCCAGCAGTTTCATTGCAGTTTAATGGTGCACCTTAGTCTTCACAAGAGTGTCTAGCTGAAACTATTTTCCTGAAGCTTGGAAATAATATTCAAATAATCTATTTCCTTAAAACATGCACCCACAAAGATTGAATAAATTTTAGAATTTCTTCATAAAAGGCCAATACAAAAGCTCTTTGGGTTTTTGATTTTCATAGAGAATCATTAATTTAACAACACTTTATCTGGAATAATATGCTTTTCATAAATAATAAAAATATTTTTTGTACCAAAAAATAGTGAAATAGTTGGTTTTATATTTAGGTAGCTTAAACACCATATTAGTACAACTTACAAGCATATTAATAGTCAAAAGGAAAGAATGGTCTCCATTTTTTTGTAGGTATCTCCCCCCAGAAACTCCAAAAGTTTAGAGTTAGGATTAAACTAAAGCAATTTAAAAAGTCTACAGTGTGGAAATTCAAGTTTGAATCAACCAATTAACACCCCCCTAATCTGTACCCTCAAGTCAAACCACAAGTAAGCAGCCATTTAATGACTAATTCCTAATAGCTTCCACCACCTGAACTAGAATAATATATTTTTTTAGCCCAGTTCCCGTTACAAACAAGGTTTATATGATCATACTGTTCTTACGTGCTACTAAGTTTGTCTTTCCATTTACTTTTCAGTCCATTGGCTGGTTTTAAGCCAAGTTAACTGAGGGCTGAGCAATCTGAGTTCCCACAATTTTTATAGAAACAGGAACTAGAAACAGAGGAGGGAAAGCTCGTAAAACCTGGAAATATCCCAGCTGAAGTAAAAGCTGTAGCATCAATTTGTGCATTTTTAGGCACCATAAAAGTCACATAGGAAATAAACATTTTCTGATACCTTCTGTAGTGAATGGAGCTTCATCTAGAGCTCACACAATCCATGGTAGTGCCCAAATCCACATGAAACCAAAGTTTCTGGATCACCATTTATTGGTGGCGCTACTGTGGGATCTACGATGTGGAATTGCTCTATGGGAAATAATAAATAAGTTCAGCTTCCAATCTGTTTGAATATTTCTATGCACTGTTACAAATCAGGATTGTTTTGTCTTCTTTGGCTCTGAGATGGGGAATGTCTGGGAGGAAGCTTGGTGACCTTCCCAGGAAGCAGGATATAGGAATTGCTCCTGCATTGCAGTGGCCACCAGGCAACTGACCCAGCATTTGGTTTGCTGGGGACAGTGGCTCTTGACTTTTGCTTTTTCGAGCACAAAGGCTTTGCAATTTCCTTGAAGGAAGCAACATGTCAACAGTCTTGCTTCTGTTTTTCCCTTCTTCCCAGAGGCTGCGAAGACCTTTATCTGTCCATTTTGCTGCTGTGGTCTAAGAAGTGTTTTCTGGCTGAGCTGTCTGCTTTTCCCTTACCCACAAGAACACTCTGGTCTATTCAATACATTCTTAATACACTAGAGAGATTAGAGCATGAGTTCTGGACCCAAATGTCTATCCCACTTCTGAGTAAGACCCAATTTTCTGCTAGAAACAGAAAGCTTCTAGCTTTCTGCTGCAGGCTACAGCCCTCACAGTCCTGATGAGAAATGCCAGTAAGCACCACCAGGATCACAAACCTGACCGTGGAAGCTGCAGAAGTATGAATGCACAGACCTTTACAGTTAGTATAAAGGCCAGTTGACAATGATTTCATGTTTATATATTTTTAACTTTGCAGTGTGAAACCTAATAGCAAAAAGTAATGGCAATTCTAATTATCCCTGTAAAACAACACCACCATTGTTGATCACTGTCAAATCTTCCCCAGCTCTTATTTTTGCTCTGTTTAAATTCACTAAGGGACTGCAGGTTCCTTCAGCTCTGTCTGCAAGTGTTCAGCACTTGTCAGATTAGAAAAAAAATAAAGACATAGTTAACTAAATGCCAGCTAAATAAATGCTAGGAATAAACCCCAAGCATTAGTTCTTGTCAGAAATAATCCTGGTTGAGTAATCAGTAGGGATGTTTTTTTGCTGACATGCAATATGTGAACAAATGCAGTATGAAAGAGTTGTTATTCTGCTTGATAGTTATAAAATTAAATTAAACATCCTTTTTAAATAAACATCTTTTCACAAAGGTTATTTTAGCTAATATCAGTTGACCATTTCAAATCTTTTGTTTTTTCATTACTTAAAAATTAGCAAGCAAATCCCACCCTTTCAAGCTTTGTTAAATCCTTCCTCCAGAGAATGCATGTAAATACAGCTGAATTTTATGTTTCGGTAAGAATTTTTCAAGGTACTTGTTAGTTCTCTCCTCTCAGTGACAAGGATTCACGAGTACAACTACTGATCTAAAAATGTACCAACTGCTTACAGCCATCACTGAGATGTTAAAATAATAAGGATTTTATTTTCCTCTTCTTTGTTTTGTGGCACAAATCTATGGGGAGTTTCCAGAAAATGTCATAAGAAATTTTGTTGCTGGGGATAAAAAAGGGAACAGAAATGAAAAACATTCCTGTAATTGACTAACAGTTTTGTGTGAGCATTAGTGTTTGAATGGAGTCTAGATGCTGAGACCTGAGCTGTTGCTGGATGTTAAATAAGAAATACATTTTTTATTTGTTTTTCCTCTTTACTAAAGTGATGGAGAGACATAATGCAGTAAGTGCATTCTGTTGTACCATCCGTGACCTCAATGTGGAGGGAGAAAATGGGCTTTTGCTGTCACTTTCTCATTCTGTTACAGATTTGAGTTTTACTCCAACATTACTTCCAGTCTAATTGCATCTGACCCGGCACTCTTGCAGTGATAGGGTCAGTCAACATAACTGGAGGCCTATGTAACAGCTAGTATTTATAAAGTAAATATAATTGCTTGCTAAGCCCTAGAAGCATCAGCCTTATGAGTTTCCTCATTTTCATTAAAATACAAGTTTCTTTCCAATTGCCTATGGAGGCAATACAGAAAAGGTATTTATGTGCCATAAGTGAAAGCTGCCTGCATTGGGAGATAAGGCTAGGAAATTAAAAAAGCTTGCCCCATTTAATGTAAGTTTAAATTAAAAATAGCAGCTTGTGCCCAAGTTACTGATGTCCACATATTTACATCTTAAAATCACAGATCTGTTCGTATGTTTGCACATATAAACATCCTCTTGAATGTTATATTCACTGTTTTCTTGAATTGGGATAAATCCAGTCTTCAACATGTAAAGTTTTGTGTTTCTGCCATTACAAATCAAGATATCTAGATCTGTTTGCTTGCCTTTGCATACTTACCTATGTTTTAATTCAAGTTGAGAAAGCATTTGTCATTTCAGAATGAAAACCTGCAAGTCACTCATCTCTGGTATTCTGTTAACACTGGAAACTAGACCTGCAATATTTTGGAAAAGAGTTTTATTGCTCCAATATCAGCATATTCTATGCACATTAAAATGAAAATATAACTTTCATATCTATAAAGTGATGCCTGGAGCAAATTGAAGTATTAGTGTTTTCAGGGTCAGTGCTGCACAGCTCCAAGTGCATCGTTTAAGGATGATCAGCAATCTCAGCTTGGGGCTTGTACACCCATGAGAAGTGAAAATATAGAACATTTTGCAGTAGCAAGCTTTGCATTAGGCATCATTATCCATTACTCTCCCAGCTTGACTAAAGACAGTGTTTGGGTTATGCACAAGGCTGTGTGTATGCTGATCTCAATTCTCTTTCCAGTCATTTTTATGTAATAAAACGAAGCGAGCTATCTTCAATACACAAGCTGCTTCATTTTTGCATTACAACCTTTCCCTTCCTACTCAAACCACAGTGTACCAAAAATCTCTAAACCAGCAGGTCATCCACAGCTATGTGCTGATATGTAATGAAAATCTGAAGGTTCAAGTCTCTTTTAAGCAAAGATAATATAAAAAAGGAAATGGTCTGTTAAATTTTACTATTCATGAGACAATGCAAGACAGAGAATCACCTACTGGGATGGTCTCCTTCTACAGTCCTGTGACTTTCCTGTGATTAGCATTTCCTGTGTTTCCCAGTCTTTCCCCTCAAAATAAATCTTATTTTCTGTATTTTAAGTTTTAGTGTAAGGCACTCCTGAATAGTATCCCTCCTTTGACTGGATGCTCAGGTGGAAGCTTTTAATTATTAAAGAACACAAACCAATTATTTCTAGGTTTCTGGTAGGTCATGACTTTCTTTTTCTTTGAGTTTATACATTTTCTCTAGTAAGGACTCTATTTTTGTCCTGGTAATGCTGAGCATATCATAAACATATAGCAATACACACAGGGCTGTGTGAGCCCTGAACCTCAAAGGGAGTGCTAGATGAACACAGCTGTGGTGTCTCTAATTATATGGCAAAGTGGCTTAGGGATCCTGTATTTTTTCTCTGAAATCCTAGAGAGAAAATGGCTGTGAACAATGCAAGGCATGTGCGCTGTAAGCTTGCTTAAGTTCTTGATGCATGACTTTCAGCACACAAGCAAGTGAGTTTTCCAGCTCATGTACATTGAATTCAACAAATCCAGCTCTGCAGCATATAGATAGCAGAATGGGCTGTTTCAAAAGATTCATTTTCACGTGGGTAAGTGTGACATGCGTGTGACTCTCTATGTGCTAGTCCATTTTCCTCACATCAAGCAGTTGGGTCAGATCTACTGCTAGACTTTCTGCAATCCCTTCCAAATGCCAGCAGCAAGCTAATGGGAAGTGGTTCTTGCCCTGCAGCTGGCACAGTAAATATGCTTCAGTATTCTGCCGCTTCTGCAAACGTATCCTCAAAGGCAAATGCATTCCCTTTCCCTGTAGATATGGATGGCCCCATCTCATGGAGGTCATATACTTCTTCTCAATGGAGATGTGGGAGGCACAGAGGGATCTGGTTTCAGCCATTGCCTCCAGTATGTCTTGGCACCAAGGGGTGTGAAGAACTCCTTGTGCATCCTGAATTGGGGTAAGAAGTAGGAGTCAAACATGAATCCTGGCCATCAATGTTCAGTAGTTTCATTAAGCACATGTTTCTCCTGCATCACAGTTCTGAGCAGGATTTTGCAGCTTCCTCAGGTTCCCCAGGAATCCTTGCTGTAGTGTTTAGCACAGGGCTGGTCTTGAGGTTTTGCTCCTGACTTTAAGAACTTTATTTTTCCCCCAGTGAAAACAGTGCAATGCCAGATGAAATTCAAGGCTTTGCTCTTCACCTCCTTACGAAAGCTTGTAACTCTACATTTTTAATGTGCATCACATCTGTACATCTCTAGAATGATCTGTCTATATGAACCGCAGCTGAGACACCTCATTCTGTATGGCTGCCAAACCCCTTTATGTACATCACATTAGTCAACACAGAAGGGATTAGTTATTTTTATAAGAAAAATGCCACCAAATCCTTTTTCAAATATTTAAAATATTTTTGGCAACTCACATTTGTATAATCCTTATGCAGCTGTTTCATACTGAAACAAAACATAATACTGTACATGATGAACATCCCAGAACCTCCTCTCTGATTTTATTAGCTCCTTTGCACAGACACATGAGACTTAGCAAAAAAAAGCAAACAGTTCTGATACAAATCAACATTTTGGTGTGCAGTTGGCTTGTTATGCACCACATTACCAGTATCAGCAGCTCTGAAGTATGCACAGCTTAGGCAGTGTGGGACCGTACCACAGGGGCATAGCATGGAGGCACCAGAAAGGCAAAGTAAAAGGAGAAGTGAAAAAATGCATGGGTTTAATGGAACTACTGGGGGCCGTTTTCTTTCCTGGTACTGATCAGCCAGTGATGAGGGGCTGGGGATGCTGCAGGTGTCTGACGTTCTGTACTTCTGCTGTAAAAATGCCTGAGAGATGTGATCTATGGGATTGGTGCGACTGAATGTAAGAATGATCAAACCTAATTAGACAAGACTGTAATTTGTTCATTTTGCTGAGGTAAAACATGATCCACCAGCACAACTTGAAAGGCCTTAGCATCCTAGACACCAGTGATCACTCGGGTGCAGTCTATCCTATTTTCGTGTAATTTCTTTTCTCTTTTTCTTCTGTGTCTTGTTATTACCCAGTGGACTGAGTCACATTGTTTTATACTCATGAATGTAGCGAGTAAATTTACTTTAGACTTACACTGGTAGCAGGATCTGGCACCTTTTCTCTATAAACACCCGGAACACTTCCTTTCTCTTCCCTCCCAGTTGGGTAGCTTCAGAGTCTGGCAAATGAGAAGCACTATTTTTAATGTCTCATTCAAACAGCAATGTGGTAGAAGCATCAAATAATAGTTGCTTTCAATACAGGAAACAACACACAGTGCCACTGTTTCTAAATTATATTAAAAAATCTCTTAATGATGATTGTCATAATTGTACAGCCTCTAGACTTTTCATTTAAAAGCTTGCTGTTAATCAATGCTGAATTTACAGTGTTTTTTTTTTTGTGCGAATATGCCTGAATTTTAATATGCTAATGAACTTAGTTGGGTGTAAAATGTGACCTGGGAAATAAGTTTTTTAAGTACTTCAATAAAATAACATATATAAATAATACAGTGAAAACATTATTAATAAGGCTGTCAAATGAAGCACTAAAATGTTAATTTTTCATGGATATCCTTAACACATAACAAATGCATTTTATCTGAAATTGGGCCTAAATTAGACAATTTTCCTTTAAAAGGCAAAAGGCATCAAATTTATACTATACCAGTCACATTCCAGTTCCTGCTCTGAGATAGAAAGATACTGCATGCTACAAAGATATCAGAAAATAACTTTTTAATACTGGAAATTATATACCTTATTCTCAGTTTTGCTTCAAGAAATGGGATTTAGGATGATTTTGAAAAACACTCAAGAACAGAATCATCCAGAGGAAAGCACTGTGTGTGAGAACATGGAAATTTGCCAGAGAAACAAGCAAATAGAAGCACTGCTATATTGAAGTGTTAGACAACATTAGTAATGAGATGTTTCAAATATCATACAAAGAAAAAATGATACAATTAGTTAAATGCTTTTCAAATTAAAGAAAAATAAAAGTATCAACCCCTTTCTAAGACAGGATGTGTAATGTGTAGGGTCCTTCACATTCAACCTCCAAACACTGGAATGCTCTGTGATGGCCCAAGTTGTTGGGAAGGAAAAAAACCTCAGAGATGGATGGGGAACAGGGTTAGCAGAGAGCCTGAAGTCTTACTGTGCTGAGGAGTATTCAGCTAAACAGCCCTTCCTGCTATAGAGGAAAACAGGCACAAATAACTGTTGGCTGAAGCCTCTAGAAATCACAGCTTGGGATATTCAGTGCAGTTACCTTCACAGAAGATCTGCGTGGAGAAACACCCATTTTCTATCCTGGGAAAAAAAATTGCTTCTATGAGTCAGATCAGCAGGTTTGAATGAATCTTTTTGCAAGTTGTTAAAGCACTGTGCAGATTGTGTGTTTTCATTGCTAGCAACTTTATCATAAGCTGGGCCAAGCACATGGGATCTGTTGAAACCTGCTGAGAAAATCCTGAAGAAAGCCTTATGCCCTAATGATGGGCAGAACTTAGGCCAGGCAGAAATGCAGCAGGGAGCGGATGATGTGTGTGCCCTCCTCACATCCTTGCTTTGCTGTCTGGCTGCTGGGGATTCTGAGATGAAATAACAGACCTGGATCCATCCAGGATCTCCAGGAATAAAAAAATTCCACAGGAATCTCTTCCCTGAGCTGCTTATATCCCTAAGCAATATCTTAGAGGCAAACAAGCCCAGAAGCAACCAGACCAGCTAGAGGATCTTAATTATGCTTGCTATAAATACAGCACAGCTCTGGATTGGTTAATAATTTTGTTTGTTTCATCTTAATCTCAGAGAACAAGGGGCTGAGGAAGTGCAGAACCTGTCCCTGACCTTCACATTCCCGGACATCTGACCTGGGGAAGAGCTATAGTGCAGAGCAGAGATGTCTGATAGGAAAGCTTGCCGGAGAAGGGTTGCAGAGCCAGAAAAGCCCCTGTCCACACAGAGGCAGAAAGATCAACTATCTGTGCAGCTGCTCTTTTGGTAAACCGTGCTTTCTTTTCCACAAAGGTGGTGTTTACTCTCAGAGATCAGGACACAAGAAATCCTCACTTTACCATCTGCTGTTCGATGCTGAGCATTCAACCAAGAGCTTATAATTTTTGCTGAAAGATGATCCTAAGGAAAAATACGTAGGCATTTTATCTTATAACGGTGTCTGAGCTCTTTGACAAAAAAGGTGCAGCTTCCTACCAGATGCCTCTTCTAGTTCGGAGGTCTTTTTGTTTTGGTTTTGGTTTTGGTTTGGGGTGTTTTTTTGTTTCTTTGTTTGGGTTTTTTTTTGGGTTTTTTTTTTTGGTTGGGGCTTTATTTTTGTTCATTTGTGAGGTTTTTTTTTTTTTTGGGGGGGGTATTTGTTTGGGGTTGTTTTTTTGTTTTTTTTTTTGGGGGGTGTCTGGGATTTGTTGTTTTTTTTTTTTGTTTTGTTTTTTTTTCGAGGCTGAAATTATTATTCTGCTACAGAAAGTAAAGGTTTTGCTTCCTTTCCCATAAAAATTCCACTGACTTTAATAGGAAAAGAGAAACATTTATTTTTCTTGTTTCTGGTCCCCATCCAGACTTTCACAATCTTGTAATGTGTTTATCCTGGAAAACAGGGAAATGTATGCATTTTCCCCATACTTCAGAAGGAGAATTAAGACAGAAGTGGACTACCTATCACACTCTGACTGCAGCCCAGCCCAGCGGCCTCAGGATCAACACCGCAGTTCATGAACTTGAGTGAGGAGCTGTGCTCAGGCTGCTGCAGAGCAGTAAGTCAGCCATGCTCTATCAAAGACTCGTGCTGTGAGTGTCTGAGTAGATCTGGAGCTCCTGCTCTCACAGTTACCCCACTGGTGATACAATAACAGGCTCAGCTTGGGGATTCCTCACAGGATAAAGGATCCAGGTGATACATGGCTACAAAATGCCTTTAATACCAGGCATAGCATAGTCCTTGCTGTCTATAGGTCAAACACATGCTGTAGGATGTTCCTGGTCAGCCCTGGAAGGTGAAGGTGGGAGTTGTGCAGGGAGTGAACCTATTCCCTTTCTTCTTGAGAGACCCTGGCTCCCTTATCTCTTCCCAGGTGAGCAGGGCTGGGCTGTGCACTCTCAAATCTACTTCCTCCTTAAAGCATTGGTCTCCCCTGTTTACCTGTCCCACTGGTCCTCCAGGCAAGCGAGCAGAAGAGCAGTGTTGGCAGCGGCAGCTCCTGCCATAGGGACATTTGAGGAGGGCTGCTGTGTTAGTGGTGGGGAAATGCAGAGAAGGAGGTAGCTGCCAAGGCAGGAGAAGGGGGATGCAGAGACAGATGGCTGTGCGCACAGGGAGCATTGCCTCTGTGGGGAACAGCATGTGGGAGGTTGCACAACTCAGAGCTGCTCCCTCCCTAAACCATCCAGGCTGGATTACTCCTGTGGGCACTTAACACGATGATAACAATCTCCTTCCCTATATGATTATGCCAGTACAGGGTGGCCACACAACCACTGACCTCCTGACGTGCTGTATCTCTTCTTTCCGCCTTGGTTTTGATTTGGGATTTTTCTGGATGCAGTACTCCTTTCTCATTATTCTGGAAGTGCTCGGGGAATTTATAAGACTAATAACGTATAGTAGGTTTGGCTGGGAAAATTCCATTTAACAAAAAATGTTGAGGTTTTGAAACATACTTCATTCTGTGTTGGAATAAAATCAAAGTCTTCCAAAAACTGTTTTGGAAACTGAGCAGAGCAATCAGGGACCCACTGAGAGGTAGGAGGTCGTTTTTTGGAGCTGAGCACAAGAAGATTATGGGTCTGGGTCTCTCCTCCCCTTAAAGTGGGCCCTAGGCAGGGAGTATTAGGAGGTGCTGCTCCTTTATTCTTGTTCAGACTAGAAATACCATTCTGGACCTCATTATGGAAAACCAATATATTTTCATTTGAAAAAATTCATTGCAATATACTTATATTTTCTTTCAAAAACTCCAAATTAACCTGAAATTGTGGCCATGCCACAGAAATTGAGTGCATTCTCAGCATTCGTTTCGTTTTGTTTCTAAGTATGTACCGGGCTACAGTGCTCAACTTGGTGTTTATTTTTTTACATTTTAAAAGTGCCATTTACAAAATAAAAATATAAATCAAAAACACAGCAACTGAACTTCTGTGGGAAATGTCCTGGCTTGCCTCTCAGCCACTGCTTGCCAGCTCCAGAAAATCATCTGACCCTGGAGCTGCCTTCAGAAATGCACTGAAGGGATTCCAAGGCATGTACAAGATTAGTAAAATCATTTCAGGAGCAGCAACAACACAGCTCTCAACCTCAGGGCCCAGTTGGGCTGAAGGGATGAGCCAACAGCAATCTTGTGAAATTTAATGAAGATCAATGCAAACTCCTGGAGCTCTGAGGGGAAACCCTGCAAGGGTTCGAGCTGGGAGCAGCTGGGCTGGGGAGCAGCTCTGCAGGAGGTGCTGGCATGCTGGAGTACCGTGAGCCATGTGGGAACCAGCAGTGACCAGGCAGCAGGAGCAAAGTCCACCCATCTAGAGATATTATCCTCCTCTGCTCCACACTTATGACACATGAGATTATCATGCCCGGTTTTGCGCCCCCCTTGATACAAAACATGGACAAACTGCTGTGAGTTCAGAGAGGGGTCCCGAGCTAGCTAGGGCTGGAGCAGTTGCCTTTAGGGATGGGACTGCTTCAGCACGAGAGGCAGAGATGTCTCCAGCAGGGGCAGACAGCAGCCCCTGGTAACTATGTGGAGGCAGTTGAGAGGAGGGAGCCAGGCCCCTCATAGCAATGAAGCAACAGCTCTGATTTACTCTTCCATTCTACAATACTTTTTTTTCCCCCTATTTTTGATAAAACTGTGCACTAACAGTTATGTGATTTGTCAGAGATTCATTCTGGCAGTCTCAGAAAAAAGGGCAAATTTATGGGGGTGGAAAGACAGCTCATTTCTTCCCTTGCTGAAGGGAAGAGTCCTGCCTGGGGAGCAGCAGGTCCCTGACTTTTGAAGCTGCCTTACAGTAGAGAACATGTATCTGTATTGCATCTTTAGAAGAATGGGGAAAGTGTCACATACATTCCACTGTAGGCCCAAGGGAAATAATCTCTGCCAGTATTTTGATTATAAACTGCAGTTAAATTTCACACACCCACACTTCCCTCCCCCACAACCACTTCTGTCTGTCTACTAATGACATGTTCTCACTCTAGGGATAGAATAGATCTACAAGGTCATCTCTCGTCTAACTCAGGATTGTGTCCTATAATGGGTAATTTCAAATGTTTTGGTCAGTCAAGTCTGAATGGAATCATGTTTTCCAATTTCTTGAAATACTGGTCCCCAGTACTTGTCACTGTTTAGTAAATGTCATATGGTGAAAACTACTGTAAGGGGTATGACTATTAAGAGAGACATGTTATGTTGCACTATCTTGTATCTTGAGCTAGTAAGAGGAAATAAAGGATACATACTCCTTTCAAGGTGAAGAAGGATTTTCTTCCATTGGCTTTGTTTTGGTTTGGTTTTATTTGCTGTGTACATAACAGGTATTTATAACATCATCCTAGTCTTCATATAATAAAATCAATTCGGATTCAATTTCTCAATTTTTAATCAGATCAATCTCTTTGCAAATGAATTAACTGTAAATGAATTTGCAGCATGAGCTTCTTTTCGCATTTGGTGGACAGTGGTCTTATTTCACTATCAGTTATGTATGACAGTCTAATGCAGGCCTGACACATACATGCAGGTGGGAGACCACTTTGCTCATCAGGGGGCATTAATGACATTTATTCCGAATTTCACAGAAGGCCTTTGTCATATCACCTCTAATCCTATTTTCCATGTCTAACAGGAAATATATTAATACTCACTTCTTAAAGAAATGTTGCAGCTTCTTCTTGACGTTGCCCCAGGCTCATTTTCAACCATGTGTGGCTGGGGCTGAGAACATGCTTAGCATTTGGAAGATAGGAACTCTGGAATTACGGCAAGAAATGTTTCTGTCGGAGGCAAAACCAGTCTGAAAGACTTTGCTTCAAATTTCAGCCCTCCAAAGTTGTGGGGCTTGCTGAACCAGGGTTTTGTTTCAGCCCCAGAAAATGACAAGAATCCTTTGTGCAAATTGGGTACAGATGTGGGGCTGGGTATCGCACATAACCCACATTTTTAGCTGTTTGTATGTCAGATTTCGTTTGCAGACCATATCCAAATTTCAAATTGCACACTGTTTCTTCTTCAGTTGCAAAAGTGACCGCAACTGTGGCCAAACCCCACTTGCTCCTCGGCTTGTGGAGGGGGACCCTATTTCAGAAAGAAGGTGTTTACTTGTCTGGCTGTGTCCTGACAAGAGGGAGGGAGGAAAGGAGGGAAGGAGTCGGGAGCATGGGACCTGAGGCATGTCAGCTGTGTGGGTTCAGGTTATCCCTTTGTGATGAGTGCCCCACCCCGCTACCCCAGGGCTGGCATCGCCCAAGATTCCCACATGTGCACATGGGGCTGGGCAGAGGGCCAGCAGGACTGTGTCCATGCGCCCTCACTAGCTGTGCTCCAGCCTGAACTCCACACTCTGACACATCCACCATGTGCTCTTCCGTGCACTGTTTTGCTGCCTGCGCTACACAATAAAGCTAAAAGATGAGGTAAAGTCAAGGTTCCTTAAGGCTAGCGGTTTTGTAGCTGTATTCTGGGTACAGTGTGCAGAGTATGGGGGAAGGTGCTGCTATCTACCAGCAAAGCATTCCACTTATCCCATGGAGGGCCATGCTGTTCCATTTTATCTTATATAGAGTACATTTTTGCTGTCTGCAATGGATAGAGAGCAGCCCTGAGGGAATTAATAAAGCTCATGCAGAGAAGTTTTAACTTAGACATGCATAAGGAATATATTAATTTTTAATACATTTTTTTTAAGAAGCACTTTTTTGGCTCAAAACCATTGTGCCTGGTATGTTTATAAAGGCACCCGTAGCATGCTCCAGCTAAGAGTCTGTCAGTGTTTCCACTATAATCCCTCTTTTCAGAGGTTTATTTTATAATTCCAATATAAAATTCAGTCCAGGCAAGAAAAAAACTGGCATCAGTCTACGCCTCAGAGTGATGTTTCTTTAATGATTTTTTTTTAATTTATTTTTTCCCTTATCAACATTTGATTAATGTTAATTAATAAGAATGCTTTCATCTTTAATCATTGTTAAACTTAAAATGGTATCCTGATGAGGTACTTGAGGTACAAATGAACTTCTGAGTGTTTTTCACATTAGCACAGCTCAAAAATATTTCTAAAGCTCTAGTTTGAATTTTGTAAGCAATTAACTAATTTTCTGCAATGCCTTACTATAGCATTTAGGATAAAATATTATCCCAAGTGTGAATTGTGATGACTGAGTCCCATTGAAGCTTTCTAACTATCCACTCCAGAAGTCCTGTTGGGAATTTTGTGATTTGGACTACTGTCCCTGTTGCACAGCTCTTGCAGTCTCACTGGCAGATGGTATATTGTGAAAGCTCACTGGGTGAAGTTCAGCTCACCAACAGAATGCATGCCTAATTGACATCACTGAGAGGTGGAGAGACTACTGAACACACTAACCCTTCCCTCGTACATTTTTCTTCTCTTTTAAACACACATGCTCACAAAACCCCCACAGGAAGCAAAGGGCTCAAAATTACATTTACCTATTAAAAAAAACCAAACAACTGATTTTAAATAAAAAGCTTTATAGTTCAATATCTGCTCAGGAAAAAAGCAGGAAAATCCAGTGTTAGCCTAATATTGCAGTTTCACGCTTATCGGCTTCTTTGTATGCATAGGCTTTACAAAAGTCTCTCAGCACTGGCTAACATTATATACCATATGCGTTGCCTGCAGTACCTCAGCACAACAGGGCAGATTAAGGACAGAGTTTCCGCCTACCTTTTGAAGATTTATATCAGACCTTTTAACCTTCTGTGAAAACAATTTGGTGATTTAATTCTTTTTATGATACTCAACAGCAGCTTTTATACTTCCAAAAACACTGTGTAGCTTTCATGCCGTAAATAGTCATAAATTCAGCCAGACTTCTCCATATTGGAGTAAAGCATGACAGAAATCAACAGGGTTTAAGGTTTTATGAACTTTCTGTCCTGCCAATTGGGGTTCACAAAGCTTGTTGAGTGTGTAAACTTTTCCCTCCCCTGTAATCCTCTTTTCACCCCAATTTAAACAAACAAATATGTGTGGGTTTTTTTTTGTGTGTTTTGTATTATGATGGGCAGAACATGCTTGAAATTCAAGACTAACACATATGGAGACCATATACAACATTGTTGTATATGGTGTAACTGTGGCTCCCTAGGCCTTCACCTCCCTCATTGGGCTGAACAGTGCGCATGTTAGCATTTTGAAGACAGCTTTTGTACAAGACATGTTTCTGATTTGATATTGAACTTTCCAGCTTTTATTCACCAAAGAAAGTTTACCTAGCTTGTTTTGGGCCTCTTATTGTCATTTTCACATTCCTTACAACTACAAATGGATGTATCTCAAGCATTACTTTTATGGTCATGAAGCTGAATCAGAAAGAGTTTAAATGTCTCAGGAATTTGTGACAGAACCAAGAATTTCCTGAAGGCCAACCTACTGGTTTTAATTATTGTTTTTCTAGTTCTTTGGTAGTATTCAAAGTTGAGGTGAAGCCTGTGTTGACTATTCATTTCTGTATATATATTCATTAAGAGAAGATCTGCAGACCTCTCTCTAAAAAGCATCTTTAAGTAGGGAAAGGAGAAAAAGGGCAAGAGAAAGGACTCATTAGCTGCACCCCACACACGTGTCAGAAACTAAAACACAGAACAAGTAATGCAGTTTGCTCCAGGCCACACAGGAAGTTTGCCGAGGAGACAAGGAATTTAATCTACATCCCCTGAATCCCAATCGAGCTCTTTTAACATCTTCCCCAACTAGTTCATATTTCATATGATATGCAGCTTAGACTGTATGGCTTTGGACTTTTATTTCCTTTTTACTTTCTTCCTCTCTGAAATAATGTAATCCAGGAACATCTGAATTGAACTTTTGAACCTTTGATGTTTAAGTAGGTTCGAAAATAAGCAAACTGTGTTTCCATGTTGTTAATTGGAATCACTCTGCCTGCATCTTTTAGCAACCTCCACATGGTTAACTTCAAACTCTGATGTTAGCCCAAAAGAAAAAAGAAAATCGGGTTCTATGAAATATATTAAATATTTTAACTGTACAAAATGGGGAGTGAGATTTTGAAAACTGACTTAGGAGAATGACAGACATCTGTGTTTGTACTTCCTCCTGCCTGGTCTGAAGGTCATTATTTTGAGCTAATAGCTGACCTCTTTGGCCTCTGGAAGGCCATTATGCTTAATGGCCTGAGCTAATTTGCTGTGCTACAGGGTTGGCTGATCTTTATTTTAATCTCCTGCACCTTCTTCTGCTCTTGTGGGGAAAGCAACTGCTCTGATATAATCCAGTTGACACCAAATTGCCTAGACGAGGGAACAGGCAAGCTGCTATGAGACAGGACTACACAGTAATTTACTTAACTTGACTCTCGTGGAAAAAAAAGGCAAGGAAAGGCAAGGCATACGCATACATGTGCACACACATATGTGCACACTGTGTAAGAGGGTGAGAGAGCAGGCAGTGATGCTGATTAAAAGGAAAGAAAATGCAAGAGAGGGAATGAGGAAAAGAGTGATAAAAGAGATACACGCTTTCACAAGCAAATCTACATTTCTAGCCCCATTTTCCTGCCACTGAGTTTATTTGCAAGAATAACGCTCAAATGATTTGCTACCAGGAAACAGAAATAGCTTACTAGTACTCTTTCTCACAAAATCAAGTACCTATTTGAAAAGTAAAGTCCCTTTGCCATCCACACATACCCATGTCTCTTTGAAAAGCTGTTATGAGTGACTCATTTGAAAATCAGATAAAATAGAAAGCAAACACATAAAGATCATCAGCTGCTAGAGTCATATTCTCAGAAATGAGGCAAGGTCCCATGAGGTGCTGCTCTCACAGCCTTTGTCCAGATAGAGGGATTTTTGTCTCCTTGAAAGTTTTCTTTAGGTCTTCAGCCCAGGGACAATGGAGGAAATCTGACCTAGGGAGGGGCAGCATTGCTTTGGTGGGGTATGGAGCTCCACTGCCAGCAGGGCTGGGGCTACTGGGGTGCTGAGCAAAGAGAAAGACAGAGTCTTATTCTCTCTCCACCCTGAGCATTTTCCCACTGCTCCAAATGACAGAGCCATTACTTTCTGTCTTAGCTGACATAATTTTGCCTTTTCTGCTTTCTTTTCTCATCCCCATCTCCTGCACATGTCCTATGCCCTGAGCAAGAGGGGACACAATAACAAAATGTCACGTCAGCAGCAAGCTGAAGATTTTACAGTATGTGAAAGCTTGAATGTCAAGGAGCAAAGCTGCTTTACATATGTGCAGTTTTGTATCTACTGTCACATATACATGAAATACCCCAGAAATGTGCACAGCATGACCAACTATTGCAAGTCACAGGTCCTCATTCCTCTCTTTTCTCACTAATTTTCCATGGTCTGCTGCTCTTGCTGATATCTTGTCTAATGTGCTGTGGCTGGCTGTACAGAGAGGCTTGGACGCTCTGCTTCATATCTGTGCTATGCAGAAAACTGCAGAAGTAACTGGAGCTGTGTGTCAGTGATTTTCCCCATCTGCACTCATTGCAGCTGGCAGCGAGCAGTGCTTTTTTCTGGGGCTTCAGTCCTTTTGGTGCTGGAGCCTTATGGACAATGTTGGTGAAAGTCCCAGACATCCCTGACCCTGTCACTGAGGCTGGCTTCTACCAAATGGTCCAGTTTTGCCAGCAGTGTCAAGGGAAATGCAGTGCTTATCTCCATGGCTCAGCCCTGAGTCTGGGGCTGCCCCTGTTAATGGTGTCTGGACTGTCCTGAGTAAATTACCTACAACAGCAGCCTTGATGTTCAGTGGAGGGATAAAAGCTATCAGCTGACACGCTTAGGTCTCAGAATTCTTAAATATATCAGAATTATGCTCTTGCACTTCATTAAAAAAAAAAACCCACACAGATGAATTTCTATTACGTTTCAGGCTCCTACTTAACCCATGAGGCTCTTGGACTTGCTGTGGTGGATCAAAATCACAGCTGCACAGAAGGACTGCTGGTCCAGCAGTTCAGGACACTGCATGCCTCCACCACATACACAGAGGAGTATCCCCATGGAGCAGCTCAGCCTGGTGGCCCAGGCTCAGCTGTGCAGACCCCAGTCCCCAGATAGCTTCCCTGAGCATGGAAAATTCTTCGCAGCCTTTGTAGGGCAGCTTCCCACTGGCTTCGGGTTATCAGGAGAGCCTGAGTCGCAGAATCTCCACTATTGCTGGGAGTGTGCACATCAGCTATTAAACACACCTCTAATATTCCCAGCTGCATCAGCCTTGAAATTCATGGTATTTCCATCTAAGTTTTAATCAATCAACTGCAAAACTGATTTTAAAGGCAATTTCTGACACCAAATTGGTCAGAAGAAAACAATTAAAAATCCCTGATCTGTCTGAAACAGTTCACATCTCACATGGTTTTGCCATGTGTGCAGCAGGATTATCATGGTTTTCTCTCATTTATTTATTTTTTTAATCCCTTTGTAAGACCTTCAGGTCTGTAATGCTTTGGGTTATAATGCTCCCACACAAGCTTGCCCATGGTACAGTGAGTACCCTAGTAAAATAAAAGGCCTCCTGCAGGTGGTGCTACAATGCTGCAAGTATTTTTAATTAGACTAGGCTAAAAATATGCCTCCATTATCATTTTCCCTCACATCGCAGGAAATGAAAACCTCTGTGTGAGAGTAGCTCATTATAGGCAACAAAGTTCAAACTAGCTCCAAATGAAAATGTACGGGTAAAGCATCTTGGAGACCTGGACCTAACTCAGTAGCACAAATTCACTTTCTCAACACAGCTAGCAGTTAGTTACGTAATAAAAGCATTTCTTCTCTGTCTCTAAATTCTGAGGAGAATTGTGGACTTATTCTCCATTGCCCAAAGACTTGTGCAGTCAAATATTGTCATGCAGAATGAGGCTATAAGATGTCATATATAAGAGAGGTTACCATCTTACAGCCCACAGTAGCAGTATTAATGTCCAAGCAACAGACAAGGTGGGAAAAAAACCTAAAAAATAATAATCTGCCTTCTACTGAAAAAACCTTCACAGTTTATGACTCTCTCATTTTCTACAGACTGAACAAAATAGTTAGGCTTAGCCAGTCCAGCCAAACGGGTTGCTTCTGCATAAGCAGAGCCAGGACCTCATTTTTCTTTGCCTATGAATGATATTGGATGGTCCAACAAAATGAGGGCACTATGAAGGAAACAAAGTAATCTCACAAGCAAAATACTACCATTTAAAACCTTCATCACTTTAGTAGGTTTTAAAAGAAGATTGCTATTCTGCAGATTTTCTTGTCTTTAGGAATGGGGGGTTTACATCTTTCTTATCTGCTGACAGGTTTTTTTCCTTCATTTCTTTTTTTTTTCTATTTATTTATTTACCTGTTATTGTGAAAAGAATAAGGAAATAAAAGAAAAACATGAAAAGCTAAAACCTTTTGGGGAAAAAAAGGCATAACAATGACCTTTTCTTCTTAAATGTGAAATAATATGCTTTCAAGTATTCCTACTATTGCTTCTGCTTTCAGTTTTAGTTTTTTTGTAATGCATTCTTTTCCTTTTTCCATATTTGCCAATTTGCTGCTGCCTGTGCCCATAAATCACTTCAATGTCTGCAGACCTGAGAAGCTAAGCAATTGTCCAATTTGACAAATTATTGCAATCCAGGTTGCCTTGTAGTTAAGATAACCTGGCATGGCATCCTGTGAACTTCCCCTGCTTGTGCTTGCTCAGGGAAAGAAACAATTAAGCCATCAACACAAATGCATCTAAGGCTGCCAGATCAGAAAATAAAGGAAGGCTGAATGATGATGTAGTACCAATACTTCCATATGAAACAGCCTCAATTAAATTAAAAAACAGTAACAATAATTAAAATGTATGAAATAAGACTCTCAACTAAGCTTGAATCTTATGCTTCAATTTCATTTTATATTTTTAACCTGCCTTATGTACAGTACCTGAAATTTCCCAGGGAATTTACAGAGGGAGGGATAGATTTGGAGCCAATAATATCCTGCTCTTCAGTTCTATTTCAAAGAAAGTCAATGTAGGTACAATACTCATTTATTCTTCATTCTCTCATTCTCAGAGAGCTATGATGTGTCTGGGTTAGCATTTCTATTAGCTGTTCAACAACAAATTGGGTTTTATAATTAACTTGCTACTTGTAAATGGAAAGCCTATTAGTACCCACCAGTTGAACTGATAGGATATTGTAGTATACCATTTCCTCACAGTGTGCTTTTGTGATCAAGAAGATATGATTTATTTAATGTAATATTACAACCGGCACAACAGATTTTTAATTTATTTTTCATGAGGTGAAGCACTGCACGTAGATATGAAAGCACAGAAAACAATCCCTATCACAAAACAACCTGTCTTCCTGAAAAATCAGATGCACAAAGAGAACATCAGAGACGTTTTCTGAAGTTTTTTTAAAAAGGTCCGGTCTTCAGATGAAGTTCATAATGAAAATAAATGAGACTAGAAAGATTCAGTGCATACCTTTCCTCCTTTTGAGAAGAAAGCTTTGCGTTAGAGGGTTAACAGTTCACATTTTTGGAGACACTAACCTTGGGGACTATTCATATGGGTATTATTTATGGCCTTCTTAAAACACATCTGTGTGTCCTTGGAGGTACACGAATGACACTGGGCCTGGACTTAACACTCTAGGGGTTTCTGCAGATAGCAGTAGATGTCCCTGGAGGATCCTTCCTCTATGACTGATATATTTTATGACTCTCTGCTTTCTTCAGATGAGTCCCAGAGCTCTTTGTGGGTCAGACCACAGAGGCAAGATTATAGAGAGACACCTGGTTTGCAGAGCCCAAGGGGCTTCTGTGGTACCTTGTGCTTTGCTTCTCAGGTCTGCAGACATTGAAGTGATTTATGGGCACAGGCATCAGCAAAGATTTAGGCCTGCAGTGGACTCCACCAACAGGGACATAATGATTCAGAGCACACTGGCAGAGGGAGCTTGAATAAAGCCAGTGCTGGGTTAAGACACCTCATGTAGCATTGATACCACCATTAGGGGACATTGCCTTTTTGTGGATTCATTCTTTTTCAGTATAAAAAATTCTTTGTAGCTATTTTTATCATTGCCATGTGTGCATCATCACAGAGCTGATGTGAAGACCAGCCAGACAGTCGATGTAAAGCACTCACCAAATAATAATAATAATAATAATAATGTTTACTTATTTATCATCATTATAATTATTATAATCATTTTGTACGAGCATTATGCTCTTCTAAAATAAAATATCTATTTTTATTTTTTTTTAATATACTAGAACTATGGAGCAAACTTTCAGTGACTGGAAGATAACCTACTGCATCTTTATCTGTAAACGCAAATGGTTGTGCTGTCTCCTTGGTGAAGCTACTTTAAGATACTCCTGAAGCTTATAATTTAATGGCTGCACTCATTTTAAACAGGAAATGTGATACTGGCATAGCAGACATCTACTTAAAACCGTTAGAAAAAACACAGTCTAGTGAGGCAGAAAGAGAAAGGCATTACTTATATCAGAGAGCCACAGGCTTTTTACATTTGCTGAAGAATTTCCCCTGGCTTGGTAGTCTGTTGACATAAACCTGAAGTAACTGAGAAATCATTTCTACTGTTCAACTGCTGATAGAAACACGGTGTAATTTCTTTCTGTATGAAAGGAGGCAAAATTTCTTTTCTTCTTTTTTTTTTTTTAATTGGAATCATCATGAGCTTTGTTAAATTAAACAACACTGAAAGATTAACATAATCAAGAAACCTACAGATTGAATTGAGAGGCTTCTGGTTATAGCTAGATCATCTTGTCTATGGGAAACTATTTGAATGGAAACAAGCAGAAATCTCAGTCATGCTCCTCCCTTACTTCTCTAATAAACCTGGAAATTCTTGCCTCTGTTGCCTGTGAAAAGTCATGCTCCACCATATCTTTCACATTAACCTTGGGAAGTTTTTCATAATGTAGCCTGAGAGTAACTTTACTATATAGGTGAGCTGTCTACATAAAACCTCCCCATAGACCAATTCCTTGTTAACTTGAACAGGCCATGAGCTGAATGTGAAGGCTTGGAAAGGGCTAAATAACTGCCAAATAGGAGGAGTTTATCTGCTGGTAATTGGAAGGATCCTAAAGGCAATGTTCATAATCATAGTAACATCGTCACATTCAAACTGAACTGGTTATTGACCAGAAAAAAATTAGCTGAGTGAACTGGCCTTTCCACTTGTTCAGCTCCACACATTTCTTGGCATACCTAATGATACTGAGAAGAAAGTAGAAATAGAATAGAAGAAAATACAGTATTTACCTTATAGTCAGAAACAACTCTTACTTGCCTTGGCCATATGTGTGTGAACATTATATTAACTCTTCTGCAAAGTGGTGGCTGCATCGCCTTGCATGAAAGTGCAATTATTGTTTGTTCTGGGTAGAAATTTACAGTTACATTGTCTCAAAGAAAAAGATAACCAACAAACAAGCATAATTATTTTCCTACAATGCAAGGAAACTTTTACTTCCATATACACTAGACGCACATACTTTATCCGCCCTCCTCTCCATCCCCTCCACCCCCAGAAGAATGTAAAGAATGGCTTTAGTTTGTAAATTGCAGGATATAGCACTTCAAAGGTATGGAAGCAAGATCATAGATTTTACTCTCCATTCTGTACTAAACCTTCTCTGAATGTAAGGAAATAATATACCTGGCCAGCAGGTAACTCAAGGGCTGACTGGATTGATACCTGGAAGTCCTACTGGGCAGAAGGAGACCTTCGTGTCTCAGGTAGCTTTACAAGAGTTCAAAATTTCCATTATGAATCACAATAGTTACTTTGACCATTTTTATTTATTTTTTTTTTTTAATTGCAGTCATCTTGGGTAAACCACTGCTGCTTGGGTTATTTTAATAGTTGCAAAATGCTGTGCTTCTAAATGGAAACTTTCAGAACAAAAATGATACGAAAACCTGAGGCTTTTTAATAATTTGAAAAAAAAAAAAAACCACAACCCTGACCAAAACAAAAACTAAGATAGGTTTAAAATCTCTAGAGCTAAATTCTGTGAAGATATTGGAGATTGAGTAGTTGCCAAACAGCATTTTCTTGTGAGGAATATTTGGCCTTGCATGTTCAACTGACTGCATTTCTAACAAAGTGAGGGCATGGAAGCCAGAAAGAGCCACACCATTTTGAAGGCTGCTTTTATGAACATTCGCATAAGAAACTGTCAGCAGAAGACCAAAACCAAAATTAGTCAGTGTAATGCTAATGTGTGCTTATTCAATAACCACCCTTCATATTTCTGTTGCAGTGAAGGTACTGCAGTTTGCCTAACACCTGCATTTCTTTTATATTTTTCCTCCCCAAAAAACCACACTGTTAGAATACATTTTTAAGAAAAAAGCCACATGACAAAAGCCACATTTTGTTTATCTAAGAATAGATAAAATTTGTTATAACTCTCTAGCTTTTAAATTTTTTTCTGCAGTAGTAGAAAAGAAATTAATAGCTAAAGAAATCAGTTTGACATTAGAAATCTGACACAGAAGTCTGGCATATTTTCAGGTTTTTATTTGTTATTTCTTTTCAGTAATATTTAGCTACTGCTGATAGCTTCGCAGTATTCTGAGCTTTGGATGTGCAGGAATGGTTCCAAATAATGTGTCTCAGAAATATGAAGGTAGAAAAGGCTTTTTAAAGGAAGCTTCAGGGCTTTTCTTCACTGTGAAATTTCATGTAGGAGTGTTGCTTTTTTAAGTTCTCTAACATGTGATGGGGACTGGTGGAGCAGCAGACACAAACTTTAGTATATTCTGGGAGCTAACAAAAATCCTTAATTAGACATGTATTTTTTTGCAAATAAATATTTTGCTTGTAATTAATGTCTGCTTCCCACAAAATATTTTGACCTTTAATAAAAACGTCAAACAAGCCACTGAACACAGAAAATTTAAATCCAGAAATGTGTATTAAATCCAGAAACACAGGCATAGTTACTGAGTCTCCCACTCAATTTCTTTTTGCTGTCTGGCTGCTGAAGACATCATATATGCTGGTTTGTCCTTGTGCTAGAGTGTTTTGCAGTTTTTCAGCAGAATGGGAGATAAGAATAAGTTCGTTGACTTTCCTGGGAGGATAAATGGAATAGAGAACACCTGTGGTATGGTTGCTGCAAGGCATTTCCTGCCCACTTCCAGCTCTGCATTGGCAGGAAAGGTTCCAACCCATGGTTTGCATACACCAGGGAAAGAAAATATGTAGATTATTTGAAAAGTGGGTTTCTCAGAGCAACAGGCTGTAATGCTGACATCTTTTTTCAGCAGTGACAAAAGTTATTCAGCATATAGCATATTTGCCTAGTCTACCTAATGCTTATTTTACACTTTTCCATCAGCGGTGAGCTCTTAATGGCAAACACATGAGTTCTTCACTAATGAAAAAATGGAAATGGTGGTGCGAAATGGCACCTGTGAAGGAAAAGAAACTGACCCAAGGAGCCAAAGAAAGAGCAGGAAGATGCATACGCAAATGGATGTGTGCCCTCACAAACACAGATATGTATGTTTACCTTCATTACCAATATAAAGTGGGATTAATCTTGGTTAATATTGAGCAACAAAAATGTAGACTCAATCTGAAGTGCTCTCTGCAGGCTGCTTACTACGTAGAGAGAAGAAGGGAGCTCCCAGAGTGAGTAGTTTCATCCTAAAGTAGAAGTCTAAGATCAATCTGATAAATTCCTCACTCCTCCCTCTCTCCCTCTCAGTCGCCCAGTAATTTCTGGCTTTCTTTTCCACACCTTTTAAGTGTCATTGTCTTTCCAGTTAGTTTAGGAAAAGCAAATCCCAGAGCTGCGATGTGCAAAACAAGTGGAGCTCAGATGTAATAGCCCAGGGAGGCAGCTCATTTCCACAATGTAGCCGTATTAAGCCTTGTAGAAGACGTTTTAATGTTCACAGCCTTTTGGCATAAAGTTTTATCCTACTGTTTCCAAAAATAAAACTGAATGAACTGTCTAATGGGAAGACTGGAAAATTTAAATGTATTTTTTTATTATATTTAAATGCTTCACTCTTATTGAAGGTGTTTTTTGCAGCCCTTAAAATGCTCAACTGAGAATAATTTTCAGACCAAGAAAGGAATTTAAAAATATCCAGAAGATAAACCTGTTTTATTTTCTGAGTGTATAGGGATGACATGACAGTCTTCAGTACTCCACCAGATAACATTACATTTACTGTTGGCAAAGCATTCAGATACTATAGGGGCAGATCTGAAATGGCCTCAAAGTAGCTTCAACTCCAGTTAAAAGTTTAACAGAATCTAGTTTATTTGAAGCAACTTTTTCCCTAATATATGCTTGTCTACATTTTAATTTCCTAGTCTGCATTTTAATTTCCTTAATTTCAGAAGTAGAAGTTCAGAAAAGCTATTTTGGGGAGGTTACTGAGAAAGGAGATCTCTCAGTAAAAGGACATGTGAAAATTGTTTCTCTCAAGAATTTCAACACTCTGAACAGATTCACATAGTCTTCAGGAAGTGTGTTTATCCTAATCTACTAGGTAACTGAAGGTTTTCTTTGAGCTGAAAATCATTTGGTTTATGTCTTAAAATCTGTACCTCACAAAGTTTCAAGTAGTATTTTTTGTTTGCTTTTTGTTATCTGAATATCTGCCTAAATGAATGTACACTGTGATTTTTGATTTATTTTTTTTGCATACTGCTTATTTTTCAGCATATAATCCCTCGGTGCAAACACTTCTCTTGCACAGTGTTTTGCAGATGTATGATGCATTTTCTACACTTGCTCTGTGTGTGTAAGCGCTGCTGATGTGTTACCCACTGAATGTGAGGGGAAGAAGCTATATATAGAGGTCAGGTCAAGGGCATTACTACTTGCCAAAAGCAGAAGGCCTGCATTTACAGAAGTGAGTTCCAGTGAAAGTTGCATGTATCTTAGCGATATTGGTAGAACCACTAACAGAAGAAATGTGCCTTCCGTGGGTATTAAGTGAGAAATTGCCTTCTTTTCAGTGAGGAGAAGATCCAGCTGGATGACAGGATTTCCAGTCTACATCTACATTAATAAATTCAAAGAAAATTTTATGCTATCTAATTACTATACTACTTCATTTAAGCCAACTGGTGCTCTCCCAGGGATGTCCTAGGGAGAGTTCAGAGGTTAGCATAAACCATGGGCCATTCCTAGCAAATAATCTGGATGCGTCCAATCTATCTTAGAAGGTGGGGGACTTTAAAAACATGGATGTGGGCCAGTCCCCACACAATCAAGCCCAAAGAATGGCCCCTGATACAATGTGGACTAGATGTTGCTTTGGAGTTTTTAACTGTCTGTGAGTATACAATCAATCAAATAATCATGAAGTGAAATATAATACTGAACCTAAATTAAGGTACTTTTGGGGCCAGAAGAGTAAACTTTTTGTGACAAAAATAGAGACAGGGATTTTACGTTGAATTCATACATTCAATTCCTCTCCTGCCATAACTAGAAACAGAAGAAGACTTGCAAATCACAATACTTAACCCACTATGAGGTCTCTGATGGGTTCTGGTTTAACCATACATCAGCCTTTTGGCAAGGTTCTTTTTGAAAGGAATCAGGAAACCAAACCAAAGCCTTACTGGGGGGTATTTCTGCCCTTGCTATGATGTGGTCTCATCATGTCACTCAGGAATGAGGCACTTGCTGTTGCATTAAACACAAAAATAACACATGAAATTGATTTATATTGGCACAGTTTTCCTATTTTAAATTATTTACCTGAAATCCAAACCAGAACTGTAGTCGAAGTATAGTTCAGAGCTCAGATTTCTTGGGCTCATGTTAGAGAACTCAACATTTGTTCCAGATGGTCCATCTGCCTCTGATTACTATTTTACGGTAAATAAAATGAAGAGGGTACATACATTCAGTGCCACTCTGAAAAAAGATAAAGTAATGTCAAAAGGTTTATAAAATAAATTAATGAAAGTAGTCACAAAGTGAGAACAAATATTAGACGAAAAGTATGTCTGCTTTCATATCTTTAATATACTCTTTTATCTACTGATGTGTTGGTATTTGGAGCCATGAGAAAAATGTACAGAGATAGCTGTCACACTAGTTGGTAAGAAATTCCACCCACTGCACAGCCAGGGCAATTGTTTGCAAATATGGGCTGAAATGAAAAAGTATTTTTCATTTTTTAAGAAAGTGCTTCACCTGCAAAAATGAAGGTCAGACGGCACCTTACCTATGAGGGTGTCAAGATGGAGAACCTGATAAGATAGGTTGAGATCACATTTTACTGTTTGCCAAACTGTAGTGCAAGTATGAGTGGAAGCATTTTTGAGACAGAAAGGGTCTAGTTAACTTTCAAATTATCATTTTTTTTAAATTTTTTTTTTTCTCATGCTTTTGCACTTTGGGTCCTAGCCAGAACTTGAAAAGGAAATACCTCTGTACCCTGAGAGAAATTATTTATGAAGAATTTCTGGCTTGACCTTAAACAGGAATTGTCTGAAATTACAGGAAAGACTTTTTACAAGATTTCCCTCCTAGCTTTGCAAATGCAAGCCATTCAGAGGTTTTGGGTGCTTATCAGCAACTTCGGGAAACATTTAAGGTTTGTCCAGTTTATAGCTAACAGGGAGAAGTCCTTGCAAATGGCAAAGAATAGTGTCATTTTCTCTGAAAGTTATTAGTTTCCTGACTATGGGCTGGGTTGGAACAGTATGGAGACAACAGTAAAAACAGTATATAGGCAAAATATTTTAATTTTCAATATCAAAATGATATTACCACTCAGTACTACTGTAGCTGTGGAAAAGGGCTAAAGAAGGTAAATATGTGTATGTTTTATTCTACTACTATTAGCTCTTCAAGTCATAGTTCCCAGTGGACCTTTCCTGCTGTTCATGTAGAAGGTATTACCTCTCCATAGCCAAAGAGTCTTAAAGCAGCTCTGTGTTACAAAAAGTCTTGTTTAGAAAAGCTTTCTGAAAAAAAAGCAAGTAAACATCTCTACAAAACAGAGGTTTCCAAATCCATGGTTATAACTGTCCCTTCAGTGAATAAATCAGAGAAAAAGTAAGATGCTCATCAGATGCTGACATAATGAAAACATTGCCATGTTAGCTGCCAGTCTGGAAACATGCTGACCTTAGAAGAGCTACTGGCATGCTGCAGTCTGTATTCTACTCATAACTTCATCCCTATTAGGAAGTTTCTAATCATCATTGTGTCCATATGGTTGAGTCCTTCTGTTCCGTCTGCCTGTGGCAGTGCTCTTTGTTATTGGATATTTACTACAGATTTGTTCTGAGGAGGGCTTCTTGCCATGTGATAAGGAGATGTATTTGCTGGCTGAAGACTTCAGTCACTTCAACTGAACTCCAGGATGAGAAAACAAGGGGTGTCCCAGTCAAAATTACTTTCCCTGTTAATTTCCATGAATGATCGAACAAGACATTCCTTGGGGAAGTCTACAACTAGTTTTCTGTTTTCTCCCTGAAAAAGTAGATGAAATGGCCCCCCAGATTAAACCTTTTTTGGGGAATGCCTTTATCACACAATTTGAAGAGAGAGGAGAGGGTCTGCTCCTGAAAGAGTTTTCTTTATTAATATATAAAATTTTGTATTACTGGGATTACTATCTATTCTTTGACATTTTTTTGTTGATAAATACTGAAGCAAATTTATGCATGTGTTATCATGTTACACTGAAGGCTTCTTTATTTGGATCTCAATATTATTGGAAAACTCAAATGCGGTTTAAGATCTTAAATCTAAACTAAATAAATATTCAATGATTTTTCATTAATTTGCCAACTTTCTAATAGTGATTATCTGCACATCTTCTTCAGATCTATCTGCAGGTCCTTTTTTTTGTTTTCAGATGATTATTATTATTATTATTATTGTTGTTGTTATTATTTAATCTTAATACTCATTATTTTTCCCCACTTGGTTAGTCCGAGTGTGTGTTCACATGAGAGGCTTTTGCTCCAGTGAGTTTACAATGAAATTATCTCATGTTTTAAAGAGTCTAGTGACATTTAATGATTTGCCTAAGGTAGCTTCTTAAGCAGTAATAAGTTATTTCAAGCTTTGCACGTATTTATTTGAAATAAATTGTACCTCAACAACTGCATCTGAAAGCGTAATATGGCCCAATGCTAACACTGCGTGGCTGTCTCGCTGTCATATCAGTATTCCTAAAAGCAAAGGAATGTCAGGCAGAGATTTACCAGAGAGGAAAAATGATTTTTCTTTTCATGTTTCCCTGTTAGTCATTATAGTGAGCTAGTTGTGACATTAGGAGAGAGCTCAGCTGAGCTGAGTTGTAAGGATCCCTGATAGCATAACATTTCTGTCTCTCACACCCAATATGACAGAAACATGCTATAAAAAACATCCAGTTTCTAATAACATACTAATCTTATGTTAATCTGATAAACATATATATCTAAGCTACTAAAAGTGGCCAACTTCAAGTGCTGCTTCTTTAAATACTGACCTATATCATACTGTGAAAGTACCATACTGCAGCAAACAACAGTTGACAGGTCAACCACCATTGTGCTTGCCAATTTTCAGTAGCTAAGCATTCTGTCTCCAGCCCACTGAAAAGAGGTATTTTTAAACACACATTCAGAGCCAAATCCAAAACTTACATGCAGTTATTTGAATAAATTTTTATTAATTCATTAGTAATTTTATCTCCATGCTTTTTATTTCTAAAACAAAACCTATGAGTAATGAAAACAAGTTCATTTTGATACCTAGAGCAAGGCAATAAAAATAATATTTTCTTTTGTGAAAAAAATTTAATGTCATTTCATGTGATTTTGAGTCTTCACAGGGTCTGAATTTTGCTTCAGGAAACTATGCGTAATGGCTTCAAGCTGTACTAGGAGAGGTTTAGACTGGATAGTAGGAAAAATTTATTCATCGAAGAGGTGATCAGGTATTGGAACAGGCTTCCCAGGGAAGTGGTGGAATCACCGTTCCTGGAAGTGTTCAAAAACTGTGTAGATGAGCCCTCAGTGATTTGGTTTAGTGGTGATCTTGGCAGTCTGCGGTGAAGGTTGGACTAGATGATCCAACCTAGTTGATTCTATGATTCTGTGATTCTATGATCTTTGTTCTGTCTTACCAAAATCATGTATTCATACAGATTTGACTAAATTATGCCACAGAAATAATTTTACAACTAATAACTGAGCCACATATGAATTAACTGTTTAAATCTACATAGTTGAAACATATTTAATATGTTGTGATGCAGATTGATCAACAGCCAAGTGATGATTTATTCAAATAATTGAACTGTAGTGACAGGATAAGGGGAAGTAGTTTTAAACTGAAAGAGGGTGGATTTAGATTAGATATAAGGAAGAAATTCTCCACTATGAGGGTGATGAGACACTGGAAGAGGTTGCCCTCAGAAACTGTGGCTGCCCCATCCCTGGAAGTGTTAAAGGCCAGGCTGGATGGGGCTTTAAGCAGCCTGGTCTACTGAAGGTGTCTCTGCCCAGGGAAGGGGTTGGAACTAGATGATGTTTAAGGTCCCTTCTAACCCAAACCATTCTACAATGATCCTGTGAAAAGCAACATCTTTTCTTGCCCCTGAGAAATCATGTATGTATGAATCTTAGTGCTGTGCCATAAAAATGTGGAACAAACACCCATGCTTGCAATTGAAATAGTGAGGAACTTTGTCATTTTAAATCTCCCAGTGTACTTAAAGGGGTAGTTTAGTTTGTTTTTTGTTTTTTGTGGGATTTTTTTTTTTAATTTATAACTACTGTCTTGAAATACAGAAGTAGGATAGAAGTGAGAATTTCTTTCACATGACCTTCGTTGGAATGTGCATTTCCATGTCTACTCAAAGGGCTCATTGGAAGAGTCAGACTTTGGGAAAGATCTATCTCATGAAAACTAAAGCCGTCCGGTAGATAACTATGTGTACAAGTTACCTGAATGCTTGAACATGTGAGTTCAGGTGTGAACTGACCAGTCATTTGACTGAGCAGTTCTTCAGATAGGAGGCTGAAGGGTATAAGATGAGAAGAGCTCCTGGGAAAGGGCTAGAGGGAAAGACAAAGTTCTCTGATGCAAGGAACACTGCTGCAGATTGCTTAAGATCTTCCAGTATGAAAGGAAAACCAAAGTGATGCCGATGCTGACAATAGTATCCGTTCTATGGGCTAAGGGAATGATAGCTTGGAATTGGTACAGAGGGTATAAGTAGCTGCAGAATTTCTTTCCTCGAGTGTGCTGTTGCACACAGACATCACTGTAGTGATAAATGAATGCTGAAGCTACCAGGTCACTGGCAGAGCCCCACGAAGGGAAGGCAAACTTTCCTCTTGGAGCCAGATCTTTCCAGCTCCTTACATTTAGTTCCTGAGTAACAATTGCTACAGTCTGATATACCACACACTGCTGACCAACGGAGAGCTGCTCCAGGGCTGCAAACCAGGAGAAGGCTGCACATAAGGAGGTGGTCATTGTGTTATAGTCAAGTTGCAGTCACTTCGTGGGTTTCCTCTTGAGAACATAGATGATAGCCTGGATGATAGTCTGACTGGTTTTAGAAATCTAGTAGTATTGTTCTGGCATACATACAAGAAATTTTCTATCCAGTATCTTTGTTCTGGAAAGAAACACTTGTCAAGCATTCCTCCATTTTTCATTTGATTTACAAAGGAAAAAATATTGCCAAATATTGTTCCTCCCATCTGGACTTCATCTGGGCACCAGCTTCTAACTGAACATTTCCCACTTTTGATAATTTCTGAATAGCATCTATTAAGTATTTGAATTAATAGAATTTATAAGACTGGAATTTTGTTAATATGTATATATATATTATATATTGTGTATTACCTAGCTGTATTTTCTAAGTACCTCCATCATAGAAAATAGTAAGTAATACTCCTGATGCCAATGTCAGCTTCTGGACCTGAGTTGTTGAATAATACTTTGGGGTAATATGTATTCCACAGATTAAGAACTATTGTATTCTATTACGTAGTATATATAATATTTTATTCTATCCTATCCTGTTGTAATTAGAAGACCTTCTTCAGTTATATTTGAAAGCAGACAAGCTGCAGAAACACAATAGGCTAGTGTAATGTATTAGTCAGAGGAAAAATACTCAAATTATATGGTCTTTTGTTATATTTTACTTTTATTTTGTCCAAATGATCAAATACAGTTTCTTGTCCATGGTCTCTAAGTAAACATGGCTATTCTGATTTTCTTCTCATTCTGCTTCACGGATTCACAGAATGAAAGAATGAAGAGACTATTCTGTGTCATCCCACTCTGTAAAATTCATCCAATATTTTCAGTTAAGGGATATATTTTTTTCTCCCCTACTGACTGATCCTCTGTTATGAAATTTAACTCACTTGTGTGTGCAGGGAGAACCTCTCAGTTTTCCAGCTCCAAAATATGTACTTTTGTGCCAGAGTCAACAGGAAAAGAAGACATACAGCATCCAATTGACTTAGTTTCATATTTCCCTAATGCTCAAACAACCGGAAAGCAGCAGGACCAATACATTTCATAAATTTCTTCCTAGGTGGTACAGGCACTGAGTCAGGATGTTTGGATCTTTGGCCAGTCCCTGCAGGAATATTATAATACAGGGAAATTTTGCACACACTACACACATTTATGAGAGACATTTAAAACTTAACTGGACAAAGCATTAGTGAGTATACTTTAGGGAACAGTCCTGATCTACTTGATGTAGAAGGCATTTAAACTTTCTAATTTTACTGTTGGATCCTTGTTTTGTGGTTCAGTGGCCACACAGGTGGTGAATCTGTTCGCTTCACCACTGTTTTAAGTTTCCCTAGGTTGCGAATCAGGTAACCCTGATCTCCCATTCTTTTCAATGTGAAAATGGTAATTGGTGCAATAATAAAAGCTAATAAAATTTGTTATCAAGTAAAAGAGGCAGTTTAGGTGAGAGAAAATCACCAGTGGATCTTATGTGCAGATGTTCACCTGTATGTTCATGTCAGCGATTTCAGTTCCCCTTCTGGAGAAAGTTAGGAAAAGACTCAGCTCAGTTTCTTTGTTATATGCACGTGGTTAATAGAACTTTCACTGATATTTCATTTTGTAATTAGAAGCTAAACAATACTCAGTGGCCTACTTCTGTTTTATACACTAAATAGATCTTTTTTTAGTTATTATTAACTTTTACGTTCCTCTAGGCATCTCTTTTTGCTAAGCATAATGCAATTGCCAGCTAAAACCAGATCCTATACCAAAGAGCTTCTGATATAAGTGGTCAAGATGAAAACAGAGATATAGCAATTTTTTTGAAGGCTACGCAATGGGTTGAAAGAGAAATGAAACTCAGTTTTCTTCACTTTTGGGCTCCCTCTTTGTTTTCTGAATGATGCATTTTTCTTGGAAATACTCTTTGGAATCTGCTTTCTTTTGATATAATGTTGATCAAGTGAGTCTAGATGATACACTCTTCAGTTGGTCAAGCTTTTAATTTTTAGGGAGCCCTTTACATTAGAAACAAAAGCTAAAAAGTTGTGTCTGACATCAAAGCCATATCTATTCTGTTTGGAGATTTGTGTGATCTTGAACAAAGGCTTTGTGGGAAAGGCCAAATTCCCAACATTTGAAACATAAACCCTTTTTTAATAGACAAATCCTGATTTGTCTATTATTATTATTCATCGAGATCATTGAGATTATAAAATATACTAACACTTTCATCGTTTCTGCATAGAGTCATTAACATGTTTTCTGTTCAGATTGTTTCAAAGCATCACAGTGTATAGTCTAATTGTGGATTTTACTGCCCAACAGAAGTTCATTATGTAAGAACATTAGAGAATTGCCCATGATTGTTTTGATCCATCTCTCCTAAATTTCACAATCTTTTTTCACCATCTGTTTGGTCTGGAGTGGAAGCTACTTGTGTAAGTTGTCTTCCTGGTCAACTACAATTAGGGTGCTTCAAGGAGCACCTGAGTTCTGTCTGCTGACTACACAGAGGATAAGATGACGATCTTGGTTTGGATGGCAACTTGTAGTTAGCTAAATCTAGGTGGGATTAATTCTTCCACTCAATAGGATAATATCTTAACAGCAGTTAGAGAAACTAACTGCAGTTCAGTGTTGGTCTAGTCATTTACGGTAATTCTTCATTCTTTTAATTCTACCATGATGGTTTTAGTTTACCTGTGATGAGTGGCATCCTTCCACATACATCAAAACTTAAAAATATCACATTTTTTTCTTGAAGGATTTCAATATGTTGAAAGGGCTCCATGGAATGAATCAAGCACTTACAGTTTAAGCTCCCTTCAGAATGTTTGCTGAATAAAGACTTGTGTTCTTATATGCAAAAGAAGTTTATATGTTCACAGTAGTTTACTCCTCCTGGTTTTCCTCTTTCTGTGCTTAGGCTTATGGATATTCTAGTGAATTGTTTTATTGATCATAGTTTTTTTCAGGAACATTAAATCTTAGGAGATTTCCATGGAAAACTAATTTTGCTTTTGCTAAGGCACCTCTGTAGAGGGAAATCTGGGTTCTAAAAGCTGTGGTTAAAAGCTAAGGAGCAAAAGGAGTAATGTGTGAGCTCTGTCTTCAGTCAGGAATATCCAGAGTTGCTCTAATTTTGTATAGTTAAAAGGACAATTGACAGACTGCAGTGTATTTGCACAAAATAGGCAGCAATTTTGAATGACTAATGTGTATGAGAAAATTGCAAACTGCTTATAAAATATCCTCAGACAGGAATAAGCAGAACATTTGTCAAATGACTTATTCATTCAAAGGCTTCCATCCATCCCCAGTGTTTCACATCTGAAGGGCAAGTGAAGACTGAAATTATTCCTTCTAAATTAAATACCACCCGTATGTTGTAGGACTACAGTAAATTTGAAAGTCATCAATGGCTGCAACCAAAGCTAAATGACAATTTCCTTTTTATATGAGTAAAAACAGGTGAAACCTTGGTTCTGAGAGCATGTGGAGTAAAATAAATTATGTATGAGTGAGTGATGCTGGAATGCTAGGTTCTCAATTTAGAATAGCACATGTAAGATTTATGAAGAGTTTTGTGCAGTGGGAAGTGACTGTACTGTTCTGATGCTGAGGAAAAACTAATAAGCCAGTGCAGCAATCCACAGGTGTGCAAAACCCAAAAGCTAAATCCCTAGAAGTCTTGTGATTGGTTTAAATGTCAAGAAACATTTCAAACCAATATGAAATATCACAGGATTTGTGACAAAATCTCAGGAGCTGTAAACATGAAGAGTAAATTGCACCAGTTTCTTTCCAACAATAAAACAATTACTGTTTGGGTTTTTTTTTTTTACTATGTTCTTTCACTTAAATAAAAAAAAAAAAAAGACAAACTAATTTTTCAGTGACTATTGCAGACTAGCAATGTGAACACTTTTACAGAGAATTCCCATACCATATTTCTAAGAGTGTCCCCTAAATTTTTTTTCCCTATTGTATCATGGAAATGAAAGTCTCCATGAGCATTTTGATACTAATATTTTTCAGATTTCAGATGAATTCAAACCAGTGAAAGTTTTTATTTTGCATGATTACTTGCCTGAATTATTGTTCCACACAACATCCTTGTCTCTAAATTGGGGAGACATCAATTTAACAGGTGGACCCCTCAGTGGATAAAGAACTGGATGGATGGCAGCACACAAAGAGTTGTGGTCAAAGGCTCAGTGTCCAGCTGGAGACAGTAACGAGTGGTGTCCCTCAGGGATCAGTGTTGGGACTGGTCTTGTTCAACATCTTTGTCAGTGACATGGACAGTGGGATTGAATGCGCCCTCAAGGGACTCCTGCAAGGAATGCCATCCAGAGGGACCTTGACTCACTTGTGAGGTGGGCTGATGCCAACCTTATGAAGTTTAACCATGCCAAGTGCAAGGTCCTACACCTGGGTTGGAGCAATCCCAGGCACAGCTACAGGTTGGGCAGAGAAGAGATTCAGAGCAGCCCTGCGGAGAAGGACTTGGGGGTGTTGGTTGATGAGAAAATGAACATGAGCTGGCTTCAGTGTGCTCTCACAGCCCAGAAAGCCAACTGTATCCTGGGCTGCATCAAAAGGAGCATGACCAGCAGGTCGAAGGAGGTGATCCTGCCCCTCTACTCTGCTCTTGTGAGACCTCACCTGGATTATTGTGTGCAGTTCTGGTGTCCTCAACATAAAAAGGACATGGAACTGTTGGAACAAATCCAGAGGAGGGCCACGAGGATGATCAGGGGACTGGGGCACCTCCCATATGAAGATAGGATGAGAAAGTTGGGGCTGTTCAGCCCCAAGAGAAGGCTGCGTGGAGACCTCATAGCAGCCTTCCAGTATCTGAAGGGGGGCTATAGGGATGCTGGAGGATGGGTATTCATTAGGGACTGTAGTGACAGGACAAGGGGTAATGGGTTCAAACTTAAACAGGGGAAGTTTAGATTGGATATAAGGAAGAAGTTCTTTCCTGTTAGGGTGGTGAGGCACTGGAATAGGTTGCCCAGGGAAGTTGTGAATGCTCCATCCCTGGCAGTGTTCAAGGCCAGGTTGGACAAAGCCTTGGGTAACATGTTTTAGTGTGAGGTGTCCCTGCCCATGGCAGGGGGGTTGGAACTGGATGATCTTAAGGTCCTTTCCAACCCTAACTATTCTATGATTCTAATTAAAAATCAGTATTTTAGTTGCTGTAATGCCCTTTTGAAACAAACGGGATGGCATCAGAAGCAATGTGTACTTCAGAGTGTTGGACTATATGCTGTGAGGTATATATATGCCCATGCTTCTGATGTCCCTGCATACCTGTTTTGGGATGAGACCTTGTCTTAAAACTGCTAAAAATACCAGCTTTGTCTTAAAAAAATGAGGGTTATTTTCCTTTATTCTAGGATTCAGCCACAGTTATTGGTCTACACATCTTGTAGTTCTTAGTAATTGGAGTCATAGGAGGACTAGAAGTTAAAAAAGCAATAGTTTGTAAAACCTTTTACATTTTAAAAATGAGAACCTTTAAGTAAATTTTAAAGTACAAAGTATATTTAGACTATAAATAAACATAACAATGAAGAAATTTTAGCAGATTTATTTCAATGCTGAATCTTGCTTTCTTAATTCTCAGTGAAATCAGCATCACCTGACTGACATACCCATCCAATCAGTGAAAACAAAGTTAAATACTATAAAACATGGTGTCAACATGAAGCCTGAGCTTTAGTGGATAAGGGTATACCTCCTTTTATTACTGCAACAATCCTTTGTGTCACTGAATGTGATCAAATATGCATTATAAGCTACTGTTTCAAGCAGAGTTATGTTAGTTTTAGGTAATGCATGCAATGGTTATTCAAGTATTCAAAAGTGTGAATGAATACTGAAGATATAGTGCATTTAGCAACAACAACAACATCATCCAAAGATTTATGCCAGAGTAGTGTTATGCACTTTCCTGTTATTATATTTTTGGAGATCATGATTCTAGACTTAATATACTGTTATTTTAATTAGATATTGAAGTTTCTATGTCTCTTGCAATTCTCACACTTTTGATTATGTTCCACTGAATGGGCTGAGGAATTATGACTGATTAAACAGCAAAATAAATCTTCTTTGGCAGAATTCTTTAGCCATGTTTAGTGATGAAGTAGACCTGAGATAGATCATATTTCAGATCTACTACATTTCTATTACAACTGTCACAGTTTCTTCAAGTGCTGCAGTCCTGGCATCATTTCCACTCTACTGGATACTTAAAAACATAGACTTTTCTGATTTATTAGCAAAGAATTGAATAGTTATTATATCATCTGGAAAACTTTTAGTCAGAAGTAGTAAGGAAAGAATTAGAAAAAATAAGGAAAAAATTAGAAAATGCAGAATAAAAAGATACAATAAAAATTCTATGCTAAGTAATTCTATTTACTAATTTTGCAGTATTTTTTCTTTCTAGTCACAGACCAAATTTTTCATGTCGTTGAATGTTGGTTTAACAATATTACTGAATTTTTATCATTCAGTCACATAGTCTATAATGAGAAATAATATATTGCTTTAGACCACCTCTTGAGCTTTCAAGTGCAGTCCTTTCATTAGGCCCAGTACAAGGTAGTACCTCCCTCCAACAAACTTGGAACTCTTATATTCCTGAACTATCAAACACTTTGATTTCCTACAAGATTTAAATCCCACTCTTTACAGCAGTATGTTGCAAGTGAATGAGAAGGTAAAGACTAGTGTACACGATACATGAATTTTGGCGTTATGAAGGCCTATTTTTTACCTCGATTTGATTAATGTTGAATGCTATGTTGGTCAGGAAATTGCTTTGGCTCTATGTACTTTGGTTTTTTATTTCATTTTTCAGGTGCCTTAGTTATTTAAATTATAAATTTATGTGGGACTGCATAATGTCACTCTCAACAGGTCTTGACAAGATCTGCTACAAGATATTTCTATAGAGCAAATCTAAGTGCTGCCATAGGAAGGATCAATAGTAGGGTCAGTCTGTGACCCAAATGTTCTGAAATGAAAGGATTATTTAAGGACTATCTAGAAAAGAAGCTCAAATTATATATAGGATCTATAGAAGTTACATGATAAGTAATTATATTTGGAATCCTTCTACGAAACTTTTTTTTTTCAGATAGGACTTTTATATGTCTTTGAGGCAGTCTGGGGATTCATTTGGACATATTTCATCAGTGTTTTGGAACCAGCGAGCATTGGAAAACCAACAGAAGTCTTCCAACAGGCTCTTTGTTTTTTTCTGGGTTTTTTTCCAGAATTTGTTGTCCAGTTATGTCCGGTTAGATGAGCCCAGTGCTTGGATTTTTAAGACCCACAGAGGCAGGCTGTCTGCTGAGAACCAGAGGAGGCTGGAAGGGTTGGTCATAGAGTCACAGAATGATTTGGCTTGCATGGGACCATTAAAGTTCATCTCATTTCACCTCCCTTGCCATGCGCAAAACATCTTTTGCTAGATCAGGTTGCTCAAAGTGATGACGGCACATTCACAGCTTCTCTGGACAATCTGTTCTAGTGTCTTACCACCTTCACTGTAAAGAATTTATTCTTTATATCTAAGCTAAATCTGACCTTTTTTAGTTTAAAACTGTTACGCTGTTTCCCATTATTACAGGCTCTGGTAAAAAGACTCTCTCCATCTTTTTTATAAGCCTCCTTTGAGTAATGAAAGGTATCCCCAGAGCCTTCTCTTTTCCAGGCTTAACAACTCCAACTTTCTCAGCCTTTCTTCATAGGAGAGGTGTTCTAGCCTTTTGATCATTTTAGTGGGCCTCCTCTGGAACTATTATAAAATATCCATTTCTATATTGTGTTGGGGGGCCCAGAGCTAGACACAGCACTACACAAGGGTGGAGTAGAGTGGGAGAATCACCTCCCTTGTCCAGTTGTCCATGCTTCTTTTGATAAAGCCCTGGATACATCTGGCTTTCTGGGCTTCAAGTGTACACTGCTGGGTCATATCCAATTTTTGATCCACCATTGTCCCCAGACCCTTCTCTGGAAGGCTGCTCTTCATTCATCCATCACTCAGCCTGTACTGATACTGGTGATTGACCTGACCCAGGTGCACAGCTTTCACTTGGTCTTGTTGAACTTCCTGCGGTTTATACAGGCCCACTCCTCAATCCTGCCAAAGTGCTTCTGGATAGTATCCTTTCCATTCAGTGTTTCAACTGCACCACTTAGTGTGGTGACATCGGCAGACTTGCCAAGGGTGCACTCAATCCCACTACCTATGCTAAGGCAAGAAAAAAAAAAAAAAGATTTTAGGATAACCATTCCCTTTGCATTTATTCAACTATTCACGCTTAACAACTATTTATCACTTAGGAATTAATTTTTCTTAATTAGAAAAGGTTTTTAATTTTTTTTTTCCTGTTTTTTCTTTTTTTCTTTAAGCCTATTTTTACTCTGGTCTAAGGCATAACCATTCTTTTTTAATTCGAGCTATCATGGCATAGAGGATATCAGCTGAAATCTTTACATTAGCCACATTACCATACTGAATGTATGCATTTAGTCATTTTTCCACCTACTAACCATGTCATTCTGAGTCCAGGTCTCAATAAAATAGCCAATGTAAACTAATATATGGTGACAGTGTACACATTTTTTTCTCACAGTATACCCCAGAACTAAGCTTGACAGTATTAGCAGGTTTTTTTCAGCCACTGAAACAAAAGTTGCCAGTGTGTTAGTTACAGAAAGCTGTATACTTCTGAGCACAGATTTCCAGGAAACAGCAAATACAATTTTATGATTTAAATAACACATTCCTTTCCTTGCTTATTTGCACACTGTTGCCACAAACCCATACGATCTTCCCACACAGAAACAGTTGGATATTATTTGGCAATTTGCATGAAGAAAATGACATTGTGATTTAGATCTTCCTCATCTGCTTTTCTACAGGTGCCCTCTGCTTAATGTAGTTGGACATTTGATTATATTTCAGTAAAGTTTGGTCCTGGATGGGTCTTATCCCATCCTGAAAATCACTGCAGGTTTTTTATCACAGTAGTATCACATGGAGAAAAAGTAATCTGAAGTCTATCTTTTTTCTAAAAGATTGTTTCTAAGTTCCTTTTCAAGAGCCATATCTCCTGTACAGTAGATTAGGCAAAACTTCAGAAAAATCTGGAGGTTATGATGACCATACATCTTTCAAGATAGTTGCAAAAGCTGTTGAACTTCTGTGCGGAATAGACAGCTGGAACAGTTAGAGACACTGCCCGAAGCACATTTTTTCTAAGAAATTGGTTAGGATTCAGATTTATAGTGTGAACTATCAGTCAGCTGAATACACATCTGGGGAACCAAGCGTCAGATGACAGGAGTGTTTGTGTGCAGAGTAATAGAATTGCTAAAGAAATGCACAAAGAAACACCAGAAACACAGTGAGGAGTATTTCTGTGGGCCTAAGCAAAAACTGAAGAAAGCACATTTTGGTAGTATATTTTCTCTTAAGAGTACATTTACAGTTAAAAAGCATAGTGCTAACAAACAAAGCACTGTTGCTCTTAGGCCTCTACAGTATTTAAGAACTGAGATTTTATATAAGACATTTATATCCAGGATGCAATAGAAAAATGCAAGAGAAATATCTGACTCAATTATTAATTTCGTCTCTAATGGAAAAGAAAACATCAAAAACCTGAACACTGAATACCACAATGTGGTGCAGCCTGAGAAAAAATTTAAAGATTCTTCCTTAAGAAGAGGAGAGAGACCCTGACTAAGAAATAAAGGGAGGACACGTGCTTTGTATCTTTATCATTCACAAAGCCTTTTTGTTGTTGTTTTTTTGGTTGAAGGAATTATAAAACTTCTGCAGTTGTGCAGTTTGGGCTCAAAGGGAAGCCCAAGGGAGAGAATCACCCTCAGATCATCTCTTTATGCACTTTTAATGCTTAAAACTAAAAAAGAAAAAAAAAACCCAAAACAAACAAAAGAACTATACATTGGCATACGCAGTACAGCAAATACCTTTGAATTTTGGTAGGTTAGAGATGACTATACTCTGGCAAGAAGGGGGAAGAAGCCTGAAAGAGCTCTATTTCTCTTATAGTCCCATCTAATCCAAAAGGCTATTACTTGGATGAAGTCAATTACTCTGAAATATTTGGTTCTTCCTCAGCTGCATCATTCAGTGCTTGTTCCAAAACCTCAGCTGTATAAATAACGAGACAGGAAGGAAATACTGTAAAATTCATTTTCAGCTAAAAGAACTGAATCAGTGATGGGTTACAGATTTCGTGGTGAGCACCAACAGGTTTACAACCAGACATAATGACAGCCATTGTCACAGAATCATAAAATCATAATCATAGAATGGTTTGAGTTGGAAAGAACCTTAAAGATCATCTAGTTCCAGCCTCCTGCCATCGGCAGGGACACCTTCCACTAGACCAGGTTGCTCAAAATTCTGCCTACCTGACCTTGAACACTTCCAGGGATGGGGCAGAAGAGCTTCTCTAGGCAGTCTGTTCCAGTGCCTCCCCAAACTCACAGTAAAGAATTTATTCCAAATATCTAATCTAAATCCATCCTCTTTCAGTTTAAAGCCATCATGCCTTGTAAAATGTTGTAATCAAGCCATGTAAAATGTTCCTCTTCAGCTTTCTTATAGACACCCTTGTAGTTACTGGAAATTCTACCTGGAGCCTTCTTTTCCTGAGGCTGAACAATCCCAACCTTCTCATTCTCTTCATAGGTGACCCAGCCCTCTCATCATCTTTGTGCTCTTCCTCTGGACTAGCTTAAACAGGTCCATGTTCCTTTTGTGTTGGGAGTCCCAGAGCTGGACACAGTACTACAATTGTGATATCATGAGAGCAGAGTAAAGGGGCAGAATTCTCTTCCTCGACCTTCTGGCCTTTTGATGCAGCCCAGGACAAAGTTGGCTTTCCAAGCTCCGAGCACAAACTGCCAACTCATTTTGAGCTTCTCATCAACCATCACCCCCAAGTCCTTCTCCTCAGAGCTTCTCAGTCCATTCTCCACTCAGCCTGTAGCTGTGCCTGGGATTTACCTGACTAAGGTGCAGGACCTTGTACTTGGCCTTGTTAAACATCATGAAGTTTGTGCTGGCCTATCTATTGAGCCTGTTAAGGTTGCTCTGGATGGCATCTCTTCCCTCCAGCATGTCAACTGCAACATACAGCTTGGTGTTGCCAGCAGACTTGCTGAGCATGCACTCAATCTTATGGTCCATATCACTGGCAAAGATGTTGATCAGCACCAAGCCCTGAGGAACACCACTTGTCACCCTTTTCTACTTGACATCAAACTGTTGACCAAAACTCTGAGTGCAAGCATCCAGCCAATTCCTTGTCCACCAAGTGGTCTATCCACCACATCCATGCCTCTTTCTCTTTTTTTTCCTGGCATTGATAAAGTTTTCAGGCAGAGGATCATAGACAGATTATATGAATCCTCCTTTCACAGGTGTTTACATGTATTAGTTGAAAGGTTACAGATGCTCTTTACGGCATTAATTGCCTTAGGAGAGTTGTCAGCCTCTGCATGTCAAACAACACCTCATAATCCAGATCGTATTTGTCCTGCCTGCTGCTTCTCAAACAGCTCTTGTAAGAAAAAGTGATAAAAGACATCCCTAAAATTTGCTCACGTATGTCCATTCTTGCAAGATTCTTCTGTGTACAGATTCTTTATGATAAAACCCATAATAATAATCTACTCTGTAATGCCACTACTATATTAAACATTTTAAATTGTTGTAAAATCCTGTCATATTTTATAAACATGATAAAGTGAAAAAAATATGTCCTTTGAAAATATATGCATCAACCAAGAGCCACTGATAACTAATTAACACATAATTGAATACCGGAGCAGAGGTGCTTCATTCATATGTATTTAAAATTTCTAATCACAGATTTATAAAATGCATTTATTTCATAGATGCCAGAACAGTAGAAAATTTTCCAATATGCCAAAGAAAATTAAATGGTTGAAATGCCATTAGTATTTTGAAAGTTATACTAAATTTATACTGCACATATATCTTCCTGCTTCATCATCACTTTATTGAACATATTTATAGATATGAAATACATAATAATAGTTGTTCATTATGATAAAGGTTAGTCCATACTGAAGGACTGACCTTTGCAATCTAAAGGTTGTTGCAGGGATCTGAATTCACACTGACTTTGCACTCAAAACGGTCTCATTGATTTGAATATGGACAAGGTGATCAAACCAAACCAGCTTTCTGAACCAACTGTTGGCTTTGAAATTTTGCACTGTGGTGTAGCTGTAGACAACAAATTAAGAAACACTGCAAGACTCATCTTTTGGTTCAAAGGCCAAGTAAAATACTAGAATTGAAGCCATTATAGAAGGAATACATGACTAGTTCCAGAGGCTTAAACCCTGGGAGAATCAGTTAACTTGAATTGCCACAGTAAGGGAAAACAATCTCCAAGGTACAGGGAATCTAAATCATTATAAGGACTTTATAAATAAGGTCAGCAACTTGCATGGCCCTCAGATCTTTATAGGAAATCAGTGGAGTTCATGGCAAGCATCTTTTTTGTTTAGCTGGCACTGCCAACCAAGCTGGTGTTCATTGTCAACTAATCTTGGTTGATTAAATATATGTAAATCAAGGGGAAAAAAAGATACTATAAAGTGCTATAAAATAAGTAAAAAGTAAATAGTCCAATGTTTTCTGTCTGTTGTTCATTATAGTGGGGTTTTTATTTTGAATAATCTAATTGCTTTGAGTCTTTGATGCCAGACCAATTTCTGGGTAGGAAAGTCAGATTTTCTTCTTGCTTTTACTGTTTTAAACGCTCAGAACTTCAAACATACATGATTATTTATTTCAATTACCTTTAAGGTTCTCTCTTCTTTTCCATACGAGAAAGACTGGATATATTTTTTTCTTCATTGCAGGTGTCATGTGTGGTGTAATGCTTAAACTTTAGAGGTAGAAAGGGTGTCAAGTGTCCCCAGTATCTTCTAGAAAAGTAGCCCTTGCTCACTTAGCTTCCTGCTCTAACGTTTTGGGCAAGCTATGGGGCAGCTTTGAGTTTGCATGCACCATGTGCCCATTTGTTTCCTAGGGGTGAGCTACAAATTACTCTCTGAAAGGCTTCTCATGGGAAGTGTGCATTGTTGTTGACTTCCTAAGATGCTTGCATGCCTTTTTCTACTTCCTAGGATCTTTCATCTATAGACAGACACTTTCAGGTGTTTTAAGAGCGATGCCCCAAAGCTAGAAGCACTTAAAGTGCTTGCCTGTGTTTCACTGTTACTCTGTGAGTTAGCAAACTGTGTAGTGAACAGGCACGTTTGGTGAAAAGAGAGTGAAGTTCTGTGAAATATCACTGTATACTACAAATGTTTCTAAAAACTTTTAATAGTTCTGCATGGTTTTTCACATTTCTAATGGCTATCTTTGCCACAGTTTACATGTAACCCACAGAAGCAGAAATCATCAGTGAATGAAAAATGCATGTAACATGAAAATTTCCCTCTGGAAAATATTTCCTTTAGGAAACAGTGCAGCCATTTGAAACAATGTGTGCACACAGAAGCAGAAATGCGTTGCCAGTCTTTGAAGGCTGTATACGTACTGGTACCAAATACCTCTCTCTGGGCTGCTGACTTCTGCTGACTGAGCAACTGGCAAATAGTCAAAGCTGCCTATGAAAGAAATGCCTTTCTCAGTTTCAACTACATTTCAAATCCAGTCTCTACTAGCTACACACTGATCCTGGGTTCAGGAAGAATTGTGGTGTAAACAATGTTATATTTGAATGTGTGGTTCTTTCTATAACACATAAGTGTTTGTGTAAACATAAACTGATAGCAATATAACTGGGCCCATTTCGATCATTTTTGCTTTACTGTGGATGCTAGCATATGTCCTCCAAGATAAGACCAGTTTATTTAAATTTTGCTTGCATGTGGGACTATGAAGCAAGAACACTTTATCTGTCACTGGAAAAGCATGAAGGGTGAGACATAGAATTCAAATTTCTAGACTGTCTTTCCTCTTGCTTTGCTTTCTGCATGTAGTACCAGGTGATGCATGGCAGTTGCAAGAAAGATCAGTCTCAATGTTCCAGCTTCATCTGAGCTCAGAATTCAAAGTAAAGGTCAGAAGCCATGACCTTAAATAGATTAAACTATGTAGAAATGTATAAAGAACCCCTGCTATATGAACTGTTAACCTGAGGGAGAAAATCACTTTGCATTCATCCCTGGACAGAGGTTATTGGAAACATGATGCTTAAGCTCTACTCAAAATACATCTGCAAAACTGATTAAATGAGAAATAATAATGTATTCATCTTAGATGTTCTTATTAGGCTTTGAAATTAGCATATCCCTAAAAATCAACAGCTCTCAACACTTGTTATTTTCATTTCCCTTCAACTGACTCAGTAAGATGGCCCAGAGTAATTTCTCACTGGGAAGACATCTTTGCAAGCAAAAACTTAAAATGAGATTACACAAAGCATTAGCATTCACCAAGCTTTGCAGCTATTTTTAGGTGGAAAAGGAATCTCGCAACCTTAAAGACTGATTTTTTTTCTGTTTTCTTGAAGATAAGCTTTCTAAGGATTATAAAAAATATACAAGATTTCTGAAAGATTTAAAAAATAAATAAATTACATTTTATAAGTTAAAAAAACCAGAACAGTTTCATTAGAGGAAAAGAAAAAAAAAGAGATGGACAAAGTTCTGTTTCAGACTTATGCCAAAGTACTTCCTACAAAGCAAAGCACTCCTAAAAGAGTGCTCTGCTCGAAACCTAAGACTATTAACAAATCAGTGAACACTATTTCTGAGTTAAGACATTTGGCTTTTAATAAATTACTTTCCCTAGACAGTGCTGCCTGTCTTTTTCATGACGCTTGCTACTTATTAGATTATCTTAAATGGGAGTGAAAGGCAGGTTCAGTGTATGTGTTTTAAGCATAAAACTTCCTGAATAAATTGCTTTATTTCTGTATTAGTAGGCTTTATTTGTGTTTAATTATAATGGTAAATATATGTTGAAAATAAATAGATATATGTAGCTTCTATTAATGTATCCTGCATCCTTGATTAATATATTGATTTTTTTTGTAGAATAGGATGAAGTTTATTTAGCTTGTTTCACAAATTATATTAATTCACTTGTTTACAGTATATTTCCTGGGATGTGAAAATGTGAAAATCTTGTGAAATCACGTGATAATCTTGCTGCACAGGACTTTTTGAATACGTTTTCTGAGTTCAGAATTCCTTGTAGCATTCAGTTGATTTGCTGTCTATGTACTAGTATATAAAAATAGCAATATTTGAAGAAAACGTCAGTGCTTTCCAAAATTCTATTATTTTGTACTATTATATTCATGTTATCATAAAAATAACTTGAATTTTTGATCAGTAATAGCAGTAATATCAATGTTGTATTTAGCATGTTACATGGCAAAACTAAGTGGTTTGAAAATGGGGATAATTATGATTTCCCCGTTAATATGAAGTAAGAATAGCAAATGGGGAAAGAACTCACTTCTCTGCCTAGGTCTTCCCAAGATTTTTCATATTAGACAAGATTTCTACTGAGAAAATTGTGTTGTCGGCACCTGTTTTTTTATAGTCACATATATATACGTCCCAGATTTGGTAGACAACATTTTTCAGGTTTTGTATGAGACTGTATGGGATTCAAAGCCAGAGACATAAGTATTAATAGGCAACACTATTCATCTGAAATTGCCAAAAGCTGTAGGATGTGATACGTATCTGGGATGTAAGACACTCTGGGACTCTATGTATGGAGCACAGGGAACTCTTTCCCATCCAACTCTATTTCTCACATCAAGTCCAAAGCCCTGACAGACCAGCAATATAATCTGAAGTCATGCAAATGGTATTTCATAGCTACAAAAAATGAAACAAGATGAATGCAGAAAAATGATACATTGTCTCAGACCAAGTAGTAGAGTTGGGAAAAATGCACACATTTTAGTGAAATAAGCCCTCCATGCTTACAACTGTGCCACATATGAACATAATTGTCCCTCAACATTAGTTGCCAAACTGAAATGTTACACATATGTCCAGGCTTTAATTTTTTCATTACTATCTTCATGTATGGGTATCATTCATTTTTTTGGCTAGATCATAGGTCTTGGACTTAGGTAATCTGGGTTTTGCATCTTCCAGACATTTTATCATAGTTTTCATTAGAAGACAAGAGAAGTATGTATAAATTACTTCTTTTCCTATTAGTTACTTTGCAAATTAAATTCAGAAGGCAATTTTCCCCCTTATTAGAACTGCCTTGGCTCCAAGGTTAAAATTCCTGGCTGTTTCGAATTTGGAAGGCTTCCCATGGCAATCATATTTTGTATCAGAGTATGTTTTGTATGCTTGGTGTTGCTTTATTTAGATCCATCAGGCAGCACTGACTAGCTGAAACCAGTTTAGCTTTCAGCAGGAGAAGAGTAACAAGACCCCAGAGCCAGTCTTGAATAAACCAGCGGGAACTCAGCAAGAAGCTCTCCCCAGATAAGCAAAAACCACTGTCCTATAGAGAGTTTGTCTCTGCTGAAAAACTGGGGATGCATTGTTTTAACAAACTTGCCTCAAGATGTTGAAATCATTTGAGGGAACAGCTTTGGGGTTTATGATTCTCCTCAATCTCTTTGATTTCAAAAATATGGAAAGTTAGATTTGTGTCAAGATCGTTTCTATTCAGCTCTTATCCCTACCACATGCACTCACTCTGCAGGAGTGGCTTTGTGTGTGTCCATGGGTATTCTCTTGAGAAGATGAGGAGCTTTCAGACTAGGATTTTATACTTTTTTTCTGTTACTGCTTTGCTGTAGACACAAAACTAGCTTTGAGAGAACATCATTCACAGTTTATAATTTAAAACCAGAAAAAAAAAAAAATCACTTAATTTGCCTGGCAACAGGAGCATTCAAGTCTGCTCTTTTGTTTCAGCTCCAAAGAAAGCTTCTCTCTCTTCCCACAGACCAGGATAATTCTGGTGTAAGTTTCCTAACTTTCATGTAGCCTCTTTCCATTGTCTACTCGTGTCTCATATCTCTGTTACTTCTATGCCCACTTTCCTTCAGTGCAAAATTCAAGACTGAGGACAGCTGTACATGTGGGAGACCACTGCTGCTTCCTGACACCCAGCTTTAGGGGAGAGTGGTTTGGCTGATCAGCCAGTCAATGTTTTATATAGCAGCATATCATCTGGAATTACTAGTACAAAGGTGCTACTTATTCTCTAATTCTTCCTGAGTGAATTCCTTCTGCATTTAATTCTTTCTTTATAGTGAAATCAGCATCCTAACTTAAGAAAGACTGATTTCTGTTTTACAGCTGCTAATGGAAAATGTGCTTCTTCTAAGAGGTGGGCATACAGGAAGACAGAACAGAATTGTATTCAGGCTGCCATCACATGCAAGGGAGCAATACTGTGGTTAGCTCTCTCAATGGTATTCTTTGTCTGACCATTGCTGACTGCCTTTGCCACAAGACAGATGTCGGATAGGACAGAATATGATTTAAGGTTTTGGATAAGACAGAATATGATTTAAGGTTTTGGCTGTTTGATGGCTATTCTTTGAAAAATGTCCTATCCTGAGATTGCTTGGTACAAGTGACCCAGTGAAAATGTATAAATTTAGTATTAAAGCTATGGATTTTGGAGGTGCTGGCAGTCTGATGGATAGCTTTACTAGATCAGTCACTGCATGACATGCTATCCTTCTTAAAATAAAGGGTGAGCAACATCTTTTATCCATCCTTTATCTGTTGACATGGGGTTCAATATGTAAGTAGATTTATCAGCATTTTTAAAATTGTGTCTCTGTCAAATATTCCAACCACCTCTCTCTCCTTCCCTTTTCTCAGGATAAAAGACAAGTATGAGGCTGGGTTGCAAGCTACCCTTCCCAGCACTTCATAAAAAATAATCTGTTTTGGAGCTTTTTGATTAAAATCCAAGATGCCCCATGCAAGTACTACAAAACTGTGAGTGGTTCACACTGAGACTGGGACAGAATCTCAGATAAGGCTTCTGCCTTAAGCAAGTAAGTCTGAGGCTCTCTTCTCATACTGTTATACCAAATTCACTTTGTACAGACTGCCTAAACCTAAGTTACATAGCTGTATGAGAAGAGGCTCTGCCTGCAGTACTGTTCGTGATGCCTCTTGCTGCATGGTAGTTCAGCTACATGTTTTCCACATGTCTGTAAGGAGAATTTGCTAATGTGTATGGTCTGGGTGACCGTGGCTTCAGGGCTGCGGAGATCTGAGTTTCAGGTTTTTTTTGAAATTATTCTATTTTCCAATGTCATTGAGACAAATAAAGGTGGAATTATTTCTAAACCCTTGACCTAGGAAATTCATAGTAGCAGATACAAGAGGGAAAGGACAGAGCATCCTGGTTCCTGGCCCATGAACTCTTTCTAACAAAATGGGATAATGAAATCACATTATATGTTCATATGATCACATTATATGTTTATACCTATCTATTGATAGATATCTATCTACAAATATAGACATTTATCTCTGTATCATTTAGCAACATTGTTATAATATAAACTATACATATATATGAATATATACAGTGTTTGTCCATAGGGATCTTTTTGGACAGTTTAAGCCAAATTAGAAATAACAGAAGACTTCTCAAAGACAGCTTCCAATAAATTCCATAAAAGTAAATGTCTGGACAGAAGACAGAGAACCAAATCATCTTCTCACTGATGGAAAAATCAGGCAGAACTCAAACTTGCTTTGTTGGATGCAACTACCTGGGTCCCTAGCTGGCACACACATAAGACATGCATTACACATTGTTTCATATTGCCAGGTGGGGCTGAAAGGGGCAAGGAGTTTTGGGGCATAGGAGAGAGATAAGGACATAAACCAGTTTTAACAGTTCCACTCTTCAGAAAATAGCTATATTTTATAATAAAATAATAATTCTGTATTTTTTTTCTGCCTAATTTTTCTTTTGTGTCTCAACATCTTGTTCTGTAGTGCATACCGGAGTGGGAAATGTACATAGGGTGGGGAAAGCTGAAGTGCCATCACTGCCCAAAGCTCTACACCAGCAACAAATGCCCAGAACAGCCATGTTTCATACAGTAAAGCTAAGCAAAAACTTACCAAACCCACCAGACTCATGATGATCTAGGGAAAAATGTGGCACACTAAACAAATGAGAAGAAGTAATTTATTTCTAACTCCATCATTGTTATGTCTCTGGGTTGTGGCCAGCAGCTTCAGGCTGTAGATCTCTATTTCAGGTGCTTTTGTGACATTCTCTAGAGTCACCCTCCCTTGAGTATATGAGACATATTCAGAATAGTGTGAATAAGACCCTTGACAATGTAAAGTTGTGAAGTTGTTGTATAAATTCCCAGGGCAATACAGATAGTCCTGATCTTTCTAAGATCAGTGGAAAAACAAAAAACATTCAACAGTAGGAGCTCTGGAGTCACAAGTGTAGATTTTATGTCCAGGAGTCAGCATTAGCATCTGGCAGTGTTCTTGTATCTGTGAAAATTTAGTTAATGGTTGTTAGTAAACTCTTGCTATACTTAACCATCACCAATATAATGGATTCAAGTTGTTGAACTATTACAGGTGACTTTTGCCTTCCATCCTGAAGAATTTTTCCTGTTCAAGGTTGACGTATGATACTGGGAACACTAAAGGAATATTACTTTGCCGTATCCTTTTGCTATTTCTTTTGTACGATAAACAAGGTTTCATCTGCTAGAGTTGTCAGTCTACCACCATTTACAAGAGCTACATTCCCTATAAAAATGAAAATAAAAAATGTTGGGGGAAAAAAAGATTGTTGCCAGATACAGTATGTACAGGAAAACCTAGATACATATTATAAAGTGGAAATGAACTTTAAAGTGCAATAGGGATACATGGATATTAGCCCACTTGCGCTATGGAAAAAATGAAAATAGCTGATCATTCCCTAAGAAGGAGATATGAAAACCAGATGGCTCTTAAAAATGAGTGGAAATCCACAGCATGTGTAGCAAGGGCAGCAAGTGAACAATGGAAACAAAGGTCATTGCAAACCTTAATTAGCTCTCTTATATTTGATCCAGGATAAAACATGCTGGCTATCCTGTGTTGAGGCCTCTGTCTTGTAAAGTGGAATCCCTTGTTATTACTGCAAAGGTCTCCTCTAGGTACAAAACCACTGGAAAAAAAGAAGTGAACTTAGCCAAAGAGTTGTACCGCATAAGGCAAAATGGTAAGAAACTTTCAAAAAGGAAAAACTGTTCCAGTCCATATGCAGGCAACACGTTTTGCAAGCACTTAGAAATTAAGCAAACTCCTGTATAAAACAACAGCCTGTGACAACAGAGCAGTGAAAGTTTATGAACCTTACCATCCGCACATACTCCTGAACGTGAAAACAGTGATCAGAAAAGAAAATTAAATACACAGCTGCAACTGCTAGCACTGGAATGAACAATAGACTGCTGACACTGGCATGATGACAGAGACAAGAATGCAAGATGTTTGTTTGATACATATGTCCTAAAATATACAGTTAACAGAACATTATTTCAGATTAGAGTACTTATGATGATACTTAGCTACCCTGTTCATCAATTGCAGTTGAGTTTAACTGAATAATCCCATTTTTCTGAATGGGTTTCTTATCAAAGAGTTTTCATTATCTTTAGGCCCTGCTTTATAAATATAGCTAGAAATTTCTGGAATACAGACCAAATGTTCCATTACCCTGTGGAGTTTTTCACCAGCATTTAATAGCCCTTTTTCTCTATGTTATCAGTTTATTTAGATGACTTTTTAGTGCCCATACAGATAAGTAACTGCAGAGGCTGCAATCCTGAATTCAGGAACAGCAGAATGAAGGTTGCTTCTTAGGAAAATCTGGGTATCTTCCTCTGTGTACCTGCATTTGTGCAGACAATATTTTTTAAAAATTATATTTCCATATGACGCTATCCTCATCTGCTGCCTCATGTGGCTGGGTCCCACTTAAAAAACAATTGCTCTTCTCTTTCTGACTCCTTGTTGGTGTCAAGTGTAGTGCCAGAGATTCTGAATGGTTTTGAAATTCTGCTGTGGAGACAAAATTAATAATTTCTTTTTTTCTTCTCTGTTTTGTTTCTCATCACTGAATATATGAGTGCTTTGTGAACAGTAAGTACCTTATTTTTGCAAAAATGCTACTCAGAGGGGAGGATTTTTTTTTCTTTTACATTTTAGAGAAAATAGACAGTGGGGAATTAATGTCAAAACTTCTGACTGGATTATTCATGTCTAGCCTAAAACTAAGAAGACCTTCATTTTTCCCTTGCGTTATTTACACTGTGTGTAACACTTTGTAAGTTAATTTCTACAAATCAGAATCAAGCTCTCAGCTGGGGTAACCAGAAAATGAAGAACACATCATTAAATGAAACCTTTCAAAGTCTGGATTAAGTGACTCAAGTTGATACTGCACAGGGATTCCTGGTATTTCCTAGTCATGTCACCTACCTGCAGGAGGGAGGATGTGGGGCATAGCATAAAGCACATGAGATTCTTTCTCCTAATGGCTCTGGTTCAATTCGCCAAGCAGACAGCTGATATAATTTAAAACATTACTATTCACAGTGGTTGACTATTACCCTGCTTCTGGGTGGTACCACCAGAGCTGGCAAACTAGACTTTATAGTAGCGCTTCAGCTTCATCTCATCTTCCTCATTCTACCAGGCTGAATTGCTTGTGAAAATCCATCTTATTTGGCCCAATCAGTCAGATATAATCTTATAGAAATGTGTTGATAGACTTGTAAGTTTGACTTATAAGTTTAATTATGAAGAAGATATTCTAAACCACAGAATAATAATAATAATAATAAATCCCCAAACCCTAATCAGTGCCTTATGATTGCATTCCACTGTTGATAGCTGGTTTCCAAAGGGGTTCCAAGAATGTTTTACAAAAATGTTATATTTCAAATGCTTTTATATAGAATTCAGCATTATAACACAATAACTATTTTCAGTAACTCAGAATAGAATCTAAATTATATATTTAAATTATGCAAATTCTGGCATTATTCCTTTAGTTATGTATTTTGTTGTAATATTCTTAACAGTGACTCCAGTTATACAGCCTTTGGTTTGTTTCAAGTTTGTCAGCCGAGTACGGCCAAGCACAAGTCACAGCTCTGTCCTCCCTGTAACCTGGGAGCAGAGAGCTGGGACTAGCTTGTTACCCTTCACTCCTTTTGCATCCCACCATGACAGGCCCCCTTATGCGTGAATCAGTTCATCTGTACCACAATGACCTGTGATCTGTTTCTGGATTACATGCTAATCGTTTTCTAGGTACCTCATCTAAGAATACAGTTGCTGTAATTGGAGTCTTTATAGCTTTTAATAAGGCATATGCTGTTAAGTAAAGTCCAGGTGCATTAAACTTCACATTCTTCTGCCCTTCCCACCAACAAAATGGGTTTGTTTGCTGAAAATCTCATGAGCTGCAAGGAAAAAGTCTGAGAAATTATTTCTCCCCACTGCCTGCACCAGCAGAGACCTCCACCCTAGGACTCAGACTCTTGCACATACTGGGCGACACTCATACTCCATAAACCTGGTAAATGTTGAAGATTTCCTCTGAGTTACTAGTCTCATGAAGTTCATTCTGAGCTGACCAGTGAATGTGAGCTTTCAGTCTAGCTGTGTGGAATGCTTTCTCCTCTTACCCCTATGGTCTGGAGCATCTGGGGTCACTGACATCTGGGATTGCCGTGGCACCCATCTACCATTTCCCCGGATCTGCAGGAGCTGGAAGAGCTGTAGAGTGTCTTAGGTCTCAATATAATCTATCTTGAGGTCTTAAAACATAACCTGATATTGTTTCTAAGTTCTGATATAGTAGTCAAGTCCATGCCTGGTGAGATAATTTCTTTTTGCTGCCCAGCGTTCGTTTTGGTAGAGTGCACACCAGAGCTATCCTTTCCAACAACAAGCAATAAAGAAAATAGAAAAAGATGAAAGGAAAAGGATTATTCTGCACAGCTGTTTGAAGAGTTGTTGCATTAAAGATAATTCATTCAGTGGTTGCCCTTGGAGCAGGTAAAAATTGCCATATAGACACCTTTAGATTTCCAAGAAAACTGTTCAGAAAGTTCAAGAAGACTCTATATTTTCTGTTAGGTGATTTCTTTGTGTTCTGTATGTCACATGGCTGCTTTGAAAACTAACGACTTAATGATTATGGCTTGCAATGAAAGCAGTTAATTATTAATTAATGTCATATCTGCAAATTGCTGTAGAAATATCACAAGTTCTAAGTGTTTTCATCTATAACAACAGTATTTCAATGGTAGGGCATTAATTTTTTCTCACTGAACTGAAAAAATGCGTATATACTAACATTTATATGTATATAATATGTATATACCAACAGTTAGCTAGGCGTTTGTGCATATCTAGTAAAACACCTGATTTGAGGTTGTTGATTCTCTCTGTTTTATGAGAAGAGCTATCCCTCCGGCCAAAGAAATCTCAATCCTTTAAAGAAAGGACACTAATTTTTCAAAACTCTTAGGCAGACAAACAGTTTAACTGAGAAGATGAAAGGCTTGAGTACACGTAAGATGCGTAGCTATCATGTATCTTATAAATACCTATGTAAATAAAAGAAGAAGGCTGCTAAAGTCTGACATGTAAATCTGTGGCTTGTCATGTTTGCATTTTGTCTGATCTTAGCTATTAATGTTAAACACAAGGCTGCTGAAATAATTAGTCAGGCTAGAATTCTACGTACCTTGAATTGCATCTAGAAATGCCTCATTATTTTATAATTAATAAATATATCAATATATTACAATTAATTAATAAAATAATAACGAATAGCAATAACTAATGCATGAACCAGCAAAAAAGCCACAACATGGTAATTGCCATGCCATGTCATAAATTAGTTTGTTTTCCAGTAGTGTTGAGTAGTAAAATTACTATGTCCAGATATGGAAATATCTGGGAAAAAATGACTTCAGTTGTACTTCTGTATTCCCTAGCTAATTGTATGAAATTATTTTTGTGGAAGGGGGAAAAAGAAGTCAGAATTTTTTGTAATGCTTGCCAAGAAGAGATTTCACACATCAGAGAGAAGCACGTTCTCTATGCTTTAGCAGAACACAGTACATGGGTTTGAAGACACTTAAAGACATTAATCAGTTTACACAATTACTTGATTTGTAACTGCGAAGATATGCTATTTAAGATCAACCTGGTGAGAATACTGGTGCTAAAATGTGTCCCTTGTGTAGGTGATCTTTGTAGAACTGTGGCTGCACCTTGCTGTCCTGCATGTGTCAGCCAGCGCCCTGGGAGTAGCCTTTGAGTCAGGTTACAGCAGAAGCATCTGTGGTGTGCCTGGAGTCCTAGACAGGAAGGCTGTATTCAAACTCAAAATAAATTGCTTTCATTAAACATGGTATACATTCAACTTCACCATTTTTAGAGGGAAAATAAATGACTGTGTCTACTTCTCCAGCTGAGCTTGAGAGCCTTCAGCAGTTTATCTTCATTCTGGCAATCACTGTGTTCAGACAACTTTCAGTTAAGGAAGAATAGGACAAAAGCTCAGTGATATGGATTTTCCTCAGAATAATGGTTAGTTGGTGAAATATTTGCAAAAAGGCACACAGAGATGTGGACAGAAAACAGCAGTAATAATTCATATCTCCTTAATTCTAGGTGACTTCCTCCCTGAAATGAAGGCGGCTGCATGCAGCCTAGACTCTTAATCCTCTTCTCAGACCTGGACCTTGCCTTCATGTTCCCCTGGCTACTAAGGCCAGACAACAGATGCAGCAGCGTCCATCCCTCAGCCTTTTCAGAAGCAGGAGGCAGCTCAGCACTGGAAGAAAGGGATGTAACACCTCAGCATTTCAGAGTGCCAGAGGAATGGGAAATGTCCCACATGGCATTGCTTATGTGCTAAGCAAAGCAGAAAGCACTTCCAGAGTTCTTTTATAAATCATGTAGGTGTCTGTTTTTGAAAAAAAGCCTTTATCTTTCTAATGTATCCCGCTCATTTGAGCATTTTCCATTCATCACCTCTTGCCAGTTTTCAGCACTGAGTTCTTTGCTAGCTGTCTGACACAATGTCAAATGGTAGCCCCCTGCAGAGGGACGCAGAGCCATTTTGTCTGACTTGCTTTGAAATCAGCTCCTGTTACTCTGAAATCAGCAGTAGCAAAGAGCTTGACATAAGCTGGCCCAACAAGGAAAAAAAATATGGCCTTGAGAGGAAAAACTGGAAGAATAGCCATGCACAGGAGAAACACTATGCTCTGGTTTATGTTACTTTGAGGTTGTTTATATTAACATTAAAGGGCAAGATCCAGGATGGAGACAAGTTTACACGATATATAATATGTGCAGATTCTGGCTACATGGGAAACAGCACCTGCTGAAAACTTTAAACCTTATATGTATTTTACATGCAAAACTGCACACTTACTTTATTCCTTCATGTCAACTATTATATACATCACTTGCTCTTCTTTGTATTCTATGAATAAGGGTTGAATGCACAGGTTGCCAATGGAGAATGCAGTCTCCATGTGTCTCCTATGTAAACATGAACTTTTAGCATTTAGCCTGAGTAGACTTTTTAAATAAATACCATCTGAGGGCAAATCTCACTGAGGCTTGTGTAAAGCTGGGTTGTTCCCTTTTATACCCCATCATTATGAACAAGCAATTAGTTCTGAGTGACTGCATTTGCTGATTACAAAATCTTTTATGAACAAATATCCACCTTCTCTTTCTAGACCCCACCATGGGGTATATAAAGCTGTCTCGTCTCTGAGCACATTCTGATGTCAGAATTGATACCTCACCTACTGAGAATAATTTCCTCATTCAACCAGATGAAGAGAAAATAAATGCTAAATGTGGATTGAAACTGAAAAGCTCACAAGCTGGAATCACCAGGACTGGTGCAGATAACTGTTCAAATGAAGACTCCCTTGTGCTGCATAATATTACACACCCCTTTTCTTCTTCGTATGAGCTGCCCGAACTATGCATTGGCATGAGAGCAGATAGGCTGCTCCTTCACTTCTACCAGAAAGTTGAGAACTTGACAGCAGACCTGGTATGGCATTAACAATAACCAATTCTGGCACAGGTGAGTAGTCTGGATACCAAAATGTGTATGTGCTCTGCCATCCCTGCAACCATCAATTAGTTTTCCATAGAAATACCATGATTTCTTGCCAATACTTTTCAGCCTACCTTTAAAACTGTACCTGGACTTCCTTAAAGCTGGTCTTAGCCCTTTACCAAACTGTAAGATGCTGTAAATATCAGCAAAGGCTACATGGAGAACAGCAGACGCATAGTGGTTGCAGCTCTTGGGGAAGGATCAGTCTTTAAAATGAGGCATTGTCTTCAATTCAGCTTGTCCAATTCATTTAGTCTCAACCTTGTCCCCTTTTATCTTGTAGCTCACTGGCTGTAATTAAATGGTGCCTGGAAAACAAGTCTGCAGTCTACAAAGGTACAAAAAGGTACAAAGTCTACAAATAATACAAAAATCCTGACCTGTTGGTAATCACAGAAAGCTTTAATAATATTTCATACTGGAGAAACTTTTCAAATACATTACCATAGGTGGTTTGCTCCATTTCTGTGAACATTCTGTGAACCCATAAGCCCAAATGCAGTGTGCACTTGTGGATTTCTTGCCCTTCCATCAGTGACTAGGATTCATGCAAATGAAATCAAGAGGCAAATTTTACCTGGCTTGTTGCCTTGCATACGTCTGAAAAGACTTTTTTTCTCATTTTTGCACGGACAAAGCACCTATTAATTAGAGATGCAAAGGCTATGTGTGGGACAAAATAGAATTGTATTTCAACTCAGATCCATGTGGAATGTTCCCAAATTCACATTTGATACAGATTCAGGTGTTATGCCAATGTTATGCCTACTCTTTTTCTGCAACAACCACCTAAGGTACACACAGGGAATTTCCTATTATTTCATTGAAGGTTACTTGGAGGACAAATAAAGGTGTTATCAAATTTAAAAACTAAAAATAAAAGAATGCCTAGAGGTAATATACCGTGTAGAACTCTTAGTACAATTAAAAATTAATACTCTGTAATTTAAGTATTTTTCAATGTTTGTTGATTCTCTATTCCCTGAAAAAGAGAGTGATTGCTTAAATTCAGACTAGTTATGAATCTGATCAAATATGTTGAAAACAGATGCTCACCATCTGAAATTCGTTTAGCTTGTTCTTATATTCAGGTCTTTTTTGTGGATGGGGTAGTGAAGCCATTAACATTTTGTGATAAACAGCAGCATGTCTGCGAGGCTCGGGAAAAACTATCAAATGCTAGCTGCTAAAACACAGTTATACTCATGTCCTAAGACTTAGACTTATAAATTATTGATTAGGCTAAATATCAGTGAGAGATAAGAGATTTAGTTATTTCAATAGTTTTGAATAGTATTTCCATTACATGAGATGAATTTATTCCTACTGTTTGCTTTAACAAAGATGAGGTTTATTCTGAGCACAGTGTTTATGGAAGGTAGCCATAACAATTTTATCATGGATGCTTAAAAAAACTGTATCTGTAAACATTAGATATATATGCAGCATAAAGCTATATATATGTGTATATATATATATAAAAACACATATACGCCTGTTCTTGTAAATAAAAGAAAAAGGAGTACATGACCTGAACACTCTTTGGCAATGGATCACCTGATATTTCTAATCCCTTTGCTTTTCTGTCTTTTTTTTTCCCAATCCCAACATATCAGGACATTTTTCTAGGAAGCTGTAAGGACACAGACAGTGAAGTCTTTTGGTAGATAAAGAGCTCTCAGCCCAAAGTTCTTATCCAGGTTTGCATTGTGTTGAGTGGTAATACTATTTCCCTGAAATAGAAACACAGTATTTAAAAAAAGTAAGAGTGAATAACAAACCACTTCCAGTCTTGTTTTGGAGTGTGAATGCAGATTTGCATTGCTGGAATTCTGCACTTAGGATTCTGGGCAGTGGGAAACAGTGGAGATCTTGGTCAGAGACAGCTTGCTGATTCTGTTTGTTTGCTTATGCAAAATTTTATCTTGAAAACCTGTTCAAAACCATTAACAGCAATGGAATTGAGTGGCTTTCACTGACGGCGTAATTTGAATACCATGGGTTTATTCAGATGTAGCAGTGACCTAATTTGTTTGGAGATCCTCTATTGTTAATGATGTAAAAAAAGAAAAGAACTCAGAGCACACACTGAGTCTATTGGTGGTGGTTAACAAAAGAAAATCCTTTTGCTTATAAAAAGAACATATGTGCCATGGAATCACTGAGAGAAAGTAAACACTGGATCCCATGGTGCTTTTTACTAAAGGGTCTCATTTGAAAGAGGAATTATGCTTTAAACTGGGAGAGAGGGTGTTTGTTGGTTTTTTTTGTTGTTGTTGCTGTTGGGTTTGTTTAATTTTGGTTTGTTTTGTTTTTTTTTCTTAGAATGCACAGACATCTTAAATAGATGTTGACAGGTCTGTACACAGAACTTTGGTGCATTTGGACGAAGCCACAAACATTCATATAGTTCTAAACAATCCTAATATCTTGATACAGTACGTATGGTATGAAAATCACTTAAAACAGTGGGTGAAATAGCAATCCTGGCTTACCAGTAAAGAAGGCCACAACAGTTCAGCTCCTTTATAAAACCAGAAGGCAGAAATAATAAAAGTCTTCACAAACAAAAAAACAACACCACAACCAAAAAACCAAACACCCAAATAAACACAAAACCCCCAAATGCATATATCCTTACCTGGAACCAAAAGACATGCAAACTTCATATAGATGTAAGATTTTTGCTGAGTTGTAGCTACTGGTATGTAATTGAGGTCAAAAGTTTGAGACAAGGTTGTTTAAAATGTAGTGACAGGACAAGGGATAAGGGCTTTAAACTGATAAAGGACAGATTTAGGTTAGATATAAGGAAGAAATTCTTCAGTATGAAAGTGGTGAGACACTGGAACAGGCTGCCTGGAGAAGTTGTGAATGCTTCATCCCTGGAAGTGTTCAAGGCCACATTGGACAGGGCCTTGAGAAACCTGGTCTAGTGGAAAGTGCCCCTGCCCAGGGAAGGGGGCTGGAAGTAGATGATCTTGAAAGTCTCTTCCAACCCAAACCATTATGATTCTATGACAAAGATGATGAAGATGAATGTAGAACTAATATTTCTACTGTTCCTCACTTGAACAAAAACAATTTCCCTTTCATAAAATTTCTGTTCATCCTGCAGGAAAAGTTTTGGTACTTGCAAGAAAAGCTAACATATGTTTAAAAATATTTCTAAGTAAATGTTCTTTATATACATCGGTTCAGTGTCAGTTCATCACCTGGGATACATGAGGGCTAGGCTTTATTTATGCAAGTATTCATGTAGAATGCAGAAAAGCCAGCCCTCCTTCCTGCATGGGAATATCTGGACTGCTTAGATGAGAGAATCACCCTCACTATTCTGCTCAATGTGCTGGAAAATCTTTACTGAAAAAAGCAAAAGGAACAAGAAAAAAAAAAATCAAGTGCAAGGACTGAGCATTTCATGCTTAACTGCCTCAGGCAGTTAAAAACATGAATTTTTTTCTTCTACTTGGATATATGATTTGCCTTTTTTTTTTTTTTGATATCAGATTTGTTTTCTATCTATCTGATTCACAATAGGCATCTGACTTAGACTTTCCAACTTTTGACTGAAATGTGAAACTTCATTCAGAGTCCTGGGTACTCTAATTCCTCAAAATCACCTTTGACTGAAGGCTTCCTGGAGCACAGCACCGAGGTTTGGGTTCCTGTGTTTAAGTACAAAAGAGAGGTGCAACATCATAAGGGTCATTTGCATTTCACACACATATTACCCAAGACTTTCTCCAGCTGAAAACTATCCAGTCAGGTTGATCTGAAGTCAGAAATTCTTTTTTGGTTGCCAAACCCACATATTTTAATGAGTTTCCTAATTTTTCTGAGTTTCCTCATTTTTCAGTGAGTTTATAGATATATCCCTCAGAGTAGAGATAGCCTTGTCCTTTCGGAAAAGCTTCTGAAGTAGGCCAGACAAGTACCTCTACACCAGGGCAATGAATTATAGTCACCACGTTATGGTCTTCAACAAGAAAATAATTTAGATCAGAAGAGGCTTTATGCTTTTAGGGGTCAAACCACAGTGCAGTGGCAGAGGGCACAGAGGCTAAAGTTAGTTGTGTTCCAGACCTGTGCTGAGCTTCTTGCTCACTCCTGAAGACCTGCTCTGAATGTCAGGCTGTGAGCAATGTAAATGCATTCTACTTCAAGATAAGAGCAAAAAGTGTGACATCATGCAGTGGTTTCATACAGTAGTTTCAATATACTGAAATAAAATATATTTTTAAATGTCAAATTAAATGGTATACAATCAGGATGGATGTATTTTCTCTTAAAGATAAAGAAATGTGAGAACAAAGTCTCAGTAAGCTGGAACCAATTCTTTAACACAGCTGTTTAAACAGCTCAGTTTGTTGAACATAGCATTAATAAAGTTTCCATATTTTGCTATGGAAAGACTACTCTAAATTGGCTTACTTTATATGAGAAACATTTCTGCTTAGGTAAGTATAAGAGTTTAATTTTTTGTTTTGGTGTAGAAATATAGCAAAACCTCAATTAAAAAAAGTATACACTTGCAGCTAATGACTTGTTATTATTTCAATTTGAGGACTTAAACTGCAAACATGTAAGCAGTGGCTATGGCTCTCACCACCATAAAATATCAATTTGAAATGGTCCTATTAATAAGTAGGATGTCCACTTGGAATTGTTTATAAGATTGTATCTTAAAATAGAAGTATAATCAGCAGGCTATGTATTCTTGGTTGAACATCTCTAAATATTCATAAATGACACCAAAATACAGGAAAAATTACTAATGTGAGAGGTACTCAGCTTAAATGAAGTAGCTTCCCTATTTCACACAAAGATGGTAAAGAAGCAGTGCAACAAAGCAATAATTTTCCTACATTTAGTAGTGCTGCATCTGTCCATATATAGGGACTTGGTCTTGATTATATTTTCAAATGATACTAAAGCAAGGAGAGCTTAGAGTACTATATTATACCCTGATAATTTCTTATGAACAGATTTTAAAGGAGGCTGCGTTGACATAACGAGCAAGAGACTTAGGAAACCACCACAAAGAAACCTCCTCTATGCTTATTTCTAGTTTATTTATTTAGAAACATTGTCCAAGACACATTAAAAACCCAGGAGCTGGTTCATACCTGTGGCTCTTTTTGCTCGGAGAGTGAATACCAGAAGCCTGGAGCCCCACTCTCATAGGCCAATATCAGCTGTGCAAGGAGCCACAAAGGACCATAAATGTACCTGAAAGGAGGTGTTAATGAGGTACGGGTTGGCCCCTTCTCCCAAATAACAAGTGATAGTACAAGAGGAAACAGCCTCAAGCTACACCATGGGAGGTTTAGATTGGATATTAGCAAAAAATTCTTTACCGAAAATGGTGATCAGGAGTTGGAACAGGCTTCCCAGGGAAGTGGTGGAATCACCATCCCTGGAAGCGTTCAAAAAATGTGTTGATGAGACCCTTAGTGACATAGCTCAGTGATGGACTTGGCAGTTCTGGGATAAAGGTTGGACTTGATGGTCTTAAAGGTCTTTTCCAATGCAGCTGATTCTATGATTCTATTCTATGATTCTACCATTCTACCTGGCTCCAACATCCCCCCTGACTCATTAAAATTGCAGTGCCTGAGATTGCCAGATCCATTGCTTTCTTTCAAATCTTCGAATCATCCCATGTAAGCAATTTAGAGCTGCATTGCCCTGTCTCAGAAAGGTCAGGAACCAGCATCTTTTTTGAGGCAATTCTGAATTAATGCCTTGTCTGTTGTTAATAGGGATATTAGCCTTTGGTGTGAATAATTAGCAAAAGATCTTTCTAGTTTTGTGATGATTATGTAACTGAAACTTATGTGTGATTGAAACTATCAAGCCTTTCTATAATTAAAGCATAAGGTGATATTTTTTCCATTTTTCTGTTCTTTATTGAACATAATATGAATTTGAAGCCATTACATAACTATCATTTTCTGCATCTCATTTGCTGTGTAACTCAGGCTCTTATAATAGCAAAGCAACATTATTGTGTTTTTTATGTTACAAATAAGCTGTTTTTTCCTTCTGTTACTTATGATTGCCTTAATACTTACTATAGAAAGATCCAATAAAAGAGAAACTCTTTGCAATTACTCAGACAGCAGACTAATTTTTTAATTAACAACAACAAATCATGATATCATAATCGCTCCATTTCCATAGCACATAAGTTAGGCACAAAAAGAAATCCTGATGGTATAATTGCTTCACATATATTTTATAACACCATGAATGAATTTCTCTTCCATTCTCAATTAAAGTTTTTTTATATAATTAGTAGTTATTTCCTTCTTCCTTTTTCATATTCATGTAATTAGAAAACAGAATATATTTTTGAAAGCAGGACGTAATAAAAAATACATTGTTCTTGCATTCTTATGTTTGTACATAGCAAAATGTATCTCAAGTTGGAAACTTTTGAAACAAAATCTTCAAATTATTAAAAAAAAAATCATTACTATAATGTAGTTAAAGATATTTCATTTTTATTGATTTTTACCAGTATTTTCACTAAACCTGAAATTTAACAAGTGTGGTTTCACAATATACATCATTTACATACAAAAGCGTACACAAATATACACCCACATACAAGCACAAACACACAAAGTTTAACTGTGTAACATGAACAATGGAAAATTATATTGTTTTTGAGGTAATTTTTTATGTATTTGTAATGTTTAAATTTCTTAAAAATCCAAAATATATCGATGATATTAAAACTGCAATATTTTCCTTTATGCCTAATGTCTTCTAAAAGAAATAAGTCTATTTTTCTGACGCACAGGAATTACATGTTGTATTCTCAAGGTGACACAAATGAACTTTCATTACTAAGCTCAAGTTTTGCGTGATTTCCAAAATACAGAAGTCCTATAATGCAGCTGTTTTCCTAGGGGAAAGGTCTCATCTGGCCAATCTAGGTGCAGAGGACAACACTGGATATTTTAAAGACACTGCATATGGTACACCTGGAATGACCTCCTATACAGCACCCTCTAGCTTAAGATGAATGCAGACTTTGCAGCCTTTGCTACCTGTGAGTGCCCACCTGGCACACCCTCTCGGCAAGCTCTCAGCTGGACAGGGATGCAGGATGCACTCATGGCCCCATCCTGCATCCTCCTCCTGCTGCTGGGCCAGAGGTACCTAAATACCAGCAATGGCTGCAGCCCCACTGTGGGAGGCAGCACTTTGTAGCCCCAACCCCAGCCCAGAAAGGCAGCCAAGGATCCCCACTTACCCCAGCTGGCTTGGGCTTTTGAGAGCTCTACCTGGACTGGGAATATGAGGATGGTGGAGAAAGGGAAGGCACTATGCTGACTCCCTGCTGTGACAAGTTATTTTGTCCTGGCCTTTGAGGCAACAAGATTCAGTTTTGCTTACACAGGTGAAAATCCTTAAATGGACACCAGTTCCATTTTTGTTAACATAGCAGCACCAGGCTTCTCACTGGAATTGGATTTGAGGCAGCTGTGGTAAATCCTTTGATGTAAAGTATCCCTGAATTTCAAGCAGAATCAACTTATGTTTTTACAGGGAAGATGAGAGAATAGAACCTTTCTTTAGCAAGACTCACTTCTGAACAAATGCCCTAAAGTGTGGCATCGTACCTCTAAGAAACTGTGGTGGAACAGAATAACAATAGTTATTTACTTTCATTACAAAACACTGTGAAGTATTTGGTCAGCTTCCTCCGTCATGCAAAGTTCAACTGAGAAACTGCAGAGATTTAATAATTTTTTTCCACCTCCATGTGAGGATCATGTATTTCACTAACCCCAAATGTCCTTTGCCTGTAACCTTGACCTCCGTTTACACCCCAAGTGAACAACAGAGGTGTCCATGAAAACTTTGGGAAGTTGCACTGAATGACATGAAGCCTGAGTCTTACCATCTGCAGCCTGCTTTATTCTGCAGTTACCCACCACAGAGTCCATAAGGTACAAAACCAGATCCTATGGTAACTTACAGAAATTTTCCCTCCTTAGGTATTTCATAGTTAGGGATATTTCTGAATAAAAGGGTACTGGACAGCTGAGGACTATCTAGCACTGTGGTGTGTGTATATATATATGTGAAGTGCAGATGTAACACTCTGCCTAGCACAAGTTGGAGCACAGGGATTCAGACACTGCAATGGTGACTCTGAGCCACAGCCCCTTTGACTTGTGGCACTCCTTGAAAAGGTGCAGCTCACTACACCCTGCCATTTTGTGGCTGGATCTCTGCTGTTCTTGAAACATAGAAAAGGAATCCCAGTGCATTTGACTACAAGTTTTGAACTTCAGCTGCACTTATTCTGCAGGTTTAGCGCTCAGAAGGCAGCAGCTGGGAGCAGATCTGATGGAAGAGATCAATTCTTCTATAACATTGGAGTCTCCTACGTTGGAGATATTCAAGGCCCGCCTGGACAAGTTCCTGTGTGATGTACTCTAGGTTACCCTGCTCTTGCGGGAGGGTTGGACTAGATGATCTTTTGAGGTCCCTTCCAACCCTTAGGATTCTGTGATTCTGTGATTGTCTCTATGTAGCTAGATGTGGTCATAGCCATGATTCTGGCTTTTTATCCTGGGCATGCTAGCACTTCGCGTTGCTAATTTATGGATGAATCTTTTCAGCATTATCATGCTGAACTAATTTCTGCATGGTAATTCTGCAGCTCCTCTTCAGCCTGTTGCAGCAGTTCAGGTCCAGCATGAGTTTGTCATGTGAGCTGTTAGGCTTTGCTGGTGTGAGCATGATGATCTAATACACCCTCACATAGGAATTTTTTGCATCATCTGTGGCCTGTGTTTTTAGTTGGATTTAAGTCTCGTTTACTTTGTCTCACCAGCTTAGTTCTTCACTCAGTGACAGTAAATATTTCTGTGCATGGCAAGTATTAAATTAAGTCAGCACCAAGCTGTTACTCTTCACTACTTCTGCATTTGTCCTTAGTCAAATACTGCTGTTACAAACAGCCACAGCAAAAACTTGAATGCATTAAATTAAAGATAGATCAGGGCTTCTCAGAAATTTTGAGAGGAAAAAAAGGGCAAGAAATAGCCTGCAAGTTTCACATAACATTTCTGTATTGCTCCTCAATGTTGTTTGGAATAGAATGTTTTCAGGAACACCATTTGTGCAATGTTGTTGTTGCTATCTGTAACCATAAGAGACCATAAGAAAGTATGATATCCCTAGCTACGTTTTTCACATGTGATATTGATTACCTCCAGTCCTGTTTGAGTTTGGTTCTAGTGCATATCTGCATGGGAGGAAAATGATAAGGAAAGTGATAATTAAATTGTTAAGTTTAAACAGAATTCCCTTGGCTCAGTCACTCTGCCCTTGAACACCTAGGTTTCCTGCAACAGTTGTGTTTTAACATTTAAAACATTTAAAACTTTGTGCCAATATTTAAACAATTCACAGTTAGCCTTAAATGTTGGGTTTGCTTCCATGTGAAAACCGACGGAAAGGGTGAGAGATACAGGCATGCCTAACTGAACCCAGGAAAAGTATTACACCAGAGGAACAGAATTTAAGGTCCTGCATTGACAAGTGGACAGGGATTGTTCTGATTCGCACTGTATGCCTGAAAAATACTGTGCACATGATGGTGTGTGGTTTGTGGTTTATTGAAACCCCATCATTTAAGTATGGAGAGTGAGATTATTCTTATGTACCCAAGAAAGTGAAAGTGTTTATTGTAGTAGTAGTCCTTCCAGTGTAGCTGACTTTGAAGCATTACACATGCCAATTCTTTATTTTATTTGCCTTTTTGCTCCTATAAAGCCTTCTTTTTCTCGACACCCCCCCCCCCCCCCCTTCCCCCACACTGAGTTTACCAGGGTAACAGGAAGGATATCTTCATTGTTAGTACTGGATCCTCACCTCAGGTTTTGGTCTGGCAAGCCTAACATCCTGGCAGCCTTGTGTCCACGCTTAGAGAAAGTAATGAATTTCAGAGAAAAGAGAAAAACATCTTGAAGGAGTGTAGGTTGCTCAGTGCCTAGCTACATGAGTGCTTGCCTTTCTCTAACAGGGGAAGTCAACCAGGTGAGATTAAACCACTGATGCCTGAACATTATTGTGCTCCTCTCCAGCATTTCTTTACCAGTAATACGTAGCACTGGGGGTGCATAAGGCTGTGGGTTGTGTTGTTTTAACTTTGCCCTAAAAGAGATTCAGATGTGTCACTAAAACTCAGCTGTAGTTTAAGAAACTGTTCTCAGTTGTGTATTTATTTCTGACTTTCTGTATGGCTTGCTTTTACTTCATTTAACCTGCTGGGGTGCGTTCACCAAGCCAGCAGGTAGGCATCCGCACAGCTTGCTTACTGACCCCCCAGCAAGCAGGAGGACTCAGAGGGGAAACATCAGGATGGACTGAGATAAAGACAGTTTAACAAGTGCAGTAAAGCTGTGTGTGTAAGGAAAGTAAAATAAGGAATTTGTTCACTGTTTCCCCCTGGCAGGCAGGTATCTAGCCACTTCCCCAGGGAAGCAGGGCCTTGGCACACACAGTGGCTACAAATGCGATAAAAACATGAAGGTCTGCCATTCCTTCTTTTTTCCTCCAAGCCTTTCTTGCCAAGTACAGTATTATTTGGTATGAAGTATCTCTTTGGTCAGTTTGGGTCAGCTGTCTTGGTGGTGTCTCCCCCAAGACTTTTGTGCACCCTCAGCCTACTTGATGCAGAGGCTAGGTTTCAGGGTGGGGGGTTGGGGGAACCCATAAATAAAAATTTGATGCTGTGCAAGCACTGCTCATGAACTGCCAAGACACTGCTGTGTAATCAACACTGTTTTAGTCACAAATTCAATCCATATGGGCTGCTATGAAGAAAATCAACCACCTTAGCCAAAGCCAGTGTACACCTGCCCACAAGCTTATCGAGGAGCCTGGTTGTCTCCTGATCATAAGATCTGTAAAAGTTTCAAGCCATAAGCCAAGAGAAAAATACTGCAGGTCATGAGATATTAACTTTCTGAATAGTCAATGATTTCAAGGACAAACTTGATCTTAATCATGGCTTAAATGATCATATAGCTGTATCCAGAGACATTGTATTGTATATAAGCAGAATTCAAATTGAGAAAGTTCTATGCCAAGAGAAAGGCTTGGAAACAATTCAAATATTCGGCTTTAGAATGTTTCCAATTTAGTTTCTGCATGCATTGAAGGGGTGTTTTGGTTTTTTTTTCTATTGAAATTTCCCAGCGGAACTCAAATATACCCTGTTAGCCAGTTAGGTATGTGTCCTCAGGAACAAAAAAAATTTGATACTTGTGTTTCCATGAGTGTAATAATTTAGATACACAGAAGGATTGAATCGCATTGAATGCTTAGGATTTTTTCTTTTTCTTGACAAGGTTAAGAGTTAGAAAAAGAAAGCTACTGCTGCTCAGCAAGTAATATCTAAAATATTAGCTGTTCAAAAAATAAAAAAAAAACCTCAGTTGTTTTAAAAAAATCCCAAAACAACCACCCTCTCTCTCCCAAGAAAATGTTGAGAAATAGGTTGCGTTGTGAGGTTTTTTATATATGTCTTCAAAATTTACTTTCCTTTTAATAAAAGTTACTTTGGCATCTACTTTAAAACATTTTTGTGACTAGTCCAGTTTACTGCATAAGCAGGAGTGGTCATACTGAGGTCCTGAGCTGTGTGAAGTTTATCACTCATTCAATTCTTTCGTATGCTACAATTATATCATGTAACAGGCTCTTCCGTTCAATTTGAATCCATGCTTGCAAAATGAAATTATCTGCATGGGCTGCTGTGTCTGCATCACAGGGGTTCTGCATCAAAACCTGTTCTTTTCTGTACTGCAGTGGGGACATGAGATGTCTGAAGAGCTGCCATATAGGATCATAGAATAGTTTGAATTTTAAGGGACCTTCAAAGGCCATCTAGGCCAACCCCCTGCAATGAGCGAGGACATATTCAAGTAGGTGAGGTTGCTCAGAACAACATCTAGCCTGACCTTGAATGTCTCCAGGGATGGTGCATCCATCACCTCTCTATGCAACGTACTCCAGTATTTTATCACCCTCGTGTCATCTATGAGCTACTTCTGCCCAAGCAAAGCAATGCCTTATGATTTTTAGCCATAGGGAAGTTCACAGCATTAAGTTTGGACAACCCAGGGAAAAAGGGGGAACTTACATGTCACTTTTTTTCTTTTCTAAAATAAAATCTACTTTCTAGCAATACACTGAAGGAGACTAAGTGTGAGCATTTGAGAGTCCATTTACATCCCTACCTTCTAACCATGATACCAGAAGGTGGTGAATTTTAGTGGTGAAGGGAAAAAAAAAATTTAAAAGTAAGAAAAAAGGATTTGTTTTAGGTAAAAGGAGCCATTGAGCCTAAAAAGTCTGTTCCTTTCTAAGGAAGCATTTTGCAGCAAAATCTCTGGCAGCTGTGGAAGAGATTGTGATAGTTCTATCTATTTATGACTTCAAACTACTTGTACTTATCTATATGCTTGCACATACAAACACACAGAAGCACTTGTACATGTACACAGCCACTTCAGCCTCCTATCTTCCCTAAATATAATAAATAATTCAGGCAACAAGACAATAAATGTTGATATGAAAGAAATATGTATTTTTCCTTACACCCTCTTATAGAATATACAGATACTACCCAAACACTTTGGAATCGTAATAGACAAGTTCAAGGTCTTCTAAAATCTTCAAGTTCAATATGATAAAGGACACATTCAGAATGAGGCAATAGATATAAAAATACAGACTCATTACAGCATCCAGGTACCTAACTCTGATCTTATCAATCATTCAAGTCTGATGGGGGAATTAAGAGCCTAAGTTCGTACTGAATCTGAAACAAAGACACTTGAGACTGTTTTTAGGGCAACATAAGAGCAAGTTTTCCAAGTCAAAGTTTAGTGGGTCCATTTAAAACTTCATGGGAAATAAATTGTCTCATTGTCCAAGTCTGTGCTTGTTTTATGGCCATAGGCTGATGCAATTCATGTGCACTTCATCATCTTCTACAAGATTTGAACTCAGATTTCCAAGGGAGTTTTTTGTTTTTGTTGTTTTTTTTTTCTCTCTGTGATTACAAAAATACAAAAAAAAATTTGTTTGTCTGTAACATCTCCCACAGATAAAAAAGTACAAATGCATTTGAGGATTTTCTTTCCTTACAGGTAATCAGGGCATAACTCTTTTTTTTTTTCTCATCAATGATAGTTTAACATTCAGCCAAGTTATAAGACAAATTTAATTACCAATGACATAAGCCTAGTGAAATACTGTTGAGGTAGGCATGGTCTGACTTTAGCCTGTCAAGTCCAATTAGGTAAAATGCTTAAGGTTGTTTTGTCAATTCCCAAAAGAGAAGAAGGAAACTTAACTTCAATCGACAACTGCTATCAACTACTGCAAATCACCAGATAGAGATATTTATAATAGTAGTTAAGCTGGAAAAAAATAGAGAAATGAAAGTTGTTCTGTTTCACATGGCAGGTTGTAATTTTACCCCTGTGGGTGTGTGGTGGAAATAGGAGGTGCTATAAAGCATCTCTCAGTATTGGTAAATAAGGCAGATCGTAGAATGTTGCAAAAGACATTTTTACAGACACACCAGAGATGATACTGACCTTCAAATGAAGAAAGAGTACATTAAGGTGTCCTGGGTTCAGCAGTAGCAGTCATTTTTCTCTTCCTTGGTAGCTGGTGTAGTGCAGTGTTTTGACTTTCAGCTCGGGAACAGAGCTGATAACAAGCGATGTTTTGGTTTGGCCAAGGACTTTGTGAGCCTCATGCTCTGCCAGGGAGGAGGGGAGGCCAGGAGGAAGCAGAGACAGGACACCTGACCCAAACTGACCAAAGAGGTATTCCATACCACAGCACGTCATGCCCAGGAGGTAACTGGGAGTTAGCCGGAAGGGCTGGGAGACTGCGGGGTTGGAGGAGGTATCGGTCGGAGCTTGGTCGGGCTGAGGGGGGGCAAATTATCGGTCGGCTGGTGCTGAGGTGTTGTATTCTCTTCCCTTGTTATTTCCTTTATCATTATTATCATTGGTGGTAGCAGTAGTGATTTGTGTTATACCTTAGTTACTAAACTGTTCTTATCTCAACCCGTGGGAGTTGCATTCTTTTCGATTCTCCTCTCCGTCCCTCCGAGAGCAGGAGGGCAAGAAAGGGGGGGAAGTGAGCGAACGAATTACCTGACTGGGTTTAAACCACGACAGTTCTTTTTGGCGCCCAACGTGGGGCACGAAGGGTTGAGATAACGACAGATTTGAATGGATTAATAGTCACTTGTCACAATGCTGATTTATTGGCTCTCAGAGTTGTTCTTGTTGATCTCACAGCTTCAGAATGTTGTAACTTACGTAGAGCCGGTATTTGCTGTGATAGTGTTTATCAAGTGTGCGGCCTGGGCTAAGGTTCTTGTCTCACTGCGCTTTATGGCAATGACTTTTAATACGGGGGGGCTCCAGCAGCAGGGCGGGACGGACGTGGCCGTGGACTTGTACCTGGCCGTCCGGCTGCTCTTCACCGTCCTGGCCCTCACCCTACTCTCCATCTTCGTGAGGCTGCAGGGAGCTGAGAGGGAGCGGCCCCGGGAGCCGGCGGCAGCCGAACCGGCCCGGGAGAGCGGCCCCGGGGACCAAGCGGCGGCTGCTACTGCTGAACCCAGGACAAAGGAATATATAAACCAGGTTGAAACCTTCTCACATTGCCTGCAACACTGGGGCACATGAAATGCATGTTTTGAAGTGCATGGGTGCTTGAAATAAAAGGAACACTTTTCTAGTAGTCCATGTTAATATTAATTTTGTCACAACTATTTACAGGGGAGTTACTCACAGAAGTGTAAGGTTGTAGGCTGGAAGAGGTCTTAGGCAAAGCTATGATTTCCTCCCTACTTCACTCAGTAGTGCTTTAAGAAAGGTGAATACTGCACTCAATACAGACTATCTCCATTTTCACCTACAGACAACTGGAGAAGCATCCTGACTTGTAAGTGCACTGCAACTGTTATAATAGGTGTGTCAGATCCCATAGCAAGTGAGCAATGGCTAAAGTCTGACGTGATCTGTTGTTAATTAGTAATCCTTTTTATTCATTTTGCATAATATGTGAGGGACTGAATAGCGTAAGTCAGTGAAATAGATATTTCATATGACTGGTGTTAGAGGGTCTGGCATGGAAAGAGGCATGGAAAGCAGATGAAGTTTTCCATTGACTTTAAGGACAGCAATGAATACAAAGTCATTCAGCATCATGAACCTTGACTGTAGAATTCAAAACACTTACTAGGCTATCTATCTACAGTTAATGTACCATCTACATGATGTTTGCCGATGACACCAAGCCGTGTGGTTCGGTTGATACGCTGGAGGGAAGGAATGCCATCCAGAGAGACCTTGACACACTTGTGAGGTGGGCTGATGCCAACCTCATGAAGTTTAACCATGCCAAGTGCAAGGTCCTACACCTGAGTTGGAGCAACCCCAGGCACAGCTACAGGTTGGGCAGAGAAGAGATTCAGAGCAGCTCTGTGGAGAAGGACTTGGGGGTGTTTATTGATGAGAAAATGAGCATGAGCCGGCTTCAGTGTGTGCTCACAGCCCAGAAAGCCAACTGTATCCTGGGCTGCATCAAAAGGAGCGTGACCAGCAGCTCAAAGGCGGTGATCCTGCCCCTCTACTCTGGTCTTGTGAGACCTCACCTGGAGTATTGTGTGCATTTCTGGTGTCCTCAACATAAAAAGGACATGGGAACAAGTCCAGAGAAGGGCCACAGAATGATCAGGGGACTGGAGCACCTCCCATATGAAGATAGGATGAGAAAGTTGGGGCTGTTCAACCTGGAGAAGAGAATGCTGCATGGAGATCTCATAGCAGCCTTCCAGGATCTGAAGGGGGCATGTAAGGGTATTGGGGAGGGACTCTTCATTAGGGATTGTAGTGACAGGACAAGGGGTAATGGGTTAAAACTTAAACAGGGGAAGTTTAGACTGGGCATAAGCAGGAAATTCTTTCCTGTTAGGGTGGTGAGGCACTGGAATAGGTTGCCCAGGGAAGTTGTGAATACTCCATCCCTGGCAGTGTTCAAGACCAGGTTGGATGAGGCCTTGAGTGGTATGGTTTAGTGTGAGGTGTCCCTGCCCATGGCAGGGGATTTGGAACTTGATGATCTTAAGGTCCTTTCCAACCCTAACTATTCTATGATTCTATGATTTTATGCTCATATTGTGCAATGTTTGTAATCTGAGACACAGAGAAACCTGGTAAACTTTTTATTATTCAAGTAAGCACCAGAAAACCATCTCATCCAGAGGGCTGTACTTTGTTAGTCATAGTAGCATAGTAACATACGAAACTAAAAAAGAACCCATGAAGAATGGGATTACTGCATATGTGCTGTTTTCTGTCAGCAGAGCTAAAGTATGAAGTATGCAAACAGGTGCATTGTCAATAACACAAACACTCCGGCATACAGGTAACAGATACAGTATTAGCACAAATGCCACAGCTAAAAAACTCTTAAACCTGTGAAAAATAAAACACACACCCCCCCCCCCCCCCCATGATATTATGCCTTGTAAAAGGTACGTTAAAAAAAAGGGCCAGTTTAGTTGAGAAAGCTATTAACTCTGGACTGAACACTGCTGAGGACCTACACCTCTGTTTCTTGTGAGCCAACAATTGGTACTGCTTTGTGTGACTCAAAGTCTCACATTAACCTTCGCCTGAGGCTGATAATGTAGTATTCCCTTTCTCTTCTCTCCTCATGTCTGATTTGTGCTATGACCTAACTTAGCCTTTTGCCACCTTCCTCTTCTCCCACTGGGCTGTGACCCAGGATCGCTCACCTCTAAAACGATTCTGAACACTGGGGTTTACTTCCTGAAGAGAAGGAAAGCTGTAGAAGAAAAAAGAGAAAAACTTTTAATGGCCTTTAGGAAAGTTAGAGTCAATTAATTTAAATGAAGTTTAAGCTCTTAAATGGTGTAGCATCCTTTTGAAAGGAACAGTTTTCTGTTTGTCTATTCACTAGGAATATTTAAATATCTGAATATTGCAGGTCAAAGTATTTCCACTCAAGTGAGGCAAAAAATTCACATCATTCCAGATGATGTCTGTTTGCAATTATTTATCTCGTTGGCTAATATTAAATGGAAAGCTGAAATGAGTAGCTAAATTCAAAACCATTTGCACAATTTTTAAACAAATTAATTAAAATAGATATATACTCTTGCACTCCCCAGTTAATAGGGATATTGAAGATTATACCTGCTGAGGAAAGTAAGAAACAAGACTCGATGTCTCTATAACATTAGGACTAACCTAAGCGTTTAAATATGCATTAAATATTATAATCCTCATTATATGTAGAATGCAAGTTGTGCTGTCCTTAAATTTAACAATTTACACAATTGAAAGAACGAAATTATTTTCTAAAAGAAGCACAGCATGCTTCAGGTTTTGCAATAAACTTACTTAGCTAAAGTTTTCTGTATATCTTGATTTATTAAGTTATAAACTTAGAAAATTTTGTTTATTTACACATTTATTTTTTCTCTACCTCCCTAATTACCTGTAGTAGTAGTAGATTAAGAGTTATCGGCTGACATATAATGAATATTTCCTATCTTGGGAAAATTATTTAAGACAAATAAAAGCCTATTAATCACTGTGATTTCCTTTTTTGCTTTTAGCAGTATGCACATGAAATACAATCTTTGACATTCACCATGCCCAGGTTAATCAAAAAAATAGTTTCTTTAATTCAGAGACCTTTCAAAAAACCTTCTGTTTAAGACAAATGACACCCCAAAGACTGTTTATCCTTACATTATATAGACATGTACTATGATGGACTGTGCCCATGAGCACCAGACTTAAAGGCAACTGGGAGGTACCAAGAAAAAGAAGACAGAGAATCCCTATACCCTTTTCTGCCTTTTCAAAGACAACTGAGAACAGCTTTATGTCGTACTGAACTAAAAGTGGAAATTTCTTTCTGCTTGCAGAGACACTTTTTTTTCTTGATTCCTTACTATAGGGTCAGCTATAGCTGCGAACTGATTTTAGAGAAAGCATTTGTTTTTTCCTGCATCATGGAGGAAACATCCCTGTAAAACACACCTGCAAGCTTGGAGAACTGATTTTATACAAGGAGAGATTGTCTAGGAAACAGCCAAGAGAAAAGAGCAGAGGTGGGGTAAAAGCCCTTATCTCTCACCTTTCCTTGGTGGCTACAACTAAAGACATGAGAACACCTGTTCTACACTGATGCGGTGGGAAAGAGCTCACTATGCCAAAATCCGGTTTTATAAGGCCTTAGTGTATAACGCCTCCCCTAACCCCTCTTACATTCAGGTTTTCATAGGAATAAAACCCTCTAGGCCAGAGGAGACCTACAACAGTTCTAGCTAGGCAATGAGTGACTAGAGCTGCAGGACACTAAGCTGACTGCAATACTACTGACACAATGTCATGAAAAGCAAAGCAGAGACAGTACTATAATTTCCAATATTCAAAATAACTCTGTTTTCCTTATTTTCAGTGGAGCAATTTTAAATTTTGTGGAAGTCCAGAAATTTTTGGATATTAATTATTGGTCAGTATTAAACGAAGTTTATTCTGAAAAAAACATTTCAGCAGAAAAATCAAAATAATCACTGAAAAATGGCTATTTTTTATCCCTCTCACTTAAAGCCTGTCACTGTAGGGAATAGGGCATAAGGAAAATACTTATAAGGGATATCCGTTAGAGATGACTGAAGAGAGGTAGGATGGCCTGTATGCTGGCAAACAGAGAATGGAAAGTAAGAGACAACAAAAGAAGAAAATCAAAACAAGCTGAAGAGAACCAATACAGTGCCAGAAACCTCTGAAGTATTACAATGACCTGCTCTGCCAAGACACCTGCAAATTTAGACTTCTGAAATCCAAAGAAAATAACTACTCTGCTAATGGAACGCATCAGTCACGGTTTAGAGAGGAGAATCTGCCAGGCCCTGTAAAGAGTGATTTTACCAGAACTGAAAATTTCTAGATTTGCCAAATATCCCCAGCTCACCTACTGCTCTTTTTTCTAATCTTTCACTCCCAGCACAGCTACTGAGACAGTAGTAAAAATGGTTCCATTATGTATAGAAAATCATCCCTGACTGAAAGAAGCTGCCACGAGCTTGTGTTTGGGCATTGAAATCCTAACAGATATGGAGTAATTTCTTTTAAGCCTGCATCCCTGACCTTTGTCTTCAGGGCCATCAGTGGTTTAAGCCATCAGTGACTTAAGCAAACTGCATCACTGATTGTATATCAACACACAGTGCAGAAAAAATACATCAATCCTCTTGGACCAAACAGCCATCAAGCACATGGAAAAGTAACAAACAGCTGAAGAAAAAGCCTATCGTAAATTGATTCAGACCAGGTAGGAATTTCGGAGGAAGAGATATAATCAGGAATGTAGTCATTTTCCACCTGTAATAAACTTTCTGCACACTTAAACAAAAGTTTCCTGTTATAAACATGTCAAAAGGGAGATACCGAAAAAAAAAAAGAGAAAAATACAAAGAAATTCCTAGGCAAAGCCCCAGCCAGTACAGAATGTGAAGAAAGCCTCCGTTGTAATGGATGTTTAATGGATCATTAAGATCTAGAGCTATTTAGTGAATATTTGCAGGTTTATAAGACTCAAAGCTTAAGATTTTGAAGTAAGTCATTGAAAACAAACTAAGACCTTTTTAGGCATAACACAGACAGGAACTATATAAAATAGGAATCTCCAAGATGCACAGATGTACAGAGATTATAAAAATACACTGGAGAGGTATTTGACTTGTAATCAGATTCCTCAGTCATATTATCAACCAGAAAAAGACAATATTAAAAAAAAAAAGTAAATATGTAAAACTTTACGTCACCTTACGTTATTTTCCTTTTTCAATAAATTTTTCTGTTACTTTGTTCAGTTGGTTCAGTAAATGGGTTTAGTTTTACAGCCAGCTAAAAGTAAAAATTTACTAAAAGTAATAATTTACTCTCCATTGAGAGTGTTGATTGCTGTTATTTTTGTCCTTACATGATTTGCCTGTTGCCTTAATTTCAGTATTTAACCTTATGGCATGAAAGCCATAAGCATTATCAGGGTGGCTAGTAATATTCTGGCTTTCCCAGGTGCTTTATAGTCTCATTGCAATAATCTCATGCCACAACTTGACTAAATTATTGCTTCACTATAAGCTTTCAACTTCTTTTGTTTCTTCTTACATATCTGAGCTATAGGAGAGCAATGAGTGATTTCTGAAATGATCTATTTTTTCATGGACACTATTTTGCTGTTGGTATTTTAACTAAACAATTCATCTTCTGATAGTTACATTTCCTTTTTACAAATGAGGAGGTGAAAAGGTAGCTATAAATTTTTCCTGCCAACTGAAACTCCTAAGAAAGGGAAAAGCAGCTGTGCAGAATGCACATTTAGTAGTAAAATTTTCTTGCATATATTTAACTGAGTCCTCTTATAGCCAAAGCAAAGGCTTCTATACATAAGTATGAAAATGAGAGTGAGAGTCAACACGAAGTCCACTATGGAACCCCTTGTCCAATTACCTTAGAAAGCTCTTAGATGATAGTATGGTAATGAAAGCCTAAAATAGCTCTAAGCTAAATATATACATTGAAATATCTGCCTATTATTCTACTCATTTTCTAAATGTCTGTGGTATGTGGTCTTGATAAATTATAGTTAGAGACTACAAGAAAGACTTAATTATCAACTTCTATTTTTAGTGTTACATGAATCTAATAACACCCAATGATAACTTAATTTACATACTGAATGTGATCCCTGCAAATAGCATGTTCAGAAGATGTTCATATCTTTTGTTCTTGTGGCTAATCCAAGCTCTTTTCAGTATTACAGCCGACAATTTATGGTTATTCTTCAGAGAAGAGTAGCCTTCACAATGTTATTGTTCATAAGAAGATGACAGTGCTTTATTTTCTTTGACATCCTTTCCACTTGCACTTACAGTGGCTGCATTTTTGCCTTGTCACTGGGTGGAAATGACAGAGGGACTTGTGTCTTCGAGTTCTCTTTTCTTCTTAATTCTTACTGAAGCTTGGATGTCAAGCAAAATTGTTTCTTCAAGTGCCAGTAACAGCTACATAAGAGCATCTCATTCTACTAAAACCTGAAGAAAGATCAAAAGTGTGATTATTAATGAGATGCTGATGGATTATCTTTCCATGATAAATCTTCCATGAAGGACAACTGTATCCTTCTTGGTCTTCTCCTTACTTTAACAGATGCAGTGATCACAGTTTTACAAGGAAAATGCTTATTGACATCTCACACTTTGGTCTTTATCCTTTTCACACCTACTTGAAAGCTGTTTGTATTTTTATTTTTTTCCCAGGAAGAGCTCCTGCAGGAGACAGAGGGTTCAGATCACTCAGTAGGGAACATCTGCTGAGTATTAGTGTTAAGAAACAAGACCTGATTTGAAAATTAACTAATCTTCTCCTTTTCAAAACAAACAAATAAAAATAATTATAAAAAACTTGCTAAGAAATGTTTTCAATGTGAACCTTGTCTGTCTATACTGAATAATTACTGACATTTCATTTAGGAGGTCACATTCATCAGACTGTTTAAATCAACAGTGCCTACTGTCTCATGTAAAGCCGTGGGCAGCTGGCACTGTTGCCTGTGCTCCAGCCGGCTACCCAGGCCACTTCTACCAGCGTCTCGTGCAAAAGAGTTACATTCAGAAGGCTCAGCCTTGTGTTATACTCCCCTCCTCCTCCTCCTAACATCAGTCCTTTCTACCTATTCCACTTTCTCAGGGCTACTGTGGGTCCAAAGAACACATCTCATTTTCTGATACAAATTAATGAGAGTTTGCAGACAATTTGAAGAGCGTTCACAGAGAGAATAAAAGGGGGGTCCTGAATAAACAAAACGTAAACTTGGAAACAGACATTATCTTAACAAAATATGCATCGAGACGATTAAGTCAATGTGGATTTGTAAGACTCTGAGTTCATTAAAGGATGTGAATCTGTTAGGTGACTCCAACTGGGATTTTGACTGAAATGATTTTGATCATATTCCACATTTAAGACAGGAGAAAATATATATGTTAAAGCCCTGCTGTCAGGAAATCTTGATTAGGGGCTGATTTCTCAGACAAGGCAATGATTCATCTAGAAGCTTTTGTATGAGAAGTTAAAAAGAAGCAATCAGAAAACCAGAAAAGATGTGGGTAATAGGTAGTAACATCTTGTATATTTTTTTTACCCAAGATGTTGAGAAACACCTACAGCATTTATATTTTTACATATATTTATGCTTCTCTGCATAAATTTCTTTCTCTCTACAGAAATGAGTAAATATGAAAGGTAGTAGAATCTATTACTAAGGCAGAATTTGAATTCTTCATCTGTGCTGAAAATCCTCCTTGTTCTCCTAATGTTTCCTTTGACTTTGCCAGAAGTGAGTGATTTCAACTCTTCATAGAGTGAAGTACATGAATGTGGACACTTAGAAAAAGACTTAACTCCTCACCATGCACCTGACTTTCAATGATGTTGAGGAAAGCTCTTACTCAGTAATGCTTAGGAGAGTTTTCAGACTTGTCTCAATATTTTTGCTTTCCAGTTTGCTTCAGAAAAAGGTTTCTTCCTTTAATGATGGTTCTAAGTGAAAAGGAGACTAGGTTGAAAAATAGTGTCTGCTGCAATAAGGGCAGAGAAATCAAGACCTGTCTTGAAGTTTAGTAGATTTGATTCCTCTCCTGAGTAATTATAGCAAAGACTCACAACTGTCAGTGGCTTTGTGATGAGATTTTCTGTGATGTTTCCCATACTAAAGCCAGTATTGTATCAGACATGATTCACTGCTTATTAATAAACACTTTTCATCATTGTTGTTGTACCACAGAAGAATGTGACCCTCTGCCATTTTAAAATGCTTAAGTAACAGCACCTATTTTTCTGAAATTCCCATGAGATAAACATTACTGGATAGTTTTGCTAGGGTGTAGCCTCATTTGCAGAAGAATAAGTTGCAAGAGCAACACAAATACACTCTATACCACTTCAGCTCTAAGAGTACAAGGGTATGGTTCACAGGGCACTCTTATACACTGGAGAATAGTATATTTGAAAAAGGATAAATGCTTTCAAACAGTACTTTGCATGTTACTTTATTTTCAAATGTGATATTTAAGCAAGAATTTTAATTAAAAAAATTGATTTAATTTTATTTAAAATACCAGGCAAAATTAAATATTACATTATATATTGTATAAGTATCCATTACTCTATAAATATTCATTACATATATAAAGTATATTTAATAAATAAATATACATGTACATTCATATTTTTAAAGAACTTCTCTTTGGCTCAGACTTAGCAAAACAAGCTGATAAACCATCACTGCTCCAAACAGCCTCCTTGTGACACCAGTCTGACTCCAGACAGCCTCCCAGCTGCTGCTAATTTCCCTCCTTTAATTGGTTCCCGAGCATCCAGCCATTTTGTTTACAAATCAGCTTTGTCTGTTAGTCAATTTGATGTGTTTCAAAAGTCCTGTAGCATAACCGGTTAATTGCTCACCAGTTAGCAAATAGTGATTATGATTTTTCCTTCCACAAATCCCTGCAGCCACGGTCAGGTTTAATTTTTATTTAGGGACATTGATATGTATGATTTAAACACAGTTTGAATATTTAGAGAGGGAATCTGTTCTTGTAACCTTCAATGTCAAAGTCCACCCAGGAGCAGTTCTGTATGGGCAGCATGTCTTTGTAATGTAAACTGCAATGTGGCCTCAGCGTCAGTGACACAAATGCACAGCAATAACACAAGCCATGAATATTGTGACTCCCCAGCTCTTGACAAGTACTGATGCTTGTTGCCATGGCACTGGCTCAGATTCCTGCCGGTCCTGAGCTGCAGGCTGTAGCTCTTCCTGCATCCAGCTGTCAGTGTGTTACAGAACATTTTCCTCTGACATCAGAGTACTCAGCTTTTTAACTAGCACCATCCATGTCTGGAAAAACAGGTGCAGACATAATGCATGTATTTTCCCAAAATATTTGTAAATGTAGTTTTAGTTTGCATGAAAGTGTGGGGAGAGAAGTAGATCTACAGCTCTAGAAATCATTTGTGTGAGTAAGGCTGAATGACACTTATTTCTGAATCTCCAGGAAATCCTCACTGCTCTTGACCCACTCAAAGGCAGGGGGTGTGAGGGCAGCAAAATAGAGCAGAATACATCATCATTCATTAATCACAGAGTCAGAGGTAAGGAACTAGATATTATCCATTAAGCAGAAGACATTACATGGAGTTCAAAGTCTTAGCTATGAGCTCCAGGATGTTGCCTGGGTATAAACTTTGAGAGATAATATAAATCACAGAATTAAGCTCACATGCGTATTCTGCAGTGCTGGAGACCTCTCTGAATCCAAAGAAGGAAGATATGGACTTCTTGCAAGCCTCTGTCTCTGCTCATGTGAAAAGAACAAAATCCTTGGAAAGTATCAGAGGCATCTAGAGGAGAGGCAGAAAACAGCAGTTCTTGGAAATCTGATGTAGCCTCCAAAAGGTTGAAGGGGTTTTAATTAAAGTCAAACAGCATTCTATTTCTATTATCCAAATGTCCATCATGTGGGAGCTGAGCCAACCACAGTCTGAACATGGAAAGGTTATAATTAAACAAGATGGTTGGATTTTATACCTGAACAATCCAGAGTGAAAATATGCCAGAGTGAAAAATGTTTCTTGTAACAACCCCAATCAAGACAGGTAATATGCTAAGGCTACTCTATAGCCATTCCAAATGCCTGCCAGGTTAAACTAAGCTCAAACGAGGAGCCATGAATTCTGTAAGCATGTTGTGACTTCATGGTATACACAAAATTAACTATGAACAGCCCATCTTGGCTCTGCACCTTTTCCTCTAGGAGTAGCAGGGATGATGTTCCTTTTGTAGACTTAGTGCTTCAGCAGCAGGGAGAGGAGGTGCTAGAAGCAAGCCTTACTTCTTTCTTTCCCCTTACTCTGCTCCCACGTGGGGGCCTTCTCTAAGTGCTGTGCTGCAGTGTGCGAGCACTTGATGGAAAATGTAGAGGAGGAGAAAAGGGTCCTCGTCTTGTGCTGAAGCTTGAAGTCCCAGAGGAACAGATCCCAGCTGTTCAACAGGGCCACACTGGCTCAGGAGAAGTGGCTAATGAGAACAGAGAAATTTATCTCCTGCTACCCACAGAATATTTATACATATATATGCATACATTTAAATATATATATTCTGAGGAAATCATGTGGTGCTGTCTTTTGGGAATTAACTCTGTTACAAGCTGGGCAGTAGGGGGGAGACACCAAAGGAGATTAATGTCATCTTGTTCATGTTCTGGAAAGTCTGAGCTCTGGCCAGTGACAGAAATTAGAAGAATAGCTTTAGTATTATCTCTTAAAGTCTTTCATAAACATTCATCTTTCTTACACAGTCTTGCTTTTCCATTTTGTTTGACTGTTCTTTCCCATGTTTTCCCAGTTGTGCAATATGTTGTAGGTCACCCTTTTGCCTGCCTGTATGCTGCTGCAATAAGTTTCCTACCATCTTTTTAGGGTTCCAAAGAGTACCAGAAATATCAGCAGTACATGGGGAGAAATGAATTACAGTTATTACTTTACAAAGCGTAAACTGAGGCAGTGAAACTTTCAGACAGGGCAGTTTTGTGGGAAAGAAGCCAGGTCCCTGGAATCCCACTTTCCTGCTTTAACCCCTAGACCACAACCAGGAACAATATAATGTATTCTGGAACTGAACAATGAATTTTGTTGGCAAGTACTGTAAATTTCATGCTTTCTGTATTCACTAAAGCCTAAGCTAATGGTTTCCTTGAGCTTTGCGTGCACACTCCTCACGGGTGTGTGCACAAGCCAAAAAGGAGGGAAAGGAGATGGCTGTAAATGCTTGGCTCCAGTATGTGCATTACATCTGTCACAAGGGAAACAGTGAGAAAGGTTTGAAAAATGCAATCCAGTGCAATTAATGCTGTCCAGAGGTAAGGTAACATTCTCAAATTTCCTTTTTCTGGTGTTTCTGCAAGAGATCTTTGTGTGGATACAGAATATAAACCTACAGTTAGTAGCAGAACAAAAAAAAAAAAAAAGAAAAAGGAAATATTAGTCAAATATTAGTCAAATGTCAAATATGCCAGTTTGGCCCCTATATAACTGAGCTGGAGTTATCCAAGATGTGAATATGACTCCAGAAATTGGTGATGACCTCATTGAAACATTGCACAAATTTTTATTTTCAAAAGTAATTTTCACAATAACAGTTTGCCTTTGGCTAGTTTGGGTCAAGTGTCCTGTCTCTGCTCTCTCCTGCCTTTCTCTGCCCCTCCTCACTGGCAGGGCTTGAGAGACTGAGAAGTCATTAGTGTAAACACTTCTTAGCAACAACTAAAACATCAGCGTGTTATCAGCGTTGTTCTTAGACTAAAACTGAAACACAGCACTGCACCAGCTACTAATGAAGAAAATTAATTTTCTTCTATCCCACCAAAACCAGGACAATTACGTTTCCTGATAGGATGACCACATGCTGCAGAATAAAAAATGAGATGGAAGTGAGGGCAGGATGCACCCACCTAAAGGGAAAGTAAAAAAAAAAAAATATAAAGCCATAAGGACACACTACTAAAATCTGGTATATTCTACTTAATTCAGATTTGCTGACTTTCAGAAAGGCTACCTGATGAAGACTGAGACAGTTTAAGGGATCTTTGCATCAGCTGAGTCCAATTCCTTGCCTGCCATAAAAGAACAAAGAAAGCAGACTGTGCAGTCCTCAACAGAATTCACATCACAGATTTTATGACTAATCCCTTACTTGTTAGCTTTGATCTCATTTAGGAACCAGCCACCTGACTTGTGAGACACCAGCACTAAAAACCTTACAATCACCTGCCATATTTAATACAGCTGTGTTTGGAGATCCTTGTCCAGGCCACCTCTGTGCTGTATGCATTATCATTCACCTCAGGTATGAACCTGAAAGAAAATTTTACTGTCTCCAAAGCTGTGTTTCATTTTTAAGAGCAGCAGCTGGATGTATCTACACTCCTTTATGGGGCATTTAGCTGCTGATCTGCAAAGGCAGCTTATTACTGGAGTCTAACTGATGTGCCTGTTTCCAAAGGATTTGAATGACTGGAGCTATGGGAGCATAATAACCTTAAAGCATGAGATTTTTTTAGGCTAGCAAATCTCAAATGATTGGGCTTTTAACAGTAGCAAAGACTTTTGTGAAACCTTTAAGGAAGCAGGGACAACTTCATGAGAATAAGCTGGCTCTCACTCACAGGAGATGTTTTATGTTAAGGGCTCTGTAAAATAAAATCTAGAGAAATAACAGAGGGTTATGCTTCAGTAGGGCACTTCATCAGTGTTATCCTGTCTGTAAAGAAGTGAGACTGTTTCATGGCCTCACTTGCAGGACATTGAAAACACTGCTACACACTCAAACTGGCACAGTGCATGCATACCTGATGCAGAATAAGATGCTCAAATCCCTTCATTATTCTGTGATTTGAAATGCACAGAGGAGCCAAAAAGGTGTCTGAAAGGGATGACTGAAATATAACAAATTGCATAAAAGTAGCAGAGAAATAGGGAGCAAACACTGTACTCAGAAAAATTAGGTAGCATGAGATTTCTCCCTTCCTCTCACAAGAAGGAATGTTAGATCTTTGATACTCCCATTTCCTGCCTCTTTAGGTTGGGCAAGGAGCCAAAACATAGTCTTGTGAAAACAAGAAGCAAAAAATACAGTGAGTTTGAGGTCTTACCAACAGTGTTTCATATGAAAGCACATCTTGCGCATGTCCACCATTCAATGTTCAGACAAAACTCTCACTTGAAGAGGCATGAGTAGAAAAATTGTTTAGGAAAATACATTGCACTCTGAAATGTGAATGCTTTCACCTCTTTCTTTGAAGAGGTATGACATATACACTTACTGTGAGCAAGTCAGAGCATGCATCTAAATGGAGCATATCTGAAAGCTGTCCACAAAAGATTGGTTCAGCTGGTATAGTCATTCAACACTCAGTATTTAAGATGCACAGAGTGATGATGTATGCAAATAATTTTTATTTGTTTTCTGATTGGATGAAAAGCAGCTTATGTGACTGTTCACTTAACAAATACCACTTGTTAGTAACTGTTCTGTTCTAAATGTTTTGTCAGTGCTTGTGAACACTGTGATATTCTGGGATTCTCCCCCCCAAAAAAAACATTATTCCTTATTACAGACCACTGTTATTCTTTTTTCTTGGTGGTGGTTCATTTTCCTTAGCTCAAATGGGAGAAATGAGGGGGAAAAGAGGATCAAGACTGAATTTAAGGTAAAATTATTTCAACAAAATCATGTGTGGAAGCAGGAGTTCATAAAGAATTGCTGATGCTGGTGGTCCCCACTGTCTTTCTTTGAGCAGTACTATCATAATAGAGTGCTGTTGCCATACTCTAAAAGAAAAGACGGCTGGGTTTTTCCTTTTCTTTTGAGGACAAAATCACAGGTTAAAATTTTTTAATGATTTTAATAGTGCTGACACCTGAGAACTACATACAGAGGAAGGTGTATTAGAACCAACTATCTTTGAAAAGACAGCTTCTTTTTGATGTGCTTCTTTTCGGTACTTTAATAATTTTTCCTTTTACATCACATTCACTTTCTTGCACATGGGAAGTGCACCCAGAAAGACAGTCATCTATATTTACAGTAAGACATTGGAAAACACAGTGATGCCAACTGTGTCCTTCTTTGACTTTTGGGACAAACTGTGATTAGGAAGTCTAGAAGTATTTCTTTTTTATTTAGCTCTTCTGGTGAAAGTAATTTTCATAAGCTTGACTGAAGGTAAAAGGCGGATGGTGTCAACATCTCCATCTTTCAAGAGGAAATTATTCTTGAACCTCTAATGCCATTGCTAGCTTTTGTTTCCTAGCACTGGTCTCTCATAAATTACTATATTCCTCAAAAGTTTAAAATTTCCCTTGTTTCCTGTCTTTGTGCTTATGCATAGCAGAGGCCTCTGAGTGCTTGCAATGAAGGATGACGCCAATCCTTTTCAGTAGAGGAATGTTCCCAAGGAAATGGACGGCTCCTGGACCCGAGGGAAATAGGGAGCAGAGCAGGATGTGCTGCAATACACAAAGCAAATTCTCCCTAGCAAAGGCGATGCCACCTGCAAGGGAGAGATGGACAGGATGTGAGTGATGCACAGGAAGTGATGCAGGCAGGAAACATGAAAGCAAAGTAAAGAGATTTCCAAAGTAAAACAGGAAAATGGTTGAAAGGAAAGAAAACTAAATGACGTGGAAAAAGATGACAGGGGTTTGTTGTGTTTTGTTTTCATTCAGACTAATAGTAAAGCTTTGGCAGAACAACTGAGGTGTGCTTCCTAAACTGATGTAGCATGGAGACCTTTGCATCTTAGGTGTGAGGTCTTGAAATGGCTTTCAGAAAAGCCTTGTAAGTTGTAAATGTCTTATGTGCATTTGTATGCAGTGTACATTACAGCTGTACAGGCAATAAGCATAACAAAACCTGTATATGCTTGAAAAGGATCATTATCAATAGAAAGTAATCTCAAATTTCTTTTTCTTGCCTGTCCTGCTTTCAGGATAGGTAAAGTCCCTTCTGTGAAAAACTCTAAACATAAAAAGTAAAAATAAAAACTAAAAAAAAAAAAGTACATTTCTGTCTCACACCAGTGAGTGTCCAAACTGTGCCAGTGTCTCTGTGATTGGAATTAGGGTCAGTCTGGATTTTTGGGACATGCTTTTAACTTTGAGATGACGCAGACTGGATTTTGACATGCGCTACGTTGTATCTCTAGAGTTTAAAGCATCCCAGGAGTCTATTTCTTCCCTTCAGTTGATTTCCTGTGTCACTAGTATGTAACATTAATTATTCAGTTATTCTATCCCCATAAAGAAGGCAAACAAAACCAAAACATTTTTAGAATTATATAATAGTGTAATTTTCAGGAAATTGCACACATTGGTTAATAATACACGTTACTACTTTTACTACCTTTACTCCCTTAGAAATATGACATCATAATTTGCTTCACTTCCTTCACACACAGTTTGAAAAAACACATTATACCAAAAGTAAGACATTGCTAACATCTCAGATGTATTATTTACGCAATGTAGTCTGTTATATTAAGGTGCTCTGAGCCTTCATAAAAGAACATTGTAAAGAACTGGAATTTTTTATTGTCATTGTCATTATTATTAAAAATATCCTCTGTTAATAAAAATTGTAGTATTAGTGTTCATTAATAGTCCAGGTTAATTTCTTATGTTGACATAAATCCAAAGAGATTACACTGCTACTCTGCTCCCACTGTTTTTCAGGGCCCTGAGCTGCTGCAAATGGAACTTTGATTATGAAAAAAAAGCAATAGTGCTTTCTGAGATACCAAAAATGAGATGGTGATTACAACGTATAGACTCAAATGCAAGCATATCACAAGATGGAGCCAAAGAGACTGGATAGGAGAACTGGGATGAAAAGTGTAAAGTGTGGAAATGAAAACAATTCTTTCCTATATGGTAACTGGGAAGAACTTGACAGTCTTCAAAGACCTATTTTCCAGTAGTGCTATAATTCATATGCCCCTTTAAAAAAAACAATCAGCTTCAAATAAACAAAGGAGTGCTGAAAACCAGTGTGGTCTTATGCATTTGAAACAGAGTATTAAATTTTGAACTTTATCTTGAAAATAAAGTAAAATACAATCCTGTCCCATCAAATAAATTGCTAAGAAAAAGCTGTTGCTCAGAGGACATTAAGCTAGAACCTACCAAAATAAGGGAAAAGGTTTTTAACCCGAAACACCTTGGAATCTCTTCGTATACTTGCTGAGTTTGTTTGTGACTTTGGCAAAGTATGGGGCAATATAAACTGCCATTCTACAGTTGTGATTAAGTGACAGTACAGCTTTGTGACCTCAACCACTAGTGCACTTTGACAATGAAACACGACATTGCCTTCAGTGTTTACACAGCCTATTCCTGAAGTCACCCTGTTTCACTAACATAACAATTGAGTTTGACCTCATTTCTGGACTAGACCTCATTCTGACTTAAAACAACTCTTCCTGAGGTTCACGTGTCCTGCATCTTTTGAAAGGGACAAGGAGCTTTCCAGAAGAGAGGGAAATGAGAGGTAGGCATGGCATTTCCAGTGGAAGAGGTCTTATTTGCAAAGCACACATTTTAGGGGTTTGTTTGCTTTGGTTTTGTTAGTTATATGATAAGCTCGAGGTGAAGACGGACTCTATGTATTACTATCTGATAACACTATTAGGATGAAGGAAAAAAGAAGTATGTGCTCCTGAGGAAGGGGATATTTTTGCCATTCATGAATGATGCCTCTCAGGTCCAGCACTGGCGGATCACACCAGTCTCAGCGATGGCAATGTTAATCTAGAGTCTTAATGATGAAGTTCCATATTTCCTAAAATTTGGTTACTTTTGCCTTATATAGATTTGTAAAGATCAAAAATAATTTTTACTTGATGACTTCTTATCAGATTTTACAAAACAGATTCAAATAGATTTAGTTTAATTACCAGGAATATGAAAAATGAAGAACAATGACATGGTTCTTGCCTTGCAAAGAGCCACAGTGTTGAGTGCTTTTTCATGTACTGAACAGATGATGCCCCTAGCCTGAGAGGGACCCTTTTCTGCTCAGACCACACAACCTCTGAATAAATATGAGCTCTGCTTACCGAAACTGTTGATTCAGATCCTGAAGCTGTTCCTATTCTCCCATATGTTTCCTGTCCTCATTCATGCTGTGATAGATACCTGTCTGTTCAAGTGCCATTATACAAATGCCAAATATAAAGCAGGGCATAGCTCCCTTAATGGAAAGCTTATTGAAATCAGAGCATTCGCCTGCAATCTGGTGCTCAAATACCCAGGTTCTAAGTTTTGCTGAAGCTAGCTGTTATCCAGCTAATTCAATGGAGGTTTACACTAAGATAAAGGTAGATTTACTTTCTGAAGGAGAAAGAAAACAAAAAAAAACCATAAAAACAGCTAGAGAAGCTACATTCCACTGCAGATCCATGGAGCAGTGTGGAAAACGCTCATGGAAGGCTACTTTGGCCTAATGTGTCTCTGGCCCTTTTTTCACCTCTGTCATGGCTCCTTCATGGCACTTACAGAAAACAAATCTGTGGCTCTACTTTCTGCTGTGCAGCAGGTGCTCTACCTGTGAAATTGGATCAAAGCCCAAAACTAGTCCCTTTCCTGGCACAAGAGGCACACAGTCTTTCTTCTGGGGAGCTGAGGGATAGATTTACTTCTCAGAGAGTGCCAGAGAGCATTTGCTTGCTAGGCTTTAGTCAGTAGACCGTTGCTCCTGGACCCATTCTTAAATCTGTGGAGTCTCTGTCTTGGTCTCAGAGCAAAATGATTCCTGATAGGGTTATATAACTCACAGTGTATTTCAAGGGTGTCCTGCGTGGGCAATAGATTGGATGCAAAGTTATTTTTATTTTCACATATCCATCTGTCACTATTCATGTTTTATCAAAGCAGTTTACATGATTCCAGGCAAGGCTGTTAAAGAGCATTGGTTTCTGAGGTTGCCATGGATACCAAGAAACATGTTTTCATTTTATGACGTGATAATTTTTTACAACTCTGTGCTAATTTATTTTTTTCACGATACTACCTTCTTCATCCAACTCTCAATCACAGTTTGTGACAAAACCTTGACAGAAGGGGCATAGCTGTCTAAATGTGAGGATAACCACAAGAAACCAGGCAAAATCAGACCACAGGCATATTATTTTAGTTAGGCTGAAATCAGTGAGGATACTAGGAGGCAGTGCTTTCATGAGCCATTCAAGACAAGGTATCTTCTTTTTGACTATGATCCCATGCTCATTAAAGATTTCCCTGATGATTTTTGAAGGAGTAGCATTTTTTTCTTTATGTTCTCATTAGGAAACCTCTCTTCCTTTCACATTCAGTGTGATGCAGGACAATCTTTTGTCAAGATGCCTCTTTCTTTTACAAACCCAAGCAAGCTCTTTGTTGATGTGAAATAGTATTTCAGTTTACAACTAAACTTTCCTATGTATCCAGTATCACACAACCCTTTGCTCCATAATACCAGCTGCTTTTTTCTCACAGAGGATAGCTTAGTGCATTTCAGTGATGTTGTGGCCTTTGTAAAGCACTTTGGGATCTATCCTGGCAAACATGGCTCTGTCAGTGAAAGCTGTTATTGACTGTCAGAAGAAGTAGGGTCCTTCTAAAATTCTATATGCTGCTCCCTTAGACAGCTGTAAAAGTTTTCAGAGACCTTTTTTCTTCTTCTTTTTCTTGCCTTTTCAGACCAGATATGAGATCTGTGATTTATCAGCACTGAGATTTAGTTGTTGTACAGCAATATGTCTTAAAATATGTTCTTCCAAAATGTGCTGCAAATGGAGTTGTGATAAATCCAGTGAAAGCTGAAGGCAAACAGGTTCCTTCTGCAGACCCGACTTTAATATTTGACTAAGCCCTTCTGTTCAGTAAAATAAATTCTGGACAGCTAAAGAATTGAAAGCAAGTATTTGCTTATGTAAGAAAGCTCAATCCCTTTACCGGTCCATATAACTTGGTGTTCAGATTTAATAAAAGTGAAATATTTTATTATATGAAGAGTAGTCAGTAAGTCTTTACTGCTGTCAGGCAAAGATGTGAAAATTATCATCAGATTAAAGCAATGGAATTGATCAATCTAAAACTACAGCTACAGGTTCAGAAATAACTACAAATAATCATAAATAAATGTCTATACTTGGTGGGACTGTAGCAGAATGAGGCAGGGGTATAGTTAACAGAGATGCAAGAAAACCTTGTATGTGCTATCCAGATGTATCTCATGTCTATCTACATTATGTAGGTCTCTGTCTGAGCATATTAGCCTTGATAACATAACCCATTGTCCTGGGTTTAGCAGTAGCAGTCAATTTTTCTCCTCTGTGGTAGCTGGTGCAGTGCTGTGTTTTGACTTTCAGCCTGGGAACAGTTCTGATGACACCGATGTTTTCGGTTGTTACTAAGTGATGTTTACCCTGACCAAGGACTTTGTGAGGCTCATGCTCTGCCAGGGAGGAGGGGAAGCCGGGAGGAAGCAGAGACAGGACACCTGACCCAAGCTAGCCAAAGAGGTATTCCATACCACAGCATGTCATGCCTGGGGGGGTAACTGGGAATTACATGGAAAGACATGGGGTCTTCTGGGTCAAACTTGTTTTTTGGCGGGTGGTATTGTATTCTCTTCCCTTGTTATTTTCTCTTATCACTGTTGTCGTTGGTGGTAGCAGTGGTGATTTGTGTTGTACATTGGTTGCTGAACTGTTCTTGTCTCAACCCGTGGGAGTCGCATTCTTTTGATTCTCCTCCCCATCCCTCTGGGAGTGGGGAAGGGGAGAGCCCCGGGGAGGGGCAGGTGACACAGGCCTCGACTGCTTCCAGCCCAGCACCACTCACTGGAAGTGAGTGAGCGAGCTGTCTGGCTGGCTTTAAACCACGACACTGACTAACTCACAAAAATTGCGGCAGGTAGCATGCATTGAGCAATATTTTCATTAGCGGTACCACAGCTAGCTAGACATGCACAAGTCCAAATCAGCAAGTCCAAAGTACTCTGTTTCAGGTGTTTCAGAGCCCTGAAATGGATTAGACTGCCATTCCCAAAGGTAAGGCCAAATGTTTTCTTTGTTTCAAAGGGAACAACACTAGTGTATGATTAATTGCTCCTACCAGCCTTAGGCATAAGCAATCAAACGGATAGTTGGAGTCCATTTTTCTGGTGTTTCTCTTGGCATGGCTTACCTGAGCTACTCTGCCTTCTGTTTACTGAGGTACACCTGTTTGTTGGTACCTGTCTCTAACAGATATTCTCCCTGGACATACAGAAGATAGCATAGCTCTCTTAAATAGAAACAACTGTCTATCACACTTCCTGTACCATTAGATATAAAGAATACCCATAGTGAGCATGGTTGGGCTTGGAGATCTTGGTAAGAACAAGTTGGAAGAAGAATTAGAAATGGCTTGGAAAACAGAAATAGTAGAGTAAGAGCACCCAGTTCAGGAGGAAAGAAAGCGAGAAAAGTCTAGAGGAATCAGAGCAAATGAGGAGGGGAGAAGTGTTAACAAACATAGTGGGGAGGATATGGTGTTAGTATCCTGGCTGGAAAAGAAGAAGATGTAATATAAGAATGGTTGAGGGGAAACTGACTTAGATACAAGACTATGGTTGAGCTATTTCCTTTGTGAAGCATTTTTCCTTTACACTCAATTTGTTAAATTGATTATAATACAATTACCAGCCCACTAGATAGCAGGATGTTTCTTATACTTGTCTCTCTCTACTAACTCCCAAATGAAGCATGGCATGGCTGTTTGCCAACATAAAATTAACAATAATTTTATGCCTTTTAAAATACATGTTTGAATCTGTTAACTGTGCAGAGAATGGTAAAAGCAGCTCAAAACAAGATCAGTTCAACATGAAAGCATGTCTAAATGAAAGAAACACTTCAGCCATGCACCTCCTCCTTTATGTGTGGGCATTCTTATTTTGTTTTAAGAATACATAGAGAAGACCAGTGAGCAATTGCTTTTTAAAAACCTTTAGTTCAGCTGGAAACATTTTTCTCTTAGAGAAATTTTGTGTTTTGACAAAGCCATTTATGTAGTTCAGTGGGAGGTACTTTAATGCCTGTATCTGTTTACAGTCTTGACTAGTATAACACACTTGTTTAGAACATGTGTTTGCCTTACCTCTTCTGCTCTGAGACAAGCAAACCAGGGCAGGGAATGACAGGAAACAATGACAAGACAGTCTTGTATTTGCTGCAGGCTGCAGCTGAAAAGGCAAAAGAAAAAAAGTCTGGAACAGCAAATTACCACTACTTTTACAGTTACTAGTAACCACAGTTTGATCCTTTTGGCTTAGTAAAAATTTGCTCCAAAGGAACTATAAGGAATCAGTAAATAATTAACTGTACACATAGCTGGCAATTACTGATTCAGAGAGGTGTTTGTGTCCTTAATACCTCCTTGTGACAATGACTGTTTGGGGCATTTTCCAAATTGCTTTTTCTGGAGTCATTAGTGCCACTGATTTTTCAGTGCAGCTGAAGCTCTTTTGTTCTATCTTTCCTGTTACAACACGTCTCTGACTGAAACCATAGCTGCACTTTATAAGCTTAATTTGATCCCCATCAGCTATTCCAGTAGCCCAAGAAAGACAGAAGTCCAGTAATCTTCATATTAAATGATACACTGAATGATTTCCTGTAATTTTCTTGAAAAGTTTTAGTTAACCTCTTGATTTTTAGAGGTGTTTGTTCTGGCAGCTAAAAGCCACTGGTCACTGAAACAGTGACAGCCTTTTCATACTTTGTTGCTAGAGCTTTTCAAGCCTGAACACCAGAAATAATTTATGAAGAGCTCCCAAAGGCCCTGATGCACTATAGTATTTTACTTGATTAGGGCCTGAACCCATATGGATGACAAATGTATTTCTATATTTAGGATATAATTTCATATATATTTATTTTTTTTATCATTGAGGAGGATAAAAATGTGCTATTCCCAGATTCCTGGCCAACAGAAGCTTGTACCAAACACGAGGATATCATAAAATATGACTGAGAATATCTCCCTTATTTCTTCTCCCACAGATCTGCATTATTTTCAGCATCAGGGCAGTTCTTATCACACAGTTTTTGCATTATATGTGGGGAAAAAAATATTACCTGCTCCTGTTGAGAGAACTTTTATTATCATATTGTATATACTACTCTAGAATTGATATGACAGCAACAATCTCATCTGTATCTTCCAGTACCGTTACTCCTTCCAGATTAATTATCTACTGCAAATGGCTGCACAACAGCTGAAGATAGCACCTCAGACCTGAAAACCTTTTTCTTTCTTTCCTATATCTTGTTGATACAGTGTGATATTTGTAAAAGTGTATTATGTGACAAACTTTAATACTACAGCTACCTGAGTCTGAACAAAGCCTTTCCCTGGTTTACTCAGAGTTCATGTCTACTCTGCAGTTCTATTTACACAACTGTCTTCTGCTGATGTGCAAACTGCTTCTCATTGACTTTCTTATTGTATGCCCACATGCTCTGCATGCTTAAAGAGCAGTTCAGTTTTGCTGGCCATGCTGATATTTCTTCTAAACTAAGTTATAAGGTGCTGTCTTCATTTCACAGTGTCTTACCCTTTTTTGATATAAGCTAGCAGTAGAAATAGTTGGAAAAATGTTCTAATAAATTTTCAACAGTTGCAGTTAGCCATTACTAACAGTGAAAGTGATTCCAGCAGGATATCTTTCTGTATGCAAGTATAGTCCAACAAGGAATCTTAATTATTTTTTGTGAGCATATTTTGTCATATTTTATGTTTTCATTGCTTTCTGCAATGTTGTATTATGGACTTGGTTTAGTAAAACTGTTTCCTGCTGTCCCTGTGTTTCTAAACTCTGCCCAGGAATTCAGTGCCTCGAAAGGCTAGATTTGAAATTGTGCATTACTAAATCACTGAATGGTTTTAGAAAACTGGATACAGTGTGTTCCACATGCCACATTGCTTCAGTATAGCGCGTTTGAAGGTTCGTTGTTTTTTTGTTGTTGTTGTTCTAGTTAAAGATGACAAATATAGTAAGCCTCTATGTTCCATGCATTGTGAATACTGAATGTTGCAACAATAGCTAACAAGCTTTATTCAACAGAACATCAGCTTCATAACAGATTCTTTTGGTTCTCTTTTTACAAGTATCACACCCACATTCTTCATGAGTGTATTATTTATGATCTCACCCTGCCTAACTCTTATTCTCTAGTAATTATGCAACCAGCAAAAACTCATAACATGAACATATCTTCATTAATATCATTAAAGGTTTGTTGGGTTGGTTGTTTTTTTTTCCCATTAACTGAGCTTTCAACTTTTATTTTTTTAAGACCAAAGTATCTCTTTCCTTTATAAGCCAAACTACTTGTGGCATCAGGAGCTGCTCAGAATTTTATTGAAAGAGATATGACATGCATTTTTCACTCATCTTATGCACTTGGTGTTTTCTGTTGTGTTCCACTGTATTTTCAGCAGCTGGTTAATATTTATTTATCTACTATTACAAGATCTTATCTTTATATAAAGATGTTCCAAAGAAGGAAACATTGCAACTATCAGAATTAAAAAAAAAAGAAAAAATACAGCTACATGTTGACAATAACTTTTAAATAGCTTTATTTCCTGCTCCTTTTAATATCTCAGCAAGCAACTCAGTCCTGCCCAACTGCACAGGCAAGTGAACTGTACACTCGAACCTTTATTTTCCACTGTAACCTTCTATCTGGCCTAGATTGAACATGTTTCCAAATATTCCAGATATTGCATTTCCTCTGCTCTTCCAAGCCATGGGCTGGCCTAGCTCCTTGAGTAAAATACAGCCAAAGACTGTATGCTAGTTCTTCCTTTACATAGAAATTTCAGTCACCAAGCAGAAGGTGCACTCTGACAATCAGTCAGTCGTGGCTTTAGGATGGCCATCCCTCCTTGGAGGGAGCCTTGTTTGTCCATAGAGCAGAGCAGCAGCCATAGTTTCCAACCTCTTGTTCTGAGGACCTCCTTCTTTTCTTTTATGCCTTCTTCTTTACTGTCTCTTTTACCTTACCTATCTCTGCCTTCAGATAAAAAAATCCAGCTTCACTTACACTCTGACTGTTTTCTTTCACAGCATCTATTTTCCACAGGGATCTCACATTACATTTTCCTTTGCTACCATCCCTTTCCCACCCTTTCAGATCAAGATGTCAGAATCAAAACTGGATAGAATGCCTCAAATTTGTTGGCTCATGGAAAAAAGGGCATATTTGCTATTATGAAATGAAAGATTGGTGATTAAAGCTGTACAGAGATACCCAAAAGTAAAATTAATTAGGTTTTAGATAGGGATAAGAATCAACTTTCTCTTCAGGACTTCCAGGTTATATTAGGAATGACTGAAGACAGCAAGTTCATAACTAAGGGCCTCTTGTTCTTTGTCCATTAAAAATAACAAGAGAAGACATCTTCAAAGATGCCTTCAAAGATTCCCTGCTACCCCCAAAGAATGTGTACTGTAGCGTGAGCTTCAATAAATGCTATGATTTGATCTGTTCTTTTTGCACTTGAAAGTACAAACACAAGGTTTTGGATCTACAAAACATTTTTTTTTCCCTTCTTTTTTTTTTTTTTTTTCCCAGTCCTTTCTGGCTGTCTTGCATGGAAAATCCAAATGCAAAGGCACAGATTAAATATGTGCTTTATCTAGACCACTGACAGCACAAACAGACTGAGAAGGAAATGCCAATAATCAGGCTCCAAAAAATAAGCTAAATCTGTTCCTTATGTTATCTCCTCAAGATGGGTGGACACTGTCATGGTGGCCCAGGGGCCACACTGCTTGCAGCATCTGCAATTCTGTGAAACATTCTGCACAAAGCTGTTACTGTGAAAGATTGTATATTAATTAGGAAACACCTTCCTGTGATCATTCATATGCACACAAATCCCTTTTTTTTTTTTGTTTTTGTTTTTGAAAGCTTCTTAATAACTATTAAGCTAATTCTTTAGTTAGTATAAATCAACAAAGACAAGACATTTACTGTCATCTGAGGAGGCCATGCTTCTGTCTTCTCTCACTGAATTAGGGAAAAGAGGTAAGGAGAATAAAGGGAAGGGGGACCTGGGGTCTATACAAACTTGCCAGATGTGTCTGAACCTAATCACTGCCTGCCTCTTTCTGATGGGCCAGAATCACTGGACGGAAACCATCCTGCCCACAGGACTGAGCAGTCTGAGCTTTTAGTGGGTAAACAGTGGACTATAAATCAGACCTGTCCTCTGAAGTTCAGCTGCCTAGCTAGCCTGAAGTCAGCTGATGATGGTGTGAGATATACCTTTAAAAGTCCCTTCCAAGTTACCAAAGTTATGTAGGTATAAAAATCAGCATCCATTTTTCAGGAGATAAGGTACTAATGAGGAAGTCCTATTCTCTCCACTGGGGTCACAGATTCACCTCCGTGTTTATTTTGTTTTCTGAAGGTCGTCTTTGACAACAGTGTACTGAAGCAGTATATTTTGAGGCAATCAAAACAGTGACTTCGAGAAAGAGCTTTTTAACTACTGGATAATAACCTTCCCAACTAACACCTTAAGTGGAATGTTTTTTTACAGAAGTTTTAGCTGTGGACATTTCCGGCCAACCAGAATGTTCTTAAAAAAAAAAAAACCAAACCAAAACAACCAAACAAAAAAAAGAATACCCCAAACCATAAAAAAATCAACCAAATAAACAAAAACTCAAAAGAACTGCAGCTTGCAATTTTAGAAAACAGCACTCTCCAAAATTTACAGCATGTTCAATTTCACAGGCTAGCAAATGATTTTCTATTCTTCTCTTTAAAAAAAAAGAAAAAAAAAAGAAAAAAAAAAAGAAAAGACTGTTGTAAGACTAAGGGTAATCCCCAGTGGGCTTGACATTTTTCCAGAAGAAATTAAGAGCAGAATTCATCAAACATTAATGTTAAGAAGTTAGAAATTCTGGAATGTTTGTCTAAAGTCCCAAGACCCTGAGCAAACACTGTCATCCTGCCGGGCTCCAGCCGAAAATCAGAGCCAAAATAAACAGAGGCAGAAACTCCATCTGACTGATCCTGTGGAAACAGCTGTAACCACTTAGGTGGAAAACTACCTCAAATTCTTCTCCCAGAAAACACTGATGACATGGGAGATGGCGAGCAGGAAAGCCCTGTCAGGGTCTCTCTTCAACTGTGGTCAGGAAAATATTTTCTTTCTCCACAACTGTAAATAGAAGGGTTCAACCCTGGTCACAATAAAGTGCAACCACATAAAAGTTAAATGCCTCCTTTTTCTTGTCCTTTTCTCTGGTGTATTTCTTAACATTTGATCTTAAGTTCCTTTCCACAAAAGTCCTACCTGCAAGAAAAGCTCTTCTTCCATAGGAAATCCATGCTTGAATCCAAAAGTGTAATATGATGAGGTCTAGGTTTTTTTGTTGAGATTGTGATTTACAAAGTTCTCTGAAACTTACTCACTTCTTGATTTGCTGAAATGAAGCCAGAATTCAGACCGAATACTTTCTGTTCAGTCGTTTTCTTATCATTGTTTTTAAAGGGCTTTCTCAAGTGCTATTTGGCGGAAAAATAGGAAGCATGTTGGAAAAAATAGCAAACATAAACAAAGTTGAAGGAGAAAGAACTCCAACTTGAGTTGTCCAAGCTGCATGTGGCTTCCCTAAGGAATCTGACAGGTAGAGGCCACAGAAAAAGAGGATGAAATGTTAACCATCAGGAGCTAACAAGAAAAGAAAACTGGATAGCTGCCTTCATGCTTCCTCTTCATGTAAAATGAAGTGTGCTTTATGTAGAACTGAGTGTACTAGATCTTTAAGGTGGAATAGAGAGTACTGCAGGAAGACAGTCTACTTTCACAGTTTATTCACTGCCAAAGGCAATAATTCTGGATTCCCTATTTTTAGAGGAAAGCCATAATCATTTTCCTGAAATCTCCACTCTGGTCCAGGAATTGCTTTTCATTTTAGCCCATCAGGAATCTTAGCACAAATACATAGATGATAACACTTTAAGATGTTGTTAACATGCAAAAATCATTACAATTTCTTTGTCTTCTATATCTTCCCACATTCATCAGGACTGCAATCTACCTGCTTAACTGCAATTCCTTTCAGATGTTTTTCCTGTATGTCAGTTAAGAGCATCTTACTCTTGTTTTCATTCTTTCCAATATAAATCAATCTACATGAGTGGTGCTGGTTTTCGAGCCAAGCCATATTTTCATGGCAGAGTTTTCATGCGAGGAATAGGAAGCTGAAGGAACTTACTTGTTTTGATTAGTATGGATGGATCTGCTAGAGCAATGTTTATTTTATTTTTTATTTTCTTGCTTTGAGCATTTCCACAGATGAATGAAAAAGGCAACAATCATTCCTGCCTGGATGGCACAGTTTAAGACATGCTGGCACCATCAAAATTCTCTGAGTATTTGTGAAGGCACAGCTATAGTGTATATCAAATGAAATTTATAGTATTTTGCGTGTACAATGTTTATTTACACATTCTGTATGTATACATAGTCTGAATTTTAACTTGTAACATTTCCTTATTTTTGACAAATCAGACTACACAACTTATTCAATCATTATTACTTACCAGACTTTGAACAACCCTACTTTCTCCCTAGTGTTCCCCATCTTCGTCATAATACTTTATGCTCAGAGATCCTGATCCTTCTTGCAGTAGATCCCCATACAAAGTATCTAGGGACTGTTTGTGACTTGAAGTTTCAATGGACAAATTTTTCTGTCTATCATTCAAAAAAGAGGTAATTATATTTAATACAGGTACCCTTCAGGGTATTTCCCAATAGAGTAGAGATCCCTCAGGGATGTAGCTGCTTGTCATATATGTACAGGAATATATTGCTTGAAACCATCTTTGAATCTTTGGTAGGAACAACTTAGATTTTGCTTCTTATAAAAGGTATAAACCAGAGAAATAGCCCATAGAATGAAGGCTGGTATAGATATTTGCTACTTTACAAACAACCCACTGAAAGACTTTTACATGGGTACAGCACAACTAAATGGATTCAAGTTTCTGTGTTTTGCAAATGTCACAGCACATGCAGGAGGTATGAGCTGGGGAAAATCATAGTGGTCAGCAGAGAAACAACTCCTTCATTTCCCAAATTTGAAATCATTCCAGCTGGAAAGGGGTAAATAAGAGCAGAGACAGCATGGCAGTGGAGACAGAAGGGTAGTGGTTTGGAGGAGGAATCTACAGAAATCCTATGACTGACTGACTAATGTTACCTTTACTACTGGTGCCAAGATGATGTAAGCTGAAACGACAGAAAGAAGATTCCATTATTATTATATGTATCCTTTTTCCACAGCTGCAGCTGGATGAGAGCCCAGGAGCCCAGAGAGGCTCCCTTCCTCAGAATAACAACATAACAAGAACATCTGCTGTAGCTATGAAGGTCAGAAAAGTAAGGTCTGCAGCGGGATGTACCACAGATGACACCTCTCTTTGGACAGATAGGCCCCTGTACTCAAATCCAATAATGGCATGTGATGCTTCTTGTAAGCCTCAGAGGAGAGGAGCAGGTGTGATATCTCAGTTTCATAACAACTAAGTTGTCTTCAGGCCTTCTCTGCAGGGCCAGGAGGAGTGTGATGGGGACCGACTATGCCTGGAGTCCCCTCTTTGCTACTTGTTAAGATTCCCAACAGACACGGTAGCTGGTCACAGCAGCCAGAGTATGTGCATGGGATTGATACAGAAATACCTAGAAATCCCTTTCAAATCAGATATGGGCAAAGTTGAGCAGCCAGGCTAGCTGCACCAAATTCAGCAAGCAAGAAAACACAGAAAATAAGTCTGCTTTAGTGCTGTTTTTTAGCGACTCCAAGCAAGGCTGCATTTGGAAATGCTGCATGGGAAAATCTAACTGAAAGGCAACCTTGTGTTCTCATTGTCATGGCTTGCAGCTCCTCCTATGACCCCTCAGCTCTCAGTTTGAAGCCAGTTCTCCAAGGATCATGGTCCAGTCTAAGTCAATCTGTTCTCTAATAGTTTCTTTGGCATTCATCACAGGACATGAACATGAAGAGCATCTGTCTAGAGATCAGTATGACTGGAGGAGCAGCTGTGCAGTTCCACTGCCTATGTGCTTAATGACCTCCTATGAGGGTTCATGGCTCAAAATGGTAAAGATTTTAGAGCGTGGGCGTTAGAAAAGCTATTAAAAGAGCTACTAGTGTTGGATAAATAGTGTCACTTACATATCTGTGGTCACTTTCAGCAAAAAGTTATTTCAATACTTGTGTCTTGAAATTGATTAAACTGACTAAATATAAAAATAGATTCCATTACACTGATTCACAGAAACCCTTTGCTGTTACACACTGTGTGCAGATGGGAGCACGAGCACTTCCAACAGAAAAGCTATGAGCCATGGTTAAGTCCCATTGCCTCTGTGCAGAAAAGGGTTAATTCCTTTTCACCTTTTGCACTTGACTTATGTTCTGAAAAGCGCTTCTTTTATGTACCATTGTTGATCAGTCCATCAATGTCTACCAGGACCCAGCACTAGGTACTGACTAATCTGGCTGCTTCAGGTGGCAAGGTGATTGGGTATCCAATCAGATTTTGCCTCTCATGTTACATATCTGGCCTGGAGCAATAATGGCTAAAAATGTTACCATTAATTAATACTGAGCCAGATGGTTGGTCTATTTGATATAATTGGAGTTCTCAGGCCGGCTTGTGGTAGACTATTGGTCACATTACGAAAAACAAACAAATCCATAAACACGTGGTGATATCATCCTTGTTGGAAACCACAGTAGAGATGCCAAAGGCAAAATAGCTGGGAGTGTTGAAATATTCTCTCATCACTGCATAAGATGTAGGCAGTCTGTGGGGTTAATATAAGAATGATTATGCTTTTCTCTGAACAGAAGATAGAGGGAGAAATACAAGCCTGTCAGCTCAATACTGTTTGTCAGCATGAAATTTCCTATTAGAAGAAAACAACAAATTAATCTCTAATTTTTTAAAAGGCAAGAGCCTTTTGGTATTGCCAAGCCATCTGCTCTAGTCCCCTGCTACAACGACTGAGCTGGTAACACACAGCCCTGAGGGTGAGATCCTAATCATTAAAAACACAAGATGTGCCAGGAGCATCTTCAAAAACCTGACTCTTGCTATTCTGTGTATTAACCTTCCCAAGCTATCCAGAGATTTGTTGATCGGCTTCTGCGATCTACTCACCTAGTATAAGTGGGCATGATGCCATGGTAGCAGGTGAACCAGTGGACATGTGGGAAACTACAGAGGACTGTCCTCCCATGCGGGTGTGCTGATTTATGCTTTGTGAAAAATCTTGACATATGATAAAGTAGAAGGTACATCACCCCTACTCCTGCTCTCCTGCTTAAAGCTGGAATGATTCACATCAAAATCTCCAAAGCACAAACGGGGTTTTAATTTTTTTTCTCTCTTTTTATAACAGAGCTTTTACTTTTTAATGTACATGAAAGTTGTAGTTTATTTTTGGTTTTGTTTTGTTTTGTTTTTTTTTTAATCTGAAGAATTCATTAATTTTTACCTTACTATTCATTTGTTCCTAGCATTAAAGTGTTAAGTTAAAAGGAGAAATGTTAACTAGAAATAATTTGGCCAAATCATAGTATTACCAAAAGTAATTTTTAGTGGGGTTTGTTCAGGGTAGAAAGCAAGGTTAGGGAGCAAAGTGACTAAATTTGTTGCAAAAGGGAGAAAGGGAGTGGAAAATCTTGTGTCCTTGAACTAAGTTCAGGAATTCAAAGGAGAAAAGCAGATCTTTGAGGCAGAGCTAGTACACTTAGTTTCTGAAGGCATACTTTACTAATTAGGAATGGTAGGTACCCATATCCATTTTGAAATGCAGGCAGACTAATAGAATTACAAATTTCCACATGGTTTAGTGTCAGTAAAAGGAAACTGCCATGCTGTGTGAGGGACCAAAGGAGAACTGAAGGTATCATTAAAGAACACAAACACGAAAACACGAAAACTTAAAAAAAATAGCAATTGCCTGTGCAACATCCTTAACATGTGCCTAAGTGTCAGAGAAAACATATGAGATCTTAGAGCAGTATTGAACTCTAGTTTTTCCTATTTTTTCCTTACAGCATCAGTAGCATTTTAACAGGTCTTTTGATTTTTTACCATCTTTTGTCTAAAAACACCTGCATCATAAAAGCATTCATTCTTCACACAGGAATATCTATATTTTTATATAAATTACACAGATGTGCATGCATTTGTATCCTAAAATGCATGTAATTATGGCAAAGTTGAAACCAGGTGCAAACTCAAATACTAAAGGATATTGATACAGGCAAGAGCCTGTTTCCTGCAAATTGTATATATTCCTTTGCACTGTATCTCTAAGTTCTACTGAACTGATATTTTTTCACATTGTATCCAGAGATATGTCAGTTGTGCATGTTAAACTAAGGTCTAAAAATTTTTTGTTCTAGGATTATAAACCCTCTAAAAATGTTGTTTTAGAATGGAAAGCATGACATCCCTTATCTATAGCATCACAAATGTGATGCTGTACTGCCCCTATCATCTTGTCAAAAGGTATGTCACATAAATATGTCAGAATACTTGTCATGTTGTGAACACTTGCAAGTGGCAATTGGATCAAATTTGCATAAACATATTAGAGGGAAAAAGTATATGCCTGGGGACCTAAGTAGCACAGAAAGGAAAGAAACCAGTGGTAAGAATAAAATTACACACATTCAGGTTGTCTCTATTTCTCTCATTTCATTTTCAGAAACTCTGGCTGAATAAGCCTTGTCTAGTTGCATACAAATTCTTGGTTGCTATCAATGATTATTTCTGTGAATAAAGGATAAAGTAACTTTTTAATTCTCCCTCTATTTGCAAATCTATAAAGGGGCTCTTAATCCTAATTGTGACTATTGCTCATGAGTAAACAGGAGATTTCCTTAATTATTTTGAAATCGTGGTGTAAAGGCCTTTCATAAATGGTGCTCTAGGAGTATGTAGGGCTTTCCAATTACAAAGACCCCAGTGGATAGATACCTCAAGGACCTTCAGGTAATCATCTTAAAGGGCATAGTGCTACACTTCAGCAACAGCATTGAGCCTTCTCCAGCTGCTTTCCTGAAGGGCTCGCTCAGTCAGACAGCAGCAGATGGCCCAGGACACAGGAAAGGCCTGAGGATGAAGACCTTGATCTAGCAAGGCTCAAAACATTGACAATTTCCTAAGAGAGGCTCCAGAGTTGCTTTTACAAACTATCTGAGAATCCCTACTCTGGTCAGTTTATACATTGGAGCTTCACCCTGCTGATCACAGCCTGCCCAGAGGAAAGCTATGCATTTGAGAACGCAATGTGTTTGAGAATGCCCATGCCCCCATCACACATAATCAAAGTTCAGTAGGCATCTCAATTAAAAATCTGCCCCAATCACTGAGTTCTCTGATAAGAGTCTCAAAGTTGAGAGGTTATAATGTGCACATTTTAAGAAATAGAGAAATAAGGTAGGAAAAATAACAGCAGATGTAGGGTTAAAGAGAAATAGAAAAATATGAAGGAAAATTGCATCCAAAATCCCAAACAGTTTTGCATAAGCATAACTAGTGTAGACCCTTATGGCTTCTCTAGTACTAATTAAAACCTCTTGAAAAATCTATTCACATGTTTTTCTGTACTGTCCAAGCTGACATGTAGCAGTTGGAAACTATTTTAAAAGCAATTTCTTGTTTCTTCTCAGAATGTATAAAGCAAGATATATATGGAGAAACAGAGTTTGTGTTATAAAATACAATGAGTAGATTAAGAGATTTGCAATTTGGAGAGAGACCACTTGGGCTTTAAAAAGCCTCGTTAGCATCTTCCAAGTTCACTGCCCCTGCTGCTGACCTGGAGGGAAAAGAGATTTCAAAGATTGCCAAGTGACATAATTTGTGATACTCACTCACTGGTATTTAAAAATATTTTAACAGATCCAATTACATGGAATAGAAGGATGCCATTACACAGAGTTGCCTACTTTTAAGACAGCAGAGTGCTCTTCCACAAACTAGTGTCATGTTAGATATTATTCTGGGTCGTTAAAGACAGTCTTTTCCCCTCCTCTCCTCCACACCCCTGAACCTCCAATTTTGATGCAGAAGGTCACATATTCACGCTTATATCTTATGAATTTTCTTAGCATCTTAACAATCTGTAGGAAAGAGCTTCTACAAAAGGAAAATACTGTGGGACTGGTGCTGTGAAATATAAAGGCTGTCGAAACATAGGAAGGCAATGAAACCTCAGAAAAGCTTTCAGATTTTAATTCATGTTAAAGTCAGATGTTTCCAGATCAGAGACTGCTTTACTGCAGATCAGATTATATCACTGGCCTGCTCCCTTTTATTAACTGAAGCTGTCTCTGGCTGTGCTGAATGGAAAAGCCTCCCAGTTGCCAGTGGTTAGGAGTTAACAAGACGGCTGAGGAGAGCTCACATGCCTCAGCAGTTTTATTCAAACATTCAATTTTAAAAATGAGATGTTTTACAGAGCATTATGAATTCATCTTTCTCTTTGTTAAGACCTGCATTTACCGCTATCCATGGAGGTGCAGCATCCCTTACCTGAAATTTTTTCACACAAAAGTTCAGTTAAAACACTGTCAAAAAAAAAAAAAAAAAATCATAATCCAGATGTAAATTAATCCCAGATTCCATCTAGATCATTTTTTCCAGTACCCTTTTCCACTCTTCATGTTCTAGAAGCAGCACTAAGGACTTCATGAGGCCAAGAGGGAAGATATGAAGATTACTTCCTTGGTTCTTTTATGTTTTGATTTAGAGAAAGATGTTTTCTGAAATTCTATACATGCATACACACAGAAATATATATACAAAAGAAATCTATCTGGTGATGTTCTGAGATTAAAACTTATTTTCCAAATCACTTCTTTCCCTTTCAATTTAGTATCAAGCAGATTTGAAATTGAGACTACTACAATGGAGCATAAATGACGGAGAAAGGGTTATGCTATTATCTGTTATGCGCCACTTGAGATTTAAGCAAAAGTACACTTTTTTGAACAGGTTTTTTTTTACCACATAATCTCATTTTTTTCTGGCCAGTTACTAGGGGAAGTTCACTATTTTTGAAGGGAAAACACTTATTACCTCAGGTTAGAAACACGAGAATAGTTACAAAGAACTAGAGAAACAGATTAAAGTTTTAGCAGTAAAAGAATATTTTCATATTTTAATAAATGGTATGAAAAGCAAAGATAATAAAACAAATGGGTTTTATTTAAGTTTTTACTCGATTTCAGCTGCCTGGATTTACTTCAGACATTTTTTGTACATAGAGAATAATTTATCACAGTTTTTTTTTTATGAAAGGTATGTGTAACAGTAGAATATAACAGATTTATGATGGCTAAAGTGAGTGTTAGTATCCAAACACAGAGACTGAATTTACCTGGTGGTGCCAAACTTTCTGCTGATATTTCAGGCACAGCAGGTATACCTCTGAATAGCTTGTAGCCCAAGGTTAAATCCATGGTGGAGAAGATACATCTCAAATCATCTGTGGCTGTTGATAAGTCCATGCTGCAGCAGGTACACCTTGAAGAATCCATGGCTGTGCATGAGGTCATGCTGAAACACCTCAGAGCATGTGGCTATGGATAAACTCAGGACAGAGCAAGTATATCTCTGGAGGTACTGCAGCCATGGGTAAGACCATGTTGGAGCAGCTTTACTTCTGAAGGGACTATGACAGTGTATAAGGCCATTCTGGAATAGGTATACCTCTGAAGGCGTTGTGGCCCATGGAGGAGGTGCACCTCAAAGAGGCTGTGGCTGTGGATTTCTATGTTGCAGCAGGTATACCATTGAAGCTTGTAGATAAGGCTCCACTTGGAGCAGGTACAACCCTAAGGGACTGCAGTCTGTGAATAAGTCCAAGATGGAGCAGTGTCAAGTGGAGGAGTTCATTGCTATGCTGGACTGGTCCTCACCAAATACAGCATGTGAGTTCAGTGTTCACCATGAAAACAAGAGTGACACAAAATCAGACCTGGCATCCAGTATACACTTTATCTTTTTCAAGTGCTAACAGGTATCATTTGCAAAAAGCTGGACCAAACTTTATTTGGCACCACCTCAACAATGGCAGTCATTTATGCAAAATGCCAGAACAGAAATTGGTCCTTAGTACATTATACCCCCGTTTGCTTTCAGAATTATATAATTCACTGTTCACTGATTATATGACAATAAAATTCATAACCTCAGTGCCATTCTTTCATCCAAACAGAAGAGGTTTTGGAAGCAATTGAAGACAAAATGTAGGCCTGTGATATCTGTGATTATTTCAGATCCAGTGAGGTTCAGACTTGCATGGATTTCTTCTGAGGTTGTAGCACTGCCTATAAATAAGAGGATACATAGTTTTGACCACTTTTTTAATTACAGTAAAAATGGAAAAAAAATGCACTCTATCTTACTTTGTTACTCATTTCCTTTTTTTACAATAATTTTTCAGGGACAATGTATGGGACTAACCAGACTGACCAGAGAAACAGCTGCTATATCACTATAATATTATTGGCCAATTGTAAACACATAAAGCTCATAAAGCTAAATTAATTTATTCTCAGCATTTTATCCTCCTATACCTCAGCTCATCCCAATTAGGAGTGGTGATTTCATAGCTTTTTCAGGAATAATTTTTCAACTTTGGTGAAATTAAGTACTACAAAAAGGTACAGAAATGTAACAGGAGAAAGTATTTGAGTCTTCTGTCTTCTGTAGTATCTACACAATTTATGTATGTCATCACCTCAGTACTTTAGTAGCTACCAGTGATATCACTGAAGGCTTTATAATGAAAGTATGTAATATTATAAACTTGATTTTACAGTTCATTATGTTTGACTAGTTGGGTAAGCATTAGGAAGCCCTTTATCCTGAATTTCTGGGGAGTGTAGCACATTGAAAGTTCTTTTTATTAGAAAGTTTTTCTTCAATGAAACAGGCTCTCTCCAGAGTCCCTCCTTGAGAAAGCTTGTGAAGGCGTGGAGTGAGTGGCTGTGGAACTCACATTTCTCCCAGCATTTCTGAGGACTTGCTTTAGAGACACAAACTGGCATCACCAAGGGGAGGCCCAAGACCACATATGTGTCAGTGAAACATCACCCATGATAAAGGAGGATATAATTAAGGAGTGGAAAACAGCAAATGTTGTACCTATCTCCCAGAAACAGGATCTAAGGAAGAGCAGGGTGATCAGCAACTCAGTCATTAGGATGATTATGAAGCAAATCATGCTGAAACCATTTTCTGGCACGAGAAGGGCACATGCAGGTGGGACTGGAGCAAGCAGTATCAATTTAGCAAGCACAAGTCAGCCTGACTAAGCTGGTGACATGAGTGGCTGCATATATAAGGAGAAAACAGAGACTTAAAGGGAAAAAAACAAACAAAAATCACTGTGAGGGTGTCAGCACCAGAAAATGCTTCCCAGAGAGTTGGTGGAATCTTATCTCTGGAAACAGGACTCAAATGGACACAACCAAGGACAATTTGTAACTGCCCCTGCCTTGAATATAAGGTTGATTTTAGGACAGCCAGAGGACTACGTATTTCTATGATTCTATGGCAAAGTGAACTCTACAATCCCACAAATCTTCCAGTGCATCAGGAAAACAACTGGGACTCCCAGTCTTAAATGCGAGAGAGTACCAGGATACAGTGAATCAAGATGCTTCACAAACTGTTCTGCATACCTCCTTGCTTATTCACCTACCCTTTGCTAGATGGCTCAAATTAACTTGGTGTTTTCCAACCGTTCCATTGGTAATAAGTGAAAACAAGTTATTTTTGAAGACTATTATCTTTTCTTTTTTCTACATCTGGTTTTCCTGACAAAATGACTAGAAAAATACAATAAAAAGTAAAAAATATAAATCAGTTGCATTTAATCTTGGCTGACAATAGCATTGGAATGCAGTCAATGACCTGCTGATATGTGTCTTGGATATATGGTCAGAAAATTAGAATAATAAGAATAAGATGTGTTGATCTTGGATCTGAGCTTGATTTTGTATATTTTTATTTAATTGATTCATAACTAAATGTTGGAGGAATGAGGAAGTAATCTCCCCACCCATGTTCAGGCAGAATCAAATGCAGTGTCCTGCTCTATGTTTTATTTCTTTATACTTCAAACTGTATAGGAAATGATGTTTTTTAATTACTTATTTCACCTTGCAGATAAGTTTCCTTGTCTCTTTTCTTAGAGCTGGTCAGGCATAGACAGGTTTCAAGACCTGAACTATTAAAATAAAAATATAAACCACAAGAAACTGATAATACTTCAAAACTTTGTGTGAGACAAATTATGAAAAAAGACCTGTATGAATACAATTATTTTATTATTTTTCTTTTTTTACATTTTTTTGTATATAAACACTTATCAAGTAGCAAAGGAGCATTCTCCAAGAAATAATAATTTTTCCTAAACCCATCATTTCACTGTTGCCATTTTTAAAGTTGTTGATGAATTCAAATCAACTTTGCCAAATCCTTTCACCTGGGAAAAATGTAGGGATTATTTTATTTTCCTTTTAGTCAAGGCTTTATCATACTCTTATTCCTATTTCCATTCTCTCCATAAGTCTGTTTAAAAGCACCTTTCAGAGCACCCAAGCAGTAACTGAAGTGCCAAGCTTAACTCACACTGTGGCATGGGAATTTTAGACTGTTTTTCAGTGTTCCAGAAGTGTCCAAAAGGAATCTCACTTCCATGTTCAATACTTATTCACTAAGCAGAAGAATCATTATAGGTCTTGTTCTTAATAACAAGGATTTCTTGTTATTAGATTATAGATTATATAGATTATAGATTATATGAAGGATTTCATCTCAAGCAAGAGCTCTTAGGTACTCTCACATTTTAATGAACTAGATTCTGTCTTGGCAGATGGAACATACAGACTTCAGTTCTTTCAGGAATAGGTAGAACTGGCATCTCTAGTCGCTTCCTGCATCATGAGAGAACCTTTGTGAATCCAGCCCTTCGATTCCTCTTCTTCCTTTACAGTAAATTTAATGAATTAGAATACATCTACCCAACTGAATTTAATAATTCTCAAAAGCTCTACCTATAGGAAAGCTTCAATGTCAGAAATGTTTTAATCCTGTGGGATGCAACTAAAATAACTTCTTTGCTAAACATAGCAACTTTTAAAAAGAGCCTTGGAAAACAGATGTGCTAATAGACTTGAATGGAAAATACTATGTACTCAACAATATCCATTCTTTATCTCAGGATAGAAAATAAATGACACCAATCTTCAGAAGTTCCTATTTAAAGATTCATTGTGCTTCTGGTATACGTCAACTATCAGGATGGGAGAGAGGAAAAGTGTAGGTTATCATAAAACAAGCCTTTGGCTAGTGCTTTGTATTTAGAATATCCCTGGTGGGAGAGGTAGAGAATGTGAGATTTCTCCTACTTTCGAGAAAGTCATTATTTTAATTTGAAAAGTCCTCAAGATTTGACAAGATCACTCACTAGGGTTGTGCTTCTAAGATTTTTGGGCTGCCGCAAATGCTTTTTGTTCCACAAAATCCTACACCTACAGATTAAATCAATGTGCACAGTTGGTAGTGATGCTTTTTTAACAGTGGTGAAATAAAATGACTGGTTCTATGACAAAAATATCCTTTTAATTGTCCAGTCTGGGCAATGACCCAAGGTAAAAACAAGCAGGCTACATGGCCCGTTGCCATATCTCTCAAGAAACAACTATGATATTGTTCTTCCATATTGTGCTGGCTAGGTTCCCATTTCTTAATCTGTCTGTAAGGGCTGACATTATTATTTTTCTGTATTTGCTTTTAAAATTGTGGTTTCTAGAGTTTCTCTTTTCATTTATATCTCAACCTCTTTCTAACACTTTTCTGCTTTGCTACTGAATTTTCTCATCTATTCAATTTCCATTTGGTTGGTGGTACTTGTGAGGTTAGTTTAAATCTAACATTAAATTCAAGTTTCCATTCAATTCTTCTCTAACTTCCCCAGAATGGGATCATACCATCAAATACTGAAAAAATGCTGAAAAAATGTTCATTGATTGTACTTTTGGAGAACGAAAGTGGGAAAAAGAATCCCATTCTTCAGGCAAAATGGAAGGGATCAAAAGAAGGCTGACCATAGGTGTCACATATTGGCGAGGTGACATGCAGGCAGTAAGATCAAGAGAAGGAAGAATCTAAAAACTATCATTAAGGCAACACACACTTAGAATATGCTTTTAAGCATAGACAGAATTTTATTGATTTTTTTGTTTCTTTCTGACCCTATCTCGTACTTTTCAGTTGAGTTCTTCACTTCTTGTTTTTTCCACAGGAAACCAACACGTTTTTCTCCCATGAGTTGTCTGATACTTAAAATGAACCCAGTCAATCTAGAAATAACCATCAATCCAGGGTAAACGCATCTCTAACAGCAGTGTACCTGAATAAAGTGATGAATTAAAGGAACCACAGGGGAGACCTGTAACATATTTGGGAGGGCTAGGAGCTGGGTTTACTTTCAAATGGTTTAGATAGCATAATAACCAAGATTGCTAGGCACCAACCTCCGAAGAAAAGTTCCTCCTGAACTGCACCAGCCAGCACCTATCTGGCTAGCAGAGACACAGCCCTCATGCCTGGGCCATGCCCAGGGTGCCATGCATACTTACAGGTTGGCATTACATTTTTAGAAATTTATGAGCTGTGCATCACAATGCCCAACTTGTTTAGCACCTGGCACTTTCATCCTGAAAACTCAATGTACATAAGGACTTTTTTGTCAGAACACTGCAGAATCTCAAATATTGCTGCAAGAGGGATTGAAGAACTGTGTCCATCACCTCAGCATATAGGCTAACACTGAAGTAGCACATTAGCAGGATCACTGAGCCGCAAAAACATACCATCAAAGGGAAGCTGAAGGAATTACATAGGCCTCTTTTTCCTCTACAGTCTCAGAAGCCCTTTCAAGGCACAGGGATAAAGCAAGCACAGGTTCTCTCAGACATACAGATCTCCCTCCTGTGTGTACAGATCAAAGAGAGAACCACATCACCCACAACCACAGTAAAATGTTTTCATCTGTAGCCCTTTGCTGGCAGAAAGTGATCAGAAAGATTGCTTTTCAACAGCAACAGAATCAGAATTTATTGCTATTATCATTTTTAATGGAAGGCAATTGTCCTTGCAGGGTAAAATTTAAAGATAACAAGCTGTAACCATGCATGGCTTTATTAGCATAGTGAGCTGAATTCCTTTCCCCCCTCCAAGCATAAACCCATGCTGGGCCTATGAAATGAAAGCTGTCTTTAATGAAACAAGGAAATGACATGACTGAATGTATGGAGGTGCTTAAAGACCTATGTCTGGTAACTGAAGAAACTCTTGCTGAGAGAAATGGATTGTGAATGTTCATTATAAAAACACTGATTAAGAGATAAAGGACAACAATCTGACCCCAAAACAAATGTTGTTTAAAATCTGTTCCCCATTATCATTTTATCCTCACGTGTATATTTATCTTAAACTGTTGGAGTCATGTCATTTAAAGAGACTCCTCACAGCCTGCTGACCATTTCAGCAAAGGTTATCTCTAACTGGGGTTGCTCTCTAGAAACAGAATTTAAGTACATATTTCTCTATGATTCGGGAAACTACATCTAATTACTGGGAGAATATATATTTCTATCAGTAAATCAGGCATGATTTCACTGTATTTTGTCTGTTCACATAATGTGTTTGAGAGGTTTAGATTGAATATTAGGAAAAATATCTTCACCAAAAGGGTGATCAGGTATGGGAACAGGCTTCCCAGGGAAGTGGTGGAATCACTGTCCCTGGACAAAAAAACATGTAGGCCTTAGGGACATGATTTAGTGGTAGACTTGGCAGTCCTGGAGTAAAGGTTGGACTTTGTGATCTTAAAGGACTTTTCCAACTGAGCTGATTCTATGATTGTATGATTCATTTTCTTCTCACTCGTCTTCCCTAAGGTCTGTCTCAAAAAGTTAGGAACAGTATGTGCAAATATACGAAACAGCTGTATCCAGTTGCTCCATTTACAGAAGAAGAAGGGTGTATCTCTGAAGAAGGGTGTATATTTGGTAGCTGTGTGAGCAAGGGCAGTATTGGATCCCCTTAGTGTAGTGACCCATCCAACCTGGTACATAATTGCCTTTTTAAAAATGTTCAGATTGGTCAAGCTCCTGCTCTTTAATAACTCATTTTGTGATAGTCCCTATCTTTTTGGGCCAGACTTTTTTTCACAGCCTTCCTGATTTTGACAAACTTTATTCTTTCCTTGTTGCTATCTCTTGTCAATCTGCTCTCAGTTTTCACTTAATTTCCTTAAGAATGAGTAAAAATGACTGCATTACCTCTGATGAAATGTTTAGTTAGCTTATTATCCCACCTTTGGTAGTCATCAGTAGCAAATATAAAAGAAAGCAGGTAAGGAATAGTTCTTCGCTCTCCACGGCTTCCCAGATTGCACTTAGAAATTTAAGGCTTTTTGCAGTGGGTTGTGTCCAGGCCATTGACTTTGTTAGCCTGCTCACAGCGTTACCTCCACCTATTCTTTTTCTAGCTATATGTATTTTTAGTCTACAAAACATCCTGTGGCACTACTGGCACAATGCACAAAAAGTTCTTCCTTTTATTTTGATTGTAACAGGTCCATCTGTTAATTTCATTGGATGACTTCCCACTTGGCCACTGTGAGAAATATGACAACTTCACTCATGATATTATGAATCATGATTTTCTTGACATGTACTATGCTCTTAGATGATGATCTCTTTCTACCATGAGGATTCTTGCTCTTTTTGCTTATTACTTTGCATTTCTTCTTGCATGAAGGTTGCTCAGTTCCTCTAGTCTTTCTGTTTCCAGTGGTTTTTTTTCCTTTCTTACTTAACTATATCCTTTTTGAGACAGGAAAGTAGAACTGCATGCAACATGCACGAAAAGACAAAAATGTTTGCTGTGTTTGTTTGTATATTTTCTTTTATTTTTTTTTTTTTTAATGTATCTGGACTTTCTATACGGCATTTTTTAGCACTGACATTTTCCTGAAAATTAGTTGTTACCAAACGTATTTTTTTCTATGGTTTATATTGCTTCGTATTCATGAACACTGCAATTCAACAGATTAAAACTAAATATTTTCAATAGTCAGATGAAAATTTGATGCCTTGTGCTTCCTAGCAGAAAGGCAAATGAGATTCCTCCCCCTCCACACCCCCGACTTATTATTTTTGGAGACTTTTTTTGTTTTTTATAGGAAAAAAATACTTACGCTAACATAACTTGCTAAGTAAAATGTCCCTTTGGCAGCCATCCCAGAACAGCAACTATAAACACATGTTTAGGTTTTAAGCAGTGTTATACAGTAGATAATTTATCATTTCCCTGTTATAGCCATTTCACTTCAAGTCATTAGTTAGAGCTGTACAAATAAATCACAACTAACAAAACTTTAACAATCCATATAAAGGAAACGGAACTCTCGTTTTTTCTGTATTTGCAGAGAAAACTTGTGAGGAAAATTTAATAGAGGCGTAAAATGCTTACTTTGCTTTTTACCTTATTAAATTATATTCCTGGATATTTTATTTCATTGGGGAATTTGGACTTTCGATAGCACTAGTCTTACTTCTCTGTTTTCAAGTATACATTCCTTTGTGTTTTGTTTGGCTGTGGAACCCTTTCCTTGCTCTTCTATTCTGTAGGTTAATCAATATATTTCCCCAATTAATTTGAGAGCAGATTATGTTTTTTCAAGGGTGCATATCACATAATTCTAGCAGGTATGCCAACTGATATTTCTTCACCGATAATCAGTGAAGATTTCGAACATAATTTACCTACAATTTGAAGGAGAAATTTAGGCATTTGAATGTGATCCACTGCTGATTGCTGTCTACAGTAATGTATTGGCTCTGTGTGTGCTTCTAGCAATAAGTTTTGACTTTGCCTTAATAACAGTGTTTGTGATTAAGACTTTAAAAGAAAAGAAAAAATGGTATAAAAAAGCCCTCCAGACCTATTTCAGCCATGATCCTCAGGAATAGGATGCTTTTTTATTCTTCAAACTATGCAAATTATACAACTAAATTGGTTCACAAACACTTTGTGACCATGCAGCTTTAAACTTCCCTTTATGCTTCAGGGACGTCTCTCTTCTTGTTCTAGAAAGCAGATCTAAGGGTAAGACTGTGCTTCTCAGTTTTAACCTTTCTAGCAAGTTTGTCAAATAGCTTAGGGAAGTGTTTTTATCCATGCATTTCAAATCAGACCAGGATGGGCTAAAGGAAAAGCCTATCAACCTAAACCCATTAAGACTGCCATGAATGTGTGAGGCAAGGGGAAGGCATGGGGGGTTTGTCTTTCATGGGCCTTCTGTTTGATTCTAATTATATTTAAATTTGAGAGCTTATTATATTTACAGCTGTGACTGTGTTGCTATGACAGCAGCAGCATTGCTGTCGCTTTAACAGGAAAAGGACAACTATTTACATATTCCTTCCTGCAGCTTGAGTTTCATCCCTTTCTTACGCCATTTTCAATTGCAACTTATGCATGAATACATTTGGTTTGTCCCTCAGCTGTTCTTTTTTTCTCTGAAAAATTACTTCAGAGTAGCTTAGGTGCAAGTAGCTGGGCAGGGAGGGCTAGTTTTTTTAACCTTCTATGGATGCAGTTCTCAGATCCTTCGCTTAAATCTTCACCCTTTATTTCCTGGAATACAAACCATGCTGCACATACTGCTTTCAGCCACGCATGTTCCTGGCTCATCACAACACCACAGCTCAAGAGCAAGTGAGCCTCTCTCTTGTTTCTTGGAAAGAGGGGCCCGTCTGCCCGTCTGTCTGTCAAGTGTGTGAACTCCTGCTGTTCCCCAGAGTGCCAGCAGAAAGCAAATCTCATTGCTCCTGCCATTTCCTAGCCAACACTAGCACAATGGAGAGCATGTAAACAGTTGGCTGGGCTGATTGTTACGATTGAAGCAAATCAAGGGCAGCTTTGCCATGAACAATGAAATCTGCACTCTGTATGCAAATTCCTCCCTGCTTTCACTTCTGTTTCTCATCTGTGCCAGCGTGGTCTTAGCAGGCCTCCTATGAACTACAAAACAAGTTGCGAAACCTTGCAGATTGCTGGTCTTTTATTATAAGCTTTCAGTTTCACTTACTTTGCACAAAACATGCCTGAAAGCAGAACCCGGGCTGCACAGCTGGACTCTTTCAGGCAGCTGTTGTCTTCCCCACCCCATTTTTTTCAGTACTGGGCTTTGTCTCCTTATTTGCAGAGTTATTAAATAAAGTGATAGAAAAAAGAGACAAAAAAAAGGCGTGACCACTTTTTGTGAATTCGTTGGTTCTCCATCTTTTAATTACAGCACGGGCTGGCTGTTAGATTTACCAAACTCATTATGGTTCAGGAATGCCTTATGTTATTTAGGAAATCTCATTATTTTTCTCTTTCTTTCTGAAGTAAGCTTGTGTGTCACTGCTGTGGTCCCAGCACCTGCCTTACCCTTTGCTAAGTCTGCATGCCAGCTGCTGAATTTAAGTTTGTGCTCTCCTCACTGATGTGAGGTTCAAGGAGCCAGTTCCCTGTCTTTCAGTGTTGTACTACACCACTCCACACAGGCTGTTTTGTTTTGTGCTGTGGGAATCATGTCTGTCCTTTATGGGCCTTTGTGCCAAAATAGGGTTATACTGTTAAGTCAGTTATAGATATTTCTCCTTTGTCGGAATATACATTCCCACTCAGCCCATTCCTTTGTGTGGTCAGAATTGCAGTGACTTGTTCTGACTGGTGGTAGTCATTACTAATGGTTATTCAACGAACGCTCACCTTTATTAGTTTGAGTTGCAAAGAAATGTTTTAATTTCATTTCTAGAGACTTCACCTCCTGTTGGAAAATGCTTTCAAAACTTTTTGTACACATGAACCATAACTCACAGTTGTCCTCAAGAGGTACCACACCTGGCAACATGTCTGGTTGCTATCAACCTGCATTCACGGCATTGCTTGGCTTGCACTAATAACCCCCACTTTGCAGACACACTGTATTGCATGTTACAAAACATGACATGAATCCAACACAGCACCTATGAATGCTGAAGAAGGGAAAGGGGGAAGGAGAGGTGGTCATCACAGGATAATAAATGCTTTCTTGTTTAGGTTGCTGACTGTTTAGGTTGAAGAACTGTTGAGCTTCATGCTACTTGGTTTCCTTGACACATTGAGGTTCCATCCAGAGAATCTGGGTTTTTTTTTCCCAAATTTTCTGGAATTGGCATGATAGGAGTGAAGAACTGAATCAGATGTCTTCAAATTAAGACTTCTTCAGGATTTGAAAACAAGGTCTTTGGGTTAGTCTACAAGGTACAGAAAGATGGTCTATCTAGTGCTTGCTTTCTTCAGGAGTGACTATTGTGTGAATAGAATAGAAGCATGGTCCATACAAAAATGTAACAGAACAGTGAATTGAAGGGAAGAAAAGCAGATAGGCAGAAAACCCCACCTAGCAGGGACTGTAGGAAGGTAGCAGAAAATAAGGAATATAAATTGAGACATCAATTTGACAGATAGATGACTTGGTGGATAAAAATTGGGTGGATGGCCACATGCAGAGAGTTGTGATCAACAGCTCAATGTCCACTTGGACAACAGTAACGTGTGGCGTCCCTCAGGGGTCAGTATTGGGACCGATCTTATACAACATCTTTGCCAGCTACGTGGGCAGTGGGATTGAATGTACCCTCAGCAAGTTTGCTGATGGCACCAAGCTGTGTGGTTTGATTAATACTCTGGAGGGAAGGGGTGCAATTCAGAGAGACCTTGACAAGCCTGAGAAATGGGCCAATACCAACCTCATGATGTTCAACAAAGCCAAGTGTAAGGTCCTACAACTGGGTCAGGGCAATCCCAGGCACAGCTACAGGCTGGGCAAAGAAGAGATTCAGAACAGCCCTGCGGAGAAGGACTTGGGGGTGTTGGTCGATGAGAAAATGAGCATGAGCTGGCTTCAGAGTGCGCTCGCAGCCCAGAAAGCCAACTGTATCCTGGGCTGCATCAAAAAGAGCGTAACCAGCAGGTCGAAGGAGGTGATCCTGCCCCTCTACTCTGCTCTCATGAGACCTCACCTGGAGTATTGTGTGCAGTTCTGGTGTCCTCAACATAAAAAGGACATGGAACTGTTGGAACAAGTCCAGAGGAGGGCCACAAGGAGGATCAGGGGACTGGAGCACCTCCCATATGAAGACAGGCTGAGAAAGTTGGGGCTGTTCAGCCTGGAGAAGAGAAGGCTGCGTGGAGACCTCATAGCAGCCTTCCAGTATCTGAAGGGGGGCTATAGGGATGCTGGGGAGGGACTCTTCTCTAGGGACTGTAGTGACAGGACAAGGGGTAACGGGTTCAAACTTAAACAGGTAAAGTTTAGATTGGATATAAGGAAGAAGTTCTTTACTGTGAGGGTGGTGAGGCACTGGAATGGGTTGCCCAGGGAGGTTGTGAATGCTCCATCCCTGGCAGTGTTCAAGGCCAGGTTGGATGAAACCTTGGGTGAGATGGTTTATTGTGAGGTGTTCCTGCCCATGGTAGGGGGGTTGGAACTAGATGATCTCAAGGTCCTTTCCAACCCTAACTATTCAATGATTGTATGGACATAAACATTATCTCAGTGATGAACAATATCCTATCTAATGATTCTGTATAAGCACAACTTTCAAACAGTAATGAGTAATCTTGAACAACATCTAAGATAATCCTCTTTAATGATATTTTGCTTGATATTAAGTTTAACATTTTTTCAAAATTTATGAATATAGGAAATCTTTCAGTCTGTCAATGTTTATATCATTAATGTATTAAGAAATGAGTGACCAATTAGCCTGTAAAAAATGGTTTTTCAAAACCCCCTCTACTTAGCACGGTTTCAGACTTTATATAATATTTAAAAAAAACAAATAAAAGGGAAGCAAATCAAATCCTTTAGTTAGACCCTTCCTGATGACATTCTGCTTTATTTTCCCTTCATTCTCTTTGCCTGTAATCCAGACATTTGATCTTTATAAAATATACTTTCCAACAAAAGAAAATATTGTACATTCTTACCCGCAAAGCATCCAGACTGTTCATTACTTAACTATGAAAGAAAAGTCTCATAAGCTGGATTGTTTAAAGAAGCTGTATTTAACTTTTGATCAGGTTTTGCTCTCCCAAGGCATTTTTAAAAGATTGAAGAAACGTCTTGTTCTGTGTATATTTTATATCCAAATAACAATTTAATTGTAAATAAAGATTATTTTCTCAGGAATTAAGATTAGCATGCTTCAATATGTACTGGAAAAAAAAAATTAAGCCTGTATATCAATTCTTTACAAGGTAACACTTTCTATAAATCAATCCATTAACCACCGTCTTTTGGCTATAGTTTCTGGCAGTACTCTCATAAGTGCAGAAGAGAGGGTGTGTAGAGCATGCAAATAGATAAACAGCTATTACCTGGAGGAAACAGTTTGGCAACAACTGAAGTTTAGATTTTTCTATCAAGTCAGCACTTTAGCAGGGCAATTTAAGTTTGCGACCTCCTGTCAGATAGCTGAGCTGAAGCCAACACCAATTGGCTGCAAAAGTGTACAGATCATTTCTCTTATAATCCATCCTGCTATATTTCTTGGGATGGAATTTTGACATATGTCAGGTATAATTTCCTCTTTTGAAAGAGGGAGAATTTTATTTGATTTCCCCCTTGCCTCCTGTTTTTTTAGAAATAAGAGTTTATACAATTTAGACAAATATTACAGAGTTTTGACTACAATGGCCTATCACTCTGTTTTTTGTTGTTGGGTTTTTTTTTGGTGGATCATTAGGAGCAAATGTATTTTGCTCAAGTTCTTCCTTGCTTTTTACTAAGGGGGTGTTACATTCAGCAATATCTTCGAAAGTGAGACTGGTGCTTGCCCTTATTCAATCTGTTTTATGCAATGGTGTGTTTCAGGACTGAAACGAAGCCTCACTTTTCAATTGAGCTATGCATTAAATTTGACATATTTCAAATGTTTCTTAGCCTGTTTACCAACATGCAGAGCAGTAAAAATATAATCTGTAATGCCCACTTAAGGTTAAATGGATTATAAGTTGGGTAAGTAGAATTATTATGATTTCATTCAGTTAAAATATTATTGAAATTTGAAAATTTAGATGCTAAACAGAGAAAGCTGCCACTAAATTGCAGCTGGCTTAAAACACATCAGCAACTTTCAAAACCAACTAAATAGAAACATTTCTTTCCTAAGAATGTTATTTTTCACTCAGCCCCAATTCAGTCTTTTGAGACCTGTTAGCTAAACACAACAGGTTACCTCGGCACAGTGTACAGTCTTACTTGCATTCAGAATCAGAGTTCTTGCTTTAGAGGGTATTACTTTTTAGTAGGGAACGGCAAAAGCTGTGATGCTGGAAGGGTTATAATAGCTCCATCAGTTAGACTTCTATGGTGTTTATAGATATAGTACTAAGGGAACTGATTGAGTATTTCAGAATGAAAAATTTTGCTTTAGTTTATTGCTTACAAAATAGCTTTGATATATTTACCTGTGTTAAGATTCTCAGCTGGTGTAAGTCAATGTGTTTTCATGGCATTCAGTACAGGAGGAGGATCTAGGTAGTGAAAAGTTCATAAATATTCATCTTGCTTGTGCAACTCAGTTTTGACTAGGTAATAAATCACAGGGTTTCTTTTCTTTCATGAAAATATTGTGTAAGACCTTGAAGACTATGTGTTTCTGAGTACCAAAGTGCATGTTAGAGTGTTAGCAAAAATTGCTAAATACAGCATTATAACTCTTTTTTTCCCCCACAACTCTTGTTCATCTGAAATAAAATCAACCATATTTCAATTCTGAAGAGCAGTCTATGTACAATTTTACAGATATAATCTCTGTATTAATTGAACTTTCAGTATTTTTTAGATTGATTAACCAACTTCTTGTAGTAAGTTTTAGACTTTGGAATATTAACTAATTTTAAATAAATTCAGAGGAAACTGGAAACAATCATTGCGATCTTCTGAATGGACCTCCATGACACTGTATTGCCGTTTGAATAAAAACATATATTTAAAAGGAAAGAATTTTACCTTGGTTTAAAAGCCGCCAATAAAAAAGAGACAATGTCAACTTTTGCCAAGTTGCTTCAGTTGTTGATTAAATTGGCTTATAATCTACTATGTGGATGCGATAAAATGACCTTTATAACTGCCTAATTTTTCACTTAACATGAGTAAAATTCCACCCAAGACAAGTGAATCGAGAATGTAAGCTTTCTTATTAATTTAAAATAAATATCTCCACTTTTATATTCATATATTAATTATCCATGGTAATTATCTGTTTAGAGACTATTCTGTTAATGGAGTTTCATTGATTAACAGTTAAAAGTACGATGTAAATGCTAATTAATCTAGAATTCATATTCTAGAATAAAGGAATATTTTCCATGAGAAATAAAAAAAAAAAAAAAGATACTGATTTGTTGCCTCCAGTAGAAATGTGATCAGAAGCAGCTGTGAGTAGAGACCAGATAGATAGAGGCACAGGCCATGTATCAAGGTAAAACATTAATACACATACAACAAACCGTTCAGGAACTGTTGGACTTTGGAGTCACTGGAAAAATTAACTAGGATCATCTGATTTACCTTTTAGATAATGGGGACATCTTTCCACCCCAAAACACAGACGCAAAGCCTAGTGATGTAGCAGCAAGAACTTCTTACTTGCTTACTAGTGACCAGAGCTGCTTCTAAACCTCAATAATACTTTCAAAGTAGTCAAAATAAATGTTACAACCACATGATGCTGTAGAAGACTCAGGCTTGAATGCTTTTTCACAGCTATTTAGTTATCAACACCCTCTCTTACATAGGATTTTGTGTTGTGCCATGTGATGATCTCTGAAAAGTTGGTGGGGGCTGCTGCAAAGGACAGCATAAGTCACGGGTGGTTCTTAATGGTAGTACAGTGAAGTAAGACTGTCCTGGGAAGGGCAAAAGTTTGGGTGCACATGTGGGTGTCCTGCTGCATCCTCCAGCCTGAAGACGGTGAGTGGGCTGAATACCATTTTATTTCCTAGCACAGAAGTAGTCTTTAAGAACACTTAACAAGAAGACAGTGTGCTCTACAAAGGCTATAGTCTAAAAGACTTTAAAGTCTAAAAATCAAGACCTATGGGATAAACACAGTGAGGACTGCAAGCTAACAGTGAAAGTTGTAGACAGTGATCTCAGCACACTGGGTGCTGTTTCCATTGAAAACATTGCAGGAGCAATGATTTTTGGTGTGTTTGCATGTTACAGATACTGTCTTTAAAATTATTTTAAATGATGTTATGCAAGAGTATCTCCGGGCCACAGAAATCCAAACAATAGTTAGAGAGTTGTTTTTACTTCTAGATAAGAGCCGTACACTAAAGTATACAATAATGTGGTAGAATCATCTGATTGATCATAATTTGCTGATGACTGCTCTTCTGAGATACAGGAGGAGCTAGACAGAAGGAAGAGACTCTCCTAAGATGGCCTGCAAACTTCATGATCAAGGCTCTACTCATCTAATTCAGTGACTCGCAGTCTGATTGTAGCTCAGATAATTTTGGGGGGATTCTGTGAGCTAAAGAAAGTCCTTAAAATGGCATCTCCCCACCTTTTAGTCTCTAAACTGAAAGCTCAGATGCTCTCTTACAGGATGAACCTGAAGTCATGTGCAAACTTGGGCAGATGTTGTCCTACCATGTCTCACCCTTTCGCAGTAGCATTCATAATGACAAAGAAATAGAGGAACTCTGCTGTTCACAAAGTGAGGCCGACCGCAAACCTCTCATGTGAAGGCACAGGATGACTTGTTCTTCCTGACATCTCCCATAAACAGTTGCATCTTGTATTGTCCTTCCCCAAGTAGGTATATCTTGGGAAGAAATGGAGGACAAGCTAGTCCATACACTGTGAAAGAATTCATAGAGCTTATATGAGTTCAGTTTAGTGAAGACTAGTAACATTCTTCAAAAAGGGGGAGAGGGTGATGATTTCTATTCCAGATATATTTTGCCTTTTCTCATTGCGAACTTGCCTCCTCTGGAGACTATTTTATCAGAGTGCTGTAAGCCCCTGCATATTAGGATTAATAATAAAATACTAACATATTTTTAACTATAAAATTGCAAATGCATTTGCACAGAATCTCTTTAGCATGCCTGCTGCAAAAGGAGACCTATGAAATCTTCATAAGTGGTTTATATTACAGATAGGTGGAATCATTCAGTGCTTAATGCTGCTTAATAATAGCACAGCAAACAGTTTTCTAAGAAGGCAAGCTGTGTTGCCAAATATATATGAAGTGTCACCCATCCCACCAAAAATAACCCTTCTGACGATTACAAGATTATACTGCATATAACATGCACATGCGCACACACATACTGTACTCATTCCCTCATCTATGTCTCCCTTACAGACCCTCACATGGAGCAACCAACAAAGCATAACACTCATCTTTTAAATTAGTAAGAACATCAGCCTCAATGAGTTACCATTTTCCCTCCATAACTTTATGTACCTGTCTGAGTGTGGTAAAAAAAACGATGAGCAGTGAAGGATGGAGCATTCTGACATTTTTATTACTTATTGCTTTAGTGACATTACAACGTTACAGTGAGGAAGAGAAACTGGAGAGAATGGGAGGTAATGAACTAAGAGGGGATGCTGTCATGACATGTGCCACTCCGTACCATCACATTCTCATCCAGCCAGACATTGTATCTCATTCAACACTTTCTATATTGTACTTTATAGAAATATGCTAGAAACGAGGCAATAATTTACAGGAAAAATTTTACGTAACCTTAGAGTGTGCTTTTGTTGCTGCTCATTTGTCAGCGTTAGCTGTGCTTGTTAATGATTGTGTGTAGCACACGAGATTGCTCCTGCTTCCTGTCTGGAAGTGTATGACTTTCCAGTCAGGAAAGGGGTAAGAAGAAACCACTGGGATTTCAAATTTATGTTGGATTAGTCAGAAGATTATTAGACAGGTGACCAAAACCTGAGTAATCTAAGAACATTTTTAAAAATTTTGTTTTGTTTTGTTTGTTTGTTTCTTTTTACTTTTCCCTGAGAAGGGATTTATTAACTCCAAGACAGCATTTTTAGGTATTCTGACTGTTATGACCCTCAGCGGCTCGAATGGGAAATTTCACTGTGTTCTCTCATCAGATAAGTATTTGAAGACCAGCTGCAAAAAGGACACAACTAGATTCCTATCTAATTCAGTATGCCAGGCACCAACCAGAAATGATTTTGCCAAGCCTTATCTTTGAAGCAGACAGTCACATTCCTGACCTATGACAGAAGGAGCAATGTCTCCCTAATCACTGCTTTGTTATTTAAGTATTTTGATTTAAGCAAATGTAGAAAAGGCAAGCCCAGACAGTTTGTTTATTTTGCCAGAATGTCTTACATAATTGTTTGCACCCATTTTTTTCCCAATGACCAAATGAGAGAACATTTGAGATGTCCACATGAGAGAGCTCTTGAAGTCTTCATCCATCCCTAATGCACAACAGAGCCACAGTCTGCAGGGTGATGCTCTCCAACTCGCTTCGAAGCGGCTGCAGGACAGAGTCATTCCTCTGCTTTCAAACTGGGAAAATTTATTGCTCTGTACAAGAGCAGAGAGCAGTCTCTTTTCAAAATGAACTTCCCAGGAAATGTTTGTTCTTCAGGATTCTTGCTCTTCGTGACTTACTTTTGTGGTTATCTTTATTATTTTTACAGACAAAAACTCTTCTGATTTGGGATCAGCCAGTACTGACTTTTTAACAGAAAGACAAAATTACTTTTACATAAACAATGAGGTGTGTGAATTTCTTGGAAGAATCTGTATTTTATGGATCTAAGCTACCTGATGATTTCACACTGATATTAATTAATTCAATGAGTTTAATTTATTATGCTTTTCATTTATTTCCCTTTAATTTAGGCTGAGTTCATCCCAATGCAGTGTATCTGTACAAGGCTCAGGAATTGTTTAATATCCTTTACACCTTTAAAACTGAATACTGCTTTTGTTAAACCTTCTTTATAATGGATATATTTACATCAGATTATGACTTCACTGCTGTGAAGAGGCATTACGTTCCCATTGGTAACAATTAACTTATCTTTATCCATGCACTGTTATGAAGTGCTACTAGTATGTTATTCAGGGAAATATCTTGACATGTGCCATCAATGTATCCAGAAAATACAGTGTACTAAACAAGTTTGAGTTCCAGCATTTCTGAACTTTTGTAATTATGTTCTGCTTCTCTTGTAGAGGAAGAAGAAAAAATAAACAAATAAACAGGTTGATATTGGTCAGGGTGGAATGATTTAGAATATCTATAGTTGGACAAGCTTTGAGAACAATTTTTCATTCATCAAAACAATGTACAATTACAACTCAAGCATCTTTAAACATTTTTGGTAACAGTGTTCATAGATCTAGCTCACCTCAGTCAAAGTACTAGTTGAAAGGTTTCTTTTTGAAACACATATTTTGAGTCTGCATTATGAAATAAAATAAAGAACAGCCTGACTCCCTTTCTGGTTAATATATATGTTCTACACTGAGAATTGGGATCCCTGATGGGTCACAAAGTACTTGGATTTGGAGTCATTACTAAGCATGTAAAACTCTGAAGGATTTAATAGGCATTATACTAATATCAGTCTATATTTACCCCCCATTATCTTCCCTCTAGCAAACCACACAAAATTGTTTCTTTCACAACGCTGTAGCTGCTCTCTGTATCCTTCTCAGCTAATGAAACTTTATATTGCTTTCCAGGAGCTGGAAGTATGTGTATTTGTCCTATGCATGCAGCTTTGCACCATTGTTTGTCTCATCTATGTGTGATTTGCTAGAGTGGACCTTCTGCTGTGGGTTATAATCTGAACCTGGGAGAAGTAAAGGAGAAAAGCTCAGCTCAGGCTGTTCCTGTTTTATTTGCATATGCTTCTGCCCAGTAGGACTTTAGTCCGTGTTCTTAATAGATGAGTATTGGAGCACTATAAAATATCCTATATACTAAAGAAACTGTAGAAGATATAGAACATCAGGCATAGGAGAAAAACAAACCTAAGGGGAAAGGTTGTTTGTAGTTTTACTTGCTTTACTGCTATATCCCTAACTAAAAACTTGGCAAATATTTCCATTCTTGTTTTCAAAATTCCAGAAGCAAAATCTCATGTGATTCTTCATAATGAACTGTTTAAAACGCCTTGTGAAATATAGTACAGTGTAAATACTATACTAGATGCAGACAAATGGAATTGTTCCCACTGAACTGTGCATTGATTATCAAATGATAAATTCATGGCTGTTTATCAGCAGGGAGAAAACATTGGACCTCTATTCATTTTCTGCAGAATTTTTCAGCAGTCTTCAGTGAAATACAAAAGACCACTGTAGTTCCACAAAGGCCTTATGTCTAGCCATCATTGAATTAGAAAAATGTTTCATTGTTAAAAATTAGCTAACATTATTGCCATGGTTTCATGATCATCTCCATGTATCTGAAAAGTCTTTGCTAACGGGAACCTATGATGGAGAGATAAAGTCCTGTGCTCATTTGATTTTTCGTCCTTTCTGCTGCCATGTGGTCTGGCCTAACCAATAATAAAATAATTGATTTTAGATTACTTTGCAGTGGCTTAAGAAGCTGTAATTAATCTCCTTACAGTATTGTTAAATGCAAATCCCATAAAGCTGTCTAATATGCTTATGAGACCAAAACACCAGGCCAGTGGCTTAAGATCTGAACAATGCTGACTAGCATGCCATTTTGTTTAGCTTTTACTGATGAGTTTACAGACAGGAGTGGTGAGATAGTGAATACTGAATTCTGTGGTCTTACTATAGTATCTTCCACAAAAGTTACCAAACATAAATACAACAGGGAGAAATTTTAATTTTTGCTGGTGCTCAAGATTTTGTGCTTGATATAGAGTAGCCAGCTGAAGATGCTGTGTGTTTGTCCTGTCCTAGTGTCATATCAGCAGATTCAAAGGATTTACACTGAAAAACAAGGTCTTCCAGTTACTATTGATGTTGAAAGCTCTGCAGATATCTCTGATTATATAGAAGCCAATTAATTTTAATCTGGAGGTGGAAAGAAAGAAGGCAAATGCAGCCTTTCTCTTACTTGCTAGTTTTCAAGACAGTAACAGGTAAAGAAAATTAGGTTGCCAACCTAATTTGATGACCTAATATAAGTTTTTACCAAAGGCAAAAAATTTTAAAAATCCTTAGCTTGAGAAACATAAGACATGCTATGTGTTTATTAGCTACTGAAATATTTGCCTTTATATCATAAAGATTGCATAGAGTATGTAAAATTTACATGTATACATTTTTTATATCCTAAGCTTTCTAGAAGAGAACCTTTAAATAGCATCAGTTACAAAATAAAGGGAAAGATCTGACAGGAACACAGAGCAGTCTTAATGTTGAATATAGATTTGGCTCCTTCAAGTGTGGATTAATGTGAACTTGAAATGAAATAAACAGAACAGCTTCAGAAGTTTAGAGCTGAAGGGAAGTCATCCATCGCAGTGGAGGAATGTTTGATCTGATGTACAGTAGTTTAGCTCACAAACTTCATTGCTAAAAACATTTATCTCTGCACTCACTGCAAATTCTAATAAAAAGAAGACATGTCCTGAAGAAATTCAATATGCCAAGTAATTGTGCGTATCAATCTTATAGAATGTGTAAAAAATAGACACAGTGGACATATACATACATTCTGTTTCTGTCTGTGCTTGAAGAGAATAAAACAAAGTCCCGTAACAACTTTTTCATAGAAATCTCAGCTATTTAACAAGCTCTTATATGATTGTCCATTTTTAAGAAGATGTTTAAATGTTTTCTTCCTGAACTCTATGTTAATTGGAAACTGATTGTCCATGGGAACTTTTTTGTCTCTCCTTCACCTTGTTTTACACACTCTAGTCTTATTAACTGATTAAGATTCTTATTCTTGTTGCATATTGTGGTTTCCACTGTATACAGACATATATTGAGAAATATAGTCTGCCCAAAGGGCCTATCTTCCAAAAATATTAAGGAAGCAGTAGTTCTGAAATAACCTGAGGTGACTGGTTATGTTCAGCCTTCTGATCTAAATTATTTTTTAATTCATAGTTAAAAATGTCATCCACAAAGAATCTTCAATAACAGATCTGATCATTTTATCAACTTGTCTTTTTTCTTCCTTTTCAGAAATTTTAATGTATAATGTGTGAACAGTGTATTTTCCTTCTACGCAACAAAAAAGAAGTCATTTCAACACTCTCAGGATAGAATTAAAAATGTTTTTGGAGAGCAGTTATTATTTCTGTGATACTTCAAGGTTAATTTCTGCAACTTTAAAAGAAATTACACTTGGACAATGTTGCATCTTGACCTCTAATGCACCTGTAAAATGTGATGGCCTAAAGAGGACACAGAACTTTAATAAATACATAAGTTACAGTATCAACATACACTTAAATTTGGGGTATGTGCCTTTCTTCTCGAGAATATATATATGAGACATAGAAGCACAGAAATAAGTATTTTTTTTTTTTATACAGCACAAACCTAAAGAGTGATAAAATGTGAAGAATAGACAGTTAGATAATCCTGTACTACTGGATAAGGTTCATCCTAATAACTTGTCACTTTCATTGTTTCATAACGAATGTTTATAGAAATGATTTAGGTTCCACAAATTTAATACAGATATTTGGTTTGGTTTTGTGTTGATTTTAATGGTTTTGTTTGTTTTATTGTGGCTATAGACATGGTCTTCTCAGATGGGAAAACATTTATGCCAAGATCACCTTTATTGTAGAGTAAAATTTGCCTTGATAAAAGACATAGCTTTTCACTTTCTTGATTTTTTCTTGTTTTGATGTCTTCAGACCTCATGGAAATGGAGCAAACTTTGACCCCTTCCCTTTTCATGAGTCACAGTGTTAAGTCTCCTCATTCAACAGGTGGCCCTAGAAATCCCTGGGGAGCAGTCATAAATGCAGAGACGTGATTTTTTTATGTGTATGCATTGTATATGATAACCGTAATGCTTAGCTATAGTCTAAGTAAGCTAAAGGATTACTAATATAGTCTAAGTAATATAGTCTAAGTAATCTAAAGCTACAGTCTAATTATCTAAGTAGAATAAAGACCTAAACAGAGAAGATGATAGACCATGTTTATTAAAAATATGCACGGTGAATAAGGGACCGTATTGACCATCTTGTTTGGAAGATATTTGGGTAGCTGAAGTCCTTGTAGATGTTTCTTCTTGCAGATACATTTCTCTTTTTATCAGTCCTATTTACATATCTTGGTGCAGTTAGTAACTAGCTCATTTAGTGTTTGTCTCTACCTTTGTTAGGAAATTTTTCCATATTCTTTCCCCATAAAATAGGCTTTCAGAATACTCAGACTATAATTTCCTACTCTACATTTTTAGTAACATAGGCATATGTCTTCTATTGAAAAGAACAATCTATTATACTCTCTTGGAGAACGTGATAAGTTTCAAAGGTAGATACCAAAACCAGATTTTTTTTTCTCTTTAATAAAATATTTTCTAGCTGGAGAGCCGCTTCTTTTCAGCACAAATCTTCCAACCAGCTGTCACCTGTAAACACATTTAAGAACATTACCACCTTAAAGCTTGTCAGTTCAATTTTGCACACATCTTCTTCACTTGCTGTCTTATGAAAGTCTTCTTACTCTTCCTACTCTTGTAGGTCAGATCCTAGATCAACATGCCAAAAAAAGTATTACAGCTACCAGAAGGTAAAACTCCAAACGGTTTTAATTTAAAATTTTATCTAGTAATGCCAAAGTATCACCACACCGTAAACAGCTACAGTATACACAGTTTAATGTAGTCTACCCATGCATCAATCAGTGGTAGTGTCAATCAAATCAAAGAACATTTATGCCTAGGAAGGAAGGGATGAAAGCAGTGATGGCTGCAGGGGCTCACGTATGTATACAAGCTCTCATTGGTGTACAGTCAGATGCCTCTAACAAACTTTCTGGAAAACCACAAGATTAACTGTTATCACTAGTGGTTTATTCCTTGGTGTTGCTTAGGAGAGAAAAATGGGGTTTATTAGGGCTATTATATTAGGACTAATGGAGGTGTCACTGTTAGAGAGTTTGTACTGGAGTTTATGACAGAATTCCTAAATCTGGACATTTTGATACATACTACTGTAGCAAATATTATACCTAGTTAATTAAATTTGCAATACTGTATGAAACATCTTTTACAAAGGCTTACATAGAAAAAATAAGACTTTAAAGTCTTTTGTCAGTGACAAAAAGTATCTTCAACTGTCCTAAATACAGAACCAGGTGCTATGCCAATAAACAAATGCAGAATTAACATCATAAATTAAGACTGCTATTAGAGTACTCACAAAGAGTACAGCACTCTATGACCTTTGTCAAATCCCATTTTGTTGTCAATGCACGCTTCATAATTCATGCAAGAATTAGTGAAATCCTACCAAGCGTGGCAGTATCTCACATCATGACTGTCTGAAGGCCTTGCCTGAAAATTTAATCTTAAAAACTCCCATGTCTTAGCAATATAGAAAGGTTGAACATTAGTAATTTCAAAAGCTGTAGTATTAGCAGATGCAAAAAGCAAATAATGAAGTATGGTAAGTAGTTGAAATGGAGACAGGTGTCTGTTGCCTAAGTTTATTCTGTAACCTGAATCTTTCAATAGCAGAAAATGGAAATGAGAATACCATCACATTTGGTTTGGGGCTTAACAACAGTAACACTGCTGGACTGCATAAAACAAAAAATCCCACTTAAGTCATTGTGTCATGTCTCAGTTTGGATTGGTCAGTCACTATAAATACAACAGCAGCTCTAACTCCACACATAATAATTTTTCCTAATTACTTAAATATTAAAAAGGTAAGCTGCAAAAGTCATTTTGAGTAGTTTAACACCATAATAGGAAATACAAAACCACTGCTAGAAATCTATTATCTTTTTGTCATACTGCTTTCAGTGTGTATCTCAAGAAGCTAGCGTATGAATTGTGTGTCTGGAGCCAGAAATAGTTCCTCAAGATGAAAAACATCAACAGGTGACTCAGGTGTGTCTTTTTCCTGATGATCCCAGCTGTGACGGTCCTATCGCTTGGTGAAGGTTTGGCTTCTGTATTAAGGAAAGATGGAAACTGTGACAGAGCTTCTTAAGAAATATGACTGATGGAAAAGACAGCATAAGCATAAAGAAACTTCCTTGTTACTCAAGAGAGGGAGAATAATCCTTCCCTACAGAAAGAGTTTATATATCAGCTCCATGGAAGTTACAGAACTTCAAATAAACAATAAGTGACAGGAAAAGCAGAGGGTTCACCACTGTGGAGAGACATGTACAGTGGAGGAACTAGCTTCAAACCAACTCCTGTAAGAATGGGAAACTAAAAAATTGGTCATGACAACAGCTGAACTGAACTGAAAAATCATTGGACTGATCTTTTAATGTATGTTCAAGTGCTTAGAAAATCCCTGAGCACTCCTGCAACCAAATAAGTAAATATGTATTGGAGTGGATGGATTTCAGGCCTGCGCTTTATTCAGTCATCTGCATGACAAACAAATGCCTCCTCTTACATTGCTGATCACCATTTGTTGAAGACATGTTTGTCAAAGAAACTGAGCTCCATTCAGGAAAGTAATTTATTGCTCAAATCTGAATATGACTCAGTGTATTCACAATGGCCTTGACAAAGATACAGTCTCATGTGCGTGTTTGCATACCGGATCAGTGGAAGTGTCTTATCAAAAAGATAAACCCCTAATGGCAATGGCAATGAATAACTTGACAACAGTAGGACAAACTTATGTCAATATGGTTCATTGTCTGCAAGGATAATCAGACCGTCCATTATAGTTCATATCTTAATATACAACTTAAGTCAACAAAAAAGGAGTTCTGCTAGTTAAAGACACATTAATATTTGCACATTTCAGGCTTTTGTTTACTATACCATAAACGAAATATACTGGGATTTGGCTAAAGCATGGTTTCACCTCTGTAGTCAACAGGCCAATATGAAAACAATAATCATGGTTTCAGTAGAAGTAGCATGCTAGTATCTTAAAGTTCACAGGATATAAATCCTCTATCGCATTCTCTTTCTGATAGCAAGATAAACAGTTTAATGTCCCTCTCCTTTTGAAACAGTCTTCTGCTTAACAAGGTACCAGCCATGTTGTTTTATAGTCTAACCAACTAACATGGATTATTAAGCCAAGAGCAATTTTTTTTCAGACAGTATTTAGATTCAAAGTATGCTGACTGTTTTAACAGAAACTTTATGATTGCTTGAAATTTATTTTCCCAGCTCTACTAGTACCATCATGATTTTGTTCTTCTCTTTCTACAAATTCTGACTTGTACCATGTAGACATAGCTCATTTGGAGCTAGCTAAGAGTAGCTCTTAATACAGCTGCCTAGCACAGTGAGGTCACCCTGTGTGAGTGGTGACAGCTGCATCCAAATATTTGAAGGTTCTCATTACTTTCAAAATTAGCCCAAAAAGCAGAAGGATTTCATGTACATCTTGATAAAGAGCAGGCAACATTTCAGATCTCCCTCCACAGATTGCATAGCTGTCAGGACATCACTGCTGCAATAGGCGCTTCACTACCTCTTACTGTAATTTTCTAAGAGAAATCAATCATGACAGGAGCAAAGGCCTACTAAATAGAGGATCAGGAAGGGGTCTGGTTATGCTCCTTTATACAGAAACTACAGATAGCATCTCCTTAAATTTAGTGTCTACACAAAGCAGTGTTTAACGTTTTTACTAAGGTTATCAGAGGTTTGCTTATGAGAGAAATTGAGAGCTCTTGTAGCAAAAGCTTAATCAAGAAAGCTAGCAGGCATGAGAAATCAATTTCTGTTAGAAACTTTCTGTCCTTTGACAAGATAAACAGACTGTGGAATCAAAAAAGAGAAAAGGTTTGCGAAGAATGGAAGTTTTACAGACTTCTGAGAAGGCTAACAAATTCAGTATGGGGTCACGCTTTCTGTACTGCCTTTCCTCCTTCCATGGTGATAAAAATAACATATCTTAGCATGTGTAATCTGTAGCATTCATACTGATACACACCTAATGTGAGGGCACTTATCTGAAGAGACCATTTATCTTGACCTTCTCAAGCTGTTAGCAGCAGTGTCAGCTACAGCTAGTGTCAACTACAGCCTGTGTCAGATTTGAGACCTGCAGGCTGCTTGAAGAGCTACCATGTTGTAGTAGGCTTCTGATAAATTCCCCCAGCAAAAGCTTCTGAAACAAATGCCATATTATTGATGTTATCAGTATTGTCTGAACAAGTATTTTTGTGTTCTAGGGTGGCGGATTTTTTTCTGGTGTTCCTCAGATTCCAATTTCTTATTCAAGTATTCCAACAATTATTTTATATTAAATCCTCATGAGTTTTATGAGGTTTTGATGTTCTGAGCCACAGATTTTTGAAACTTCTGCATTAGTAGAGCTGTAATTTTCCTTTTCACGTCTATGAGGATGGTTCCTGTGGTCCTGTAGAGGCTGAAATAGTCTTCATTAGAAAGGTATTGTCTTTTCCTCACATTACATAGTCCTGTAAATGCACACAATAAATTGTTTAGCTTGGCCCTAATATTGAAATCCTAATTCCATTTTCAACCACAAGAAGAAAAAGAGCACTTCCTTATGAAGAAATCGACTACTAGTCAGGTGTGATTCCTCATTACCTGTCATAAACCATGCTTTTGCAAACTTAAACCCATTAGCTTAATGACAAGAAGACCTGTGCAATTACATGAAACCTGCAGGTAAGGTTGGGAATGAGAGATACAGTTATAGCACTTTCAGTGAAGGTTATAAATAGCCCAAACTTTCTCCACAGTCTAATGGTTAGACCACAGCCTACCCCATAAAAAAAAAAAAAAAAAAAAAAAAAAAGGTTTTAAAAGGGGTTGAACAGTTTTATAAAAACATTCTACTATTCATTATTCATTGGAATGCTTTAGAATAAGGTATGTTAATAGCATGAAGGAAAGAAACAAGATGTGATTTTATGGTCCATATTATAACTGGTAGCAGACAAGATCATTTCCATTATTTTTCTGGCCTTAAAATCTCATGAACCTGTGGGTCACTCTTATATCTGTGCAGCACTTTAATTTGCTACATTGTGGTAGACTGACCCTAATTTATAGTCAACCTTAATTTTGGTGGAAAATCAGACATGTATCATCATTTTCTTAATCTTAGCCATATCAGCTATCTTTTATCTTTCATTTTAGTCTGCTTTATGGAAAATTTACTGATACGTATAAGTTGTATGAAACCTTTTTCAGAATTAATGCTTTAGAAAACCAATTAATATTGTATTAATCCATATTAATTATTCTAATCACAAATTCTATGTATTACCAGCTAATGCTCAAATGTGAATATGACAGATTATCTTTTGATCTTAAGGGATTCAGGACATTTAGAACACCTCTTGGTGATTTGAGCATATATTCCAGCATTTGAAAACCTCCTCTACTGTGTTTTTGCTTGCCCTTACATTTAATTTTGAGACTAAAATTCTAAACCTTAAAAATTTACCTTATTGAAAGAAAAGCATTAGAGTCCACACTTAGGGTGAAACAAAATATTAGCTTCCAATGCTTATTTGAAAGATCCACATTTTCATCTCGCCTAATCAGTGCTCACATGGTTCCAACTTTCAAAAATCACGCTTCATTATTTAGATACAGAAACCTTTACAGAGTGGTAAAGACACAGCTACCATTCAAGGCACACCCAGGTTCCACCTCCAGCACTTCCTTTTGTCTTTGAGACAATAAGCTTTGGGCAAATATTTATTACTTGCTATATGTTGTGTAGCTGTCAAATAGTCTGCTGCGGGACTCTTGTCTTGATGGTCATGTCTCTTTCTGCATGCCTTGTTTCCGCCCTCTTTCTAACTTCACCATGTTTTATGATAACTTCCTAGTCTCTACTAGAGCTGCAAGGAACCAGATGACTGCTCAACCCTGTTACTGCTTTCCTTTTTACCTCTTTGTCCCACTGTCTTACAACAAGCCACATAAAGTCATGTCAGTATTGATCTTGGCCCTGTCTGTTCAGATGGAGCCCTTGCTGCCTAACACTCTCTAGATGTTTCCTATTTCAGTCTCCAAAACTGCCGAAAGTCTAATGCCAACTCTCTACGATATCTGTTATGCTGAATTTTGGGCCATAGTTTTGCAAAGGAACTTGATTGTTAGACCAAGACTGGAGCGTTTGTAGAGTGTTCTTAGCTTGTTGGATCTTTTGATGATGACATTTCAAATTGCCACTCTCTGGCTGTTCCTGTTTCCTGCTTGTTATTCTACTGGAGTGGGCTGTTTGGAGTCCACCCAAGAACTGTGATAAGGTACCTGAAAATGTGTTTTGCAAGGAAATACATAACTGACATGCTCTGCTGAGACAACTAGTTATTTTACAGCGCAGCAAATAGTTAAACATCAAGATGTCTTACCTTGGGCACCTACAAAGCAACAGACAACCGACTTGGGTGAAAGCAAAAATTAAAAGATAGAAAGCAAAAGCATATGTGAAGGTAAAGAAGTATCGTGTCCTAGAAACTAGACAATACTTGGTCAGGATACTTTTTCCGTGAAGCAAAAACCTCTTACTGCCCTTCAGAGAAATAAGTATAGCACTTGTGAAAATGAGACAGATCAAAGCAAAACCTGTGCAGGCACTGACTCATGTGGGCAAATGGGAGCAAGACCCAAACTGCACAAGCAGTGGAGAAAGATGCCAACAGGTTAGGAAGCTTCAGGGAAGCTGAGTGAGGCCATGTCTCCTCTTCCTTTCCTGCTCCTCTCTCCTGGAACCCCCCCCATCTCTTCTTCAGGAATACAGGGTCTGTGTTTCCATCTCAGTCCCTGTTCCCAAATCTTTCTCCCCATTGGCATGATAGGTCACCCTTAACACCAATGTTTCAAGTCCAAGTATCCCTACTCTCAAGTTCCCAAGAATTGGCAGATAGCTAGAAGAGGTCCTGCCCCTATTGAGGGAGAGACCATGAATCTTGGGCCAAGGCCAGGGAAGACAGCCAGAAAGGAGTTTGGGAGGAAGAGCTATTGTTGCTGGGAAATGCCTCCTTCCTCTCTTTCCATTCCTCCCTCTTGTCTTTGGCAACAGCAACAGGAACCCTTATTGCAAAGATGAGGTGGGGATTTGCTGATTGTCCTGGAAAGGCACATTTTTCTTTCCTCAGGCATAGTAAGAGCAGGCAGTTTGCCATCCCTTGTTGGCTGCAACTTTATTTGCATCCTGCCTCACTCTGGGATTTCATGAAGTTGTATATCTACCTTGTATTATTCTCTGTAGCCTGTCCACATGTCACAGTATTTCATGTTTATTCTCTCTTGGGATAATGCCTTGTCAATGACCTTGAATTCCCAGAGATGTCTCTGTGCCCTGTTATCCATGTTATTGGAATCCCAGTGTAGTTTCTGCAAAGTAAAAAGAAAGCGGGATCAGGAAGCCTTTGCATTTCCTGTAAACCATCAGGAAAGCACACATGCATAGTAGCAGTGACAAGCTTGCATGAACTATTCGTACATATATTTTGAGGTACTGATGATATATTGACATTTGTTCTTGAAGTTGTAGGATATAATGACAGTGGAAATGCAAAATTTTCTTTACAACTCCTGCAATAAATTGTCGATGTTTCTCAATGCCATGTTACTTTTGACAACCTCTGGAGTGCTCTTGACCCCTTCTCTGAAGAAACCCTGGCCTACAACATGACTTTAAGGACATGAGGAGTTGTTATCACCAGCTTTTCATGGCATAGTCCTTTCTCTTTGAACTAGTTGTGACTTTTCTCTGTCTTTGAGTGACCATCTGTGATTATACCTTGCATCTCCTAATGGAGAAGGGATCTCCTAATGGGCAAGGAATCAATCCTTTCTTTACCTTTTCAGTCCCTTTCCTTCACTTCTTCATCCTGCCTAGTCAGAGTTAGTGTGATTTAATTAAATTTCCTTACATGACAGCTCCAAAGTAAAAAAAAAAACAAAACATATTGTAACAAGGGTAGTTTGTTTTAAGTCTCTGACCAAAGAATGAGACTTAATGGCATGGATGAGGAAAATAAATTTGACTCGATCTTCTTCAAGATCCTAGACTCCCAACTGTACTGAAGGAGGAAGATATAACCTTGCTTATCAAGTTGAGACATGGAGATTTCCATGGTGGTGAAAGTTGGAAGCTGGTGACCTCTTGCACCAGGGAGGATAGCTCCTGCACCACTTGCAGATTGGCAGTGATGAATAAGAGCTCTCACCACATGGTAGAACCAGGAGGAAGTGGCAAGTGACAGTGGTGTCTTTACCACAGGGGAGAGAATTCCCCAGCTGCTTACCTTGTTGTTGGGGGACATTTGCTTCTTGCTGGGGAACGGGTTTGGGACATAGTGGGAAAACTGCCAAGGTTTGTCCAGTCCTGAGACAACAGCAGAACCTGGCTACTTTTTCATGTGTGCACCAGTGATGGTCCTGGAGAAGACCTGGAACATACCAAGCATGACTACCTGGCTCTGGAGGTCATTGTCAGGAGTATGGCAGCTTCAAACTCCCCTTTTCTTAAATGAAATTTTGGCAACTTCTTTTCAGCTGCCATTTTTTGTTAAATTCTCTAAAAATCTAAAAATCTCTAAAAATAATGTAGTAAGTATGGACACAGCCTTATATTTAGTATATCTGAGGGCTTTCATTCTTTACATTGTACAAATGTGATAACTATGTACTTAAGGATCATTCATGGTTTTCCAGAGTTAATAGCTATAAGCAATTTACCATTAAAATCTCTATTAACTTTTTAATCAATTTTCCAAAACTTTCACTTTTCTTAATGAAAGTTTTAGCATCTCCATCTTTCTGAAAGTTAACTTACTTTTTAGTAAACTTAAGCAAAATCTCAGCTGCTTTTAAGTTGCATCATATGGTTTACCATTCTTTTATTTTAACACTGATCTTCAGAAACATGAAGAAGGAAGAAAAATGGAAGAAAAATGGAAAAAACGGAACAGAGAAATACAATCTCATGTGAGATGTAGGATCTGCATCTTCTACTGAAACAGTGGGAGATTCTGCTTCTGAGTGTGCTTGTAAGTAACCTTAACATACCTTTAAAAGAGCTTACTGTAATGCTATTACCATCTTGATATTCACTGACAGTCAAAAAGTCTAGATGAAGCAGGAGTTCATAAGAAGACCCATTCTGTTCAAAATATTTCTAACATTTAACAACTAATGAAATGTATACGCATCCTTGACATGATCAGAATATATCCACTCTACAAAGACAGAAAGGTGTGGGATACTATAAGTACTGAAATGCATTAGCAATGGAGCTTTAAATTTCTCTCACTGAGAAACAGAGCTAGGGGTAAGGCAGATCTTTGCATGCTACAGTTGTTATTATCGATATGGCAACAGGCTGATGTAGTGATTGACGAACAATAGCAATTACAATTTCCATATGATGCCATACGTATGACAGCTAGTCCTATGCTAGCTCAAGACAATACAAAAATAAAATTAAAAACAAAAGAAGAAAGAAAGTATACTTACTGGGTTTAGATCTTCTCCAACAAATTTAGCTGAAATGGTATTACCAAAGGTCAAACTTTAACAAAAGAAAGGGAAATAACATTTTTACCTTCTACTATGAAAAAATATTATTTGATGATGTTCCAGCACTTCTTTTAAACACTAGAAATTTCAGTGTCGTTTAATTTGCTTTTCTATGCGTTCAAATTAAAAAGTGAAGCCTTCTGGAGAAAAAAAAAAAAAAAAAAGACAGATAAGGCCTTAATTCTGTGGTTTTGCACTGAGCAGACTTGACAATCTGGGCTCCTACAAGAAAAGCCGGCATATTTTCGACATTTTGACTCTGCACAGGTATATGCAGTTTCTAAGTTTTGCCAAGGCATCGTATTGCCTGACGGCACATAGTTCTATAGCTAAGATTCATAGGAAGTGACAAAAGTAATAAAGATATGATGTAAAGGTATTTTATCATCCATCTGCTTTCCGTCTGGAAATCTTAGTTACAGGTAATGACTTTGACCGTATCATCTTAAACCAAGCTCAAGAAAAAGTCCAGTTTCTGACAGTGAATTTTTAAAATGTTGGTCTCCTTTCTCGTAAGTAAATGAGTTTAAAAACTGGGAGCCAAAACCGAAACAGAAAACAAGAAAGAAGGAGGTATCTTCAGGAGTAACATTTGATTTTGTTAAAAAAAAAAAAAAAATTTTTAATGATTCTGCAAAATAGCAATGAATAGTATTTTAAAGGCTTTTTTTCAGATGCTGTGCCCATTTGTTTTCCTTAATAAATATATTTTTCAACAAAAAGCTCTCAAACAATGCTTTGAAATGCAATTTATTTTTTCTCTTTAATAACTGAATTCTAAAATGCTTCCATTCACCTTTTCCTTTCCCCACCTTTTTTTCCAGCTGTGCTGTGTGGCATGGTCTGCAGAGAAGTTGTGGCACATTTCTTCTGCCTGAAGCCTGTCAAAACAGCAGTGAGAAGTTCAACCATAACCTCACACCAGGCAGTCCTGCTAGCAGCAGAGACACTGAAACTACTGAGGAAATTAAATGCTCAGAAGCTGTGATTGGCATCTAGAGGGAACATATTTTCAAAAGTAATGAAAAGCACTGTTCAAAAGTGTCCTAATAACATCTCAACTTTCATGCTACTTTAAGAAAAAAAAATAAAAATATTACTTATATTTCTGTATGAGCAAGATTACTTATAAGGTCTTTCTCCAGCATACACATGTGCATATTTAACTACCTGAATATCGGCTGAATTCAGATTGACACTGGCTCATGAACATGTTAATTTAGGCCTTAAGGGTTGCAGGGTCCAGAGCTGCATTTTGAACTTAGCAATTTATGTGTGAACAAAAGCTGGGGAAGTGTGAAAGTTACAAGAGTACCACTATTATTGCTTAAGGCATTTGATCCAATGCTAACATTTATCTTGCCAGAATTTCCAGTATTTAGTTTTTTGTTTACATCTTCAATCAAAACTTAAGTCAAAATATGATACTGCAGTACTCTTATTTGCACTGATTTGTTTTAAAAGGTTTCACTTAGATATTTCATGGTTGAAAATAAAAATTACAAAATGAAAAAAATGCATTTCTCATACAAAATTTATTTCTCTGAAATAGACCTCATTAAACATCAGAGTAGTAAATGCGTTTGTGTTGCAGTTTTTATAATGGTCATGATGAATTTCTTATCTAGAATTTCACAGAGATGTGAAATTTATGTATACAACACACAAAAATGATAAAATATCTATGGGTATAGTAGAATAGAAAGAAATTATTTTCAAATAAGTCACTATTATTTTTCAGACAATGGAACAATTTAGAAAAAAGAAGGCTTTACACTCATAAGGGACTAATAAATCAAAGGGAAGACTCCCATTTCCTCTGGCATGCTACTTTTCTACTCATTCTTTACAAGTCCCACAATCTAAACTTTTATTGAGGACACATCTGAGCTCCTGACTCATGTCCAGATAAACTGTGAAATGCCTACGTTGTCAAAAGAATTGAAAGATTGTTCAGGCTGAGAAGCATTAGTTATATACCTGTAAAATATATATTTAATTGAAAACACACAGCATGGCTGTTACAATAAGACTTACTGGACAAAATTATTACCAATCTTCTCCTGACGTGGGAGCTGGTATAAAACAATTACCCATAGGTCTTGCCAAATTCAAATGGAAATCACCTAATCACCTTTTCAAGATATAACTTTTGGAAACACATCTCCCTAAGTGCTAGGAAAGGTCTCACTCCTTCCAGTTGCTAACTCAGCCAGTTTGTTTGCTCACACAGTTAATATTGCCTCTGCAATGGGAGAAAAAAAAAAAAGGAAAAAATAGAATTTTAAAACAAATATTGTAAAGAAGCAAAACCATATCTAAAATCTCAAAATGTGATTACTTGGAGACTTTACTGACCTGCAACAGCAGTTAGGAGTAAAAGAAATGACTTCTTGTATATTTATTTTTGCTAAAGATATTGCACAAAGTCATCAAAACAATGAGAATTGTTAATTTGCTTTAGTGTTTCTCAATCATGCCATAAATTGTAAAGGGGTTGGAGCACCTCCAATACAAAGACAGGCCAAGAAAGCTGAGGCTGTTCAGCCTGGAGAAGAAAAAGAAAGCTGCATTGAGACCTCATGAATAATAAGGAAGTGGTTGGATGATTGATATTGGAAGAGTAGTTTTTTAAAACTGCTTTCATAAAGATGAAAGGCTCACCTCCTCTTGGTCATCTTACTCTTCCAAGCTGAAGAAACCATGAGTATGAAAGAGATGAGACTGATATTATTTTTTTTTTATTAAAGAGTTTGGCTCCTATCCTACAGGCTCACAGAGACTTCAGTACTAAATTAAACTTAATTGTTTAGAAAACTGAGTCTTGTAAAGGCACTGATATGTAATTTACCTGTTCCAGCCGATAATGCTTCACTAGAGCAGAGTTTTGACTATGTGGCCAGATAGGAAAACAGCATCAGATGCTATGTCTGTAACAGTGAGATAAATCTCATTCACCTTAGACATCTACGGGAACACCTACACCAGTATTTTAGTTCAGATCATTAGTGCTCTCCTGCTTATCTGGAGCAATCTCAGAGCATGCAAATGGCCTTCTTAAGCTAAAACAAAAGTTTATTCCAGGAATGCACCTAACACACTACACATCCTACTGGTAGACCTGCTAATGTTTGTTCTGGGCCATCAGACTAGGTTCAAGGCAAAGTGAAATTCTTCAGGCACACACAGAGCACATATCAGTTCCGCAGCATCATGTGTTTCTCTTCACAAGTCTTCTCCTACTGTACCATACTACTTTCTAACATACTATTCATATTCTATTATACCTGTACTACATACCCCTACATTGTGGAAATCGTTCTAGGTTTCCTTTATAGGCAGTGGAAAGAAAACAGGTTTAGGCTGAAATTCATAGGAGTCATTTCAGGTGTGCACCTGGAGGGGTGAAGAGGTAGGACTGCTCTAAAAAGGAGATCTAGCCAGCTACTTAATTTGGTTAGATAAATTCATCTTTGGCAGCTGAAATGGGACACAGTCAATTAAATTACTATCTCTGAGGGTTTAGCTTCATAAACTAATAGGGTGTTCCATAGGAGTATGTGGCAGCCTAGGGTACAGAAGCTAGTTCTAATAGAGTGTGGCTTTTAAACCTCGAATTTTTCAGAAAGATTCCTTCAGGTTCAATTATGACAGCCATTAAAGAAAGAACAGTTGTATTTTATGAAGTTTAACTCTACAGTGAGAGGAAAATTTTTGGCAGAAGTTATCTTTTGCCAAAGTAAAAATTGGCTTATATAGGAGAGCTGTACTATTCTACTGTTACTTCATATTTCCATAATGGACGTTATAAAGCGTTATACTTCAGGTGTAGTATATTAAATATCTTCCCATATTTAAGAAACAACTAATTAATTTTTAAAGACACTACAATAGGAATGAAGCTACCATGCAAATCTCAAAACTAGGAATGCGCAGAAGTTAAGGAATCACTTCCTAACCATTCTCTCACATGCAAATATTTTGTTTCTACTGACAATGACATATCCTGCCATATCATAGAAAGCTTCATTCTGCTTTCAACAGATAAGGATGTGCACCATATACCACATTAAAATCCCTTACTGCTTAAAGCTGAACTTTAATTACCTCTTTAGAACAGTTGTTAAAGATTCAGAATTGATAGGCATGCACAAATGAAGTTCATAGTGGGCATGTAAGGAAAATAAAATATAACAGTATAAAATATAATTTAATAAAATAGGGACTGTAATAACTTTAATGAAGGCATAATGAACTCCCTCTCTATCCTTTTTGTCAGTGATAAAAATATAGTGTCAGTGAAAATGTAATTTTAAAAAAGAATCATGGTTTTACCTGTGTAATTAACAGCTTACTAATGGTGTATTCTGAAATAATGTAGTTCTACAGATATATAAAAAATAGCCAAGTGATATTTCCAAAGCCATATGAAACTAAGGGATGCGGCTAACTTCTATGAAAAAGAAGTGCCTAATACTATTTTTGGCACTTTCTTGCTATCCTGCATTTAATATTTTCCATAGAGGTCATGAAATAAATCTGGTGATGAATTGTAATATTAGCAATATTTCTTCCTGTAATAATCAATTGGGTAACTTACAGCAAAATAACCACTGAACAACAAAGTCATTCCCATGTAAAGTTAGTTGTTTCCAAGATAAAATTGCATGTTAAAAATCAGTGCTTCATGTGAACATGAATGTGCCTCATCAAAACCTTCCCCTATTAATCCCAGACAAAGCAGGTTTTTTTCAGTTTTATGCAGCTAAATATTCATGATGAATGTAAGAACACAGATACCTTGACAAGAGGGAAGGGAAATAATCTGCTAAATTTCATCATTCTTGAAAAGTAGAAATGTTGTGGTCAGTTGAAGATTACTAATGAAAATATCTGAACGCTTTAAAGAGCAAGATCGTAACTAGAGATACTGAATATGCTATATGTGTAGCATATACGAGCTATATATGAAAATAGTACTTTGCACACGTCAAGTATATATATGTATTAGACGTAGTCAATCTCTCCTAATAGAAATGTTTTACTGATCTAATTAATATCTTTCAATCTTCAATTGTTCCATTTTATAAAAACATGAACTGATGATTTTATCATTATGTAAGTTATTCTCTGAAAAGAATCTAAAGTGCTCTCCATAATTAGTTCCCTGACAGAATTGAAGGCCACAAAAAAAATTAAACATTGTGACATAGTTAAAATCTGTCGGCAGTAAAGATTTTCCTCATTTTGAGCCTTTGTTGGAACTGATCAATAGCATGACCTCTGCTTTTCCTGTGCATATTATTATAGACATAAATTATATGTATGTATTCTGTAATGAACCTCTCTAACTTTCAGCACTCCTGGTGGTGGAGGTCTTGGTGTCCAGATCAGCTGTAGTCTTACATTTCTCAGCAATGAGACACCTGGAGCGCTCCCAGTTGGACACAACATGGTATAATGCTAGAGTGGTAAAAACTCACTGGGTGCCCAAGTCTGAGCCTAAATGCAGCTCTGGAGCAATGGTCAGATGGTGCTTAGGTGGTGGTTCAGGTGAGGCTGATTAAGCAGGTTCAGTTACCCCAGTCAAAAATTTCCATATGTTCAGGAGAAATTTCTTTGGCTGCTATAGTACAATTAGTAACATGGGTGAACCGGAAAACTCGGAGTTCTGAGCACACTAGTAAGTGCTGGCTGGCTTTATCTAGGATGTCCTCACAGGTTTCTGCACATTGGTCTAGGGTCTCTGTTTTAGTTTAGGCTGGCCGCCTCAACAGTGCCTAAATTGTGTTTTGGAGGTACTTGGCCCTGTCTCTGCTGGCCTGACTCACTGGTCACTCTTACAGGTTTGATCCTAGACCTAAGGTATAGGCAACCTTGTCTCCAGTCCTGTTTCAGACCTGTTTCCTTTTATTCTTGTGGGGGCTTCCTGGCTAGTTCCTCTCTCATTTATCACCCTTTATGGAACCACTGAGAAAGGCTGTGCCTATCACAGCCCTGGCCATGCTCAGGCACTGTGCCCCACTTGAAAGGGAGCAGCTTGCCTTGGTCCCAGCCTTGGCTCCCAGCTCACCTCCCTCATGACACAGCTCACCTCTTGCTCACACAGCAGTGGCAACAGGTACTGAATAAAATACATGAGCCTGCAGTTAGGCACGTATGAAGACCATCATATTCATACAAATATGATCTATTTATACAGATGCAAATTTGACAAGCAAGTTCTACAGCAATTCAAAGGGCTCAAGCCCAAACTGTAAGAAACTCTTTAGTTCTATTTTATATATGTACATCAGATATACAAAATAGGTGGCTTTGAATTTAAGTTTGGATACCACTTTCCACTTCCCTATTTGAAATAACTGTTGCCAAATCTTCTATATGTTCTCATCCACAAATCCCCATTTTAGCCAGAAATATCATCCTTAGTCTATGTCTAAAGAGAGGATATGGATGGCTTCATGGCTCAGATTACACCTTGGCATATGTACTATGTAAATGGAACACGGCTGCATACCAGACTACTTTTTGAACAAAGGCCAATTATTTATCATCATTAAAATTTCTGTTCCGTGATCTGCAGAGTCTATGTAGAAAATTTGTGGATATTATTTAATCGTCTTTCTTGTGCAGATGATATTTCTAAGAGATTGTGGTTTTTTTGCTAGCTGTTAATTTTTTATTTTTTCCTTCAATGTGAGACTTAAATAAAACCTCTGCTGGTTGATGGATGTGATTCTGTGATTTTGCAACCTAAAACCAGGTGCTTTTCAGGTGTTCTGGTTCTAAGTTTGTAACCAGTGCTTGTTCATAATTTAGTTTTCTTAGCACCCCATTCTGAAAACTTGACTGAGTACTATAGATAACCAAGGTCACGGGAGATTTCTCACACGATCCAGTGCACATCTAACATCTAGAAAGTGTGTTTATTTTACCTTGGTATGTATCACAGGCTTTTGCACAACCTTATCTGCTCTGTTCCTTGCAGTGCGGACTATCAGCTATAGCCTACAGTGCTCTAGCATGGGCCTTGAAAATTCACAATGAAGTCCTTGATCTGTCATTGATAAGCTCTTTGACAAATGTATTTAAGATAGTGAACTGCTCAGATACTGTTGCAACTGGGGCTACATAGAAGATAGTTATTTGTTTAATATTTCCTATTATCTTCCCAAGCATACTATTATGAAGCAAGGTAGGCCTTTAAAGCTTTAAAGCAGGGGAAACAGGATCAAAGCAGCACCTTCTACAACCATGTACAAATTTAATAAGTGTACAAATAAATATTTCAAAGGAAATCAACTCATGTTAGAAAATCTCACTTTTAACATTGGTGGAAAAGCTAATTTTTTATTAACACCATTTTTTTCCTTGTTTAATTTCACTGCATGCCATTCCCTGTTTAGGCCTTCAGTCCTCTATCTTGAGGAGGGGGCTTCTCCAGCCAAAGACCTGTAACACAATCACTACAAGTAAAATTTTGGGAATATCCAAATTACTATAAATGTTCCCAGTAAAGCCATTATTTCCAGCATTCTTTTAAGTTTTGCAAGTTCTACAAAGTAAATTGAGGTGTTATTGTAAAACCACCATCTTCATAAATCTGTATCACCTCTTTTTTTCTGAGGAATCCTTGACTACTATTTTACTAATGGATATTACATGACAACGAAGCGATGCTTGCATAGAATCAGGATTTTATAAGGTCATCTGAGCTTGCATTAGTAAAATAATGGTCAGGTTACATTTTAACTGTATTATAATTTATTCAGTTGATCCTTACACAGATTTTCAAAGCACATAGAGTCTAAAGCAAGACATTGCAAGGCTCATCCAGGTAGTTTAAAAATAAATCTTGGGCAATGAACAAGAAATCATGGCATAATACAGCTGCTGGAATCGTTATACTATACAGCAGAGTTCAATTAGCTGTTTTCAGGAAGAAAAATGTCATTGCGTGCAAGACACTGTACAAGTAGAAGAATTACATAAAACAAAAACCCAAACCAAAACAAAAACCAAACAGCAGTCTCTCTCTTTTTTTTTTCCTGAAATCAGTAGAACATCAGCTACCAAAGTGAGCTTCATAGACAGAAATGCACTTTGTGTAAAGGAATCTTTCTGTGATGTATCCTGATTTAACATTGAATTGTTTAAGTAACATCTTTAATAACAATAAGAGTTCAACTTCTCCTGAGGAAAAAAAAAATATCTTCAGCAGATTAGAAGTCCTCTTTCCCTCATTCCACTCTACTCTGAACAGACTCTGTTCAAGTTCAATCTCTTCTAATAGATTTATCAGGCCTCCTGCTGTCAGTGCTTTTTGTAAAAGTTGATGGGCCATTGCTGAAACACCTATATTGCAGAGCCCTCCGCATTGTCTGCTTACATATTTTATCACATCTTCTGCAGGAGAGAGGTACAAGAAGAGGGCACCATGGTACTAGAAAAGGGGACATGTGGGTGACCCGTGGTGAAAAGAATAAGGATGTTGGAGGGCATGTAGTTCTGTAAGCATGGGTGTGGTTACATATGGCTTTTGGGGTTAATTGCAAAAGGGTGAAATTTGTAGCTGTTTACTAAAATTTCCTAAGCATTTAATACTATGGTTTACTTGTTGAATTACTGTTATTGAATTTTAAATGTATAATTAACCAATTGCCAATAATTGTGTGTCATTAATAAATAATAAACATCATTAATCTTAATTTGGTAAACTATATGAACTGAGTATTTTTTTCCAGTGTGATAAACAATCTCTACATTTGTAAAAATTATGAAGTAGGAGAATATGACAGCATTCTTTTAGGTCTTGTTTGATCCAGGACAGGGAGAAAAGCCTAAAAGCTGTTCTAGCATACTCAGACAGTAATGGTCTAAACATCTTGAGAAGTCACCGAAGCACTGCAGCATTACCTAGAATCATTTGGTCTTTATTTATGCTGTTTCTCTGTCCTTTTTTATTCTATAGACCCTTATGACTGCATCTGTTTTGATAGCTATGGAAGATTTGGGAATTTCTTGGGGCAATACTTTTTTCATTTCAGACTGTTTTGTGCTGAAGCTATATAGTAAGACTGGGATTCATAAATCAAGCAAACAGGGTATAACTGGGACAGAAAATAGATAGACATTAATATGTGAAACTAATGGATGAAGGATGAATGACATCAATAAGTATTTATACCTCAGCCTAGTTATGTTGCTAGCACCACATTATAGGCTTTGGCACTGACTGGGATCTGAATGTGTGCTTGGTTTGGCTGCCTGTTTGGGGCTTGCTCTTGCAGGTGCTTATGAATAGGGAAGGGAAAGCCATTTTCAGTTGGGGCAGCTGTCACAGGGTTTCAGCATTTCTGTCTCTGTGACCTGTTGCTGCTTAGCTATAAAGTGTTTCTATGCCATGACATCACTTTCATTTATATTTCTGCACAGATGTAATAATACAAGGGTATTGAGAAAGAAGGTCTTCTGCAAACTTGAGAATTTAAACAGGGAGTATTATTGGGAATCACATAAATATGTTTTTCTTTTTCTGGTTTTAGCCACACTTTGTTATACAGAAGACTTGGAAAGGTCATACAGGTTGTCGTGGTTTAAACCCAGTCAGGTAACTCGGCTTCTTTAAAGAGGAGAATCGAAAAGAATGCAACTCCCACGGGTTGAGATAAGAACAGTTTAGTAACTAAGGTATAACACAGATCACTACAGCTACCACCAGTGATAATAATGATAAAGGAAATAACAAGGGAAGAGAATACATCATCTCACCACCAGCCGACCGATAACTCGCCCCCCCCCAGCCCGACCAAGCTCTGACCGATACCTCCTCCAACCCTGCAGTCTCCCAGCCCTTCCGGCCAACTCCCAGTTGCATCCTGGGCATGACGTGCTGTGGTATGGAATACCTCTTTGGTCAGTTTGGGTCAGGTGTCCTGTCTCTGCTTCCTCCTGGCTTCCCCTCCTCCCTGGCAGAGCATGAGGCTCACAAAGTCCTTGGCCAAACCAAAACATCGCTTGTTATCAGCTCTGTTCCCGAGCTGAAAGTCAAAACACAGCACTGCACCAGCTACCAAGAAGGGGAAAAATGACTGCTACTGCTGAACCCAGGACACAGGTAGACTGAAAACAGGCTTCTTATAAAACACGCTGCACTCAGTTCACTTTGACTTGTACATGTCAAAAATAATTTGGCAAAAATTCATATATGAACACCCTTATTCTTCTTTTTCCTTTTCTGTATCACTGCATCTGTATCTCAACAGCAGAATTCATAAAAACTTGTAACATTAAATAAAGATTTGTTGCTTGAAATAGCATTTATTTTAAAAATTATGGATGTAAAATATGGTTGTAATATGATCAATGAATAGATGTTTAGCTGCCTAAGTGAAGGGGTTTTCTTTAGAAACTTCTTTGGAGCTTAGTGAATTTAGGTGACCCAATAACTTCTTTGGCTAGATTGACTAGATCTCCATGACCACAAGAGAAACTTAGGCACCTAGTACATATGGAGACCTGTACTGTATATACTTCTTGTTAGGGGATTGAATCTGGAGTTAAATCCCCACCCCATACTCTCAGTAAGTACTCCCTAGGAAGATCACAGTTTATTCCCACAAACAACACTGGGGAATCTAATCCAGAATTTAGCCTGGAATTTTTCTTTAGTTGCATTGATAGTGAGCATCAGGTACACAAATTGATGCATTGAACTAAGCAGAGCCCACGTTGCAAGAATCTTTTATTTCCTAACATTTATGTTGCACAAAAGAGCTGATTTGTCCTCTAGTCTTTGTTCACTATCTAATTAGGATTTTGTTTGTTTGTTTGTTTGTTTCAGCAGGTAACATGCCCCCTTTTTGGGTAAATAAACCACCATTGACAGGATTGCTTTGCTGCTGCTTTCTAAAGCTGTTAAAAGGCACATGATCACTAGTCAAACACCACTCAGAAGAAGATCAGAAAGGGGTAATCATGCCCCTCAGTGACACTGTTACTTCAGAGGCTGCCAGGAGAGAAGATTGATGAGAATTTGAGCTTGTGTTAATGTGTTTTCCTTTTTGTGAAGCTTATTGCTGTTCAGAAGTGTCCCAGAAAGTTAAGGACTGTATTTTGGGCTGCCTAATCTTTTGGGGAATATAGGTCAGGCTCAGGTAGGAGCAGGATCTGTGATCTCCCCCTCCAGCTTGCACAGATCAGGAAGCTCAGGATCACAGCAGATAAATAGAAGCTAAGAAGAATATTGACGGAGAGTCAGAAGTGGCAGAAAGGTGTCATACACTGATGTACATGGCAGAAAAATAAACCTGATGGCTGACGTGTTGTCTTATGTTTTCTGAGGATGGTTGGGACACGATGCATACTTGCTGTGAAGTTAAATTGTAAGATTTGTATGGCATTTTCACACTTTTCAAAAAATTATTATTGTTTTTCAAGCACTCAGGAGCATTTTGAAATTATAAGATGTATTTTTAAAAGACCAAGGAGTCAAATATGTTCTTATCTGAATTCTGACTGCATTTGCAGGCTTGCTCAGTGTGTTTCTTGATGGGGTCCTGTTATCTCTGTCAATCTTTGGAGTTGCAGCAATAGCTGGAAGTGTGTAGCAACAGAAGTCTACTTTTACTGTGACTGCTGCCAGAAAGTAGCTGCTGCTTACTCCCATGAGTGACATCCCCAGAAATTCTGCCTACCAATAACACACCACCATACCCAAAATTGGCATTGGTGTGAAAAGAGAGGAAGGGAACAGAAATGGGAGCAAGCTTTATTTGTCCAGATTATTAAGAGACATGATAGACATCTATCTGTGGAAATAGCGTAAAGAAGATCTGCCTTGTTAAGAGTATTTTTGCTTGCTAATTATTTAATTAAAATATTGGCAGTGAAAGCACTAGCTAGGAGGATGTGCAAACGGCACTAGAAATTGACATCTGGAGGGCTGCTCCTGGGGAAAAAGATCATGATTTTCAAACTGGCTCTTCCTTCCTATACGTTATGGGATGATTCCAGAAGCTGAGGAGAAACAACCTTCTGCTCTTTTGAGTCATGGTTTAAGAGCCTTAGGGACTTTAAAATCACAGTGGGAAGCTTTGCTGACAACTCTCACTGTTGCGTGGCTTACTTAGACAAATGTACTGAGTTGGGAGTGCTGGCCAGAAGGAGGTTCCCTGTTGGGGATGAACTCCTTAAAAACTGTGTGGTGTCATAGCACCTGGGGTGAAGTGTTTTCATTGCCTTAACGGAGCTCAGCCAAATAATGTATGACATAAAAATGTGCTTGCTCTCCTGGCTTTTTGGAGGGCTGCCATACATCTGTCAGGTTGTACAGTGATTAATGATCTAGACTAGACTTACTAAGGTGTGGTATCCAGTTATATGTTAATATGCATATTATACAATGATGTACATGGTAGAGGCAAAAAGGCTTGCCATATCACACATTCCTGACGCTTTTCCATGTGTCATTTCAGTGTTGTAGGTTAAGTAAGTACTTGGTGGTACTCAGAACAGTGAAATATTTTACTACTAATAATTGTTGTTTTAAACCGAGTTTGCTGTCCACATGTATGAAAATGCCACTGCTACTTCACAGCAGCATGTTCTGGTGTTTGCATGTTTTTATGTGCATCCATAGAGCTAAGATTTAATGAATATGTTGGATATTCCTTTCTGATATCTAAAACCAGTAAGTCAGTGCATGGTGAGTTTTATTTTTATACCTTTTTTGGGTTCGTAAATTAGAAAAAGTAAATATCCATGAGGGTTGATTTTATGATCTTGTTGACAGTGAATTGAAAGACCTGAGCTTCCACTGGTCTTTCATTTCATAGTATTCCTTTATTCAACAGTTATGTGCTACTGTTGAAAGGATGCTGGTACATTCTGCAATGGGATGGATACATCTGCCTATTGAAACACATTAAATTTCCTTTATGTCTTTTTTTTTTTCCAAATTAAATAATTCTTGCATATTTCTGTCATAAATATACATACCCTGCCATGTCACAAGGTGTCCCTTTTTCTTTCAGTCTTTATAACTTCACAATTTTTTGACCAAATTTTAATTTTCTACTTTAAACTACTTATGATAACAACTCCTGTATTTATTCCTTGTAAATGCATCCAAGCATCCTTTGACTGGGCTTGCAACGTTGCCAAAACATCCAAATGCTTCAATTATTTTAAATCAGAGAATCCTATGAGTTGATTCAAAACACTTCACAGTTCATGAGAAAGCTGACAAAAACTAACACAGCCTCCTTACAAGTTAGCTTAGAGACAATGAAAGAAATTTTTGAATGAACAGGGATATCTCTCTTTTCAACTTGCCCCACACCTAATTATTCTGTAAGAGAAAATAAAACTATTAAGAATTCTGTGAACTAAGGGTATTATTCAAGGTATTAATGTGTTAGGCTATCAGAGTCAGACTGACACAGCTTCATGGAAATAAAAGCATCGTGTTTTGGTGAATCAAGATAACTTTTGAGTGGAGGCTGGATTGAATATTATGACTAGTTTCAGGCATCTGAAACCTTAGAATGAATCTCTGTATGGGGATTTCTTCCTTTCTTACTTTTAGCTACCCCTGCGAGGCATTCTAGCTATGCTAGCTTCTCTCTAAAGTCAGTAGTGAGAAATAGACACCTCAAGATAACAATTTATCACATTAAAGATAAATAAAGATAGGTGTTTAAAGTACATGGAAATAATTGTCCTCTGGAGGTATTTCTTTCATTTCACTATTGAGGAAGTAGCCTGAATGATTTTAATTGAGTTTAGCCTTCTCCCAGAAGACTGCTCCAATTGTCTTCTTTTAGTGGATTGTTCAGCTCCATCCATAACAAAACCCGGTGTAACTGCAAAACACAGCAAGTTCAGAAAGAACTTTAATTTTATCACTGATTTAAATTCAGGCACTAATGTAATAACACAATACTCTATTTTTAATTCACTGTTTCCAAGTCTTGCATTTCATAATATTTGAATGCAGCTTTGCTCTGTCTTAAGTCAAGACTAATAAACTATATATCCCCTGAGCTGATCAGCAGTTTTAAGGATTTTACTGTGTCCCTTATCTTCCTGTTAACCTTCTTTCACATGTTAACTGACTGGCAGCTTTCAAGTTTAGCATTACTATAAAAATTACCTACTATTCCAAGGTAAAACTTTATTAGCTTTACTATGTTATTTGTCCATATTTCTTTCAGGATGCTTATATTATATATTAAAAATGGAAAATACAAAGATGAAACAGCCTTTTATTTTAGATTTCTAAATATGTTTCTGTTAAAAGCCTCTGAATATCAGCAAATCAGGACTTTGTGGTCAAATTGTCTGTTTTTTTTAATTATACAGTTTGGAAAATTTAAACCTCTTTTGACATAAAATCCATTACACCTGTGGAAGACATAGATGATGCATTATTCAGTCCTTCTTACTACAGTTGATATAGGCATTTTCCCCACTGTAAAACTCGTAGATATGCCTACATTAAAATTTCCACAAAATGTAAGTTTGTTTTGTTGGGTGTTTTTTTTTCTGAGTAGCCAACATGTCTTTTTCTTCAGGTGCATTTTCAGAGTAAACCCTGTGAACACACTTTTAACAGTATCATATGTTGAAGGAGTATTTTGGATATTCTGAGAAAAAGCAAATTCCTCTTCTGTAAATCATGCATCTTGTCTTCCATGCATGCAAGAAAAAAAACCCTGATGGAGCTAGAGTCTAGAAACTAGCCTTAGTGTCAGACTTGGCCAGTGGTATATATCTAAATGTTTATAAGTATACCAGCTCACCACAGAGGGAAGTTTTACATGGTTTTTACCTAGCAGCAGTCTGCAGTTTTAAGGTGGATCTTAACATTTATGAACTGTGTCAACAGAATTTACTGCACTTGTTATAACAATTTATACATACATACACATGCAAGCATACTTAAAGACATGTAAAGGTATAGCTGTTAAAAATTTCCCTCAAGCTCAGTGAAATATTCATGTCAAATGTCTCCATTTCTCAGCAGGTGAGGTTTGAGCCTTAAGGAGTGTGGGGACTTGAGCCCATGTACTGTCATCAGCTTTCATCAAGAGTCCTCTGATTATCTCAAGCTTGAGAGTTTGTGATCTCTGAAGGGCTTTTTATTCAGAGGGAGATGGTAGTTGCAGCCATACAGAAAAGCTAAAAGGGCAGCATTTAGGACCACTATTTATAGGGTTGCAAGATGGTTTGCTTTAGTCAACATAAGTTTCCATCCTGGCCATAACCCAAGTCAATAATTAATAGGAATTTTTTAAAACTCCAGTAACAATGATACCATTTTCCACTCAGGCTACAGTCAAGGGAAGAAATATTCTGAGTCTGTCGGAGGATGATTGATCATCCTGGGTTTGCTTTTGATCTTAGCTAGGATCAGGAGATCCTTGTATGATTGGTGCCTCTCTTCTTAGTTGTGTAAGAGTTCCTGATAACAGTCAAGGCACACTCACTGCCCAATTCATTACAAAAAGGTCAAGGTCTGATGGGACCCCACTATAAAAACCCTATATACTTCAGACCCTGCAAATATTTCCTCAAGAGGTTGAGCCAGAGGTGATACTATTTTTTTCTCAGTGTCACTTCATGTGACCAGAAGTAGAAGGGTTTCACTGAAGGGTCTTAAATTTCTGGATTAATTTTTAGGACTTACCTGATAAGGCCTTAGTGTGTAGACTCCTGATACTGCCTGAGATTTCACACTGCTAACGGTTATGGCACAGGATATATAGGAGACCCACTGCCTTCCAAAATGGCAACTGGAGCCGAAGCAGAGTTTCCTAAAATACCTAAAATCCCACTGGACATCATGTTTAGCAACACAGATTGCCCCGTCATAACAGACGATCTTTCCAGGCTGAAGTGTTGCCTCTGTAAAGCTGGTATGAATTTTGTGATGGGGCAGGAAAAGTATGAGGGACTATAACCTTGGAAGCTGCACGGTAACTAGATCTCATAACTTGTTTTAAGTGCTTGAATCCATGATTCCAATTTGTGGCACACATTCTTTTTTAACTACAGAGCAAAAGCACAATGAAGAAATAGTAAACAAAATATGCATCTGAATAAAAGGATTAAAAATGTTCTGTATCACTGGCTTGAGTGGGACTCCACATAGTTTTAGGGTTGGGTCATGTCATTAATAAGGCAGATTCAAACATTTCGTGCAGGGAGTTCATACCCAAGAACATGAGGGTGGGCATATCATGAAAAGCACATGGCTACTCCTGCCCAGATCTTAAGGAGCTTTCTGCTCAGATATGCTACTGTCCCTTGGCTAGAACTGAGAAACATTATCTTGTTCCTTGAGATCTAAAAGTACACTTCTTAAAATTTAAACTGTGTTTAAAGTTGCTGTGAATACCTAAAATCAAAAAAGTCTATTTGCTTACTTACCCATGTCTCCTTTCACATGGATTTATTTTTTGCTTGACTTACTATAAACCTCATTTTTCCTTAGTAAGCTCTTTCTACAAAAAAAGTTTCCAGATGATTTGTTATTTCTTTCTTATTCATTCCCAGATGTGCATATATTGGTGATTACTGTTACGTGCCTGAGTTTCTAGAATACATTACTTATGAATTATAATTTTGTAGTTTTATTGCCTATTATTCCCAGATCAAATTTCTGGCTGCTGTCAGTCGCTGGTGTCATTTGACAGCTTGGATGATTTGAATAGACTTAAAATGTGTCCATGTAGGTAATGTTACTTAGTGTTAAGTAGGTGCTTTAGTGTTCTACAGTGTGTGAACTAACATAGAATCATAGAATAGTTAGGGTTGGAAAGGACCTTAAGATCATCAAGTTCCAACCCCCATGCCATGGGCAGGGACACCTCACACTAAACCATGCCACACAAGGCTCTGTCCAACCTGGCCTTGAACACTGCCAGTGACGAAGCATTCACAACTTCCCTGAGCAACCCATTCCAGTGCCTCACCACCCTCACAATAAAGAACTTCTTCCTTATATCCAATCTAAACTTCACCTGTTGAAGTTTTAACCTGTTATGCCTTGTCCTATCATACAGTCCCTAATGAATAGTCCCTCCCCAGCATCCCTATAGCTCCCCTTCAGATACTGGAAGGCTGCTATGAGGTCTCCATGCAGCCTTCTCTTCTCCAGGCTGAACAGCCTGAAATTTTTCAGCCTATCATGTTTTCTAAGAGGCCCAGAAACTTTCCTAGGATCAAGCAAATGAACAGTAAATACAAATACTACATAAATTACAAATACTAGCATAAATAGAGAAGGCACCATTAAAAATAAAGGTCTGCTTTAAAGATGGGATTGCAAATGTACCTTGCCATTCTGAAAATTCCTTATTACCAATGAGGTTATTGAGTGCTGATTCAAGGTAGTAATGTCTAAAACCCAAGGAAATATCTTTTTTTTTCCACAACTTGTACAAGATCCTGACACAATAGTGAGGTGTGTCATGCATCCTCTGAAAATTAAATAATCCAAAAAATGCCATAGTAAAAAGGTCAGTGGTCCTCTAGGCCTTAATATCATCTTTAACAGTGAAGTTGATACATCGTTATGAATGTCTTGTTCAATATTTGCACTGATCTAGTAAGTCTAGAAGACGTGAGAAGCAGTCTGAAGTCTAACTAAAGTGAACATGAGATAGATGCCAGAGTCTGAATGGAATATGCAACATTCTGCAGTAACATCAAGTATAGAATATCACCTGGGTAAGTTTTTCAAGTTTTTTCTCTTTGTGCCTTATGTTCTCAATTTTTTTTTTTCGATACCCTGAACTCCAGTATATGACAAAATTTAGAAATGGAAAAAAGAAGTGCAGTTACCTGAAAATGTTTCATGAATGCTATTAAGCAGTATTTCTGTTGAAATCATGAGAATGTTTTGTTTATACCTGTAAGTATTTTGATCACTAATTACTCTAGCAGTAGTTTAAAGATGCCAAATAATACTTTAATTGTAGATATATACATATATTCTCTTAAAAGCTGAGAAATCTGGAAGAGCGAGCTAAGGACTAAGCTCGGTTTCATCTAATACTTCCAGTTCTGAATTATAAAACTTACAGTTTTATAAAACATTTCAGGTTTTACTACCCACATTGGTAAATATTGCTCTGTCTTTAGCAGATGCTGTTTATTTTTACCATTGTTCAGTAAGTTTAAATGGATTGTGAATCTTCAAAGGGGAGAGCTCTTGCAGACAGCCTTATTCAGCACCTGCTCAGGAACAGGGCATCAGGTTTAAAAGAATGACCAGTGGTATGGAAAGCGTGACACTTTCCGTATAACTTACGCATTAGCTGTACACCAAATGCTTCCCTCTACCCACTTTCCAGTGTTTGTTCCCTTTTGTGAAAATACAGATTAGTTGCTGTCATATTAATTAAAGTTTGTTTGTTTGTTTTTCCTCAGGAACAATTTTATTACTCAAACATCTTTTTGCACATATGACTAAGCGATTACACCTGTTATCAGTATTAATGAATGCATCTGTTGAGATACTTTTCTAGAGGAGAAACAGAAAAAGACCAACAAGCAAGCTGTGGTAAATTATAGATGGTATATTTCATGCAAAACGGGCACAAATAACAGAATTTTTAATGACATTATCTGCTATTCTTAAATGAAACATTCAGATAAAAAAAATCTACTACTTTTAATCTTCAGATCAGAGTCTAAAAACTGAAGATCAAAATCCTAATAAGCTGTAAAATGCCCACATCAAAAACCAAACCAAAACTGCAAAATGGAAAAAATAAAATCAATTACCAGGTTTAGGCAGAACTTTGTACTTTTTTGCCCGGGAAGAGGATACCAGAAAGTAACACAAAAGAGAAAAAGGACCTAGTTTTTACCATATGAAAGCCACATTTTATGAAGTGCTATGACAGAGACTTTTCCCAGTGAAATTGTTTTGCATGTTTGAAAAAGTTAAATGTTCATCTTTTGGAAATGTTATTTTCTCTGTGCTTTACTTTTGTTTCACTACAATGCAGTGTGAAATAAACTGACAGGTATTTTGCAATTTATTTATTTTTTTTTTTAATAACAGATGGCTTAAGGAAATATCTTGATATACAGGTACGGCAGTGAGACTTTTCCATTATTTCCTTTTCTCCAAAATTTTGCAAATTTTTGCTGCAAAAACTGCACTTTAACACAACGCTTCAACATAATAAATGTTGAAACATTTATTAATTACCTAGACCATGTTAGATTAGTATGTGTAATCAGAAATAAAGTCTTTCTCAGAAAGCACTTTTCAGAATACTTTGCTAAGAAATTGTGTCAAAGAAAGAGTCTGATAAATGAAAAGGCTGCACCACATGCATGGTTATACTAATATTAGTGATTTGTTTAAAAGATATGTAAGTCTATGACCAGGTTCACTAATGGAGATGAATTTTCTTCCTTTTTTTTTGCACAAAAGCAGTATAGTCTGCTTTCCAAAATGTAATGAAGAGCAAGGTATGTGTATGAGAAGAATATAAGTGGAAGATGAAAAAGGCTAACCTATTTAAAATATGTAGAAATTATCTCATCAAAAGTGTTCAAGAGCTCATCTTATGTGATTACCTATCTCCCAGGGATGCTCTGTGATTCCTGAAATGCAGCTTTCAGGTTTATTATGTGGACAATATAGAATGATAGATTCATCATCCTGAGAATGAGAACTGAGGAGATAAATTGAAGATGCTTTGTCATATAGAGATTTTCTCTATTTATGATTTCTGTATGAAAGGATTTTTTTTGGGGGGCAAACTATCCCCTGTATTTAAGGGCTGAACATACCTAAAGCATTTGACCATTCTACCCACAAAGAAGCTTGTTTTCTCTGCAATTTGACATGACATAGTTTCAAATGTCTCAAAGTAACAGAAAATCATATTTGCTTAAGCACCTGCAGTACTATAATTTTTTGTCCTACGATTTTTAATGATACCATATTTGATCCTTCTATCATTTCAGACAAGGAGAAAAAAACCTATACACCAATACAAGCACTGTGTCCTGCAAGGTTGGCCTAAAGGTACCATGATGAAAGCTTATTTGAGTAGCTTCAGACATGACACTTTGTTGTGATTTGGTTGGAGCAGAACCTCAATTTGGTATTGTTTTCTTAATTACAAAGCCAAACCCAGGTTTGGGTTTGGTTTTAGACCTCAACTGATAGAATTAAACCCTTTTTTATTCTGAATCATACATTTCTTCTAACAAACTTCACAGAAGAGTTAAATCTACATTATTTTAAGAGAGACATCCTGACTTTGACATCTCTGATGACATCTTGGTTAAAGATGCTAACTTTTTCACTGAAAGATATGCTTTTCTGCTGAGTTCATGGATAGTTTATCAAGATACATTGAATTATACAAATAATGAAAAAGTTTTTGATTGTAGTTTAAACATACAAACCATTTTTCCTTACCTTGACAAAAAGCCAGACAATCACTGTATTCCAGGTAATTTTTTCACAAGTGTTTATAAGAACTTAAGCTACTTTCAGCTTTGTTACTCCCTTCATGGTGGATCAAGTGAAATCTTTTGTTGCGAGCCTCTGTCAAGAGTAATTGCAGAAGAGAAAGGCCTTTAAACTTCATTTAAAATACTGCATATGCAAGAAACTACATGAAATGAAAACCCTTTCTTTTCTTATGTGTTGCATCTGCATGTCCTTCCCAGTGATTTAATTTCTAGGATTAAGAAAGGAAGATCAAAACTGGTAGCTTTTCAGTGATGAGTATGAGAGTATCAAAGAGAAATATGAAATGACCTGGGTATGGGACGACCTCATCAGATTGAAAGGAAAAACCCACTACTTGAAGTGTAGTGCAGCTCTACTGCTTATCAGATGTCAGTTACCAGCAGGGCAGCATATCCTTGGCTAAATCATAATATTTTCATACAGTCTATTATTTCATTCCATAGTGAACTACAAAGGGAATGGTTCACAGATGATTCAGTGAAGGCTGTCATTTGACAGCTTAGTTTGGTTCCTTTCAAATGAGTGTTTCAATTTAGTTTTCTTACATCCTAATTATTTCTTATGTCTATCATCCTCCCTTGAAATAGATTTTTTTTCTGACAATCATAGCCTAAAATCTCTTCAGTGATCTTATATAAATACAAACACACAAAGGCATAAAAAAAAAAAAATTATCAAGAGGCTAAAATGGACTATGGACAAAATTCTTTGGTTTATATTCCCACATAACCCACATCTCCAGTTATTGAAACTCCCTTAAAAATAACATTCTCTGAAATAGAGATGTGTATAGCCTGTCTTATCGTGTAACCTGTACACCCAGAGTGTTGGGTGGTATGTTAGGCTGGAGAGAATTGGTTATGAGGGCCATATGTATATATACATATATGTATACATAGATTATATGCACAATACATAAAAAATACAATGCGTATGTTGCAATACGTATATTCATTGTGTATATAATATGCATTTACTAATAACAAAGGGCTTAAATATACAAAAAATATATTTGCTGTGCAGCAGCACATACAAAGTTGTCTTATTTTGACATTTCCCCCTCAAATGTTCAGTTCATGAATTCACGTAAGAAAAAGTGTCCCATATAAAAAAATATGACCATTTTATAAGTGCGCTGAGTAAGCATTTTACCTGTTGGGTTTTTTTTTCTTTTTTCTGCAGATCTTTAAATAAAGAGAAAATAGTGTTTTGCAGTTTTACTTCTTAAGGCAGTTAAAGGGTTGTCCAGGCTGATCTCATCTAAGCAAGCACTCCAAACATCCTTGTTAAGCAATTTGTGAGGTTATATTTTAAAACTGATTGCCATATTCACTTACTGCTGGATTTCTAAAACCATTTAGATCTTTACCCTCTGATGATCATGAGAATTTCACTAATTGCCCTCTTTAATTATTCATGAAGAACTTTGGATTCTTTCTATTTGAGTCAGTATTAAGTTTTAGTATTTCTCCCACTTTGCTCTCATGTTATATATTTGCTGAATTAGATTTTATGTGTATTGAATTGGTACAAATGCTATAGCAGCCAAGTCTCATAAGGAGCACAATATCTTTGGCTACTGGAGGTGGACAAGCCTAGAATCTCTATATTGAGACATGCCCAAATGTATACTAAAATACTGACAAATATTTCCACATTCAAATAAAAAGGTTCAGTTGACCTTTTCAAGGAAAAGTTTTTTGTGCTTGTTTCAGCTAAAGTTTCTAAAAATCTATTACAACCCCATTCATTGTAAATTGATTAACATTTTTTCCCCAATCTTGATCTACAAATGTTACTTTTCCAGTTTTATACAATATCAAAAGTACTTCTTGATTGATCTTTGGAAGTATTAACTCATCTAAGTATGGACGCTAATACTTTTTTTCTTCAATGTCCCTCAGATTTTCAAACTAAGATAATATTGCCTAGGCCACGTGAGTTCTGAGAAATGTCTAAATAGCCTGATATTGCAAAGAGAGGAAGTGATAGCTCTGTCTTCTTTTGCCAATAGAACTCTTACCCCTTAGCACATTAAAATTGCTGAAACAAACACTTAACCAGGGATCCTTACTATGTCAAACATTTTATTCTCAAAAACTTTGTCTCTGTGAATTGGGATAGACTGAGGTGTGGGGTGGGGTGGGCTGTTTGTTTGAAAGAAAAACTGAAATCACTTTTCTACCAGAATACAGCTTTTTCTTTAGAAGTATTGTTTCTCTGCTTAATAGGGGCTACAGATTTGTTGGACCCCAGGATGGAAGACGATACTTCCTGAGATTCCTCAGCTCTACATCTGAGAGGGTAGAGCCACAGTTCATCCTCTAGTGAAGAAGAGAGACACACAGACATGATGCAGCTGAATCACAATTTTCAAGACTTATAGCTATTTATATTTATAGAGATACTTCTGTATGCAATACTTCAGATGTCAATCAAATATATTGCTGTTTTCAAAATAATATTTTTTTAATTATTATTTTCAGGCATTTCCTATTTTGACAACAGCAACACAACAGCCACAGAAGGAAGTCAATTTGGGGTGAGGTGGAAGGGAAGTATCAGTATATTAAAAATTCAATTTTTTGTCAAAGAGTTCTCATGAATACATTCAGCCAATCTAGGTGACAGGATGACAGAACCATGTATTTTTTGCCTGTTTGGAAAGTCTGTTCTTGACTAAAGCTCACTAAGAAGCTGTATTTCTGTTCTACTGTGTACATAATCCTGATCTAAAACTAAGAGCAAATCCCTGACTGCTATTATGGAAAACTGGGAATGAGTCCTCAACATGTCTTTTCATGATAATCAATAAACTTGTGTTCTAAAACCAAACTCTTTTAATATCATCATGTCTGAAAGAAAAATGTAATAAATCTTTGTTATAATTCAGACAAATGGAGTTTGTCATTATTTGTAGAATTCATTACATACTCTATAAAAATTTACAGAAATCCTGATGTATTTCTAAGTCCTCAGTTCCACATATTTTAAGAATTTTTATCATTCATTTCTGTAGTACTAAAATTTTGTATAAATTCAGAAATCTGTAGGAAAGCATCTAGACAAATGGCATAAAATGACTGATAGAGCTTCCAATTAGATAGAGTCTGAGAGCCTTTCTGTCATTTGTAAGATGTCTCTGATGTGCAGCACAGAAGACTCAGCATGTAATAACAGCCAAGCACATCACCTTTAAAAGACTGCTGACTGCTTTTTAATTATTCCATCATGTTGCTAGGAGTGAAAAGAAACCACTGTAATTTGGCTGACCCAGCACTGTGAATTGTGAATTGTTGCCTCCACTGTTTTGCAAATAATTCTTAGTCTGAATATTGTGAATAAAGTTATTGAGTAAGACCATCAGGACTGACTCGTGATTTTCTGATTAAAGATATTTGTAAAAAATAAATCAGTAAGTCACAATATCTTTATCTTTGAATAATAACCAAATTCCACAAAAGGATATTTAAAGAGTGAAATACCTTATCTGGAATACTGATTAATATATATTCAAAATATGCATGGTTTTCAAATAAGATTAGTTAAAAAGGTTTTTGTAGGTGAAGCTAATATTGTGTGTAAGTTATATAATAGACATAGGACCAAAACATATTTTAGTTTTCCTTTAGTAACTCTGCAGTGTCCTCTGGATGATTTAAGGGCCGATCCCCTTCCACAAGAAAAGCAATCAACCTCCCCTCCAGCCTCTCCTGCCTAGTTAGTTTTTCTTTTCCTCCTTTTCCTTATTTTACTTACCTAATATTAAGTCCTTTGATTCTGACTTTTTTTCTTCCCTTGTTGTCCTTCACCTGAAGCATACATGTGAGCTGTGTGCAGCTTGGGAAGCAGTTTCTCTCTAAAAAACGCATCCTGTGAAATAGACATTCCTTTTAAATAATCAGTACTTCATGTAAGTCACCCAGTGTTGCTGCAACATACAATTTCCCATGTCTTGGTTGTTTTGTTTGGTTTTTTGTTTCTGTTTTTGATTTTGGTTTTGGTTTTATTTTTTGTTTTAGTTTGTGAGCAAATTCCGAAAACATATGGTGCCAATTGTTACAATAACTGCCCATGGCTTTGAGCAGAGGAAGACAAGTACTATGAGACTAAATCTACAGATCTAACATAAGAGTTTTTTTGGAAGTAAACATTGCTACAGAAGTAAATTTTCTGGGATAGGTGAGTGTATTATAATCGGTTTGAGGGCTGACATCTATAAATAGTGTTGTTACATTTAAGATGCATTGCATTTCAGCTTCACTGATTTCCTCATCATTTTCCAGGCAGCCTGCAAGAGCCTAGTCTTGCTCAGCTGAAGGGCAGAATGACTGGAATCCACATTTTCACTCTTGTGAGAGTGTGATGAATAGGTTGGATTATAGACTCTTTTAGTCTTCATATATAAATAAATGAGTGCCAAATTTGTTTGCTATATTCACATACTGGATAATTAGTTTAAAGATAATGTTGCATTAAAGAAATTGACTTGAGTTTTGTGTGCTACCACTTCAGAAAAATACTGTCCTTGAATTCCATACTGTCTCCTTTAAAATTCATTCCAATGAAAATTGCCAGGAATTTTTAAACTATGTCATTTCCACTCTAGAATAACACGTTGGTAAGTAGTCAGCTGAGGAGGTTATTTTTTCCTACTTCTATATAATCACATGCATATACATGCATATATATGGATACCACATTTTTGACTTTGGTATGTATTACCGGCCTAGTCTAGAAACCAAGCATTACTTACTCATATTACCTTTCTAGGCTCCTATAAAGTCCCTTTTCTGCATCATTACAAACTTCTCAGACAATTGAAGAACAATCAAACTGACAGGGTGGAAGAGTAAATGCCCAGAAGTTCTTTCACATACACACCACTACAAGATTTTTAACTGATAATTTCCCTTTAGCCTTTACTTTCTGCAAAATTAATGATTTTATGTCTTGAAATATTAAAATCTTCCACCAGCCCTGTGCATTATAAATGCCTATGCCGTAATATGCCATTGTGTAAGGACAAAGAGTAAACTAAGAATACATTTTTAAATCATGGTTGCTTTCATGTTATAAGGCAGCTTGCACAGATTGTATTGTTCCAAATTCTTTTTTTCAGAGCTGGAAGGAAAAACACATTTACTGTGCTTCAGAAAACTGGGCCAGATCTGTCCTTGTGTATGTAAAGACGTTTAGGCCAAAAGGTTTTCTGATCTGATGCAGTTTGGCCTTCTTTATGGAATTTAGAAATAAAGTTATCTAGAAAATGTCATTCTGAACTTAATTAGTTCTGGCATGGTGATTGTATCAGCGGACAACATAGCTCTGTATGACTTGTGCAAGGGATTGCTTTGTAGTGTAAGCACCCTCAGAGTTCATAAACTGTTCCATAGTATTATCTGGCAAACGGAAGGACAAAAACAGTGTTAGTTGATATCTTTTTTGAGTCTCATAAACATAGCAGGAACTTTCACTGTAAACTGGTGACATTATTTCTACTTCATCACAGTTGGCCTTGTTGTAAAGATGAAACTACAGCACAAATGCAGCATGGATCTACCAGCCCTGGACATTACTGAATCTGTTCTGTCAGCCATGTAGCAATCCTTAACATTAGATGCAGTCCTAGAAGGAAAATGTCTAAGAAGCAAGAAATAGAATATAGAATATGAGCCACAGAACACGGAATTTGACTAAAGCATACTATCCCATCTTCCATCTATTATGCAGCAGTGAGTAGAAATATATCCATTTTTCACAAACAGCATATAAAATGCACACTTTCTTTGAGACCTTTTCTCATTTCCTGACTGTTGTTCTCTATAGCTCATTTATTCTTGGTGTTAGGTCTACACATATTGCTTTCACCAAGCATCATTAAGGATGCAACGGTATGCCTGAACAATTTTTTTTTTTTTTTCCTCAAAATAAAGATGAAAAGCATTCCTATAAAAGGACAATGTTAGTGTTAGTTGTATTATTAGGATTTCTTCCATCCTGGAATCTCAGAGCATTTCAATATTCCCCAGCCTCACAGCAAAAAAAAACCATGAAATAGGAAAAGAAGTGGAGAATGAGAAAAATCAGAAAGTATGGAGCATCCAGTTTTGTTCTTTTTGAGAAGGCTGTGCTTCAGTCTTTCCTGTCAAAAATCACGTGTATTTTACTTGTTTACTCATTCTGTTCCACGCTACAGCTCATGGGCACAGTCATAGCAACAGGCCAAGTTCTTCACTGTTACAGTGTATTCTCATACATTTCTGATGTGAGAGTTGCAGCAATATTAATTTTGGTTTTAGCTTCACTTGGAGAAAGATCAGTGAGAAATCAGGTATCTGCCTAGAATTTAGGATGATCAAATTTTAATTAGTTTTGATTTGTCTTTCTGTTGGGTTTTCTGAATGCTACACTCAAATGTCTGATACAGTTCTAAATATTTCTTGATAAGTTGTTCCTTCTGTATTTTGATAAGGTTACTTTTGGTTCTTAATTTTCCTTATTTCTATAGACTCACTTTTTAGTTATTATAGAAATTATGTCTGTGTTCAAATCTTATAAGCAATCTAAAAAGGAATACTGCAGGCTGAGATATTGATTGACCCAGCGCATTTTCATTGAAATCTTAAAGTTTAAGCCTGCTGTGTTCCAGTTGGTGCTTTTTTTCCCTTGGGTAACAGCTGACCCTTCCTAGCAAAGAAGAATGAAACTTACTTTCACCTGGAAAAAAAAATAAAAAAAAATAAACAACAAAAAATCTGTACCAAACACTTTTAAATAAATTAAAATAAAATTAAATTAAATTTATTTTCTCCAACAGGTCTAATAGTGCAGTACTCATTATCTCCATAAAGAAGCAGCCTTGAACTCAGAGAAATATTTAACTGAAGCTGGATTGCTGCCTGAGCTCTGTTTGGACACTCTAGAAATGCTGGAGAGGTGAATAATGGGACCAAAAGAGAGATGTTCTGTACTGGTATCCCATATGCATGATACAGTGATGAATTCTCTGTCTCTTTACACTGGTACATTTAAATAGTGTGACTCAGGAATTTGTTTTTTTTCCATTGCATTTGATCAACAGATAGGCTTAGTGCCTTGAAAAAGATGGATTTAATAAAGGTTCATAAATACATTATAAAAAATAAGATTACTTGATACAATACAATTCCTATTGTTTACCTTACATATGTATGTCTTATGTGTGCACACATGATGTATGTTTAGTACTTCCCTTCTGACTTGGAGAGCAGGTTTTATTTAACTAAATAATTCCTGAAAATTTAATACAACTTATTATTGAGAAAAAGACAAAAACTAATGTGATAAAAGCCAAGTAGAATAACGGTAATTGCATAAAAGTATATTAATGAGGAACTCAATCCAAAAAAGAGAGAAAAATATTTGTAATGTTGATGATACATTTCATAGGCATTTAAATTTGAACTGAACATTTTAAAACAGCTAATCTTTTTTTCCAAAAATTTTTTGCAAGAAAAATAGTTTTCCTTATAGACCAGCTCCAAGAGAAAAGCCTGTAGATTCTGAATCAAATTATCTTTCTTTCTTATATAAACAACTAAATAATTCAGCTAGTTTCATGTCAGAGGAACTTGCATAAAAATATAACAATGTTGATGTAAACTTTTCCTCACTGTATTCAAGGTTAAGCGACACAATACTTTTAACCCAATATCTGATTTAATACTGAAATACAAGGGTAGCCCTTATATGCAGGTAAATAAAGGCAGGCTCTCAGAAATCTGTTTTGTGTCCTTTAGTAATACAATCCTCTTCACACTTCTTTCACTTGCAAATGATAGGAGGCATATGTATATATATCACCTCTCTCAAGATGAAGGATTAACAGGTCAAATTAGACATATTTATTAAATAATAGAAATAAAGTCAGCACAATTACATCCATAAATCTGTCATCTGCTAAACGCCCTGTAAGAAGGCAGATGAAACAAGTGTTACAAAAATATTTTATGATATTTCAATCCTGCAATATGAAAATAGCTAAATAAACAATAAAAGGATTTTTCTGCTTGAGTAAAATGATAGCTGTAAAGGTGAAACAGGGCAAGAAATGCAATCAGACTGGAAACTCCTGGAGGCTTAGGTCTGTATAGGCAATACGGGCATGAGCAGAAGCACTTATAAAGATGTTCTCTTACATTTCAAATGCGAAGAGCCTATAAAACCTGAGTGCCATTCTTTATTTTATCATTAATGAAAACTTCTTGCTATGAGTTGATTCTTTCCCCCCCTCTGTCAGTGCTTGTGTCATTAATGCCTCTTGCAGACAGAAGTGGGTTGTAATAGCCTCCTAGATCCTTGCACCCACACAGTTTCCATGGCAGGATTGGGCTCAATGTTTTTTATCATCCTTCAGCTACTATTTTAAGTGTTCATATAACTGTCATACAGCTTTCCAAAAATCTGTCAAAGCTCAAAGGCAGAAGGAGAGTTTAATGGCAGATAGTGACAAATTGTTATGCAGTAGAGTGGAAGTTTCAGACTGATAAAATCACTGTTTTCTTCTCTTTTTATAATAGTAGTGAGAGAATGATTAAGATCAAAGGTTTATATCTAGAACATCAATAAATAGCATGGCTTTGCATCACTGAAATTGAAACACTTCAATTATTTATAAGCAGCATCACAAACAGTTACTGGAATAGCAACAAATCTTCAGTTTTTAGGTAATCAGGTGCCAAATCACCAAGCAGCTAGCATACTTGCTTTCTATTACTATTTGAATAAAATGCTTATTAAGTGATTTCTAATGGGGGATGAATTAATAAAAATGTACTTCTCTCACTGAAATGCCACCAAAATATAAAGTAATACATAGCTTGCATAATACATAAGCAGATTCTCATTTTTTTCTGTTAAATGGATAGAAGTTAGAGGCAGAGAAATTCCTCATTTCTCCACTCCTATTTATCTGTTGAAAATATTGGAATAATATCATTAAGTATATACTGTACCTTAGCTGCTGTTACAAGATCTTCCAAATATTTATAAAGTAAAATTTGAAGGCTTTTTTTTTCATTAAAATAGCATCAAGTTGGCTGTAATACTTCATTGAAATATAATAGCATATTTTTCTTACATTCTTATTGTTCTCTGGCACACTAATCTAGGTTATTCACCAAATCACAGTGAATTGTTTTATTACCCTTCACTAGGTCACAAAAAGATGTGTCAAAATCTGTTTCAAGAAACCCTGCCTCTGCCTTTTGAGTTTCCTCCAAGGTGCCTGCATTCGTCATGCCCTCTCCAAGAGAATCTACCTGTTAAGAAACCGCCAAAGCACCAAATAGAGCAAGCAGTCAACAGCAATGAACACTAGACTGCATTTGCAATGATTGCAGCACAAGAAGTGGGCTGAAACAAGATCATAACCTAATGAAAACCAGCCTTCATTGCTAAGAGCCCTGGGGAATAGCTCCCTGCATCTGTAATTCCACCAAAAGAAATCAGGTCACACTGTCTAGGAACAATAGTGCAATACCATTATATGCCAGAGCAGGGACAGATAAATGATGGTGAAATGGCAAAAGTGTTATATACACAAATCCACATACTATAATAATTAAAAAATCAAAACCAGAGAGGCCAATAATATTTATTTATTTTAAAACCCAGATAATGAAATCCATAACCACAATAAATGTGAATGGTTACAATTATGATTAATTAAACCATTTATACTAATCTAAAATGTGCTTTAAGTTTAAAAGCACATTGGTTGTTGACAATAAAAAAAAATAACTAAAGTAAATTTTTAATGCCAGTAAGCAAGAAATGGATCATCTGCTAAGGGAAAGGCATGAAGTGGGCATGTTAAATGACAGTAAATGATCTAAAGTGTGCTGTAACTTTTCCATGCATCTAAGGATCTTAAGTACACTTTAGCATCAGAATGCATGAGAGTGAAGCATGCCAGCATGCCTGGATGTTGTGGCTATGAAACTGTCAGTGAGACTGATGTGTTAGCTGAAGGTTCAGTTTCCTTTACTCATACTGGCATTACATTTTGTGTTAAAGACTCATTAAGTACTGAATTCAGTGCCTGTTTTGGTATTTACTAAGTCATTTCATAAGTCCCAATTACCTGAATAACCACAAACTGAAAAAAAAAGAACATAGAGCTGCTGTTAAAATAGATGTTAAAGCAATTTTGCATATTTGCATTCAGATTTTTCACTTATTGACATTAAATGCTCTTATTTTTACATTTGCCTAAATTTATAGAGTTAATGGAGTCATCCCTTTTGGTGTGCTATCCAAGAGCACGAGGTAGTAGGGAAGTGAGGAAGAATAAGGAGAAAACACAGGAGGTATCTGAAAGATCCTGGAGATTTATTGTGCATGTCTCTGAGTGGCAGAGAATATAAAATTAATAAATGTTTTACTATTAGTAAACAGACTGAACATTGTATTTTCTGGTCCCAAATGTATGACATGGGTGGCACTACTGAAGAAGGTAGCTGGTAGCTCTAAGGACAGCTGGTTTAGGGACTGTGATATGACCTGAGCTCAAAGCAAGAAATGATTTGTAAAGCATGTTACACTTTTCCCATTATCAACAAGTAAAACTTAAATGAAAAGAGCTGAATTTGCTTCAGCTCAGTACAAGGTGTACGCAAGGTCATTCTAACATAGTTACACAAACATAATATGCAGGAAAACAATTACTGAATTAAATTGTTCTGAAAAGTGCAAAAAGTTGCTGAAGTTGATTTCAATGATAACTTTTTGTTTGTTATTTTATATTTTACATGGAATTTCGCAGAAAACTAAATATCTAGATTAAACTAACACATTTCCCATATTTACTTATGTTTGAAATATTTTTTAAAGGAATTTAAAATTGTTTTACAGGAAATTTTGATTTAGTAATAGACCTCCATTTTTATCAGCTCTGATTTTCGTTTGTATTTGCAGCTCACCATTTCACACTGTTGTTAAATAAATCAGGAAGAGAAGTAATATTCTATAATCAGTGGCGAATTGTGAATTTTGAAGTTCACAATGAGCAGTTCAAATTCATATAATAGGATACAAAGTGAGAAGAAACTTGTAGATAATTTCTGGTCAGGAATACTTTAGAGAGCTTTGTAATCTGCTTTTGAATATTTCATGGACCCCCCCCAAAAAAGGCAAAATCCATTGACTAAGTTATTCATTTTGAATTATTCACTCATCTGTATTCTGGTAAGAGCTTAAATAGCATTTCACCATGTTGTTCCATGATGTGATGACATCTAGTGTTGCAGTATTGAAATAATCTTATTCTACCATAACCTGAAAAATTCCAGCAATTTGGCATTTAGAATGAAGACTGCCTTCTGACAGACTTAATGTCTAAGCCTTGGACTCTTTGGATGTGTTTTGTAGCTCTTCCTGATGTTACAAATACAAAATTATAATTGAATTCCACTAGAAGAAAAGCCTGATTAAATCTGAAAATGCTTCCTTGCCTGCTTGATTCAGTTATTAGAAGTATTTTGTATAGAAGAAAGAAAAATATACCAAGCTTTCAGAAAGGATAAGAGCGGCATTAGACATTATCAAAAGTTACAAATTATACTAACATTTTGTCTTGGGCAGCCAATGATCACTAAGACACAGAACGTCTATTGAAAGAAAACTGATTACAGAAGAGATCACAAAAAATTAAAAATCCTTTGGAATGAACTTTTATTCACCTAAATAGCAAAGGCCATTGTAATAAGAAGAAAATTTTCCACTGATTTGGCTGGAGTCTGTATCATATTTAAAATGCACTGATCTTGAAAATGCTGAGGATTCATGATTCCTTGCCAGTAAACAGGCTTTTCTGTTCTCAGTAAGGATTCATCAGATCTTGATTCTGACAGCTGTACTACATAAAATCACAGCACAATTTCAATATTAGAAATTGAAGATGTTTTGGACTTTGTTGTAAGGCTAGTCAGTATAAGGGAGATTTAAACTGATAAGAATACATATACAGAAATCCATAACCTTTTAAGTAAATTATTTCTAAAAATATTCTTATATGTAACAGTGAAATGTAGTTTTGTGAAGGCCACAAATTTTGTGTCAGGGAAATTCCAGAACTCACTTTAAATTATGCATATTTCTGTCTATTTTGTTGAATAACAGCGATTTTGCTGAATTGAAGCTTGATCTTGGAAAATTTGGAACCATTCAGCAAAGCTGAGCAGAAAAATATCTCAGCTTTAAGCATTCATATAATTCCTTCAACATAATCAATGGCCCTGTCCACTTGCATGCTGCTAAGTAAACACCTCTGTAGTTTGTTAAATTGAGCTTTAGCTAGCCATGAAGTTAGTACTCACTCTTGCAGTCAGACAATCAGAAATGTATAGAAATAAATACTGAAAATTAGACAAAACCAGTACTGTTACCCTATGCAACCAGCTATCCCTCTATTCAGAAAGAGACAGATGACTTCCTGACCATTAAATATATATGACAATTTATTGTCTTTTTCTTTCAACCAGTTTTAGATTTGGCTTATTTTGTAATAGCCTGTAGTCTCTTGTCTGTGCTTTAAATGTAGAGCTTTTAAAAAACCATTCTGTTTTGTCTCTAAAAATCTTGAGTCATAGAGGATGGAAAGATATTAAACAGAAAGTTCAACTCAAGGACATAAGATAAACCACTGTAATTATAAGGTTGAATTTTAAATAAATTCATGCTTTTCCAAAGCATAATAGGTATCACAAGATATGGCTTGACATAATAGACAGCACTGCTTGTCATCGCTTCCAAGTGCAACAGATCTTTTTTGTAGATACTGAGTTGTCCTGTGGTTGTGTATGTCATAACGCATAATACAGACCTACTGATTCCAGCTCTGTCACCATCCTTGTCATCCCGAAAGATCCCTGCCAATGTAGTTCAAAGCCCATTATTATTTTTCCATAAAACATTAATTTATGCTGGAATTTCATCAAATGTTTTGAGGTGGAAAAAGATATATAATCACCTTGCAATAAACTTAGATTTTATGCTTGGTCCATCAAATTCACAAAGGATTGTATGTGTTCTGATCTCCAGTCTAGCAATTGATACACTGAGACACCTTGTACTCCTGCAGTTCACAGACAAGAGCAAGGCAGCTATATGAAGAGAAGAACTTTATAGTGGGATCCATGATGCCCAGCATACTAAAAGAGGAAAATCTATGCCAACCAAAAGGAATGCCACAGTGAAGGATGTGCTGAGTTGCTTCTTCAAATTGAAACGTTGGCCTTTGGTCCTGGGTCACTTTTTAGGACTGGAACTGATAGACAGAAACTTTCTTATGCATCTAGGTACCTGAAGAAAAGGCATATAATTTTTCATTACACCTACAGATTGGGGTGACCGGGATTCTCAGTCCTCCCTTTCTGCACAAGAATACCCCCTCAGAAGAAGATGTAATACACCACTGAGTTACATTTACTTTCTATCCCTCCTGCTAAAGGATGAATAAATTTTAGGTGCCTAATATATTTAGTTATATTGGCACGACTTGGGTAGTTTAGGATATCAGAATGTCATGATTATTGGTAGATAAAGCTTCGAGCAACCTGGTCTAGTGGAAGGTGTCCCTGCCCATGGCAAAGGAGTTGGAACTAGATGATCATTAAGCTCCCTTCCAACCAAAATCATTCTATGATTAGCACTTTTTAATTTATTATGTCTATATATTCTTATTATACCAGTTCATTCACAAGCTGATCTAGAAATTGTAGTCTACATTATGTGGGGGAGCACAGTGACATTTGGCAGAACAGTTTTATTTTGTGTATATGCAAGGAGTCATGTTAATGCTAATGATTATACTTTTCAAATTGTCTTTTGGACATATTTGTCTTTTAAGCTGCCAGTGATATTTCTGCAGTAAATCAAGGATTTAATTTGGTTTGCTATTTAATATTTGTATTAGTATGCTTTATCTCTTGAAAAGGTACTCCAGGCAGTTGAGGCCACACAGTCTGGCAATTACTTCACAGGCTCAGTTTGCCAAAAAGTTTGATACTTGTTTTCTCTTACCTGCCACCTGCCAGAGATTGTTTGCTATATAAGTAGTGAAATGTTATCTTAGTGTCTGTTTCAAGCTAAGTTCATTTTCACTCTGATTTTTGTCTTGATAATGGTGTATAGAAAATGTAAGTTAAACCCTACAGGGGTTAACCAGCTTGATAGCCCAGACATTAGCATGCTGCAAGTTATTTCCCTGTTCTGTTATTTCTATTATTTCTATGGTTTTTATAGCAAGCAGATCTCTTAATCTTGAAAAATAGGAATGTAGGAAAACCAGTCACTCATGAAACTGAACAGGCTCAAACTTGCTTAAATAGCAAAAGATTTTTTAAATTAAAATTTAAAGTTGGGCAAATGTTCATACTTCTGGAAGCATCTTCTTTAATGATTTTGTGGCATTAACATTAAAGTGATGAAGATAACACTATAATTTACAACATTAATTTATAAACTGTTTCTATTAGCAAAAGAAGTTCTCAAAAATTACAGGGAAAAGCAAAAAAAGTAATGAAGCAGGACTATGCCCAGCCCACCAATGTGCTCCAAACAGTGTACAGGTTCATTCTGAATGTCTGCAATATCAAGGAATGAAACGTGAAACTCTGAAAGCAAGAGCTTGAAAATAAAAGTGGGAAAAGCTTTTAATTACTCTGATTTGCTATACCCAAGCTTTTAATACAAGCTTGTTCAAATTACATCAGATTTCCTACAGCTGGAATTACACAATTGCCATCAGATGGCTGTAAGTCGCAGGGCTCCTAGTAGTGCTGTATCAGGGGAATTCTTAAATACAGGTCAAACTTTTTCTTCCACATGTAATGTGTTGACCATGGCCAGCAACTAAGCACCCACCAGTTGCTTGCTTCCCCCATGATGGAGTGCAAGGGAGAACTGGAAGAGCAAAAGTGAGACACATTAATGGGTCAAGATGAAGACACTTTAATGCATGAAGGTAAAAGTAGGAAAAAAACAAGTGATGCAAAGGCAAGCACTCAACACCTCCCACTAGCAGACTGATGCCTAGCCAGTCTCTGAACAGCCTCTTTGGAAGGATTAGATAAAGATAGGATCTGTACCCAGAATCTTAATTGAAAAATAAGATTTCTATGGAGATGCTAAAAGTGGCTTCTGCAGTGAAGACAAGAAGCTTGAGTTTGATAAGGGAGAAAGAAAAGCAACTGCAGAAATGTACAGAGATGTGACAGAGTCATAGCAGAAATTGTCTTTTATTGCAGCATTCAGAAGGGATGTGACTTGATACCTCTCAAGGAGGAGAAGAAAAGACATAAGATGATTTGAGTTTGGAGAAGTTATGTGCTTTAGTTGGAGGCTGAGACAGGGAAGTTCTTAGGCATACTTTGTCTGATAGAGAGTGTAATATTTGGGCAAAGCCTAGTCAGACTGATCTATAGAAGGATCTGAGCTGGAGGGGACTAGCAGTCTATGAATCAGAAAAAACAAGGAGTGGAATTATCAAAGGAAGGTGTGGGGAGAAAAGATGAAACTATTTTACCTACCTTCTTGAGTAGATTTTAGTCTAAAGAGAAGCAGAATAGTCTAGAGTACACATCTGGGAGTCATTCATATTAAAAAAATCATTGTATTTAGTTTTGTGATGAGGTTACCGAGAAATAAGTCACAGGGGAGGATGAACAGAGAAGCAGGTCAAATAAGATGCTGGACAAGTACTGGTTTTGAGATCTGGTTAACAGTCATTAGAGGCTGTAATAAAATCAGCTTTATTTTGCGTAAAAGATAAAAGCAGACTTGGGAGGGATGTAGTATACATCTGACAGGGACACTGTCAGCAATTATAAACAGCATTTTGAGTTAACTTAGAGAGACAAACAATAAAAGAAGAAAGACAAATATCTGAAGTATTAGCAGATGATGAGATCTGGAAATGTGTTTCAAGTACAAAAGTATTTCACCATAAACAGTTCATCAGATAAATAATTATTTATAATTTTCTTAAACTTAGGCAGTTTTAAGTCTTTTAATACTCTGATGAATTCTTCAGGCTGTATATCCTTCGTGACTGTGTTCTCCTTCATTTTTCACACTTATTCATGTCTCTGAGTGTTTTCAGATCTGGTCAATACCTTTAACCTGAATAAGAGGAAAATTTTGGACATGTCGATTGAACATATTCATGTATGCAATTTTTTTCATTATTTTTCACTGTGTCTAATACCATTCTCTCAAATGTGGAAGCATTAGCTTCATACAAGAAAATTAAGTTATTCAGGGGGATAATTTCTGCTTTCATTGTGAAATCTGAACTTTGTGGAAAATATTTGCTACTGAAAAATGAATAAACAAGGGTTATTTTTATTAGAAATTTAAACCCCTCTCAAAAAAAAAAAAATAAATTGGTATTCCTCTTGTCACGCAGTCAGGCGATGAGATGCCTGTTCTCTTAGTGCTACATTACAGGATGTGAATGCTGGAGCTGAGTGGAACAACTCTGCAGTATATCCTTTACTGCCACTTCTCACAAAGCTAATGATACTGGGTGAATATGGGACACTGGTCATCAGTGGTTATACTATAACACAGCCTTACTGAAAAAAATACAGAGAAGAACAATGACTACCAAGCATAAGAAACCTCAAAGCCATTCACAAAAATGAGGTTACAACCCCTGAGAAACAGAACTCACATTAAGCCGATCAGCCGTGCTTCTTATACACTGTTCTGGGTAAGCAAATAACAAATATAATGTTTGCATTTATCAGCACATCCTCAGCTCTGTCTTCTATGGTAAGTTCTTCAGACATAGGAACAGATCAGGGTCACATACCTTCCTCCTATGAATGCAGATTTTTGAGGATATGCTACTGTAACCTTGATCAAAAGCACGTGCCACTGTATCTGTCACCTTCCTAATAGATATGCAACTATAAATTCTAGTTTGGTTTGCTTTTCAGCAAACAATTATGTTAATCAAACCACATGACCCCTTGTTCTCCTGAGGCAGGCAGTGAGGATGACAATAAAGCTGTGCTTAAATTAGGTCTCTAATTAGGCGGATTGATGTCATCTTAGAAAACCATACATAGAAAGAGTATATTAAGAAAAAGAATGTTCTGAAATTGGTATAAACTTAAAAAAGGTTAAGTAATGGCCAGAGTCACAGTCATTCTAGGCCAAAGGGAAATGACTGAAAACTAGAATATAGATGACTGAATGAAATCATAGCTCTCCAGAAAGTATACGCCTCCATCTACCCTAGACAAAATACTTTCCACAAACAGAGGTTGCCTTTCCTCCATCATGTCTTGGTAAGCGTAAGTTTCTAATAAACTTTCATTAGCGTGAAACTTTCTGAATACAGGAGATAGTAGTAACATGAGGTTCTGTCAGTTTATTTGCATTAATTATAAGAGGAAGTTGGTAGTGAAGGAAGAAATAACCCCAAATTTCCTAGGCCTCATTCAGCAAATAAATTTCAGAAACCTACCTCTTCTAAAGTGATGTGGTTCAACAGTAATTTATTTTTACATCTTTCTAACAAATTACATGCTAGAATCATTTCACAATATTGAAATGTACAATTACTGCAAGAGATATAAAAATTATAGCAATAGGAAGGAAATTAAGAGATACTGTTAAAAGTCTCAATAAAGAAATCTTTACTGTAATATATTTAATTAAAAAATATAATTAAACATTCTGCTTCCAGAAAGGTGATTAAAACCTAATGATATCAATCATCAGTAACTGCTGCTATTGGAACAGTTATACTTTTAGAAGGGATCCTATGGACAGATTTAACAGCAATTCAAGTTTTCTATGTATATTTGTTTTTATACAGGTTACATCTGCTTTTTAAACAAAATGCTATTGTCCTACAGTTGTTAACACATGTAAAGTATTTTACTAGCGCTTCTATTATGGAATGAGTTGCATGCTATGCTAGGGACCTTTTTGACAAAGTGCCTGAAAGCACTTGTCAAGATGCAGGCTGAATCTGAGCAGCTCCTCCCAGTCCTGTTTGGCTGATTGGCTTATGAAACATCTCCCTGGCTTGGGGTCACCTTTAGTGCAACAGCTCTGAGCATAACAGAGGCAGTTGTGTAGCAGCCAATACACATTTGTCAAGAACACATTTTGTCCAATTAGCTTAATTCCTTTCTATGACAAGGTAACAGGACAGAGGCAGCAGGGGAGAAATAGTAGTGTCATACATCCTGGCTTTAAAGGGGTTTTGTTAGTCTCTCAGGTGTCATTCTCATAGACACACCAGGGACTTGTGGTCTTGATGAACCTACTGTTGGATAAAATCTTGCTGGATTAGTGTACCCAAACTGTAGCTGGGAATGATTTGTTGCCAAGATGGAGAGATGTAACAGGTGGAGTTCGCTAAGGTTTCACTTGGGCCTCAGTACAGACCTGCTCAATGTATTAGGCAATAGGAGATACAGCTTGGGCCAAGTCTTTTAAATTTGCAGAATGTGAAACTGGGAGTGCATTGGGAAACATTAAATATCACTGAACTGGCAGCAGCACTCTGGAGAGAATTGTGTTTCATTCCAGTTAACCACTGCAGTCTTTGTGTGCTTACTTACATTGCACTGGTTTGCAAATATGGTCTGTGCCCATAGTTCTCTGGCAAAGAAGCAAAAAGTAGTGATAGATGACTATATTCATGTCCATAGTGGATGGAACAGGAAATAGTAACCTTAAATGGTAGATAGATGTCATGAAAATGCTCTAGGATTAGGGATACTGAAGGTCTGGAGAAAACTGCTTAGAGCTTGCATTTTTGTCACCCGTTACAGGCGGCTGAACCTGACAGGATGGAGGTCCCAGCTGATACCTCTTGTCCTGGGCCCACAGAGGTGAGGATGCTATAGGTCCCTGCCCCAAGTCTCAGTAAGGCTGGGCTGGTATTCACAGTAGGTGCACACAAACACACACACAGAGCACTCATACAGAACACTCACATACCTGGGCGCACAGATCCACCACAGTCATAGAGCAGTGCTGGTACCAGTATCCATGCAGACACCATCAGAACTCATGCAAACATGAACAGCGCAGATGGACACATCCTGCTCATCCTCTTCTGCGAGGAGAGGACTGGAACTTGCAGTAATCAAACATATATACAAATAATATGAATCTCTTCAGCATTTGGCTTTAGATGCTCAGTTTATCTTGTTGTTGGTCCTCATATTTTGGTGTCCTCCTGTTGCTTGCCTGTGGACCTGTGAGTCCTTGAGGGCCCACTCCAGACACTGGTGCTCAGATTTCTTGTCATACTTGCCACACAGTTTGCTAATGTTCTCACATGCACAGAATACAGAGTGCACTCACATGAAAACCACAGAAATAGGATTTAATGTGTGGAGGACAGACTGCAGTGATCACATTCAGGCTCTGTCAAAGAAGTGTACTAACCAGCAGCTGGTTTGCACTTCACTGATCCCTCTTTTCCCTTCTCCCTCTATTGCCCCATACTTTCCCCCCTCCTTGATCCACCCTCTTTCCTCTCTTTCCCCACTTTTTTCCCTAAACATCCCATAACTGGCTCACATTTCCTCTATCCCCTTAAAATATTCCATAAGTTTTACAAAACACCAAAATTTTACTCTGCCATCACCCCACAGTAATTCCCATCCTCATGGAGTCAATGTCCCTGTTTGCTCTGCATGGTGTTCCCCTGACTCCTCTCAGTGACTTTCACATCAGGGCAACGGTCATATAATTCTCCCTTGATGGTCCTAGGAGTAGCCTAGGGTGCTCTTATTTGCCCTGAAGAGGTTAGTGGGTTCCCTCTGGGTAGTCTGTCATTTTTCCCCAGATCCTTAGTCTGTGTTCACGGCAGTTAGCCTTTAATCACATCACCTAACATAGGTATTTAAGAAAAGTTTTGATGAATGTCAAGAGTGGCATCATAGGTGTCAGTCTCTGTTCAGGAGGACTAGGCTTTATCCCAGAGTCCACTCAAGGCCTGTTTATCAGACAGCTTTACCAGGGAAACAAAATACAGTTGTATCATATCTTTCATTATTAAAAGCCCAGTCAATGTTTTTTGTTTTTTATCTTTTTGTTTGTTTGTTTTTTTCCTGGGACAGAAAGATTTGTAAACTAAATGTAAAGACAAGTCATAGATCTGTGCCATGAATTTCCTGATTCCCACATGCTGTATGGATAAAGGGTTGACTTATTTAGGATAAAAACTTGAATGACTCCTGTAATTTTTAAACAGTTTTGTCCTCACACCCTAAGAGGCAAATAAAAATTGAAGCAAAATGAAAATTTATAGGAAGAATTTGCAACTTTAATACAACAGTAGGTTTTATTCTTTAAAATGTCAATGAAAAAAAATGCCTCCACTGAATTAAAAATTCAGAACCGACTTGTTCAAATAAATTTCAGATGTTTACCCTAAGCCATAGCCTTAGCAAGCCATGGAAATAGCCATTGCATTAACAAGCTAAAGGAAAAGCAATTATTAAGTTATTTTTTAGAAAATTTGGAGCTTTACCGATACTATCTAACCAGTGTCACAGTGTCTTATTATTTTAGTGACTATACAATTTGAAGAAATCCACAATAATCCATAAAAACTTTGCAGGAAGAGAAATACTCCTATGAAGCTTTTTCAGCTGTATGGTTTTTAACACTTCCTTTTAAAGGGTTATACCAACAGTACTTTTCCAAGAAGTTTGCACAATATTCCCAGTACCTTTAAAAATAAAAGGCATTATACTCTAATTACACTGTTAATAGGAAGTTCATTTAGACCATGATCCCTATCATCACCAAAGTTACAAAACAGCTTAAAGAGAACAGAACATGTAAGAGAGCTAGAATACATACTTCCCTAGTTTTCTTTCTAAACTAAAACAGCTGAAGAGCATAGCTGCTGGTTTAGATTGCTACAATATTTCAGTGAAAGAAAAGAATGCAGTCTTAAAGAACAGAGAAAAATACCTCAGGTGTACATTTCATTGGCACAGAAATTCCAGAATATAAGTGTTTGGGAGTTTTCAAGGCTAGCAGGAAAAGCCAGTGTTACAATTCATAATTACTTTTAGAAGGAAAGTTACACTTTGTTCTTTTGTGTTTAAGTGCTATAGTGCTATAGTAAGTAATAGAGACAAAGGTAAGATTTAGCTGAAGGTAATCTTGTTCCACTCTTCCTGTGCAATAGAATCATAGAATGGTTAGGGTTGAAAGAGACCTTAAAGATCATCCACTTCCAACCCCACTGTCACAGGCAGGGACACCTTACCTAGACCACGGCCGTGTCCAACGTGGTCTTGCACACTTCCAGGAATGGGGCAGCTATGACTTCTCAGGACAACCTGTTCAGGTGTCTCAATACCCTCATAGTAAAGAATATAACTTACAATGATGTTTCAATACCTCTTTCTCACAACCATCATGAAGTAGCTATATTCTGAGATAAAATATCGAATTAGATGGACCTTCTGCCTGGCCATTTTACTAATTTCCATGTTTTGCAGACCTAAAAAAAAAATCCATGTAAAATTGATTATATATGGAAAACTATTTATACTGAGGCTCGCAGATGTCTTTCTCTCAAAAAGTAGAAGACCAAGAAAAAAAAATCATGGTACAGATGTTTACTGAGCTGAGTTCTGATATTTGCCAAGCTGAAAAGAATATGCAAACTTTATAATGGAAGGTAAGTTTAAAAGCTCCTTAATCCTTTCCAAAAAATGCTGAGCTTGAGTGCACATAATAGTGTGTCCATTTCCTAGAAAGTTGTTGTGTATTGCTCCATTACTTGAATCCATTCAGTAGCATTTTATTCACTTTAAGAAATAATTTGTTTTTTAATATATTGGGTAGATAAATTGGAAGTATTGTGATTGTTTTAATTTATGTAATTATTGTACTCTAAAGGGTAAGTAACAAAATAGACAATGTTCTGAGTTTCTCATAAAAAAGGGAAGCCACCCCTTCTATATTTACTGTTCCAATGTATCAGGTCCTTGCCTGTTTGCTAGGAGTGAATTCTTTTCTATCATCCTTTCTCTACCAAAAATGAGGGAGTGAGGAGAGCTGATATTAAAGCATCTTTATTGATGTTATGACTCTGACTATATATATATATATATATATATATTAAAAATATATATATAACAATATATCTCTGACAATAATAGAGGCGGTCTATTAGGTTTAGTGCTGGTTTTTTTTTTCATCTTGGCAATAGTTATGACATACTAGATGGTAAATTTTGCATTAGGCATTGCAAATGAAACAAATGAGGAATATTGAAAAATATATTAGTTTCCAGTTCAGAAGGGGCTTTTTATTTTGCCCAAAATAGGATCCACTGAGAGATAATGCACTAAAACTTGTTCACTACTGCATGGATTTTAAATTATTTGTTAGTTTGAATGAAAACTCTTTCAGAATTTATAAATACAGTATTTTTCCTTTTGAATATCATGCAGGTCTGCTCAGCCATGTAAAGTACCTTGCAGGATCAGCAGTTATTCAGCCAATCATGGTGAGCTTGGCAAAGTTAAATAGTTCACATATTCCATGTGGGTGAATGTGTCTTTGATAGCTGTCATACATATCCCTTCTGTCCACAGTTTTCAATTATTTACATTTATTATGACTTGCAAAAGATAACAGCTCCTAAAATCTGGTGTTCAAGCTAAAAATCTGTATATTGGTATGCACACATACCTTATACACACAATATTTTTTAAAGGAGTCTTTTCTTGTTGGCATCCTACTGAAAAGAATCTAAGTTTATTTCCTTTTTCCGTTACTTTTTTTTCTAAGAATGCGTGTTTACAGACATGCCAAGTCTTACATCCAGACTTATTTGTTCATCCTGATGTGGAGAATTTCAAGAGAGAAATATTTTGATGAAAGAACATTAGAGTATGCCTGAATTAGTGCTGCTGTGGCCATACTTTCCTCTGCAGTATTTAGGGAAGATGGACAGAATTCATCTAGCTAGTCTGGTTGTTAGTGCAGCTCTGACATACTCCACAAAGCTTAGTAAGGTCAGGTCTCAAAAAGATCAGAGTTCAGCTGAAAGCTAACTAAAAGCTCAGTATTTAAAAGTGGCCTTTAAAAGGGAATTTCAAACCTGTGTGGTTTAGTGCAAGTAATACTGTAATAAGCACTAGTCTTCGTTTCTCTGCACCTCTGGAAATCCCAGTGAACACTAGTACTTAAACACCCTATTTTAATCCCAACAGAAATAACATGTATACTTCTAAGTTACCACCTGCTGCAGCCAGTAATGATTTTCTGGTGAAACTTGGCAGGCTTTCAGAGCCCCCTCAGCTTGTGTCACCTTTCAGACACTGCTGTGTTTCAGAGCTCTTACAGACTCAGGCAGAAACTACTCAGCCCGCCCAGAGTGGACGTGCTCGGACCACCTCTTACACTGATATGATCTCTAACCAGAATATGTTTTGGCAAAAGCAGACACAGCAATTGCTTGTGGTCAAAAGCCAAGCTGAGGCCCTACTAAGGCAAGTTAGGTACTTGAGCAATTATATAATGTGCTTGTGAGGGCACAGGTTGCCCCCCACCTGCCTTAGCTCCACCTGGGGCTTTCAAAACCTCACTGGTGGTTTCAAATTCTGACTTTTAAATCAGTAAAATACCACCAAGTGCATTAATAACTTATTTTTCACAGAGAAAAGTAGAAAATCAAAGTGCAGTCTCATCTTCTGATCTTGCAGTTCTGGTTTCGATAATAAATATGCAACACGTGATTTTCACCTCTCTTCCAATAGCATTTCAGGGACCACTTACCATGTATCCAACACCTTGAATAAATTAGATTCCTTCATAATTTCCTTTTCCAGTCTGGTATCTATTGGGAAAGCAGCTGTAAAGAGCTTCTTGCTCTCTTGCTCCCACCCCTCCTCCACATCTATCATATGTGGAGGTCATATGGCTCCTGGTAGAAACCCAAAGGAAATAAAGTCATATTTTTGATCAGAGCCAAAACATTGTTTTAGAATAACAGCTGTCAAAACCTGGCCAAAAAGCTTCATTTTAACTGCGTATAAAGTTTCACTCTTCAGTGTGTACAGTGATTTGTAAAAGGGTCAGTGGCATTGTCTAGGACTATAAGGAAGCACTGCTGAAAGCATTTAAAAGATCAGTGGGTAAAAAAAAAAAAAATCCTTGTCAATCAGCTTTTCAAACAGTCAATGATTTTTTTCTCCTTTCAGTTGTAAAATGTGCTCAGCACAAAAGTCTTTAGGTGTACATGCAATTAAGGACAGGGGAAAACCAGAGGAACATGCTGAGCATCAGGCCTGAATTGGAAAGAATGAAAGATTTCAAGACATGAGCTTTGCTAAGGTATACTTCAGAACTGTTTTTGTTAAAAAACAATAAGGGCATTGTCTCCTCCTCCTCCTCTTCCACAGGCACTCTAGGCTATTCTTTTCTACTTCTTCAAAAAACATTAACCGATCCACAGCATATTAAAGGAATCATTGTTAGGTTACGTACTGTTAATTCTCTTTCCAGACTGATTTTCCCAGCCTTCACATGTGGCTGGCATTTTCCTCCATGATGTGGTCTATATACCTCCTTCCAAAGCTCCTAGCCAAATAGGTAGCCTTCTTCAGGAAGAGACCGCAGCTGTCTGGCCCTCACTGCAGATACGTGCACTGAAGCATGGATGGCACAGCTCAACTGAGTTTTTTCACAGGCAGACTAGAGAAAAGGGTCTTTCTGGCTTCGAAAAGAGAGGGAAGAGGCTAGCAGTGGACAGAAGTTAACATCCAGAGGAAGCTGGGACTATCTCCATTGTAGGCTTGCCAGGAGTCAGTGATTTTTTGTTTGCTTCTTGAAGACTGAAAGCAAGTGGAAGAAGCCAGGGAATACTGGCTTTGACAAGAAGCTAGCTTTGACAAGACCGGGTTTTGAATCATTATCTACACCTACTAGACCTTAAGACTTTTAAGAAAGTTTCCTGGTGACCAACTTTGCTTGGACTGCATATTACATATCGTCTAATTCTTCTCTATTGCCCAAAGAAAAGAGCTCCCATTTACAGTATCACAGTTCAGTAGGAAGTGCCTAGAAAGATCTGCCCTTGGGAAGTTGTTGTAGCTCATCTATACTGCTGCAACTTTTCTGCAAAGTTATACTGGCAAAATCATTTGAAGGATTTATATTTGATAGTAGTGTTAAGACATCTCCCTAAAGTACTTCAGTCATATTGTGAAAAGAACTGCATTTCCAGTGCAAATTTATTCTTAAAAAAAGACTTTAGCAGCGAAATTTTGTCCACAAATTCAAGTGAAAAATTTATGCAACATTTTATAATGCAGACCTGCCTGTGGTTATTTTCTTTCAAATGGGTCAAGCTACAAGTTAATGCAGTAACTGTAATGCTGCAAACTCATATCTGAGAATCTGAAAGTCAAGTTCAACTCATGTTTTCTAATGCTTAATCATCCACTTACACTTAAAAGGAATAAAACCACAACCCAAACCACTTCATCTCTCTATCAGTAAAGTAAATGCAGTTGTCTTAAGTGGACTTTCTCAGCATGTAATTGCTCAAAATTTTGTAAACAAGCCAGTTGTTGCCATGCAAGTGTCCTGATTTCAGCTGTAACAGTCTTTCTTTTCTTCTTCCTAGTCGCGGGTGCAGTGCTGTGTTTTGGCTTTAGTTTGAGAACAATGCTGATAACACACCAATGTTTTAGTTGTTGCTAAGTAGCTTACTCTGATCAAGGACTTTTCAGTCTCATGCTCTGCCAGTGAGGAGGGGCACAAGAAGCTGGGAGGAAGCAGAGACAGGACACCTGACCCAAACTAGACACAGGGGCATTCCATAGCACAGCACATCATGTGGCGTGTTACTGGGGTAGGGCTGTGTATCAGTCAGCAGGTGGTGAGCAATTGTATTGTGCATCGCTTTTGTTTATGTTTTTTTTCCCTCTTCCCTTTTAGTTTCATATTCTCCCCTCTTGTTACTTCCAGTAGTAGTAGTAGTAATAGTAGTAGTAGTAGTAGTAGTAGTTTTATACCATACTTTAGTTATTGGAATGTTCTAATCTCAACCTGTGGGGTTTACATTATTTTGATTCTCAGTTGGATGGTTCAGAGTTACGGGCTGGGCTTAAACCATGACAAGATGGAAAAATCTACAGCTCTGCTATGCTCTTTCTGCTGTGATAAAAGGTTTTAACAAGGCAATCAATTTGTTTCTGTCAGTTAATAATCCTAATCAGATATAATTCTAAATATACAGTTTTATTATATGCAAAGGATAGAGTTCTTAAATTAGAAGATGCCACATTTACAACCAAATTTTAAAGGCAATGTGATTTCTTTATTCCTTTAGAAAAAAGTGATTGGCTCTGGTGAATGATAAAAGTACATTTTTTACATTTTTCATTTTTATAGCAGTTAAGAAAAAGTTTACTCAAACTACTTGATGTGACAAAATGAAACTTAATTAGGAAGTTATCATAGAAGCTCTACGTAGTCCAAAAAACATTTTCCCCATAAAATACAAGGAAAAAAGCATTTCTCAAGTTTTCCATGCAGTTTTCTATTAAAAATTATCAGTCAACTTTTAAAGAGAAAAATATTTCAGAAGCAATTAAAGTTTTACAGATGTATCAATATATGTTGAAAAATGTATTTTAAAATTTCCCTCTAAATTAAAAAAATCCCAGGTCATGTGCAGTTAAATGTCATAGAATCATAGAATCATAGAATTGTCAGGGTTGGAAAGGACCTTAAGATCATCTAGTTCCAACCCCCCTGCCGTGGGCAGGGACACCTCACACTAAACCATCTCACCCAAGGCCTCGTACAACCTGGCCTTGAACACTGCCAGGGATGGAGCATTCACAACCTCCCTGGGCAAACCATTCCAGTGCCTCACCACCCTCACAGGAAAGAATTTCCTTCTTATATCCAACCTAAACTTCCCCTGTTTAAGTTTTAACCCGTTACTCCTTGTCCTGTCACTACAGTCTCTAATGAAGAGTCTCTAATGAAGAGTCCCTCTCCAGCATCCCTATAGCCCCCCTTCAGATACTGGAAGGCTGCTATGAGGTCTCCACTCACCCTTCTCTTCTCCAGACTGAACAGCCCCAACTTTCTCAGCCTCTCTTCACACACGAGGTGCTCCAGTCCCCTGATCATCCTCGTGGCCCTCCTCTGGACTCGTTTCAACAGTTCCATGTCCTTTTTATGTTGAGGACACCAGAACTGCACACAATACTCCAGGTGAGGTCTCACAAGACCAGAGTAGAGGGGCAGGATCACCTCCCTTGACCTGCTGGTCACACTCCTTTTAATGCAGCCCAGGATATGGTTGGCTTTCTGTGCTGCAAGCACACACTGCCAGCTCATGTTCAGTTTCTCATCAACCAACACCCCCAAGTCCTCCTCCGCAGGGCTGCTCTGAATCCCTTCTTTGCCCAACCTGCAGCTGTGCCTGGGATTGCTTTGACCCAGGTGTAGGACCTTGCACTTGTATGGTTAAACTTCATAAGGTTGGCATCAGCCCACCTCATAAGCGTGTCAAGGTCCCTCTGGATGGCATTCCTTCCCTCCAGCGTATCAACTGAACCATACAGCTTGGTGTCATCAGCAAACTTGCTGAGGGCGCGCTCAATCCCACTGTCTATGTCACCAACAAAGATGTTGAACAAGACCGGTCCCAACACCAATCCCTGAGGGACACCACTTGTTATTGGTCTCCAGCCTGACATTGAGCCATTGACCACAAATCCTGTGTAGCCAGTTCTCCCGAGAGCTTCCTGAGGGGGCCTACATTCTCCCTAGTCTGTTTTTTATTTGCTATGTACTTGTAGAATCCCTTCCTGCTATCTTTAATACCTCTAGCTAAGTTTAATTCTAACTGGGCCTTAGCTTTCCTAACCTGGTCCCTAGCTTCCCGGACAACATCCCTGTACTCTTCCCACACCGCCTGTCCTTGCTTCCACTTATTATAAGCCTCTTTTTTCAATTGAATTTTCCTCAGGAGCTCCTTATCCATCCAAGGAGGTCTCCTGGCCCTCCTGCTGCACTTCCTTCTGGTTGGGACGCAACACTCCTGAGCTTACAGAAGGTGATCCTTGAATATCAACCAACAGTCTTGGGCCCCCCTGCCCTCTAGGGCTGTATCCCATGGAACCCTCCAAAGCAGGTTCCTGAAGAGGCCAAAGTCTGATCTCTTGAAGTCCAGGGCAGTGAGCTTGCTGCACACTCTTCTCACTGTCCTGAGGATCTCAAACTCGACCATCTCATGATCGCTGCATCCAAGGCTGCCCTGGAGCGTCACATTTCCAACAAGCCCTTCCCTGTTGGTGAGCATGAGGTCAAGCACAGCCCCTCTCCTTGTCGGCTCCTCTATTACCTGCAGAAGGAAGTTGTCTTCCACACAGTAAAGGAACCTCCTGGATGGCTTGTGCCGGGCCGTACCGTCCTTCCAACAGATGTCAGGCTGGTTGAAGTCACCCATGAGAACAAGGGCCTGTGAGCGTGAGGCTTTTCCTATGAATGTAGAGTGCTTCATCCGCAAGTTCTCCTTGGTCAGGCAGGCTGTAATAGATCCCCACAGTAATGTCCCCCATAGCTATATTCCTTTAACCCTGACCCACAAACTCTCTGTGGACTGCTCACCTGTCCCCAGACAGAGTTCCATACTCTCCAACCTATCCCTAACATAAAGGGCAACTTCCCCTCCCCGCCTGCCAGGCCTGTCTTTCCTAAATAGCCTGTAACCTTCCATTCCAGCACTCCAGTCACAGGAGCGCCATCCCACCATGTTTCTGTGACGCCTATTATATCATACCCCCATAGACGTGCACACATCTCTAATTCCTCTTGTTTGTTCCCCATGCTACGGGCATTTGTATAGAGGCATCTGAGCCGAGCTCCAACTGAAGCCGGCTCATTGGCTGGAGCAGCTGGGATATCTCTTCATTGCTCGAAGCATTTATTATAGGTTCTGGCAACTGACTGGGTGTGTTGGAATGGAATGATGTCCCCCTCCCCCAACACATCTAGTTTAAAGCCTCCTTGACCAGTCTGGCAAGCCTCCTACCAAAACTGCTCTTTCCCTTCTTTATCAGACCAGCTCCACCAGCCCCCACTAGACCAGCCCCCACTAGACCTGGCCTACAAGCTTGGGTCCCGTGTTCAAGACACCCAAACCCCTGACTATGGCACCACCCTTTTAACCATTTATTAACCTGGTTAATCCTCCTAGCTTTTTTTAGGTCCTCCCCTGTACCCTGGAGAATTGATGAAAAGACCACCTGAGCTCCAGAGCCCCTAACCACCTCCCCCAGGGCATAAGGCATTTGGTGGATAAATTTTGTCAGGTCTAACTTCAATTAAGTGTATAAGGTCTTAGTTGTTGAACATTTTATCCAAACCCACATTTTTTTTTTCTGCTTTGTTTTCCTTTCACTTAAATGGACTTTGCTAAAACAGCCATATTGAAAAAGTGGAATAATGTTTTTGGCATAGGGAATAATTTCAACAGTCTGCTTGCAAATTGTCTGAGTGAACGGAATCAAAGTCAAGTTCATGGCAAAAAACTGTATGATAAAAGTTCACTAATAACTTCATTGCCCAAAATCTGGTTGTCTGGTTATACAGTTGAAGCACACAGGCTGTTATTGCAAATACTCCTTTGAAAATTCAGATATGATTCTAACACCTGTGACCAAAACACTATATAATAAACAGGACAGTAGGGATTCAACATATCAGATCAGGTCAAATATTAGATTCTCTATGGGGTCACTGATTCATTGGGTATCACTGTTAGTTTCAAAGACCGGGAAATAGGAAGAGTGTTGTGCACTTTTACTACATATATGCAGTGAAATACTCCTTATCTCTCCATCTATGTGTTATTTTTCAGACTCCTCCTCATCTAGTTTTCTACCTTTGTTGTATCAATGACATACTTCAAGAAAAGTATCAAAAAAACCCAAAGTAAACCAACCAAAACCAAAAGGCAGAGAAGAGGACTGCGTCAATGTAAAAGAGGGATATTAATTTGTGGAAGAGGGTAGAAATAGCTGGGACTGAAAGAATGAAGAACTGCATGCTATAAGAGAAGATCAGGTTTGAGAACATCTAAGAAACCTGAAAGTGCAGAGGTCCATAGGACCTGACAAGACGCATCCAGGGGTCCTGAAGGAACTGGCAGATGTAGGTACCAAGTAGTTAATTCAATGGCCATGTGGAGACTGGTGACAAGTGGTGTCCCTCAGGGGTCGGGTTTGTGACTGTCACTCTTCAACATCTTTGTTGGCAACATGGACAGTGGGATTAAGTGCACCCTCAGCATGTCTGCTGATGACACCAAGCTGTGTGGTGCAGTTGACACACTGAAGGAAAGGGATACCATCCAGAGGGACTTGAGAGGTGGGCTATTGCAAACCCCATGAAGTTCAAAAAGGCCAAGTTCAAGGTCCTGTTGGGGCAACCCCAAGCACAATTACAGACTGAACGGATAATGGATTGAGAGCAGCCTTGAGGAGAAGAACTTCTTTGGAGTGCTGATTGATGAAAAACTGGGCATGAAGCAGCAGCCTGTGCTTGCAGCACAGAAAGCCAACCATATACTGGCTGTATGAAAAGGAACGTGACCATCAGGTTGAAGGGGGTGATTCTCGCCCTCTACTACTCTCTTGTGAGACCCCACCTGGAGTACTGTCCCCAGCTCTGGGGCCCCCAGCACAAGAGGGATGTGGACCTGGTCAAGCAAGTCCAGAGAAGAACTATGAAGATTATAAGGGAGCTGGAGCACCATCCTATGAAGACAGGCCGAGAAAGTTGGACTTGTTCAGACTTGAGAAGGCACCAGGGAAACCTTATAACAGTCTTCCTATATTTAAAGGCAGCCTACAAGAAACCTGGAAAGCGACTTTTTGCAAGGGTGTGTAATGACAGGACAAGGGGGAATGGTTTTAAACCAAAAGAGTGTAGATTTAGATTAGACATTTGGAAGAAATTCTTTGCTATGAGGCTGGTGAGACACCCTGGCACAGGCTGCCCAGGGAAGTTGTGGATGCCACATCCCTGGCAGTGTTCAAGGTCAGGTTAGATGGGGCTTTGAGCAACCTGGTCTGCTGTGGCAGGGGTTTGGAACAAAATGACTTTTAAGTTCCTTTCTAGCCCAAATCATTCTATGTTTCTATGGTTCTACAAGTTAAGTTCTTGGGAAAAAGCCTTCTTCAGATGGCTTTGTGATCAGATAAAATCTATATGGAACTAGGCTTCTGATGTGAAGCATTTTAGTGGCAATGTTACCTTAAGGACTCTTTGCTCCTCAGTTTCTTTCTTTTTTTTTTTTTTTTTCTTGTGCAAAAGTAAATATTAAGAATAAGTTGAAGGAAAAAAGTCTTTTTAGCTCAGGTCATCTCACTGAATTTATGTCTGTGTTATTGAGGAGGAAATTAAGATGATTATAGGAATCAGTAGGTCAGGCAGAAGGGAAGAGGAATGGATATGCAGTCTTTACCTATGTCCTTTTTTGCCATGGAGTAAAAACCTCTGTGGGCAGTATCAACAGGAATGACACATCTATCTGAATTCAGGTAAAAGACATGTTTTAGAAATAACCAGTTAAATTGATTTTGCTTATATCTCTCAAATGGCACTGTACACCTAACAAAAGCACAGCTATCACCTTTAAAATAACATTACTTCAATATATTTCAGATTGAGTAAACAGCAAAAAGGGGGCTTGCTTTCTCAAATTTAGTTGTCTTAATATAAGCAATTTTTAAAATACCTGTAATTCATTGGATGCAAAAACTTGTGTAGCTTTCAGTGATCTTGAATTTATTGTCAGATCCTTGGATTAAAGTCTACAAAGCAGACTAAGCCACTGGGAAATATTGTTAGTATTCTACCTCGGGGGTAACACAGTTCAGTAGTTCACCCTCTCTGAAGCAAAGGCAAATATAAATGTATTTCCCCATGGTGCCCTCGTGTTTGAGATGCTTGAAACAATTAAACTGTGATCTCGGTAGGCACTATTACTCATATGATGCTTGTCTCAATGCATTTCCTTGTAAATCTTAAATATAGTTCAGTTAAATATACTTAGATTGACTTAATTCCATACAATCAGCAGAGACATGTCTGACATTGAAGAAGGTGTTTGTGTTGATGTGCATTCTTTTGGTGAATAGCATTTGTTTATTTCCAAACCCACAGGTTTATATAAAGGCTATGAACAGATGAACTCATTACTTACAAAAATAAGACAGATGAACTGCTTTGCAAAGCATACCAGCAAGCATTTAAAAAATTAGGATTCTTAAAGTTGCATTCCTAAATCCAAATTAGTGTTATGGTTTCCAGCAGAAGGCACTGAGTGTTGAATAGTTTTTTCTTCTCTAATCATGATCTGAATTGCTGCTTGTTACTTGGGAGGAGTAACCTCACTACAGCCTCCTTTCAGTTGTAAGAGTGATAAGGTTTTCCCTGTGCCACCTTATTACTAGTAGTTGGTGTTGGCTGCTCTGGAAGTATGATGAGTAGAATTTTTATTATTTGCTTTTCTATTCTATTATCTATTGTAGAAAAGTAGTGCACAACTGTAAAATTCAGGCCCTATTTTTCCCCACAACTTTTTATATATTCTGAGTTTTCAACACTGAAAAAAAATTAAAAACTAACCTTTACTCTAAGTGAACAGGCTTATTCTGTCCTTTAGGTACGATTTCAGCTAAGATACTGATATTTTCCAAAGCAGATGGTCACAAGCAGCCATAAAACGTAGCTATTTATTGGTGAATATCAAAGGCTGGAGAAACCACACCTCTTGAGCGTGTTCCTAGCCCTCAGCTAGAAGCAAGATAGGTATCAGCACCATTGCATACAAATAAAGTCTGATGTGGGCTCAGGAGATGTACAACAGTTCTCTTTAGTTCCTCTGGATGATCATGTTCCCAGCAATACAGATCTATTCAAGGGAAACAGAAAACACTGAAAAATAGAGATACGCAGAGGTAAAATTTTGATGTAGTCTCTTTAGAAAAACTAAATCGTACATCTTCTAAGGAAACATTAGCATCAAACATGAATTGAACTTCACTGTCTGTGAAAAAAAGACCTGTGCATTGGACCAAGGGCAAATTTTGCTTTGTAGACAGTGAGAGGTCAGAAGACAAAGAGTTAGGAAGATGTGGGGAACTTTTCACTGACAGGAGACAAAGAGCAAGGGCTGCCCTGACAGAGAATTTTACTGATTGCTTCCTTGTCTGCTAAAAAATGAACTTGTCAAACAAAACATAAGCTGTTTGAAGACGTGTTGCCAACATGATCTAAATAGAATATCAAATTCAGGCGATGTAAGGTAAAAGTCTCATAAGCTTAGATATTTCAAATGTTTCAGAGCTTTTCTTTTTGTATTGCAATTGTTAAAGAAAATTCCATAGAAGAGAGAAATGGAAACAAGTTTCTGTAATGTTCTGTATCTTATTTTGCTTTGTATAATCAACCACTGCCTGTGGGCTTCTGATCTCCTAAGAGACTGGGGCAAATCTCACTTTAAGAGAAATTTGTTTTCTAATTCCAAGAAAGAGAATCATTAAAAACATCATCTGGCCACTCAGGCCTCCTAAGAGTAGACCAGACAGACTGTTGATTTTACAGCTCCAGTTTCAGGTCAGATGCCTGGGTTTGAATTGTATCATTAAAAAGCCACACAGCCCCATTTACAGGATCCAGGAGGAATGGCTCCCAGAAGCAACACCTCAGGGGCCAGAAGGGGCAAGGCTTGTACAGCTTGGCTTGTGAGCCTGGTAGGTGCACATATTCCTGGTTTGTCCTCCATTCTGGCTGCAAACTTCAGCGTCCTTTTCTCTAAGGCACCCCAGCATGGAAAATGTGCTGATATACAATGCCAGCACAGTTCAGCATCAAGTACAACAGCTGTGGTTTTTTTCATATGAAACCACAGCTGGCAGACAAATGCCCACTTTTTCAGAGGAAGGATTCAGCTTTCTCTGGGGCATGAGGAGTTCTACGTTCCTGCTTCTCAGGAGGATGCCTTTCTGCCCAGGTGGTGACAGGGATAAGAAAGTGGGGGTCTCCACTCTTGCTGCTGAAAGTATGACAATGTGCAGCCAGTAATGAGAGTCATGAGAGCTCAAGAGTGAGCTCATAATACTGCAGCTTCTGGTTAAGGAGGTACATTTGAAAATTGAGAGCTTGCCATTTAGATTCTGCTCCAAACACTTCTTATGCATTTTAGCCAAAGGCTGCTTAATGAAAAATCTATGGGACCAGGGACCAGGATGCAGTCTCAGGAGAATGCCCTTTACACCAAGCAGCAGGAAAGAGGCTTCTGCTTGCTTTGCTGTCTCTCTCTTTATAGCCCTGTGAATCTTACATTTCTGACTGCAGGGTTGTCCAAACTTTTTATTGGTAATATCCCCTGAAGTTTTCTAATGTGATCTTAAATGAGGTTGAAAGAGAAAAGCTTGACTGCCTCTTAAATTGTCCTGTGACTTTCTTGTCCTGTTATCTGGAGTCCAAATAAGCTAATTTATTGCTACCCAAAGCTAAAGACTTTTTGTTTTCCTAAGCTGAGTTTTTCTTCCAGCTCCAATCATCACATAGTACATATTCAGGGGAACAGACTTAACTGATGCCTTGCATGTACACGGTATCTTTCTCTGAGATGTTGTTGAAGTTGGGCTTTTATCTGTCAGTTTTCATCTATTATTTGGTAGTTAGAAGAGACACATGCAGGATTTCTTGTATAAATTATTGATTTTGTATTGGGTGAGTCTCATAACTGCATGTCTGAGACATTAAGTAGGGTAGAGCTATCGCTGCTAGCTTTCCTCAGCAGTTGTGAAATCTCATGACAGGTATATTTAAATTTTGATGCATAGTTCAGCCAAATTGGTCAATATTTTGTGGGTTTTCATGATTATTATCTTGTTTGCAAAATGATTTTAAACTATCAATTGTTGAAGTTGTGGCACTTTCCTCCTGAAATTAAACAGCCATGAAATCTCAAATCAAAGGTTTCTTTGGGCCTGCAATTAATAGGTATTTCATCAAGCTGCTTTGCAAGAAAAAACAGGAAAAGAAATCTGCTTGCTTTTATATTTTCCTTTTCTATCTCAAACACTTATTACCTACTGAGCAGTAATGTTTAAAATTCTGAGCTCAACGACAGTGTTGTTTCCAGTCCAGTTTTGGCAGATGTTGCATAAAATGCTGTGTGTTACTCACTGAGAGTGCCTGAAAAAGGCAAGCAAATACTTTACTAAACCTAGAGTGCAGGGAGAGCTAGCAAGGGACAGAAAGGCTTTTATAACAGGGTCCTCTTATGATTTCCTAGCGTTATGTTGCAATACTGATGAAACCAGGTTTTACACCTGAGAGTTTCTTTGAAAATGGCATTGTGCGCAAAACAAACCTATTTTCATAGACTCTGGGGATGCTTGAACCTTCACAGTGCAATACAAACATGGCAATGTGTCTTGTGGAAGAAAGCTGGCTTAAGCCAAATCATTTCAGAAAGCTCTTTAAGTGAAATGTGACCTCACTAAGTTTAGTGTAGACATGCCCTAAAGAATGTGCTGAACTAAAAAGAGTATATTAACAATATAAAATGCAGAAACAGAAGAAAGCTGGAATACTTGGGTTGAATGCTCTCCACTCTGCCTTGACTAAACCATCAGTAGAGTTGATTTAGCTGTTCACATGTCAGATATCTTGAAGATCCACAGTATTCCTGCCCAGTATTACTATTTCATTCCCCTGATGTGACTAACACAAATGTTTTCATAAGGTTTGCTAGCACTATTTACTTTTTATGTCTTTTGAAATGGAATTGTTCTGGTACTAGAACTGTGCTGTGCCATAAGGCACTAAATAATAGATTATTCCTATGAAGAAAAAGAATGTCAGTTGAGAAATAAATGAAGTATCTGGTAATCTGACAGGTAAGATTACTGTTTCAGTCATATTTAGGACCAGATGTATGTCTTTATCAACCCTTCTTTGACTCTTGCTATTTCTCAAGTTTTTTGGTTTTGGGTTGGGTTTGTGTTTTTGTTTTGCTGTTGCTGTTGATTGGTTGTTTTTTTTTTGTTCTGTTTTCTGTGTAAATATGAATGCATTTTATTTTCATCTCACTGAGGAATGAAAATGGATTTTGAAACCTTCATAATTTCCAGGAAATAAATGTCTTATTTTCAACTTCCTCTCTTCTTCTAATCCCAATGGGAAAGCTATACTGATCTTTTCCTATTAATAATGCAACAAATACCAGAAAAAGTCTAGAAAATGACATTCTAACTACAACTTAGATTTTTATATATATTTTTCTATTCTACATATATTTTCTACCTCTCCCAATTCTTACAGGCCTAAGACTGGTTCTAGAAAAAGGCATTGAAAAATTGATAGACTCAGCAGACAGTCCTTAAGTAGAGATGTCAGGAGATATAGAAAACATCTATGTTTTAAATGTTTTGCAGGACAGCAGTAGAGCTGCAAATTACCTGAAGGAGAAATTCTGTAGTGCCAGGGAAATTTATTTCAATTTCAGTCCGAGTATAGATTAGAAAAGGCTAATACTGCTGTAAAGTATATTCTCTTAACTGATGTCCATGTCAAGGTAGCAGTTTCAGTCCTTTTTGCTATTATTCTGGTTACTTATAATTTGCATGCTAGATTGAGAACAAAATCACTGCTTGCATTCCAAAGGCCTCCTTAGAATATGCTCCCAAAATTAATGAAATTAAAAGAAAAAGCCACACATTCACCAGAAAGGGATAACTTCTTCAAACCTTCCCTGTAGATGCCTGTTGAGTCATTTCATGAACTCTACAGCTGCTAGGCTTTGCTCACATGCTTATGCAATGAACAGATTTTTTTTATTTTATTAATATTTTGAATTATTCTTTGATCTGCTGCAAGTACCATGCAGTCAGTGTTCGTTCTTAACCACTGTCTGCCCCTCGGGTAATACTCTATATCTCAATTTTTTTTTTTCTAACTGAAATACATGGGGTGGAATTGTGGGAGCCATAATGAACAGTACAATAACTCTCTTGCTTAGCAGGAATACCACATAGCAAATTTTACAGCAAAACTGGCACTTGTCATTTTTAAGAAGGGAAATCTACTTTCATGTAGCTCAGTCATTTTGAAAAAACATTTTTATGAGATGTATTTTATCTTTGTGTGTGTGTGTGTCTACTGCAAATGCAGCATTTTATTCATGTTCAAAGGAACAAATCTGACATTTTTTTCTCAGCCTGTGACATTTTCTACAGAACACTTGGCTTGGAATAAAAGCTTTATGGTAGTTTAAGAACCAGGTTTCTTCAAAACTAGAATAGCATTAAGCCTGGACTTCATCAAGTTTAATATATAAGAAAAAATGCAATGAATGATCCAGATGTCCAACCAATCTGGGGGAAAAAGTGATAATGAGATCTGCTTCAGCATTAAAGGAAACTCTGGAGCATTGGTATTTCTTTCTATGGACAGAACTTCAATGTAGTCAAAACACTGCGCTACACCAGCTACCAAGAAGGAGAAACATGACTGCTACTGCTGAACCCAGGACAATAGGTTACTCTTCTGAGACATTTTGACATACAATTAGCTAAGTAATACAAAATAAAAATAATAGCAAATGCATCAATAAACAGTAAAAGGCCATAATATTCTCCCAGGCTTCCTTGTACTGTAGTTCCCAATTACCAGTGCTTGTACAACAGTGATATCTCTACTCTTGAGCTCTGGATGTCCTTGAGTACTTTATCATTATTATGGACTGATATCCTGTTTGTATTGTATGTACTGTAATCAGACATAGAGGTAACAATAATTCTTATCAACTGTGAGACTTGTAAAAGAGACAGTCCTAACATGTAGGTAATGTTCGCAGCAAAAATGAGTTTGTACACATATTGCAGGGAAGACTTAGCACTCAGGGCTCTTCAAAGAAGAAACCAGGTTTTCTCAAGAAACGGACAAGTGAATTAAGAGGCCTAAAATTATTATTTTTACTTTAACTTTAACAGAAAATAAGAAAAAAGGAGCAACAAAATAAGCAGTCTTCTGAAGCCCCAGAGCCCTTGAATGTGAGCATTTCATGATTTAAAAGACCCTTTCTTTTGGCTGTGTTTGGCAGAGACACTGTGGAAACATATGACCTTTTACATACTCATAGGGAGAAAGATGAGTTCCTGCAAACAAAACAAAGGCATTCTCAATGAAATTAACAGGGGAGACCGTCAGTGCTGAGAAATCCCAGTCTAGTGTTTGCTCATCTGGAAAAAATCTAGACATTAAATTTGTTTGATTAATAATATTTTTAATATACATTAGAGAAAGTAATGTTTGTCATATTATAGGGGAAGACAGTTGTTTCTTAAAACAAGATTTAGTTCTGCTTTACTGCATTAAGTGAAGCAGGCCGAATGGGACTGTGGGAATACTGCACAACATTTTCTATGAAAGTTCCTCTGAATATTTTAATGAAATCATGTTAGAGATCTCTGCTAGCCCTTTTGTTTCAGCTGTCAGTTGTGTGGCCAAATGCAACACTGGCATAAGACCAGTTAATTCAGAGGTATATCACAAGGGTGAACTGGTCTACTCCTGGTTAATTTGGAGTTTATGAAAAGGGACATGGCAAAGGATTAACCACTCAATGTTAAAAGTCCTAAAAAGCCAATAGGTTCAAGATTTGTTTGATGATAAATTATTCAGATAAACTATTCCTGCTTCTTTCAGGTTCAATCACATGGTTCGTTTGGTGGATCTTAGAGACTGTTTTTCTTATAGAAATTGCAGAGTGAGCAGTTTCTTTAATGCACTTACATTATTCAAAAAAGGTATACTTAGTCTTAAGTCATTGACAAAGATGTGCTCCAAGAAGAACTAATTTCTGTGCTCACTGCTCTGAATCTTTTGTAGGAGGACACTGTAGGAGGATGCTTTTATCTCTGAACATATCTACTACATGTGAGTTTTGTTTCATTCTACTTTATAAATGTTTTTATATCACTTCTTTCTAACACTCAGATACACTAACCTCTGAATGAACAGCTACAATTTTTACACCAGCCTTGCAGAAAATCTCTGGTACAGGGGCATATCTCATATTACTGTATTGTGAGTTGTGGCCCCTGTTATTGGAGCTGCTAGTTTTGGAAAACTCTGTGGGTTTTTTTCTTAAATTCACTTTAAGTTCTTTCTGTCAGCCCCAGTGACACTCAACAACCTTATTTCACATGTGCAGAAACATGGAAGAACTGTTCATGTACATTTGCTGCTATTTCATCAGTATATAACAATAAATGCATTTGAGGAAGCTAAGTCTGTATGTTTAAAGCTGTAAAGCAAACACCTCAAAACATAGGCATTGTAAGTGATCATGCAGACATGTTTGTCTCCTAGCTTTACACTTAGATTTGTTGTTCATTTAAGCAAATTTCATTCTAGATGTGCTTTCAAAAAGATCTAAAAGCATTAGCTAGCAAGAGTCACTAAAATTCAGAGTCAAGGAACTTCCTATATACAAGATGAATGCACCTTTGGTACAGAGGTGTATTCTGTCCATGCTTATTTAGTTGTCAGATGGAATTATGTCCAAGAACAAGTGACAGTCTGCCTAACCATTCAAATTTTAAATTCCCAGAAATCCTATAGTTTATTTAGCTTACTATAAAACTATAGGAGTTATTAGATTACAAAATACGGAAACAAGGCAGCCTGTATCTTACTTACAAGGCAAGACAATGCTGCAAAGGAAACCACTATAAAATATTTATCCATGTGTTAAATAGCATAAAGAAAATCTGTTCCCTTCTCTTCCTTTCAGGAAAAAAGTTTAGGCACTGGGATACACAGAATGCCTTCACTTATGTGTAGTCCTTAAAAAAAAAAAAAAAAAAAGAAATCTACTAAGATGTAAAAGTGTGATTCATGGTCAGAAAAAATTTCCAGACTTTGTTTTAAAATCCCACCTCTCCCTCTGTCCCACAAAGGAGTGGAGAAGGCCAAAACTGAGACTCTTTCACAGACATTCTTATGTGAACCAATTTGGATTTTCCAACTTCACACTGGAATTTTGTGGCTACTTTTGATATTTACTGGTTTAGTTGTTCTCCCCAAGCTGTTAGTTCCACAATAGTTTGCTGAGAATCTGAAACCGTAGCTGAGATAAAACATCTTTGTCTTGCTCCTACACCCATGTTGGCATGCATACACATAAACATGTCTTGGAAACCAAATGTATTATTTTCAGTGTGATAAAAAGGTTTGTAATTTGCTGAGTTCCAGTGTCTTTTTTTTTTCATACCTGATCCTGGCATGCTTAAAACCCTGGAAAGTCACAATTTACTTTCCACATAGCTGTCCTGGATGGCTGAGAAGCTGAACTGTACAACAGGATATCCAGCTATTGAGTGCTGCTGTCACAGGTGGCCAGCAGTGCAGCTGCAAAGAGCTTCCTGCCAGGAGGGCAGAGTGGGTCCACAGGAAGAAATGTTCCTTTCCTCTTCCAATCTGTTTTCAACTATAAAGGAAGGCCCAGGCTCACACTCCTACAGTGGATCTGCCTACACAGCACTTTTCAGCTGGAGCAAAATCTCAGCTAACATTTCTGACAATAACTGCCTGAAGTGGAGCAGATCATTTACAGGGCTTCAAACAGCAGGGAGTCCTACATTTAATGTAGAGCTGCTCTTAAACATTTCAGCTTGACTGTATTACTGTTCTGCATATTTGTATCATCATTTTATATCTCTCAAGAGCAGTCAGTGATGTGTAAAGGAAGGATGACAAAAGTAGCAGCTACCTTTCTCTCAAGATACCAGGAGCAGGCAATTCATATGGTTCCTCTTTTGTCCTACAACCAGCCATTGAAACACAAGTGGAAAATTGCTTCCAATAAATTGTGGATTTTTCTAAAGGAAGAAGGAGGCAGATAACTTTTATCTATGAATTCTACAAGCTGACTCTTCAAACCATGAACACTAAAAACCTGGTTAGGTAAACTCAATGAAAGAGACAGAGGGTGTTTGTTCATAGCAGTGTTAACAGAAAACATGCAAAAGTTCACTGTGCCATGGGGAACCCAAACTTATTTCTAAGAAACTCTTGAGCTAAAGAAACACGAAGAATAGGAATTGAGAACACAGAGAACACAGGTTTTTGAATGCAGTTACAAAAGTGAGAATTTTAGTCTGAAAGAGTGTAGCCACTTATTAGTGTAGAAGACTATAGGACCATTTAGGCATGAAAGTACATGTGCAGTACAGCAGCACGTGAGCTTGTAGGATTTGATCTAGGAAATCTTCTGGAATCAGTCAAAATTTTTCCTGTGATTCCTCTGGCCTTTCACACTGGCATTAATGACCCAATTCTGAAGATGTTTACAATTGCTCTTCATTTTAAATGAATGAACCCTGCACATATGCATTGGAGATGTTCAGCTTCTTGTCTGCTCTTTGTTTAGCTGCCTGTATTTCTTTATTCTCAATTTCTAGGCTGTGGATTCTGGGGCTCTTAAACCTCTACTGCAAATTTCTTTTGTTTGCTGAGATCCGAAAGGTAAATTATCTATCCCCCAAAATAACTAATGTTAATCTGACAGGGTACTTGGAAAAGTAACACACAGACACTACTTCTAAAAATACTGTAATTAAGACCAGTTATTACAAGAGACCACCTGGAAATGTGAAAAATATCTTAATGGACTTACCAAGCACAATCAATTTTCTTTTTTTTTTTTTTTTGTGTGTGATTATAGAGTTCCCTCTCTCATCATTTGTCACATTCATCACTGGAAAATTCAAAATACACTTCCTGATAAGGCTATAATCCTAAGGAACTGAAAATGACACAAACATGGATGTTCTTACCTTTTTATCCTGGAAAACTCCCTGCTAAACAGCCAATTTGTATAAATACATTGCCAAGCAATTGTATCCAGTTGCTCTGAAAATGGTATGTTTTAAAAGTGAATGCCTCAAGCTTGAGTGTATGATGAATTACGCCATGCAATTTGCTGTGTAAACACTATTGATAACCAGAGGAATTACTTGTCATTTGACATTAGTATACCTGAGAGAAAGTTCTGAACTTCAGAAGTCCAGCATAAGGTAAAAATGTCCATTTACACAATTAATAGGATCCATTACTACATTATTCAGTGCTCTCTCTACTCTAATTTTTAGAGAACAATATGCCATAATGATGATTATTTGCTAAATTGAAACTCCTTGAAAATATATTCTCCCAGTTTCTCTGAGAAATAAAGCAAAATTGCTACATTCGCCTTTGACTTGGCAGCTACTAAGGATCTACAAGCTAGGCTTATCTTGTCATATACAAATAGGCACTGCAAATCTGAGGATTATCTGTTGATTTTCTCATCCTCACATCTTCCATGTTAGACAAGCAGCATTCAGTACTGTGAAATCTCATGTTTTAAAGGTAATCAGGTTCTAAGTGATGCTTTGTAGCATCAAAAACCTTTGTAAGTTCCTTCAAAATATTCTGCAACTCAGTTCTGCAAATTCATGTGGAACTTTTGGGACAGATATTACCTGCAAAGACGAAGGTTGAGGACAGGATCTGAGGCTAACTATAGGCTTGTCTCAATTCAGGATAATACTGAAGCATTTGCTTCAATTATCCTGACCTCAGAGGGAATTACTTTGAGTTTAAAGCACACTTCGCACTCTTCCCGGGTAGAAAAGGTTCCTCTAAAATTAATCACTCTTATGAAGTTAGATATTTATTTTAAACTTCAACAACTACAGTTTTTGAAAATAGTGGGTTCATAGTACTCACCTGTTTTTCATATTTGTAATCTTGTTATGTCCTTTGTGATGAGAAATAACAATGAACACCTAGCCAACATCTGACTGGTTTAATCAGCTATTTCGATAAGATCAAGAACAGTTTTTAACACATCTTAACTAGGCTTGAAATCATTCTCTAGTAGACATGGAATTACATTTTTATACTGAGAAATAGACATTCTCTTCATGCTGTTTTTTACTGCTGGAAACAATAGCATTTTATTTGTAGAATTGATCCTTCCTGCTCAGTAAGTATAATAACAAAAAAGAATGATAAGGATGTTTAATTTTGTGGATAAAATGGTAGAGGTCATTAGCTTAGTCAAGCTGCACCAAGCACACTAGAGCATGACAAATGCAAATATATGCAACCTAGTTCATCAATCTGTGACTGAGAGTCATCACATAAATTATCTAGAGAAATAAGTTTCATAGATAGAAGTTCAAATATATTTCATACTGAGACACTGAATAAACTAGCACATGATCAAACAGTCTAATGCCAGCATCTCAAAGCTTCCCAAATTTTATAAGCCCAATCCACTAAAAAAAAACTATTAAAGGATAATACCATATCACTAGAAAAATAATCTTTCTTACCATTTTTTGTAAAAAATAATTTTATTCACTTAGTGCAAATCAAGTAAAACAGACTAGTATGGTAATTATTCATATTCTGTAAGATATAATCATGAACCTCTTTTGCAGAATTAATTAACCTTCAGTTTCATTTTGGAAAGACAGTAGAATTTAATGACTCCCCCAGATCATCTCCTTGGGAACCCTACTGGGATTTAACAAAGACTGCTCATCTGAAATTATTACAGTTGTCAGGCTATTGCTGCTGCTTGATCTTAAGGTTGCCTGACCTTTTACATTATAAAGCCCTTTCTTCATTGCAGTCAATACAACAAATACAGAAATTTGGCTGGGGACACTGTCCCATCTACATTCAAGTTATGTAGTTCCACACATAGACTGAATATTGTCAGTCTTTTTATACAGTTGACCCCTATGCCAGTCGACCACCAAAACAAATACTGAACAAACAAAAATAATAACACTAATGATACTCACCAAGGGAGTGACATCTGTTCGCTGATGATCTTCAAACAGCACATAAATCAATCATGCCTCTGAATGTTGGGGTTTTTGCCTTTTTTTTTCTTTTTTTTCTGTTGCTCTTATTTAAACTCTTACAAATTTGGAGTAATGGAGCAATGAAGTCACATCAGAATTGTAGTCTTATCACTGGGAACATGTTCTGGGCCAATACAAGTTGAGTTTTACCAGCTAGCTCTACTATCTACCCTGACCAACATGGTGAGTTTTGCATGTATTTAGAAATGTTTGAGTAAAAATCCTACTTCAAATGGTTATCTGCGTAACCTGGACAATTGCCCATGATGTTACAAGATACTACTCACCCATGGACTTTGTGATGCATTTTGTCTAAGTGTGGAAACTGCCATAAAAAGCAATATGCAATGAAACGTGTCTTGGATAAATAGTTTCTTCAACAGTTTTTGTGTCCATTCTTCTGATTATTCTTTTATAGTGACCTTATATTGCTCAAAAATTTTTGACAGGTAAGATGGAAATAATTTTCCCATGACACGGTGTCCCTCAGGGATCGGTGTTGTGAGCAGCCTTGCTCAACTTCTTTGTCACTGACATGGACAGTGGAATTGAGTGCGCCCTCAGCAAGTTTGCCGATGACACCAAGCTGTGTGGTTCGGTTGATACACTGAAGGGAAGGAATGCCATCCAGAGGCACCTTGACGCACTTGTGAGGTGGGCTGATGCCAACCTCATGAAGTTTAACCATGCCAAGTGCAAGGTGCTACACCTGGGTCGGAGCAATCCCAGGCACAGCTGCAGGTTGGGCAGAGAAGAGATTCAGAGCAGCCCTGTGGAGAAGGACTTGGGGGTGTTGGTTGATGAGAAAAAGAACGTGAGCTGGCTTCAGTGTGCGCTTGCAGCCCAGAAAGCCAACCATATCCTGGGCTGCATCAAAAGGAGCATGACCAGCAGGTTGAAGGAGGTAATCCTGCCCCTCTACTCTGCTCTCTTGAGACCTCACCTGGAGTATTGTGTGCAGTTCTGATGTCCTCAACATAAAAAGGACATGGAACTGTTGGAAGAAGTCCAGAGAAGGGCCACGAGGATGATCAGGGGACTGGAGCACCTCCCGTATAAAAATAGGCTGAGTAAGTTGGGGCTGTTCAGCCTGGAGAAGAGAAGGCTGCGTGGAGACCTCATAGCAGCTTTCCGGTATCTGAACGGGGCCTACAAGGATGCTGGGGAGGGACTCTTCATTAGGGACTGTAGTGACAGGACAAGGGATAACGCATTCAAACTTTAACAGGGGAAGTTTAGATTGGATATAAGGAGGAAGTTCTTTACTGTAAGGGTGGTGAGGGACTGGAACGGATTGCCCAGAGAAGCTGTGAATGCTCCGTCCCTGACAGTGCTCAAAGCCAGGTTGGACAAAGCCTTGGGTGGCGTGGTTTAGTGTGAAGTGTCCCTGCCCAAGGCAGGGGGGTTGGAACTAGATGATCTTAAGGTCCTTTCCAACCCTAACTATTCTATGATTCTATATTATAATTTACCTCATTAACAGCTTTCTATTTTTTTGATTTTTGTGCATTGCTTTGCCCTAAAAATATTATCTTGAAAAATGTCCAGATTTGGCTCTGTCAAATACATACTTAACTTTTCTTAACTTTCCAGATTGTCTGACATTATTCATCAAGGTTTGCAGAAATCTACAGTCAGTGTTTTTATGTTACTTTTCATTAGTTTTATTCACCAAATTTTATCAAGGACTATGAACAGACCATATATCTTCCTATAATTAAATGACAAACGAATGATCAGCTTAGTGTTAAAACATAATACATCCAAATCCAATGGAGTTTTTAAATTCCTGAGAACAGTGTAAGTCAATTCTCCCCCTGAGGGTCTAAGAAAATAAAATGTGTTTGAGGAAATGCTATAATAAACTGGTAATATGTTTCCATAGGGGATACATTAGAATTTTCCATACATCCTCCTAGAATGGCAGTAAACCAGACTTAATAGCAGAAAATAAGCAATTTCCATAGTGAAGGAAAAAATAAAAAAAATTAGCTGCATAGCACAGCCACAGGACCAATCTCCAGACCTCATTTTCTGTCGAGAGATGCTGTCAGCTGTGCCCAGGGAGCTGCCCAGGTTGAATGACTGCTGTTGGCACAGACAAAAGTTCAGAGCTGTGCCAGTCAGTTGGCTGATTGATAGGCATTTACTCATTGTATTCTCAGAGAATGTAATGCAAACTATGACTACATTAAATATTTGTTGGTGGGCACCAAAAAAAATGGTTAGTCACAGACAATTGGCTTTTTCCATTTTTTTTTCCTTTCCTTCATAATCTCTGGTTTCTGCAAAAATTAATAACAAAAAAGGCATTTTTATGTAAATCTTGGTTTAAAAGTACGTTTTCCAGTTTGCAGAAAATATGTTTACCTTTCCCTTTCCTTTCCTTTCCTTTCCTTTCCTTTCCTTTCCTTTCCTTTCCTTTCCTTTCCTTTCCTTTCCTTTCCTTTCCTTTCCTTTCCTTTCCTTTCCTTTCCTTTCCTTTCCTTTCCTTTCCTTTCCTTTCCTTTCCTTTCCTTTCCTTTCCTTTCCTTTCCTTTCCTTTCCTTTCCTTTCCTTTCCTTTCCTTTCCTTTCCTTTCCTTTCCTCACTTTCCCTTTCCCTTTCATCTGGATAGCTACTCAGAGGAACTAACTCTTAGCCTTCACTGCTAATATAAGCAGCTAATGACACTCCAGAGAATCCTTACCATGCTGTGTTGGGGATGGGGACCTTAAGCTTAACAGGTTCCCAGAACAGTGCCCAACCAGCCTGGAGACAGGAAAGTTTTGCTCCTAAACTTGCCTGAGATAGCAGAAGTTAGCCGAACCTTCTATAGTTCAGTTCAGCCATTCTGGCTTGAATGAATTAGCACTTTTTATTCAAATCTGGGGGGGGTTTGGTTTGGTTTGTTTGGGTTTTGGTTTGGTTTGTTTCCCCCCCCCCCCCCAATGTTTCCATGCAACCCTAATAGCCTCTGTAGTGAGCTTAAAGAAACACAAACCAGAAGCCCTCTTGCCTAGTTTGCTTTCCATGCCTGGTTCAGTTAGCAAACTTAAGGTACACTTAACACCATCGCAGTAGCTCCCCTTTCTCCCATAGCTTCCCCCTCCAACACCTCCCCTCAATCTACAGTGTTGGTACTCACTGATGAGCTGAGGGAAGCTCCTTTTGTACTTTTGCATGCTTGTTACTCTTATATTTTTCATTCCTATTCTACTTTGTGTCTCGAGGCAAGTGATTATCCTTACATACTGTATACAAATGCTGCTATGCTGGACATGAAATCCTTAGCTTGATTAAATCCCACCTTCCAGCACAGAGTGCACAGAGAAAAATGAAACAAAAAAGTGTATATTTATCTCAGTATGTATTCCTTCAGGAACATACTGTTTCCTTCAGGTTTCCAAACACTGATATCAGACTGAATAAATAAATATTTTAAATACTATTTTGCTAGCTTATTTTGTGATGATGGCCCACACTGAAAAGCAAAGACAACTATTAAGTGGACTATCTTGGATAATCATTGCAAAAATAGGTGGATGCTAGTAACAATGAAAGCCCAGTATTTGCTAACACAGGCTTCAAGGATTTGCTAGTAAGGCTGCCGGATGTTGAAAGTGAATATGTAACATGGGATCCTGTTCTAACCCATGTCTGTCGCTGCAATTGGTCACTGATGTTATCGGCTAATTTGGAAACAGAAAAGCATCACATCTAAGTTTGTCTGAGGAGGCCAGAGAACCAAATTCTGGATATAAATCCAGGGATTACTCATACTGGAAGGCTTTACTGGGAAAAATGCTGTGCAACATGTAGAGGAGAAAAGGTCCCTTGGCCTGGAGACCTTACTTTTTAGGTGTAAAAAGCAGAGGAAAGTTTGATTTGTATTTAACTTGAACTCTTGAAGAAAGAAACCACAAAGTAGTAATTATAACCAACGTGAGTTGAAAGCCATACCATTCGCTACCGGTTGTGACCCTTTGAAATTACAATTAACTGATTGGTAGATAAGATTGATAGTTATGATATCTATCAGTGTATATAACTGAAAAACCAACTACAGATTAAAAGCTTTCTGACTGCTGAAGTGAAAGACCACTGGTAGTTACTGATTAGGATCATATCCTCAATTGTTACATTCTTGTGGCTTTTGGTTCTTTGATACCCTTTAATTATGTCATGATATTGTCTCATATATTAAATAAGTAATTAATTGCCATGGTTACATAATTTTAAAAGAGAGAAAAATGCCACCTCAGTGGTGTTTAAACAAAGTACGTACATAGATAGTATTTTAATAGCACACTGAGTCAGAACTTACTAGTATTGAATTTCCTCAGCTTAAAAAATGGATGAAAGATTGAAAGAATCAATGAAACTCTTGGGAATAATACAATCTCTGCTTAACTACCAGATGCGAGAATTATATAGTATAAGCATATCCAAGTCAGAATTTCCAAAGAGAAATCACAACCCCCTTATCTCCTCAAAAGCTGGAGGTCAATTGAACTAAATGGTGTAAACAAACAGACAAAATTAATCACCTGTTAAATGATACTGCTTTTAAATTATAAACATGACAACATCCAGTACCTCAGCAGTAACATTTCAGTTTACAGTGTCTTGCAAATGAACTTCCCAAAGTTGCCTTGAAAAGTTAACCGGCTGAGGCTGACACCCTTAAATTGTGGCACCACATGTATTACATCCAGCTGGCAATATCTGAGTGTAGTGATACCTTATTCCTTACACATGACCTTCAAAAAGACAAATTAATTGATAAAATTCTGCTTTATTAATTTATAGGTTTATATTAAAATTTCTAAAATTATCTGTATATTTTTATTATTTTTTTTTAATTTTATGTGATTTTAATCAAAGTGGTTGTTTTCAAGGAGGTACAGAGATTTACCCTTGCAGAGACCACCATACTTCCAATATTTTATTCTTGCTTGTGGGAATGCTAGGACATAGCATGGTTGTGATTCCAGAATGGATGGAAAATTACACAAGAGCTAAAAAAGGAGCTTTGCACCTATCTGCAAATACAACTGCCTTTGTAAAATATTTGGCTTATTTTTAATCAATTATAAATACCTCACTATTTAATCAGTTTTAATAATCTTACTTTTGGGTAAGATCATTATAAAAAAATATTCAGTACATGTTGTGTAAAACTTTTCATTTGTTTGTTTGTCTCTATAATTCTCAGAGTGCCATGTAATGAAAAAAAGTCAGCTTTAGGAAAACTTCATCATTTCTCCACCATTGGAGGTAAGGTTCATTTTCTTCTTTCTTTAAAGTCTAGCAAAGAAAACAATTTAAAATAAATGAATTTATGACTTCCAGGATTATTTCTATAGCTATTTAACGTGCTAACCCCTGTGGGCTAGTGTTCTGTTTATCTAGCAAAAGCAAGAAAACCTTCAGAAAGTTTCTTTTCCATCTCATCATCAAAAAATTGTTTAACTAACAATGGGGAAATGATTTGCAGTGCATTATATATTAATTGTGAGTATTTTTTGAGCCTCAGGAATATATGATCTCCTCAGATATTCTCATAAGAAGCTCTCATATGCCATTCCATTCTCTGAGCAGAAATCTAAAGAACAAATATTACACATGCCTATAAATAAATTGAAAATGGAATTTCTGTTTTATAGGAATATCTGAAACTTAAAACCTGTTTTCTGTGCTCAGAATTGGTCCCAAAAAGTCAAAATGAGGCTTCAGAAAAACACATTTTGTTTTAGGAATTTGATGAAATTAGTCATTCATTTTTCCTTTTATTTAGCTCCAGCTATATTATTATTTGATAATATTACAAAAAGCAAATAACATTTCAAACTCATTGAGGGATGTTTTAACTTTATCAAGTTCTAAAGTTTTAATCAAATAAACAAATGCTAAACAACAACAAAACCACAGAAATAAAAACAATAAAAAACAAGGCAGGATCAGCAACCTCTACAAGTTAAAACCTGGATGAAGAGAGGTATATGGAAGTACACATTGATTGCATTTGTTCTTTGAAGTTGCTCTCTTTTCCTCTCTTTTCATTTCCTATGAATTGCCTTTATTTGCTGAGTTCTGTACATACCTTCTGAGGCATGGAAAGCAATTCTTATAAATATAATAGATACAGAACATTTGACAAGATGCCTGTGGCTTCCTTAGTATTCTTATTTGATTGTAACATATAATTTGAAAATAAAGGAAATAGCATCATTACTTCTTACCTCTTTTTTACTCCTAATATGATGAAAGTCTGCATTGCTTTTTTTTCTGAAATAATTTTATCAACCATTAAGTTATTTTTAGAAAGGGGAGACACAAATGAAACTTTACAACATTTACCTAATAAACTGACAAAAAAAAAAAAGTTGTGAAAAAGGAACCAAGGAACCAAACACACATTCAATTAGCCTTTAAATGCAAATCAACAATGAAGGACACTAATTTCTTTATATGACATCATGCAGAAAGATTTATTCTATCTGAATACAACCAAAAGCTCCAGAGGGGCTTATCACAGCCTTCAGAGGTGGAAATTATATATTTTTGATGCAAACCAAACAACATCAGTTATTTTCACAACTCTAACTTAATATCTGTACTGCCATATCTTACTGCAGTTTTAATCTGTTTTACTAGACCCAACAGTAGGTGTGAGGTAATTGAAAACAAAGAGAAACTGAACTGGTTCTTTCGCTTCCACATGAAATACTGCAATTTGCATTCTTAGAGAGAAGTTAGTTCAAGGTCAATGTTTTTGTCATGTTAACAGGCTGTTTGCCATAGATGAACATTTGCCGAGGTCATTCAAAGCCTGAAATGCTGAAGTATGATTTTTCAAAGAAAAGAAACAACCAAGAGACCTGGAAAAAAAAAAAAATGGTGCCATTATCCATTAAACTTTTACATCTCTATTGCTGGGAGGGAAGAAAGTGAGGTTGCTAAAAGATTCAACTTTGCTTCTTTTGAAGATGCAGTAAAATTGGTTGTATGTTCACAATGCTATAGGTGTGCAGTCTGCAGAAACATGAAAGGTTTCAGTCTATGCAAGGAGGAATCCAGCCACGTCATATTGCTTTTCCAAAGACTCTGAACTGTTCAAAACCACAGAGGGTCTCTTGTGAGGAAAAGCAGGAATGTGACACTTTTGACGACAGGGTCAACAGCTGGTTGAGCTCTTTGGCCTTGTGTGCTGCACGTTCCACAGTCCATACATAACTGCATGGAATGGGTAGAATGTATACAATTAGGAATGTAAGGCTGTTTGAAGGTAAAGGGGCCCAAGATAGTTGGTTGACATTCAAGGACTGCTTTTTCCGAGCTCAAGATCGGAGCATCCCGACTCGTAGGAAGTCAAGGAAGGGGGCCAAGAGACCTGCGTGGCTAAATAGGGAATTGCTGGGTATGCTCAAGTGGAAGAGGAGAGTTTACAGGTCATGGAAGGAGGGGCTGGCCACTTGGGAGGAATATAAGGCTGCTGCTAGAGGATGTAGGAAGACAGCTAGGAGGACTAAGGCCTCCTTAGAATTAAACCTGGTGAGAAGGGTCAAGGACAGCAAAAAGAGCTTTTTCAAATACATGGCAGATAAAACTAACAGCAGAGGCAATGTAGGCCCACTGATGAACGGGATGGGTGCCCTGGTGACAGAAGATACAGAGATGGCAGAGTTACTGAATGCCTTCTTTGTCTCTGTCTACTCTGCTGCAGGCAGTCCTGAAGAGCCCTGTACCCCTGAGACCTCAGATGAAGTCAGGTCAACGGAGCGGTTTGCCTTAGTCGATGAAGAATGGGTTAGAGACCAGTTGAGCAATCTGGACATCCATAAATCCATGGGTCCAGATGGGATGCACCCGCGGGTGCTGAGGGAACTGGCGGAAGTCATTGCTAGACCACTCTCCATCATCTTTACCAAGTCCTGGGAAACGGGAGAGGTGCCTGAGGACTGGAGGAAAGCAAATGTCACTCCAGTCTTCAAAAAGGGCAGGAAGGAGGACCCGGGTAACTACAGACCGGTCAGCCTCACCTCCATCCCTGGGAAAGTGATGGAACACCTTATCCTTGGTGCCATCTTAAGGCATATCAAGGATAAGAGGGTTATGAGGGGCAGTCAACATGGCTTCACCAAGGGGAAGTCATGCTTGACCAATCTCTTAGCCTTTTATAAGGAAATAACACGGTGGATGGATGATGGCAGAGCGGTGGATGTGGTCTACTTTGACTTCAGCAAAGCATTTGACACAGTCTCCCACAGCATCCTCACAGCTAAATTGAGGAAGTGTGGACTGGATGATCAGGTAGTGAGGTGGACTGTGAACTGGCTGAAGGAGAGAAGCCAGAGAGTTGTAGTCTATGGGGCCGAGTCTAGTTGGAGGCCTGTAACTAGTGGAGTGCCTCAAGGGTCAGTACTGGGACCAGTATTATTTAATATATTCATCAATGATTTAGATGAGGAAATTGAGTGTACTATCAGCAAGTTTGCTGATGACGCTAAGCTGTGAGGAGTGGCTGACACGCCAGAAGGCTGTGCTGCCATCCAGCGAGACCTGGACAGGCTGGAGAGTTGGGCAGGGAATAACTTGATGAAATATAGCATGGGAAAGTGTAGAGTCCTGCATCTGGGCAGGAACAACCCCAGGTTCCAGTATAGGTTGGGGAACGACCTGTTAGAGAGCAGTGTAGGGGAGAGGGACCTGGGGGTCCTAGTGGACGACAGGATGACCATGAGCCAACACTGTGCCCTTGTGGCCAAGAAGGCCAATGGCATCCTGGGGTGTATTAGAAGGGCGGTGGTTAGTAGGTCGAGAGAGGTCCTCCTTCCCCTCTACTCTGCCCTGGTGAGATCGCATCTGGAATATTGTGTCCAGTTCTGGGCCCCTCAGTTCAAGAAGGACAGGGACCTGCTGGAGAGAGTCCAGCGCAGGGCAACGAAGATGATTAAGGGAGTGGAGCATCTCCCTTATGAGGAAAGACTGAGGGAGCTGGGTCTCTATAGTTTGGAGGAGACTGAGGGGTGACCTTATTAGTGTCTATAAATATATAAAGGGGGAGTGTCACGTGGATGGAGCCAGGCTCTACTCAGTGGCAAACAATGATAGGACAAGGGGTAATGAGTACAAACTGGAACACAAGAGGTTCCACTTAAACAACTTGAGAAGAAACTTCTTCTCGGTGAGGGTGACGGAACACTGGAACAGGCTGCCCAAGGAGGTTGTGGAGTCTCCTTCCCTGGAGACATTCAAAACCCGCCTGGACACATTCCTGTGTAACATTATCTAGGTGTTCCTGCTCTGGCAGGGGGGATTGGACTAGATGATCTTTCGAGGTCCCTTCCAATCTCTAGCATACTGTGTGTGATACTGTGATACTGTGAATGTTACACAGGCAACTAATAAGTAGCCTGGGCGACTCAACACTGATGTGCTTGGGCTGTGTTTCAGCTTATTCATATATCTAAGAGCCGTGAGAGAAAAAGCTACAATGGTGTTGAGCTGCAAGTGAAATCAACCTAGCTAGGAAACCTCCAGCTAGAAAGAAAGGAAAGAACAAACGGTGACATGTTTACAAATTACAACACAGATCTGACACACATGCTGACTAAAAAAATCTTGTTGATGCTGTAAGATAGGTTCAGTGCACTACAGATTCATCACTGCCCAAGACGCAGTCCAAGTCCCCATCTTCTTCTGTGCTCTATATGACATTCTCATCCTGTCTCTTTGGGTCCAACAAAGTTTCAGGCTGGGTATCTCTTCTGGGGTTTGTCTGGGCCTCTAGAAAAATGTATGCGAGATTTTCTTGTACTAGAGGAATTTGTCAGAATAGAGTAGAACGTATAGATTCTCAGTGACCTCACAGATGCACAAGTCAGATAAAGATGCCAGTTTGTTACCCAGAAAAGAAAATAAATATTGGAGCACAGAAGATTGAAGTATGATATTTGAGGGACAGGAAATGTATTTTCAGATTGTTTTGATTTTCAGGCATTCTTTTTACTAATTTATAAAACAGTCAGTGGGTGCTGAGTACACTAAGTGCTCTGTGCTCTGCTTTGTTAACACTCGCTTTTTAGCCTGTGGGTTTTCATTAAGCTAGGTTCCATTCAGCTGTATTTCAAATGTAGTCCAGATGACTGTCCACTGCAGGCAGTTAACTCAAAAACCAATAAAGTACAGTGTTTAATCCAGTTGTGTCTTTTCCATTAATCAGACTACATAATCTTCCAGTAACAAAGTAATGCTGATTTTATAGACTACTTACATAAAGCCTAATAATTCCCCATTCATCTTAATCTAACATATACTTTAGAATGGATTAGTTAGGAAGAGAAAATGGTAGTATTTTCAACATAATTGATACTGACAAGAATTAACAGTTCCCTTCCATTTGCTTTTATTTCAATGATTGCTGTATAAATGAATTGCTTTCACATTATATAGCTGAGTTGGCTTAAACATTCTGACTCAAGAAACCCATTTGTGCTAGACTTGAATCTGTTTCTCATAGACAGAAAGACACGGAAGCTCCTCTCTGTGCCTGGCTAAAATAATTCAGTAGTATTCATCTGTCATATTTTTCACAAAATTTTGGCGAGTTCTTTAGTATTATCTGTTCTTTCTTGCTTCTTTCTTTCATTATTTTTCAAAAAAAAACATTTAAGGTATAAAGACACTATGCTCTCATTCTCTCCAACACTTTTCCATTAGATATCCAGATGTGTTTACAAACTGACTAAAAGAATTTCCTTAGGTGTACAGGCAGAAAAATAATCAGAAAGTGCAGAATGATGCAGTAGACGCAAGTCCTAAATCTTAGTAATAATACACAGAAAAGAAAAATCAACAAAGTTAAAAACTCTCAATTACAGAGTATCTTATGTTTGCATTTACTAATCTGTATACAAATATACACTTGGGTCTGAGTCTATAGACAAGAAGTACAATTTCAATTTCATTTCATTTCAAATTCATTTTATCACCATTGTTTTAGTTATATCACAAACATATGTATTGTTTACAAATAATTACACAGGATTTTTTTTAATTTTCATTGCAGTGGTACTTGAAAATAGTCATGGATATTGGCTTTTTTTCCAGATTTTGTATGAAGTCAGGATAAAATGATGGCACTTTTTGTATTTACAGTCTAAATTGTTCATGCATGTCTTTGCACATCAACCTTTTCCAAGGCTATGTTAGACAGCTCCCTGGGGTTAGTGGATTACTTCTCAGTGGTCTGTGAAAGGCTACTAAAATAAGCAGGTTTATTACCAATAGACTTCAGTTACCCCAGGGACCCATAACTCTGTTGGGAAACTAAAAAAAATGTTGAAATCAGCAATAGTTCTGTAGTGGCTAATAGAATGGTATTTGTAGCAGTCATTGAGCAACAAAATCTTTCAGTAACTTCCTCAGACTTTAATCATTGCTTTCATATGTGTAGACTTCTCTCTTGTGTACATTTGCCTAGGAATGAGATGGAAGTTGTTTCTATACTATATTCTGCTAAGATGTTCTGTTTATAAATATTAATTATTTCATCTCTATACAAATTAAATCAACAGTGATATCACTGTTTTTTTTTTTTTCTTTTATTGCTACTGAGACTTAGCGGTTGAATCATTTTAACAAAAATTTAAACTGATAAATGTCTTTAAGCTTTAGGAAGAGAGTGAGAACACAATCTCCTGAAAGTATTTACTAACCCATAACAGCAATTTGAGCTGAAAACAAATGGAAAAACTACTTCCAACAACAAATAAGTCTCAGCTGCCAAGGAATCTCAGAGGTGAAGAGGTAAAATGCAATTTAGATTTTGAAGTAGTGATGGAAATTTTGTAGTATTTAGTAGTGTCCCACAGGGTGATATCTAGAAATTTTTATCAAGTAATTTTCTGATTCTTCATATAATATAACTGAGGATATAAACTGTTAGAAAGGGGTAATTTTATCTTCGAAACTGCATAAGGCAAGATTATGCAATATCATTTGCTGGTCGCTGTCTCCAAAGCAATGGCTTAATTGGCATGCAAATATGTCTTTTGGAAATTGAAATGTTCTTAAGGCATTTGTTGGTATAAAGTTGCAAGAGAGAACAATATGGTCACCTTCAAGAATTTGACTAGTATGGAGGTGATTGCTTCTGTCAAGAAAGAGATCTGGTTTTGCGTTAGTAATCTAAGGGGGGGGTGGAGTTGAGATTATCTAGAAGTATGCTTCACAGGATAAATGGTACTTACAAAGTCTCACCTACTGCTGGCTGAAGGGCAGATTGCTGTTCTATAAATTTAGATTTTCAAAGCAATGGAAGTTGTAGTAAAAATGAACTACCTGACTATCCTTAACCCTTCTGAAATTCTAGTCAAAAGAGCATGAACAGGAGTGATAGACAATGTCTACAGGCAGTGGAGTATTAGTGACCAGCCACGGCTCAATATTTCAAGTTGTCACCGAGACTTTCTTGGAGATATGTTTCCTCTATACCTATTGCAAGAGTTGCACAAGTATTCGACTCTCTGAATAATTTTTAAATTTTATTATTTTCCTGAAATCAGCTATGTATTTACTTTATTCTGAAGTACGTAAAGGACAAATTCATTTTGTATACAGTACTGTAGATCCTTTATCAAAAGAACCTCAAATCTTTCATTAAAGCAGCATAGAGCTGAGCATTAGGTTTGAACACAGTCTAGTAAAACAGTATGCTACTGAACATAGAAATTAGTCTAAGGTAATAAAGACTTTCTTCTGAGTCATCACTAAGTAAAAGCTAAGCTATTAAAAAATGTATTTAATCTCATGTAAAAAAAATGCTTCTAAAGAGGTCAAAACCTTATCTGCAATAACCAAAAAAATTTCCCAGTTCTAAATGCTACAAGCTGACATATTGGGGTGATACAAAAAGAAACCTTGGAAGAGCACAGCAAGTGACAAAATCCCAAAATGAGCAAAGATGGCACAGGCAATGTTCACTGTCTAAAGCCCTGTATATACTATAACACTCTCATTATCAGGTAGGTTATGGACTTTTTCACCTTCCTTCGTTCTGCATTGTTCTTGGGGAAAAAAAATTGGCCTAAGGACTGTGTGAGGTTTTTGTCCTCTGTGGAACAAAGCTAGTGTGCCTAAACCTAAACTAGTAGAGTGGTCTACTAGTGGCATAGTCAGCCACCACACAGCTGAAAAATGAGATAGTCTGGAATGTGGTAGGGAGAACACGGAAATGATTCCTTACTCCTCTAAGCTCTTGCTTCATGTATTGCATACAATTCTAATAGTAGTATTTGGTATTGTAAGACTTAACATTCTAGTCCAAACCTCAGGCTTATTTTCTACTAGTTTTTAATAGCAAAGAAATCCAATTTGTGACCTATTCCAAAGTGATGTGGATAAGGTCCCTTAACATCTATCAGAAAATATCTAGTAATACTGGAAAGTGAAAACACTGAAAAGAGAATCCAGAAGAGAAAAAATCATTCAAGATCAATAAACTTTTCAAAGCCCAATCCAGCATGAGAATAACCTTGAATTATCTTGAAAGAAGCTCTATAAAATCCCAATATGAACTGTAAGCTCTCCTTATTGAACAATAAATTGGTACAATAATGCTCAGAACTGAGAGAAAACAAGCTACTATAACAATCTAGTGCATCCATTTGTAAAGTAATCTACCAATATTGCTCCTGGCAATCTGTTGATATGAGAAAATGCAACAACAGAGTGCAGACTGAAAACAGGTAGCTAAATATGTCAAATTTCAGCTGCTATAGCTTCAAGCTAGACAATACATATATGTGCTTTGTGCTTCGCATGACCCGAAAGAAGAATTTAAGAGCTTGCCTGACACTGTGGTTTTATTAGGATTATTATTTTTATGATTGTTACTGTTATTGTTTATTTATTAACAATGAATTAAAGATGTAACTAGACAAATTATTTTCAAACTGTACCTGCTCTCCATTTTCAGGTTGTTTTGAATTATGTCCATTTTGCTCAAGAAAATTCATTACATTCCAGCAATACTTACTACATCTACTGTTGATGCTTTACTTCCTCACCGGCCTTTCAATTTGCTTCTGACAATAACAGAATCATAAGAGCAAGAGCTTCTTCCTGTGTCTCTACAGACAATTTCTGGTCTCATTCCATGGCCAGAATGTATGAAATATCAGTTCATCCATCAAAGCTGTGGAAAACAAAGCATGATAATCCAGCCGTTTAATTTTCACCCCTTTCCAAGCTTAAGGAAGGAGCTGTCATTCTTTTGCTAGGAGACATATTTAAAAACCATGGAATCAAAATAAGATCATCTTCCAAATTCCACATTTCCCTTTGGAAATGACCAGGACATAACTGAACTAGTAATCATTACTCAGGCATGATGTTTTCCTTATGATTGTGCCTAAGATATACATATGGAACACCCTCATATGTGAAATCTAATATTTGTTCTATCAGCGCTACCTAACCAGAAATCAGCTTCTTCCCTGCAGCCAAGTCAAACAGTCATCATAGGGCTGGTGGTTATGTTTTCAGCCAAGATTATATTGGCCAAAGTGTTTAAAGAAAGCTGAGGCCATATATAAAAGCATTTGGACAGAGTGCCAGTGAAGTCAAACGTTGACATGAGCAAAGGGCTTGTTACCAAAAGGCTGTGTCTGGAGTTCAGTTCTGTGTTATTTTAAATGGCCCTTATTTTGAATTTGAAGCATTCAGAGAACAGTACTTATTAGGTGTTTATTTCAATGAAAAGTGGGAAATTCTTTGTCTACAAGAGAAGAAAAGCTGTATCCCATTTCCTGACCTCCTACCTACCATGTACATTGTAATTTTTTTTTGGTGAAAGCAGTGACTAACATAACCATACCTACAATCACAGTTAGTACCAGATTTTTAGGCCTAAGATTTCACTACTAAAAAAGTAACTACAATCACATTTGTGATGTTCCCTGCTCAGTTTTGAATTTTATCTATAGCTTATTTTTAAGGCTGTTTTTGACAGATAAATAATAGCAGAATTCTATGGCAATTAAATTCTACCATTCAAATAAAACAAGTATTTAATAATATTTCTCTACAAGCAATGATTCAGGCACTGTGTATTTTGGTAGAGTGTGAAGGGAGGGAAGGCAGACTAGTACATATTGAAAACAAGGACATGAAATCAGCTACCTAATTTTAGCTAGCATTTATCTTTAGTTAAGCCCAGACTTAACTTACACCTAAATCCTCTTTATACTTACCAAGGAAGACTGTATCAGTGGGGCCACTGTGGCTCTTGTGTGCAAGTATACAGGTAAGGCTATGCAGGTGCCGGTAGCAGTGGGGTCAGTATAAGAATGAGAGAAGGAATGAAATATTGGCAAGTAATAGACAACGATAGAGTAGAACTGGGGTGAACAAGGTCATCTCACAGGGACGTTTGATGAGGAAACTCAACAGTTTTACAAGCATCCTGAGACTGTGTGGCTAGTAGGCAGTTTGTACAGAACTAAAAATCTCTCTGATCTCAGGGGGATAGAGCTACACACATGGAGTTTGTACTTACAGTATTCATATTCAGCTGTAATCCTACAGCTTTAAATTTAGCTAGAGAAAAACGAATTCCCCTACAGCCTTATCTTCCTTGTTACTGCATAAATGAGGCAACAGAGATTTAAAATGCTCCATAATTAACTGAGAAGCCAGTATCAGTCTGAAATGAGTAAACTGAGGTGGACATTAGATGATGGGGGTTTGCAGCTGTTACTAACTTGATTTGTAAGAAATTACTAAACATGATTCAGGACCATGAAAGTGATCTACAACTTCATAAAGTATTTCATTGGCACAAGGGAACAATAAAAGTCTTTCCACATGAAAGATGACAACAAATAAATGCTACAACTGGCATTACTTCTGTAAGTCCTGCAGCTTCAGTATATATGCTCTGCTTATAACACAGGTAAATAAAGATGTATGTTGGTAAGACTGTAAATAAAGATGAATATTGTGAAATGCTGCAGTGATGCACTTGCAGATATATCATTCTACAGAACTCCTCTACAGTGCTAGGGACTGTAGGGATGCAAGACCCATCCATGCAGGGACCATTAACTACAATTTGGGTAACTTTTATGACTTTATTGCTCAAACCAAAGAAATAAGAGTATGTTTTACATTAGAGTCTAAAGAGAACACAAAATATCCAAAGCGAATTACCAGAGCACAAAGTCTGATCTTTATTTAAAGGGACAAAGAAAGGCCAACTGTATTTACAAACAACACTAAACTACATAATTAAAGTTCCTAGTTATGAAACAGCTTTGTATAATTCTACGAACATAGACATGATAGGGAAGATTAAGCAGGAAGGGAAAGAGCACATAAAATGGGTATATATTGGGTGGCTCTTTTTCAACACTTAATAGAGGCATTAAGATTTTTAAGGGGGTAAAAGCCCCCAAAATTTTGCAACATTTCAGTTACTGAAATAAATACATGGTCTCAAACTAATAAATGTCTGGTTTTCTTAATATCAAAGTATCAATGTCAGCCCCAAGAGTTGGTTGGTGGATGGCATTTTAAGTAATTTAAAATCAATAATAGCTTGAAATAGAAGATGACTATACATTAAGGCCACTTTTTTGCTGACAGTTTTGTGGCTCTGTTTACTGTGTTTACACTCCCAGGTCCTTTCCCTTCTTTCTGCCAAATATGACCATTTAGTATACACTGAATCTGACTGCTCTTAACCTGCACACTCTTAAACTTACACCTACATATTCTAATAGAGATAAAGAAGTGAAGTTCTCCCTCCTTCTGAAGAGCTGAAAACACAGTGTGGGTTTTCACATTATAGTAATAATAGCAATCATATTTAGCAGTCTTCATTTTCAAAACATGCTGTGGATCTGATCAAATCAGTCCTCTGTATAACAGTACAGACAGCAAAGACTTATTTTGGGTACAGAATCAAGGCATTATAACAATTTCTATAGACTACATATAACATCTAACGGTATACATGTAGCTGTTAAATGACTGAGATGACATTAAGCATGCACAGAACAGAGAAGTACCTTTGAATCCTGAGTGGGATAACTGTAGGCAGGGCTGTGTTTATCCAAAACTGAAGATCTTTTTGGATCAGCTCTCTAAGCTTTTACATTATCTGCTAGCCTGTCTAGAGTGTATTTTGTACTCTCCAGAATCAGGTATCCTATTGCTCCTACTTTCCTACTTTCTCCTTGCTCATTAGCATGGTGACTGCATTGCAGGGACTCCCACGCAAAACAAAGAATCCTCTAAAATGTAGATCTAGCTCTCTTTTTTTTCCCCCTATACAAGTCATATTTTCTAGGCCAAGCCATGGGCAGCTTTGAACCTTCCCCATGTATCTGTAATGGTGCAATTGATAGCTGCCCTATATCTAATTCAGACCAACTAAAATCCAAGCTGCATTGCTGAGTGTTCAGGTCAATTCAAGACACAACGCAGCCATCTCAGGTTCTACTTTGTTTATCTGCTTTAGACAGGGACTTCATAAATTTAGCAGGAGTTTCAGGGAAAGTATGCAGCATGTTGATATTACTTTAGGAGAAGAGGTGAGTGCTAGGACAGAAAACAGAGCACATGGTGACCTGTCCCTAAAGCATATGCAATTCAGAAGGGCCACGTTGTAAGGGTAGGTTTGCTCAACTGGAAACAGGACAGATGAGTCTGAGAAACAAGCTCACCAGTGCCGAAGCCCTTCACAGCCCCATCCAATAGCTCTGGGACAGTAGAAGCCCAGGGTAAGTCTTCTTTCCCCTATCAATCCGTCTCTCTGCAGACTTAGAGGGGGGACAAGAATCCAGCTCCCTGGCACAAACATTTTGTGCTCTACCGAGCCTTTTATTTCTAGATCAGGAAACAGGCCTGTGGCTGACTTCATGTCTGCTTTCTTATTTAGAAAATGGAAATGTAACTGACAGTATTTACTTTAAGATACAGCCATGAACATCCATGCAGACAAGATCACCTCAGTTATCTGCTCAGTTTAATAATTAGAATCGCAATGTATTTTGTTCCTGTTTGCAGTTAGAGTTTGCTTTTTCTGAATTTCAGAGATGATCAGAAAATGGAAAATGTATTTTAGAATCATGTTTTGTCAAAGATGTTTTCTTCATTTTTTAAATCAAATTTCATCTTGATCAAGATTTTCCAAGTAAATATAAGAAATCATTGGGCCAAATTAATCCCGAGTGTATCTTAGCATCTTGCACTGAAGAATTTAGTACAGAGCCAAGAAGTTCAGGATGTTGGAAGAAAGTGGTTTTGGAGATACTAAATTATAGTCTCTATAGTGATTTTCTTGCCATATGTTAAACAAATGAAAACACACTGGGGAAGATTCTCCTGTAACAAAAGTAAGTATAACTATAATGAATCAACTTTCACTTGCATGTGCAGAGACATTGTCTCTGTGAAGAGCAGATTATACTCTAACAAAATAGCCTTAGGTTTCTGAGGTGAGGCATCTCACAGTAGGTTTGAGGAAGGAAAGGTGATTAGAAAAAGGGGTAGGAGAAGTAGGAGAATGGAGGAGGGAAAGTCATGGCAAGATGTACAGAGAAATTTTCATTTTTTTTTATGGGACATAAAATGGCTCAAAACTGGAGTTCAAAAGTGCATAAGGTTTCAAGTAAAGCCTTGCTGCTGATGTTTTATTTACTTAAATTATGGCAACTACAAGCACCACCTGCCTCCTTTGTACAACAGGGATGCTAACAGTTATGTAGCTTACTGGAACATTTTCAAGGTTGATTGCTTGCCATTGGTATGGAATTTTAAATGTCCAAGAAATAATACATTCTGCTTATATTATTTCACAAGTCAATAACAATACTTTATATGTGCTACTATTATACTTCAGAAACTGTACATATACGTTTAATACTAATTATACTCTCAAATGTAGCTTTTATGTTGAGGAAAGTAGGATTAGGATGCTTTGAAAAGGTCTTCCTTAGAGATCTGCATCTGGTTAAGAAATAAAAAGGTGATGTTTTCACATTTGTACTTCATTTGATCTGATGCATTTTGCTTTAACTTGTATGCACCTTAACTTGTATTACATTCATTCCACTGAACTCCAGGGCAACACACGGTACTTTGGCAATTTCTAAAGAAATCTAGAAATAATTTTTAATCTTCTAGTCACTTCAAGTTATGTTGTATTCTGAGGCCTGAAGTATTCAGTCTCTAGAAAACAGGCATTTATTTTCAGAAAAGCCTGGCAGGAAGCTGGTATCCTTTCTTATTTTCTGGGGATTATTTTCACAGTATGATGAATATATTATGTTCATTAATGATGGAGTCGTGGAAAACCAATAGTTTGCCTAGATAATAAAAATAAACTAGAACTTTCCCAAGAACTTTGTATTGATTTACTACTTTTTTACCTCATTTTTTAAAATTACATAAAGGACAAAAGTTAGCAAAGAAAAATAGGAACATTGAAGACTAAATCTTGAAAGAAAAGAATAAGAGATATTTAATTTTCTGCAAACATACATGTTTGACCACAACACCTGTAGGAGGCAAAAATTATGTTTGTGTACGTTCAAGACATTGCCTTAAACAGTAATAGAACCCTCAAATGTTAATTTGAATTGGACTCTTGCTATTGGTTTCTTTCTAAGATAGAGACATATGCTTCTTTTTTTACCTCATGATGGATACCTGAAGGTAGGCAGGCAGGCAGACAGAAGGGAAGGGAGGAACAGAAGAAGGGAGGAAAGGAAGAAGGGAGGGAGGGAGGGAGGGAGGAAGGAAGGAAGGAAGGGAGGGAGGAAGGGAGGGATGGAGGGAGGGAGGACGGGAGGAAGGAAGGGATGGAGGGAGGGAGGACGGGAGGAAGGAAGGAAGGATACATGTGTACACAGAGAGCAGGTGCAAAGAAAGAGCAGTTAAGACAGCCTCTCAAGCAGCCTCCTCCTTGTCCATTGAACAGTTCTGCCACTCTGGAGTAAACTTGCTTTCAACCACTACTGTAATTTAAACTATCAATACTACAAGCTGAACAGCTATTTCTGCCGTTTAATTTTGCACTAAAATAGAACAATGGATGATGTGAATACAGATTGGGCAGGGACCAAGCTTTAGGCTGCACGAAGCACTTCAAAGTACATTTTTTAATATACAGAAAAGAGTTTTGAAAATCAGTTGTGAAACCACAGGCTTGGGTCTTAGGGTACAGAATGCTCTGCAGATGGTTTGGTTTATAACTTTCAGAGAAAACTCTCTGGAGATTTCCAGCTTCTAGAAATGCTGAAAATTCCTTAGAACAGCTCTGCTCACAAGATTTCATGACTTCAACTCCTCTCCAAACTGGAGGTATGGATTCACAATAGAGTAACAGTAAAAGAAATAAGACTGGCATGGTATTTAAAGACTCATCTGGGTACAGTTGACAGAAATGAGAATATATATATGTTTATGAGATGGCATTCAAGCCCAGTAATCAGGGTCCTGTCTCCACAGCTCTAGGAATGCTGCAAAAGCCATTAGAGTCCTTGTCCAAAATTATTACAGTATGATGCTAAATTAGAGTATATCAAACCTTGGGAGCAAATAGGGGAAACAAGAACAACAAATGAATTCTATGTTTATCCTAAATAGTTGCTACATAGTCATACATTTCTGTAACACTGGAAGATATTATCCCATTTTCATGCTTAGATAGCTAAATAAAGACTGATATTGTTGACAATCACAATATTCATTGGGGACATTACTGTGTCTTTGTTCACCTACTTTTTAACAAATTGTTTACATCCTGAAAGAATTCTTTTGCAGAATCCAATTTATGTTTGCATTGGCATGTGGATGAAAAGTACTGAAGTCATGACACAGAGCAGTTAGACTAAGGAAAGCATGATCATGACCTATTTAAAGCAGAGAGTTGCAAGAGTAATAAAATTACTACAGCCATTATGTTGCTTCTGTATATACTGAAAGAGGCAGAGTCAATCCATTCAAATATTACATATTACTATACTAATCAGTCTCTGACTCCTCCTTGTTCTTTGCCATGATCATGTGAATAGGGATCCAGCTCCCAGTGCAGGAGGAGATGGGTGGAAGCATGCAGGGCTCACTCACTTGACTTGAGACCTGGGTCTCTAGCAACATTGCAGCAGGTACTGAAGTGAAGGGGGTTGCTGGTTGTGAAGAGTACATATAAGGAGGAAAGTTTCTGCCCCTACATGATCCTATAGCTATGTTCAGCCCTTATAAGCCCTCTGAGCCTGCTGCTTAGGTTAGAAAACTCTGGGTTTTTTTGAGAGCAAATATTCTCTAGTTATTTGCTGAGTCTGTGTTTTTTTCTTTCACTACTGTCACTACTTTTATGTTTGCAGTGACTGGTAAAGGTGTACAGCATCAACATATCACATTCCTGATGGCTTGGTCCCAAGAGTATGAAAATTGTTCAGAAAAGTTGAAAATGTAGGTTAATTATTATTATCAATGACTTTGTTCTCTTTGGGCTTACCAGCTTGCAAAGTGATGATCATGGCTCAGAACAATTGCAAGCTAAAAAATAATTGAGCCAAGCTCAAAAGTTTTGAAAATTGCCATTTAATTTTGGCCTAGGTTTCCCTCTGACATTGTTACATATCCCTTTAATTACTTAGTGGAAGCTTCAGTTTGTGCTATTTTACACCTGTAACATTTTTTGAACTCAGCAGAGATCACCTAGGGTTTGGATGAGGTCAGACTGTTGCAGACTTCCCACACACACTGTAAGGTGGGTAGATAAGAGTTGGTTCATGGAACAGAGCACATGAGCAAACAGAGCTTGCAAAAAGATCCAGGAAGTCCTTTGTTCACATCATTGCGTTATTCTTTGTTTAACAATGCATCTGTGCAAACAATTTAACTTGATTTGTTCAGGTGATCACAATTTCAAACCAATTCTGCATAATGCTGATAACGTCCTATGCAAGTGTAAGGTAACCTAAAAGGGCTTAGAATAAGCTGTGGCCTTCCCTACCCCTTCTTTCCACTTAAGAAAGTCAGTTCAGGAACCAGGAGTAGCTTCCCACACAGTCTGTCCCTTCTCAGTATTCTGTTCACGGTTCACACAACTGCTTCCAGGATCCCAGCAAATGTATAGCTGAGCCAGTTCAAACACAGTTGCCTCTTTAAAACTGGAATTGTTCTCATGAGCTTTGGATAGTTGACTAATTCCTGCTGAGAATAACACTGCTTACCCTTTCTTCACAGCCTATTTATATTCCCACTTTTTTAAAGTTGAAGAATCTTCTACTCTCTAGCACTCCCAAAGATGAATTCTGTGCAATATTCAGCACAATCTGCTTCTGTTTTAACTTTCTTTTCTTTTATTTTTAAAATTAATAGTTTCATCTGCTTTTTATCCATGAGAACATCTTTGCAGTCATTCCTCACTTAATTCTGTTCAAGAGGCTCAGTGATGTCAGGTTAAAGCAAAAGGTAAATGGGGTAGTTTGGAAGATGGTTTAAACGCTGCCTTCGTGCATCCCAGTCTCTAAAGTGGTTCCATGCATCATTTGCAAAGATAATTATGTGAAAGAAAGTAGAAACATTTTAATAAACTCACTATAGCAAGATGACTTCAGCTCATTTCTGCAGTTTATACATTACAATTTTCCTATTCAGTGCCTCTTTACCACTTAGGCTGAAACAACATTAAAAGAATGACTTGCTGATTTGCACTGATGGAATTATATGGTGTTATCTCTATATGGAAAATATTTTTTAACTCCTGTTATGACCACGTAAGTGTATCAGTGTACATGTTTTGTTCTGGACTCAGATAGATGTAAGAAGCATTTATCGGAAACAAAATGACTAGACTATCACCAAGACCTTCTTTCCCCATTGAGCACAAATTTCTGTAGAACTATTATTAGAGTTGCATTACTATATTTCTTGCCACACTGGAAGTCTGAAAGCAAGAACACATTAGGCTGATGAGCTTGGTTAGTTTCCTGAATCAATACTACTTCTTCAGTAGAGACCTAGTAGCAGACAATTGCATAATGAAGCTGTCTGTCTTTATTTACACAATGTATTTCTGTATTCAGCAGGCCAGAAAGAATAGCTCTGTGTAGCAGCTGTCATTGTGTTTTTTGCTTATCTCTGTCCTGTCTGCCAATGTTATAATTCACCAGCTGGCACCAGCCTTGGCAGAGACTGAGTGTGGTGACTCGGTGCCAGAGCAACAACAGTACTCTGAACTATGACACGATTCATTTCCTATCCAGTCAGCAACAGGGCACTCTTTCGACTTTTTTACTGTTTTGTTTTTGTTTGTTTTTTTTTTGTTTTGTTTTGCTTTGTTGGATTATTTTTTTTATATATGCTTTGAGGATATGGGGCTGCAGCTAAAGTGAGATGTGGGAAACAGTTATGGTTCTGTTACACAACATGTCAGGGGACTGCAGGAAGGAAGACAAGCTTGGTTATCTAGAGTGATGGTGAGGGGCTGGGCACCCAGAAGGAGACTTTCTGTGTGGTTTGATTTTGAAGGATCAGGAGGGTATGAGGTCAGGCTAGAAAGGCAGCGTTCAAGTCACTCAGTCATAAGACTTGAGGTATAATGTTTGGTATTTCTGACCCTGCCTTTGCTCAGAGAGGTAGAAACTAATTGGCTCTAGTGGGAGTACTGGCTGCATTGGGAATAAAACAGGAAAAAAAGGCACCAAGTAAAGATTCATGAAAATTAAGCTTGCAGATCTGATGCTTTTTGCCTTTTTTTGAATTAACATTTCCATGAACATTCTTCCCCGACATTCAATTTTTTTTCTTTAGATATTCTTAAAAAAATAAAAATAGATGATAAGATACTGATGAAAGAAATGCCTTTTTTTTCCCCTTGTTTTGGGTATTTTATGCCAAAATGTCTTTCTGTATCTGTTCCCCAGAGGGGATCAAGCTACAACAGCTGTCAATTGTATATTCATAGACTTGCCTGAGTGAGAAAGTTGTAATTCAACTGGTAAATAACCCACATGGACTGTTATTTCAGTTTAAGAACCACATTTGTTAATCAAGTGAAGTCAATCTGAAATACAAAAGCTTGAAGCAGAACATGTCAAGTCTGTGTTTCACAAGTCAAGATTTTCTCTGCTATGCAGCACCCTAGATTCAGATTACCGTGGGAATCTGAAGTAGATAATATTTTAATTGCTAGGAATCCTTTTATTTTATAAACTGTGACTTTTATTTCTGTCCATTCTAAATCCTATTTGTGCAGTAGGAGCAAGAAAAAAAAAAGAGTAAAAAAATAGAGGAAGGCGAAGAGAAAAGGTGAACAGGAGAGGAAAGGAAAAAACGGAAAGAAGGAGAAAAGTAGAAAAGGAAAAGAAGAAAAGGAAGAGGAAGAGGAGAACAACAGGCAATGAGAAAGAAAGAAAAGAAGGAAAGAGGGGAAAGGGAAGAATGAGATTGGGAAAGGGAAGAATGAGAGTGGGAAAGGAAGAGAGAGGGAAAAGAAGGGAAAACGGAGAACGAGAGGGAGAAAAGGAAGGGAAGGGATGGGAAGGGAAGCTCTTATTCCTTGTGAGAATATTTATTCTTAGAGTCTGATGGGAGGTATGCTGATATGCTGATATATGCCACACGGTTTCCACTAAGACCTGTGACCTTATAAAGGGAAAAATTATATGAGACAGGACACCTACAGAGAAAAACCACACAAAGATAAAAATATAAGCCTCAGGACATAATGAATGGAATAGTAAAGTGACTACACTGAAAATTATTATATAATCTTGCTTTTCACTTTAATAGTCCTGTATTCATGTTAGTCTAATGTACTTAATAATGGGAGAATGAGCTGCAGAAAAGCCATACAAGAATCACATAATTGCACCAGCTGATAGCATATAACATATGATCAAGATTGCTCTTTTGACAATGAATTGATGATTTAAAAAATAAACAAGCTCACAACTTTTATTTACAGCAGTTGAGGATTTGAATGTTAATTTCACTACAGTCTAGATGTAATTGAACTGTGCTTGTACATTTATTAATTGGTTTTGCTACTGATTATCACTGATACATAAGATTCTTTTACTTCTCCATTTTGATGATTCTTCCTAGTAGCAACAGCAAATAAACCAGTATAATACCAGAAGAGAGACCTGGAAACCATCAAAAGAACCCAGAGGAGAAAAAATAATGGTAGAACAGGAACACTTGAAACAGAGGTTTTCCCTGGCACACAGCTTCCCAGTGACTCCCAACACTTTTTTTACTCTCCCAAAGGCACAGAGCCCAACGTCTGTGGCAGACTTTTGTAGAAATACTGCCTCCCGCCATGCCAAAGAAAAAGAGAGAGGAAGAGAGAGAGATAAAAAAAAAAAAAAAAGAGATTGCACTGCTGGTTTCTGCATTACAGGCAAACTTGGAAGCTTTAATTATTTAATTATTGAAATGAAATATTAAAGGACATACAGAAATGAAGATGAGATAAAACAGTCATGAAGAATTAATAATTCTGGCAACTTATATACACATATAATTTTTATTGTTGGCAATGGAAAATGACCAGAGAATCAGCAAGTCAAGTGGAAGATGTGGAATAGAAAGAGAGAAGAAAAGAAAGCTTAAAATGACACCATTGGAATGAATACAAATCTATTGTTTAAAAGCTGGTTAGAGAGAGAAATCAAAAGACTCAACAGAGGATGCTTGCTGTGTGAAGAAAAGGGCATTTCCACTGTGGAACTGAGCAATGATTAATCTTACAGGAAGTAAAAGTGAAACAAGTTCAGATGCCAGACTCTTTCTTTCTTACATTCCTATTCCTAAGGTAAGAGGAAATGGCTAATAATTAGTATGCAAGAACCATGGCTTTCTGTGCTCAAGGAACTGTAGAAAGCTGAGCCATATACATGGTGGGAGATGGCAAAGACTGCAAAACAAAAAACACAATGAAAAGCAAATGACACAGTAAAAGAGTTCAGTAAATAAACCTCTAGCCCTAACTGAATTTCTTTAAACTCATAAGAACAGATTTTGGGACTAAGCAGAAACCTGAACAAAGGCTGATATAAGAGCTACAGAACCCCAGATCCAAAGACATTGTGACTCAGAGACACCACCAACTCTTACTTCAGAGCAGCTGAACAACTCTTTGCTTGTGTGAGTACTAATTTACTGCTGGTTTATAAAAACAGAAAAATTTCTGCTTCACTCTGCAATTGTTCCGTCAAGCAACTGTGTTATCAAGCAACTGAATTGCGTAAAACTGAATCAGCCATTTCCTTTTGACCTGCACCAAAGAGTAGGTGTACAGGTTTAAGACTAGGATTAACTAGTCATATGTCCAGGCCTTAAAGATGAATAACCTGAATGTATATTTTCCATCATATTTTCTTGCATTACATCAGTGAAAATTTTGCTTATAAAGATTGATTTTTACTGCTGAATGAGTTCAAGTCATTCACTATCCAAAGAAGATTACCTGCAGCTACCCTATTGTTTGTCTGATGAGGTCTTAGCAATCTGAATATGGTAATGTCTTTAATGTTAGTTTAACTTCTCATGGGCTTCAATTTTATTATCCCATATTGCTATTTGTGATGGGGACATGGCTTTTGAAAATGGCTTCCTGGAATTTAGTGAGAGGTGCCATACAAAAAGAAATGGGCCAGATTCTAAGTAAATGCAAAAGGCTGTAACTTGCCAAATTCAGTTAAGTATCTGGCTTAGACAATGTAAAAGCCACACAGTGGCTGGCACCAGTGATGAGGTTTCAGGCTCAGGCTCAGATGTCCATCTGTGTTTAGGTGATCCACTGACCAACATGGTTTTATAATTTCCCCAGGCAAGGTGTTGAGGCAATCAGCCAACATAGCTAACTGCCTTAAACCACTGATCAACTACCCATTTACAGCTAGCTTGATTCAGAGTGATCTTTGACTTGAGTTCAGAACAAAGTTTAATTTCAAGCATGCATAGCTGTAGCATGTCTAACTGTTCTTTTCCCATACCCTGCAGATGAGCCAAAAATATACCATTCCCTGTGGATGAGGTTGCTATGCTATTGTATGCTGTTCAACTCCATCCCGTTCCATACTCTTTACCTTAGTACTTGAATGCAACCAGCTGCTCTATATGACAACCATATCTGCAATTTCTTTTGTCTTCCCAAGGGAAGAAGGACAGATAAGTGGTTATTTTGGGTTTGAGATGTGAATTTATAGTAAACACAGAAGATAAAGGAAGAAAAAGTCTATTAAAAGCAGCTTTAAAGAATCATATTTCCCACAGAGAATACATTCTAGTTTCTGAGAAAACTTTTTCTCTTGTGAGGGTGTAATTCACGATCACTTTTGCTCTTCCAAAAGAGTGAAAATCTGCATCTTATAATTTCAGTTAATTTTTATATGCCTTGTACCACTTGGGTGCTTAAAAGATAGTGACATGCGTTTTGAACTTGATTCAGTACCTTCTTTGAAGCCAGTATAAACAACAGAGGATGCAGCTGACACTGCTCCTGATTCCTGAGAGATGCATGCTGTATTCTGTGCTACTTAACATTTCTGAGAACGACAGCTTCATTTGCAGATCTGCTTTGCTTTTGCTAAGATGAGAAATGGTAAAAACAGCTGGAAATGAGGTCATTTACCACACTGCAGATAATACAAAGTATTAGTTGCATGTGAATCTTCAGCATCAAAAGAGTTTTGCTGAGCATAAGAAGAATTTCAGAATACATTTGAGCATGCCTTTTTTACCAAATGAGTCTGTAATGCGGTTGCATACTTCTTCTGCAGGACTCCCCATACTCACCATCCCTCTGAAGACCTGAAAGGAGGCAGAACATGACTGTTGAGAGCAAATGTGTTGAACCCATCTTCCTTCATCTGCTCACCGTCTGCCCCTGGATCCCAGTCCTTCAGTGGGACTGGCTACAATTTGTCCTGTGCCAGTGACAAAGATGATAAAATTAGCAAATACAGTTCAATAGCTCTCTACAGGCTCTACAGGGCTGTCATAAGGGCAGTCTATGATTAGTGTGTGTTCCCTGCAGCATGCTGGGAATACAGTATTCACCCTGTTTGTGTGAGCAACTGTTATGGATAAACAAGAGTTTAAAGACTTGCAAAGAGAGGATGTTTGTCAACAACCTCATTCTATAAGTATTAAAAAACCTCTCAAAGAAAGTTTCTTGCACGTCACTCCTTCCAAGCCTCCTACGGAAACCTTCCACAATTTAAAGATAGCAAGCATATGAACAAACAAACAAAAAATCCAGACATTTAACTAATACTACTTAATGCTTGGTTAGCATTTTATTCTTCTTTCTTCCACCTCCTAACGTGTAAACTGGAAGTGCTTGATAAATTTTGTCTAGCACAGGCCCTAACATTTGTTGTTTTACTGAAATATTTGCACCACTGATTAAGCTCAAAAGTTGGGACATCTGCCAAAACAAACTGAATATTGTTTTTAACTTTTCTTCTGAATCATTCTTTGATTAGCTTTCGAGTGAAGAACCTCGCTGGGAGTATAAGAAGGTATCTTTCTCTTTCCATCAAGCACTTTATGTTTGGTTATTTACTACCATGTTAAGAATTACAAAGATTCACAGGGATCTGTGAGTGTGTGGTAGGTAATAAATCTGTCAAAGATTATCGAGGTTTGTGTATTTTAACATACTGTGATATGACCTTAATCTCTCTAAGTCTAAAGAAAAAGAAATTCTGTCTCTTTATAAAAGATCCATTATGTACATGAAGATAATGCTGTTTACGATTTAATTCTGATGTCGAACCTTATTTTTGCTGATGGATTCTTGGCATGTGCTACAAAAGGTCAAACGGGAGATATGTCTTTGTATTGTACAATCAGACAAAGCCAGATATTTTCAATGTGATGGAACTACTTCACAGAATCTTGATATTCTTTTCTAAGATGGAATTTTAAAATAACTAGCACATGTAAATGTAAGATATAATTTGCAAAATGGCCAACACTTCCCACAAGCAAAAATATTAGTGTTTGTTTGCATCGTCAAGTACATTTAAACATGCATTATTTTGTTGTTTGGTTTTGTTGTTTTTTTTCTGATCCTAGGCTTAGTACAATAGTGGAGGCTTTACTGCTCTCATGTTTTACAAAATAAGAGCGATGGTAAACCTTAAATCCCTGCATAACACTAAAGAGCAGGGAAAAAACTTTTGGAAATGGAAAAGAAATGAGACAACAAGGTAGAGTCTTGAAAAGTTTAAAGGCAAGTATGTCCAAGTTTAACCTCTAGAATAGGGCTTCATGTTCTTTCACCTTCAGTGTAAATGCTGGCTATATGCTGTCAGAGTAGTTAATCTGCAGAAAAAATGGTTAGAAATTCACATTAGTTGTACTAGAAATATGTTGCTGTATTGTTCCATCTTATTAGATACTGATTCTTCTCTTCACATGAGCTAGCTCTTTTCCAAAACACCATACTTTAGAAGCAGAAGTTGTAGGTGAATGTGCCTTTTGGTATTCCATTTCTGGCTGTGCATCTTTGTGGTCTGTATTTTTTATTCCTGAAATTCACAAGAATACTATACTCTTTATCGCTAAATATTTCTTGTGTTGGACATCTGTTTGAGCTTTTTTCTGTTGAACTTTCGGTGAACTACTTAACTGAAGCTTCCTAGACCAGAGCAGAATTCAGAACTGAGTGCAACTTTAGTTCCTCAAGCGAGTTTCAGAGTCCTAAATCAGATCCGTATATTCTCTGTTACTGAATGAAAGAGAGTAAGGCATTTGCTAGTGTTCAACATAGCACACAGACAGCTGCACAAAAGACTGCGGAACAAGTTCTCCAGGAATCTACCTCAGGACTATTCTGACATTCTGCTATGAAAATGAAATTTAGAATTTGAGTCACTTTCTTGTTTCAAGTGTCTGCAGGGTATTTGGTAGCAAAATGGCAATAGACATCTTCATCATAACAGTAGTGAAAGTCCTTTACCAGGGAGTGGGAGACAACATTTCCACAACTCCTGTGTTCACCAAAAGTCTAAAAGGAGTCTTCGGTTTTTACAGCTTGAAGCTGGGCGCTATGTGCCTCCAAGGAACTAAAAACTGTCTCTCTTGATTGTTAAGAATGGTAAACTTCAGTTAATTTTTATAGCTTTTTTTTTTTTTACTGTTTGTGAAAAATATGGTTAGATTGTTTACATCTAGGAAGGATGAGCGATTCTGCACTTCCATAGTTTGAAAGGAAACATATCAATTCGGTAACGTATAGGCTTCTGCATAACATTGAGCCCATAATGGTGCTGCAACAGCTGTTAATCTTAGTGCCTTAGCAGTTTCTTCAGTAATAAAACATTAGGGAACAGACAAAAGTGATGCGGTTCAAGGTCTATAAAATAATTGTTCTTTGCCCGCTGGAAGGCAATGTTTCTACATTGTCCATTGGTAAGAAGTGTGGGGTTTTTTACATATGATGCTTCTCTCATGCTAGCTTTCACACCAGAGATGTCAGCAGCTTACCCCTCCAATTCATGTTTGCACGAATATCTAGAAGAAATTGCAGAGATTCTCTTGGACATTCTGCAGCCAGTTGTGGTCCTGCTTCGTAACAATTGACAATTGTAATAGATATCTATTATAGACCAGGAGCTTAATCTTGATTTTGCATGACCACTTGTAAGTGAGAAGGCATGCTGCTGTGACATTCAGTGCAACTAGCTACTATGTTATTGTTGTATTATTACTTACCATTTGTTTTCCACTAGTCCTAGAGGCATTGTGGATGTCTGAGTTCTGCTAAACTAAGCATTCTGCAAACAGAATTATGTCCCTGCTGAAGGAGTAGGTAGTTTAAGGACTTGTCTCCCAAGGGACACTGTAAAGTTAAAATGAATTAACTCACTGAGTGAAATTTCTGTCAGTTTTGTGGTGTCTATTCTGACTAAATTTCTTTTCAAGAAGATTGTCCATGTTCTGAGCTACTAAACCAGTCCTCAAAGTATCTTAATATACTTAGAGCTCTATTTCCAAATATTCAGTTGTTTACACTGGCAATAGTAGGACTACTAGCTGTCTTGATCTGTATGACAATTTATGAGTACATTTGCCACGGGTGTGATAGATGTTTGGAACAGTAATGGTAGTCAGGTAAGAAGAGTAGTTAAAAAGATTACTTTAATAAGAAACTATGATAAGCATGCATCAAAAACTAGTCCAGAATAACAAAAAATAAGAAGGCACTGACAGATATGATACAATGAAGAGAAACAGAGCCTGATGCAGGACTCAATGAACTCAGTGAGAATCTTTTGTCTCTTTTCAGTGGGATTTGGAACAATCCCAAAATACGCATTAATACAGATAATTATTCCTATATTTATTTCCACTGAAAAAAAAACAAAACCAAACCCAACAACCCTAAACCCAAAGCTAAAACCAAAAAAAAACCAACAAAACCAAAACCAAATCAAAAACTTACAAACAAACAAACAATTAAAAAAAAAAAAAAGAGGAGTGACAGGAGAAGTCAAAGCTATAAGATGTCTCCTACAGACACTAGAACCATGTCAGAGAAAATACTATCACTAAGGTATCATGTAGCACTGTATAAATGCATCTCATGGTATTTGTTTGGTCTGGGAATATATATTGGTTTGCATATGGACTGCAGGTTCCTTTCTGCAATAGAATAATAGAATAGTTAGGCTGGAAAGAACCTACATATAGCCAAAGTGTTTCCCAAATTCAACCTATGAATTTTTCCTGGCTTCATGACTTTTCATACCTAAGGTCATAGAAGATAAAGACCATTTTATTTTATTTTATTATTTTATTTTATTTTATTTTATTTTATTTTATTTATTTATTTTTTATTTATTTTATTTTATTTTTATGCGTTGTCCATATTATGATGTTTACATTACACCACAGAGCTGACTCGTGGCCTTAAAATCTTACTGAAACATATTAAAAAGAAAATGATAGCAACAACAGGTACCCAGTTCAGTATCACTGGGTTAAGTTTTACTCTGGATTAGGATCACTGTGCCAATAACCTGAGTTTAGGATGTCGTCAAAGACAAAGGATCTATGTGTATGTGCATGAGATATAACTGTATTTACATATATCCAAGGGCTTATTCTCACTTAATTGATAGCCATGACTTCCTTTCAAGGCAGAGTATTTTGTGTTTAAAAAGCCATCTTCCTCATCTTATGGCTTTTTCTGCAGTTCCAAATTACCTAAAGGGAATATTGGTGTAGATTTCTGAATAACTAGAAAAGTAAGAATAACATGGAGAATTTGAAGAACATGACAGCCATGTTCTAACTGGAAACACTTTTCAAGAGAAAAGATGTTGACAGATTCAACATCAATTAAAGGAAAGAAAACAAATCCTTATCAGTGTGATATAAAATCACAGGCATGTTTCTGTCTTAGTGACTGAGATTCTTAAAAGCTTCTTATATCTGGACTGTAGTAAGGCAGTGAGGCAGTTTCTACATATTTCCTCAAAATGAAACTAATATCTAGTCATTATATAAACAATCAGCATAAATAATTTCATTTGTTTATTTGTCTAAGTTGGCTTTCTAACATTAACTTGGGGCCTAAATGAATTTTTACAGTATCAAAGCATCAGTATAAGTCAAAGCTTAGAATTACCCTTATGTCAATTTAAGTCAAGCTTAAAAGTACTCTTAAGTCAATTTCAGCACTCTGTAAGTTTGCATCTTATATTACATGTATTGTGGAAACCTAATTTCAAAATAAAGACCAATGTTTTACAACTGGTAATGGGTAATTATGGGAAAGCATACATGCACTGTGGTAAAATGAGTCTGCCAAAGCAAAGAGGAAAAGTCACAGTCCATCCTGACTAAGAAAAATGTTAGGTTTTCCGAGAAATCCACACTCATGTATCCATCCAAATGGTTCACAGCTTCAGCTCAGCACACTTTACATTTCTTTGGAGTATGTTGAACTCATAGGCTAGAGGAAAAAGTGTTAAATAAAAAAAGAAGTTGTACTTTGTAGAAAGGGACAAAGTGTTTCTCTTTTATAGCTAGGGAATAACACAGGAGTATGACCATAGAAATTAGTAAATATTAAACAAAGGATGTCAAATGACTAGTGCACTGGATATGGTTTATATAAAGAACACTGTGCTGCAATAAGAATACAACCCTGTTTTTGTAAAATCAATCAGATGTGCATTGTTATATGCATGAATGCAGCTTTCTGTGCAATGTAACTTTTCATATATTTAGAGAAATTAAAAAGTTAGTTCATTAAAATATCACTCATCAGAGTAACTGTTAGACCACAGCTGTATCACCCAGGAAAATAATTTAGCTCATATCTACCAACACAGCAAAACTTTAATAGAGTGGCAATGTAAGAAGTAAGGCAGTGGCAAATTACTTCCCTAGTCTTTGAATTTTCAGGTGTCTGAAGTCTATGATATATATACCCTTGAGGTTGCTGCCATAAACTTCTTGCAGGCCAGAGTCATACACCATCAGAGATTAGATTAAAATAAAATTAAATTAAAATGAAATTAAAAGTGTGTTTTAAAGCTATGCTTAGTGCATAAAGAGGCCAAATTTTTAAATGAAATGTTTGAAATACATAGTAAAATTCTGTGGAAAAAAAAAGCCCCAAAACTTTGTGTGTTTTAAAAATGGTTTTGGTTCTACATGGTTTGCACATGACACATCTTTCTGTTTGAGCCTAATCTTCCCAGGGATGGTAAAGGCAATCAAAATGTTCAGGAATTGCCTGGTTAAAGATCAAAACTGCTGGGAATCAGTTTCCCTTTGAGACCATTCAGTCCTTACAGATTCCAGTCCAACTGCCAGAAAGCTCATGTTCCTGTTCAGATGATCTTGATATTTCATGAACCCTGCTGAACAGTGCTTCAGTTTTGAGGTATAATAAAAATGAACACAAGGGAAGTTTTATCCAGAATTGTGAGATCTTTTCTATTTTTTCCCATATTTTGTCATTTGACTCATAAAGACTATCTACTGACTGACATAAACAGATATCCTCTTCTGCTCCATGTTTTAACTTGTTTTGTCCAAGTTGCAATAATCAGCCATTTTGTCCTATAAAATTTAGTTTCCACCTCATGCTGCAATAAAAAATAAAACAAAGAAAATGGTTTATGAATTCTTTCTCTTACAAAGGTTTGGAAAAATGACACTTAAAAGGTAAAATTAAATAAGTCACACCCAGATCAACAAAAATGTCCCACTTTTAGTCATTACACTTCTCCAAACTCTGCATAACTCCAATAGGGTGGGTTTTCACCTTAGGCTTCAGTTTATATCATGAACCTTTCTAATTTATTTTCCTTTGCATCTGGTGCCCGTGTCTATGTCAACCTTAAAAATACGTATCTTCTCAGTGATTTAAGTCTCAGATTTATAACTGGTTTGTCAGTTTTGTGGAATATGGTTGCTTCTTAGGCACCATTGCAGACTCCATGATGTGATGGGCTTTTGTTATTTTTGTCTTCTTGTAGATAGAATAATAAGTGCCCTTACAGTTTTTTTCTGTGAATTCCTACTTAACTTGTACCTTTTTCGGAAGACATAAACAGGCATATAGAGCTAGTAAAACATCCTTTGTCTTTCCTAGCTCATTAACATGAAATGGAAATGATTTCTTTCTAAATGATAATCACTGATGTTTGTTACAGCTTTTTTTGTTTACAGCTTCTTTAAGCGCAGCTGAGATGTTTATGGTGTTTTTACAATGTATTAGTAAATTCTCTTGACTAAGATGTGTTTTGTATTTAAAAAGTCTTTACAACTCGCAGTGTTTCATTATTTAACATATTTTTCATGTTACGTAGAGCTACTAGGAAAAAAATTTCCATGTTTTAAGCAGGGATTTGGCCACGTGGATCTCATTATCTTCAATGAGATTCAGATGGTTAATTCACCACTTTGACTTCAAATATTTATATATATGTGTACACATACTGCTGTGTTTCACTGAAACTGTTACTCTCCGATGAACAAGGATGATTATTCCTACCTGGACATATGCTAGTGCTTGCTGAATTTTTCTGGAGAGCCTTTCAGGCAAATTTTGTTCTACCAGTGATTTCACGGCACATGTACCCTTGTTATTCACTCCGCACAAATATTTCTCTAAAGAAGATTGTTTTGAGCATTTGGGGAACAAATGCCCATTTTTCAAGGAAATACCTTGCTGAAATAATAGTCATTCACATGTGTTAATAGTTATGGTCTTTTCAAAAAACACCACTATGTGACCTACAAGATTAATCAAGCGCCATGAAGAAAGAATGGTGGATTTTCACATTACGTCACCATTAAAGAACTTATGGAGAAGTTTCACTGCTGTTTGTGAAAATATGTGGCACAATAATTGTGAACATGCAGACTAATTCTGCATTGAAAATTGAGCTATTTCCAGTATAACAAGCTCCACTCCTAAATGGTTCTTGCTCACCTTACAGCAGGCCAGTACAGGATCCAGTTAAGAGCTCCTTTAGGCTGCTCTTCTACAGTTCAAAGGAATCAGTCTCAGCCTGTAACAGAAAACCTTAAACAAAGTTCACTGTAGTGGTTGTAGGTGATACCACACCCAACCCTTGGACCACGAAAAGTTGTGGCCTCTCCTGGAAGGGAAGCCAAAACTCTCTATGTTCTTTTATTTCTTAAATAAATAAAAAAAAAAAACAAACAACAAAACCAAAACAAAAAACAAAAATGACTCCCTCAAAAAAGCCCAACAAAAGAACAAAATCAAACCCTGCAGAACCAAAACAAACAATCCCTCACCCTCTAAAATCAACCAGGACAGCTTCCAATCCAAATTAGAAAGCTCACTGCTTCAGACATAGCAAATGAAAGTCTTGAAAGAGAAACCTCTTAATTTATAACTGTATTTTTGTATCATTTTACAACCCTCCAAGATGCTCACTCTGGCCTTACCAACAGCAGCCAGGTCAAGGCTTTCCTCTCAGCTGCCCACTTTCATGCCCCTTTAGCAGTACACCACAGACACAGTATTTAAGCACCAAACCAAATCCAAATACATTAAACAGTTTTGCCTTTTATTATAAGGTTCCCAAATAATATAACCTTATGGAAATTCTCACTGCAACACATAATTAAGTAAGTCCTCTATTGTACCAGATCTCCAGATTGTAATAGCAAAAAGATGGAGAAATTTAGAGTCTTTGTTGTTTTTTTTTGTTTTTGTTTATTTCTTTAAATAATTAAATATTCAGAAAGCAAACTTCCAAAAAGAACCAGCATTAAGGATTAAACATCCAAATGAATTCACAAAAAACAAAAAACAAAAACCAAAAACCCACAAACATTTGCTTGTAACTGCTCTTGTTCAAGCAGGACACTAAGTAATGACTTTTGCTCCTGATGTTTCTTCATTGACACCATACAAAGTAGCATGCCCCAGAACACGCTGGCTAGTGATTAATTAAAGTTTTTTTGCACAGGGCATGTAGAAGCTAACGTACTCCCTTCCCCCTCAGGTGCAACCAAGTCCTTTTCCTTTTTATGTGAGGAATTTGCCCTCGCTGGCTCAATTTCTCTCCCTCCTCCTCTCAGATGTACAACCAACCATGTGTTGTTATAACATAATCCAGATGCAGTATTTGGTTTTCATTTGGGTTTGTTTTTTGGTTGGTTGGTTGGTTTGGTTTGGTTTTGATTTGTTGGGTTTTATTGTGTTTTGTTTTGTTTTTCACCAAGTGAGTCTTGTTTTCTCCAGCAGAACCATCTCTGGCCACATCAACTACATAATTTTGTATCAATTGCACATTTAGATTATTTGCCACATTGACTGAAAATTAAGTGAGAAAGGGAAACATTCTCCCTGTAATACTGACAGCAGACACCACATTCTTGAGAATGGCCATTTTTTTTAGAAGCTTCACACAAACACAGACATCTGTAAGGTCTATTTGTTCCTTACCAATCCAGTGCAAGAGCTTTCCTTTAACACAAAGACATCAGTGTTGCAGATTAGTTTTAAATGTTCAAGTGGGAATCTCCCTGAAATCTAGTAGTAGTATTATTATTACTATATCACATTTTCCTGTAGAGTGTGCTAAGCGTTATCCATATACACAACATGAGAGTTCTTAGACCTTAAGACACTATTTAATCACCAAATCGTTGCTGCAAACGATTTTTCCCTCATGTTCTGACCTACTTTCCCTGTCTTCATATCCTTCCTTGGATCCCAGTTCTAACCCTCTTGATTAATGATCGTCACAAATCTCATTTTTAGATGTTGATGTACCCTCAGTACTTGCAGTATGTCATCATATCTATTCCCTTTAGAACAGTGACACTACCTGTGTTATTACCTCCATAATGTAAGTTTACAGGAGTCTCTCAGGGGTTTCTGCTGCAAGGTACTAAACAGAGAAACGTATGAATTGATTTTTTAGTTCAGTGGACAAACAGACTGTGAAAATAAAGATGATAACTAAAAAAACCTAGTTTTCAAATATGGGTTCTCTTGTTTCCAAACCACCCTTCTCTCACTACAAGCACATCAAGAAAAGGTAAATTTTTCATATTTTTCTCAAAAATAGTTTAACTCACTATAAAAAAAAAAAATAATGTTCCTAGAAAATAAATTTCTGCTATGTCTAGAAGTGGTATCAGAAATTTAAAATTCTTTAATCTTAAAAAAAAAAAAAAAATCACTTTAAACAGCCAACTTATGTATCTTTTTGATAATACAGTACCTAAATTTCAACTAACTAACCAAAGTACATATCCTGGAGGGTAAGATAAGATGATTAAGATATCTTATATTCGTCTTCCATGGAAGGATTTCTCCATGGAATGATATTAAAATTATATTGGTGGTTTTCTTCCATATCGTAATGCAAACTCCTACTACACCTTGTTTGCTGCCTAATATAACCTCAAAGCTACTTTTGACATTCCTGTTTTGTATTTTTTCTTTTGCAGTTGTGAAAAGCTTTTGAATTATTTTATTTGATATCTATCAATTTATACTAATGTTGCTCTCTGTGAATTTATCTAACAGCTCTGTGATTTTTTTCTAATTGTCTGTGCATTCTGCTTTTTACAAGTTCATATTTTATGGAAATGCACTAACATATTTCCACTCTTTTTTTCTAGGTATTTTATGAATTTGAAAAACGAAACTAAAACACAATGATGGAATTTCTCATTATGCAAAAAATCTCAGTGGAAGTCAATTTTTGCTGATCATGATTAGTTCTTTTGATCACTATTTCTATCTTCAGCTTATTTCCCCATCTTAATATTTTGTGGATTTTTTTCTTTTTTTATTTAAATCACTTCTCTGAGATGCACAGTGCTCACATACACATGCAGTTCTTACAAAATCACATATGCTAGGAAAGTATGAGAACTGTAGTTTACTGGGTTGCAATTCATGTTTTCATTCCAACTTTCAAGTATCAAATATATAACATAAAATTCCAGAAAGCTGAAGACTTGAAGAGTCCAGGAATGCCAGGGAAAAAGTATTTAGAAACAGAAAACAATGGGTTTATAACAATGAGAGAGAGTATGAGTGAAAAACTTAACATCAGTTTCTGGTGGATATGAAAGATTTTTCAATCTTCCATGGGGACTCGATTCTGATTGATTTTGCTAGCTCACCTTAAAGTTACGTTTGCGCTTTGTAAGCCTGAATCTCAGTCCTGATCTTTGATTACCTCCTTAGCAATTTTGTAGTACTAGATGTTGGATTTCTTTTTTAACAAGGTAATACCTCTTTGGAGCTAGACTGCAATGAATCTTCTAAAAAATCCACGTCAGAAACTTCTTGGTGTAATCAATAAAGCAGTATGTTATTATTTAAGCAACCAGTTAGAGCCAGTAGAACAATGCTTGACTACCCTGGGAAGATTGCCATTTAAATAAACACAGGGGAAAAATATTAATTTATTTATCTATTCCATATGTTTTTAATCTATGCAGCTCTTTTTATTTTGCAAAACAATTAATAAATTCTTAGGCATGGGCTTAAATTAAAATTATATACACAGCTTGCAAATTTACTAGAAAATATTCTACAAGTTTTGGTAATAAATTCTTTCTGTAACTGTTCAATAGATTCTTAATGCAATCATCATGTTTACATATTGTATATCAAAATTAAATAAGACAGTTAAACTATTTTTGGCTCTACTACAATCACACCACAATTAAAATTACCTATTAAGGATTAAGTCTTGGATCCATCAAAGCAGTTAACCACATACATAATCTTACGGAATTTACCAGTTCAACACATATTTAAGTAAGTCCTTTACTGGAGCAGATCTCCATATTGTAATAGCAAAAAGATGGAGAAATTTAGAGTCTTTGTTAGGGTGTTTTTGTTGTTTTGTTTTGTGGTTTGTTTTTTTTTTAACTTACAATATATGATTCACTTGTTAGAAATGTATGTAAACATTCATCTGACCTAGATATTGTACTTTTTTACAGTTCTGGTACATAAAAATATCCACCTCAAAAACTGGAACATATCATGAACATCTTATAAGTGGACTGAGCACAAAGACCATGAAGCTCAAACTGATTTATCTACCACTTGAAAGCAATAAGTGGCATGTGCTACAGATCCCACTGAATGTCGGACAAATCTGTCACTTCCTCTGTTAAAAAATTATTTTCTGAAGTTCGTAAAGAGGGGAAAACTTGAAAATCTGAAGGCATAACTTTTCAAAAAGATTTGTTTTAAGGTTTCCACTGTTTAAGTGAGTAAGTTCTACATAAAGCTACCCAATTTTTGAAAATTTTAACTGACCTCCTTCGTAGTCTAGTCTTCTGAAATGTATTAAATGGGGTACTCCAACACTGAAGCTGCAGTCACAAATTTCAAGTGAACAAATAGTCTGGTTTAGGTTACTTTCACATCAGTAAAATTTGTCCTAATTATTATCTTAACCACAATTTGAAATCAACTTAGAAGTTCAAGCTAAAATTGTATATCCAAGCTGTATATTTTATATTGCTTCAAAATATTGAAGATATGTAAACACTTTTAAACAAAATTAAAATAACGAAAGTTTAAAAATTCAGCAAGGGGAGAAAAGCTCCTCCAGCACTTTCACTTTCTAGAAATTTAGGGTTACATAAAGCATATTTCCATGCCCATGAATGTCATCGGAGCCAAGATTTCACTACATTCTTTGTAACAGAAGCTAATCTGAATCATCTGAACTTTTATTAGTGGAAAAATTATAGCTGAACTCAGATAACTGAATGCAAACCCAGATTGCAGAGGTATTCCAACTGCATGTGACTTCCCTTCACATGTTTAAAAAATCTAGTCACAGATTTCCCTGCTTATTTTGGTGGACATAATATTACCAGGAGTAAAATTACCATGGCAGCTTGGTCTTTTTTCATTGCAGAGGACACTGGGCTACATCAAAAGAAGCGTGACCAGCAGGTCGAAGGAGGTGATCCTTCCCCTCTACTCTGCTCTCGTGAGACTCTACCTGCAGTACTGTGTACAGGTCTGGTGTCCTAGATATAAGAAGGACATGGAGCTGTTAGAGCAAGTCCAGAGGAGGGCCATGAAGATGATAAGGGGAGATGGAGCATCTCCCGTGTGAAGGCAGACTGAGAAAGTTGGGGTTGTTCAGCCTGGAGAAGAGAAGGCTGCATGGAGACCTCATAGCAGCCTTCCAGTATCTGAAGGGGGCCTACAAGGATGCTGGAGAGGGACTCTTCATTAGGGAGTCTAGCGATAGGACAAGGGGTGATGGGTTCAAACTTAGAAGAAGTTTAGTTTAGATATGAGGAAGAAGTTCTTTATTGTGAGGGTGGTGAGGCACTGGAATGGATTGCCCAAGGAACTGATAAAAGCTATCTCCCTGGCAGTGCTCAAGGCCAGGCTGGACAGACCCTTGGACAGCATGGTTTAGTGTGAGGTGTCCCTGCCCATGGCAGGGGTGTTGGAACTAGATGATCTTAAGGTCCTTTCCAACCCTAACTATTCTATGATTCTACAATTCTATTAAAACGGTTCAAAAATTTCTATTACCTTTATACAAACAAACAAAAAAAAGCATGAAGGCAAGCACTTTTTGTTATTATGCTTTTTTTTCCAGCTCAGGATTTTTGTTGTGTTGCACAAATAGGAGGAAGCATCTGTCATAGCATACTGTAAATTCAACCAGGAATTAACTTGTACAAATTCATGCATGCTATTTCTGATCTACTACGGAAATGTGTTTTGTAATTAAGTTGCCAACAGTCAACTCCGCAGATTAGTTTTGGAAGACAGTCAAATCTTCCCAAGAGTACTGGAGTCCTTCCCTAATTGGCCAATACTTCATTATTTAGTATAATATACAGCAATTTATTTTTATGCGTAAGTCATTCATTAAGAATTAAGATTTTTGAGATCATTTTACCCAGATTTCATCCTCTGAAACCTTTATTACACAGATGCTTCCACAAATGCTACCCATTGAGCATGAGGCAACAGAGTCAGTGGAAATCCTTCTCTTACAGTAGATAAGGTGTACAGGATAATGTCCTTCTGTCCTTCCTAATGGAGAAGCTATGCTTTTCAGAAGGTTCTTCTTTGTTTTCTAGGAGCTGCAGAATTAGACTCATGACTGAACGAACACTCTGTGGCCATTCCAAACACATTTTGTAACAAGGGACAATTTTTTGCTGTCCTGTAGTGTCAGAGTCACAAACTGGTTTTCTTCTTTAGGCTCCTTTTCTGCCTTTGCTTAAATGAGTGAGAGCAGACACTCAACACTTCAAGATTATACCATACAGCAACAAACATGTGAGACTCTTCTTCATGACCTAGAATTGATTCTGGCATTGAAACAGTGCAAAAGGGAGAATCAAGTATGGTAAACATTCAATGTCTTTATTCTTCAGCAAATAACAATAAAGACAGGGATGTATAGCTGTTATTAGAAATAACATGGCCAGCAGGACTAGTGATCATCACCCTGTACTCAGCACTGGGAAAGCCACACCTTGAATACTGTGTTCAGTTTTAGGACCCTCACTACAAGAAAGGCATTGAGGTTCTGGAGTGGGTCCAAAGCAGAGTAACAAAACTGATGAAGAGTCTAGAGCACAAGTCTGATGAGGAGCAGCTGAGGGAACTGGGGTTGCTCACCTGGAAAAAAGAAGGCTAAGGGGGGACTTTACTGCTCCCTACAACTACCTGAAAGGAGGTTGCAGTGATGTAGGTGTTGGTTTCTTTTACCAAGTAACAAATGACAGGATGAAAGGAAATGGCCTCAAATTGTGCCAGGGGAAGTCTAGATTAGATATTATGAAAAATCTCTTCATGAAAGGGTTGTCAAGCATTGGAACAGGCTGCCCAGGGAAGTGGTGGAGTCACTATCCCTGGAGGTATTTTAAAGATGTGTAATGTGGCACTTAGGGACACGGTTTACCAGTAGACTGGGAATTGCTAGGTTAACAGTTAGGCTTGATGATTTTAAAGTTCTTTTCCAACTTAAATGGTTCTATGATTCCATGACTTTATGATTCTCCTAGTGTGACCGTGATACAGGAAAATTAGCATGCGTGAATATATGACTTGCTTTATAGGATGGAGATTGCTTAGTTGGAGATTAGATGATATACTTAGTTGTTGAGTAAGCAGGATGTAGTAACTCCTGCTGTATTTAAAAGATATTATAGATCATTGATGCAATATTGTTGTTACAAGATGTATAAAGGCAAAGATCAATATGCAGATTGACACGTCTGCTTGTAGGAAAGCAAAGAAGATGGGACTTTGCTGACTAAATGGATATATCTGCCATAAAAACATCTACAGCAAAGCTGTTCATACATTTGTAGTCATTGGAAAGAAAGAAACACACTTAGAATCTGACTCATCTTATTCTAAAATAGATGTCAGAAATAGGCCACATGTTCTGAAATGCCTTCTAAGCCTTGAAAAGCAATATTTTGCACAGAATTACAAGTCTAAAGCAATGAATTGGCCATGTGTGCTGAACCACAGTAAGGTTCCCTTACTGTACAGCAGTCAGGTTTGTGTTCTCATGCTTTTCCTGACTCCTGCTGAGATCAGAATTTAAAAGTGCACAAATAGTAGGAGAAATGTCATGTTTACAATTCTTTTCAGTGTGGTGAGAAACAGGAAGTGACAGAAACAGTTTTCTTGGCCGATATTCCAAAAGGGGTCTCTGAAATTATCCTTGAGGATTTGTCACAAATGCCTTACATTATGGTTTTGTGAGCTTGCAGAGTGGTAGAAATTAGAATCTGGGGAACCTATCCATTTTGATTTTCCATTAAAACAAAAAAGATTTCCTAAAACAGGAACAAGTTCCAAAAAGGAAGAAACATACTTCACAAGCAAACTTACGCTAAGAATGCTTTGCTGGAAATATTTATACTTTACTCCTGGAAATTATACAAAATACATTTTCACAGTGGTATCACTTGAATCAAAGGGTCCCTGCTTGTTAAGATATTGAATGAAGGTCTAAGGTTATCATTTCTGACGAATTCTGTTTAAAAGTACGCGACACATGTTGAAATCTGTTTCTTCCAAAAGTCAAACAAAACCTGGCTTTTCTAAAAGTTGCCCGCATTTCAGAAAAACAATATTATTTTATAAGGTGAAAGTAATTCACAAAGTGCACAAGGAGGATCCTCCTTCTGACTCTCTAACAGTTGTGTTAACTTTTGTCATGTAGCCAAGTGTTGATCTTTATCTCTTCAGTTGAGAGTGTGTGAAACCTATTTTCAGTTACTCTGGTTAAGGACAGTAAAAACCTTATGGCATGGTAGAAGTAACAGCCAATCATCCATAGCCTGGCTCTTAATGAGAAAAAAGTCTCTTAATGAGACTTGAAGATACAGAATGAGGGTTCTTGGACTTCTTATTTTAAATTTGGGATATCTATAACACTTGCTTTCATGAAAGGCTAGTTTTGATTCTGATGTGGTCAACAAAAATGTGTCTTAAAATATTATGTCAGATTAAAAACAGCTCATCTAAAGCTGCTATTTTGCCACCTGCTGACAAAACTGCCACTTTTCCACAATGCCTACTGAACTGCTTGTGGGAAAACACTTTGACATGCTTTAGTCAAATCAGTAATTAGCTAATATTTAAACTTTTGAAGTTAGCCTCTTTTGTTTGTTTGTTTTTTTTTTCCTCAGAGTGAGTTAGAGAGAACTAATGTATTCAGTCAGCAAGCATAGGGCTTCAGTATCCTTGGGGGAGGCATGGTGACAAGTAGCCAGAGTGGAAAACGCTTGGCACAGCTGAGCCTGGAAGAGGACAGCTGTCCTCAGGCTACTCCATGCACAGAGTCTGCTAGAGGCAGACAGATGGGCTGAACCTGGGTGAGATGTTTGTCTCTTCAACACACACTCTGACCTGTGAACTGCTGAGCAAACAGGAACACCACAAGGCATCCTCCATGAGGAAAAACCTTCTTTCTTTCACCTACAAGTGCAAGGTCACCTCCTTGTTCCCTTTTTCCTTCTCTCCCCCATAGAAAGACAGGTCTATTGGAACAACATAGTTTGTGCAAATAAAAAGTATTTGGGAAACAGGAAGGCTGCTTTTTGTGGGTAGATTTTAAATGAAGCATCTTCAATTTTCTTGGGTTTCTTTTTTTTTTCTCTTTTGTATTTTCAGGCTGACAGCTGAAACACCACTGCCGCTAAAAGACCTGGCTACTCTTGTGATAAGTTCTTCTGGCCACTGAAGTTCATGACACACTTTTGGCTCTGTGTCCCAGTCATTATGTATGAGATGCTAGCCACCAGTGACCTCAGGATTAGCCCTCTGCATTGCCAAGCTGACCCAGCAAGATAAAGCTTTTACAACTCACTCAGATCTTTGTTTTCAGGCCACAAAGCTGATGTATTTTGGAACCACAACAAAGAAAGCTTTCTACACTCATCTGTACAGTGAATAAGAAATGAAAAAGAAGGAATTTCATAAGGGAAGGAAGAAGAAGGAACTGCATAAATTAAGTTTGTTAGGTTTTGCCCATAATCTCTGATTGTCCACTCTAACCACTTCTATTGGTGCTTGTCAAACATTCATAATATACTTGAACAAAGTTAACTCCTGGCTACTCAGCTTCTCTTTCTGCATAACTCAATAGGCAGAGTAGTGTTTATGAATACATTTTCATTTTTCTCATCTGTCATTCTTGAGGTAAATGAATGTCATTATTATTTGACGTGGTTTTATGACTTTTATGTGAATGACAGACATCTGCATCATTAACACCATTGTATATAATTGACACATCTGTTAGGAAATTTGGAAGGGGTTGGAACCTGAAGGATTACTATTTTACCACTAAAAATTAGAATAATATATGGAAATTAGCAAATTTTGGCTTCATGTGTTTTTTTGACAGATAGATTGCTCCGCAGATGAATTGAGAACCTTGTATTTGAGGTTTAGCAGTCCAGCATGCGTCATAGGGCAGCACATTTTTTGAAGGTATGATCTTTTACTATGCATCTCAAGCAAATTAATACCTTATACCTCTCAAATCTTTTGTTCTGCAGATACAGGTACAGATCAGAATAGTATGGAGAGAAAAGAAAGGAAAATTTTATCTGCATACTTGCAAACATTATCATAAAGAATGACCTGCTCCATAGCAAATACTGGTTGGACTTAGAGCCTAGTTCTAGCTGTTAGGAAGAAGTACTTTAATTTCAGTTATTCTATATTGTTACAGTTTCGGTTATTAGGAAAAAGTTCTTTACTGTGAGGGTGGTGAGGCCCTGGAACAGGTTTCCCAAAGAAGCTGGGGCTGCCCCATCCCTGGCAGTGTTCAAGGCCAGGCTGGACGGGGCTTTGAGCAGCCTGGTCTAGTGTGTGGTGTCCCTGCCCATGACAGGGGAGTTGGAACTAGATGATTTTTAAAGTCTTTTGCAACCCAAACCATTCTGTGATGCTTTGATCCTATGATTCAATGATTCGATGATGTGATGATTCAATGATTGTTCCCTCCCATGTGTTGTGGTTTAAAACCCAGCCAGCAACTAATCACCACATAGCTGCTCTGGGATGGGGGAGAAACAGAAGAGTAAAAGTGAGAAAAGTCACGGGCTAAAATAAAGACAATTTAGTAAGTAAAGTAAAAGCTGCACATGCAAGCAAAGCAAAATAAGGATTTCATTCCCTGTTTCCCCTCAGCAGGCAGGTGTTCTGCCATCTTCAGGATAGCAGGGCTCCATCATCCATGACTGTTACTTGGGAAGACAAATGCCACAACTCTGAACATCCCCCCCTTTCTTCTTCTTCCCCCACCTTTATACACTAATTATGATGCCATATTGTATGGAACATCCTTTTAGTCAGTTGGGGTCAGCTGTCCCAGCTGTGTCCCCTCCCATCTTCTTGTGCACCCCCAGCCTACTCGCTGGGGTGAGAGGCAGAAAAGGCATTAACTCTGTTTAAGTACTATTCAGCAGTAACTAAAACATCCCTGTGTTATTAACACTGTTTACAGCACGAACCCAAAACACAGCCTTATGCTAGCCACTATGAAGAAAATTAACTACCCCAGCAAAAAACCACCATGGCAAATCTACGCTTGTTCTTTGATTCCTTTCTTGCGGTCCTCTGCTTTAGAAATGATATTTTACTAAGATGGACTGCACTTTTCCATGTAGGAAAGACTTTGCTATGCAAAAGTTAATCTTAAACAAACTAAAGCAAAACAAACCAACCAACCAACCAAACAGCAACAAAAAAAAACCACAAACAAACAAGGATTTTTAAGAGGTAATTGACTTATTTGCCTGTTGTAAATATTCTCTGGCTTGAATGACTGTAACTTCAGTCCTACAGAGCAGCAAAGGAAAAACAGATAAAAAATTTTGAATAAAATCTTTCCACTTTACAGACTTAATATTTCAAGAGTCTGAAGTTATATATTATAAAGTTAAGGGAGCTCTTTTGGGCCACATTGTTATCTGCTGTGGGAAATCAAAATAGGTTTCACATCCACTTCTATATGCTAAGCAGGCTCATCAAAACAGAGCACACTTATTATGATGCTAAGAGTTTATCTATATGAAATCTCTCTCAAGTATGTGTCTTAGCTGCTGAAATTCTTCTCTTGCCTTGATAAAAAGAAGTATTGCCTCACCTGTATTTCTTCATAAACTCATTCCTGTAATATTTCATTCCACTCCTAAGAATTTTCAAATACCATTGTACTGTGCTCAATGTGTAGAGTAGCGTTTCTGAATATACTTTCACTTTTGTCATCTGCCATTCTTGAAGATTCCAGAAGCTGTTGCTTTTCACCTGTGCTTCAGTATTTTAGCACTTATATTTTTAAAACTAACCTGTGGTTGTGGCTGTTTGACTGGAACTGGGTTCTCAGAGGTGAATGATTTACTCTCAAGACTAAATTCCCTCTCTCTGTGTGGAAAGAGAGCCTGGACAAGCTCAAACGCTAAACTTTCACACAGCTGAAAATAAATGGGATGGATGCTGCTACATGCATCTGTACGTTACATATAAGTACCTCATGGAACAATGCAAATAAATACACACAGGACCAGTATGCATTCCCAAAGCTGGACTCTACCCTCCACAGACTAGGCATATTACCTACTGCACAAAGTTTCTCCATGTCTCAATTTTTCCCTTGAGCGTGTGCATATGGTTTTTTTTGTGTCGATCTGTTGCTTTTATTCTAAACTTCGATCACAGTAGTGAAATTTACCTCCTGATTAAGAGACCTATGTGTAATTGGAGCTTCCTTGTAATTTAGGGACTTTCTTATGGACAACTACATAAAGATAGCCAAGGCATCTGACTTCATCTGGATCTGAATACTGACCAACAGCAAGCACATTTTGGCGCTAGTGTTTTTCCAACACTCATGATTCAGCTCTTTAAAGGATTTACTAACCTCATCAAATAAGAAAGACAGATATCTATCTTGAAAGAAGAAAGTGGACAAAGACTTTTTCCTTATGTGGCCTTTGGCTGTATCTATTTATACATCAGTATCCTTCAAATGTCCTTTAGCTTTGTACTCAGTTTAGATGGTCACTGGGTGTAGTAGGACAGGTGGAAACTTGTTGTAAACATGATATTCTGAGTTAGTTTATATATCATTCAGTGATCATTCAGTCAGAATCACAGCTCTAGAGGTGCTAAGGTTTTGTTTGCTCTGAGTTAGTATATTTCCCACTTACATCATAACAGACAAAATGACCCCTGGAGTTTAGTCAGAATGAATCAACTTAGTGATACCCAGTGCCTAAGCAATTGGACCATGCTTGTCCATGTAGTTTGGGTTTTTTTTTAAAGATGGGATTTTTTTGAAGCTTCATTTCTTTCCCCAGCAGCATTTGTTCTGACATATATAATGCAGCAAGTTTTACCAGGTGACTTAGAAATGTACATCACTGGCAACCAAACTGCTGCTGGAACTTTTCACGGAACTGAGAGACCTGATCAAGAGAGGAGATAGCCTAGATTAAAGAAAGGGAATGTGAGGTGTGCTCTGAAGTGGCACATATTGCAACATATCATATATCATATAATATGTATCATATATCATATCATATATTGCATCATACAATAGCTTATGACATAAATAGAATTCCCTGAAGTCCCATCCAGGAAATCCAAAGGTGTTCATACCAAGGTCTGTGTAGAAGCCACATCCTTTAGAAATTGCTGTGTTTTATACACAGGGTAGGAACACATTGCAGAGAAACCATGAACTTAGCTGAAGCAGTCCTGTGCCATATATATTAGAAAATAAGTAAGTAAGTCCCACATTTGCTAGAAAGTGAATTCACTGAAAAGAATTATGATTTTCATATTGAAGGTGAAATATCCTATTTTTAGCTGGAATTGCAATTCTGGCTGACAGTCATAACTAAATATCTGACAAGTAGAACGCAAGCAGATTACTATGGGAATAGCAATTAAACAGACAACTCCTTTTTGCCAAGCAGTGTTCACAGTTTTTCATAAGCATTCTTCTTTTACTTCCCCGAATATCTATATTTAGGTGTACATGTAAGGAGCAAAGAAAAAGTGTTTTCCTTTTGGATACTGAACCAGGTTTTAGATAGAGTCACTATGTACAGTCCTGAGTGTCTCTGTAGGAGACATTAGGAAAACCCTAGAAAGTCAGCAAGCAGAATGTAAAAATGGCTGACTTCCAAGATCATGAGGCAAGTCAAGAAGCACTTTTTAATTCAATTATATATTTTTTCAAGAAATTATTGGGATTTATTTGTTCCAGGATCAATGCACTTGTGATTAGGCATGAGAAGAGCAAAGTTATTATTTGTCCTGATTTAGGAGTCTCTCAAATTTATTCTTTTTTCTTCATCTTTTCATCTCTGTCAAACTAATCCTCTTATATTTTCATCTTGCCTTTGTTCCTGTGGTACTTGTACAATTAATAAGTTCTACTTCACACAGCTACAATAAGGCAATAATTGTCCCTTGACAGATGGTGAACTGAGGTCCAAAGGTGCAGCAAGAAGCTTCAGTACCACAGTGCTGACCACTGGGACAAGTAATAAGGTCAGCTGCTTCCCCAGACCTGGGCAAGTCTGAGAGAAAGAAATCCAACCTAGAGTGGCTTGGCCTGGGCATGGAGTAGATCTGCACCTGCCTCAAATTATGGGGTTTTGTCTACAAAATTTTGTGGCCTTTGTCCACAAAATAAAGTCCAGTGCTTTTGCCTGAAAGAGGAAATTTGAAAATTTGAACTTTTTTTTTTTTTTTCTGAGAACAGCAGCGGCTACAGGGAAGCAGAAAAACGAAATAGGATAGAACAGGAGGAATATTTTTTTCAGAAAACAGCAGAGGCTACAGGGAAGCAGAAAAAGGAAATAGGATAGAACAGGAGGAATATTTTTTGTTTTTCAAAGGGACTGGAGGAAGTGTTTCTCCATAGATTAATCAGAAAAAAATACCCACTCACAATTCACAGGCCTATGGCAGAGCAAAATCTGTGACTGAAAGATTTCCAACCACATTTTTGTAACTTTTAAGGCAAATATTAAGGCATAGATTCAACTATGAGACCACATGTCATGGTTTCTTTTGAACCGCTAGATTATAAAGTAATCTGTGACAAGACATGTCCAGGAATGTCTTTCTGAAGTAGTAATGAAAAATGGGTGAATGATGGGGAAATATATTCAGGTGCCTCGTCCAATCTTTACAAATAATATAATTTTGAAGTGATAAGCAATTTCATGTAAATGTCTAAATGTCAATAAATATAACAGAATCTGCCCCAAAAAAGTGATTGACTTGGTAGCATAATTACTGTCTTACATCTGTGCTTGATGCTCCATAATGATATAACTAGGATTAATATGAAAAATAGTGAGCATTTCTGTCACAAAAAGGCTTTTACCTGCAGTTTCTGAAACAGCACTTTGCCATATCACATCTCAAAGAAAGAAGCAGACTAAGTTGCAATTATTTCACCCTGCAAAGACACCCAGACAGAGACATCATTGCTAGCTGAGTGTTCATACTTGGTAATTATGTTACTTAAAAATTAAATTACATGAATCTGTACAAAGGAAGTCTTCAGGTTGTAAGATCAGAGTGGATTTTTACTTTACCTTATGATCCATGATGCTAATGAAAGAAAAAATGTTTAGTACTTCTCATAGAATAGCAATAAGAAAATCACAGAACTGTAAATGACTGATCAAACCATCTTCTCCAGAAAACCACATAACATTAGACCCACAAGTACACTCCTTCTGTAAGCCAAGCCCTCACACTAGAGAAAATTCCTTCAAAGCCAACACTTACAGGCTTCTAGGAGAATTTAAATGTGTTATGAGCATTTCATTTGTTTTCTCAAACAGAACTTGCCCTTTTCAGAATGTGAAAACATGAGATTCACAATAATTCTTGGTAATTAAATGAACTACAGAAAGTACAGAATAGATTAAGTAGAGAATAATAGTTTGTGATTTGTTTTCACAAAGCAGTATGTCTTCAATTTCTTTTTTGCACGCCATAAATCCTCCATTTGCTGTAAATTATGTCATGTTGTGGCTGCCATGTAAGAACAAGCATGCATGACATTACAATGACGCTAGTATCACTGCATTTAGACTGTCTTGTGTATTTTCATTACAAAAGGCAATTTAAACTCCTTGTATATCTCCTAATAAAATACACGCACCTCAGGAGCTGGAACCCTGCTGATTTCAGGAACTCTTTATTACTCAGGTAACTGTGATTACAGCAAAAATGCATGTATTTGGCAAGCCATTATATTTTTAATAGACTCAGTTGCAGCTTTGCCACAGGTTTGGTGGGGGAGCTGGCTTTGCGTCCCTAGAAGCCAAAAACCTAAGCGGGAAGGGACTCCATAGAGAAACTATAAAAGCACAATTAGCTTCTTAGCTCCTCTTACCTGTGTGGGAAAGAAAATGGATATTTCTATGGAAAGAACCAGCAGAAAGTTACAATATTCATCCCTTGGCTCCCCTCTCCCTTGTCTCAGTGGGGGAGAAGGCAAAGTCCTCCTACCTGCTTCCTGGTGCCATCCACTTCCCTGGCTTTAAGGCACCCACTCACCTCTGTGCAGGAGGTCCCCTCCTGCTCCCAGACCCCGGGGAGGAAGCAGGTCTTCCTCTTGTCTTCTCCACCTAGCTTAGGGTAGGAGGATAAGGAAGGGAGGAAATGATGAAGGGATGAAGGAAAAAATGAAAGGATGAAAGGAAGAACAGAAGGAAGGGTGGAAGGGTAGGAGCGTCTGGAATTCCTAGCAATCTACTCTGCAAATAAAATACAACCATTTTCAGAAGCAGAGTTAGGTAGAGTCATTATCAATATTGTTTTCTTTAAACCTTCCTCTCTTTGTTTTGTTAAAACACTTCACAAAGCATTCCCTGAACATTGCATCTAAAGAATTTTCACTTCAAAATCTTTCTGAGATTTACAAATGTCATCTAATAAGGCATCCAGATGTCTCCACAAGTGTAATTTTAAAAATGAGAAGAAACATACCATTATTTAGCTCCATCACTACCTACACACAAACTGTGAGAGTCTCCAGCACATCCAACCACCCAAACAAGAGTGTTAGAAGAAGGAATCTCTTATTACAAGAGAAATGCATGAATTAACATTCTTTAATGCTGTAAGAGATCCTTCCTACTGGACACTTCCTGCCTTCTTTGTTGCAGAACAGGACAGGTATAATCTAGGCTCTCTTCTACCTTTCTTTCCCTGTGTGTTACTTTTGGTGAAGTTTGTATCCACAAGGAGTAAAAAAAAATATTTCTAAGAGGTAGAGTAAGAAAAATAATAATACAATTTAAGACCCGAGTATTCTACATGGGTGATATAGCCTTTTTTTTTTTTTTTTTGTGCCAGCTGTGACTGTGCTGCTGGACAGAATATGGTCACTAAAATTTAAATCACATTTTATAAACTGCAGACAATACCCCTGGGATTACAGCCATTGTTAAGGCTGATATATTTTTCCTTGTTTTCTTAAATATATATGTGATGTAGAAGCTACAGGATACATAACAGTTCTATAAAGTCAGATATATCCTGTATGCAAAACCATCTCTTAGTACTCTTGATTTTAAAGAAATTCACTGAACACTGAAAAAGCCAAGTCAGTAGAAGCCAAGTCAGGAAATACAGCATTAGTGACTGTCTGTAATTAGTTTAGACATTCAGACAACAAAGGATGCTAAGTTATTCCTCTTCAAGAGTATCATAAAGAGGGAGAGTCAAAAGAAGCCAGAGCAGGTTAGTGTACTAGATCAAATGATTTCCATGGGGAGACACAGTCATTGTGCAACATGCTGCTGAGACACTTGAAGGTTACTGGCCAAGGATTACTAAACACATACTCTTTTTCTCAATGAACCAACCCATGGTGAACCATGTCTTCACCTAATCCATTACGATATGGCTCCAACCTAACAAAACCTTTTCCTTTGGGGTACAGAAGCTTGGGTACCTCAGAATTAGCTTTCTAATATAAGTAAATGAGTTAGCTTGTTCACTTAGCCATGCCTAGTTGTGTTCACTGGAATAAATGGGAGAAAGATGTGCATCTATCTATCTCCTTCATCATCCATGCAGTATCAGCTTCACAGATAACTAGTAATTAGAGCTTGTAGAGCTTGCTGATCTAATTTTAAAGCTTCTCAAGATGACTCACCTCACATTCAGCATAATGCAAGTATTCCTGTGTAAGTAGCAGGGCTTGTTATAGACAAAGTACGTGAATGGATTTCAGGGAAACTGAGTTTTCCATATTTATGGACTTTCACTTAAACAAAGGACAGAGGTAGAAACTCAGGAATAACTCCAAGTTCTTAATGTCACAGTAGTAGAATTGAGGGAGCTGGTTTTAAAAATCATGAACTCTTTATCTCTTCCTGCCTTCTGTCATCTATGTTTCAGACACCTGAACTTGACATATGAGTATTTAGTATTTCAGTTCATCTAAGAGTACAAGTTCTCCAGATCCCTAGCAGTTCTGTATTGAGCATACCCATGGCTAGCTAATCTTTGACCACTTCTGAGTCAAAAACAAGTCATTTCACTTCCAGACTTATCTGGGCAGCTTGTACCAGTGTCTTTGGTGTCCACTGAGTAAAAATGTTTCCAGTGGAAGATGATGATGTTTGTTTATCACTTATCCTTTTCTAAATGGAAGAGTTGATATTATTCTATCAGTATCTCCTTCAGATATCTGGTTAGCACTACAGCTGAGGGGTTAGGGCTCTGTTGTAGCACAGGAAAGAGCTGTCTACTTATGGCCTCTCCCCCATGAGCACTTTCTTGCAGGCACCCTTGTGTGGCTCCCCTCTACACACTGGCTGTCAAACAGCTTTTAAAGAGTGTATAATGTTTCTGGGCACTGAATAGGAAGAGCTTATAATTGTATTTCAGGTATGCAGACTTTACTACAGAAAGTTCTAAAAGCCAAAATGCTCTGAAAGTTCTAAGAAGTTCTAAAAATTCTAAAAATGTTCTAAAATGAAAGTACATGCCCTGAGGAACACTGCAAGTATAAATCTTGTTTCTCTGAGCACAAGACTACTGCTGTTATCTGAAGACACAAGGATCTAGAAGATGCTGCTTGCATCTACTATATGGAAAGAGACCCTCAGCCAAATCACAGAAAGTTGGTAGCTCCAATTCTAACTTGAGATGAAAGTACATTTATTTAATATAGTCTAGAAGATGCAATCTCCTCACCAAAGAATGTTTAGCTGATATGTGAAGCTTATTTGCCAATTCTGATATTGGATATTCATGAGCAACAACCATTGAGAGATTTTATTTTTTTTGTTTTGCCATTAGTGTAAACATGAAAAACAAAACAAAACAAAAAAAAAGAGGAAAATTATTGTGGTGTTGGTGTAAATAATTAAAATTGTGCAAGCAGAAATTAAACTGTGTACAAAATAACTGAGGAATGAATTGTCTATTCCACAGGAATATGCTGTTTGGGACATAGGAAGTAGGCTTTTCAGCTCTGGTATATCTGAATCTACCATTTAAGGAAGCAGGGATTGCCTCCCCCATAGAAGAAGGTGTCAGTCCACTTCATAACAGAGAATCTCAAAGGCCTTCCATTAAAGGTTTCATTGACTGCAGTGTCCAAAAATGTCCATTATGTCAAGTGTACCATTTTTATTATTAGTCACCATGTTCTATCCAGACTCGGGTGCTATGGCTTGCTATGTCCAAAATTATTAGGACTATAAATAGTAGGTCTCATTACCACCATAGACCCTATTAGTTGTAAACTCCGGCAGGGAAATACTTGCTCTGCCTGTAGGAATTCACACCTGTTTCCTTAGCAGAATCTGGGGACAGTCATTTTGTCAAGTCTTTAGCAGACTTTTCACACTTCTACTATGTAGGTAACCCATGCTGCACAGTGCTTATGGATGGCTACTGAAGAAACTAAGAGAAGAGTATATCTTTCCATGACAGAAAATTTCCCTTTTCTTTCATCTTGTGTCTGATTCTAAGGGTCTTTCATACATATGCAAAGCATACAGGAAAATCTGTTTTCCCATGCTGCTAGAATTTAAATGTCCTGAACACAGTGCTTGTCCCAGGTTAGACCTGATCCTACTTACTTCAGACAGAAAAAGCTTCCATAATATATCATTTCCAGCTCCTTTACTGTTTTGTTCCCCTGAAGTCTTTTCTCCTCTTTTTATTTTTCTTTTCTTTGATATCTCTGTTTCTAGAATGGTTTACTAGCATAGTAATGGAATTCATACAAGGTATATGTTTAAACATACTGGAGAAGAAAAGTGTTATTTTCCTCAGTTTTAACCTGGTCAATAAAACTTCCAGCTATGAAACAATGCACAGTGCATCGTTCTGTGTATGATTTCTTGATGTGATGGATATAAACAGTAAGAGACTCCAAGGCTGACCCTCTATTAATGGAAGTGTTTACCACCTGTCTGAGGCAAGTGGAACTATGGAGTTTACAGCAGAAACAGATTCCTCCCTTACAACTCAAATCCATCATATTGTACTTCTCCTATTTTGTGGCTGGACTTCCTCCTCTAATCCACAGTATAGTGAAGGCCAGAAGAAGAAAGGCACTCTGCATATTAACTGTTGTACAGGGATTTGGGGAGGGTTGTGTTTTGTTCTTTGGTTTGTTTTTTTTTCCCCAGTATTGTCATTGGTTTTATTCCTTGCATCACAGCAATGCCCTGATGGAAAATGGGGACCCTGCTATGGCAGTCACTGTACAAGGCTATAATGAAAAGACAGTCCATGCCTCAAGGGCCTATTTAACCTTTTTTTAATTACTGATTCAGTTTAAGATTGCAGTCCTCAAAACTTGAAGCATTCTCTCTCTCACTCAGTCTTTTCTAAGAGCAGAAAGACTAGACTGTCCTCTGGCTTATAAATAACTAAGAAATTCTCTGTAATGCTCCTTTTTTGTCACCTTTTACATCAGTAGTTTCTTGCATTGGTTTAACCACTTAAACACATATATTACTCACTGAAACAAATGAAAACATATGATACAATACCATGAAATCACCCTTCCCCCCACAAAACTCAAGCCATTTGAACTAATTTAATTTTGCATTTTTTGCCAATGAATTGCACAAGCTCAGGCATTGAAATTCATCCTGTGAATACAGTACGCCTTGCAGGGTGTTCATATTGCAGCACAGACACCGATGGGGTCACTACTAAACCAGAAGTGGCTCTTCTTCTTCTTTTGTGGGTTCTCAGAGACTGCAAAAATATTACTTATCTGAGATTAACAACCTGGTTTAGCTTTACTTTAGTAACTGAAGCTTCATTCCATTCAGAATTATGAAGTTAATATTCTACTCTTCTGAGTAGAAAATTGAAGGGAATTACTATTATTTCAAATCTGAAATATACATCAGTAAGAAGTATGTATGTTTGGAAAAAAACAAAATGGTTTTGATTTTGGATTTTACAGAAAAACACCATGTTTTCTCCTGAGTTTCACTGTACATAACAGGAAATTTCAAAAGAAATGGAAGTTTCAATTAAGACCAAAAAAGATATTAGAGAATTTCTTTACTAAACAAAACAAAACTGGTCCTCATTCCTTTGAAGTCAAGAGCTGCTCTACCAAACCATTAGTCACCAGAATATGTTGTTTGCTGATATTGCAAATATAAGGAATCTTTGTCTGAGTGTGAAATTTGCCATGGGGAGTATTCTTTCTTTGTCTTAAACAGCATTGTTTTAAAGATGATCTTTTAAAATATTTTATTCTCTGTGCATTTAATTAAAACCAGCTTTTCACCCATTTGAATGAGAAGCCTGATGAGGAACAAATACAACTCCCATTTCCTATCCTCAGGGCACTTATTTTTGAAAAGTGGGTTCTACTGAGACACTTCAGTCTCAGTAAAAGGATATTGGGTTTTAGAGTCCAGATAAGACCAACATTTTCAGTAATTAAAAACAACAACAGTAACAATACCGAGTATAAACAACATTTTCTTTAGTTCATCACTGAAATGAAGCCACACCTGGACTATACAGTATTAGTATACCTGGAGAATAAGGCATCAAGCTGCATCAGTGTTAAACAACTGGTTTTTGGATCCCTGGTTTAGTATTCAATAATGTTATCAAGTTACAAGCAAGATGTACTTATTGGAGAAGGGGGAAAGCTAAGAAGACAGACATACTCTGCTTCCGTTGTATTACCGCTGCTAAGCGTATAGACCAAGCTACAGCCCTTATTGCCAGCACATTTGAACCAAGCATTGAACCTCTCTAGACCTTCAAGCAGTACTGTGAAACACATCTTCCAAATGTTCTCTTTTTTAGAGGGAATACTGATCAATACAAGCCACGGAAATGACAAAACAAGCTGAACAGGCTGTCCATTTGATTTGCAGTATTTTTCCACTGCATAGTTGCTGCCCTCCCCAAGCACTTTTAGCAGGGGAAAAGTAAAAGATTTACACATTAAGATTTATCTCTTTTTGTTCTTGAATATTTGTGGCTTTAAAAAATCAGCAGATGCTATGTCAAATGACTGCACTTTGTGTTTTAAGGCAAGCTGCATTTTTTGCATTGTCTGGTTGGTTTGTTTGACATTAGGAATGTTAAGCACAGTACAATCACTGCTCCATCCTAACCTAACATACCACATATATCAGATTTTACAGGCTCCCAGTGCTATAAGAAGCAAGCAATGCAGGACTGAGTAACTGTGTGGTTAATGAAAAGCTGTGTAGTAACCCCACTGTCCATGAAGACAGCAGTGGGCTATAATGAGGTCTCTAGGGCCTTCAGGAGTTGTTTCAGGCCTTCAAGCAAGTACAATCATTGCTGCTGCTCATCTCAGCTATTTTCTTCTCTTTTTCAAATGTTGCTTGCTGCCAGGCTTGACACTCCTTCCTTCCCAGCAGCCTGCAAGCCATTCCCAGGTGGCAGCAGCTACCCGAGGAGCAGAGGGGCCAGGATGAGCTGGAAGAGCGGCAGTACTGGTGGCACTGACCATGGCAGAAACTAAAATACCAACTCCTTGTTCAAGGGAATTGCCTTCTCCCCTCTCATGTTAGGACTAACATAAAAGGACTGATTACATTCTCACATGCTGTTGCACTATAAGGTTAATAAACCAGAGGGATATGCAGTAATCACAGAATATTTTTTGCTGGTTTGGAGATGATAGGCTGGGTGGGGAGTTTCTTTTCCTCCTCTTCTGATCCATCTTCTCCTTTGTTCCTTCTTCCATGTTTGTGTTTCTTCACAGCCACCACACGTTCGGAGTAACAGCTGAAAAACAAGCTAATTAGTAAATTCTTTGTATTCCTCTTTTCCTGAAATATTCTTTGTCATAATTAAAAGATGATTGATTTCTTATACATTGAAAAGCTACAGCAAATATGGCAATCATATTCACCTTGAAAATACGTGTGCTTCTCTGTCATTCTTTCTAATGTAAAATGGATATTTTAACCTTAAAGAAAACATGGGTCACTTTTGGAAAACCCTGTTGAGTAACAAAATGCATACTTGCATTTTCTTCCACATCATGATGTAATTATAAATGACACAATAATATCTTGTATACAATGCCTCTTTCTTTCTCTGCTGAGCTTCATAGCAAAGCGCTAAGTTGGTAAAACCAAATTAAACCATTTCAATATCCTACATCTATTTATAAATTCACTTAGCCCATCACATGGTGGTCATTGAAATGATAGCAAAGGCTGCTATAAACTTTGTAAGGCTTTCAATCAGGCCTGATACGTTTGTGTGTAGAGGAGTGTGAGGGAATGGGCAGGGTGATGTTTCAAGAACCACTATAAGTCAGCTTGGCCTCTGAACTACTTCATTTGCTGCTGAAAGGCTTAGCATTTGGGTTCTCAATGTGTATGGAGAAAGTGAGCAATACTGATACCAGATCAACACGTCCTTTCCAAAACTCTCAGCCAGTGTTTGCTGTTCTTTTTGATATGCTGTTGCTGCTGATGCACAGGGTAACAGACCTGGCTTCACTTGATCATAGAATCATAGAATAGTTAGGGTTGGAAAGGACCTTAAGATCATCTAGTTCCAACCCCCCTGCCATGGGCAGGGACACCTCACTCTAAACTTTGTTACACAAAGCTCTGTCCAACCTGGCCTTGAACACCGCCAGGGATGGAGCATTCACAACTTCCTTGGGCAACCCATTCCAGTCCCTCACCACCATCACAGTAAAGAACTCCTTCCTTATATCCAATCTAAACTTTCCCTGTTTAAGTTTGAACCCGTTACCCCTTGTCCTATCACTACAGTCCCTAGTGAAGAGTCCCTCTCCAGCATCCTTGTAGGCCCCCTTCAGATACTGGAAGGCTGCTATGAGGTATCCACACAGCCTCATCTTCTCCAGAATGAACAGCCCCAACTTTCTCAGCCTATTTTTATACGGGACGTGCTCCAGACCCCTGATCATCCTCGTGGCCCTTCTCTGGACTTATTCCAACAGTTCCATGTCTTTTTTATGTTGAGGACATCAGAACTGCACACAATACTCTAGGTGAGGTCTCACAAGAGCAGAGTAGAGGGGAAGGATCACCTCCTTCGACCTGCTGGTCATGCTCCTTTTGATGCAGCCCAGGATACGGTTGGCTTTCTGGGCTGTGAGCACACACTGAAGCCAACTCACGTTCAGTTTCTCATCAACCAACACCCCCAAGTCCTTCTCCACAGGGCTGCTCTGAATCTCTTCTCTGCCCAACCTGCAGCTGTGCCTGGGATTGCTTCGACCCAGGTGTAGCACCTTGCACTTGGCATGGTTAAACTTCGTAAGGCCGGCATCAGCCCACCTTACAAGCACGTCAAGTTCCCTCTGGATGGCATTCCTTCCCTCCAGTGTATCAACCGAACCACACAGCTTGGTGTCATCAGCAAACTTGCTGAGGGCACACTCAATTCCACTGTCCATGTCACCGACAAAGATGTTAAACAAGACCGGTCCCAACACCGATCCCTGAGGGACACCACTCGTTACTGGTCTCCAGGCAGACACTGAGCCATTGACCAAACTCTTTGCATGCAGCCATCCACCGAAGGGTCCACCTATCAAACTGATGTCTCTACAATTTAGAGAAAAGGATGTCATGTGGGACAGTGTCGAACGCTTTGCAGAAGTCCAGGTAGATGACATCAACTGCTCCACCCCTGTCCATCAGTTGCGTAGCCCCATCATAGAAGGCCACCAAATTGGTCAGGCAGGATTTCCCCTTAGTGAAGCCATGCTGGCTGTCACCAAGCAGCTTGTTGTTTTTCATGTGCCTTAGCATGCCTTCCAGGAGAATCTACTCCAAGATTTTGCCAGGCACAGAAGTGAGACTGACTGGTCTGTAGTTTCCTGGATCATCCATTTTCCCCTTCTTGAAAATGGGGGTTATATTTCCCTTTTTCCAGTCATCGGGAACTTCACCTGACTGCCATGATTTTTCAAATATGAAGGATAGTGGCTTAGCAACTTCATTTGCCAGCTCCTTTGGGACCTGTGGATGGATTTCATCAGGTCCCATGGACCTGTGCACGTTCAGGTTCTTTAAGATGGTCTTGAACAGATCCTCTCCTACAGCGGGCCTAGGGTCTTCATTCTCACAGTCCCTGCATCTGCCTTCCAAGACTTAGGTGGTGCGGTCAGAGCATTTGCCAGTGAAGACCGAGGCAAAGAAGTCATTAAGAACCTCAGCATTCTCCAAATCCAGGGTAGCCAGTTCTCCTGATAGCTCCCAGAGGGGGCCTATGTTGTCCCTAGTCTGTCTTTTATTCGCTGCGTACCTACAGAATCCCTTCCTGCTATCTTTCATATCCCTAGCCAAGTTTAATTCTGACTGGGCCTTAGCTTTCCTAACCTGGTCCCTAGCTTTCTGGACAACATCCCTGTACTCTTCCCACACCGCCTGTCCTTGCTTCCAGCTTTTATAAGCCTCTTTTCTCCTTCAAGGTTTCCTCAGCAGCTCCTTATCCATCCAAGGAGGTCTCCTGGCCCTCCTGCTGCACTTCCTTCTAGTTGGGATGCAACACTCCTGAGCTTGTAGTAGGTAATCCTTGAATATCATCCAATAGTCTTAGGCCCCCCTGCCCTCTAGGGCTATATCCCATGGAACCTTACTAAGCAGGTTCCTGAAGAGGCCAAAGTCTGCTCTCTTGAAGTCCAGCACAGTGAGCTTGCTGCACGCTCTTCTCACTGCCCTGAGGATCTCAAACTCGACCATCTCATAATCGCTGCATCCAAGGTTGCCCTGGAGCGTCACATTTCCAATGAGCCCTTCCCTGTTGGTGAGCACAAGGTCAAGCATGGCACCTCTCCTTGTCAGCTCCTCTATTACTTGCAGAAGGAAGTTGTCTTCCACACAATCGAGGAACCTCCTGGACTGCTTGTGCCGGCCTGTACTGTCGCTCCAACAGACATCAGGGTGGTTGAAGTCTCCTATGAGAACAAGGGTCTGCGAGAGTGAGGCTGTTTCTATCTCTCTGTAGAGTGCTTCATCCACAGATTCCTCTTGGTCAGGCAGTCTGTAACAGATCCCCACAGTAATGTCCCCCATAGCTGTTCTCCCTTTAACCCTGACCCACAAACTCTCTGTTAACTGCTCACCTGCCCCCAGACAGAATTCCATACTCTCCAGCCTATCCCTAATATAAGATAGCAACTCCCCCTCCCCATCTGCCAGGACTGTTTTTCTAAAGAGCGTGTAACCTTCCATTACAACATTCCAGTCATAGGAGCCATCCCACCACGTTTCTGTGATGCCTATTATATCATACCCCTGTAGACGTGCACACAACTCTAATTCCTCGTTTGTTCCCCATGCTACAGGTGTTTGTATAGAGGCATCTGAGCTGAGCTCCAAACAAAGCCGGCTCATTGGCTGGAGTGGCTGGAATACCTCTACATTGCTCTCAGCATTTTTTATAGCTGGTGGCAACTGACTGGGTGTGTTGGAATGGAATGATGCCCCCCTCCCCCAACACATCTAGTTTAAAGCCTCCTTGACCAGTCTGGCAAGCCTCTTACCGAATCTGCTCTTCCCCTTAGACGAGCTCCACCAGCCCCCACTAGACCTGGCCTACTAACTTGGGTCTCGCGTTCAAGACACCCAACCCCCTGACTATGACACCACCCTTTTAACCATTTTAACGTCGCCAATCCTCCTAGCTTTTTTGGGGTCCTGCCATGTATCCTGGAGAAGTGATGAAAAGACTGAGCTCCAGAGCCCCTAACCACTCTCCCAGGGTTCTGTAGCGCTTCTTTATGTTCTCCAGGCTACTGCTATCTATATCCCTAGCACTAACATGGATCACTAGAAGTGGGTAATAGTCAGTGGGGCTTACCAGAGCAGGCAGCCTCCCTGCAACATCCCTGATCTGTGCCCCTGGTAGGCAACACACCTCCCTTGAGACAGGGTCAGGCCGACAGACAAGTGCTTCTGTTCTTTTCAAAGCAGAGTCCCCTACTACTACGACCCACTTTTTCCTGGCAGCACCAGTAGAGATCTTCTTTACCAGGGCATCAGCTGGCTATTTCTGGTGCTAGTGTGTTTCCTCATCAGCCCTCTGCAGGACAGCAAAGCAGTTCTGCGTGGGGACAACAGATTTAGGAGGAAGCCCCTTGCTTTTAATTGTCCTCTTCCTCCTTTTTTGTTGGTTTTTTTGGTGTTGGTGTTTTGGTTTGTTTTTTGTTTTGTTTTTTTTTGTTGTGGCTGTTTTCCAGCTTGCCGGGTTAACGGCCTCCTTCTTTCCTCCATGAGCTACAGGGGAAGCTCGAGGCTCCTGCTCAGTTTGGGCCTGGAGCAAGCATTCCTGCTTGCTCTCCGCTTCCCTGACATCTCGCAGCCTATTGACAGCATCCCGCAGCTCAGCCACCTGCTGCAGGAGGACCTCCACCAGGGAGCACCGAGTGCAGCCCTGCCCATTGCGCACCCTCCCCTCACCAGACCAGTGCAGGCACTCTCTACACCCCGAGCTCTGCCCTGCAGCCTCCCCTCTCATCGGCTCTGTCTGGATGCCCACCTTGGCCACAGCCAGGGCAGTCAGAGCAGAGCCCCCAGACCGGGCCCTGGTCGTGAGGCGATTCCTCACCATCCCCCTCGTCCGCCCGCGCAACTACCTCGCCTCACTCCTGGCCATTCGCGCTCCCTGGGGCAGGTTTTTAACCGCTCAGGGCTGCTGCCGCTGCTCCTGGCTCCGCTCCGTGAGTCAGCTGCTCGCTCCCGCCAGCTGAGCTGCCGGCTCCTGGGCAGGTCCTGTCGAGGACTTGAGGCTCCCTCGGTGGCTCTCTCCGCTCTGGGTTGAGGCTCCTGGACGCTGAGCTTTCCCCCCGCTCAGGTGTTGGCGTCCTCTCTCGAGCTACTCACCTCAGCAATTGACCCTTGCTGATGAAAAGAAGATAGCTTTGGGGACCTGTCCTTTTCTGTTTGTTTTATTTCTTTGTTTTGGGGTTTTTTTTTGTTTTTTTTTTTCTGGTGTGGTTTTTTTTTTATTTATTTTTTTTTTTCCAGTGTGTTTCTTTTTTTTTCTTGGGGAGGGGCAGGGGGGGTGAGGGGTGGGGAGGTTAGGGTTTGGTTTTGGTGTTGTTTTGTTTTTTTTTATTCTTAAGCATTTACTTTTGCTAGGTGTTAACAGAAAAGATGCTGGACTAGATGAACTTTGGTCTCATATATCAGTGCATACTTTGAGGCTTGCAGCAGTTCTACAATAATTAAGTAAGTCATGTGCATTCTAGAAAGCGATTACTGTGCAAAACACAGTTTAGAATGATAAACACAAATTTGGTATAAAAGACACAACAGTGAAAATTGCTCAATGAGATGTTGTCAAAATTTAGTAACTCTTCCTTAAGAATAACTTCATTGTTATCAGTCCCCTTTAGCAATATTAATGGCAAAAATGTTGCATTCTATAGTGGCTGCTGAAGGATAAATAAATAGAACATGTATAACTGTCTAATTGGAAATTCAGTTGCAGAAATACATATGTATTCAGTGATAGAATCAGATTGACTCCAAGTATATATAGCTCCACGGACTTCAGTGAGTTACACTGACAAGAATCAGCTAAAGATCTGTGCCATCAGTTTCTCAGTACTTTTATCTGACTTATATCAGTATGTAACAGGAATAGGATTAATTTTATTCCTGCAATCACTCCAAAGACTTCAAAGAGGTTTTGTGAAATATCCAGGAGAAAATGAGATACTCCTAAGTATATCTTTCTCTCAGAAATTCTGTGGATTCCAAAAAGCACTGCACAGCCTTGAATGTCTTTTTAATGAAGTTGCCCTACAATAAAATATGCCTGATTAAGTGCTCTAAGAAACATTATCATTAAGGCTCTGTGTCTGGTGAATATTATTCTTGAGGCTTTTCTTTCCCTGATTGTGATGAAAGGGTTATAATGGTCAGTTTGAGATGAGTTTTGAAAGGCTGGAGTTGATTTATGGTTGAATTGCTGCACTTAATATGAGCAACAACTCACATTCTATTCTGCTACATATTTTCTAACAAGAAAAAAGTACTGTAAGACTTCTTGTTTTTGCTGAAGCTGATATAAAAGGAAAAACACAGACTAAGATATTTTCACCATCTGATACTCTACATGAAGAGGTTGCTAACAAAATTAAAGTTGTAGTACTTCTCATATTCCAATTAGCTTAGATAACAAACAGGGTGAAATAAAGAGTATGACTACTGTAGTTCTTCAAAATATCTTTAGACTGCCATCACAGACTACATATAAACTCTGGGATATCCAGCTTTTAGGGTCAGATATGTACACTACCTCCCTTTTGGCTATATGTTGAGCCAGGTCCAAAAATTATCACCTTTCCATTACCATTCATGTTGATTTCCATTGTAAGGAAAGTCAGTCATGCCAGTGGGAAGGAGACCACAGCATACTTCAAAATCAGGTGCCCTCATCCATCTGATCAGAAAAACTTACTTCATCACAGAGCATTATGTTGCTGAATATGATCAGAAGCATCACCAGCCTTTCAACACATATCCAGGCTATGAATATCATCAGGAGAAGGTTCACTAGAAACATAAGTAAAAAATTCTAGGTCTAGACTTTAAGTGCGAAAAGAATGTACTTTTGACTTCCATGTCAAGATCTATGTAGATCTGGTTTCTAGTCAAGTTTAGAACCTGGAATTAGAGGTGCTTGACTCAAGTCCATGACTAAGATGTTCAGAGCTTTTAAATTGCATCCAATTAGTAAAGCTCCAGCTATTGCTCTAGAGATACACAATCTCTTCAGAGATTTACATGCATACCTGAGCATGTCTTATAATCTCCTACAAGACCATTAGAGGAGTACTAAGTAGGTCGATAAGCCAACCTTAGCCCTCAGTCTCACCACACTATTAGTAAATCATTGTGGGCAGTTGGAAGAATAGTTAAAAAAAAAAAAAAGAAAAATTTAGATCCTAATTCAAATCATTCTCAAGTAATTTTTTTTTTAATTAGATGAGATAGATTATCTCACTGACTGTAACAGGGAAGGATTGAGGGCTGTGCACTCCTTCCTCCTCACACCACACTCTGAACACCCACAATATAATGAATATGTTTGTTTGCACTAGCAGTCTCTGAAGTGAGATGTTTTGTAATGAGAAGAGATAGCCTTACAGATGTCACCAAGGAAAGATGAAGCAGGGACCCATGATTAGGGGTGCACCTTCCCAGACTTACTGTCTCTGTGCTAGACAGAAGTACTGCTTGTTTTTCCACAGACACTTGGTGCCCACACATGTATGTGTTCTTTGTGCTTCCAAAGGTTTTCTTAGCAAAAGGCAGGAGAGAGACAGTAGGGTGATTTTAAAATATGCCATACCAACAGCTTTTCAAGTCTGCAGGGAAAAATAGTAATTTCACAAGGATTAAAAAGAAAAAAACCTACAACAACAAACAAAAACAGAAAAACCCAAACAAAACAAATAAAACAAAATTCACCAAAAAACGAACCAAAAAAAAAACCCCAAACCCAAACCAAAACAAAATACTGAAAAAAACCACCACAGAATGTTTCTGTCTGAAAGAGTAATAAGAAGAAAATTTACGACCAGGTTGTATTCCAGTAGTGGTGTGAGCAGTTCTGTAAAACCAAACTGATTAAAAATATTAATAAATTGGCCTGAGGAAAGGCGTTATCTTCGTAACTGAAAGTAGAAAATGGCAAGGGCTCATTGTTCTGGAAGAAAATGCTTTATAAAAAAAATAGTTTTTAATATTTTTTTTTAATGCTTTAAGGTCTATGTCTACTGAGCTGGAACTAATGCCATCAGCAGAGAATTTTCAGTCACAGTGTATTTTGTTTATTCCAGTCAAAGAGCAGCTTATCAAGACAGGATCTCTAGAGAAATGCTAGTGCCTGAGAAACTAAGAAGTCTAGTTCATGTAACATGCAAAGAAATGCTACAAGAATTAATGTTTGCTACTGTAAACCTTTTCTTAACTAAAAAGCAGGTCAGAATTTATAATAACATTTTGAATGTAGTATATTAACTATGAAAATATAATGTACTCTTTAAAATTATATGCACAGCCACTGGTGTAATGACTTACATGAAATATAATCTTCACTAGCTTCACAAAATAATTTAGACAAGTGGGAAAAATAGAAGCACCTTAAAAACAGAGTGTGCAGAAATATTTGGCTAAGAAAAATAATGTAGTGTCTGAATGTAAAAAAAGAAGAAATGAAACTACAAACAGCACTTGCATTGTGCCTGTAACTTGAAGCACAATGTTTCTATAAGGGGAAGACGGATAATTTTATTTGCAGCAGAGCTTCTTCAGATGTGTTAATGCTTTTCGGTTATTCATCAAATCCATCTGTAAGATTTTCAACCTTTTTTTTTTTTTTGACAAATGTAGAATTTTCCAGCAGATAGGCTAAACTTTCTAAAGAGAATTTAAGTTTACTTCCTTTTTTATAGAATCATAGAATCAGCTAGGCTGGAAAAGATCTTGAAAGTCATAAAGTCCAACCGTTACCTCAAAACTGCCAATCCCACCTCTAAACCATGTTATTAAGGGTTTCATCTACACGTTTTTTGAACACTTCCAGGGATGGTGATTCCACCACTTGCCAGGGCAGCCTGACTACCTTTTCCTAATATCCAGTCTAAACCTCCCCTGGTGCAGCTTGAGGCCATTCCCTCTTGCCTTATCACTTGTTACTTGAGATAAGAGACTATATCCTGGCTCCACCCTCTTTTCAAGCAGTTGTAGAGAGATACTTACATCATCTTACACAAATCCTTTGCAAATAGGGCAAAACCATCAAGCTATCTATGGATATTCAGCCTGAAAATTACTGAAAATTCAAGGTAAGTTGATTCAGCCTAGTAGAGATGGTGCTGAAGGAGGTAATTTCTCTCAAGCTTTTAAAAAAATATATGACATCCTAACTGGAGAAGATCTGGTACAGTATCATAATAAAGGCATGGGTCAAGTCTATCTGTATTATGTAGAAATTGAGGGTCTGGTAATGACCTAGATAAGACCAGCTGCGATTCCTACAATATTAGGTATTCTATGAAACAAAAATAAGTGCTTCTTTTCAGGACTTGCACAAACTGCATTTGATTTGCTTTACGTACCTAACCAGAAGTATAGATAATACTTAGTACAACTGTTGCTTCATGAATACTTTGGTGTCTTTTTGTGCACACAATTCATAGTTAGACACTCGAGTGGCCATTAGCATAAAACTGCCCTTCAGTTCTTTATGGTCAAAAATTGCAAATCAAAATAGAAATGAAGTGGTTGTTTCAACATGTAAACTGCTAAAAAAAGCACTTATTTGTGAGCACTTAGTTTTCTGCTTTCTGATCTTTTCTGAAGTATTTACAATGAATATACTTAAAAAAAACCTTCATGGTAAAATGAGAGAAACTGAAATTAAATTCCTTTCCTCTGCTATTACATATATTCACACTAAATGATTCAAAATATATTATTATAGGTGGTATGGTACTAGGAAATTCCCAACCACCAAAATATCAGACAGATATGGATCTAATTGGAATAAGGGACTACCATAGATAGAGTTTATTGTAAAAGGTTAAGGTTACCATCTGGAACAAAGTTCCCCTGAGTCTATCTGAAGTAAATCAAAACATATTTTTCAATGACTCTTCAAATCTCTTTGACCCTATTTTGGTTTGTCAGGAAGGTTAGAAAGTTAGAAAAGGCTCTTTGTTTTGTAATTCAATTAAAATCAGTTGGGATAGGTATAATAATTTTGTGGGTCATAAACAAAACATATGAGAACTGAGATGAATAATATGACCATATTGACATCATGCTGATAGAATGTTTGTAGTTAAAATATTTTAAAGAAATAATAATCTGATTGAAAATGTTAAAATTGTGTTTTATTTTTGTCCTTCTTCTTTTAGCAACACATGATATGTTATTATTACTCCTAACCATTTTATAATTGGCATAAATCTGCCTTTTAAAATACAGCTGAGCATTGGTAAGCAAACTAGTCTTTTATTTGGCATTTTTATTTCACCAGCGGCAGTTAGATTATTTTTGCATATGTCGCAATCTTTCCTCCACAATGCTGAAGCTCTCTTATTTTTGATCCTTAATACATCAACAATTTTTAATAAACAATGGAAATGTGAACTTTAATACCCTCATAAAATTCCCAATTTCAACATTCAGCTTAGATGCTGACCACATTTTAGGAGTTCTGATGCTGTTTGATTGCCATGGGAAATTATTTCTGAGACATATATTTTGCAGCTATAGCAACAGATGATCAACTTCTGCTTGATAATAATTATAATAGTTATACTGATTATAATAATATGCATATACATAATATAAATAAAATATAATATGAAGTAGACCATGCTCCATGGTTTCTGATCCCCAGCAAAGCAGAAATCATAGCAAAGAAAGAAGGTAAAAACTGGTATATTAAAAATTGGGTTCAAAGCTCAATTCACATAATTCCCAGCAAAATATGAACTGAACAGCTCAGTAACATGAAGGTAAAAGAGAACAGGTAATACTCACAATCCAAATTTAGGCAATGAAATACCTAAATTTGGAGGCCAGTCTTCATAGTCCTTTAAAACTGGGACAACCCATATCCTTGTTCTATGCATCATATACCAAGGTGTTGGAACTACACGATCTTAAGGACTTTTCCAACCTTAACCATTCTATGATTCCCATTCCTTAGAGCCATGGTGTACATGCAACATGTTTTTTGGAAGTAAAAGGAAATTAGGAACAGCTCATGAGTGGAAAAGGACAAGAAGCCATTTCTCTCTAATGAGATGGGACTTGTCTCACTTGCTTGTATTGTCTTCTTGATCCCTGTGGACAGGACTATGAAGTACGCCGCATTGCCCTTTCAAGCTGACTCTGCTAAAGTCTAGCTCTCTGCAAGAGCTGTGATGAACTGTCTGTTTGATAACCCAAGAGCTGGACAGCCTTCTGCTACCCTCAATGAATACCAGAAGTCTTCTCCAGAGTTCAGATCAGAGGAATGGGAATATGTGCCTGCCCTACATTTCCCTCTTGGTAAGACTATTTTTTTTCATTGCCTACAGAGATACAGAATCAGAGCAGTCCCTTAATCTAGATGCAGAAGTTAGATGCCTAATGTATCTAACACACATGAATAAAAAGCAGCTTTTCAGAGCATGTCAGAATTAGTGACTGAGACAAAAAGACAGAAAAAGAATGTGGAGGGAATGACGAGTTTTTCAGAATGCAGCAGTTATGCAGTATTTAAAGGCTTTTAAAATAAAATACCTCTTTCAGTGTCCTCCCTCAGGACTTTTAATTGAAGCCTTATGAACAAGATGACTGCAATTGTTCATTTGGGAATAATAATTGTTGGGAGTGCCCAAGACAATGGAGCAGAAATACTAATCCCAAAGGTGGTTAAATGAAGCAGTGGACATAAGCCTGGGTAATAAGCAAAACAGTGTAATGCCTTTTCCCAAAGGTGCTGCAAAAGGAATACAGGAGGAAAACTTGTACAGGACTTGAAATTTTGGCAGTATTTGCAGAATTTTGCAACATGCGATTAATTAAAAAGTGAGGTCAGTTTATCACTAAAGAGAACAGGGTGCAATAGCTAAATTTAATGGGTAAATGTAGTCAGAGAAATTAATTAAGTGGTGGCTACAACAGGTTAAGAAAAATGTAATTTGTTTTCTACAGGAAGTTTTGAAGAAGCTGCAGATATTTTCACTCTGATATGTTCTTTTTCAGGGGGAATTTCCCAACCTGCCACTAAAACCTCAGCCTTGAAAAAATGTTGACTGTCAAAAATATTTTTTTTTTTAAGATATAAAGAAAGCAAACATAAAAATTGCCTATTTTTTTTCTATTATTATTATTTACAATAAGTACCTTACTCTGTTTCTCATATGACCAGGACTTTTTTCAGACTCACAGGAATGAGCTGTTTTCAGAGAGGAAGGGAATTATAGAGGCAAAAATATACCCCTCCTGGGCATTTCTCTTATCTCTACTCCAAAATTTTAGATATACAGATTCTTATTGAGGATTCCTTTTCCCATTGCAGATCTATTTCTGATGAAAATTTCTCGTTTTGCTGTCCATTGTCTATCTATTTACTTTGCTGAAGTACAGGAACATTGGGCCATCCTTCATAGGTTACCATAGGTCCAGAAGTTCAGATGTCTAGAGCATGTAGAGACTGTCAGTATTTTCAACACATTCATTGTAGTTCTGAGGCTTTCCTGGTACATGCAACAAAGTTGGTGAAAGCATGCACTGTAAATCCAACTCTTTGGAAGAGCAACAGATTTGTTGCATTGGGATTATGTAATCAATCTTTGCTTGGACAGTAGATCCAACTCTCTCTAGAAGTTTTGGGCTTAGCAACCCTGATCTAGCCATGCTGACACACTCCCATTTTTTATGAATTGAGATGCAGCAGTTCTAGACAGTGCAAGAGATTTTTTCTCATGAAGAGAGGAAGGTCTCAGTTGTCCATCAAGAGTCAGAAGAGATGGGAATTTATTTGCTCCCTTGTGATCTCTCAGCACATTCACCTTAAAAAAAAAAGAAATAATAAAAAGATATTTTAAGTCTCATTCCCTGTGACTTCCATGAGCTTCTTATGGCTGCAGAATAAAAGCTGTTACTGATAGCTGGTCAATGATGGCTTGGCTTTGGAAGATGGAGGTATCTGTAAAGAATTTTTCTGTTAAGTGTTTGGATTTAAAAATCATTAATTTTTGGTTAATAAGAACATTTATCTCATTATAACTTGTAGCCGGTTTTCACTGTAGATTAAAGAAGTAAAAAGACTAAAGGAGAAATAGGATTTTACCAGAGATACTGGCCTAAAAAATTTCCAGAAACCCACTTTGACACTTTGTTTTACTTTTGAGATTGAATTGAACGCTATATGTCGGTCAAGATATGTTTGGCTCAGAAAGCTTGCTGTGAGATATATGCTGTATAAATTCTGTGCTGAACCTTGTTGCTGTATCAAGCAAGGCAGGATTTGCAGGGAGAAGCAACAACTTTCATTCCACCAACTTATTACCAGGCACCTAGAGCTATAAAATGTTGCTATTCCTACATTAAACCAGCTGTTGCAGCCTGCCATCGAAATCTGTCTCCATCATCCCATGTGTCTGAATTAGATTAGAATTTTAGGTTGGATCTAAGGAGGAAATTCTTTCCTGTTAGGGTGGTGAGGCACAGGAATAGGTTGCCCAGGGAGGTTGTGAATCCCTGGCAGGGTTCAAGACCAGGTTGGATGAGGCCTTGGGTGATATGGTTTAGTGTGAGGTGTCCCTGCCCATGGCAGGGGGGTTGGAACTTGATGATCTTAAGGTCCTTTCCAACCCTAACTATTCTATGATTCTATGATTCTATGATTAATCACAAGGGCAAAAACCCACAATGAAAATATTTCTATTAATTGAAGCTTTCTATTTTATTCTGGGAAATAAAAAAAAAAAAAGGAAAAAGAGTTTAAAAGAGTTTTATAATACACTGGATGTTCTTTAATGGAGCATTTTTTCCTTGCTTATGCAGATGAACTGCAAAACTGGAGAGTGAGCATAGATTTTCTGATTACAGTGATACTGTATCACTTTCATTTTTTTAAAAGTAATTAAAACTTGGAAGAATAAATAGTTTCTGCCAAGTATAAAGCATTCAGCAAGTCTTTTAGTGTTGAGTTTGTTTCAGTTCTTGGCTGCAAATTTATTTATTTGATTAGAGTCTGATGATGTTTGAAATATGCCTACATGCAAGGACTGCTAGACAATGTATGACAGTTCGTAGTGGTAAAACAGTAAGAAACAGATATAAACATTCACACAAACATACAAGATCAATCCATATACATTTAAATATTATTATATTTATATATGTGTTTGAACTGTTTTGTTACATTATTTCTTCTATGATTTATTGTTACTACTTTATTCAGATTCCATGCAACCCTAGCTCAGGGAATGGATTCTTAGTATTTACTGTAATAGTTCCCTTTTTCAACCTGCCATAGCACAGAAGTGTCTGGCATTCTATAGCCAACTTAATAAAACCCTTTACAAATAACAGCAAATATTAGAGGAAGCATCATACAGCACAAGACTAAGAGACTACTGCACTGAGTACTTCAGAAGTATATGCTTTCTCTTGGACCCTGAAATCCAAAACTTAGACACAGCTCATTTTTGCAGACAAACTCATTTTGCAATGTCTCTACAAGCTTTGGGCAAAAAGTCTGTGAAAAATAGCATAAAAGACAATGGAAAAAAGGTGCAGCAGGTGATGATGACACGCAAAATTCCAGTCTGGTGCACTGCTCTGTGACAGATGCTTCTGCCTAAAGCCTTCAAGCATGGTTGCTACATTTACAATATTTGAAGACCAGGTAGTTGAGCCAAATACAGGAGAAAGAAGAAGTATTTAGCCTCGGGAGAAGCACTTCAGCTGGCTGTGACACAAGAGTGAAAACAGGAGACTAAAAAAAAAACCAAAAACTACAACTATATCTGGAAAACTGGTAAAAGAGTCACACAGTTTGATCTGGTTTTGGTAAAAAACTGTAAGAGATAAGGGCATATAAGGTATGCGTATTAGTGGATATAATGAAGGAGACCTCCATTACTTGGCTTTCCTGTACTTTTCAGTCTCTTCCTGTAAAGAATGCAAAATAATACACTGCAGATTTGGAACCACATAAGTGGATGCATGGAAAGCTATGGAGTTAAGTGCATTTCTAGTGGAACTCCACTGAGATTACTGAAATTATTCTGAGACATGAGCTAGGGTTGTAATTCCATATTTATATTAAAACCCTGGAGATTAGTATAAACTGTTAGACTTGAGGTTTGGAAAATCTGACAAAATCCTTTGTACAACCCCTTCGAATCTCCATACTTGGCATATTGTTTATGTTTTGGATGCTAAAATATCAGTTTGGAAAGCATGAAGCATAGGTGATTGATGTTATTTTTGTCATTGTACTTATTACTGGAATGTTCTAAAATATTATTATAGTAAAGTTGTTACATGAATAAAACAGAATAGGATAGACACTACATTACAGGAAAAAAAAACCTTAGCTTTATTGCTTTACAACCACAGATTTTGCATAGTTTTAAGAATGGTAAATCTGATTTCCTGCCCCTTTTCTTCTTTGTGCAATCTTTTTTTTTCTTTGTCTTTTTCCTGAAAATTGCCCAATCTTTTGCGCATCCGAAATCACTGTACACTATTTCAAGTAATTTCACATCTGTAATTTTGTAATCATTGTAATACAGCATTAAAGAGCAGCAGGCATAATGTTTTTCCCTACCTCTAGCTGTTACCACTCTTGAAAAAACACAGAAATGCCAGTGCCTGCTCATATTTTACTCTTGAAACACAAACAAGACAATGGAGCTATGTCAGAAGTGAAAGATGAGAATTTAATAGCTGTCCATGGGTGTGAAAATTAAAGCTGCAGGCTGAATAGCAATTTATGGGGCATAAAACCCAACAGAGACTGAGTAGACAATAGGGCTGGGAAATTGTTGGATAACACTGAACTGTCAAGTATGAATTCGGCTACCTGCACCCTAGCTGCAGCTGCAGCATGAAGTGAGCAGGACAGAATATAAATGCCTGACTTCAGAATGTGGATGAGATGGTGCTGGGTAGTTTGGTGCAGCTCTGAGCAAAATGCTGGGGAAGAAGTGACCTGTAGAAAGATTCTCCCTTGATGTGCTCTCTACCAAATATAACACTGTTTTCCTTTACACCTATTGCAAAAAATTATAACATTTTCAGATTTCTTTACAGAAATCAATATTTTACAACAACAGCAGCAAAACTTTTCCTGAGAGAATGAGATTTTGGATAAATAGGGGCGTCCGTCCTTTGCAAAAGCCATAGATTCAGCTTTTAGTCAAGAAACAAAAATGTACCTCCCTGTCTTCAGAACTGAATGAGGTCTAAGGACAGGCTGATGGCTTCAAGGAAAGAACTGGACTTAGTGAAAGAGGCCAAAGTGGTCAGTGCTACGGTGCTGAGTGCTAGAAACATAAAGTTGCTAGTAGCTTTATTGCAGACAAGTCTGTGGGAAGATTGACTGTGGATGTGAGGAGATGTAGGGCTGTATCCCATAACCCTTTGGTAAACTAATTGCATCTTACTGACTTCTCAGAGGAGCAGCTACACCCATACCCACCATCCCTCCACCCTGTCCCCCAGACAGGAAGTGTGCTATATCTGAGGAGAATTAACTGTCTTAGTCATAACAGACTGAAAGCTCCAGCAACTTCCCCCTGAATGGAAGTTAAATTAAAAAAATATAATTAAAAAGAAAGAAAAACCTAGGAGTGAAGCACAAATGTGTATTTTCCTTAGGAACCTACTGAGTTTGAAAGCTGGCAAACACCTCATAAGAGCTTTGTTACTGACTGAAAATAGAACAAATCCAGTTTGATTTAGGTTAGTGGAGCACCGATGATTCATGGCATTAGTCAGCCATGCACATTCCAGCAGAAATCAAACCTAGTAGCCAGAAATAATACCAAATTTGAGTAGCTTCATAGGATTTGAAGGATTCAATGCATTTTTTTCTCAGCAGAGAACATTATACTCTGGCTTCTCAATTCACAGGAGTTTCTCATGAGCTTCAAAACCCTGGAAAAGATAGCGAAACAATCTGTGCTTACATTTCTAGTTAAATCCATCATGCCTGTACTAATAAGTTTCCTCAAAACTGGATAATAACTAAAAATAAAACTAGAAAATCTTGCAGCTGACAACATTCAAATTATGACAGCCCCTGTTATTGTTGCTATTGTTATTTACCATTTGCATAAAATTTGGCAGGTTAGACAGTAGAGGTTTTAAGAGATGCACAAGAAAAAAACTGAGCCAGAGGAAACTCATCCAAAAGGTGCCCTATTGTTCATGCACAATTTGGGCACCAACAGCACCTTCAGTGTAGTTTTTCCATTACCACGTATGCTGAGTTATTGCAGTTGCAGATCTGCATCAAAATTTTTTGCCATGAATAGTCTTATTGAAACTTCTATATCCCCTTACTGGAATAGTTTTGAAAATAATAAAATAAGATCTAGGAGAAATTGTATTTTAGGCAAATGGAGAAAGCATAAGGAATAAAGTGCATGAGCTGAAGCATTAAATAAAGTTGTCAGGTCAATGTTGCATAGAACTGATTGTTGTTATTTCCTTTCCTACGTTTGCTTTGATACCAAGTTCGTTATTCTAGATAGGAAAAAGTCCTTTGCAAAACAGTCTGGAAAAAAAAAAATGAAAGAGAGGCAGCAGAGAGTGTTACTGTAAAAATGCAAAGAATTTAGTGCTAGACCCCAAGATATCATTAGAGCCCCTTTACAAATCTGAATTATCCTGAGGGGGAGAATTCCCTTCAGATATATACTTTGAGATTAAAATCTCAATCATTCTCAGTATATGATGGTTAGTGCAATGAGAAGTGTATACAGTTAGGCATGTCCCTATAATCTGCGTAAAGAAATTGCTATTTCTAATGCAATAACCCTGGCTGAAGAAGGCTAAAGGAATAAAGTGGCCACAAAAGATTAATTACATCTGTAATCAATACATGTCCAATGTAAACCTAGTCAGTTTAGGTAAAAAGCGCAGTATTTTTACAGCAATGCAATAATATTAACTCTTAATCATGTTTTGATGACAGCTGTGTTTCTCAGGCTCTCTGTCTATATGCACACATAAACATACATACGCAGTCTCACAGATATTAATGTATTTGGTTCTAAAACTTAGTGTTTAATGTTTATTAGAAAATAATTATTTTTTAATTACCACAACTTAATAAATTTTTTAAATGCTTTTTGGTAAATAAATTTAAAAATGCTTTATGTAGGCAAAGTTTAAGTACAAAATAATCACCGTAGGAAGGTGCATTAGAGATGTAGATTTTTAAAAAGCTTCATTATCTCAATATGACTTCCAAATTTGATATAGTTTCATTTTTGGTTTAATTCTCTCTTATGAAGACATGCCAGGATATAAACGGTGTGAAAATTGGTGTATTCTTTGAATAATTTTTGCACTGCCAGTAGTACAGTAGATAAGTTACAGTTTTCTCTGAGTAAGGAATGTGCAGCTGCTCCAGAAACAGGGTAAAAAAATACATGGCAAAAACAGTTGCTTCATGGAAATGCTAATGATAGCCAGAAGTAAAGTGTTTCCACACACTTGATAGCACATCAGAGACTGAAGTAAGGCTTTAAACTTGAGCTTGTTGGCCCATTGAGGCACAGATAATTGGTTAATGGTGTTTCCTACCTTGGCAGCACAGCAGAGACGTAGCTGTTCTCCCTTCCTAATATTAATATGCTTCCCAGAAGCAGTAGCCTTTCATAATTGGACACGCCACCCTCGATATAACCAAAAGTTTCTAACTTGCAATTGCTGGGATTGTAGGATGCTGCATAGTGAGCATGCTCGTGATTTAGGGAGATGCTCCCTCTGCCAAGGGTGCTGGAGAACAGTAGGAACAACGGTCAGGCAATGAATTAGCCAGCTCCTTCGTCATATTAACCTTCACAGCACACAGGAGCAGTCTAGCTGGAGAGACTCTCCTGGAAATTTATTCTCTGTAATTGTGAATCAGACCCTAATTTGAATAGAGGTAACTCAGGAAAACTCTGCAATGTTGAAAAAACCCAAGAAGTACAGATAGCTTCCTATCCCTCTCTCCCCTCCTGACAAAAGAAATCTCTACCGGTCCAAACCTTTGGTAGACTATTTAAAGATGGACCTCAGGGTGGGTCTTTTTGCTCCCACCTTTGTAACAAACCTTTCATCACTGAGCAGCAGTCATCTGTGTAAGTTTGCTCTCAGCTAGGAGTTCTCACAGATGAAGATGACTGATTTTTTTTGGCAAGTTAAATAAGATTGTTTTATTCAATTTATATAAATGACTGACAATAACAGGATTTTACTGATATGATTTTAAAGCCAGTCTATACTAACTGCAATTTGAGGCAATAACTTAACTGGATATCATTGCATTATATACTAAAATAGTGCTTTCTAATTTATGACTGCTGTATTAGTACAACAGTCATCAAATTATTAATGTAAGAATTTTTCAGCTCCTCACATCTGTGCCATATCATCAGATGATGCTGTTATCACTGTTGGCTCGTTGTCAAGCTCTAATGTTTTGTTAATGCACAAGACATAAAAGGCTGGAACATAATATTGGTATATTAGACAAACAGCATTGGCTTCTTAAACCAGCAGAAAAACTGGGCTCAGAATATTTTGTATTACAGTTGTTGGGATCACATTTATTTTTTATTTATGTATTTATTCTGGTGAGGTTCTAGTCCAAATGTTATGCCTCTCATAGGGCCACAGCTGCAACTCGTAGAAGACATTATTTTGGAGAACAATTGTATCCCTCTGTTACTTAATTTTCAAAGGTATTTCATTTGTAATCATTATTAAAAAAAAAAAAATGCATCTAGAAGGATTTAAAGGTTTAGCACCTGTAAAGAATTTTTAAGCATATGCTTAATTTAGCAGATCTGTCCCATTTATATTTCCTAGGAATGAAAACTCACACTTAGGAATTCCACTGAATCTGACCACAACAGAAATAGATTAAGGGCTAATTATGATGCAAGATTTTTCAACTGTATTTCCCTGGAGATATTTCTATTTAATTGATGTCTAGTTTTAAGACATCTCCATCAGAATGAGTCTTTTGTGGTTTGGGTTGATTTTTTTTTTTTTTATTGGTGTACGTAGTATTTCAATATTCACCACTTTGCAATTGAAGACATGCATCGAGTCCCATTCATTTCCAGACTATTATAATTCTGCTAAAATGCAATCTAACCAGTAACAACCAGAACAATTCACACTGAGAAGGCCAGGTATTAAAGAAATTGCCAATGTTCAATTTTTGTTTCTGTTTGAAATTATGAAGTTATAATTAAGGATACTGCTGTATCATGGAAATATCTGCAGACTTTATTTTCATATTATGTGTGTTCAAGACACATACAAGGGATAAAAGTTTAATAACCATTACAAACAAATGCATGAGAAAGGGGGAGCTCAGAGAGGTGTTTTTGGTTTTGAGGAATGATAAGTCACTGCAATAAAAACCAAGATGCTGGAGCCACAAAAATACACAGGAAGCTTAAGTGACCAAACAAGTTCTGGGAAAAGAAAGTAGGATAAACAAGAAGGGGAAGAGTAAGGTGATTAACAGGGCAACCAGCTATGACCAGAGAAAGGAGGCTGACTTGAAAATATTCACTGATTTTAAGTATTTTAATCTCAGCCTAAAGTGATAACAAAATGTTGGAAAATGTATGTAGGAAAGAGGTTTTGTTATGTAGCATGTGCTGTCTGGTAAAAGAGAAACAGCAGTTCTGTGCATTATTTCATCTGTTTTTACCTTTATCTTGACCCAGAAGGTATAAACCAGAGTAATATGTACAACTGGTAGGCTGGAAAGTTTGCAAGATATGTGCAGCTCCTGGTACCAAAGAGAGTTAGTCATATATTGAGACTAAGGAATCAGAGGATATTCTGTCTACTGAGAGATATGAGATCCACCACGAAAACCTCATGCCCATGGGTTCAAAGCCAAAGCATTTTGTGTGTTCCTCTTTGTAACAGTAAACTGAGATTTGCATTTGTATGAATGCAGAGTAGCTGCCTGAGTTTCCATTAGTGGGATCTTGATCAAATTTATCATTGAAATGGATATGTAGGGAGATGATAGCAAGTCCTTTATTGATCAAAGAGTCATCACAGTTCACAGGGAATTATATGGTGTCTTTGAAACTCACAGATTACATGACAGTTAAATAAAAGTAATTACTTTCTTTCCTGTGCTGGTTTTCTGTACATAAGGGAGCATCAGTGCCTGTCAACAGCTACTCCTTCCCCACCAGCTCAGCTTGCCCAGTCCTGGGGCTTAGTTAGGACTGTGGACAGAATCTTTAGAAACATTTTCCCTCTATTGCTGCATATTCATTTTGTCTGTGGGTGTGTGTGCAAGACGTAGAGGATGAGTAGGGCAGGCATGGAAGCTGTCTTAGCTTTCTTTTTCTTTTGTGCTTTGAGTTAACATATGTTGCAGGAGAACACCTACCTGTGTGGGCTTGGAAATGTGCAGCCAAATGACTTTCCAAACAAGAGAAGAGACTGCAAATACCCAAGAAAGTGAGTGTTTAGGAATGTATTATAGTTTTTTACATCTGAAAGTTATAACAAGGTCAATAGGAAAAGATGTCCAAAACAGAATAAGTAAATAAATAAATAAATAAATGAAGTTTTCTTTCTGAAAAGTTGAGATTATTTTAGCACTTAATTACAAGCCTTTTATTTCTGCTATGCCACCTGTTTATCCTAGCAATGACACATGACTGCTTTGGTGGTTTTAAAAGTTATTTCTTACTGTATTAGTAGCAGCAAGTATATTGAGATATGTCACCTTTTAATCACTTCAGCTCTTTTTGCACACATACATTGTTACAGATCTTAACTCCTCACCCCAAATAAATCTAAACATTTGCCAAAACTGCTGTACCAGAGGGCTTAATAATTTGGTACTACAGTTATTTTAGCAAGAGCCAGTCAGGTAATATATACTTTTCAGTATGGGTGCGCTAAGATAGATAAAACAATAAGAAAACAACATAAGTGTTCCAATACTTAAAGGGGGTCTACAAAAAATCTGGAGAGGTTGCTTTGAGAAGTTGTGGATACCCCATTCCTGGAAATGTTCAAGGACAGGTTGGATGGGGCTTTGAGCAACCTCCTCTAGTGAAAGGTGTCCCTGCCCATGGCAGGGCAGTTGGAACTAGATCATCTGTTAGGTTAAAAATCATTCTACGATTCTGACATATTTGTATGCCAACTATTACTCTCCAGGGTAAGAGATGATCTTAGAATCATAGAATATTTAGGGTTGGAAAGAACCTTAACATCATCCAATTCCAACCCCCCTGCCATAGACAGGGACACCTTACTCTAGACCATGTTGCCCAGTCCCTGATGAAGAGTCCCTGTCTGGTATCAGTGTAGTCCCCATCAGAGACTGGAAGGCTGCAACGAGGTCTCCACGCAGCCTTCTCTTCTTTAGGCTGAACCTCCCCAACTTTCTCAGCCTGTCTTCGTAAGGGAGGTGCTCCAGTCCCCTGATCCTCCTTGTGGCCCTCCTCTGGACTTGTTCCAGCATCTCCATCTCCTCCTTATGTTGAGGACACCAGAACTGTACACAATACCCCACGTGGATTCTCACAAGAGCATAAGTAGAGGGGCAGGATCACCTCCTTTGACCTGCTGTTCACGCTCCTTTTGATGCAGCCCAGGATACGGTTGGTTTTCTGGGCTGTGAGCGCACACTGAAGCTGGGTCATGTTAATTTTCTCATCAATCAACACCTCCAAGTCCTTCTCTGCAGGGCTGCTTTAAATCTCTTCTCTGCCCAACTTGTAGCTGTGCCTGGGATTGCCCCAACTCAGTTGTAGGGCCTTGCACTTGGTTTGGTTGAACTTCATGAGACTGGCACTGGCCCACCTCACAAGTGCGTCAAGGTGCCTCTTGGACCTTGGTATCTCTTCCCACCAGCATGTTGGCTGCATCACACAGTTTGGTGCCATAAGCAGACTTGCGCTCAATCCCACTGTCCATGTCAGCAACAAAGATGTTGAATAGGATAAATCTCAACATTGACCCATGACGGACACCATTTCTTGCCAGTGTCCAGCTGGACATTGTGTTGTTGACCATAACTCTCTGCATGTGGCCATCCAGCCAGTTCTTTATCCACCGAGTGGTCCATCCATCAAATTGATGTCTCTCCAGTTTAGAGACAAGAATGTCATGCAGGACAATGTTGAACACATTTCACGAGTCCAGGTAGATGACATCAACTGCTTTGCCTCTATCCATCAGTTCTGCAGCCCCATCATAGAAGTCACCAAATTAATCAGGCATGATTTGGTCTTAGTGAGGCTATGTTGGCTGTCACAAACCACTGTGTTTTTCATGTGCCTTAGCATCCTTTCCAGGACAATCTGCTCCATGATCCTGGCAGTCACAGAGGTGTGACTGGTCTGTAGTTTCTTGGGTATTCCATTTTCCCCTTCTTGAAAAAAGGGATTATAGTTCTGTTTTTCCCAGTTGTCAGGAACTTTACCTGACTGCCATGATTTTTCAAATATTATGAACAGTGGTTTAGCACCTTCATTCACTAGCTACTTCAGGACCTGTGGGTAGATTTCATCAGGTCCCTTGTTATGTCAAACTCTCTAAGAGTGGAAGTCTCTTCTGTTTTCCCCATGACAAGAGAGGTAGTTTCCCAGACTGAGGCTGTTATTTAGCGTCCTTGCTATTCGACCTACTCACCATTCAAACTGGAAAGCTTGAAATGTGATCATAGCTTCTGAGTCCAGTACAGTGTTCAGCCTCTCACCCTTTGGAATATGAGTATTTTGTTCCAGGCCTTGCAAGCTAACCAGTTTGTAGCCTTTGTTCCAGGTTCTTTTTTTTTCAGGGAGAAATCAGCAATTTTAGAACTGCTGCCAAGTACCTCCTTAGTCTCCTTGTTAGCATCCCCTGTCTTCTAGTTTGAGGCATGGGCCATACCATCTGATCTGTTGTTTGTTCCCCCAGGAAACTTCTATAAATATCAAAGAATAAAGCAATGCCCTAGTGAAGCATTGTGTCTTAAAGGTTATTGTGGACTAAAGTGTCATCAGAGACTTGCGTGATAAACTCTCCTCTGCAATTTGTGAAGAGAGCAATCCCTGAACCAAAGGTATGCCAATACACCAAAAAGCAAATGAGATAAACTATAGGGACCAACATAATAAACATGACATTTCGATGGGCAATTTTTTATTCTTTTCTACTTAAATAGGGGACTAGAAAGAAGTGACACTAAATTTTACACGCTGCAAACCACAAAATGCTTCTTACTTGTAATCAAACCATGTAATCAAATACATGAGCAAAGTTACAGGAAATTCTTAGAAAATTTTTACTTATTATTCAGTTTTATGTAATCCTGGTATAAACCTGATTTTTTAAAAGAAACTACTTGGGCAAATATGAAAAATCGTTGCTTTGAACAAATGTGTCTTAGAAAAGAGACATTTATTTTATACTCCTAAGAATCTGTGAAAAAAATACAAGTACGGAAACAGAGTAATGGAGGCAAGATAGATCATGGAGACTGATGTTAATAGAAATTACGAGTGGAACATCAAAGATTTTCTGGGTCTTGGCCTTGTGGTAGGCATATAGATTCCTAGAATGCATGTGTTAATGGCCAGTCAGGAAACCTTTTTGCAATATACTTTGTGAAGTGGTAATGGCCCATAGAAAAAAAAATAATAATAACAAAAACCAAACAACCAAAACAAAACAACAAAACATCCCCAGGAGGATATGAAATAATTGCATGAAACCATACATCATGAAATCACTGCAAAACATTTTGAAAAATGTTCATCTGTGTAACCATCTCTGGTGACTATGCAGAGACATCTTGATCTACAAACTTCTCACTTGTTTCTCAAGGTGCAAGTTCTGCATTTATTGCCTTTAGAATTTAATTAATAGCAAATTCATACTTTTTTTTTTTTGGTAGACTAATTCTCAAGCACTTATAAAGACGAGGTTTCTTAAAGAATAAGACATCTTTTCAGCAGTTCTATAGTGTTCAGAAAAAACTGAACTTTATTGCACCTATGATTGTTGATTGGGGATTTCATGCTTTTGTACTAGATACTTTTGATTTGTGAACTCTGGGAAAACAAAACAAAGCAAGGAAACCAGCTATGTTTGCCTTAACTGGCAGTAATTTTTGAAAGAAAAAGTTTTGTCTCCTATTCTTTACAAGTTGGAATTCTGCAAGGATAAGTTAGCAAATTAATACAAGACTTCTCTTTTTTTAAAGGCTTGATAAAACCCTTTTTATTTCATTCTATAACTACATTTGCATAACATCTGAGTCTTTCGACTTATGCAAAGTTTATATTCTATGATATGGCACTTGGTAACAAATTCTGTTCACAGAAAAAATAGCACTTCAGCTGTAATCAGTGCTTAAAAAATTGTGAGCGGTTTGTGTAAACCTCTCTTTTTTGGCACAACTGGAAGTCAGCTGTGATTTCAGAGTATAATAAATGCATTTGGTTGAATTCCCCTGTTGTGCTGTGAGAAGAGCTTGCCTTTGGCTCATTTAGATTCTGAAGACTTTGTCCAGTGTCCAGATGCACTTTTAAAATGTAGTTAAGAGAATAATTGCTGAATATATTGAAGAGCCATTCCTATTTTTTCAGTTGATGCCCAGTAGATTTCACAATTGGCACAATTACTGCAAACTCATTTGGCAAAGAGCCATTATCTTCAATGGAAATAATGCCTACTACACTAGTTCTCAATATTATCCATTATTAACAATGTGCATTTAATAACTTACAACTAATGGTCTTCAAAGCAGTCCAAAAATTGTTTAAACTGCTTCTCACAGAGTTTGAAGCAAGTTAACAGATTCTGTAGCCTGCAAAAGCAGAAATCAGTGCAATAGCACTGATGGCTTTTGCTGTATCTGTTTGGGAACAAACATGGTATGGGTTGCCCAGGGAGGTTGTGAATGCTCCATCCCTGGCAGTGTTCAAGACCAGGTTGGACGAGGCCTTGGGTGATATGATTTAGCGTAAGGTGTCCTTGCCCATGGCAGGGGGGTTGGAACTTAATGATCTTAAGGTCCTTTCCAACCCTGACTATCCTATGATTCTATGATTCTATGACTGTATAAAACTGTAGAAAAGAAAGAAGAAATAGTAAGTTGGAACAAGCTACTCCCTCCAGTTACTTACTGACTACCTGGGGCAGAAATCTGCAGTGACATTGAATTGAATATGTGCTGTGTGGCACAGAGAATCCTTGTTCTCATCAACAAATCGTTTTGCAACAGTATTGCTGTGGAACTCTGATATGATGGAGGTTGGTGGGTAAAATGTGAAATTTTGTTTTAAAGATCAAATTCAAATGTGGATAATTTTCTCAATGCAAAAGCCAGTCAGATTGCTTTAGACCAGAAACACTTGCATGGAAACTGTCCAAAAATATTTTTTTAAAATTTAACTCCAGATTCTCGAACAATTTCCAAACTTTGGTAAAGCTAAGGTGAATTCCATTTTCTTAACCAATCAAAAACTCAATAAAATGTTCTTTGTCACGTTTTTTGTTAGAAACATATCTTAAGCCCCCATGTTACTCATTAATATTTTTGTTAAATCAAAGCCATTTTATCCCTCTGACCTTTGGCCAGTGTAACTTCTTGACTAATTGCTAGTATTTTCGTGCAAGTAATTTGAACAAAACATTTCAATGGAAATAACTTTGCCAGGAAACAAAATGGCTTATTGCAGTATTGAAAATAGAAGGAAGCCATTCACTAAGATCAAAGACCTTTTATCCCTCTGAAAATTGTCTGCCAGGACATGAGAATCCATGAAAATTCAAAGCAACATGTCAGCTTTTTGTTTTCATGGCAAGTCTGTCTGAAATATATTTCCTTGGGTTTTCACAAAGAACAATAATTTTCTTCACAGTTATATTGTGTAAATTAAATGTGTAACATTGCTGCTGAATATTACTTATACAGTATTCTGATCATGACAGTCTATCTTCCACCCTCAAAGCAACACAAGAAGGTTCATGCAGCTCTCCAGAATGTCTGTGCAAAGACTCTTGACAACAGCAAATCTAGTCCTGTCCATTGATGCTTGTAAAGCAGACATCTTTTAACAGTATGGCAGGAAATTCTGAAAGATATCATATTGAGGGTGCGGCAAACCACATAATTAATTGCCTTTTCTTTCTTGTGTGGCTCCATTTGTGTTTTGAGTTTATTTTTTATTCCCTTCTTTAGTCAGAGCTGCAACCTTTGTCAGTGTAAGATAAGAATATGGAACTCTCAACAACATGATTTCCTTGAAAAGGAATAGATTTCTTCTTATTTAGACCAGAATCTTGAAGAATGATATGAAAGCGAACATAGATAACTTGCCGCTTCTACCAATTTGTATATTGTCTTATTTTAACCAGGCTACTGAAGGAATTTGTGTAAAATAACATCCCAATTGTAGGCAATCTTGTCAGAAAATTGTTCCTTAGTACCTAGAATAAATACAAATATCTCTTTGCAAAGCATTATGATTTTCAGGCAGCTCTACTAGTGCACTGTATTTTGATCCTGACACTCTTCTAATTTTCTTGTCTGGTGACTACTCTGTTACTTTTATTATGTCCTGCCTGAATTTATAGTGAAGGGTAGGCAACAAGACCACCTTTCACTTTGCAACTCATACTCTGGTGCTAAGACAAGAATTGTGTGTTCTTGTTAAACTGCAGCTCAGGGATGCTTTTAAGGAAAGTAGTATTATCTTACTCTCTAGTTAAGCTTCCTACCTGCATTGCTATTACAAGGCTAACTTCATTCTGCTTCTGCTCCAAGACAGCATCCTCGAGATCTCTGGCATACTTGTTGCCCTCCAGATGGGGCTTATAAAATTTTCCCAGATCTGGGTGGTGGGTAATGGGCTACAAATCTCTGTTCCGTGGACCAGCCATAATCATGCAGCTGCTCCCAAGGTACAGAGGTCCAAACAGGCTTGTTAAATCTTTCTGTCTGAGTTTGGAGATCATGCTGCTGGCTTCTTTTGCACTTTTACAACTCAGCCCGTGTCTCTTCTTCTGCCACTCATGAGCCAGGTTCAGATTGCCAGCCTTGCACAGCACCCACCAAGCAGGTTTTCCTGGAACTTGAGGAAATTCTGCAGCATTGAGCTGCATCTGAAGCCTCTGCAGGGAGCAGCTTCTTCTCAACTGCAGCTGCTTAAATACCCACAGCAGGGCAATAGTCTATACCCTCTTTTTGACAGCAGACAGCTTGCAGACCTGTTTAACAAGCCAACCTTCCTACCTGAGAACATGCATCTGCCTGAAACTTAATTGCTCCTCTCCCAGTGGGCTTAAGGATTTAGACCTTCCTGGAGAAAAAAAAAATTTGGTTTGCTAGGTTCAGTAGGCCAGGCCAGGCCACCCAAAGTCACTTCATCGCTTCCTAGATGATGAGATGCAAAAGACAGGAGCCATATCCTTTGTGTAGGTTCATTTTCCAGCAAACCTGTTAATGAATTATTGTGGTACAGAGAAGCAGAGAAGCCAAAATCATAATTCAAACAAAGTATCAGTTATTACAGGTGATTATTTTTTTTCCTTCCAATGTCTTAGTGATGTAAATCTTGGTTCTGAATTTTCCAAGTGCTAACAACATAAATTGAAGCCAATTCAGCTGTATTTCAAAGAACATTGCAGGATCTCAGTTTTTCCAATTCCTGGAATTCTGTGATTATTCAAAAACTTCCTCAAATTTTCTTTTTTTTCAAGAAAGAAAATCTGTTGCTAATACTCAGGCTACACGGAATATCAAGCTTCTATGGCTCAAGCACTTTAGAGAGAAATAGAAATAAGCCAATTAGTGCTTTGGGTTTGTTGTTTGTATTTAATTGCCATGATTCTTAAGCCAAATTCATGATTTCTACAGACCAAGTTCAAAGGTTTGGGTTCTCTTTTTAAAACTGCAAAGGTTGCTCCTACTTCCAGGACTGTTAGAAGGGATTTGGAGGAGCAGGTGATGTTTAGCTGTAATTGTTGACCTCTGAGTAACCTGACGTCTGTATCAGAAAGTGTCTTCTTGCGACATTTGAGTGAGTTTATGGTTTTCTATGAGTGATTTCTCCCCTTTCTGCTTCTAACCTAATGCCTTCAAAAATATTTCTTTTCTTTCTTTTTTTTTTTTCCGTTTTTTTTTAATCTTAAAGATGTAACTGACTTTAAATGGATCTTCATGTTAGTTTACTAGGCACAGGGGTCCCATAAAGCTAAGGGACACATGATTAAATTAGGAGCTTAACTATACCTCAGTGTCAGGTTCTGAAAAAAATAACAGTAAATTACATAAAATGGTCAATATAATGTATACCACCCAATGCAGGATGTGACATACTCAAGCAGCGTGCATTAACTTTTTAATGCAATTCACTGATTGCATTATAAATCACATATTTGTGTATCAGTGATGAGAAAAGCCCATCCAAAAGGTCATCTGCTCCAGGGCTTTTAAAAGGACTCTCTGATTGGTTTCTTCTGATAAATTCACAGGCCGTTTTGTGTGGTACTTCCAGGGTTATTTATAAGCCTCTTAAAATTAGCCTACAGTTAGTTTGTTTTCTTTTTTTAATGTCCCTCATGATATTTGCTTGCTTGAATATGCAGGGATGCTTCTGTGGTCTTTTGAGAAGTGCTTTACTATTTTTGCAATTGTTTTGCTCAGGGTACACAAGCCATACACTGAAACATACTGATTTAGGCTATGTCTTTTTATTTCTGTTTATTTCTGTTTATTTTTACTTATAGTGTCTTTAGTGTTCAGTCCTGATTTTGTCTGCAATGCTGTGGTATTTACTAAAGTGCCAGCGATAGGACTGCAAAAGCCTAGGATGTATCTCTCAGTATGGACTGTATTCGCTCTCAAACTTAGGGGAGCTACAATCCTTTCTTCCAGCTGGCTGTCTGGTGGTCTGCAGGGGGTGAAGGAAAGCACAGAAGAAAGGAAAAAGAAAAAAAAAACTACATCATTTTAGTATTAGTAATTACTATCTTTTGTCTGACCATAACCCAATATCATATCAGCAGCTGGACTCCTTTCCTTTCTTTTTCCTTTAATTTTTCAGTCCCCTTTCTGAGCCTATCCTTTCATATCAAAACTTGAAAACAGATGGGCAGCTCCAAAGAAAATTCCCCTAGGACTTCTCTGGGTCCCTGAAGTAGCTACTTACATCTGACTCTTCCCACAGATGGCAGAGTGCAAAATCTCTGTCTCCACAGAAGCTGTCAGGTGCAGTTTAAAGCTCCCAAAGTCAAATCTTCCAGGTTTGTTCAGGGCTTTTCTGGCCAGCAGGTACTGCCCTTTTTATTCTTCATTTTGTTCTGTACTTTCACTCTCAGAGACTATTGCTTCATCATGTTTGGAGATGTCCAGTAAACCTTTTAAGGCGCTCCCTGAAGTATTGCCTGTGCCTTTGTACTCCTAAGCCTGTGCAGAGAATCGTAAGCTTGTTATTAGAATAATGGTCCCAAGCGCAACAAAGGCTCCCACCTGCTCCTCCATGGAAGGGCGCCTTGGCTCCGTAACAATTAGCATCAATTACAACAAGGCTGGAGGGGAACTGCATGCCCAGCCCTCCGTGGCTGCAGGTGCAGGATTATCCCCCTGACCTTTTGCTCCCAAAGCCCCCTCTGATGATGGGAGCAGGAGGCAGTCAGATGAGAGCCACATGCCTTTCAGTGTTTGTGGTGAACATTAGCTATTCATGTCATTTCCAGAATGTCGAGATTAGTTTCAGGAAAGTACACAGAGAGCAGGCTCCCTCTCCCTGGCTCAAGTTTGCCCTGCTGACTGCTCCCATGCTTGTACGTCCTCTCATTCTTCAGTATCCATGCTTTTGCTGCAGGAAAAGTAAATCCACAACAGCATCTGTGAAGGGAAACAAGGTTGTAGTAATAGTAATAATAATAATAATAATAATAATAGTAGTAGCAATAAGAAAAGAAAGCCCCACAGCTGTCTGGCTGAGTGGCAGACAATGGCATGCATGTAATACGCTTGGATAGACTTCTCTATTTCATTGCCTCTGCTTTTAGGTGCAAATGTGATGTCAGACCCTGCCTTGGTTTCAGTGTGCACTGTTACAGCCACTTGTGAAGGCAAGCAGTACCAAGCCAGACATATTGCACGTACTATAGGTAGCACCTTGTTATGACAGATCATTCCGAAGATAGGCCAGCCAACTTTTGTAACAAAACTGGTGAATTTACAAGGTAAATCATACCTGAACACAGAGGGCATAAAAGCTTCCAAGTAGCAAAGTAGTTTTTTTTCTTTTGTTTAAACATTGTTTGTTTTTGTAATGCCTTTGGAAAAGTAAAGGTAAGCTTTCTTCCCTTGGACAAATGGCACTTTTTATGCATTGCATGTACTGAATATTTTATATATTCAATATTACTTTATCCACGTGCAAAACTACATACATACATTTATCACATTATTTTGATGTTCACCATCAAGTAGGAGAAAAGGGGGGAGAAATCAAACAAATCAATTACAGATTAAAAAAAAAAAAAAAAAAGTACTTTAAGTACTTTATCCAGAAGAGCAATTCAGAGTAGAGCTGGGGATGATCCCAGAGTGGCACAGATCACCAGGCTTGAAGCTGCTGAAGGAGAGAGGAACACTTTGAGTATCTCAGTAAGTCCATTCCATAGAAAGAAAGAAGAAAAATATCCCTCATTCCTGTCTTTTTTATCAGGAAGTAATTATATACTAGAAGAGCAGTCCATGGTGTCTATTTGTGGTTTGTTTTTTTACAAAAAGTCTCTGACATTATACCTCTGGAAAAATAGATTGCATTATCAATAGTCAGAACTGAGGCATTAGACATCACATTGTCCATAGTTCCTTTATTTTTGCTGTGGAAATTTGACAGGGAAAATAGACTGACTTAGAAACTCTAAATGGTGAATTTGGCAATTGTGATTTGAAATGTTTACATAATTTACCCCAATGAGGTTGCTACTTTATATGGAGGATGACAGCAGCAAGAAATCAGTATAAGTGCTCTCAAAGAAACAGTGCTTGCTTTTGTTTAAGGCAAAAGCCCTGACCCTTTTACATATTTGTGAGTTAGATGTAGCTCTGACAATATAACAGTGTGAAAATAGTGTGAGTTAGAGGAGAATCAATAGTCTGGCAATTGAGCTGGGTACTTTTAGTCATGTATTACACTGATGATACATCATTCTTAAAAAACGTAGGGGCATGGAATAATGTCTACCAATAAATATGCTCTTCATCATGGAGGTTTGTCTTCTATATTTATTTAGAAATCATCACCATTGCTCACAGAAGTGTGATTTCTTCAGTTGAGAGAAGACATGGTAGATCTCACTAAAGGATAACTGTTCAGTCCATATATTTTTACAGAGCAGGAGATGCTGTGGGATTGCAGTCACTTCAGAGTTGCAAATGTTTTTAATGGCAGACACTGTAAGAACTTCAGGTTAAAGAAAAACCCATAGGTTTCATGCCAGCTGGAGTACAGCATGTCTAAGGAAGGAAAACACATAAGGAAGCTTATAGGTCAAGCCTTCATGGTAACAAAAGAGTAAAAAAACGACACTACTCTTTTCTCAACAGAAGAGACACGCGAAGTGTCACAAATCTTCCTTGAAGCTAATACAGTGGCTGAGAAAGAATGACATATGTGAGGCCTGTGAAGGTCTTTTCTACTCAGATTTTGGTGGGGGAAGGAGGGCAGACTGTTTGTATTTGGGAGGAGAGGAGTGATTTGGTTCTATCCTGTACAGCAACTTTTAGCAACAGAGAAGAGAGGCTTCCCCCTGCTAAATATATTTTGCACATACACAGAGGCATGCAAGTAATTTTTAACTGACTTACCAAACCAGTCTGGGAATAAGTAATATAAAAATAAAAGACAGAGGGACCTTTCTTGTTGTAAATGTTATAGTCTCACTTGTAAAGACATGCTGGCAAATTGAAAATAACTGTGTTGTGATGAATCAGCTAGTGGGAAACAATAATAGTGACAGAAAAATATCTCTCATTGGAGGGGCTGCTCTCTTCTGAGCAGCGCCAGCAAGGATGCCAAAACCCCTTTTCCTGTGTGGCTCTCATCCCCTCCCAGCCAAAATAAGTAAGCAAGTAAATAAATAAGTAAATTGATCCGCCTATGAGGGGAGCATAGCTGTAAATACAATACAGACAAAGGGTAGTTGTTGAATTACTGTTCCAAGCACAAAGAGGGAATTGAAGGGAAGGATACGGGAGGGGAAATCCCTCCGTGTTTATGAGCACACATCAAAGAACCACTTCTAGAAATCTGAACACTCAGATAGGAGGGTAGGAAACAAAGCCTTGATAGGAAATTTGAAACAATTCAATAAATACCATTGTGCATACCCATTCAATGGGTTTGAGTTACACATTTACACAGGCATGGGGAGGTTATGTAGCAATACTCAGTATGTGTGAATACATGTGTGGTAGATCCAGGAAGCATATTAAATCAGTACAGGTATAACTTTGACCTGTAAGTGAAAATGTGTTTTTATGTTTCTCATTTTGCTAGAGATAAATCATGGCCCTATTGTTTCATCTACTAGAGGTCTGCTTAATAAATTTTAGTTAGAATTTACTTAATTTTTACTTATTTTAAGCATTGTGTATATTTTTTTATAGAAGGTTAGTTAAGTAAGGAGTTTAGCATGTAATCTAGTGTAAACAATGCGTGCCATTGCAGAATATCAAATAAACTCAAATATTAAAATGAATGACAAAGCAAAATCATTGATTTAACATGTCAGTTTTTCTCATGTGTGTGTATTTATACATACCTACACATATCCATCTATATGTGTGATATTTCTCCAGTATATATGTACGCATATTTTCATTGTAGCTATTTCTGCTGATGATCTTAATGAATTCAAAATGTCTTCCTCATCATGTTTATGAACCTAGATTGGAAAGGTAGCAGTGGCATTTTTTGTTATTATGTGCAAAATACCATACCAATATCATGATACACAGTTAACACTTTTAAACTCAAAATGTTCGTGGGACTGTGAGCAAAACCTGCAAATTTATGCTTTTTTTGGCTCTAATTAGTAACACCTATGAATACAGGAGCTCCTGGATCATATCATCTCTGCAAATATGACACTGGAGGACATGGGTCCTTCTGCTCGTTACAGCATTAGTTTTGCTCCCACTTATACTCAACATATATTCAATATTATATTTTGCTATATAGAATAGTACCAAAATTACACCTGGCATGTATATTGTTTCCTTCTTTCACATTGAGACCTGCAGATTGAGGTAGTTTAGGATTGAAATAAGACACTCTGGTTCCAGTTTCTGAAATCCATTCTTCAGGAAAAAGAAAAGCTATTCATTAGAGACAAAAGAGCTGAATTTCATTGTTTTTCTTTGGTTCTGGTGTTATTAATTTTTTATAGTTTTTTTGGTTTTGTTTTTAATAAAATTTATCCATTCCAGAAATATGTTTCATAACTAAAATAGTTCAAGATCTTAATGAATGCCACTCTTTAATAAAATTGTTGTCTTGTAACTATTTGCAAGGCATAGTTATTGCTCACCACAAAGAAAAATAATCAGAAGTCCATCTGTCTTTATCCAGTACAACTTAAATTATTCTGGATTCATAGGCATGTTTTACGGTAGTAGAAATTATGCTATTGCTATGTCTTCTAGTGTTTTTGAATGTTTTGAAATCTTATTATTCCAGGTTCTAAATCTAACCATTGTGAGAATGTAATCATTGTCAATGGCCACAAGTGAGAAATATTGTCCTCTAAAAGATGGAATTCCTTTTATCACTAGTGTCAGAGCTGCTTAAATCTTTGCCTTTTCAGTGAAAGAGACTATGGTAACACATTTATTACAGCTGATCATCGAGTTTTCTTCAAATTCTCAAAACAGAACTCTATCTAAAACCACTGCATTTGCCTGATTTTTGTCAGAAATCTATGAATCACTGCCTAGTATTGTAAAAATGGGTTTGAGTTCTTTTGAAAGCTTTTGTCCATTATAGTCATTATAGTTTCCTTTTTCATTAATTCCCTCTCCAAGCTGATTATGCGTGCAGGTCTATCCAGAAGCAGTTCCTTTGCTAAAGTTATTACAAGTCAGGATAAGCTGTGGTCTGACCTTGTTGTGTACTTCCTGTACCAAAAAGAAAGAAAACGGAGGAACAAGAGCTCTAGGACAAGAAATAAAAATTGAGACAGTGAGAAGTCACTTCTGAGCAAGGCAAAATGCTGATAGTAAGAATATCCTGTTGCATTAAAAACTATACCTAAATTGAATGTTTAGAATAATGTACTAATATTTTTTTCAACATGAAAAATTTTTAGAATGGGGTCCATGTCTTTGCACTGATATATCAAAAATAGCACACCAGAGTTTAGAGAAAAACCTCTGAAAATGTCGCAATGTCCAATTTCCATGTAATTTATTTAGAATTACCTGTTTAATGACTGTTTATCTTGAAACATTTCCTTTATGAACATGCTCAAAATCATAATCAAACTATAACCTTTCCACTAATTTTGATACATAGATTTGATTTATTCATCCATTTTGAAATAGATTTCCAATATTTCAATTATTCCATTTTCTTTTTTAAACCTCTGCAGCTTAGCAACTGTTTTAAAATTATTCTACTGCACACCAGAACTGGAGATAGATGGTAATCTACTGATGCCCTCACTAGCCTGCATGTAGTGTAAGAATAGCATCCTCCTCTTGTTTGAGATTTCCTGCTTCCACAAATATATCCTATATAGATTTTCTCAGTCTCACTCCCCTGGGAAATCACCTTTGGTTAGCTATTGAGTCCTCAGACTTTCTCTCCTTGCTTTCCAAAGTCAAACCATAAGTCAGTCACTTAAGAGTCTGACTTATAATTCTCCATCCTGACAGAACTTTCTGATATTAAAATGTGTAATTTTCTGTAGACTGCATGGTACATGGCATTACTTTACAGGTTGTTTATGGCGGTACATGCCAAAAAAAGTGAGAGACACAGGCATAAACTGAAATACCACAGGTTTGTACTGGATAGGAAGAAGATCACTGTGCAAATAGTTAAGGGTGGAACAGGCTTACCGCAGAGGTAATGCATCTCTATCCTCAGGGATTTTTCAGTCCTCTCTCAGTAAGGCCAAAAGCCAGCTGGTCTGACTTCACACCTGACCCTACCTGGGCAGAACATTGGACTAAAGACCTCTTGAGTGTCCTTCTAACCTGAATTATCTTCTGATTTCAAGATAAAAATGCAAAATTTACCAGTGGGAGCTGAGATAGTCTGCACAAGCTTACACCTTTCCCTTGCCAGTCCTTGACCAAAGGAGGATTCAGTGTGGGAGAATGCTGGCCACAGGGGGCAGGAACCAGGGACTGCCACAGAGGCTCCTTGACAGTGACTGACTCAGATGTAAAAAGAAATCTTTCTGATCATTCCAAAAGCATTTGAGCCATTGTATTTCATGGAGAAACGGACATAAGAAAATTAACTCTGCTTTGTGTTATACTTGACAGAACACTAGAAACTTTCCCATGAATATTCATTCAAATTTGAACATTAATTTAATTCTGATCATGTTAATGACCCTGTCTTTTTAAAATTTGCCTAAAATAACTGCGTACATTCAGACAGAAACTTTTCATTTTAAAATTCGAGTTTGTATAAGTTACTTGCTTATAATCATATGTTTACATGAAATGAAATACAAACCAGTGACAAAGGGGCTTTAATGGTCTGAAGAGGCTTGTGTTTAGCTAGAAAGAAAAAGAGATGACAGGGAACATTGGCATTTCACATCTTACAATATTATTGATAATTAAGAGATAGAAAAAGGGAAGGATTAGGAGGCTTGAGACAGTAAGTTAAATATTTGATATCTTAATGTGTTGTGGCAGCAAGGCTTCTACGGTAAATTTCACGGTAGGAGAGATATGTTTGCTTTAAAAAGTGAGACTCCAGGAAGGAAGGGGTTTTGATTTTAACAGCATTAAAAAGCTACTTGAAACAATGGTACTAAATGAGATGTGCCTGAAACTGCTTGGCCTTTAACGGACCTCGTCAAATAAGTTGAGCTTAGAGGCTATGTTTATTGTGCTGGAATAGACAGAAAGATGAAATACTCAAAGTTAAAGGTCTCTATTTCTTATTCGTTTTCACACATTCACATCACTGATGTGGGTGAAGATAGCTTACATAAAATTAAACCAGTGCAGGAAGAGTGGACAGCCATAGCATTAGTAAAGGGCAATTGGCACATCTCTGACAACACTGAGAAATTGGTCCTTAAATATTGACATTATTACTAGTGCTCTGACTTTAATCTGTCTGTGCAGATGTCTGGTGATAAAACCAGGTTCTTGTCAAGCAGCCAGAGCTTTTGTCTAGCTGGTACTATCTATATCTAATAGTTACCTGGTAAGTTAGGTTCATCTCACCAGACAAAGAATGCTGTACATTTTAAGACAGTGATGTTTCAAGCCAAATTCTGTGTGTCTGGTTTGGATATCAAATTCCTTCTACATGCTGTACATGCTGTAATAGGAACGAAATGTCTCACTATGACATATTGCCACAATTTAGCGGACTAAGTTAAAGGTAATGGCAATGTGTTTGTGAAACAGTATGATTTCATTGTCCTTAATCCCTCTCTTTCCCCTGAAGCGTACTGCTCAACTTTATTTCAAAGTCAATTCAAATAGCTTCATGAACATTACCAATGCCTCTATACGAGCTCTCTCTGGAGCAAATAATGAATCGTGAAGACAATTGGGAAGCAGAGCTGCCAGAAGAAGGCTGGACTGGTGCCTTCCACTGATGAGGTTATGTTGTTGCACATGCGCTGCTGGTATGCCCAGGGAGGGCTGGGATGCCAAAAGGGAACACTTGTCGGCATGAGCCAGCGTAACATTCTAAAAAATCTTGGAAGCATTTAAGGCCCAGTAATTGGGCGTACTCTAGCTTGGTTTTCTTCCAAGTGGGTTCTTCTCCAACTCTTCCTAGCTTGGAAATATTAATGAATTATCCTTACTGCTGAGCAATGCATTTTCCACAGAGAGCTGTTCCAGTTGTTTTAATGCATTTGCTTCACATTCATCCACATAGGTTGTTTTTTATTTTTATGTTTTCCCACTTTCAATGGCAAGTCTAGCAAACAAGCTTAGTAACTGCAAAAAAAGAAGTGCTAACCTCACACATTTTTTAAAACACTATTCAAATTGGGGAGTTAATTAAACTTGGCCAGACAGCTCATTTGTTTTTTTTCATCTGTTTGCACAATGAAAGTGTGTTGTTGGTTGTAGCCACATAAACCTTAAAACTAAACAGTGGGATATACACGTGCTAATGCCTCTTCCCTGATCCCTGACCTTTAAGAATAGAACTGGAGAAAATAGGTTAAGTTTTTTTTTCTGTTTTCAGGATTCCTGTGTCAGATGTTATGCCCATGAAATATCCAACACAAGACAGAAATAGTTCTGTGTCGCTAAGGCTAACAATGCATCATAGTTTTGGATGGTACAAAGTGAATGATAAGCTTAGCATGAGAGAAATACAGACCAAAAGGAATCTCTGAGGAAATGCCAAGGCATTTTGAACAATTCAATGGAAGATTGTAACTTTATTGACAGTTTATAAAAATAATTAAATATTATTTTATTAAATTATCAATGACAAATTAGTCACTATGTCTAATCAGTATCTGCTGAGGGATGCTTTTCTCCTTTGAACTCTTTGTCACATCTTCAGGTACAGATTGCCCATAGAGGGAGACAGAAGTAGCCTTTACACTGTCTCTAAGTGGCCAGCTTTCCATCTCAGTTTAACACTCAATTTCTTCATTCACACTTGTGATTATTATAGCAATAGTGAATTCAACAGGCAATTAATTTACCAAATGCTTTCCAATAAATGCCTGAAGTTCATTGACCAGGTTTTCAGTGACTATTCTTAGGATTTAATTCAGGAATTTCATTTGAGGTGCCTTACAGGAGCCCAAATTACAGAAAATGTGAAGTCTTGAAAAAGAATTTTGTAAAGCTAATGCTTACATCATCACTAAAATTGAAGCAACATTTAGGTGCTGTCCTGGGTTCAGCAGTAGCAGTCATATTTCTCCTTCTTGGTAGCTGGTGCAGTGCAGTGTTTTGACTTTCAGCTTGGGAACAGAGCTGATAGCGATGTTTTGGTTTGGCCAAGGACTTTGTGAGCCTCATGCTCTGCCAGGGAGGAGGGAAGGCGGGAGGAAGCAGAGACAGGACACCTGACCCAAACTGACCAAAGAGGTATTCCATACCACAGCACGTCATGCCCAGGAGGTAACTGGGAGTTAGCCGGAAGGGCTGGGAGACTGCAGGGTTGGAGGAGGTATCAGTCAGAGCTTGATCGGGCTGGGGGGGGGCAAGTTGTCAGTCGGCTGGTGCTGAGGTGTTGTATTCTCTTCCCTTGTTATTTCCTTTATCATTATCACTGGTGGTAGCAGTAGTGATTTGTGTCATACCTTAGTTACTAAACTGTTCTTATCTCAACCTGTGGGAGTTGCATTCTTTTCGATTCTCCTCTCTGTCCCTCCAGGAGCGGGGGGAGGGCAAGAAAGGGGGGGGGAAGTGAGCGAACAAATTACCTGACTGGGTTTAAACCACGACAGGTGCCTAAATGACATACAATAATTTTGTTACACATAGGAACCCAAGCCACATGAGAAAAAACACCTGCAATGCTTAGCCTAGTTGTTTGTCAAGGATTATAGAAATGAAGCACCTGACTCCATCATGGGGATTTAAAGCCTGTAGTTCTCTCTAGAAAGCTGGAGAAGATTTTTGCATGAGAAAGCAAATATGCTGAGAAAGCTAATATGCTAAGAAAGCTAACAGGAAACCCTAGAAAGGACACAGCATCCAAATTACTTCCTCCTGACAGGTAGTAGGTAGCCAAATCATTAGGTGAGCTCTTCTACAAAAAACCCCATGGCACTGGATCTACTCCTAAAGTGTGATGCCAGTCTGAGCACTGCATGTGCTTTCTGAAAATGGTAGTTATAGAAAAAACTACTTACAGCTTGGGCAGTAGCCTAGTTATTGGGTCACTTGCAGTGAAAGTGGAATAGCTCTTTTAATTTCCTTCCTCATCCTAAAGCATTTGAAACATATTTTTTCCATCACATAGAAGACTGACCTCGTAAGTCAGCATGGGGGGGGTAGAATATTTTGGGAGGGAAAATCAGCATTTCTACATACAAATGGATGTTTACTAACTAATTCAGTGCCAATATTGTTGGACTTACACTGCTGTAATGGGAAAATCTGAGCAAGGCATTTATTATAGGAAAAGCAACAATTGCAGTTGTCATTTGCTTTTATTTTTATTTCAGGATAGCAAAAAGGTTAAAAATAATAGATTCAGCATGTTCTTAGCCATAAAGGAAAAAAAAAAAAGTGATATGTGTCAGCATCATGTGGTAGGAAACTTTAAAGCAAAAAAAGTGGCAAGTTTCTGCTCATCTGGGAAGGAGAAGAAAAAGAAGTACTGTCATATCAGCAATTACCAATGGTATTTTTAAAAAGCCATCATGGCAATGTTTTTCTTCTGCAAACTCATCTGTGGAAAGACTGGTTAAATTTAAAAAAAAAAAAAAAGTCAACTAATCTGAGAAAGTGGAAGCAGAAAAGCCTGACTGGCATGCAACCATCAAAAGGTCAGAAGTTCAAATCTTGCTCTTGTTTCATTATTTCTAATCCACCCCTGTACAGAAAGAATGGCAGCTTTCAAAGGGAAAATAAGTGAACTGAAGATTGATAATTCCCAACATAATTCCAAGTTGGAGAGCAAATAAATTCATCTGATAAAAATGATTTCACAATGGCAATTCTTTCTAGAGTTATTACTCTAAGAGCTCCAGACTGTGTTAGGTTCTGGCTCCTGAATTTTTCCAGTTAGCACCTTTTCTCTCCTGTTTTCCCTTCCCTTTGAACTGGTAATTAATCAATTTGAGCTCTCCTGCAGTTATTGTCCATATTTGACACATACCTCTTTCAATTAAGTGCAATGTCAAGGTGGGCTTCCAATAAAAACATGAAATCAACTACAGGCAGCACTGTAATTAGCAGCAGAGCTGGACTGTTCACTACAGCCCCTTGCCTCTCTATGTGGAAGCTATATTTGATACAATATATAAAGATTACAAGTAGTTCATATGAGTACTTTATGAATAGTTAATAACTATTTAGCTATTGCCTTAAGTAGCTGTTGGGAAAGGGGAAGAGAGGAAACAGCCGCAATCTATAGCACCAAACAATCCATTGCCTCAGATGGTTCCAAATAGGCCAATGGACAGAAGCCCACTTAGAAGGGTAATTTTGAAAGGAGTACATTTCTGAAAAATACAAAATGAGACTCTTGGCTGAACAGTACTTAAGAAAAGCAGCTTTTATACGTACAAAACGGGGGGGGGGGGGGAAGCAGGATTATACTTGCTTTCTGGAAAAGGCAGCTAACATTGAAACCATTAACTTTACAGACTTATTATTTAGTGGTCTGTTCAATTAATGACTAAAGCCAAGAACGAAATTAGAAATATGACTGCTCTACTGTTTTGCAAAAGAAAAACTTAAAAAATAACCTATCATGTGCCATAAACATTGATCACACTTTCCTTTTTCTGTATTTTAAATTAGTGATGAATAATACTAACACAACTGAACATGGATGCAATATATGCAGTAGCACTAGACACTAAATTCTGTATTATAGTCCTGCCTCTGCCACAGATTTCTCAGTCCTTTGAGAAGCCATACTCTGCACATGAAGGAATTTTACTGCTAAATATGCAGAAGAGAAACCAGCAGTGTGTACAATGGTGCACAAGCAAGCTGTGCTAAAATTTTAAAAAAGAGCTGACAGTCTAGCTCTTACTGAAATTACAAATCAGAACGTGACTGTGAAACAGAAAAAACTATTTGCTAAAGTGAGACTGAAGTTTCTAACAAATAGTGCAGCTAAGTTTCTTCACAATTTTTGCATGATGTCCAGAAGCCACCAAGCTATAAGGCACAGTGTAATTTAAAACAAAGTTTACTCTGCAGTAATTTCCTTGATTACCTATGTCCTGAGTTTCTCCATCTGTAAAGCGAGTATTGCAAAATTTAACTCCCTCCTTTGCAAGTTTAAGGATTACTTAACTGTGAGGACATTAAATGCTGAACCAGTTCAAGTGATAAACTCTCCCCTTAACATTTGTTAAGAGCTGCAAAAGCAGCTGCACTTCCACCCTTCACATATATAACTCATATGTATCTGTGTTGGAAAGCTACACTAAGGGGAAAGATTCTTCTTCATGTAGCTATAGGGACACAACAGGCTCAATCTATAATCCCCCACTCAGCTCCAGGGAATGAAGTAGAAAATCTGTAGCTGATTAGAAGTCTTTTTTTACACATATTTTGGCCAGAGACAGCATCTTATCCAGCTTTTCCCCTAAGCATACTTCTATCCTAAACAAAGGGAAGAAAACTCTGATGGGGATCAGACTCTGTTGTAAAAATTCTTCTATTTTGTTCCAATGAATATCACATTGATTTTATTGTCTTATGTTTCTGCACTTAGAGAAACAGAAATTTCCCCCAGGTATCATTGTTATCATCCTCTCTTATGAAGTCTTTGTCAATAATTGCACCATATTTTTCCTAATGTAACATGACACTATTAACTTTTTAGGATGAAATGAAGAGAATGCCCGGAGAGATACTGTATATTTCTAGAAGATATTAAAAATGCTGCTGAATTACAGATATAACTATTCAGTTGATTATCTTAGTGAAAATAATAGCTCTGAATATTCTGTCTTTTAGAGAAGAGAAAACCAGCAGTTGCTTTGTGAAATCAAGGAAATTGCACATTTGTAAAAACACTGTGAAATAAGTGCCACTTAGAAAAGGCATAAAAGACTATTATTTCTGGGTTTTTGTTAGGGAGCTTGGGTTGGGTTTGGTAAACTGGGTGGTTTCCAGAACAGGCAGACAAGGGAGGCTATGACAAATGTTTTGAAACTGTAAAGAGGGTGATGATCCCCATGATACAAAACATGGCAGGAGCACGTTCAAACAAGTGCTGTCAAACATATATATTAAAAGGATGAGGCAGGGGCATATGATCCTTACATCAGACATGGATGTTAAGGGAGTGCTAAGCAGCAGACTGCAGAAAGCAACCAGGCTTCCATGGTTTCATCAACAACAGCTCCTATTGCCGCTGCTGAATATAGGGTACTGTGCTAGAAACAGGTGAATCATCTCCAGTGGAGATTTAACTTCTTCTGTTCTTCGCAACATTTCACTTCATCCTTTAATAAACAAGATTCTGTGGAAAAGGTGGGAAAACAAAGCTACATTTAGATATTGTGGCATGTGACAAACCAGATAAAGGGAAACTGAGTATGTAAAAATACCACAAGCACTCTGATTTAGCTTCATTGTGGTATAGATGTCTATGGCATTTGACTGCAAAATTACAGCACAACCCTCTGACATAGTAAGAGTCACTTCTTGTCAGATTTTACCTGTTAATATGCAGGTGTTAGCTACAGCATACTCTTTTATATGAGAGGGAAGGAGAGAGGCCAGACAGCAGAAACAGCTGCAAAAGCAGCCAAAATTCACTGTGCTGGGTGGTGTCTATAACACAGCAGTCTCGTTTCCTTCCCATCAGCCTCAAGACACACAGTGCTCCCCCACTGACTCCGGAAGCACTTAAAACTCCCAAATATGCCTTCTCATTCATGTCATGTTGACTTTGGATGACTAACAAGTAGAAGAAGATTCAACAAGCACCTTTGTCCAAATCTGATGTTGTTTGCATTGTCATTTTGTTTCTCTCTATCTTAAATCAGGATCCTAGTCCTTTGATAATCTACTGTGTTCCAGAGCCAAAGCAGCACTGCATGGGTCCTGGGGCAAGTGCTATGCTATAGGAACGTGAATGAATTTTACCTTCCTTCCCCTCTGCTTCCCTTCTCTTTCCATCCCTCTTCTAACAGTTAAAACAGGAAATTCAGCCTGCAAGGTTTCAGTCTCTCACCTCCATACATGCCAGAATATTCTCACGTGTTGAGTTTGAGCTCTGCAAGACTGCCAAGTTCAGCCTTGTCAGTGCTAACAGACAAAAATGTTATACTTGCCAGAACTCAGACCTTTACTCCAGAGTGAAATTTCAGCATTTCCATCAACAAGCACCAACCTAGCCATAAAAATGATGAAATTCACAATTTACATTTTGTTTGGGTTTTTTTGGGGGGGTTGTTTGTTTGTTTGTTGGGTTTTTTGTTTTTTTTTTTTAATGGATTTGTCACAGGCTGGACATTTTCAAGAAAATAAAAGGATTTTGGAAGGGAAGATCATAGGATGTTAAGGAAGCTTAAATGGATAGGAAAAGGGGACTTGAGTGAAATAGATGCCCCCCCCCGCTTATAATCTCATGAATATATTTGAAAATTCAAATATTTTACTGCCTTGTTTCAGACCTGATTAGCTGTTGGCTTGGCAAGAATATGCATTCTCAGAGAGGAATAGAAGGAGCAGGGATTCAACTTGTTCTCCAACGGTTTACAGTAGCATAGCAAAACCTGCTCTGCTTCCCTGCAGCTTTTTCTGATTCATGTTCTGCCATCTATCCTGGCATTTCATTCTTATTGTGACCATGTGGAAGGGAGGGTTAAGAGATCAACATGCCACCAAGGGAATATCTTGAACATTTCTTGTAATGGGGGAAAAACTCTGCTTTTTCATTTGTTTTGGAAAGAGGAATAAAAAATGGCCTGAGCAAAATTGCTGGAATATGTGACATCCTGTACAGAAGTGAAATGTGCAAAAACATACCTGTTACTCTCTCCAGAAAATGTGTCTTGCTAGCATCAGCACAGAAATTCACAACCAAAATAAAATGGCAGAGTACTTGATAGTGCTCCAGTGCTTAAGGCTGTTCTAATTTTTTTACTAGAGATGTCTGTGTATCCCAAAGGTCAAAGCCATTTCCAGTGACTTAGCTGTCATGAGTATATGGTGGCTCTCAGGTTTGCCCAGGAGCAGTGGAAAGTCCAGTTACTGAGTAACTGTACTGTGTGTTGTTACTACCACTTCAGTCTTCCAAAACTTATGTCAAAGGATGTCTTACTTTAATAATTTTCCTATATAGTGGTCATACATGAAGAGCTGTCATGCCTCTCAGTGACAGTCAGTTGTCATCTCACCTTGCTGTCGCAATAGATCCTGCTGTTTTGATTTGTGGCAACTATCATTTTATTCAAGAAGCATTTGAACCAGAGTTCCCATTTTGGCAAGAGCTCTCAAAGAAGGCTGTTGGATTGCAGGTTTCAATATCTACTGATAAAAACCATACCTGTGCAAAACAAGCAAAAGCGATTTCTTATCTCATTTGAAGTTTTTAATAGTGGACTGGAGAGGATTCCAATTCAAAGAAGAAAGGTGGCAAGAATGCTGTTGTGTGTTTACTAGATAACTGAGGGACCACACACATATATGACAGAAGGATAACAAAGTGAACCAAGCCAAAGTTAACTTAAACTTCCAAATGAAACTCAGTATATAAAACCCACTCTACCATCTTGTCTTCAGTACAGCCACATTTTTCTAATTTATTGGAGTTCAACATTTCAAACTGCAAGATACTTCCTGAAGGTCAGCTACTCTCAGCTTCTACAGAGCGTTCCTTGACTTCGTGTCCCTTGAAAATCCCAGCACCTCAAGGGGTCAGAACCTCTATCCCAAAAATAACGTTAGTCCGGAAGTTCAGCTCTTCTCAATGGAGTCGGAAGTACCACAGTTTTACATTGGTGGGCAATATTTCATTAAAGAAGAAATTCCAGAATTTGTTGTTGCTGTTGTTTGCTTGGTTTATCTTTCCTTTAAAAATTCCAAAGCCATGTTATGAAGTTTGCAAGATCTTGTGAAAAGAAGTTGTACATGATGAGAAGCAGAAAGTTAAAAGACTATCTGATAAACCCCAAAGTAAATTGAGTTGTATTCACTTTAAGGTTTTTTATATGCAGAGATTCCACTACTGAACAACAGTTTCTCAGAAAATTGTAACTATAAAAGCCAGATATTTGTGATGAATTTAAGAACACATGTGCACTGTCATGAAAGAGAATCATTCCATCTTCATGGAGTCGGAGACTTTAAAGGCGAGAATTTACTTCCTGAAAAACAAGCCAGAAGACCACCCAATATATTTTGTACATGGTATTTCCTTTCTTTAAATGAATTGCCAGTAGTATTAACTTGATAGGGTGATTAAAACAGTTTCCGTAGACAGTTTTAGGGAATGCCATTCTTTGAATGAATATGTACACAATTGGTCAAGCTCTTATCTGGTGGACCTGCACTGAATTGGACACTCAGCTGCCCCAATGGTATGTGCTGACAAAAAGGACGCCAATACAGCATGATTTGTTAGTACCTATACCAAGGGAAACACAGGGCTTGCTTTGAAGCAGCATCAGCTCATACCGACACTAATGTGTCTTGTGCATTAACATTATTTTCCCTGGAAGTGGGGAATCAAGGACTTTTGAAGCAAACAAGGTGACAAACACAAACCAAGACAATATATTTGTGAGTCAGTGGTCAGCATATCAAATGGCAGAGAGGTGAGGAAGAGAGCATGCAATCCAACAGACTGAACCAGTTCTGATAGCAGGAAGCAGGGCTGTTTGTCTTAAAATACCTGTCTTTTCTGTCTTAGAAAAGATTCTCTGGGTCATATCTATAAAAACAGGTTTATTTTTTTTCCCCAGATTATATATACTCTGTCAGTTTTCTAGGTTTTCTTTTGTTCATGGACAGTTTGCATATTTCAAATTGTAACATCTCCAGTACAATTGCGCTTGGAATACATCCCTCCTTTTCTCACTTGCTGCTTTAATTGCCAGTGTCTTTGTAAAATGGAAGGGTCATTTCCTCAGCTGTCAACAGACTGAATTGGTACAGTCTGATTTTCCTTGCTTTTCAACAAGATATAGCCTGTGATAGAGCTGAGCCTTTGCCTGCAAATGGCTACAACTCTCCATCTTTTCCAAGACCTGATGTAAATATCAGCTGGAAAGGATCCAGGAAGAACAAATGTCACCTTACAAACATGTAAAATCAGCACACTACACATGCTACCCAATGCATCCAATATCTGTGGGCCTAATATTATACCCCCAAAATTCAGTGGTGGTATTCAATGGCCTTCACAGTTTCACAAACAGAGCCCTAGCTTATCTCATGATCTGGGTTCACTATTGCCTTGCCAGAGTCTCATGCAGTGTCACAATGTGCACCCTGGGTGCAGGCAGAGCCAAGTGATAAGGATGGCAGCTAGGAAAGCGGCTTCCTTCCTACCAGTGCCTTTGCACACACTCAGAGCAGAGAAGCCATCTATCTTCCTCAAAGATTTCCATGCTCCCCTCCGTAAAAAGTAATAAACTGTCCCATGGCCCAAGAAGAAGAAGAAAAAGGTGGGTAAAAAAGGCCTTAATTAGCTAGAAGTTGAGTTAACTACTCCATGAGCTGGAATGAAAGGTTTATTACTTTTATGGCTGGCTTTTTATCTAGGGAAAAGGGAGTCAAAATGTATTGTGAGAAGTCATTGTGATCGCCTCCAGGGGAAAGCAGAAGGATCATCATGTGTCTTAATTTCCATGTTGTCTCAGAGAAAGGTCAAATGTTGTTATTTGGTTTCAGACAAAAATCATATGGAGAGGTGAATAAACTATTATCTTACTTTCTTTCTCCTTGCTCTCATTTCCTGCCCTGGATTGGAGGTGAATCAGCTGAGCCATAGCACACCCAGCACAGACACTACAACATTCATCTTGGTGGGGATGAGATGCTTATGATAATGCAGAAAATATGCTGTTCATTTAACTCAGACACAGCCATATGACCTTCAGATGGCAATATCATGATCAGTTTTGACACAGGAACAGAAATGATTAGGCAGATGTAAAAATCCAGCAAAGTTCTTGTAAATGAGAACATTCCTTCTGTACATAGTTTGCAGCTGCAAAATAGTTCAGTTTCAAAATGTTTCTGATAGTTGTAGGTGGGATGCCTTCCAGCCAATATCTCATTAAATAGCTTGGTGCATTTTAAGACAACTAAAATCAGCTGTAACACAGAAAGTATAAAAGCTTTGTTCTTTATTAAAAAAAAAAAGTAATGAATTAAATGGCTGTATTTGTTTCTATCTGAAGAGTGTTAAGAACTCTCCTTATAAATCAGAACATTTTCTGAAATGAGGAAAGATCTTAGCCATCTAAGGGAACTAGGAACTGATAGTGATTATAATTATCTTATAGTGCAATGTTTTAGTGCTTTTCCAGTATGTATTAATATGATACTCTGAAGTACAGCTCATCATTCTGAAATCAAAAACGAAAATGCAGCAACAGAGAACCTAAGCAAAAATTTGTGTTTTAAGTGAGCACTCATTTAATCATGCATATATATATATTTATGTCTATGCATATATTTATGTATTTATACTATCACTATATAGAGAAAGCATACATACAAGTATACAGTGGTTCAAATGGGAAATTATAGGTGAAAGTTCAGCACCAAAATGTACCTCATTTGCTTTGCTTACATGGAGTGTGTGAACAGAAATAGGTATACTTGACATTGTAATGTTTTTTGTAAGTATAAATCCTAAGAACTGGGAGTTTTATAGAGGGTCTCGGAAGTCTTAACTTTGCTCTTTTCTGGATTCCCACTCTGTAAGGATTACATGCCAAATTCTCTGTTGTATCAGCCAAGCAACACTGTAGGCCTAGAAGATTCTATCATTTCCTCCTGGAAGGAATTGGACCTTTCCTGGCAGCTCTTGATCATCTTCATTTAAGCTCACAGTTGCCAACATTCTGAAATTGAAACCCCAGCTTCAAATCATGTCAACTGCAGCCTCCTTGGCTTTAATAATTAGCATTCCAGTCTCATTTCTTGGTAGCTTGTTTTGTGTTTCTTTTTTCCCCAACTTGAATGCAATTAATATGATGAATTGTCTTCTGTTCTGGCTGTACATATTCTCAGGGTACAGCATAAGAGGCATCTGCAGGAGGTGAGCAGAACTCAGTTTTGAATTCAGGCTCTGTGTAAACTCAGGATGTTGCTGTTTTGGTAACAGACAGTTCATAGCTGAAATCATAAATAAAGCTTTCTCTATTAAGTGAAAATGCAATAGTGAGACCTAGTATATCCTTGTTTTTTGTATACATATCTTCAGAAACTGGACCTCAAGTTTAGGGAAATTGAACATAACTCTTATTTATAAAAAAAATATATGTATTTAGCCTAGCAATTGAATGTCATAAACAGAAAGTGCATCTGACTCTAGTTAGCTGAAGTCCCAGGAGACAAGGATGACAGATTTAAGTAAAACCTAAAAGTTATTGGGGCAGAAAGTTCTGCCCACAGTACTTCAATGGAGCAGCGTCTCTTTAAAGACAGGCTGACCTCTTCAAACAGCAAGAACTCCTGATTGCTTCTGCCTTAAATGACAAAAGGCGTTGCTTAAGGTAGCACCTTCACTCATTGGTATTGCACCCTAGTTCAAAAACACCTGACTTCCAGGCAGGCTAGATGCCGAAATCATTTCTTGCCACTCTTGATACTAATTTTTCTCAAGTGCCAAAAAGTGGTGGCTTCCTCCTTACATGAAGTTGGGTGCACCACGGTCTCAAAAGTGTGAAATGGCCTCTTCAGCAGCGCGCAGGTGGCAAACCTGGCCACAGATACTCAAGGTTCATGGCTTCTGTCGGCTGTTAAACACAGTAACAGTAATGGCCTGCCCATTCCTGAGTGCAGCCTGCCAGCTGAAGAAAATAGCGTGGTTCTATCTGCTCTCCTAAGACAGCCCCACTGTAGTTATGAGGAGTCCCACAGTAAGGGGGAAAAATGACAACATTAAGGAGTTAAAAGAACAGGAAGATATTAATGCCTGAGCATTTTAAGAATTCTCTGCCTGCTTTATAGTCCACCAAATAATAGCATAATAAGGAGGAAATGTAGCTGGGGTTAGGCTTCTTACATTTTCATTAAAACTGAAAGTATGTGGCATTTCTGTGGATTAGAGAGCTGCTCTTTATTGGACAACCAGTGCTCTCAGCTGAGGTCCAACAACAGCAGCAGCACTACCATTGTCACAAATTATGGACCTGGAGTTCTTGAAATCTTATTAGACTTGACACAGTCCCTAACTGGGGCCAGTAATGAGAACCTCTGTTCCTATCAGAAATTTATGCCTTTCCCTTGCAATAGACAAGCAAGGGCAGAGGCTTCAAGAAATTAACTGAAAACAGAACTGTAACTAATCTGTTTATCTAATTTTTACCAGATGTGGTAAGGTAATCCTGCAGAAGGAGTCAAATGAAATCAGCACAAGCACCACTGCTTCACTGAACTTTGGGGATCACTGAGCATAGAAGTAAGTGTTCAGAGGCCAGAAAAAAAGGGTAGTACGTTGTAAACCTTTTTCCCTGTTATGAGCAGGGTAATGAAGTGAGACTACCTAGTTTTTCCCAAACTGTTATTTTTCACTTACCTTACTGGGCAACCTTAACAGTACGAGGTCAGACCACATGTTGGTGCTGTGCAGGGCAATTTGCTGGATGTACGATGTACAGTTATACATTTCAGAATATGAAATGATGTATGAAATAAAATATCACAGTCCACTGCACTGAGAACAGAGGGAGTGCTGCATAGTCAGTGGTAGTGGCATTGACAGATTGAAGAATGCAGTTCAGTGCAACTTGTATTGAGTTCTTCAGCTCCTACAAATCATAGGGAAAATCTTCTCTGACTAAACCCTCCTGGATTTTTTAACTTTTTTTGAAGAAGCCTAGCAGAGAGAATAGCTGATTGACATACTTTTATTCTGAAGAAAAGTTTCTCTACCCAGAACCTTTATCAAGAATGTTAAATGTCTCGCCCTAATGCTGTGTGTGAACATGTTCTGATTATATATTGCCCTTCAATATTAAATCAGCATGATGATTTTCACTTTCTGTGTCCTCTCCATTACCTTTTAGCTTTCCAGAAGTTTGTTGGCAAACTTCATATCCCCTCATGTCCTGCCAGAATTAGGCCATACCTGCTTCTGTAGAACTGGGGGAGAAAACAGACTATGAAACGTGCTGTTGATAGACAGGCTGGGGATGCTGGAGTCCACAGAATCAACTGACACAAACTGTTTATGCTGGACAAAGGATTTTATTGCAACCAAGCTATTAAAATTGAAGGGTGAATAAGTGGCCGATAATAAAATATTGTCTTTTGTGCAGGGTTTCTTAATTATTCTGGAATTGCAAAACATGTATGAGGAGTGTGTTTAGATCTGTATCCAAAATTACTTTAGCTAAAAGCTGTGGCTTTTTTAAAGATATCGCTTTCACCTTTTTTTTTATTCCTATCATCACCTATAACGCCCTTCTATCACTTTGGCAACAGAAAATATTCCTGACAGAGGTGTACCAAACAAAAGTTATAAATATGTTTAAAGACATAAGAGAAATGTCTTTAGAAAATCTTACAAAAGACTTAAATCTTTAGAAAAGACTTAAAATGGGATTAGGCTGTAAAATTATTTTATTATTATCAGTCTGGTAGATACCAGCAGACTGATAGAATACCATTAAAGAATTTTGTCCATTTTGTTTCATACAGACAAATTAATAAGTAATTCTACTGGTATGAAAAAAATAAAACAAGGTCATTAACAGTGTTAAATTTTCTCTTAACAGGTTAACAAACATTTTTATTTTGGAAATGCTGACACCCTTTGTTTTAATACGCAGTTTTAAAAGCACTGAATTTGAATTATGTTTCCTTTCCATTGAAAACCAGCCTACACCACTTGGGAGAGGCAAAGACAAAGGGCTGGAAAAAAAAATTAATGAAACCTTATTGTGGGCTGACATAAAATTTTTCAGGCTTTATTTTTCTCAAAAACTTGAATTGTTGGTTTGATTAGGATCTGCTAGTTGCCTTTACTTACCTTTACTTAATGGCACAAGATAAATACAGAGCACTTTGCACTGTAAGGTGTTTTCCACAGCACAATGCCTTTTCAGTAGTTTGATTAATTTCTGAAGGAACTGAAGACACTTTGAACATATTCACTTGGTTTGCTACATGCGTTATTGTGTCTGTAATATGGATACTATACACATAGCACATTGGCGCAGGAGAATTAGGAATGTGCTCTTTTCCCACTGAAAATGTAGCTAAATCAGAAAGGGTAATGCCTGATGCATCATCAGATGTGGGAAGACAGATTAGCACTTTTCAAAAAGAAAAACAGCCCTCCTTTGTCATTACAGAGTGGCAGTTGTTGTATACTGCACCTTTTTACAGCAAGAGTTTTCTTTCATGCAGGAATTATAAAGAGCAACTTTAAGAGCAATTTCAGTCTTTATTTTGGCCTTGGAACTTGTTACCTACCCCATATTTTTTCTGCTTTGTAGTGTTTGTAACAATAAATCAGCTAAAATCTTAGCTCAAAAGGCTTAATGTATGATAATTATGAATATTGCAAAAAGCTGACGCTTTTTTTAAGCTGCATGAAGATACAGACAAAAAGAAGTAATGTTTGATAAAATATTTATTTTTCTCTGTGAATCTACTACATACAATGTTTGAGGTCACTTTCACTATACACCCTGAAATAAAACCAATTTTTCATTATGTGACTTTCCCTAGCTGTCATTTTTTACATTACAGAAGTGTATTGCTTTTTTTTTATCTCAGATAAGATAGAATAAATAAAAAGAGACATTGGACTATAGGCACCATTTGCTCAGAGATAACTGCAATAACTTGATTTTTTTTCAAGTGTAGACTAATTTTATTGCCAGTAACAACATTAGCAGTTATTCATGCTAAGATAAGGGCAATAAAAATCTAATGATCCAGGATTATGATTGACAGAAAAAGCACGAAGGAATTTCTCTCTTGCTTACTTATATTTCACATTACATAAATGGTCATACACACTGTAGAACTTTGGAAGCTGTTTCTGAAATGTTGAGTCTGATTTATTGCCAGAGGCAAGATGCCAGACTGGATGCATCAGGGATCTTGTCTGCTAAGAACTGCTTTGGGTTTTTTTCAAGAGACTGTCCATATGTGCATTCATACCATAAGCATATGTCTACTTCTCTGAGTTGAAGACTTCTTGGTTTTAGCAGTATCCACTGGATCACTATCCCTACCTGTACTGTCCCTACCTGACATAAATTGACTGAGGCTGCTTCTGCTTACTCAGGAGTAATTTGTGGGTAGGCTTCTGCACAGCCACCTTAGCAATTTAGCCTTCTCATTCAATCTAATTGCTCCCTTTTGTGATTTGTTTGTCCTGCTTTTCTGAATGTAATTTAGTTTTTAAATGCTGAATTTACTTTGTCTCCTTTCTCTATCCACCTGTAAGCAGAAATTTTCTTTGATTTTTTTATTTTTACCAACTGTTGCAGCTTGTTCACAGTTATGAGGAGACATGTCTTCCTTGAAGCCAGTTATGGCCCTTTTTTCAATGGATGTACAATTGGGTTTCAAGTATAGGTGAGGCAGATGTGGTACTCACCATTTCAGAAGTACTTACTCTTCTCCATCATTCAGAGATTCTGCACTGCAAGTATCTAAATTTGGGTAGGAAAAGAGCGATGTATGGTGTTTATTTGCCTACCTGGAGCCTCAGAAAAAGTCATGCTTTCAGCATGTCTAGCATTTGCAACAGCAGTGGGCTGCTGACAACCTGATTGGGATCCTTTAGGTAAGTATTTTCCATAGCATTTCCATAGCATTTCTTTCATGGGCCCTGGCTTTCCCAGGATAGCTGTGATTTCTCTACCCAGACAAGATGGTTCTAATTGCATGCCCCATTGTTCTTTTAAAGTGTAGAAGTCCTACACTCTGCCACATCTAGACCAAAATATCCCATAAGAAATGCTTTGTGTATCATTAGGATCCCTCTTTTAAAAAGAAGACTCTGAATGTGTGTGTGTACATGTGTATGTGGATGCCTGTGTACATGAATGCCATTTCTTCAGGCGCTTCTTATCTATTTCTGGGGTTTCAAGCTTTTGTCTTTAAATTGAAAAATGACATGTAAGTATCCAAAGAGGGTGGGGAGCTGATTACAAATGGAGAATGACATCCCATTTATCCCTCAGTATCTCAGGGGTGAGATATTGAAGGTGAAAGGGGAAATGTTACTTCAGCTAATGTTGCTCCTACTTCTAAAAGCAAGGGAAAAAGGTGTCAAGTCTGTGCCTCAATATTTTGTTGAATACTAATTACAAATATTCCTCTTGTAAAACAGCTGCCATGTTTCTATAACACAGCATATGCTGTGTATGTGTTCATGTCCAGGAAATATGAGTTCTAGCACGTATGTTATGCTCTGTTCATATAGAAATGAGACAATCCTACTTTTCCTCCCAGATTTTGTGTTGGAAAAAAAAACAAAACAGATGTGTCAAGGGAAGCCTAGACATATGGTAACCTTAGCTCTCAGAGTCACTGTATTCCAGTGAGGCCGTGATTGGCTGTGTGTAGATTTTTTCATTCCTAATATAAAACTAATGTTTTGGGTTTTTTTAACCAGTGATGTTAATAATCAAGTAATATTTTGTCAATCACCTACCTTTATTTCTAGTTTGTTTTTTCTTCTTTCAGTTTTTTCTTCTTTTAGTCAAATCCTTAACCAACATATTTTAAATAATGCATAATATAAATTGCGCAAATATTCATGAGTATTTTGCTACAATCCCTAGATGCATAGAATGGTTAAGTATTTTATTTTGTTTTTTTTAATCGCAGCCAATCTCAAGGGTGATATGACCTCTTTAATTTGGAACAATTCACTATGAGTGTTAAGGAGGATGGTTTATGTGGTTTAGGTAAATTACTGAGAATTGGAAGTCTCCAGATAGTCCTCATTTTCCTCTGGCCTTCCAAAATGCATTATCCAAGGATGCTTTCCAAAAATTCATTATGGTTTTAATCCAATCCAGTCCTACTACAGCTGCACATTTCTTAGATGAATCGTTGTTTGCATTAACTGACAAAGCAGAGTCATTCTTCAGGCAGTCGTTGAAACCCTTTTTTCCTAGTCAGAACATAGAGTCGATATATATTTAATGTGGATCTGTAGGAACAAGATGCTAAGCAAATGTTATTGTGATGGCACTTTCTTTTTAAACAAGTGCAGAGAAAAAAACACTTCACAGTTCTGCTTCATACAATTATATAGTAATATAGTGGTCTGTTCACTCTCCAATGGATTTGAAAAATCCAGGTTAAATTCTGTCCTCTGCATTTGAGAACTTGTATCTTCTATATTCCAGGTGCTTAGGCAAGCTACTAGAGTATTCTGGCTTGATGCCAGAATATAAAGACATTTTCAAGTTCCTACACTGCATGGAAAATAATTCTGAAGTAATTAGGGCAGGAATAAAGAGCACAAGTTGAAACAGACATCCTAATTGAATAATTGAAAGAATTTGCTTGGAAGAAAGAAAACTCTTGTCTCCCAGCTCCATTAAAGCTGAGGTGAGGTTACTTTAGGGCTCTTTAACATGAGATATCTAAAATGTTTCGGAATAGATACTGGTTTATAAGATGCTCCTATAAACAGAACTTCTCCTTTATAAATGGAAGTTACTATCAATACCAAACGTTTTTTTTTTTAGAGGAGCTAGATCCCTGCCATTTTTCCTAGTTCACCCATCATACTCCCAGATACAACACAGGCAACCAGCACACTACTGCATGGTTCAGTAGTCCACTCAGGAAAGCTTAAAAAATAACTAAAATTGATATATTGCAATATTAATTCAAGGGAACTTCCAAAACATGTGAAGGTAGTTTTCTTAGGCTCTCTCTGTGGTGAATAGCTGGACATATGTTCCTCCATAGCGTTTCAGACCAAGTGATTGACTTTAGTGTTCCTCCCAGAGAAGCCTTTCTGCTTACATAGACTACAGGGTGACACTAGCTTTCTTTGATTAACATTTTCTTTTCATACTGTCCCTCAACACACCGGTCATTTTGGCGATTTAGCTTCTCAGTTTTGCAGGGGAAGGAGAAAGCTATTCCAGAAATAAGTACAAATATCTTAGTCCAGTTGTAGACCAATGCAGATCATTATATCTCCTCACCATGCCAGATTCTAACCTGCCTTTTCTTAGTGACACACTGCAGCTGCCTGTGTAGATCAATCATCTACAAGCTGATTAGAAAGGGTTTTGGGGCTAGGCAAATCATGTCCCTGTGAAAATAGAGGTATTTTTCCTGCACCACCCACACATTTGGAATGGGGATATAGGTTATTTTCCCATTTCATTTTCAATCCAAAAAAAGTTAAAATACTTAATTACAAGATACTATATGTAACTAGGGAAATTAATCTAAACCAGAGAATTCTGATATGGCCAAAAAGAGTGGAAACAGGCAAGGGAATTGTGTGTAAAGAATGCACTTATTTTATAATGTTGCTTCTCAACTTGTGAGGCATGCCTTTCTGAGTGAGGTAGATGGAAATAAAAATGAGGCATGTACCCATGTACTGTGATGAAGCACAAAGGAGATGCTAACTAGCTGTGAGTGAAGCACAGGATAAGTTAGTTGTGATGTACGTTTTGGCAGTGTTTAAATTCAGGTGAAGCTGATTTTTTTTCATACCACCATGGCTGTACACACTAGGATTATATTCAGTAACTGCATAAGAGTATTATTTTTGATTATACAGAAAATATGATAACTTTGGAAGGTCTTTTTGTCTAATGGCATTCATCCAGACTTCAAGGAGTGTTCTCCTTTGGGGTTACCCAGTGATTTCCACAAAAAAAAAAAAAAAAAAAAAATTAAAGGCTGTTGTAAGTTTATCCATATTAGGTTGTGTGCACCTCGTTTTCTCTAAACCTGGAAGCTATAATCACCCCTGGGTCAGTATAATATGTAGATGGGAGACAGCCTTGAAATACTATGTGTTGTAGAAACAAGGGAAAGAGCTCTAATTGAATCTTCATTTGCAGATATCAAGTTAGTTTGTCCTTGCTGATAAATAGGGGGAGAAAAGAGGCAAAAGTTTATACCAACTATAAACTGCCTAAAAAACTTGCATCTAAGCACAGGTTTAACGGTTAGGTTCATGCTGATTTGTTCCAAATATTTTTAAATGAGACGGCTTTAATCTAAGTAATCAAGCTTTAAAACTGATCTGCAGATCCAAACTTTGAATTGTTGAGTTTGGAAGCACATAGAGCTTTGGTTTTAATCTTGTAGCAAGGTTCATAACTGGATCAAAGCATACAGTTTGGGGCAAGATGATTTCCTGCACTAAATGTTTTGTATGATCTATAGTATCAGAAATATATCTTAAAATTTAGTATATCCTACACTTCCCTGTTAGATTCCTGCTCCAACCTAAACAGATGCATTTTCTCCTTCCAGACGTCATTTAAAGGTAGTTTGACTTATTGCTGCATCATATTTCCAGATGTCAGTTGTGGTCCCGGGAACAGTGCTGTACAGGAGTGAAGGCTTTCTACATTGATATATATTAGTGGTGACCTGCATTTTCACCCATGCTAAGCAAACTTCCTTCTAATCAACTAAATCCCTCACATCTCCTAGCTACCAACAGTTCACAAAATGCACCCAGGAAAGGTGCAAAAATCAACCTAACTAATACAGACTAAGCACATTCACATTTCTTTGTTGCTTCAACTAGTAGGAACTCTTCACCTTTGTTCACATAAAAGTCTTCTTCTCTATTATTGCTGTGAAATTGCTAGAAAATGCTGGAATAGTTGTTTTTTTTTCTTAGATTTGAACATTTATGAACTGTACATATCTGCTGTTTTTCAAGCAGTGATATCATTTAATGGAAGAAAGACTAAAGCTGCCTTAGCAGTAGTGAGTGGTACTCTGTTCTTGTACAAAAAACACTTGACTCCAAAATGTCTCAGTGAGCCATAGGTCAGGAAAAATTTAGAACTACAGAGTTTGTATTTCTTCTTTGTTGCCAAATAGCAGGTACTGGAAATTTTCTCAAAGGCAAATCCTACCATTTCTGAAAGTCAAGTCCTGCCTCCTTGCCTCATACTGTTGCGCAATTTACCAAGTAACTCCATGAAAGCCAAGGTGAGGTTTCACCTTACAGTTGAGTTGACAGGTTGTGCGACCAAAACGGCATTTTCTCTCCAAACTAAGGCCCTTGGCTGGGTGCCCATTCTTCTTCCCTCGCACGAGCTCTGGTCCCAGCTGACTACACGATGAGCTGACCCACAATGCACAGTCAGCAGAAAATGATCCCCTCTTCTTTTTTTCCCCACTTTTTAATTAGCTCAGTTAGGTTTAAGCCTTGAAAATGGTTGACCTGTTAATGCCAGGGAGGAAGGTGAATGGTTTTGCTGGGAACAGAGAAGAAGTGCACAGGGGGAAGCAGGATGGGTGCCTCTTAGAAGGGCACATGTGAAATTCCACCCTAAGAAGCAGAATAAGGAACTCTTCACTGTAATGAAAAACAGGGCTTCTGATTTGTTTTGTTAATCTTAATGAAACAGGCTCAATAACAAACCCTTCACTAGGGCTATATTCAGGAATCCATACACTCTGAATGAATACACACCTGGCCACCAGGCTGCCACACCATTTGTGCAGAGGGATTCAATGCAAAGAACTGGAGAAAGTGGACCTTTTTTGCAAAAGCTAAGTTACTGAAGCTCTCCAGCCATGCTGTATTTGCGCCGTCGGCTTAAAGCAGCTGGCCCCAGACTTGGAATATGCTGTCCTCCACCCAGGGAGAGGGTTGGAGCTGGAGGCTGAAATGCCTGGCAAGCAGCAGTCTGCTGTTACAATACTCTTTCATTTAATAACAACTCAGAGATGTGTTTTCATGACCTAATGGCTAAAATATCCCATTGTATAATAACATTCTTATTCTCAATAATTTGCAAAGTTTATTTCTCTGGTTTTAGTAGAAAGGAGGAGCTTGCATCCTTATTTGAAAGCATTTGAAAGAAGAATGAGCACTGCTGAATATTGCCGCATGGTACTGTTGGGTTTAGTATGCCCACATTATACTTATTGTTATTCTTTTTATTCTTCTCCCTGATGTTGCTGAAGTGCTTAAAAGTCCCAGTAAAAGTAATATTCAAGTATGCTGAGTGCTATACAAACATGACAGTCCCTGTTCATAAGGAATTCTTTCGTAACTACTTCTGTCTCTGCGTGTTACAATTTACTCGCATGCCTACTGAGTTTCAAGTCAGTGACACTTCTACTCTTCTATTAATATCTGGGTCTTGCTTGAATGTTTATTCAGATTTGCATTCAATTCTCTGTGCAGAAGTTGCTTTTTTAAAATATTAAATATGATTTCATGTATTAATATAAATCTCTATAATGTGCATTGTTTACATCCTCTTTGAGGAAGTGACCAGGACACAGTAGTTAAAAAGCAGAAACCGTGTGGAATCAGAAAAAAATCCCAAACTTATTTTGCAACATTTCTGATCCAGACAAATCAGGAAGCACAGATTTTTCTAACGAAAGCATGCTGTTGTTAGGCAATCTTCTGCTTTGTTTCTGAAGCATGTATCTGCTCACTAACCCACAATTCTCACTAGAGAACAGATCAGAAAAGAAAGATGTTTTCCTTAATTGTTTTCTGTCTCCGAAAAGGCACAGAGAGAGAAGCTCACCATATCTGATAAAACAACCAAGGGAGGATGAGTAACAAAGCAAGTAAAATTTATTTCCATAAGGCATGTACGTAGGATAAATATGAAATATCCTTAACGACCATAATATATATTTTCTAGGCACAGCATTCTGTGGTAAGTCCTGGTTTATTCTTGGCTGTCTTGTATTTTGAGAAATCTTCAGCATGTGACACATAGATGAAAGTCAGTGGGAAACCTGGTCCCGAGTAGTTTTTAAAGTACTTTTTATAGGACTGTTTTAAGTTCTATGGAACGCTGTGGTTTTCTCTCTATTAAGTTTCTTCACAACATCAAAACATTTATAGCATGTATTTTAAAGGGTGCAATATCCATCCAATAAACACCAACATTTCTTTCATAGTATACTTGTAATAATAATTTTTCACACATTTTCAGAAACGTGTAAATCAGTCTAAAAGAATTATTGTTTATATAGCTGCTTCTCCTCCACACTACATTCCGTTAAGATTTTGTCCTCAGTGCTAGTCATATTTATTTTCAGGAATGCCCCAGGAACCACAACTTTCAATTGCATTTGCTTTCAGACATGTAAAAGTAACACATGTAAAAGCAATTAATAGAATTATGATGTTCACAGTTCCTTGAAAGTTAGCTCCTGCAGTTTCTCAGTGCAAGAGCCTAGGCTGCCCCAAACAATAAGCACAAATCAAGCTGTTCACTTCTCACTCTGAAGAAAGTCACATGAAAATGCCTTAGAACAAATGGCACATTTTTCTGGAGTAGTTATTTTCATTCTCTCTCCTTATATCATTCTCATTTAGTTATAATTTCTCTCTGGGTACTTGGATGCAAACCTCTCTGATATCAAAAAGAACTCTAGTTGGCTTAGCAGAGCTCTGAATAGGCCTGGGCCCATGAGGTAGGAGCTAATGAAAACCATGATTTGTTCTCTCTTGGTTCCTTCTTAATAAAGTTTGCCAAGCTGCATAAAAAAAACAGCAGCTCTTTTTGGCAGGGAAGTGAGCCTGTGCAGAGTGCCACTACCAGAATTATCTATCAAAGTTCAGGGCAGGCTTGCCTGTGCTGAGACAGGATTTACCTCCTAGTGTGTGATGAGAGATGAGAATTCAATGCTTTGCTTTGCTTTGCTTTTTCTGCTTTCCTCCTGTTAAAAAAAAAAAAAAAAGTTCAAGGCTTTTCACTGAATGAATTGCATTGTGAATGTGTGTTGGGGGATGAGGACAGCGAGACCAACTAGTCATAAGTCTATTCAGTTTTACATGCTTGAAGTAAGAAAGGAGTAGTGAGAAGGAATACTGAGCACTAATTTCTCATATTAAAATACAAGATCACTTTTCAGTAAAAAGATCATAATTCAAACAAATTGAAATGATATTTTAGCTTATATTTCTTCTTTAAATTCCTAAAGAACGCATATGTAGCAACAATCTCTCTATCTTCGGAGCATGTTTAAAATACATTATTTCCTTGAAGTGGTACAGCTCCTCCTTGAAGAATACTTAATCATTACACTCAGATATTTTCACATATGAAGGAGGCCACCAGAACCCCCTGGGACATATGTATTTTAAAATGACCTTCAAAGGGAAAAGAAAGAATTGGTGTCGTACTAGAAAGTGGTCATTGCCTTGTTATAATTGTAGATACACTTCTTTTTATTCATGCAGAGAGTACAAAAAGGGTCAATTCTTTTCTGTGACTCTGGAGAGCCTCTCTAAATAGAAGCTGGCATAAATATGTGCTTTTTAATAATTAATAGAACCAGTCATCAAATATCTGTCTACTAAAAGTGCACGAAGGTATGTGAAACAAAGTGCATAGGACAGGTGTCTGTCTCAACCACAGAGGATAGAAGGACCATAACACTCAGGTGAGTGACTGCTGTGCACTCATGGAGTGACCTGTTGCAAGTGAGAAGTCAAAGGCAGCCTATATCTGACTCTGTCACACACTTCCTCTAGGGTTTTGACATGCCATTTAGCATGCCTACTGGTCACTCATTTCTACTTGAGGTAGGTTGCCTTGGCACCTCAGGTACAAGTACTTAAGACATGCCAGACAGAAATGAATGTGCATAATTGGATTTCACGTGTACAGCAAATCTGACGTGTTCAGGCAGAGCTGGGCCTTTCTGACCCAGATAGGAGGGGGACAACGTATGTATGCTCTGCAGAAGCACTGGCATCCCGTGTGAGTGCCGTATGGTTACTGAAGACACTTCTGGTACTTTCCCCACAGCAAGCACAGTACATCTTAAAAAGCACTGTTCCTTGCTCTTGCTCTGGAAGCAGGACTGCGGTGGAGATATATGGCAGTTCCCACTTCCTGGCATCTTCTGCTGGCCTGGATATGCCGAAGTCATGGACAAATATTTGGGAATATCAAATACTATCCAGGAGGACGTATCTGGGGAAACCCTGATTATGAGAATAATCTTAACCTTAGAAGAATGCATCTGAGAGATCAACAGCATTTTGCACTAGGTGAATGAACCCAAGAGGGGTCGAAGTAAACATCCTGGGAATCAGGTGTGTGATGTCAACAGAGATTCTTACTGTGTTTAAAGCTTATTCTTACTATGTTTAAAGTGAAAACAACTTCCAAATTTTGTGCACATTTTCAGACAAAGAACATATAGATTAGGGTTTTTCTTTCCTAGCTACAAATTCGTATATTAAAATTCCCCCATGACCACTAAAATACTGGCATGTCAGGCTTTGAAAGAGGTGTTCCACATCCCATGGAACATTTTCTTACTTTTAATTGAAAGAAAAATAAATTTTCTGAAATACTCTGTATGCAATATTCTTGATAAAGAGTAACTGAGAGAAGGCATCTGCCACATTCTTTCAAATGAGGACATGCAAAGAAAAAAAACAGCCAGCTATTAAAAGTTGTGTGTGCTTCTTATCTTCCAGAATAAAAGGTATTTTTCCTTCTGCCCACTACTAGCCTACACAATAATATTTATACTTGAAGGTGTGATCACAGGAAATGCTACTCAAGGATACACTGTTTTGAGGGTGAAAGAAATTAGGATGTTTTGTTTCTATCAAAGATAACTATCCATAAGCTAATGTCATTGTCTATCTTTCTGGTGCTTGGTGCTGTTGAATTTTTCCTGGTAATGTTGCCATCATATTCTTCTATTCCTCCAACCCAGTGGTAAAATGTTGCGTGTGCTTTTGTTCTGAATATTAAAGTATTGAAAAAAAAAATTAAAAAATTATTAAAAAAATCAGGTTAATACTAGGGGACAAATGCTAGTGTCTTTTCTCAAACTATTTTTCTTACTGTCATTTCTGGTACCATTTTCTCAGCCTCACAGAATGTTTGAGATTCATAGAGACTAAACCCATCAAGCCCAGCAGAACATCAGGTAGAAGCATGATGAGCTTGTTTCTGGTCTGGCCAAACAAAAATTCCCTCCTGCAAGGGGAGTTGTCTCCTGTGTAATCTACTGTCCTCTGATCTTCCTTGGAAAGCAAATAGCTAGCAGTGGGCCTTCTGCTAGAGGACTAACTTTTTGTTTAATGGTAAGCCAGAGAAGCAGCTCAGCACTTATATGTGTTTCTTCTTTTCTTTTTCTCCACTTGCAGTGAATATCAAATGAGACAAAATAAATTGCATTTCTTTTAAACTACAGACCAGTTTAGAATCACCTATGAAGACTTCTTAAAATATGAGGAAAATAATAATCATACTTTCCATTCTGACTTTCATCTCCATTCAAACTCAGGCACTGCAAATACGTGTTATGAGCAGGTAGAAAATAATTACCTGAAGCCAGGTGCACCATTTGAGAGAGATCATGGGCAGGTGGTGACATAGTAGAATTCCCTTTTCTATATTCTGAAGTCATGAGCAGCAAGCTGCAAAACATTCCCACCTCAATATGTCAGAGCCTGCACATATTACCTCCCTGATGACATCCCAGGATTTGGAGTGGAAAGGACAGGAATTTGGCAAGATCCCGCAGGGTAACACCATTGCGCTCTCAGACTGTAGTTTAAGTCCCCACTGTTTTCCCAGGGGCTCCAGTAAGTTACTGTCAGGGCTTCTGGTGTGTTTGTGTGTTTATCATTCCTCTGGTTTTGCAGATGAGAAGCTTCAGAACAGAGAAATGGAATGAACTGACCAAAGCAATTAAGGAGTTGGTGCCAGACACAAAAACTAAATCCAGATGTGCCCACAAGACAATAAATCCCAGATGATTTTGGCATGTAAACCCATTTTTTTTCGAAATGCTGGGAATGCACTTGCCATGGCCCAAGACAAAGATGAGCCTCTATTCATTTGTAATGAAAGCCATAATACATAGGCCGTGCTGGAATCAGAACACCAGGTACAAGAAAATGCTTGGAAAATCTCAGATTACCCAGGAATTTGTCTAATGGCCACAAGGATTTCTTATCATAGCTAAGCTTTCTACTGCTGATAATTTTCCTCCACCTTTTTTTTTTTCTCAGCATGGTCAAGCAGTTATAATTTGTTTATTTTATTTGTATACATAAAAGACTATGGAGTTCAAGACAGCACAGCTCACAGATTGAAAACAGAAGATTAATTGATCATTCTCAGGTTTTCCCCAGTGCACTGGTTGGTTCTTTCTTTACTCCCTTCCATCCCCCTCCTCCCCTTCCTTCACTGCTGATGTTAATCAGAGAGAAAGGAAGTGACTGTTTTCCATAGAGAATGTTGATATTTGGTGAAAAAATAAGGGGTGGGGGAGTGAAAGGTGCACAGGAAAAAAAAAAATTACTGATAAACTCCTTTTTATCTTAGCCAAATGCTGCTCAAGTGTGGGAATGAACAGAGCTGGCAGTCACTTTCACTAAGCCGGAAATACCATCTTTAATAAATTCAGCTAAAGAACTGGATGGACACATAAATCTCTTTGTATGGGTGTGACAGCAGCAGTGCAATGCCAGAGGAGATCTTGGAGTATTTAGCAGAGATCTGAGGTCAGCCTGTTTGCTGTCTTTTTCCTTGTGTCTTTCTGACACTCAATATAAAGCTAAAATATTTATACTTAAATGAGTATTGCTAATGCAGGATATTGAGGTCATCAGCATGAGAACTGAATGACAATAGTCTGTGCAAAAATTATACAAGCTTCTTCAAGATGCTATATTTAATTGCAATGAGACTCCCTTTGACTTCATTCCACGTCCCAAGGCCACCATTTTATTTGCTTATGTGGAATCCACCCTTTAAGTGCCAAGTGCCTCCAAGGCTCAAACTCTGAACTGTTCACAGAAAATTATCACTATTATTACTTTCTAGGGCTTTGGTTGTTTACCAGGAATTTTGAACAATACTTTAACTAAATGATCAACTACTGGTTCTACTAGGTGCATTCATAGAATTATAGACATAGAATGGTTAGGATTCGAAAGGACCTTAAGATCATCTAATTCCTTTTCTTTGTATAACACAGTCATTTTTTTTGCGTTGTCTTCACTGACCATGTACCCTGCAGCCACACTTGCTGCTTGTGGAGCCAAGTGACTCTCCATTTTGCCATTATTTCTGCTGCTGAATGGCTTCCAAAAGTGCCCATGCCACTCCTACGATTATCTGTTCCTAGTTTGTATCCAACTTAAGGTTATTTCCCTATACACATGGGTTTATCTGCAACCTTTAGGTTGAGTGTTTTTTCCCCAACATTTATTCACTTCTTCAACTGTAGAATGTCAGCATTACTCTGGTAAGACCCCTATACATGTTTTTGTCACCTCTGCCAAAACGTTGTAGATCCTTTCCTCAAAATGTTCCTACCTGAGAGCTCCTCAAAACTCAGTCCCACTACTTCCCTTTTTATAAATACAGAGATATGTGATTAGATAAAACTCAGTCCCACTACTTCTCTTTTTATAAATACAGAGATATGTGATTAGATCATAGCTACTGCCCTTCTCCCATATATCTCCATCTGACTAAAAGTCACCTTCCTGTTTTAAAAATCTCTGATGAACCTGAAGTATCTTATCATAATTTTCGCTTGATATTCTTCCCATTTCTTTTCCGTAATATGCAAGTAATGGTGACAGCAAACTGCTGGAGCTGACAAATGGATGGTCTTTGTAGATTTCTTTTTATTTGGAATAACAACATGCCCCTCCGTCCCAGCAGCCGCCATTCCAACCTTAGTCCTTAGCTAAAGACAAAGTCCCTCCAACGTTTGTAATATTTTTTCCTCAACTTGTATGTTCTTTTGGATGCATTTGTTTTTAGTCAAATAATTTGGGATAGACTTTTAAATTCATCCGTTTATTGACAAAAACAAAGGTAAGTACAAATGCAGTTTGAAAACTATTTTTAACAAAAAAACTGCATTCTGAAAACACAATTTCCATCTCTTTATGCTGAAACGATTGCTTAGTTTATTGGTGTAAATCACAAATGGCTTTAAAGAATGAGTAATTTTAAATCTTTTGGGTAATGTTCCAAAAATCTGTTGAAAAAGAATGATCACACCAGAAAGAGTCTCTAAATATTATTTTTAGTGAGTTGAAATCTCAGTATATTCACAGATATGAATATTCACTAAGTACAGTTTTTATTTCACAGATTTTACCAAGTAACCACTCAGTAACAGTAACAAAACTCCAAAAGCTGTGATATTGAATAATTTAGCTATTATGAAGTAATACTGTTACTTGATTAATAATAATGAACTCATTTCTTCCCCTTTAGAAATGATTTGGTAGATTTGTCTTCATCCTACCTTTTTGTTTCCTGGCAAAGATATTATAAAATGTAAGAACCAATTGACATTTTTAGTAAAAAATAAATTGCAGGAACAAACGCATCCTTATTTTGAATGTTGTGACTAGGGAGAAAATTGAGTATATAGAGATGGAAAATTAAATTAGTTCTGCTTGTAAATTATATTCTTAGGCCTTTTCCAGCAGTGACTTCTTGGTTTTGCAGCAAATGCCGCTAATATTTTCCAATTCAAAGTTCTCCCTTGCTGTGAGCCTTCTTGCTATGAGGCCACCTGGGATCAAAGCTACTTTCCCCTCCTGTGGTCTCAACTAACTCCATTAACTCTAATTACAAACACTTCTGTTACACCAACCAGATTTTATGACTTCCAATGAGTGAGCCCCATAGAGCAGGAGAAACACCACATGGTACTACTGCCAGTTGCTTCTTCAGCATTATTGCTTGCCATACATTAAATTCATATATGGTTAGCTCTGAACTAGAATCACTTCATTTTTTACTTTGTGTAATTCAAAAGATACTTAAATGATTTCTTGAAGTACGTGATTCCAGAAATGAATGAACTCGGCCGAGGCAAAGGCTTTATGGGGTTTAATTTTTCATGTTTCATATGTACTGTGAGGCCCAGAAAGGGCTTATAGTCTTTACTGATGCCACTAACATTTTCTTAATGCACAAGGCCATAAAGTAAAAGTATGTCTTTATATATATATATATAAGATACACAGACAAACATACATTGCTTGCTCTCAGTTAATTTTTCAAACTTTTCCTTGAGGCTTCAATAACATGGAAGATGGAAATACCCAGTTTAATTTAACAAAGATTGCAGATGAAATAATAAGGGGGGCTGCAGGAGGAAAGAGACTAGATAATACAGTTTTGGATTTACACATTAGCTGTCACAGGTGAAAATCGCCTTCCAGGGACTGCAGCAAAGAGTGCCTAACACTTTCCCGAGATGCGGAACCAGACACCCTTTATGACTCAAAGAACCTCCTCAGGTCCTGCTACTCCAAGAACTAAAATGAATTTCCTGTTAATTAAACAGTCTTGATACACTGCCTGTCCACAGCTGCCTATGGAAAATCTGTCATAATTTCTATAGTACATTGCACTGTAGTCCTTTTTCACTCTCGGGAGGCTCATTCACTCTCAGCTGTGTCCCCAGTATGTGCCACTCATCTGCATTTGCCTAAAAGTCAATGAACGTAGTCAGTGTCTTTTGGTCTAGCTCTATGCCCAAGAAATCCTTGGGCCACTTTAAGTCTCTTCTGCAGGTCTACAGGACCAGCTGGAGTGTGTCCCTCTGTGTCTGAGCACAGACTAAACAGTCCTCTTCCCCTGGAGAAGTTTCAGCTTCATCTCCATGACAGCCAGTCATGTTCAAAAACTTCTGCTTTCTTCCCTGCTACCTTATAGAGAGATTTGCTTCTATATCTAAGGGCTTCACTGTGTGGGGATGAGTGAGGAGGTCAGTGCAGGAGAACGGAAAGAATCACACTGAAGATGAATTGAAAATAAAACTGTGCAACAGAAAAATCGAAGAATTCCCCTTCAGCCACCTGAAAGCTATACATTTAGTTTAAATTATCTATGCTCCCCCCACAGCCAGTATGAAAATACAGGGCCTTGTGGGACAGATCATTTCATCCACCTTAGACATCTATTTCAGACTCTGAAAAACTGCATATTGGAAATGCCTCTTCAAAGCTGAAATTTTGAATTGTAGGTTATTATAGAAAGAAACTCTTTGTAATTTCTTGAACGTATTCAACTATTCATTTTTTAAAAGGCTATCCCCTCTCTTCCTCCTCCCCCCACCCTCCCACTCCCCCCAGTTTCACCTAATAGGATTCTTGTTCTTCCATAATTTTACTTGTTAGGATAAATCAATTTTTCTGTCTCTGGCTGCAGAACTCATTTGCCTTAACACAAATGTTGAAACTTAGAATTGTCAGTGGTTCCAGAACTTCAACATGGAAAATATTTGCTTATTGTGTAAATATATATCCTACAATATCATGGCTGACAAGAAAATAAACCACCATTGCTGCCATTTTTCTGAAAATTAGGAGGAAAAGCTTTAGTCATAAGCAGCTGAAACTGCTATCACAGCTGGAGATGGATTTCAATAGTTATTTGTGAAAATAGGTGCCTAAATTCAGAATAATCACAATAATCTCTTAACTAGCCAAAGCTGCAGCAAAGCACTTACAGAGCTGAAGATGTGATCCAGCCCTGCTAACCCCTTAAATCTGTCTTATATGCAGGAAAAAAAAAAAAAGTAACCAACAGAGGTTATTTTATCAATTAAGAGCCTCAGAAGCAATAAAATGTATTATCATTATTATCTCAAAAAGGAAAAAACAAATCAAATAATAACAAAATAATATCAAAAAGCAAAAACATCCAAACTCACTTCTTTAATTTCAATTTAACTCTAGTTTTAAATCTAAAGATGTGAAATGTTTCATCTTACTGTTATTTTTACTCTAGCAAATTCTGGCTGCAGAATTTTGGAGTTTATCTGAGAAGGCTCAGTGTTAAACTTATGCCCAGATCCTAACCTGGCTTCCAGCCATACAGGAAAATAGAGAGTCATAAACTGTCCCCTTACTCCCTAGGCATCTCAGATTTAAGCTCAAGAGAAATAATTTCCAGAGAGTAACTACTTCCCATCTGTGTGCTTGCCAGGACTGAGACTGATGAGATAAATAATCCCATTCTCCCTCCCAGTTCCGCCTAAACAGATCAACCAATGTGTGCACGTTGACTCAGCAAAAATATGATGTTCAAAGCATAGACCTAGTGTCATATATTTCTACATTAAAAGTAAACAGGTCTACATCCAGCTCTGCTGTCAAGAAGTGTTACAGAATGTGTTCACCTCAATTAGCATTTCAGGGTTTAACTTTTAGAATTAGGAATTTATTGCAATTCTTCTCTATCTTCAGATGTACAGAGTTTTACCCACTCTAATTTCAACCGCTAACCCTGCAGTCAACTTTCAGCCTTTAATACTGCTGTCTATATTAGGTTAGTTTGTGAAGGACATAATATAACATGCAGGAACAGGGCAGCCAAGCTGAATCTGACCAAATGTTCCTTCAGCCTGCTGTCCAGTTTTGGCCATGGCCAGGCATATGCACCAAAGGAAGGAGACAGGGCAGATTTGTTTTTTTCTCCTGGATTATTCTCCAAGCTCCAGTAAATTGATTTACAGACTTCCTGAGACAGAGATAGTAGTAAGCCTCATAACCTGCAAAGTTCCATCAGCTTGTCCCCTCCACTTTTTAATATGTATATACTTCTTGCAGCCTTCATGCCCCATGTCAGTGATCTCTACAGCTTCTCAGCTACAGAGTGAGGAATCACTTTTTTGCCTGTATTTTTGACTTGCCAGATGCTATGTAATGACCACAAGCTTATAAAGTGGAGACTAAAAATAAAAATTGATCCCTCTTCACCCTGTCGGTGGCATTCATGATTTCATAGGCCTCTGTCGTATTTACACCTCAGATAGTTCTCTCCATTTTGAAGAGCTTGTTTAGTCTTTCCTTGCACAGAAAGCATTGCTCACCTTTGGTGACCTTCTCTGAATTTGTCTAAGGGTCTTTCCCAGGGAGTAATTCAGAACACTAAAATTAATCCTTGCTCTAAAGCACTCCCTGGTGGGAGCTTCTCTTCTTCTCCATTGACAACATAAAAGGCTTAAGGATAACAAGGGCCCCACTTATGCACCTGAGTTAAGCACTGGGAAAGCTCTTCCAACCTGCTTTCATTTTAATAATTTTCTTGTTTGTAGCTGTTAAAAATAATGCAACGGCCTGATTTGTTTAAATAAGAGAATAATTATCCTTGCCTTCTGTAAGAAATACATTACTAAGATAAAATTCTAATATGATAGGTCTTTCATAAAGAAATAAAAACACTGTGTATAAGATGAAAGTATTTGCAGAACTTTTACACAGGGTTTTTCCATTACTAAGTTTGACCACAGGCTGGATGACTTGTGAATTCCTTCCAATCTGAAGTGTGTGATGGTTGCAGTTTGTAATAACAGGGCCTTTTCCTAAGTCCTACTTACATGAAGCTTTCTGAGCATTTGCTATTCAGTTGCTGGAATAAAACCTATTTGTCTGATACTGCCGTAAGTAGGCAAAATTGTTGACACTTTACTGAATTGTTCCCAGCCTTGATGTCATTTATTTTTAATATATAGTAATGCGAATGAAATCTGGAAAGAAATTAGAAGTTAGAATAAGAATACATGAACGTTTCCCTTTTGTGGCTTGTATCATGTTTTTTGCTCAGCATGTTACATTCCCAGAAGTAATCTCAAAAATTGTCCTGACAGTTGAAGCATAGAAAAATGTGAAAAATTGCATATGATGTGAAATTGCAAGCCTAATTCTGGAAGTGAGGCCCCTCTTACATCAGCTAAATATCACCTCCATCCTCCTTTCTCCCCTCATGCAAACTCCTATTATGTTTGCACTCACTTTGTAATTTGAGCTATGACTTGATCTTCCTGCAGGTGCTGTGCTGGTGAGCATTAATTTTTCTCCAAAGAAAGGGCTGCCATCATTTTTCATTTAGATAGGAAGAAAGAATATTCTATTTTGTAGAAATCATCTTGGTATATTGTGTGTCTGTCTGAAATGTTTCCAGAAAGCACAGATAAATGGTGTGATATTTGAAAAACAGGGCACCATGTATTTTGGACAGTGTCTAGGAAAGTCTGAAGGATGTTCCAGACTGGCTCTGTTTGTGAGGTCTGAGACAGTCTTTCTGACAGAGTAGATGTGTTACTTATCCAACAGGGAGCCACTTATTTCTCCCTCATTTTTGAAGGAAGAATTGAAACAATATGCCAGCAGGAGCAGTAACTCCAGACAAACTACAGATTACAGTGGGCCCGATGCAGCAAGGAGCTGCAGCAAGAGCTTTGCTTGGAACAAATGAGCAGCCCTGCTGCTGGTGTTCAGATACCTAGCTGAATGTCCAAGCACCCTGTAAACTGGTCAGGATGTATTTACGAGATTAGGAACAACAGAAATGCCCCTTACCCAAATGGGAAGGATGTTCTCTGAACTAGAGGAAATCTACATGTAATTAGTGGGCTCCTTCTTAGTCCTGCTGAAGCACAGGAATTCTTTTTCTCCTCATCCTTTCCCCTTCCATTTCTGACTTTGTGGTGAGTAAGGCAAATGCTGGAGTTTGCTTCATCTATTCATGATCTTGGTAGGATTGCAGCAGCAGGGATAGCAGAAAAACATAATCATATATTTTGGTACTCTTATATTTTTTTTTCCATATTCTGATGAAGGTTTATTTCTTTATTCTCAGGCTGGAAGAAGATTTTCCTCAGAGCCACAATTTACAAACTGATTTGTTTTCCTTCCATTTTGTTAGGGTGAGGGGGAGTTTAAGTTAATTTAACATGTTACTTCAAATGGCAGATGACATTGGAATTGAAATCTGTAGAAAGTCTAAGATTATTTGAGCATGAGAGAAAATTACATTACATGGTAAGAATGGATAGCTATAAGGACCATGTTCCTCATTTCAGTTGTTCCTTTTTCGTCAGAGAGGAAGGGAAAGAAATGATCCTAGTCAGCAAAATTTTTCAAGGTAGCTGCTTCATTAGTAGTTTGAGGCTAATTCTTCCAACATTTAATAGGTTTAATAAGTCTGTGGCCTCTGTTTTTAAATATACTATGACAAGTCTGTCTGAATCTATAAATGGGAATGGGAAAGTCTTCACTTACTGCTGAGAGATCCTATGTACCTCAATGGAACTAAGCTTTTCCATTTCAGTTGTCTAAACACTGCTAAGACAAATCAACCGATTTTTTTTCAAGTTGTACATGAAAATTAACTGGTAATGATCAGGAAATATGAAATCTCTCTGAAAATACTGCCAAATATAACCAACATGACTATAAATTATGTGGTGTTATAAGCGAGATTACTGAGAATATCACTTAAGCATTAAGAAGTTCCTAGAAACATTTAGAATTGTTTTGCATTAACATATATATAAATTAAAACTTTGTTCTGTATGAATTAGACACATCAACCTAGCATCTGTCATCTCATGAGTTTGATAAAATGATCATTTTCATTTTTCATAATAAATTTCCCAGAGCAAGCAGGATTTTTAATCTCTGTTTTTCCTTGTTGAAGTGAAACAGCAAGGAGAGCAGTGGTCCCGAACTAATTCTGCAATGCAGATATTTCAGCTGGTTTCAGTTTCTGTTTTGTAACACCTAAGGACTATCAAATATTGCCCATTTTGGCCACACAGAATGTTTAGCCAATGGAACGTGATGATAGCCAGCACTAGAGAACCCAGTTTGCATTACTTAATTCTACTGTAAATATACAGTCACTCCTATCTTACTCACTGACTCAGCCAGCAACTGAATGAAGAGCAGCTGGATAATACTGGTCCAAACTAAACTGCAGTGATATCTGTAGAAGGACAGCAGCACTCTGGGTAAGTTTGCCTCTTCTCTATCTTCCTCTGCCATGAAAAGCCATTGTCCTCAGGCTGTTAAACTGATCCTCAACATCCCTGTTTCTGCAGTTCATTTTATTGTTGTCTTGCCTTTGGAAGTTCACAAAGTGTATTAGAAAAAAAGCAGACAAACACCATCAATACAACTACCCATCACCTCAGTATTGCTTCAGTCACATAGGATATTCACAATTGGCTACCTCAGTATTTTTGGCTTTGGGAAATTTTTTCATGCCTCAGCTTATACACACACAGGCACACTCACACATACACACATACTCACACACACACACTGAATTATTGGGAACATTTTTATGATGCCAATGAAGTCTCCATAGACTTTTTGTAAAAATTCTTGTTCTAAAACCTACAATTGCTTGAAGATCTAAACTCCTTTCTGATTCAAATTAAGAGCTAATTTCTTCAACTGTATTGCTCAACAACAAATTGTTCACAAGAAACAACAGATACCCAGACTACATACCAATCAAGCTGTTTCTCTAGGGATAAACTGGGAAATAAAGCAAAAGGTTGTAAAATACTCTACTGCTAGAGTGCTGGAGACAGTATAAGAAAGTAAAAAGAAATTATTTGTATTTTTGAATGTGATTATGTTTAATGGCATTTACAATGCCCTGCACCTTCAGACTGATCTGCTGTCATACCATTTTGAAAACTGTGACTCTTATATCTGTCTGATTTTGTGATACTGTGCAAACTGAGTTTACGTGAATTCCATAAGCTTCTCAGTACCTGTTTCTGTAAATAAGAGGTTTCAGGAAATCTGAAGCACAGATTTTAGAGGAGCACAGATTTCCATAGTGGCATATTACTTTGCTATTGGTGATATAGGAAAAAAGCACATATAGGAAAAAAGAGTATCTTTTTGTCTTTATTGATATTTTTTGTTATTATACCAAGAACCCAAGCTAGGTAATCACTCTTTCCACTGTATTCAATATCTTTCATGATTGGAAAACATATTTTCTTAGAAGAAAAATATATTTTTTAAACCAATATTCACATCTGTAATTAAAATACATGTTATCTTACATGCACATATGTTTGGAGGAAAAAATGATCAGTTCTGTATTTTATGTCAACATCACAATGGAATTTTTGGTAACATTTGACTGTTTGAGGGATAATTGCATCTTTACAGTATCAGCAAAGAACAACTCCAATAAGCATTCTGCTTTAGACTACCTGACATCTTTCCTGCACAGAGGGACACATCTCATGTGATTCCCTCAAAGGATATCATTGCTCCCCCACTCCAGTGACACTGACTATAAACAAAAGATTAAGACTGGAATCCTCTCTTCACCCTCTTTTTTTACCTTGAGGTAAAGTGCTTTTTTGGCAAATGAAGAAAGAGCACTTTATTACACCAAGGAAATTCAGGTACGAAGGTTTTTTACTGGACATTCTATGAGCCACTGCAGGTTGTTTTGTACTTTTTCCCCTAGATAAGAATTTCATGAACATAGAGGTCTTGCTGTGAATTAGTTATTCTATCCTGAAGTAAAAGGACTCATAATGTAGTGTTTACTCTTTGATAGAGATTTTTTTTTAGACGTTTTTAAACAGAATAAAACAGTTTCTTTTTTAATCCATAAACAAAGAAAATATCATGAAAACATCCTAAGTAGAATGATGTGACTTCAAAGTTGGCATGCTTTGAGCCAGATGACATCCCAAGGTCTCTTCCAACCTGAGCTGATTTTCTCCTTTATCCTATTAAAAATGTTAAATACCCTAATTTATCTATTTATTCAAATATCTAGACTCATGGAATCACAGAAAGAGTTTAGGGCATATAAATTCTGTAATGTTATAACAGAGAAAAACACCCATGAGACTTTCTCACCTTTTCACATATAGTGTTTGGGGCAAAGAAGAGACTGTTGCACAGGGGGCACCCATACAGGCTAGTTTACATCTGTACTGTGGAGCAGGATGCACCATTCTGTCTTTAAGGCTTAGTTGTCCAATTGGCATCCACAAGTTAAATTTCTCTCTGTCAAAAAAAAAAAATAGATGGTTGCCTCCAAAATTCCCACTGGGAATGGTCCCAGGCCCACACTGTTGCTGAAATGCATGTCTGGGAGAACATTAGTTGTGCCTGAACAAGAGTGTGAAGAGGTGAGGTTAAAACCACAAGTCCTTGCTCAAGCCCCTCTCCTGCCCCTCTAGGCTAACACAGACCTGGGTAAACAGCTGTGGGAAAAGAAATATAGCAGAGATGTGCGGTAGTATCACTCAGGGGTTTTGCTAGGAAGACAGAAGAAACCTATATATGTGTTCAATGTATATAGCCTACAAAATAAGTGTCTTTCTAGTTGATATTTAAAAAGGGAAGCAAAGTAGTTTTTGCTTTTTTTTAAGGTCTGAGAGGTGTTAAAACATCATTTAGATTATGTGAAATATGAAGTTTTCTTATACAGCTAAATAGAGCACATGCTTGCTACAAATATTTCATTTTTAGCTTGGAACAGCATGTGTATGCATTTGGAAGGAGGAGGCTGATTTAAGAACACAATGGGAGTGAGCAAGTTGCTGTACTAAAATTTTGAGAATATTACACATCTTCGCTATGGCTTAATATGTACATGGCACAGATGGACTAGTACAATAGGTTGTAGAGAAGTCAGGAACTAATGAAGATTTACATAAATGGGCTATATCAGGTCAGCTAGGACTATTATAAATTAACAGGTAATGCAAATACAGGAAGTTTTGGCACTGTACAAAAATGTGTGTATTTAATTGATAGACAATAAGTGGCCATAAGAAGTAAATTTAGTAAATAATATCTGTATAATAAGAATGAATTTAAGACATAAAAAAAAGAAAAAAAAAAACTAGAAAATGAGCATTCTTTTTAAATTACTTAACTATTATTTTATCTTCAAAACCAGTTGTAAAAACTGTTGGTCTCACAGGCAATATGAACATTTTTGCTTCATAATGTCTTCTTTCTCTCAAATTAAACCGTAATGAAGTTTGTGTTTAAGTAGCATTATGTTTGTGATGTAAAATGACCAAGACAGGAAATTCGGAACTAAGGCTGGTACTGTCTTTAATTCACACTGTGACATCTATTTCCCTTTCTCTTCACAAAGCCATGAGCAAAGGATGAGATGTCAGTATAATTCTGAATTTTCTGGCTTTTGTCAATTCATGTCACAATACCAACAGTGCTTAAGCATAGGAAGGAGGTTTGTATTTAATAACAATATCAGATTACATTAGACACTCTTACTTTTTCCCCCCACTTATTGCTGAATAGGCTGCTTTATGGCTTTTGGAATTCAAACTACATCTAATTTGGCCTATGCTTGGATTTGTTTGGCTTGGAATGCAAATGTCGTGTTCAATCACATATCTCTAAGGTCTCCAACAGAAATAACTCTAGCATTCCTGCTCTCTGTCCATATATGAATCTTTGATCAAAGGTATTGTGGAAGCATTTTGCTATTAGACATTCTCCATATACAAAAAGAGAAAAAAATTAAATGGTCAGAATAGCTGTAATGCTCGTGCCTAGAATTCAGGCAGAGTGCTCTGTCTTATAAATGAGTTGTGTATGACCTCTTTCTGCAAGGTTTCTGTGATAAAACAAAGAAAGTACATTGTAGGTTTACCCACGTCGCATTCCAAGGATTGGTAGCATTCAGCTTTAAATCAGGTTTATTCTAGCCCTATTTTGCACTTCAAGAAAAGCTATCTTTAAACACTTACCTGTTATCTATTTTTTATTATTACAACAGAAGAGCTTCCAGAGATTGACAGGAATACTGATTAAAGAATCAAGAGATTTAATTACAAAGGTACCTGCTGGCAGAGCTATATTTGAAAGTTGCACATGTTTTCAGGATCAGCTTCCTTTCCAGAAATGCTTGACTCAGCAAGAGCTAACTAGTTCTCTAAACTCCAATAATAGCTTTGTTGTATGCATTTGAAATAATGTGAATAAGCTTTCTTGAGATAATTTGCTAAGAAAAAAAGTTATTCTAAAGAGCAAATTATATTGTATTTTAAAGGTAGATGATACTGTACAATATGCCAGATAACTTCCAGTAGCATATTTTTAAAGTACTTAGGATTATAATATAAAACTTACTCAAAAATAGAAAGAAGAAAGTTCTCATAGCAAAGACGGTATCAAATATAAACAGCCTTAAATATTCTACATTCTTATTGACTTCACAATAAGAAGAACAAAGCAACATCCCAAGACAGTATTTTGTTTTGTTTATTGAGGAAATTCCATAACAGACATTTTAATAATGTATACAACATGTAATTAATTGAGTATTAATCCTTGGCAGGCTGAGCCTACTAGGACTGACTGTAATTGAAATAAGCGCAATAAAGTTTAGCTAGAAAATTACTTTGATGAGCTTGATCAGTTCTCTTTGAAGGTTTGAAAGTTGGAAGGCTTGGTTTGTGGTCAATGTTTTAATAACAGACTGCCTAAGATTTCTTCATCCTGGCTGGTACCTTCAAGTGAATGGTGTTGTAGTGGAATAAAGTATTGAAGAATATTTTTTTTTATTTTCCTATTTCTTATAAAACTTATTTTTTATAACTGAGATGTGGTAGGAGTATTTTGCACACAGAAGAATCCTTTTCTACAGCCTACTGGTTTTGTACAGGCTAAGGTCTGCACCCATTATCATCTTCCACTTTGCACATTGCTCCTCCCTTTTTCAGGATTCTTTCTCTCCTTGACCGTCGTTCTCTCATACTCCAATTCTGTCTGTACAGTAGTGGGATAGAGACAGCAAGGAAAGATCATGTGGAACTCTGTATATTTTCAGTAGATAGAAATTATACTGAGAAAAATAAAGCATGGCAATAGAGAGGGATGGTATCTGAAGAGCAGTTTACGAGGAAAGGAAACTGCTCAAGGCAGAGTGCAAAAGGATGTAACTTCAAGTAGTTCAAGAAGGAACTCAGTGAGTGTACAAGAGGACTTCACATGTTAAGCAGGAGCTTAAAAGTTGAAAGATAAGAAATACTTAAATTTTAAAAGATGGAAAAAATAATCCAAGGAAATGACCAAACCCCTGGAAGTCAACATTTACAGTTAGGTTGCTCAAGTGTGTTTCCCATCAACATAATAATTTTAAATCAAGGAAACCGCTAGTGGAGCCAGCATTAACCACCGTCAGTTTACACATCTTACCACCTAAACATTACAGTACCCGTAGCTGTTTTCAGCAACCTCAGCTTGATAATAAAAACCCTTTAATTTTGGCATACACCCTTGTGCAAGCCTCATATCCAGTTCTTCTAAAAAAAATGTGCAGACTTTGTTCTGACCTCATGTTTATCTTTCTGGTGGCTAAGTTATTAGCTGTCTTCACTTGGCTAGGGCAAACTTCAAAGTGGGTGTCTTTGAACAGCATTTTGAGAAATTTGAGGAACTACATAGGTATTTTATGTTAGAGATGAAAGGATGTTTTTAAGTAGAACAGATGAGACTGTGAGTGTGGATGTACATTACAAAGTTTGTTTAACAGTCTGCTGCTATTTTTTCAGTATTCCAGTATATTTAGGTTCCTTGATCACCCTGGACATTTCAGAATAACTTAATTGATGCCAGTAGCTTTGGTGTTATATAATATTACTCATATGTTAAGTTTATGTTACTCTTACGAATGCTATTTATGTATTTTCCTGTTTTTAAAGTATTCACTTTAACATTCCTTGTTATTCTTTACATCATCATTATGTATTACTATTTCCCTAAGTTTTCTATACTTTTTCACTGAATTCAGTTCTTCAGGTGCTAGCAGATTAAGAATTTCTGTTATGCTTAGAGATAGATAATATAACATCTCTTCGGTTGCTGTACTACTTGAGCTGGCATCGAAAAAGGAATTTATTTTCATGCTTTCTCTTGATTCTCTGCTATTTATGTATCGTGACAGAATAGTCCACACTGGTGAAAGCATCGCAGTGAATGCTCTGAGATGAAGATGGCAGTCCTGTGGTAATGGTTGGACTTGACGACCTTAAAGGCCTTTTCCAGCCTAATTGGTTCTATGATTCTATGGCACTGCTGAATGGACCTGTAGTTCAAGCCGGTTTGGCTAGCACTACATGTACATTATGTACATGCACATGGAAAAATATGTGTGGGTATGTATATGTATACAGAAATGAATAAGCAGCCAGTTTAAATACTGTTTGCAAACGGAGAGATAAAGACACTGAGTCAGAGAAATGTTACATGTGGTGTTTGCACATGGAGATAATTGATATCTGATTCCTAAGTAGTCAACACATTTTCCTGGTTCAGCTAGCTGTAGATTACACAGCAGTCTCTTCAGAAGTTTATATGACTAAGTAGTCTGTCTCTTTAACACTGTAACTCTCCTTTGTCTGAGGGTGAAATATTAATTAAAAAACTAGAAAATCAGGATATCTCTCTTTCTATTTTAAATTTACCAGTTACTTTCCTAATTTTAACAGGTAGCTACTGAGTTCAGCTTAAGTAGTTGGTTTTGCAAGCTATTTAATATAATTCTCAGTCTAAAAAGAAAATACTCTGTATTTAATTTAGCACTTTAAATGCTGGAAGAACAATTCGCGAGCTCACTGAGAAGAAACATAAACTGGCACCTACCCCTTCTAAATTAAAAGGGGATCTAAGCAACCGTTGTATACACTCGGATACTAAATCACACCCTGACCCTCTGTCACTCTTGCTTTACTTGTGGGTCTCAGTGGAACTGCTCACAAGTGTTAAACAGATGCGTAAGTGTTTACAGAAATGAGCCTGAGAGAATGACATACTTAATCCTGTTGCATGATTGCAGGGAGTAGCTGAAGCAAATTCCACCCAAGCATTCCCCACACTATGGATCAAACCAGAGAAGGAAAAGCTGTCTGCTGCAAATAAGAAGTGGGATGCCAGACAGCTTGCTTTGCATTAGCTGACAACCAGTGTTCCTAGCATTTAACCTCAGGAATCACTATTAAATAGGAAGAAACTTGATTTCATTGTAGGAGGACTTTGACAGGAAGAAAGTAACACCAAATTTCCACAGACAAGGAAAGATCCAAACAGTTATTCATTACTGAAAATGACCACAAACATACCAGTTTTAGAGTGAGAGACAGAACAGATAAAATACAAAAATCTCCAGTTAGATATATGACAGAAGAGAACGGAGTAAAATCTGATGAGTCTGGCTTACGAAGTAGTTTCAAAGCATTCATCAGACTAGTTTAGGTAGCAGTGCCAGAAGGCAGCTCCCAGACCCTTAAGACTATACTGAAGATAAAATTGAGAAAATGCCTTTGTGCCTCTTCTGCTGGTGAGAGGTTCAATAGACAGGTAATAAGATGCAGTGAAAGAACTGCTAGAACTCTTTTGAAGATACATTCTGATAGTGAAGAAAAGAGGTTAAATAGATTGCTTCTGAAATTAGTGGACTAGACTGTGTTTGTTATCTTAAATTATGACTATATCACCCTTCCATAAATAAAGCCTTCCTTATTTGCATATTGTGTTTGAAAGCTGGCATTAAAAAGGGTACACCTGATTTTCTGTCTTGATAAGGTTGGTAGGTGAATTAGTCAGTTGTATGGGCCTTGAAGTATCACAAACCTACCTTTTCTCCCCCCCTCTTTCTAATGAAGAGAAAGGGTTACTGTAAGACAAAAAGAGCAGCACAATCAATCTGCTGCACTTTTGGATTCCTCATGTAAGTCTATATTTTCTGGGGCTTTTTTCTTTCTCCTGTTGATTATGTATTTTTCCTCTTTCTCTTCAAGATTAGCAATAGCATCCTAATAGTTTTCATGATATTTTGTGATTACAGTGTCTGAAAAGAAATTAAATCTACCCAGCCCACTACATGCAGATATCTTCTCATTTAGACACATGAAAACTGTCTGAAACCATTTCTAAAGCCTCTCAGCTCACAGGTCTGTAAATGGGAAGACTCCACAAAACCGAGAAAGTCCTTTACAGTTGATTACCCTTTACATGAACGTACCTACATACACATGCAAAGACAATCTGACCTAATAGGACTCTGTCCCCTCTAAGTCTCTCTCATTTTCATCTCACAATCACAGAATCAAATCATGGATGATCTAGGAAAGCTCCTCTGGAGATAATCTAATCCAACCCCTCTCAAGCAGGTTTCTCACAATTGTGTCCTGTCAGATTTTTAATATGGCCAAGGGTGGAGTCTCCACAACATCTCTGGGCAACCTCTTACAGTGTATGACCAGCCCTGCAGTAAAAACAACAACAACAACAAATTTCCTGTACTTCAGTTTGTGACCAGTGTCTCTTGTACCATCACTGTGTGCAACTGAGAGGAGTCTGGTTCTTTACTCCCTGCCCGAGCCTTCTCTTCTGCAGGCTGAACAGTCCCTTCTCTCATAGTGTTTCTTCACAGGAGAGATGCTCCTGTCTTTTCATCTTTTTGGTCCTTTGCTGGGCTGTGTCCTGTACATCTGTGTCTCACCTGTACTGGAGATCACAGAACTGGACCCAGTACTCCAGGTGTGGCTTCACCAGCATTGAATAGAAGGGACAGATCAACTCCCTAAACTTGCTTTCAATGCTATTCCTAACACAGCCCAGGAGATGGTTTGCTGTGAGGCTGCAATGCTGGCTTGTGTTCACCTCAGGGCCTGCCAGGACCCCCAGACCCTTTCTGCAAAGCTGCTTTCCAGCTGGAAAACTGACACATCTCTTTAACTGCTTTGTCAGTTAAGCAGACACCTCTGCAAAAGTGCCTTGTTGCCTAAACTCATCCTCCTCTTTATAATGCTAGCTTGGCAGAGGAAGCCTACTTAGTACACCCTCTGATAAAAAGATTTAAAAAAAAAAATCAGAAATTTTGTTATTGATTATTCACTTGGCAGTTATCACATGCTTACAAAAATCTTAGAAATCTGAATATTCACAGTAGACCCAGCAGCAAAGCTGTGAGAAAAGCTATGAAAAGCTATTGGTAACTTAAAAGTAGAAGTTACTAATAAAACAAGAAGTTAGTGAGGAAAATGTATTCAATTTACAACATACCATTATGGGAAACTGCACAGCACATGTTTAAGTGCTTTGCTGCATTGTGGCCTGTGATTTTATGCAGTATAACTAGTACTGTGTCAGCTCACACTGTTACTTCATATTATTTCCTTGAATCTTCCTGGTAATACAATTTTTATTTCTGTTAGCAGATGGAATTTGTTGAAGCTTTTCATGTTCTTGTTGTTTAGCAGAATGATCACTAATTTGTTTTCTTAATTTTGCTGTCTAATATTTTAATTTGACATATGTTTTGCCCAATTATTGTTTTATATTTATATTTTCATGAATCTTTCTTGTTTTTTAGTCATTTAAATGAATTCAAAGATTAAGGGATTTTATGGTCTTGCATCAGTTTTATTTATTTTGGGGAGGAAAAATTCTATGTTTCCTTTTTCTGCATTCAGAATTTGTGTAAAAACTTACAGTACTTGAAGTATTGCTCTCAAATTCACAGTAGTTATTTTTCTGTTGATAAAAGGAATGTTTTATCTAATTCATACTTTTTGCCTCCATAACCATTCTCCTTCTCCTTTGATAAGATCATTTAAAAATCTATGACTTTTTATATGTTGAATGTACTACTGTAAATGTCCTGGGTTTGATAGGTCTTTCTCGGATAATATGAAGAAGAAACTAAGGAGCTCAGAGAGCTTGTTTGCTGTCAAACAACCTGGTTCTATTTCATTTTCTCAAAAATAATTGTTTTTGTAAAAAAAGCTCAAAATATTCCTACACTCACCAGTTGTGCAAAGACATTCTCTTTCTACCAAGACTGAGGGTGCACAAGCTTCCTGCTCCTTGGTATGACATGTCCTGTTTTGTGGACAGGACACAGTTGCTTGCTTAATGCCATACATTCCTGGATTCGCTTTCTCAAATGTTTAGAGACATATTCCCATAACTCAAGCCAGGGTACTTTCTTTTCTTAACAGAATACAAGTAGACTGTGGGATTTGGAGAAAAAGTCCACTCAGCGTAATTATTTCAATTTCTCAGACTGGAAAACTCAAAAGAGTACAGGTCTGTCTAGCAGTCGCAACCTAGCATCCTGCATTATCAATGAAGGCATACTACATAAAAATAGGTTAACCATCTAACAACAACCCCAGAAAACACAACTACAAACAAAAAACAAAAGAGACATAAACCAGAAGAGTTTAGCATGTTTTGGAAAACTCTTTGATTTTTACAGTGATCTGAGGAGCCTAAAAATGAAAAATGTCTTAAAGAAGTTGCTCTGTGGCATAGTATAGGAAAGAGTCTGGTTGCCAATCGTTGAACAGCAGCCTCTTCAGGTTCCAGTAGAAGATTATAGGGAAGTACGATGTTTTTTTCTACACTGCATACGGTCCTGCCAGATCAGGATGTCTATTTGTTTAGACATTTAAATCTAGATTAATTATGAGTCTGTTTTTCCCTGTGTTCTCATAGAGAAGAAAGTAATTAATGACTATTAAATGGTTGTAGTATGAGACCCGAATTAAACAATGTCTTCCCTTTCCATGTTTAGATAAGATAGGTTATGAAAAGTTAAGTACAGATGGAATATGACAAATGCTGTCATACAATTTCCCATTGCTTTCCTGATGGTGTGTATTCTAAAGTACAGTTTCCACTTTCTCTTAAGACACAAAACCCTTACTATATCTTTCTGCACAGTAGAAAATAAGACATTTTCTTAAGCAGTTAAAAATCTAGGTATTGCTTTCAAAACTCCTTTGCAAAATAAAGAATATAGTTTTAAAACTTCCCACAATTTCTGAATTGCAAAACTTCAGCTGGATCAGGTACTTATTGGAAACAAATTGGCTTATTGCGGACGTTGGCAAATCAGCTGTGTGTGAATTCCAGCCTGTCAAATGCTTGCAAAGGATTGACTTGGAGAATTTGCAGATCACTCTTCATGACCTGAAAACAGTTCCAGAAGCCACATGGCATGTATCCCAACCACTACTTTGGCCAACCAGAGCACCTAACACACCTCAGTAAGTGATTGCAAACCATTCCTGCTAACTGTTTTGAACATGTCAACAGGAAAACAAAAGAAGAAAACCCACAAAACCAAAACTATGCCCCAGTACCTGTTTGCAGCAGAATTAACAATGATATAGACAGCAGAAGGCTGTCCTTTTTTTTTTTAGCATTTATTTCCCAAAATTACAAGGAATGTAGATGTGTGTGCATGGCAGACCATTGATAATCTTACTTTGTTTGAAGAATTCTTTGTACATATTTTTTTCTTCTTCAGTCACATTGTATCTTGCAACACAGAAGTGATGCAAAACCCAGACATCTCTGAGAATTGTCGTAGTACCAGAAAGCTCTGGTTTATCATATGGCAGGAATACTATTTTTAAAGAAAAAATTGATAGATATCGGGTTTTGGTGTTGGTTTTTTTATAGGTTTTCAACAGTTTAGACACATTTGTTGTTATTATTCATGCCAAAAAACCTTTAGAATTGTGAGCACTTTAGTCTGATACCAGAACTAAGCAAGTCCTTGAGGAATTATTGAATCAGGATGAACTGAAGAACAAGATACTTAGGCTAGATTATTCCAGGAGTAAATATAACTAATAAAAATTGAGAGCATGTGAATGTAGAATTTTAATTCTAGCTTCTCTATTTTTTGCAGAGATAAAGACCCAAAACTGCCTATGCAAACTGTTGGGAAAAAAAAGTAATAAATCCATGCTGAGCATCTATGAGATTGGATCCAAGTTATTATGTTGACTGGGAGGTTTTTCTTGCTGTTTCTCTTGCAAATATAGAATCAATTAGCGACGCTGTGGCTTCAAACCTTTCAGACAAGGTTCTCTGTCAATCTGATGGAGTTGCAAGACAGCACACACTGCAAAGTTTAAATAGTTGCAGCTTTTCTGATTTTTTTATTGATTGAGCAGTGACATACCAGTTAAATCCTCTTCCTCCTTCACTTTTCTTCCCACCTACACCCCCCCCCCCCAGCTTACTGAATATGCAATGAAAAACTAATTGGCAGAGAGCCATTCTGGCAAGCTGCATGATGTGTTCAGCAGTTTGTTTGATTTATACCGTTGAAAGTTGCCAAACTTTTTGTCATTTGGTTTAATATAATGTTGTGCCTTTAACAATTTTTTCTTCCATAAAGGATTTTTATTTTGCTCAGTAGGATTATAATTTGAAGGTATAATTAGCATCTTGTTAATTGTCGATAATTACACGTCTTTCAAAGAGCTCTTGCAAACAGCATGCGATTCATTTAACAGAACTTCCTCGAGCTGGTGTTCAGAGGTCCCTAATGAGCAAAGAATAGAGCAGGAGTGGATGTAATAATATAAATTGAAAATATGAACACATATAAGCAATCTAAATTTAAATTCAAGACGGTGACATGAATGAGTCTCTCTGTTATCAAAAGAGACACACAACAGTATGAATTAGCAACCTCCTTGCACAAAAAATTGCAGAGACAAAGAGAATGGTACTCTGATGTTAAGCTTTGAATTTAAATTTTCCAGCAATATTTGTGCAAATGTAATGTAACATACAGAATATTGCAACCAATGTAATGATGAAAAATAATAATTACTTACACTGTAATGTTTTTTACCACTGCAATGCCATTCTATGCTATGTAACCAAGGCAGAATTTGAGTGTTTCTGCTCATAATATAGCAATTTGTAAGTCTCTCATTTAGGAAAGTAGGCTCCATTGAGAGAAATCAAGAGTATTTATGTAGCAAAGTTTGGCAGCCCTGCATACTTACAACCTGTTTCATATCAAAACAGCATAATGATGCAGATCCCTATCAAAGAATAATTGGGTTTTCTCATTCCTTGGCAGGTAAAACTCTCAGTGGATCAGTGAGCTAGAGGAAATTTTATCCTCTCCTTCATGCCTATCAGTTTGGGGCCTATAGAGCTGGAAACAGACCCTTATTTTGGGGTAACAGGATTTTGACATTTACACTATCTCTGAGTTATCCTGCTGAAAAAAAACAAACGTGCAGCCTCCCTTTGAACTTCTTGGTTTTGCTGCAGCTTGTGGAGGGGGGAACATCTCACAGCTTTTGCTCTCCCCTCTACCCATGCTGCAGTGTTGATACTGTCACAGGGTGTCTAACACGTCCCTGCTTTCCTTGCTGCCACTGTAATGTCCTCGGAGCCAAGGGGGAAAGGGCCACTGTAGCAGACAGGAAGGCAAGCCCAGATTCAGGAGTCAGGAAGTGCCCACGTAGCTCCTCGATAACGCCACCGTCTGCTTTCATTTTACACAGAGGCCAGTATGAAAACCTGCAGGATCCAATCCCAGAGAACTCCATATGCTGAAGGACAGGATGGGGTCACTTGACTAGCTGAAGATCAAAGCAGTGTAGGGAAGCCCTTGCATCTCTTTTTCCCATGCTGAGCTGCGCACTTCTCAAACACAGGCAGCAACCTGGACTGCTGTGTCCAGCAGTTGCCATAACCTCCTCTTGAACTTTCTGGTTTTGCCCCACCTCACCAAGGGGACTCATTCCCCTCTCTCCTACAGAGAGCTCAGCTGACTTGGGCTGTGCTAGCTCCAACTAGGCTGTTTGTTAGAAAACTGCTTGCTCCTAGTATTTCCATTTGAATGCAGCTCATTTTCTCCACCCATGTGGATGACTTCAGGCATCTTCTTATTAGGCCTCCTCTTTGTTGTTACATGACTACAGTGGAGTTTTTCCCTTAGCCATCTGTCTTTTTGAGAAACACTGAATGTTGTCAGGTGTTTGTGCTAGCCAGAGTTTCTCTGCTTATTCCTCAGAACCTTTCCAAACTGTCCCTTCTACTTGACAGAGCTGCAGCATGTGGTTGACAAAGCACTCCATCACCTTTGTTAATAGTCAGGTTTTACTGCTGTCCTGGGTTCAGCAGTAGCAGTCATTTTTTCTCCTTCTTGGTAGCTGGTGCAGTGCAGTGTTGTGACTTTCAGCTCGGGAACAGAGCTGATAACAAGCGATGTTTTGGTTTGGCCAAGGACTTTGTGAGCCTCATGCTCTGCCAGGGAGGAGGGGAAGCTGGGAGGAAGCAGAGACAGGACACCTGACCCAAACTGACCAAAGAGGTATTCCATACCACAGCACGTCATGCCCAGGATGTAACTGGGAGTTAGCCGGAAGGGCTGGGGGTCTGCAGGGTTGGAGGAGGTATCGGTCGGAGCTTGGTCGGGCTGGGGGGGGCGAGTTATCGGTCGGCTGGTGGTGAGATGATGTATTCTCTTCCCTTGTTATTTCCTTTATCATTATTATCATTGGTGGTAGCAGTAGTGATTTGTGTTATACCTTAGTTACTAAACTGTTCTTATCTCAACCCGTGGGAGTTGCATTCTTTTCGATTCTCCTCTCCGTCCCTCCGAGAGCAGGGGGAGGGCAAGAAAAGGGGGGGAAGTGAGCGAACGAATTACCTGACTGGGTTTAAACCACGACAGTTTTTTTTGGCGCCCAACGTGGGGCACGAAGGGTTGAGATAACGACAGATTTGACTGGATTAATAGTCACTCGTCACAATGCTGATTTATTGGCTCTCAGAGTTGTTTCTCTTGATCTCACAGCTTCAGAATGTTGTAACTTACGTAGAGCCGGTATTTGCTGTGATAGTGTTTATCAAGTATGGGGCCTGGGCTAAGGTTCTTGTCTCACTGTGCTTTATGGCAATGGCTTGTAATACGGGCGGGCTCCAGCAGCAGGGCGGGACGGACGTGGCCGTGGACTTGTACCTGGCCGTCCGGCTGCTCTTCACCGCCCTGGCCCTCACCCTCCTTTCCATCTTCGTGAGGCTGCGGGGAGCCGAGGGGGAGCGGCCCCGGGAGCCGGCGGCAGCCGAAGCGGCCCGGGAGAGCGGCCCCGGGGACCAAGCGGAGGCGGGAGAGGGGCCGGAGGCCGCGAGGGGACGGCTGCCGGTGGAGGAGGTCGGGGCGGTCGAGGAGCAGAAGGAAGCGGCTGCCGAGCAGCGGGAGAAGGAGGCGGAGGAGCCGAGCCCCGCGGCGGAGCCGAGCCCCGCGGAAGAGCCGAGCACCGCGGCGGAGCCGAGCCCTGCGGCCGTGCCCAGCCCCGCGACGGCCGATGGCATTCCCCGGAAGCCGCCCGCCGAGCCCCAGGAGCATGCAGGAGACCACGCAGCATTTCCCAGCAAGGCAGAGGAGGAAGAGCTGGGCTCAGGAAAAGAGAAGCTGGCGGTGGGAGAGCCGGCAAGCACAGCGGCTACACCAGCCCCAATGACAAGCACAGCAGCATCGTGTGAGAGTTCTGAAGGTTTTGAATGGCCTTTGGGTGTCCTTGGTACCTGCCTGCTGATTGTGATGGGGATCAGCATGTTGGCACACACACAGGCTGTGTTCTACCCACGACCATTTTGTCTGATCTCAAAAGTTAAGCAGAGTCAGGTTTGGGTCTTGTCTGGGGTTAGACGACAATATAGGGGGACCAAGAGGTTTTCCCCAAAGCTGGACAGTCATGAGTGGCAGGGTGTGTGGGACAGTATGGGCAAGTATCTAGTCCACTGGGCCCCTCCAGTGCTTTGGAAGCATCGGAGATGGAAGGCAGCTGTATGGAGTCCCCAGCAACAAGCTGCAGAAACTGCTGAAGGGGACAGTGAATTATTTTGAGCCTGGTGGGCCCAATGCACTTCAGGCCATCAGAGCAGAGATGCAACACAGAGATGGACTCATGATCGAGGGGTGGACTTAGCAATGGACACTATTGCCCAGGTTATTCACGAGTGTGAACACTGCACACAGTCTCTCCTGCTCTGGAAGACTGTTACAAGAGATGGAGCCTGACATGGACCAGATGGATGCAGCAGCTTTATAGGGACTGGTCCATGCACTAAGTTAAGAGTGCACCGAGATAAGAGTGATGGTATATTGAAAATGTGGGATCTGAGCATGACGTGAATGGTATGGAATAAGGGGTGGATAATGTCCTGGGTTCAGCAGTAGCAGTCATTTTTTCTCCTTCTTGGTAGCTGGTGCAGTGCAGTGTTGTGACTTTCAGCTCGGGAACAGAGCTGATAACAAGCGATGTTTTGGTTTGGCCAAGGACTTTGTGAGCCTCATGCTCTGCCAGGGAGGAGGGGAAGCTGGGAGGAAGCAGAGACAGGACACCTGACCCAAACTGACCAAAGAGGTATTCCATACCACAGCACGTCATGCCCAGGATGTAACTGGGAGTTAGCCGGAAGGGCTGGGGGTCTGCAGGGTTGGAGGAGGTATCGGTCGGAGCTTGGTCGGGCTGGGGGGGGGCGAGTTATCGGTCGGCTGGTGGTGAGATGATGTATTCTCTTCCCTTGTTATTTCCTTTATCATTATTATCATTGGTGGTAGCAGTAGTGATTTGTGTTATACCTTAGTTACTAAACTGTTCTTATCTCAACCCGTGGGAGTTGCATTCTTTTCGATTCTCCTCTCCGTCCCTCCGAGAGCAGGGGGAGGGCAAGAAAAGGGGGGGAAGTGAGCGAACGAATTACCTGACTGGGTTTAAACCACGACAACTGCCTCACTAAAAATGGACAAGAGTGAGGATTTAAAATAGATTAGCCTGTAATTGAATTAAAGGGGACTACAAATATATGTGAAAGATTTAAGTTTTTCATCTTGAGAGTATTAATATCTCCTTTTAGTTAATTAAACAAACATATAATTTCTTGTACCTTCTCTCTCATTTTTCCTTAATCCCTGGGATTCTGTTACATAGAACAATTGTCAAAAATTATGTTTGTTACAACATAACACAATGTTTACCTAAGAGTTCTTGGTACTTTCAGCAGATTTTTTTTCTGTTTTGTTTCTTTTTTAGGTAGTCAACTCACAAAATGTACACAACTAAAGAGTAAAAGCCATAGATAAGCACACAGTATCAGGACTATTAATAATCTATTTGAGTGAGGTGTCACAGATATTGTTACACTCAGGACAAACAAATTCGCCCCAAACCTCACTTCTTTAAAAGTAAACCATACTCATTGTGGCCAAAGGCAGTTAACAAAACAGATCCATCTTATCCTTAAGAGCTGACTTTATGGCACAAACAATTTATTTACTTATTTGCATTATTTCTGTATTCACTCTCACGTGAAATGGAGGATTCTGGTTTAAACCATGCCAGAATAAAGGGAATATTTAACCTGCACCCTCCAGCTCCAGGCAGTGCCCAAGGCAGAGGGTCTTAACCACTGAGCTACCAAACCCATAAGCTCTCATTAGGCTCACTCCGCTGATGAAGAAGGAGACCAGCTAAGTGCCAAAAGATTGGTTGATGAGAAGCTCAACATGTGTCAGCTGTGTGTGCTTGCAGCACAGAAAGCCACCTATATACTGGGCTGCATCAAAAGGAGCTGGTCCAGCAGGTCAAGGAAGGTGATTCTCCCTTCTGCTCTTGTGAGATTCCTCACCCTGAGTACTGCATTCAGATCTGGGGTCCTCTACCCAACAGGGATATGGACCTGCTTGAGAGAGTCCAGAGGAGGACCAGGAAGATGATCAGAGGTCTGGAGCAGCTCTCCTGTGAAGACAGGCTGAGAGAGTTGGGCTTGTGCAGCCTGGAGAAGAGAAGGCTTCTAGGAGACTTTGAAGAACCCTTCCAGTACCTAAAGGGGGCTTACAAGAAATCTGGAGAGGGTTTTTTTTATAGGAGCACATAGGAATAGGACAAAGGGAAATTGCTTTAAACTGAAAGAAAGTAGATTGAAATTAGACATACGGAAGAAGTTCTTTGCTGTGAGGGTGGTGAGGCACTGAACATGTTTCCCACCAAAGGTGTGGGTGCCCCATCCCTGGAAGTTCTCAAGGCCAGGTTGAAAGAGGCTTTGAGCAGCCTGGTCTAGTGAAAGTCATCCCTGCCCATAGCAAGGGGCTTGGAACTAGGTGATCTTTAAGGTCCCTTCCAACCCAAACCATCCTGTCATTCAATAAGATCCTGTCATGAGGAGACATTTTCTCCTGACCAGTGCAGAGCCAGGAACCAAAAACGGTGCTGTCTGCTGCCTTCTAAATCCTGCAGCCTGGTACAAGCTGTCTTGCCTGCAGGTTCAGCATGGGTCCAGCAGTAGGTAAGTATTCCCAAGCTTGGGAATAGCTTGGTTGTGGGATGTAAGAGGCCTGCTGGAATGCTCAGGAGCTTGGTTTGTTCAGTTGTGTAAGATGGTGATCCCTATTTTGTGTCAGGAAGACTGACATGAAGACAGTCTTATGTCTGACTTTGTGACAGAGCCTGTTCCCAACTCTCCCACCTTGGCTGCTACAGGGGACCATGTGTGGAATGTGTAATCCTGTTTCTCCACATAAATTTGGGCAAGGCAAAAAAGGAAGGTGCTCCCATCATCCCTCTCCTAACACACACATACAAACTGCCAGGGTGGTCTTCCTTCAGCTCAGTTGCCAGTACCTGCTCCAGTTACTTCAGATTTTGTGGGGGTTTTTGTGTCTTATTGAGGACTGAAACCATGGGGATGGGGAGTATGTGCCCTCCCATTTATGAAATACCCTGCTAATCCTGGAAAGCTCTGTGATTTATGCCCCATTTTTTAAGAAAATAGAGTTTAGCATTAGATTTTTACAAGCATTAAATGAAAAGCTCTTTTAGCATTAAATTTTACAAGCACTTTTTCAGACATATCCAGATATTTCTCCCATGGAAAGCTCTAATACCTTTCATGTTTAAGTGACCAAAAGAAGCAGAGGTGATGCTGAAAGGAAACCTTATCTTGCTTAGGTGAAAAGTTAAGAAATGCTGTAGGTGTCCTTGCTACAAGTGTCTGAGGAAACCCCTGCCAGAGTGTGCTGAATCAAAGGGCAACACTACCTTGAGAGATACTTGTGGTCTTAAAAGGAGAGGGATAGTCTGCAGCACCCTGAAGGTGCCTGCGTCTAGAGTAGGGCTCACAGTTATGAACCTCAGCTTTACACTGATGCTTAAACAGTGTGGCCAGAGACAGAACAATTGTGTTAGGATTAATGTTGGGTGAAAATTAAGGACTAAACACAACAGTAGAGAGTTTAATATCTTCCACAAACAATGAGATATCTCCTGTTGGATTAACAAGATTTAGAGCCATGAGAGAATAATTTAAAAGATGCAGTGTAAGGTTTGTTTCAGGCTCTTACCACTTCTCCAGATCCTACCTCCAGGTATCTCATCTAAGGTACAGTTACTTTCAGAGCTCTAACTGTCATTATCACTATTCTGAGACATGGTGTGATTCATATTCTCACTAAAATTAAAGAGAAGATGTAAGGCAGATAGTATAAGGCAGTTCAATATCACTAAGAGATTAAATGGTATATATGGGTACACAGGGAGAGTTTCCGCTAAATTGTTTTTTTGCTCATAGCACCCTGTAGGCCAATCAATGAAATTGCAACTTTTATTGGACCCAGCCCAGTGCCAAGCAGTTCTCTTTTCCTTTTTGTTATCTTTGCCTCATTTCCTAATGATTCCTCAAGCATTCTGTTCAAACTAAAGTCTAATAGTATATTCTTAAATCTTTTTGAAAAGCACATTTATAATATAAGTCAATGCAATGAAACCACTGAAAAATGCAGGCACAATATATACATCTAGAGAACAATTTTTAAGCTCTTTAAATTCAAGTAAAGAAGAAGAATGCAAATAAGGCTGTGGATAGTCTTACATGTTATCTGTGTCTCTCACATATCTTCCTTTCTTTTCCTTCTTCCTTTCAGAAGAGCTCATAACGCCGAATTTTGGGTTTGATTTTCCCATCAATCAATTTCCCATTCAATCAAGACAATCCTGTTAAGAACAGGACCAACAGCAGATATTTGACTAGATCAGCGGGGATTTTTGATTTTTCCTGTTCTTCATACAGGATTGCTAGATGTAATTCAAACTGTTTTTTTTTATAAAATTCTGGAAAAGGAAGACATAGCTATAAAATATTCAGCAGAAAAAAGCAACAGAAAAGGGAGCTGATAAGCTCATGCAAGAGATTGTGAGTGGAGCAGAGATGCAGGATCAAAGTTTTTAAAGAAAGAAAAATACAGCAAGAAAACGGACACCACAGAAATGTTACTTAAAAGATAACAAACGTATCAGCAGACACTGTGTAATCTATCTAAGAAAACAGAAATACTTCACAATAAACTGTTTTACACCTGAAGATATTTGGAAGCAGAATGCAGGTAGTCAAGCTGCGTATTTGGAGATCTAATAAACCCTGTCTTCAGGTCGCATGTCTTCTTCAGTACTATCATATTCTCAGCAGTTGTTGCCAATTCATCAAACTTTGTCACACATTCCATTATATGCAACATCTTTCTTAAGCCTCATCTTCCATGATGACCTAAAAAACCTCCTTCAAAAAAAAAGTTATTAGTTCTTATGATTGCAAAGCATAGCTTGAAAAGTACTTTCAGATTTAAATGTCTCAAAAGCAAATGTGTTAGAGTTTCCAAAATAAATCTTACAACTTCTACTGCTATCTTATAGGTTTTTTCAAAATGGTTTTTAGAACACGTGGCTTTGCCCATGCTGCTTGTGCAAGACATGCAGAATATGTATGTTCAGTGGGAATATATAAAAAGTTCTGTGAACTTAAGTTGTCTGCAGAGAGGCTTAGCTGCATTACAACAGCTTTCTGAATGGAGGACCTTCTATTCCAAGCTCACCTCAGTCCTACAGAAAGCTTTGTGCAAGCCACAGCTGCAAGAGGCATATACCACACAGCCCACAGTGCACGTGTACTACTTGGAATGTCAGAATCTCCTTCTTAATTTCCATCATGATGAAAACAGAAAGACTTTATATCAATATAATATTGTTGGTTGGTTTACCCTGTTTTCCTATCTAAGATTCAGAGAAGATAAAAATAATGTTCTCTGATAAAGAAAACAGATATTTTTCATTTATATCTGAAAGTTGCCTTGCTCCCTAGAAGTTTCTCTCATAACATCACCTGTAACTTTTTCTATTTCCAGGACTGATGAATCATCTTTTCTCTGTGACATTTTATGAATGTGTATCCAGTGCACTGGAATAGTATTTATGTACACATTTCCACATGTCTCTAAAGCAAAAATGAAAATTACTGTGGTTAAAGCAGTCACATCAGCTACAGAATATATGTACTTAGAAAATTAAAGGGTTCTGCTTTATAAAGTAGATATATGAAAGTCAGTCCCTTGCATATATCAGCCAAGACTTAAGAGCAGGGTAATATACAAATAAGTCTTCTTTGGTGGAGACAAGCTGCCAGCAAAGGCTCAAGCCACCAGACAATAACAAGAATGCCTCAGGCTGTTACAGCAGAAAAATTCTCCATGCTAGTGAGAATACGTTTTCCACTGGACTTACTTCCTGTTAAAAATAGTGACCTTATCAATTACAAACCAGTCAGTCTCACCTCTGTGCCTGGCAAAATCTTGGAGTAGATTCTCCTGGAAGGCATGCTAAGGCACATGAAAAACAAAAAGGTGCTTGGTGACAGCCAGCATGGCTTCACTAAGGGGAAATCCTGCCTGACCAATTTGGTGGCCTTCTATGATGGGGCTACAGAACTGATGGACAGGGGTAGAGCAGTTGATGTCATCTACCTGGACTTGTGCAAAGCGTTCGACACTGTCCCACACAGCATCCTTGTCTCTAAATTGGAGAGACATCAATTTGATGGATGGACCACTCGGTAGATAAAGAACTGGCTGGATGGCCACACACAAAGAGGTGTGGTCAATGGCTCAATGTCCGGCTGGAGACCAGTAACAAGTGGTGTCCCTCAGGGATCGGTGTTGGGACCGGTCTTGTTCAACATCTTTGTCGGTGACATGGACAGTGGGATTGAGTGCGCCCTCAGCAAGTTTGCCGATGACACCAAGCTGTGTGGTTTGGTTGATACCCTGGAGGGAAGGAATGCCATCCAGAGGGACCTCGACACGCTTGTGAGGTGGGCTGATGCCAACCTCATGAAGTTTAACCATGCCAAGTGCAAGGTCCTACACCTGGGTCGGAGCAATCCCAGGCACAGCTACAGGTTGGTCAGAGAAGAGATTCAGAGCAGCCCTGTGGAGAAGGACTTGGGGGTATTGGTTGATGAGAAAATGAACATGAGCCAGCAGTGTGAGCTTGCAGTCCAGAAAGCCAACGGTATCCTGGACTGCATCAAAAGGAGCGTGACCAGCAGGTCAAAAGAGGTGATCCTGCTCCTCTACTCTGCTCTCAGGAGACCTCACCTGGAGTATTGTGTGCAGTTCTGGTGTCCTCAACATAAAAAGGACATGGAACTGTTGGAACAAGTCCAGAGAAGGGCCACGAGGATGATCAGGGGACTGGAACACCTCCCATATGAAAATAGGCTGAGTAAGTTGGGGCTCTTCAGCCTGGAGAAGACCTCCTAGCAGCCTTCCAGTATCTGAAGGGGGCCTATAGGGGTGCTGGGGAGGGACTTTTCATTAGGGACTGTAGTGACAGGACAAGGTGTAACGGGTTCAAACTTAAACAGGGGAAGTTTAGATTGGATATAAGGAAGAAGTTCTTTCCTGTAAGGGTGGTGAGGCACTGGAATGGGTTGCCCAGGGATGTTGTGAATGCTCCATCCCTGGCAGTGTTCAAGACCAGGTTGGACAAAGCCTTGGGTGACACGGTTTAGTGTGTGTTGTCCCTGCCCATGGCAGGGGGGTTGGAACTAGATGATCTTAAGGTCCTTTCCAACCCTAACTATTCTATGATTCTCTGATTTTACATCAGATCTCAAAATTTCAGAAAGAAAATACGAAGCCCCTGCTCAAGGGGCATATTTCCACTGTATCATTCTTTATGTGAAGCAAACCCTCCTCAAGGACAGTGCTGACTCCAAACTCCCTTAATGTCAATTCAGCTGCAAATAATGATGCCAGAAACCTTATTTCTGAAAAAAAAAAAAAAAAAGGCCTTTTCTAAACTCGAACTTTTCCCTTCTTTTTCTCTATATTTAGAAGTTACCAAAGGATAAATGTACTAGATAATGCTTTTCCAGGAAACCCCCAAAAGAAAAGCGCAGTTCAAACTTTTGAAGAATAGCTTGTCAAACTATAAGCTAAATATCACTTCCTGTGTGCTAGCATTAAGTAGACGTAACATTAAACTGATTTGACTCTGCTGAATTTTCTCCATAAAACACATTAATTTATCTTTGATGCCAGTAAAGAGTAACAGGAAAATGAAGCTGTTAAACACTAGTAAAAGTTAGAGATGGAGATCAGTATACTCAGAAACTTACCTACGTTGTATCTTCTCCAGCATATTTGTGGACAACAACCTTTTGTGCTTTTTACACCCTTTCAGCCCTAGCACCACTGCTGTCCCAAGAGCTAGGAATCTTGAGTCTGAGGTTAAGTTTTGGCAGGTCTGAGCTGGCTACAGTATTTGTTAAAATACCCCTAGTGTATTTTCATATGCTCCAGTTATTTTGAGAAAGTCAGGGGACAAGTTTAAACAAAGGCCATAGCCAAGGGTAGAACATATTCTTCATTGTGGATAGGACATCATCTGTATTGAAGGACATGATCCTCATCATCACCACCTCACATGGGAAATATCAACACAAATCTTTCAAAATTGGTGTTTAACCCTATTAACTCAGCCTGATGACAGAGGATTGCCACATTGCAAGCCAGCAAAATCTGGGCTCACTACCCCAACTTCTCACAAGGCTATGTATGCAAAAGTGATTTCAGGTTTTCACTATCCCAGGATACTGACTTATATTCTTGGGGCTGTAGAACTTATTAAAAGAAGATGCAAGGTCGTATACCAGCCAATTACAGGATAAAAAGAGGGAATATAAAATCGACATATCACTTCCTATTCCCCTCTTTTCCTTCCATCACCCCTACACTAGCATATATGCTGAGGATGAAAAGACAAATTTAGTGCCACCAGTAGTCACTTAACATGAAATCTACCCCCTTTGAGTTTAAACCATTGCCCCTTATCCTCTATCACTACATGCCCTTGTAAAAACATCCCTCTTCAGATTTCTAGTAGGCCCTCTTTAGATACAGGAAGACTGAACAACCAGTTCATCCACACATGCCTCCAACAATTCCTGCCTGACTTCCTCTTTGTCAGGATGCATCCCTCCTGAGCTTGAAGGAAGTGATCTTTGAATATTATCCAGCTTTCTGAGAGTCCTCTTTTTTCCAGGGCTTTATCCCACAGCACTCCACCAAGCAGATCTCTGCCAAAGTCTGCTCTCCTGAAGTCCCGGGTATCAAACTTGCTACACACCCTTCTCACCACCCCAAGGATCTCAAATTCCACCTTTTTTTTTTAATTCTGCACATAATCAATAGTTCTAACCAGTTTTCTCTATGCATACATGGGTATCATTTACAATATATATGCTTCCTGAAACGCATTTTAGATTAGTGAGCACTTTCATGACTCTCTGAATATATACACAATGAAAAAGAATGCACTGGTAGATGCCGATAAGCCAAAGGAAGATGTGAATTCCTGAAAAACTGGAATGAGCACTTCTAGTACATTGCATGAATCACTGCACATCAATGACTCAGATAGGTGTTCATAGGAAAGTGCCTCCTTTGCATGACAGGCACTTAGACACATACTTTAGCTAGCTCACTGTAGAAGGTGTGTATACAGAATAAAATTAACCTCAATTCTCAGATGGTTAAAGAATCACTTTAATCTCAAACTTCTGCAAAGCAACGGTTCTAAGGGTTGCCAATAGCTTTTGCAGCAACTCAAGATTAGAATGGCCATCAAAAGTCCAGCCTCTCACTAGAATAAACCCAACATCATGTAGTCTTGTTCATAAACCTATCAAACTCCATCTTTTTTAATCACAGATAATCTCTTGGAAGGCTGTTTCAAAAGGTTGTTTAATACTTTGATGGCTAGAACCGTCTTCATTTCACAGTTAAATTTATTAACAAGAAGTTTATACCCATTTATTTTTGAGTCAGTGCACAAAAATCTTATTACTCAAGATATTTTATCGCACTTTTGTTGCATCTCTAGAGCCATGAAGTATCATCTGCTTCCTCTGAATTTTCTTAGACAAATAAAGATGACTTTCTGAGGGCTTATTTAGTTAGAAAAATGTAAGTGGGTTCCTCATGTAGTAATCCACTTGCAGAGGAAGTGAGTAATGTTATATTTCTTCATTATGTTTTTTTGGGGGTGATAGATTCATTGAATACTTCAGCACACTTCATAAGTACCAATGTTATTGGAAAAAAAATTTATTGTGTTAACAAAAGAAATGCTTTTCCAGAAGCAGGAAAAGGGGTGCTGCTGCTAATATTCATCAATGCTAACCTGAGTGAGTGAAATTTATAGGTGAGATTAATTTACCTAAATGTACATATCCTCCATACAGATACACAGAGTTGGGCTGTTTTTTTAAGTTCCTAACACAAGACCCTATGAGAAATAAGCCCTTTAGAGTATAAGTCGTCTAGCTATTTCATAAGTCTACTTGGGATGAAATTGATTCCTAGATGGATTTATTTTTCCTTAATGCTATAAAGATAACTTTAGAAAGGAGTCATCTGATATTAGCTAAATTGAATAATCTCCTGTCTATATTACATAAGAAAGACTTTCAATAAGGGAATCTCATCTAGACTCAGATTTAGCTCTTCAACCTGGTGTTTGTTGACCTTTTACACTACCAATCAACTAAATGGAAGGGACAGGCACCTCTGAAAAGCAATAATTGCACAGAAGATCTTCCTCAACCTCTGTCAGTGCCAATGATTTGCCCTCAGTTAGAGAAAGAGCCAATAGAGGGTGCCTATGCATCTCATTATCTGCCTTAGTTTACTGTCCAAAGTTACAAGGGATAAGTACAGGCCAGAAAATGTAATCATGTACCAATTCCTTTTACAAAGACAGCCAAATAGCATACCTTTGTCATTCATTAATCTCTAAATTAAAAAATTTCAATAGTACCATCAATGTATTGAAATAAAACTATAAAATTATTTCTTAGATGGTGTTGTCTTCACACAACTCTTGGAACCATACAAAAAATGCATCAATATAAGCCATTTTCCAGATGCTCACAGAGATGAGGACTGCATTGCAGACAACTCCTGAAAAGGAGGTGGGGCAGTGGGTGGGTAAATTCGTAACACAGATTATTCACAATGAATAATTCAGCTAGTTTTTTTTACAACACACTTCCACCAGCTGGCTTTTGTGTAAGAACTTCAAAGTATTTCAGTCTGAATTGATTAAGATTCTACACTACATCGATTTGGATGTTAGAAAAAATTGCTGCTCTCCAAAAAGCAATGACATTTGAGCAATGCAGTTTTGTACTACCTCTCTTGACAAGTCCATGAGAATACTTCTCTGAAAATTAAGCCATTAGAGCATTTTTATTGATCACAGATGCAGAAGTATTTTCATGGTGGGTTTCCTTTACAATGAAAGTACATGTTGAATCACAGAAATGTTGAAATTTCCCTTATAGTAGTATCACCTTGGATCACTGAAATCTATGTTTTGTTTCTAGCTGCAGATGTAGACATTTCACAACTAATGAAAAAAGTTATGTGTGAGGAAAGTTCAACAAGAGCAGTCATTTTTTCCCATCTTTTATTGAAATCCCTTTGCTAAGAAAAGGAAATCTCTTTTTTTCCCCTTGGCACTAAAATGCTGTAAGCAAGGACTATACTGGTGCTAAATATTAGCAGCTGAGTTCCAGAGTGATGTTTAAACAGAGTTCAAAGGCAGAAATAAATTTACATATGCATTGCTAGCATAGCTTCTTTTACCACTGCAGTATTTTATACATTAATTTGAGAAGTCCTCTCTCTGTGGCTGAACTAAAATAGAAGAAATAATTTCTGAGGCCACAAATGGGACTTTGTGGAGACGGCATACATTAGGACTATGGGCCTGGCAATTGCTTCTTATTTTTTTCCCTTATTTATACTGCTTATTTTTTCACCGTGTACTTGGAGGTCTGGCAATTTATTTTTTTCTTTTGTCAAAGCAGCTGGGGCATTTTGTGATGCGTCTCAGTGGGTGCCTCATTGTACTCCAAGATAAACATTATTTTACCATTGTGGAGAAAGCACGTCTCATCCTCGCTCACATTAATAACTATCTACACAGCTTTATCATCATAGTGACAAAGAAAGCTATCCATTTGTTTGGATAAATGTATCTCACTTCCATGTGAAAACGAAGGATATAAGAGAGATTCATGATGGACTGAGGGATATCAAACATTTAATTTAATTCAGAGCAGCACTTGAAAGTTTAGATATACATGGAATATCCAGAATAAAACCTTTTCAAATGGAGATGGTAGAGATGTGTGTGACAGATTTCCACTATTTCCTATTTGTTCACAGAAAAAATCTTCTACGTATTGGATTTTCAACTGCTGATTTTCAGAGGAGCCGTGGCAAATCATGCCACCACCAGAAGAGTACTTTTCTGGAGTTTTATTACTTCCAGAATTATGGTAACTGCAATTGGGGTTGCAATGGCAACTGCAAGACTTTGAAGCAAAATGGAAATGAAAGAAATATTTGGAAAAGTAAGTTTAATATTATACTTGGAGAATGAAAGTAAAAACTTTGAACATCAGAGTTCGTTTTAAGCCTAATAAAAGCTGATATGTTGCATTCTCATAAGACTTGTGCTGTTCTTAAAACAATACAAACAAACCAAGTATTTACAATAGAATCAATTTGTTCAAACATCCAAGTAGTGACTGTTGGTGAGTGGTGTTCCACAGTGGTCAGTATTGGAACCAGCACTGTTTAATAACATTGTCAGTAACATGACAGTGGGATCAAGTGCACCTGCAGCAAGTTTGCTGAAGATACCAGGCTGTGTGGTGTGGTTGACATGCTGGAGGGAAGAGATGCCACCTGGAGGGACCTTGACTGGCTCTAGAGGTGGGCCAGTGCAAACCTTGTGAAGTTGAACAAGGCCAAGTGGAAGGTCCTGTGTATGGGTCAGGGCAATTGCAAGCACAAATACAGGATGGGCAGAGAACGGATTGACAGCAGCTCTGAGAAGGTCTTGGGGCTGTTGATTGACAAGAAGCTCAGCATGACCCATCAATGTGTGCTTGTGTGCATTCTCGGCTTTTTCAGCCCAGAAAGGCAACTGTATGCTGGGTTGCATCAAAAGGAGCTTGACTGGGATGTGGAGGGAAGTGATTCTGCCATTCTGCTCTCATGAGAAATCACCTGGGGTACTGCATTAAGCTCCTATCCAAGAGGTGCATAGACAGCGTCTAGAGGAGGCCATGAAGATGATCAGAGGGATGGAGCACCACCCATAGAAAGACAGGATGAGAGAGTTGAGCTTGTGCAGGCTGGAGAAGGGAAGGCTCTGGGTAGACTTTAGAGCAGCCTTCCAGTATGTAAGGGGGCCTACAAGAAATCTGTAGAGGGACTTTTTGCAAGGGCACATAGGAATAGGACAAAGGGAAATTGCTTTAAACTGAAAGAGGGTAGATTGAAATTAGACATATGGAAGAAGTTCTTTGCTGTGAGGGTGGTGAGTCACCAGAACAGGTTTCCCATAGAAGCTGTGGCTGCCCCATACCTGGAAATGGTCAAGGACAGGTTGGACAGGGCTTTGAGAAACCTGGTCTAGTGAAAGGTGTCCCTGCACATGGCAGGGGGTTGAAACTTGACAATTTTTAAAGTTCCTTTCAATTATAATCATTCTGTTGTTCTATTCATATGGTTCTATTTTTCTATGAAATTTTAGCTGCAGACTGGCCTTGCTTCCCATCACATGAATCTAGGAAATACCTGCTCAAGTTGAAAAGATTCCTCATCCAATATGTTTGAAATTAAACTTTTTTATGATGTTGTGACATGCAATATTAAGGCCGAAAACCTCACATTCCTGCCTTGCAATAAAAGGGAAGCCTCTTTGGAGCCTTTGTAAAGGGTGCAGGTTTTTCTGGTGCCAGAATGTTTCCTGGGCTGCTCACATATACCTCTGGAAAGAGGGAGTGTGCTTTTCAGGTACCCCCTCAAGAACAAGGGATAGGGAGGAAGATCCCAGGAACCACAGATGCCGTGCCTCTGATGCTTTTCCCCTCCAATACAAAGCCTCATTGATCAGATTGTTTGAACATATTGAGTTGTATGGTCTGTTTGAGAAGATATTTTATTTGAGAAGATATTTTAATAAAAGAGCAAGAATACTACAAGCTTCCAGCAAAAGGGAACTCCTCTCTTCTACAGGAAGGACAGCAAATAATGATATTCAGTCTGATGCAGGCACCAGACACAAGTCCCTGGCATTTAGTAGAACTTCTCCTCTGTCTGCATGTGATTTCCACGTGCTTCTTTTGCAGGCAGTACGACGGAATGTCTTAGAAAAATGTTGAGAAAATTGGAAACTTCCCCACACCCATACTTCAGAAGAATTTGGAATGGGTGAACAGCCTTGAGGAAAAGGTTTGGTTTCAACAGAAGGAAGATTGAAAGTCCTCCCAGCTTCCTGGCCCAGATTTATATGCCAGTAAAAAACTCCAGTGTGCATTTGCACACCAATGATTAGTCCTATGTAGGGCTGCCAAAAGTAATTCCCAAATGACTACAAATATAGAGGATTTAGTTCTTTTCTACACTTCTACTGACAAGAGGTTAAATCAGCTAAAAATATAGATTCATCCATATAACACTTGATGTCTCTACAAACATAACTGACTTTTTCCTGGTTTCTTCTTCTTCATAAGGAGTGTCATGCCATAAAAATGCAACCTTGCAAAGTATTCACACTCCTTTGGAAGATTAAAAAATACAAGGGCAAGGAGCTGTGGGTGTACATACACACAAACAGTCTGTGTGGCGGCATTACCCACTTATTAACATTGCATATTTTTATATATTTTTATGCCCATCTGTGCTCTATACTCCCAGCCATTTCCCTCAGACTCAGTCCCAGCACTTCAAATCTCTGAAAACAGGTTTTTAACAGACACTTTTGTTTTTCTCCAGAACCAGCTTCTTTTGTTTACTGCCTTTACTGTAAATGTCCAGTGTCTCCTGACTCAAGACAAGCTTTCTCACTTCTGAGAATCCCTGTTAAGTTTTGGTTTCGTACTAGCTAGCAGAAGCAGAAACAGAAGATGTATTCAATTGCAAAAATAAGTTTGTCTGGATTTGAAAGTGGAGGGAAGGAGAGGCAAAGGTCTACCAAATTTGGGGGCTGAACAGAAAACGTGTTGATGGCTGCTCTAGAAATCACCTCTGCTCCGATCCTAGGCTTTCTGGCCTAGGAGAACTGTGGTTTGTAAAAGGAGATTGTCTCATTTAAATCAACCTTTTTAAAATCTTTTCCTTCACCATCAGTGCAAATGCACAGAGAAAAAAAACAAAACCAAAACCAAACAAAAACAAAAACAAACAAAAAAAAACAAAATCAACAGAACCACAAAAATCAAAATCAAAAGTAAAAACAAAACCAGCAACAAACAAACAAACAAAAAAATAAAACCACACACACACAAAAAAAACACAACAAAGCACATTTCTTTTAAATGGACAATTCAACTCCATTTTTAGCTATCATTTGGTAGTTATCCTATAGGATGATTCATTACATTTAATAATTCTGAATTCGTATAAAGTACAGGATTTTAAAACTCCACAAAGGAGAGAAGCCATAGATATATTCCAGACAAGAACAGCTGTTAGGCAGAGGAAGTAAGGAATAATATTTTGATTTTGTTGTGAGGCACTTCCTTCTATAAATAACACTGTTACATGGGTATAAATCAGAAGTACTGTCATTCTGATCAGACCCCAGGAGACTTCAGCTCTCCACTCACAAGAAATTATTCTCAATTAACTCAGATGACTTCTGGATAGGTTACATGCTCGCCATTCACAGAGGTAGGCTGATGGCTGAAGGTTGATATTCTCTCAGAAATGAGGGTAGTTAATGGATGAACTGCTGCTAAAATTCTAGTTGAAGTCCATTTTGCACACCAGGTGTCTAATATTGTTCACTTATTTCCATCTGCAAGCTTCAGTATCAGCCTTTTCTCACCACAAATTTTTTTCTTCTTTCTAAATCTAGGGTATGCTTTTGGGGGATTGGGATTTTTTTTAAGAGCTTTTTCAGATTTAAAAAAAAATAAAACAAAAAACCGCAAAAACTGTTTCTGTGGATTTTTTTTCATTCCCTGAGCTCTTTCAAAATTGACTGCAGTTCATAGAAAAGATTGCAAGGGTCTTCCCGTGGCAGGACTAGACCCAAGCTCCAGACAGCAGAAATCTGTTTCTCTTCAATTTATAGACAGGTTCTGTCCCACAGTGGAATCCAAAATGGTGAATCAGGAGCTATCACCTTCCCTTTATTCTCACCAGAAACAAGAAATATAAAAATGAAAAAAAAAGTGTAAGAAATAAGAGAAAATAGGGAAATAGTACTTAAGACATGTGTTTCATAAATAAAGTGTTAAAAGACTAAAGTTTTAAGTATGAGAAGAAGAGTGATCAGTCTTGTTTAGACAGTTGTTTAGAACTCTGAACACAGCTTTACAAGTACAAAGGCTGTTTTGTTTTAGGAAAAAAGACCCAATTTTAGATATCTGGTATGAGGCTGGGGGATAGAACTTGCCATTAACTGGAACAACTCTTCATAGCAAAGAAATGAAAAAAGGAACAGCAGAGGAATTTCTCTCCAAGTTGCCTACTAAAGCAGTTTCGGGTTTAATTTTTGTGTCTGTTTTGCAATCCCTTGATAGTTAAAACTGGCTGACACAACACATGAGATATGCCAGTGCCAGTCCTGTGTATTTTGAGTTCCTGGAAACAGAACAAAGATCTGTGTTGACAAAAATTTTACAGATGTGCCAGATTTTTTATTCAGAGTTAGAAGCAGAAGCGCCTCCAATAGGGAATGCTGATCTGCTTACAGCAGGCCTGCGAGATTGTGGCTGGGCTGTGTCCCGGGTCGCCCAGGCAAGGGGCACCTCAGTGGTGAGTGTCCAAAGTATCCTGTTTGACCAGAGCAAGGAAAGCGGGAATCACCAGAACAAGCTGGCTTGTCAAGTGTGGTATTGCTTTCACAAGCATTCAACAAATGTGAATAACGCTCACAGTTTCCTGAATATCACTTAAAACCCAGTGGGTTTTTATTGTTTCAATGTCAATTGAAGGTTCTTTCACCTGTTTCTGTCGAGGGTAGATTTGAGATGTCCTCAGATCAATCTCAATGGGAATTATTTCTGGGAATCATATCCTGAAACTTGTTTCTGGAAATAGGGATGGGATTTTTTGTTTGTTTGTTTGGTTGGTTGTTGGTTTGGGGCGGGTTTGGTGTTGGGTTTTGTTTATTTTTCCTTGTTAGCTCCTTGGAAGATGATGGGCTCTTAGAAAACACCTAAAACATTGAGACACCTGTTTTGCAGGAGTTGGCAACAAAGTTCAAGTAAGGAAGAAGAAGAATAAAAATTTGAAGGTGGGGATCTAAGAGAAGGGAAAGAAATCTGTGGGAGAGCTGGACCTATTTGTATTGGGAAAGGAAAGGAGAAGAAAGGAGAGGAATCTTACTGAATGTAAACTTTTAGTCAATTTAAGGTACATATGTTTGTGGCCTTTGACAAATATATCCTGGTTGACTTTTGTACTTAAAGTCCTCCATGCTATATTACACCCATAAAGCAAGGAGAATCAGGATGTAATGTAGTTGAGGACTTGAAGCCCTTAGATTTAACCAATAAATACTATTCAGTAGAGACAAAATGTGTTGTTTATGTGTTAGAAATCTGTGTCAAAGCTTGTGCAAAAAGAGATGTAAGAGATTGCTTTAGATACTAATATGCATCTGCAGTGCTAAGAGGCATAGGGAAGAAAAGTCTATCTGAGACTTAGAGCACTCCTACACAGGTCTGACACAGGTAGGAAGCTGCATAATGAAGCATTTCTGACTGAGGAGCAAATAAAACCAAAACTAAACACAGATGGCTTCAGGTGTAACAGTGGAGATTGAGTACATCATCTTCTGGCAGACAAATATGATTATATTCTCCATTTTTAAGATTAATTTAATTTAATTTAATTTTATTTATCTTATTTTATTTTTAATGGACCTGAGTAAACAGGAGATAAAACCAGAGAATTTCATCTTACATTACAGAACCATACTCCATGGGTCATGGCCTATGTTGACCACACTTTAGTATTCTAGGTGTTCTCACACTACCTCATGCTTTGGTGGAGGGGAAGAAAAGGTCTTTTGTGTTCCCCTTTTTTTTAGACCATAATATTCTTTACTTTAGATGTTTGCTGTCTGTATACTGCTCAAGCGTCCCCATTGAATCCCCATTTACAATACTGCTTTTACCACCTGGATTGCAGTTAACACTTCCTGTTTTCATAATACATACTTGTTTAGAGACTCAGCAGGGAGCATAGGTCCTTTTCTCAAATTTTGATCCAGTAAAAAAGCTTTTAAGACTCAGGGTCTCTTTGTAAAGCTCTAAATGTAAAACAGATCTTACAAGGTACATCAGGTGGCATCAGAAACAGAAGTGGCAGAAGGAACAGGTCTCTCCAATTTCTTTGCAGTGGGATAACCAGAAAGAGCAACAGTCTGTTTGGGACTGTAGTTTTGCAACACTGACTGAATCCGGCTGGCAAGCACTGGAAGAGTAAGGAAGAGAAGAAGATGAGCAGGTTTAAAAGGACATCCGGAGGCGCTGGGCTCCCTGGCACGAAATGGCTATTGAAGTTGTGAAGTGAGAAAAGCTAAATATGATTAAAATCTTCTTTTAACCATCTGCTATGTTTTCTCCTAGCTTTCTTCAGCCCAGCATCTGAAACACAGTCCTTCCAGCTATGCCTCAATTCTTTACAGGCATTCTCCTCCAAAAAAATATGACAGCACATCTTTAAATTATGTTCTTAATGTGCAATGTCACAGTAAGGTTACACAGCTACTAGGGTGCATGTTGCTAAAATGTATCTATTAAAATTTAAGCTAGGTTTTTAACTATGCAGAGGCTGAATCTTAAGCAGCTGGATTTCCCAATGCTGTTTTTTTTAACCTTTCTGAATAAAAATTTTGTTCTTCTCAGTTTTACTTAAGCATTCCACCTACTTCCACACTGCAAATTTCAATTCATTTCTATAAAATCAAGTGATGTAGACAGGGAGGATTTGAGGTAATGTCCAGGGGGTTTGTTTATTTTTATCTGTGCCTAAATTTCTTCTTCATAATATTAATTAAAACAAGCTATGATACTTGCTACCTTTTGCAGGAATTTATGTTTAAAATACCAACATGACTGACTAATACAATGCAAATAAGATTCCTCATGCAGTGACTCATTACAGATATAAACCAAACACACAGTTATCTATATCTAAAAGTGTTGCTGCTATTGTTTCCAGATAACTTGTGAAACTACTAAAAAAATACTCAACATGACACATGACAGAATATTTTGATACCACTTTTTGACATTATTTCTGACACATAAAACCAGAAAGCAAGCCATTATATTAATTTTTCATAGTTTGAATTATTAATAATAATTTCAGCAATGGTAAATATAATTTTATTTTCCTAGTTTGGGTTGGTGTTCATACTTACAAGGACACTGAATCTGGGGTGTGGGATCTCTTCTGTTCATAAAAGACCTCAATAATTGTGCTTGACAAATAAATATTTGTATTATAGATTGAGTACAGTCAGTGTAATTCAATGCATAACATGTTCATAATATGCTCAGTGATGTAAATAATGTAAAAGAGAAAATGCACACAAGTATTTGCAAAATTTCATAACGCTGGGAAAATAGAAATATTTAGAGGATATGAAATAGGAAGAGTTGTCACTGATAGCTCTGACCTGCAATTCTAAGGAAATACTTTTTATATGATGTAAATAAAAAGTTGCCATGTTACATCAGCCAGCTAAATAATTCTAACAATTATGCTGTGTAAGCACATTTGATTAGGAGCTAAAAGGTATGAAGTACCTTCCCTACAACTTGTCAGTTGAGTTGGCCTTAGAAAAGTAATTTCTTTGCAGCTCTATTTCTATTCTCTACCGATACCCTCATTTTAAACTAAGTAAGGCAGGATTCACTGGGTGAACATCTACCCAGAACCATCATCACCTACATTCACCTCACTATTACTGCAGAGAAAATAGCAGCTTTAACCATACAATTCATCTGAGCAGAAGATACATCTCCCAAGCTGAGAAATCACACCTTTGAAATAATTATTTCTTTCTAATGGTTACAGGTGACTGGATCAAATACACATGGTAACTATCTATAGTTAGGTGAAAAGAGTGAGGCTACACTGGGTCCTATCATAATAAGTGGTATGTTCCAGAAGGAGCAGTTCTCCAGAGCAAAACAATTGTTTAGGTCCAACATCGATGCTGAAGGTACATTAGGGTTTTTACTTCAGAAAAGAGTAAAAGACATTAGAGAAGCACAACTTATGGTTTCATTTCACCCCAGAGGAATCCATTTTACAATCTCCAAGACATCTCCAAGACAGTGAGAACCAAAGTGCAATAGGTGGGGGCAAGCAGAGTATGCTTTTCCATGGTTCAGTACTTCTCTGAAATAAAATACTGGTTTATATGCGCCCATTGCCTCTTATGTTCTGACTATGCCCAGCAGAATGTAGTCAAGACTCAGAATTATTTCAAACTATCAAAATAACAGACACTAATAATAGTAGTGATCCTCCAAAACTTCTTTTCCCAGCTTGGGTTGATATTTATAAGGAGTCTGATACTAATGGATTTATCTCCTTCCAATACAAAGTATCTTGTCTTTATTTTCTTCGGCCTTCATAGCGTCTTCTATGTCATAGATCCCCTCCACAAACTCAGTTGATTTTGACCAATTGACTTCTTCAAGGGTGAAGGAGGAGCATTTGAAGATCACTCTTTAAATGACTCACACTATCCCATGACTTTCTGCGCTCTTTGACGCTTTTGGTCAGACTCAGCATCTTGAGTTCTCTTCTTGCAGCAATAGAAAGGACATGAACTTTGTTTTTTTTATTGCCTATCACTCAACACTGTCTAATATGTCTGTGTGGGATTCAGCTGTCTTTCAATCACTGTTTTGCTTTGTAACCTTTTACTTAGATTTTGCCACCCCAGCTCTGTCTGAAAATATTTTTCATCTTCTCAAAACTTTATTTGTAATTTCTTCCTTCTGTATCATGTTATGAGGATGTGAAATTCAGATTTCTTTTTTTTCTTAGGACCATAATTCCAAAAGTAACTGAAGGATTTAAACACTGCTTGTGAAGTCAGTGTAGTACTGCATTACATGGTATATATAAAAAAAATCTAAAAATCAACCCTTGTTTTCAGAACAGATCAATTAAAATTTTATTCTGTGGGAACCCAGATGTTGTTAGATATCTGCATGGCTTTGCCACAACTGGTCCCTAGCTAAAGGTATGAAATTGCTGAATTCCTGAAGTTGCTGGGATTGTTTGTGATGCTATCAACATTTTAAGGTTAAACAGTGAACTCTAGATTCAAGTCGTGGCAGGAATTGTACAAGGATTGATTTTCATACGTGGTGGGTTGGGTTTTTTTTTCAATTCTTTTTTTTTTAAGTCCTCTTCAAGTCTGCACGTAGCCTGAGCTGCAACAACTGCAGCCCAGGGCAGTGTCAGTGAGGCAATCAACACGTTATCTGGGTAGCTTTCATTTCCTGTTGAAAGAGGTTGCTAAGGTATGCACTGAATCCACATCTCCCCCCACAAGCTACTTCATCCTCTTTGTTATCTTCCCAGTGATCTTCCTTCCCACAGCAGAGGAAGAGGGCTGAGCCTCCTCTTACTGCTGCAAACACCTTCCTCTTCAATCCAACTGCTTTGATTTAATATGAGCATGAAGCTGAGGGGATCCTGGGTCTCCTGAACCTCCTCCAGCAATTCTGGGTCCTCCTGAAGGGCTCCACCAGCTTCTATGGCACCAGGATATGGCCTTCATGACACAAAACAGGAATTTTCTGACTTTCTCTGTCTTTTTCTTGGCATTTCAGTTTCCACTTTCAGGGAACTGACCTAAACAGTGTGTTACAGTCCATGGTTTCCATAACAGAAGTAATAATATGTGATATGGAAGTAGCTTCATTCTTAATAAAGCAAAATAACTAAACAGTATACTATTCAGCCACTTTCAGTCTTCCTTCCCTCTTCTTGCTAATGAGATTAAATGCCAACTTGATGGAAAGCAGATTATTTTTTAATTGCATAAAATTTTATTTTTAAATTATAGGGCTTGACCTAAAATCAGGTTTATATATACTTAGAATAGGTTAGTAAATGGTTAAGAGTTCCTGTATGGGCTTTTAGACATCCCTGTTTGCTTAGGGGTTTTTCCCCTTTGGGTACTGCATACTAGATTTGTCTGGGCCAATAGAAATTAATTTGCCCTATAAAATTTACCATCCCTGAAGCAAGGCAGCAAACTCAGCAAGATTGTTTTCTCTAAGTCACTTAGAAAGGGTTGGGTGGGTTGGGCAACCAGCTACTATTCAAGTAAGACTGGAAAGCAGCAGAATAAGAAATTCTGATAACAATCTAAGACCCAATCATCATTACTGATACCATCAAACTTCTGTACTATTTCAGTAGGGGTGAGATACACAAAAACTGACATAGTATAGCAAATTTTCTAACATTCATTAACACATCAGGGGAAGCAAAAGTTGGAAATTTCTCATTCCCTTTAATCTCCCACATCTCCTGGCAAAGATAAGTAGCAAAAACTCTCTGGGAAACTCTCCGGGAAAAAAAAAGAAAGAAGAAAAAAGAAAGAACACACACACACATACACACATATAACCTTAAACCCATTCCACTTGAAAAGACAGAGGCAGTATCTGAACATACTGAGAAATTCATGTCCGCTATGAATTCCGACTTCTTCCATTAAGCTTAAATCAGTAGATCAGATTGCTACTGAAAATTAAAAATCATCTCAAAGCTGGATATGGGTCTTTTAATTATAATGCTGACCCTGTTAAGGTCTTAGTGCATCTTCGCTTTCAGCTCCAGCTGCAGTACCTGGCTGTGGACTAGTTTTACAAACAGATATTTGATTTCTAGGTTATATGGCTTGTTATTATCACAGTAGATAGTTTCAGCTTCCCTGGAAATGGCAAAATGGTAACATAGCACTGCCGCAAACTGTAGTCTGCACAAAGGTGGAAATCTTCCCCACCCTTGTCATTTTCAACAAAGAGCAGACGTGCCCAGTGAGCAGTACCCTTGTGTACAGCTAAGTTTTGCAAAAGTCACTCGGTACTGCTTTCACCTTCTTGCATGAAAACTTTTACAGAAATTATTCACAATTATCACTAATTCACAGACCACAGCTGAATAGACTTGAAGGGCACAAGGGACCATTCTGGTAATGTATCTTGCTTAATACAGACCATAGGACCTCCCATAATAAGTAATTCCTGACTTGCATCCAGACCCTATTTACTAAAGGAACTTTGCCAACAGACAGTTCTTCATTTCTTCACTGTTTGTGAGAAGCTCATTTCCAAAGTGCATATTTTGCTGGCTGAATTATATATAATCCTAAAAGAATGGTTTGGGTTGGAGGGAACCTCAAAGATATCTAGTTCCAATCCTGCCCAAGCCATGGGCAGCGACATCTTCCACTAGACCAGGTTGGTCAAAGTCCCATCCAGCCTGGCCTTGAACACTAGCAGGGATGGGGCAGCCACAGCTTCTCTGGGAAACCTGTGCCAGTACCTTACAACCCTTACAGTAAAAAATTTCTTCCCAATATCCAATCTAAATCTACACTCTTTAAGATTATTTGTGACTTATTATTGTTCTGTTTAGTTAATTAACTCACATACTATTCCTTCCCTTATAAATATGAGTCAGGTAATTAACCAATAAAGGAAAATATGCAAAATGCAATTTAATATTAGAGCAGGATCCTCAGTTAATAGCAGTTACTGAAATTATATTTAAGTAAGTCAATGATTATGCTCGTGTACATCACCTGAGAATCTGTCCCCCAGGGAGCAGAAACAATATGATGTGCTTTTTACAATGATAATCAGGAAGCACATGAACTAGATTTGTTTGTAACTTCACAAATTAACTTTTGAATAAACTCAGCTAAATCATTTAATTTCATTAAGATTTACAATAGTAAAACAAAGAACACTGGCTTATTAACAGATGATGAATATTGAGGAATATTTAATGCGGCTAAAAACATTATTAATTTTGTATTCAAACATCAAGGAAACTGAGACTGTGATAAGGAGCCATAACTTTATGGTTTGGGTTGAATTTTGATTTTGTTTGAAGCACGAGTAGCAAATGATGATTGCATCTTTTTTGTAGAGAAGAGGTAGCATGAATAAGGTTGTCTTGCTGCCAATGCATCCTGTGAAATGGGATTTGCTGGTTACATTGTAGTCTTTTTGCTGACCAGATCAAGAGTAGCCTGATAGAGAAGCTACTGCGAGTCTGACATAAAAAGTGGGGGATTATCATCGTTTCAAATAAGCTTTGAAATTTCCTATCTTTCTATTTTTCATAGAGCACAGCAGGCTACACAAACTGCCCTGTCATATTTTGGCTAGATGTATCAAGTGACCTCCTTTTAGTTTGTGCAATTTGCACTATTCAGCCACCTGCATTTTCAGATTTACTTCACTACTGGATATTAAAATGCTGAGATATCTCACACTTAAGTGACTTTCTCTTGCATTAGTTGCACTACTTCATGTAGAGTATTATCTACTTTCTCAATTCTTGATGTGTAACCTCTTACATGCATCTAGGCTATAACATGTCCCAGCTTCATAAGTGATCCTCTCACTCATGACAAAATTGTGTTGGATACGTGTGATTGCTTGTACAAATACACAATACCTGAGCTAATCAGGCAGTAACAGAATGACAGAAAATAAATAAGACTTCAAGGGGTGCCACAAGGCAGCTTCGAAGTACTTCATTCACTGAGAGCTGACTTTTGTCTTGAAGAACCTGCTGTGCCCTAAGCAGACAATTCCCCACTCCCTCTAGGTAGCTGCCACAGTGCTTCACTGTCCTGATTGCAGAGAAAATGTAATAAGCGAGGGATGAGGAAATAACTCCAAACAGTCAAGGGTCTGGAAAAATGTGCCTGTTCTTAGGTAACAGCTATCTGTAACATCTAACTTTCTTAATCCGCCTCTTTCAAACACTCTACTGACAAGCGTTTTTTGAAGATAGCTGGTCTTGGGAGGGAGATGTTAACTAAGTAAACCCTGCATTGCCTGCACTGACGTTTTCAATGAAACTGAAAAGTGAACAAGGAAATCAATCCAAGCTGTCTTGGCTGTGCTACATGAGAGAAAACCAGTAGTGGGTATAAGTGGGAGAGAAATAGATTTTTTTGCCAAATGCAAGACTTATGAATAGAAGATGTAATTTGCTGAGCAAGAAATGTTATTTTCAGGGTGTTTTCTTGCATGGAATTTAACAAGAAAGTGAAACAATAATGATTCTTTGCCCTCATTGACTTGAGACAAAGCAATAAATACCATTCTTTTAAAATCTAGTTTTTAATTTTCTCTCTTTCATACCCCGTTTGTATGCCAAACCTGCTCAACCTGCATGCTCTCGGTAGCTATTAAAAGAAATGCAACCATCAGTATTATTTTTCTACTTCGGCATAAACTGGTTATCCAAATATTTTGGCATTAAATATAAAGAGACAACTTCTATCATATCAAAACCTAGCAAAATTTCTTTTTTTTTTCTTCTTTTGAGGAATTTTAATAGAAACTAGAAGAACTAGAAATTCCTTCAAGGGTAGTTCTATATAATGGTAAATTAAAATACTTTTTTATTGCTTTTGAGAATATCTTCTCACTGTTTTGTATGAGACTAAATACGTCTCCTGAAGTATATTTCCAGAATGGAAAAAAAATGGTTCCATTAAAAAGAAATAATAAGTTTTTTTTTATTTTTTTTGTCAATGAAAATGTCCCTGCATATTCCATGGGCATTTTGTAAGATATTTTTAAGAGAGTAACAAAATTATGCAGGGTTTGGGTGGAAAAAAACCCAAACCCACACATATTAATTTATTTATGAGTCTTTAGTGACAAATAAAAACACAAGGCACAATTTTTTTCCTTCCAAATATTTTACAAGTCATAAAATCCCTAATAATTATCTGCTATTCTTTTCTGAGAAAATATAGTTGCACAGGACCTGTTTTCTCCCCTTGAGTAGAGATTATTTATTAATAGCATTAGGTTTTTATTTTATTCACCTCCAGTTCTTGAAAACAAACAAGCTGTTTTCAAAGCTTTTATTCCTTAGTGATATTCATCCTGGCCTTACTAGGTATTCACCGTTATTTTTTTTCCTGCTGATTTTATTGTGATAGGAGCTATCAAGCCTATCAAGGACTGTGCTGTCAATGAGATGCACAACATATCATGCATCTTGAGATCAGATGTCTGGAAAAAAAATGAACAAAATGCATTGATTTGTAACTGAAGGGGGAATTTCTACAATCTCTCCAGTATCTCATGAAGTTTGTGCAATTGTGGCTTAGGGCAGAATTTGTAGAAGTTTTTGTTTGCTTAAGCCCTTTCTTCCACAGCTGGCATGGGATACAACCTTTTCTCCAGCCACACTGGTGATGCAATGGTAGGAAAGACTAAAAAACCCTGTTTTGTTTATTTATTTTATGTTTTTGTAACAGTATGGATCCCCGAGATATTGTATCTCCACATCAGGGCTGTCCTGGGGCCCTGCCAAAGCAAGAAAACCATGACTACCCTTACTCCTGTGCTTGAACTGCAGTGCCTATGCCTGACTGACCAGGAACTCAAACAAGACACATCTGTTGCTGTGCTCACATTACTGGTCGCATCACCTGCATGGGTGTGTTTCCACAGCAGGCACCTAGGAATGGCCTCCCAGGGCATCAACGCTGGCAAGAGAGATTCCCAAGTATGGCTTGGCTTGGCATACCACAAGCTGTAAATAATGGACCAAGTGATGAATCCTTTTTCTGCTTCAGAAGTGGGCTGTTGTTAATTTTATAGCATGTCCATGTTCAGGAGAATTTTACTGCTCCCCTAGAAAGTGGTTTTATTGTACATCTCAAATAACCAAATTGCATCCAACATTGCTGCTGGAGTGGAAGTAAGAGCAGAGACTGGAATCATGCCTAGAGCAGGAAAATTATTGAGAGTGTGTGTTCACAGTCCTGTCGAAGTGCTACGGTTTTCCTAGCTTGAAGCATCTCAGCTATGCCAGACCTGCTTGTCTCTTAACCAGAGCTGCCAACTGGGCTAAATAGCATGGTGACTTTGTGAGGCTGACAAATGTAGGTTAAAATGCACCAGCCAAGCTCATTTCCATTTGGATTTTACCCAAAGCCTCAGATAAAGGGCCTGAGCAATAATTTGATGCACTAACTAGCTGATAAAAAAGGATTATTTTTAGGTACTTAAAGTTTTGTTTCAGAGGAGAAAAAGTTTTTGGTATATTTTGAAGAATTTGATGAAGATGCCTGTTGCAAGTAAGACTAAACAAATGAGCTTTTTCAAATTCCTGGAAATGACTGAGAGATGGGTTGTAAATTCTTTGAATTAGTAAAATAGACTGCAAGTGACCAAGCATGTAAAAAGCAGGTTTAACATGTCATGGAGGACCACAGATGGTTAATTAGACTGCCGCATTTTAACCTCAATTTTTTTCTAAATATACTTTACAATTTAACATTTCTTTCATAACACAGCATTGCAAAGGACTAACATACATTATATTATAAAAATCCTACACTAACGGAATGCTAAAGTTGCAGAATAAACTGTTGAGAACTTAAGAAAACGTTAGTTGCCTGAAGTTAATTCACTTCTGTTAATATAGCTTTAAGAACTGACAGCATACCAGTTTTACAAATATTATCTTTTCATACTTGTTCTGTGTGCGGTCTCACAACTTGTTTACTGCACAGCCTCAAAATTTGCACTGAACAGTTGATTGTTAATTATGAATAATTAATATTGTTACAGGTTATTATCTAAAGTTTTCTGGAATAATTGCCTACAGTTAGGTTTCCAAGCCCTTATCAGTTAATTAAAAATAGTGAACCAGCAAATCCTACTAGAGTCACTGGAGACACAATACTTTTGAAGCAATAATCACTTATACAGGTATCTGCATTAAGTCTGCAACTCAAAAAATTATGCTTGGTTTTGAACCAAGGAAATAAACTTCTAAGCCTTCAGGATTTAGTTTAAATCATAGAACATTTTTTTCTTTTTGTGAAGTGTCATCTATTCTTCACAATCACCCCTCATTCTGAGTTGCAGAAATATAAAATTGCCTGCCAGCAAAGTTAGCATGTCGTAACGTGGGCTTAATACTTCTACAAGGACACAGCAGTTGAGACAAACACATTCATCTGCCAATGCTGACCATGTGGTGAGTATCAAACACTTGTACTGCTTAAAAGAATGGCAAAGAAAAGTAGATTAGGAAAACACTGCTGCTCATCTACAACCGCATCCCCAAGTTGAGGTCTGAGCCTGATTTGACTTTCCTTCATACCCATGTGAAGGAGTAATTTGGTTTCAGTCAATGCAGTAAAAGTGTTGTCAAAACAGCATATGTGGAGGACTAAAAACCCTTTTGAGGATGAGTAAGTGAATAAAATAGCAAATGTGCTAGCTATCACAAGTAACAACCTTATTGATTAGAATAGTGTTAATAGAATAGCATTAACCCATGTCTCATAGAGGGCTTTTTGTCTACTTTGTCTGTCCTAGTAGCAGTTTCCCCCTAGGTAGTGCACAAGGAGCTGCTTAATTGTATACATCTAGGAACAGCTATAGGAGTTTCAACCACACCTTCATATAAGCATGTTGGCCATGAAAGAGACACCGAAACCATTATTGGCTGTTTACACTGCTTATTATTGCCTTGTCTTCTACCATGTCCCTTGGCTTTTTCTACTCCTCTCCTGCCTAGGAGGATGAAAACCCAATACTTTTTTTCTGATTTGACTCCACTGACTGCAAGGAGAGCCACAGAAAAAGGGCATGGCATTCCCCAGCTACATCCTAGCTGATAAGAGATTTGCCTTCTACAGTCCTTGAAAGTCTCTGTGAACACAACAAAGGGAGAGAAAAGGAAACGTTTCTATTTCTCTTTTACTTCATTCTTTCTTATAAACATACTGAAACAACACTGTAGGGCAGACCTATAGCTTTGTGTATAAACCAGATTCTTCAAATCGATGCTAGTTCACAGCATTACTACTTTTGGTTTTGCTGCTTCCATGACTGAATCACCCACAGATCCCAAGTAAGACAGGAGTCAGCTCTGTTAGACGTTATACAGATAAAAATCTCCTGGAATTGTTTGCTTCAAGTGTTCACCAGCTGACTAGACGAGAGAAACTATACCAGAGGGAAGCAGGCAGCAAAGAGGCAAAGAACGGTGCTTGCTCAGAGTCACTCAGCAGAGCAGCAGCATAACTGGGAATAAGTTCCAGGTATCCAGATGCTCAGATCACTGCTCAGACCAATCCACTGAGAAGCCTTGCCAGCTAAAACAAACATATTTTTTTCATCTGTTGCCAAACTGCCAACTACAGTGAAATGTGATAACAAGATGTACGAAAGCAGGTCTCACTCTCCAAATCTTTTTGAAAACAAAACACAACACCCTTTTTTCTCATTTCTCAGTGTCACCCTATGAAATATTTCAGATTTTTAGGATGTTGGACAAATTTCTGTGGAAAGCAAAAATAAGTGGTTCATTACTTTTTATTTGAAGCTGACCTTTGTAAGTAAAATGCCATTCTCAAAGATCGTCTCTCTGCCACTTCTTTAACGTGCAGGTAAATTAATTCTGCTTATCAAATTGTATGCCTTGAGAGACTTCTGTACTAAATAAAGCATTTGAGGGGAAAGCATCTTGTTCCTATAATATGCCCAACAATACATAACTATCATAGCATTTACCTTCTGACATTCACTGGGAAGTTTCACACCAGCTGTAAACTCTGTTGCAAAACTTCCTCATACTAAATCCTGTCAGCAAGACTCTGTTTCAGCTCCAAATCTTCCGGGCAGAAAAAAGTCAGCGCAGCAGAAAAATACTTCCTTGTGCTTGACCAAAACTGAAAAAAAAAAAAAAAAAAAAGCCCTGGAAAGAAAACAGAAGAGAAAAACAATATAAGAAGAAAACCAGGATCTCTTTTCCTAGTATTTCTAATTGTAGCTTCATGAAGAAAATAGAGAACCACCTTAAGACTCTGAGCTGTATTGCAGGGAGTTTTTTATGTCACCTCTTCATAGCCTTAAATCATCATTGCCATTTGATGCTGATTCTCAGCTATAAACCACTTCCAGTGTTTACATTAGGGTTTCTGAAAGAAATGCATATCTCAGGCCAGCAGATCTAATCCATCAATGTCTACAGGAACTGAAGTGAGGCAAGAGTGCATTGTAACCAAATGAGGCCTGCAGGCCTCCAAGGCAAGCTAAGTTACACCCAAAGAACTGCTCACAAAGACAACCATGATGACCAACAAAAGGCATACTCTGAGCTTTTTTGTGCACAGCAATGAATGTGACAGGACTACATATTTCTGTCTTTATTAAAGTAAAGGTCCATTTCACAGCAGGAAGGAAAGGCATTTTTCTGCTGATTAAACTACAGAGAGAGCAAGTGAGGCTCTGAGCCTTATTAGATGATGAGGAGCAGGAGGTGCAGTCAGATTTTCCTGAGAGAAGAGAATTTTGGGTTAATCCTGCTTTCAGTGTGGTGGTCCCTTTTCTGCTATACAACCTGAACATCAGCCCTTGTGCCCATTCTCAGTACTTAGGGGGGCTGCAGAGCAGGAGGGCACAAAGCCAAAGAGAAGTAAGTATGACAGCAAGTGCCCTGCAACTGTCTGCTGCATCCCAGCAGCTGAAATAACCTGTGTGCTCCCTTAGGTGGAAACGCTTTTGCACAAGCCCTCAGGTCCTGCTCCCCCCTCTTGGCTCATTTATGTCGTGCCTCTTGCCCAAATAGCTTCCTGCTTCCACCACCAAATGACACTCATTCCACTGCAAATGGCCCCTTTGAAGTCGCTGGGGAGGGGCCTGGATTTTATCCATGGCACAGAATCCTAGCATAACTTTAATCCTTCTTAATTTTTTTTTTTTTTCTTGGGGGGATGAAGGGTGAGAAGCAGCAGTAACTGAAAGCAAGAGGAAGAAAAAAATACAAGAACTTGATTTTGTTAATCTGCAGTCATCAACTAGCACATTAATAAAGGGCTTCCCAGAAAAAGTAGCTGCTACCTTATCTGCCCATCCTGCAATTGTCTCACCAACTTGAGAAGATTTCCAAAGCTGTGCCACCGTTTAGTCAAAGGCTTTTGCTTTCAAGGTCAATTAGCCCATGGTCATGTCACAGAGCACTCTGAAGAAACTCCTCCAGTCTGACACTTACATTTTATGCCTACCCATGTGAAGGAAGGGGAAGTAAAACTGTTAATTGGCTGTCAAGTAAGATGAAAACATCATTCTTTTGGCTTACTAGTTGTTCACACGTAGGAAAGCCGAAATGTTTTTATTTTTAATTTAGCAATTTTTTTTTTTTTTGAAGTTCCTGTGAAATCCTTTGGGGTCCAGAAAATCAGTGCATCTTGGGTTGAGTTTGAGGCTATACTTTTTCTAATGACAATATAAATAAAATTACAAGCTTTGCTGAAATGAGAAATCATTCCAGCACCCAAATGACAACATATAATTTTAAAAATGTGTCAAAGTCATTCACAGGGAATTTTTGGAATGTTTACATTTGTTAAGGAAAGATTTGTCAAAATGCATTCTTGAAATGCTTTGATTTCACTAAATCTTCCTCTTTAAACAAAATAGAAAAAAATGATTAGTAAAAGAAACTTTCCCTGAGCTTGAATGACACATGGCTCTTGGTTTATGCAGCTTATATTAAATGAAGAAAAGTCCTTAAACTATAGTTCTGGTCACTGCTTCATCAACATGTCCGTTGGTGTCCTTTTAACTCCTATTTCTCAGATTCTTAAGACTGGGCTCTTCAATTCAAAGTATAACACAAATTCTAACTCAGGTACAGGGTTTCAACTGCAAACTGAAAGCATATCTTCCCACAGCACATCTATTTTAATGTAAATAAAGTGGTTCACTGCGGCCACACAAAAAAAATCTTTGCAAAAAAAATTGTGCACAGCTTACAAAGCCATAATTAACAATTAGCACTGTGAAGGCATGGCATAGTGTAATCTTATAACAGCAGAGATATTTCTGGTGAGAGACAATGAGGAAAAAAAAACCCAAACCAAACAACAGTAAAAAAAAACAAATCCAAACAAACTCCAAACACAACGTATGAATAAAGCATAAAAAACCTGAGGCAATACAATCTAAAAGGGTACAGTATATATCACTTAGAGACCTCTTTTTCAGTTCATGAGAAATACAAATAAAATGCTTTATGAGCCTCCTTAAGAAAACACATTACAGTCTAGCGTTATAGGAACAAATCATAACAATTCTTTTACATTTTTTGAGACGGTTTTTCCCTTTATCAATAAAGAAAAATAGTAAAAAATGTATCAGATATCATTTAGTGGTGAACTTGGCAGTGCTAAGTTAACAATTGGCCTTGATGATCTTAAAGGTCTTTTCCAACTGAAATGATTCTATGATTCTATGTATGCTCACACTGTTCACCCAAAAAGCTGCATAATACAAGCTCTCCTTAACGTGTTACACATTTGATACCCTTAGGATTTCTCTATACTTTTATGTAAGTTATTTCTTATAAACTAATCTCCTACTTTCTCTTCCAGCATGGAAAGATGTTTTATTGCTATGCTGCTTGGTTTAGCTATGACAGCATGCCATGACAACACTCCAGTAATAATACAAAGCAAATTTAACATGTTCATATCGGAAACATAATACTGTATGGGGATGCACACCTAATTTTTTTCATTCATCTTCTTGGATCTCATTCTCCTTTCACAGTGATATTGTCTCACTGCCTTTAATCAGAAGCACAACCAATTGCTTTTGCAATCTCTTTGTTATACACTTAATAGTATAAGTGTATAACCATGCTTTACGTGGTAGGCTATTTTCTTATCTACATGGCCAAAGTTATTCCAAGCATGTCAAAAGATCATCAAGAAGCTAGTGACAATGCTAACTATTCTTTTGTTTGTTCCAGCTCTTTGGACTACCTTGGAATGCCAATCCCTTCCCCAGCCAATACTGCATGTGGAGGAGCTTCAGCAAAGGCAGAAGCATTGAGTATGCAAGCACCAAGGGTAGAAGCACCTTACGAGAATGAAATCATGACTGCCAAAAAGTTGGTCACAGAAAGTTTTCACCTCAGAACTTCATTTGAGTACACAGACTGAGGTGTGTGAGCCCATAGTTTGGGCTGCAGACTAATTTATTGGCACCTATTGCCATAAAAGCATACTGCCTCAATGGTATTTTTGGAGGTCTCCTAAATTATGAGTTAAGAATCAATTGCAGTATTAAAGCCCTCCAGTGCATGTTTGATGCACAAAAGAAATGCAAAATAGTCATTGTAGAGAATCATAATGTGAATCAGAAAACAGCATAGCCTACGCATTTGGGCACTCTTATTCCTGTGAGAACTAAAAAAATCAAGTGTAAAATATTTTAAATAGCTGAAAAGAGAAAGGAAACTTTATTATTTTGACTTTATCTGCTTACTGAGGTATTAATCTTCCGGACATGATATTCGGTTTGCAATTCAGGAATGTAAGTTAGTGTTTTACACCCTTAAGTGCCAGTCTGAGAAACCTAATGCAGGAATTAGGAACTTTTATTTGAGAGCCAGTAGCTTGATAATGAAAGTAATTTTTCTCTAAATTACACAGTTAACCAGAGAAATTAACCCTCCTATTTAACATCTTTAACAACTTTCCAACATTTAACCTAAATTCAAAGCTTAATTCAGTGTTTTGGCTGATGCTGTGCTAGATAGTAACTTCTATTGTGTAAATTCCACTATATATTTAAGATCTCTGGGGCAGAAAAACCTGATTTTAGTGGGTTCCCAATGGAAAAAATAAAAGGAAAAAAAAAAAAAAAGATGCAAAGTAACCTCATTCCAGTTTGTGATCATGAATTTTTACAGTATGTTTTTGGTGAATGCTCTGTCCCTGGCAGTGCTCAAGGCCAGGTTGGACAGGGCCTTGAGCAACCTGGTCTAGTGTGAGGTGTCCTTGCCCATGGCAAGGGGGGTGGAACAAGATGATCTTTATGTTCTTTCCAACCCTAACCATTCTATGATTCTTTGATCTGACAACATGTTCTCCTATTCATTTTATTCTCATCACTCAAACGAAAAAAATTGTCCCGGAATACTGAAATTTACAGAAATCTGAATGACTGCGTTACTAAAAAGAGAGTTGCTTTCATTTGCACAAGTACTCACTTTAAATTTTAACTAGAGAGGATGAAATTTCTGGCTAAGTTCTGATTTTATCAGAACTAATGATCTATCTCTAGGTATCACTGGTGATGACCTCTAATCTCACGAACAAAATGTTTGCTTATAGAAAAGCTATTTGTTGGATTTAGCATAATTGACCACAGCAATTATGGTGAAAGGAATTTGTGTTTCGTTTAGAAAAATCCTGGATATCTTTTGTGGCAACATAGGTAGTTTAAACCTTTAATTTTCAACAAGCACATTTTCAAAAGACTAGCCTATAAACTGTGGGGGTTAATAGCCCTTTTGTTTGCTTATGTGTACACAACCACACAGTTCTTGGCATACCCATCTGTACACCCAGGGAAGGCATCAGTCTGATGGCAGAGGAAGAGGAAGGTTGCAGAATAGGATCCCAGCAGAAACAGAGCAAGTTTACCCTTCCCTGGCTTACCTGCATGCTCAACCCCTGCCCCACAAGGATCACATCCCTAGCTGCAGCAGCAATTCAGGCTGCCTGCCCAGGTAGCAGTCAGGTAGTTATTTCCACAGGTGGTAGATTTTGGACAGTGTGCCAGCAATTTCCATTTCCATACCAACCTGAGGCCATTCCAAACCAGTAGAAGAGCTTCAAACCTAGAAGAGCTGCTATCCTCCAGCTGCGAAATCCCTCAGCCCTTCACACCCGCAAACTCTCAGTTGCAACTTTCAGCTGAAGAGTTTGGATGAGAGCTCATTAAAGTGAAATTGTCCTGACCTGTAGTGCAAGGCAGGTGGGATGTACCACAATGAATATGGCGGGTTTTGTGTGCTATTATTCAGGCTTGCTTTAAAGTTCAGAGCTTGTATAAGAGTTTATTTCTCTTTCTCTTGGCCGACTGCTTCTGTGGCAGCATTCTTGGTTGCCTGATAGGAAGTGATAAGAATATCCTCAATGTAAACTGTGATTTAGTTCACCTCTTCTGTCCTATCTTCTGCTTGTTAAGAATTAAAGACTCAAGGCATTTTGGCAATATGCATAAGGCTAGAAAGCAAAGCCAGTGTTTGAATGTTTATTTTTAAACAGTGCATATTTATGAATAACCATGCATAAATCTCTATAAATTTAGTCTTTTCCTATTAATTAATCATAAAATAGGATCCTCAATATTAATTTTCTCTACAGTTGATGAAAAAAAATTGCTACTTTATTAAACTGATAATTCCTCTAAGAGTGCTTTTACAAAATAAAAGGGAAAGGAAACTTATGATATTCCACAAACCAAGATCCATCCACTTGAGACTCAAAAATGTTTCCTCTACCCCTGAACTTTTTCTAGACTTTCAAGAAAACCAGGCAGACATCAGTTACACTAAACTTTATTTTTAGAGGTGATTTGGCCTGGAAAAGTAAGCCACTTTCATAAATCTTCATGTTTAGGTCTCAGAGTGGAATGATGGTTTTCAAGGGGGGGGAAAAATCATTAGCTTTCAATTTGTCCTGATTCAAACTGGAAAAAAATATAATATTGCTTTTCACTGCATTTACAAACAACAAGAATTCTAATAACTAGTAGCAAAGTGAAAGGTCACTGAATATGATTTTATTATTGCCTCTGTACTAAAATATTCACATAAGCGCAGCCATGTAGAGCTGCAATGCAGCTTTCAAGATCTCCAGCCAAGAGCAAGTAGCCTTCAGGCCCTACCACATTTAGTGTAAAACCTCTGCACAGAGCACAGTCCCAGAAAGGGGGACACCCTTTCTGAATACAGGTGTGAGAGCTCAACACAACACCTCATCATTTCAAGGTGAGTTAAATAAGCTGTTCTATGTCAGAAGAGGTTTGCTGTAATTCACCGTCACTGATTTGTTTTGGTTTATTTGTCTGTCTGTGCAATTTGTTAATTTTTTCCAGGAAATGGGTATGGGGCCGCGGGAGCTTTTTTTGAAGGCTATTCACAGCTGTTCCTCCTGCCCACTGGTGCTGGACAGAGGAAGAGACCCCACTGGTGCTCAGAGGTCCCCACCAGTGGGTTACACAATGAAAGACCTCAAGCACCATGACTGCCTGCCCCAGCCCTGTGAAAACCAGCCCTCCCTTCAGTGTGAGTGGCTCACAGAAGGATTCAAGGGAATGCCTAACAAAAAGAAACCAACTTTATCAGAGCCCTGGGTGAGACTGAAATGATGCAAGCAAGACTAAGATTCACTGGTTTAAAATTGATATTGAGTGTCAGTAGTTGGAACTCCTCTGAGATGAAAGAAATTTTATTTCATGTTTGGGGAAATGCAGTCTGTGCTGCTTCACTATGACAGTATTTCATTTTAAAAGAAACAGTTCAGAATGGATTGAGAAATAAGGTGAAAATGCTGCTTTCTCAATAAATAAAAAGCAGTGGGGTTATGGCTTAATCTGACTTTCCCTAATGGATCATGATTTTGACTCCAAAAGGCAAATCAGACTTGTCAGATGATAAAGGGTAGCCTTGCCATTAAATAATATTGCTATTTTGGCTAATGTTACACATATGTGCTGCATAAAATAAACTGTATAGCATGGATGAGAAAAAACATTGAGAATACACTCAAGCTATCATCCTATTTTTGTAGGGACCTGAAAGCCACCAAGCACTCCTCTGTGACATGGAAACAAATAGCCAGTCTTTGTGACAACATTAAAACCACGTAAGGGTTTGTAAGTCTTGTGAATCTGAAGTTGACTATTTGTTTATTAGAATAGAGAGCGCACTTTTTTCCATGGCAATGTTTTAAATAACAGGTTTGAGTATTGCCAAACACACCTTTCAAAAAATGAGTCACTAAATACACCAGAGGCTGCTTCCTGGAGAACAAAGGGGAAGCTGTGACATTTTAACTAAGTTTTACTTCTTCCTTCAGGCTAAACCAATGCCTGATCACAAAACAAATTCATGTCTAGCATGCAAATTTTCTTTCTCACCATGATTCAATGCAATATAAATTATAGTTGTTTACATCAGGCTTCCACACACTTTTGAACATTGGGTTTCTCTTGATTTGGCTAGCAAAGAGCTCATAGTGTAACCAATAAGCTTCAATTCCTAAGCTGTACTGACATCATCCTGGCTAAATAAAACAAGGAAGTAAGCTAATCAGAGATCTCCTGATTTATATTCTGTAATGAATACAAAGGGGCAGAAACCAAGGTCTTTTAAATGGAAGCTGTCAGCAAAAGAGAAAACAGGAGAGAATTATTTTGGGAGGTAGCCAAGAAAGAGCAAGAGGGTCGTGGGGGAAGAGGGCATAGTAGAAAATGAAGGAATGGTCTGGGGCATAATACACTGCTGCAGTCTTCTCCCACCTGGTAATGTTATATGCTTACAATGCCATGTCAGACTTGTGAAATGAATAGCGAAAAAGCACAAATAACTCACTTTTCCTTGTGGGTCTGAAATCTGTAGCATTTTATTTTTTTCCCAAAGAATATTCATGTAGAGAAAATGTTCACCAAATAAAAAAATAAATAAATAGATTAAAAAATATCTAGGTTGAAGAAGACTCAACTATTGGGCATCTTCTGTTTCAAACTCTCTAAATATATTTATGAGTCATTTCATTTTCATTTCAAAAGGAAAGAATGTAATCTGCTTTCAAAATTTTTATTTTTTTTGTTTTTTTTTCTAGAAAAAAAAGAATCCAGTTGAATCACCTTTAAACCTGAGCTCAATATCCCAGTGTTGCCAAAACCTTTTTCTCCATAAATGGAGAAAATACTCATACTCATTAATGGTAGGGCTTATCTAAAGAAAAACTGAAAACCTGTGTTTGTAATGCAGATTTAAATTCTTCTCTCAGGAATAACCCCACTGTGACTCTAGCCCAGAGGTGAGTGCAGGAACATCTCAGGAGTTCTCTTCTGCCCACCTCAGCAGTGCCAATGATAGCCACAGGTGTGTTATGCGCTTCCTGGGACACTTCAATGCTCCTCACACCTTTGTGCTGGGATCCTCCTGGGCCATTATCTTTTCTGTTCAAGTGTACACCTTGAAGAGTTGTGGTGAACTATGGCTGAAGCTGTCTTTCCTCATTTGGGAAGAACATTATTCTTTAAGAGAGGTATCTGTGTTACCAGCAGTGTGTCCTAGGGGGCATAATGTGGGGTAAGTAAACTTCTTGTGACTCACTGCCGCAGAAATTTCACTGGGAAGAGAAGATGGTTTTCTTTTTCCAAGGATTTCAGATGATGAAGAGAGCATCAGTTCAAGGATCATAGTGTTTAAATGGTCCAGACCTTGAGACTCAAACTCCTTCAAGCTCAGAATAAGTGAACAAAGGCATCTGTAATTACACAGCTCCAGGAAGTCAGAATTTAAAAAACTGTTTTAACGTCATAAAATATAAAGAACTAGTAATGATTGAACCTGATACCTTCTGCAAAGTCTGTCTCCTGATGCAGATCCTCAACGGCACTAGCTGACATACCCTGTGTATTCATTCCCCATTTGTCCTTGATGAACTCAGGAACAACAGGTCTGCAGCACCTATTCTTTCATAGAGACACTCCTTTCTTAGTGATTCTTCCTGAAATGAAAACAGTGGATCAAACTTTGTACTTTCCTTTTCAGGTAATTGGTACAGGTCACAGCTGGCTCTTCTGTTGGACTTTTTCATTGTTATATTGCCTTCAGCGTGGCTCAGGAAGAGAAAAACAAATCTGTGAACCTCAAAACCCCCTTTGGAGAACAGCATATTTATCAGCAAGGCGAGCAGGTTTACCAGCACTGAGATGAATTCTGCTGAGCCTTCTTATGGCAGTAGGTGAATTGAGTTGCTGGAGGAACAGGGGCATGTACAAGGGTACAGACTGTTAAACATTACTCCTGTGGCCTTAACTGCAAGGATTACCTTCTCTGACAGTATATGCAGCAAGCAAAAGTTAAAATGGGTCATATACACCCTTAAACACAGCACATATATTTTTGGCATTGAATCTGAGAATGATAGTCCTAGAGGGAACTGCCAATAAAAGAGTAGAAAGATCTATACATCCAAGAAAAAAGGGATAAGCAAGGGAAGAAAAGTACAAACTAAATGAGCTGTGAGAAGACACAAAACAGAAATATCAATCCACTGAAATATTTTTTGAAAAAAAATCACATAATTACGTTTAAGACAGAAAACAGTATCATCAGTTATAAGCGTTAAACCCTAATGGAAATAAAGTATTAAAGCAAATCAGCTGATCCTGCAAAAAGCAGAAAAACAACTATAGTAAGGGGCTTTAAGATATCCCACTTTGGCCTGAGATCAATAATCCTTTTGAAAGAAGGGCTGTTTCTGACCCTGTTCATTCCATTAGGAATTAGGTTCATAGTGCATCTCTGGGAACAGTTGCAACAGATGAAAGGCTAAGCATTTCACAACATGCAATGGAAGATACAAATATCTCCAGAATTATGTGTATCCATAAATGTGTGTCCAACTGCTGGAAGTACAGTTTCTTAGCAAACCAAAGATAATAGCTGGTTGTAATGAAGAAACTGACTGGATAGGAAAGCTGAAAATGCAATAATGATGCAAAGTGTTAAACAACTCATTTTTGTGATGTTTCCACCCATGAGAGTTACTGACTTAAGCCTTTCTGGTAGTAATCCTGTTTCACATTTGTGCTATGTTGCAGTGAGTGTGGTGGAACACTCAGAGAAATGCAATCATTGCTAAGATACACACTGTCTGCCAAGAAGATGTGTGACAGGACTTCCAAAAGTGCAAGCAAATTCAGAGGACTGAGTTACCTTACTTATAGTACATCTCTTGTAAATCACTGCATGTTTATATACAACTGTTTATTCCACCCTGTTTCCTATGCTGTTTTGCCAGTTTTATTGATGAAAATATTTGTTTAGGTTAGGGGCAGTCAGTCTTCACTTCTCATTTCCTGGCATTTTGCAGCTCTGTGCTCAATGTTTATGTCTCTTCAGTGTCATTTTTAAAAGTCTTAGTCTCAGAGTAGGAAAAAAAAATCACCTCACAGAACTACCTTTTATGAAAACCTCAGGCGAGCCAGACAACTGCTGATATCAGTTCATTTTTCTTGTTCAAATGTGCTATGGAAGATTTAGCTTCCTGAATTTTTGTCTAACAAAAAGACAAAAACAAAACCACTGACCACTGGAAAATTGAAATATTAGTTTTATACGACCTTTATACCCTCTGAGGATCAAACAACTTACCTAACAAAGCCTTTCTCATTATTCATATATTTGTCACTAGCAAAACTTCCGTACAGTGATAAACTTTGCTCAGGCCAAGTCTTTCTGCCTTGCCAGAAGGTTGCTTTAATTCTTCTGTCAAGGAGAAACAGAAATCTTATTCAGAAGTCTTTCTGTTTGTGTGACCTCTTGCTGCCTTCAACTTTCTTGAATCCCATAATCTACGGGTACTGTCATGCTAGACTTGTGTACTCTCCAGACATAGGCAGGGAAAGGGCTTTTCCATATTGTCACTGACTCACTACCTGTCTTGCTCTGGGGAACTTGTACACAGAGGACTTCTGGCTGAGCTCATATTTACAGGCACCCATTCATCCACTGTATAACCCCTCTGCACTAAAGTGAATGCAGCTATACCAGACGTCTCTGATTTAAAGGTATGGGATTTTTCCTTTTTACTTACAGGAAAGTCTATAAGGACTGCCAAAGAAAAATGCACAAATAAAGAAAACAGTTTATTTCTAATAAATAACATCTGGACAGAGCTGCATTATGGAATTTTAATATTAAAATTAGCAGTGTTTACAGCATGTCTTGAATGACGTCAGTCAAACCCCTCTCATCAATCTTCTGAAAAATAAAACAAAGCTAAGAGTCATAAAGCAACATCTTGGAATAGTTATGGCATTACTGATGTGCAGCTGATGGAAGTTTTATGTATTGCATCCAATCAGACAATGATCTCAGAATGTCAGCTTGCAATGTTGCTTTATTATGCGTAGCAGCCCTTTATTCTGAGTAGTCAGAATGAGATAGATACATGAATTCCAGTGACATTTGCTGAACTGCCACGTGGTCAAAAGACATGTTGTATGAATAGACTGGCTGTGACAGGACGTACTAAGGCTGAGAAGATCATCTTTATTTTTCTGATCTCATGAGTCAGCCTTCTTTTTTACTATTGGATTTCTGTTCCCTGTCCCTCACTTCATTCTGTCCAGTTTGACATTTTGCTCTGGTCAGTTGGAGATTCATGCATAACATTCATTGAATGTTATTATTAGTCTTGTATTTGACAACTATTTCATTCCATATCAGGAGATAATAAATGTGATGATCTATCCAATAGGTCTTCGATACCTGAAGAAATCAGTGCTTGGGTACTGAAGCACTTAGATCTTGCAAACATGTAGAATTTGCATTTTGTCAAGCTGGACCTGCACCTTCTCTTGCTTTGTATGCAAAACTAAAAACAGTTGCGTAAGTCCTTCTTCCCAAGCTGTTTCTTGGAGAAATGTTTGATCTTACAGCCTTTATGTGTTAATTCCTTTCCAATCTGGTGCAAGTGAGGTAACCCTTTTTCTATATCAACTCGTTGGCATCTCAGTTATACCAACAATACTTTATTTGTGCCATTCAGAAAACACCAACCTTTTATTTCTCAGTAACTGGGGTTTGGGAGAGGGATGCAGTTGGACATAATGTACTCTTTGAGCAGAATTATGTAAATGCCTATCAAAGACCTAGTGTTATCACATATTGATGACGCCAGCGCAGGAAATATGATCTTATCTGATTTTTTTTTTTAATTTATATAGGAATGGAGCTCAGAAATTTCCCTTTTTTAAGCATCACACTATCTCTGTCCTTCCATGATACTCATTTGACACTCTTCTATGTGGCAAAATGTTTAGTGCACTTATCTTCAGATGAGCATCTTGAAACTTCAGTTCCATTTTTAAGATGGATCTGGGCTAAGAATCTCATAGGTTAAGATAATTTACTTTTTTAAACCTTAGATGACTATCCTGAAGCCAGATGCTTATACAGTGCATTTACATTTTCTGCTTTTCCCTTTAGGTCTCATTTTTGTTGTTTGCTTCTTGCCACATGAATCAAATAAAAGATGATTATTTTTAAGAGCAATCTGAGACACTTCAGTAATAGTTTCTCAGCAGGGATCAGTAGCATCTAAGTAACTCTTTGCAGCTTTGCCTGATATGACAGGGATATGACTGGTAGAGAATGAATTCAGTTGCTAGATAAGTATGTTGCTAGATAAGAAAAAGAAGTTGAGTTCTTCAGAACTGGAAATTAACATGTCTGTAATCCTGTTAAAAAAAAAAAAAATCTATAAAACCAAACCAAACAAAAAAAAAACAACAAACCAAACCAGATCAAAACCAAAAAAAACCACTCTAAGTCTCATTCTGCAAGTAAGAATGTGTGCTTTCCTATCTTGAATGACAAAGATAAACTGCTCTCTGGCTAGTATTTGTCACTCTTGCATCACTGCCTTGAAATTCTAATAAATGTTCTCTCATTTTTGTCTCACATCTTTCCACTTACATCAGTCCTAATGTGCAGGAGCTTCCTGCTAGGTAACTTCCCAATATACAGGTTTGCCCCCTACCACCAATCATTTATGGATGATCTCTGTTTTTTTCTTTTTTCCTTTATATTTAACTCTCATTAATTTTAATTAGACTCAGACTAAGCCCAAACCCTTTAGCACAATTTATAAGAAAAGGGAAAAGAAACATAGCATGCCTGCCAGATGAATTTTCCCAGAGATCTCACAGCTCTAATTTACACTACAGACACACCAGGATGTGGCTAGAAGAAGCCTTGCGTTTCCTGCTTGTGCATGCTTTGGATGCGTGACCTTAAGATGTCAAAAAGTCAGTGGGTCATGGGGACAAGTCCGTCTCTGTGGGTTATGCTTTCTGGCTTGCAGATACAAAGCACGTAAAAAGCTTTTGAAGATATAAGAATTAGTTTTAGCAGCTCAAGAGAAGTCACTCGGTTAGCTTTTCTGCTCTCGAATATTAAATATTTCAGCCTAAAACTTATTGTTTGCTTCAGCTTCTCATTATGTAAATTTGCCAACAGGAAAAATGTGTTATGAAATCTAATGACTAAAATCCAGAAAAAGAATTTATCAGCATTTCATTTTTTGTAAATTATGCCTGGCTGCTGAACACTCCTTATTCCTAGATTTTTTAGCTTTCTTCTTCTTCATTATCTATTATGCAAAATCAACTTCTGTCCAGCTTCTAAAATATATAGAGCTCTGGAGTGGTAAGTATCCTTGAAGCAGATTTAACCTTGGTGGCTTGCCATGTGGAATATAAAGAGCAATCTTAATGGGATGCAGGTGCAGATGAACTGTATCATTGATGTGGTGGAAGAGACCCTCAGGGGCTCCTGAAAGTCCCTTATGAAAATCCACCATCACATTAAAGGACTGAGATTATTTCCTTGCTTTGTGGAATCCCTTTTTCAGTGACTAGACATGCCTTACTGCAGTGTTTCTGGATAGCTGGGTCCTTTGTGCTTATCAATGACTTGACAAAATACCTCATATACAGTTTCTCTGAAACCTTTGGAATCATTTAGGTTAAAAAAGACCTTTAAATTCATCAAGTCTAGACCTCATAGCAGCCTTCCAGTATCTGAAGGGGGCTTATAAGGATTCTGGGGAGGGACTCTTCATTAGGGACTCTAGTGGGAGAGCAAGGGGTGATGGGTCAAAACTTAAACAGGGGAAGTTTAAATTAGATATAAGGAAGAAATTCTTTACTGTAAGGGTGGTGAGGCACTGGAAGAGGTTGCCCAAGGAAGTTGTGAATGCCCCGTCCCTTGCAGTGTTCAGGGCCAGGCTGGACAGAGCCTTGGGTGACATGGTTTAGCGAGAGATGTCCCTGCCCATGGTAGGGGGGTTGGAACTAAATGATCTTCAGGTCCTTTTTAACCCTAAGTATTCTATGATTCTATGATTATGCAGAGATATTTCCATGGGAATATGTCTGTAGTCCTGACAGAAAACAACACTCTCCTGCACCTCAGGACTGATTTAAGTGATAAGATGTGAGACAATGAGGAAACATCTGTTAGAATTGCAATGCAGTGATATAAGTGTGCCAAATACTAGCCAAAGAGCTGGTCACCTTCATCATTCAGGATAGGATAAGCACACATTCTTGCTTGCAGAATGGGACTTAAGAGAGCTTTTTTTTTTTACAGGGCAACAGACATGTCCCTATGGAAATGCCCCTTTGAACCATGACATTTCTGTCCTTCTCTTGCCTGCCTTAAAAGCTGTATCATACTGAAATATGATTCAGAAATTAACTGACAATTCAGGATACATCTGTTACCTCTGAGGAGGTTGGGTAGCCAAAAAGTATGTCCTCTTTGACTCCAAGTATAATTCCAAAAAAGCATTTGAAACCTACATTGCACTTACATTGAAACCAAATTAAATCTCTTTCTGTGCTTTCACTATTGTAGCCACATGTACCACACTTGTAGTATGCAGACAGAAAACAGAAAGTGCCTGAGAGATGCAGGTTTTTTAAATGATGATAGCATGTCACATTTAACGCCCTATCTTAACTAGCAGCGACCTGGCACCTTTTCTTTAGTAAATTGGGAATTACCATATGGAATTTCCAAGAGGTCGAGGTCTGCTCAGCCTTGCAGTCTTGCTCTTCTTATTGCTTGCATCAGTTGCTGTTATCACAGAGCCCGGAAAAACATGCTGTATATTTGGTCAAATTAATTATCATCTGTCATATACACGCACTTTTGACAGATAAACATTTACCCTGCTAAATGCTTTTGCATCAAGAAGTGAAGACCACTGACTTTATCCACACTCCACAGCACTTGGCCCTGGCTGTCTCCTGGGTCCTGTGTAATATTCTCAGGCCATAAGACAGAGTTATTATTTTCTGGGTATTTTATTTAGTTCAAAGGGTCTGAAACAGTGTGAGGACTGTGTCAGAGCATATCAGCATTATGTGTTTATATCATAAAGCACAGGGGGTGCTTTGCATGCTCTGGAGAAGACCAAGAGTGAAAAGTTTCCTGGAAGACTGCAAGTGCAGGACTGTGCAGTCTCCATCATATGCTTTTTTGTAGAGGTCCCTGGAGCAGGCTTCCCACAGAACTGTAACTGGAGTTTAGTTTAGAAGAAATGCAGTTGATTTACTCTAAAAGAGAGTCCAAGACTGAATAAGATTTCTGCAATTCAGGAAGGCAGTGACTGGGACCAGAAAAACAAAACAAAGACCCAAGCACTACCTGATAGTCACACACACACATTGTAGCCCTGATACTTACTGGCCTTTTTAAGGCTCATCAAAGCTATGTACTGTTTCTGCTCTTGAATACCAATCAAAAGTTATAAAGGAAAGGCCCTAGGGACAAAATCTGTTCTACTCCCAGGTCTCAGGGATATTGGACGGTTACATTTGGCTTGCTTTTCTGTGAACAACACTGTTATAGACTTGAATGCAAAAGGTAAGCTTGAGCCAATTTTTCAGAAGCAATTTCCCTCATAGACAGGCTATTCAATAATTAATCACTGATAACAGACTAAGATGCTTCCTATACTCCTTTTAGATAATACTATGAGTACCAATACTTGCATGCACTGAAGGGAAAAAAAAAGAGTCAGTGATTAACACCACCTGATCCAGCTTTATCCTTTATCTCTTCTTATTTTGTTATTGTTTAAAAACAATAAAAATACAGCTGCTTAAGTGACCCTACTAATTTTTATTTTTTTTTTTTAATAATCAGCATCTCTTGATTTAAAAAGAACAGCCAGAGCAAATTAGTCATTTATTTATTTTTCCTTCTAAGTGGCTCCTGGCAGGAAAACCTTTTATTCATTGCTGGTATTCTCATACACAGACTTCACCTCCAGCTGCTCTCCCCTGTTTAGGTTCCTTGGGCAGGCAGTGCTTTTATTACTGCATACTGGTGCCAGCCATCGGGAAAAGAAGTGTGAATTATGTCAGTCAGCATCAGGTAATGGGAGTGTTCAGAGTTAGCTCTGCTCCCTTCAGTCCAAATGAATTCCCCTCATCACTGCTGCCTGGATCCTCTCACTATTGAGGTGTCCAGAATTTTGCCACTGACATCAGCAGCAGAATAAGATCTGATATAAACTGCCTGGTTTAAAATACCTGTGGCTGTATTATCTTGCAGTACTGGCAGAACATTAATAACTGTCACCTTGTTTTAGAGACACTCACATCAATGCTACACCCAAGTCTTTAAGCCATTTGGGCTGTATATACATTACCAGTGTTACATATGGCTTCATGAAAAGACACATATTTGAAAGAGTCTGGGAGGATCCTCATAGATCCGATGTCTTTTTTGTATTTTTAACCTACTTTTTCTCCAGTTTAGATCTTGCCTATTTCAAACTGAAGTGGGTTGTGATGTGGTAGCCAGCCTGGCTGCCAAAATCAGAGCATGGATCTCATCCAAAACTCACTGTGGTCAAGGAGAAACTTGGCACTAATTCACTGGGATTTGGACCAGGCATGCTTGAATCTCCTCTCCCATGTTCAAATTTTGCACCCCTGTAATGTCTTTGACTTCTTTGGAAGGTATCTTGATCTACAGGAGGGAGAAAATAAAAACTTTATTTATTAATTTATTTTCTTTAAACATTTTCTTTTACATTGTTTCAAATGCTTTTGATTTATAGATCAGCAGACACTCAGAAACAGTCCCTGAAAGTAGGAAGGATTCAGAGGATTGTTTGCACAGCTTTAGACCAAAGTCTGCTTAACTGTGAAAAATAACATTTTTGTAGGCTGTTACTTCTTAAAAGAGCTGCTGGTGCCTTCTGGAAATCTGTGAGGAATAGTTTGTTTAGGAGTGAATCTGCTTAGGACAATATACAATTTTATTTGTCTTGTCTCTATCTGTTAAAAGTCTCAAACAAAGCAACTAGAAAAGATACTCAAAACCGCAATGAGAAAAACACAAAGAACAAAAACAATCTTTAACAATTAAAAACGATTCCTGGAGCAGAGCCAAATATTCTTACAAATGATACAGCCTTAATGATCTGTTTTTAGAAAGAGACCAAATCTCTCAGATTTTTTCAGCTGGAGTGGAAAGCTCTTCAGATTCTTTTTCTATGCAAACAAGAAACACTTTCCTGCTGATGAAAATAATGTATACCCAGGCAACAACAAATGGCACATTTCTGACCAGCAGAAAATTTGGCAAAAGGTCCCTTCTATCTTCTAACAGTACTCTCCTTAGGAAAGTAAGACTTTACATTACCCTTAATCAGAATTAAGATATAATGGACATAGTGCAGGGAACTAATTGTGGAAGCCAGTAAAGAATTTACAGCATGAGGAGCCATTTCTTAATGTGAAATTATGATGTCAATGCTTTCATTGCTGCTTCTACACTTTTGTGAGTGGCTTGGTAGGGACAGGAGAAGACTTTGTTCCTGTCAGCTGCCATCAGATCAGTTGGGACCTCATGCATGTGGAGTAGAGGAGAACATTCTTGAAACTGCCTTACTTTAAACTTCAGAGCAGTCTGACATTCAGACTCTGCTTCTCAGGTTTTTTACCACTGTTAGCTTTATGCTAAGACTGTATCAGTATAGAAATGGGTTGATATTCTTAGCAGTGGAATTTCTTTTGCATTCCACTCCCTCCCTATTGAATTTAAAACACAGCCCTGTCTAATCTTTTCCTAATTTCCTCCCTCATACTTAATAATTTAATTACAATTTGCATCAAGGCAATACGAACAACTCAGAATTGTGTGGATTAGCCAGTTCCATATTCCTCCACTACCTGCCCAGCTCAAGATACTGTCAGAGTACTAAGGGTTTTACAAATACCCTGCTAATAGTTTAAACTGTCAAAGCTTTTTCTATCATAAGTGGATATCCTAAAGTTATGCACAGAAATAACCATTTACTATGCATTGTAGAAATTGAAAACAACTAAGCTAATGCATTTCTGTAACTTTGCATTTACCATTACTTAATAAAACATCAACATTTAGCATTGCATTTTGTAAGAGTTAATGAACTCCAGTATACTGAGCTCAAAGAACGTGGGAGAAGTCTTAGCTGGGTCCTGATGTTTCTACTTAGTTTAATTCAGCTTCTACCAAACAAAACTCCTGTTGAAGTCAATGAATATTTAACTCAAAAAAACAATTGAATAATGACAGAGAACCAAATTCAACATTCATTAGACTAAATGTCTTTTGGCACAAGAACAGTGGGATTTGGCCCTAAGCAACATCTTCAGAATTGGACCAATCTTTTTATGCCCCAGAAACAAACAAAAAAAAAAAGCAAGCAAACAAACAAACACCAAACAAACAAACAAGCCCTAAAAGGCAGAATTCATACATTTCCTATGTTACCCAAACCATGTATTTTTACTGACTTTAGTTTCCTATGGGAAATGTTGCAGTCACTGTTTTTCATGGGAGGGGGCACTGTACAAAGTCACAGCCACCTAATTCAACTTCCATGAATGTTCCCATTTTTTTTTATTAACCATTGAAAAATTAAACTGCAAGAGAGCAATTTTATGAAAGCTTTCTATCATTTTTATCAGTTTTCAGAATCCTTTCTCAGAACACAGCCTTGTCTGACTCTGTGTCAATCAGGCACATCTGCCCCATTTCAACATTCACGATATGCTATTATAAGACAAATCTTTAAGTTGATCACTGCCTTCAGGCTCAGCTTATCCTTCAAATTATGTAAATACTTCCCATTCAAAGCCTGTCTTTATTTCCCTGAAAGAAAGCTTAAGCTAACAGTTGTAATACCTCACCTGTCCTTTTTTATCCAGATGTGAATAACAACAAAAATACCCCACACCCTGAGGAAAAGAAATTTCAGCCATAGGCTTATTTACCTTAAAATAACCTGCTCATTTTTGCTTCCTTAAGATAAACATGTCTTGTTTATTCGACAAGAAACAGTTAACTGAAACATGGAGTCCTCTCCCAGGGATTTTCAGATGAGCAAAGCTCAGACTAAAGTCCATACAGTATTCACCCACAAACACAGACACACGACAGGAAAAATGCATTTTAAGACTGCGTGCTGTGTGTCTTGGAAGTAGTTTGTCAAACAATTATGAAAAGAATTCGGCTTCCTCATAGCACCCTGGGAATGTACTTAGACACTGGATCAGTTCTCATCTGGCTTCAAAGAAGCACTTGGATAGGTCCCATTTTTACAGAATAGTGTTTATAATGTAATTTTACTTCTCATTAGGGATCTCTTTCTTTGCCAATGTTACTTTTAAATAGGATGATTAATATTTAAAGTCATTTAATTATCACAGTTAACCCAATTCCAGCTTTCCTTTGATGTATAAATGAACCAAACTCACCAATGCAGCATTCTCATGAAAAGATGCTGGGAACATGGAAAGGAAAGTTTCCTTCTCCCTTATTTCCCCCCTTTTAGAATGAACAATTTAGATTCCTCAGCACTGCAAGAATCATGCCCGAGCACCTATTATCTGAAAGAACTTCATTTTGGTTTGTCCAAGTTACTTTTTTTTACAGCAAGGTGTCAGTTATGTTAAACTTTTCAATCTGTCATGCTGGAAATTTCCACATGCAGGGAACAATATTGTGCAGAGGCTGCATGCCATTTGCCAAGCTAAACTTCCAGTTTATTGCAACAGTCATGTTACATAATACTTCCCACTATTAACATTAAAAAATCACTATGCAAACAGGTGTATTTCCCCTTTTGGTTTCACACCTAGCTCCCAAAAGCATTAGTGCATAGGTGAGAAAGTGTAAAATTGAAAGGCTTGTTAGGGGAAAGAAGGCTTTACAAAGTCCCTACAGATGAATTGGCAAAATCATCCGTTTTCTCTCTCTCTCTGCATGAATATATTGAGTGGCTATAGATTTCTGGACCAGTTGTACAGTGCTGCACTTTGATGGAGAATTAAGAAAGGAAACATTAGTGGACTAGGCCTCCCAATACCATTGAATTGCAGAATCTGTGACTAAAAGGTGTTCAATTTTCTTGCAAACTACATATCTGAAAAAAAATCCAATTAATTTAACAGGCAGAGCTAGCTTCAGTTTTCTGAAATTCTCTCTCTTCTTCCATTCACACATCTACAAAAGACAGTTGCAACACAACTCTAACTAGCATGAAGTGCTTCAGTCACTATGAATGGGAATGTCAGATGAATAACATTTTGAAAAACATTCTTTGCAGTACCAAAAGAGGTAAGATTGAAGAGTGGTCCAAGACAATCTTCCTAAACCTTCTCACCTGAGCTACAATTTACCTGTATTCACTGCCTATATTAAAGTACTTTCATGGACCAAAGACATACTACCAAGAAATTTTTTAAGTGGTGAATAAATCTGGGTTTTCTTTCTCAATTTGTTTGCACAGTCTTTTATAGACTGTAAATTCAGCAGTCACTAAAATCATTGGGCAATAATTTGGTATCTAAAAACGTGATTCTCAGAGCAGACATAATCAGTATTAAGATGCTGAAATTTTGGGGAAGCGAGTCTCAAAGTCCTTCAAACACATGAGCTTTGAAATCACAGTTAAGGAAGCACTTAAGTACAATGCTTAAATCAGACACCACATCCTAACATCCATCTTGCATGCTGTCACATAAAGCTTTTTCTAGACCTACAATTAGGCACCCAGATGATGGCTACACTAGAGAAAGAAACAAGGCCATGACACAGGCTTGACCACTACCCTAAAATGTTTTACTGTTGAACTGGGAGAGTAGAGCTCTTCCAGGTAGTTCACAAGTATAACGCAGGAGACAGCAGATGTCAGGGAGCATGTGGCATGCCAGACATCCTGTTCTTCTGCATCCCTATCCCAACAGACTTTTCACCTCCTAGTTCTCTCAAATATTCCCACATACCTACATATCATCCGACATGTGATAAAGACTGGATACGTAGCAGTTTCTTGCTATAAGAGCATAATTTTCCTGGGATGCAAACCAGCAGTTGTATTATTTCAGATACATTAAACAAAACCACATGACACCTTAGATTTATAAGGGCCATATGTTGTCCAGGGCTGAGTGCTAAGTTGTGTAAATAGTATTTCATCTGTGTTCAGCAGTATAAGTCTAGGTCTAAGTGCCCCAGGGGCAGAAGAATAGGCATCTATATGTTAGTCCAGTGTTGTGTTTTAAGTGCAGTCAGTAACCCATGCAGCCTGCTCGCTCACTCCCCCCCTTTCTCCCCACCACCCCTGCTCCTGGAGGGACAGGGAGGAGAATCGGAAGAATGTAACTCCCACGGGTTGAGATAAGAAGAGTCCAGTAACTAAGGTACAACACAAATTGTTGCTGCTACCACCGATAATAATAATGATAAGGGAAATAACAAGGGAAGAGAATACAATACCACCCGTCAATATCCAGCCTGACCGAGCAGTGAACTAGCCCTTCCGAGTAACTCTCAATTACATCCTGGGCATGATGTGTTGTGGCATGGAATATCTGTTTGGTCAGTTTGGGTCAGGTGTCCTGTCTCTGCTTCTTCCCAGCTTCCCTTCCTCCCTGGCAGAGCATGAGGCTCAGAAAGTCCTTGGTCAGACTAAACATTTGAGCAGCAACTAAAAACGTCGGTGTTATCAGCGGTGTTCCCAGGCTGAAAGTCAAAAACACAGCGCTGCACAAGCTACTAAGAAGGAGAAAAAATGACTGCTACTGCTGAACCCAGGACATCCAGAGAACACAGCAGTACTTTTTGTAAAAGAGATTACATACCTTTTTTTGCAGATCATAGCAACTTAACATGGATTATTCAGGAAATATGAATTTTTCTGCTTTATTTCAGTGACTACGTTTTATTTAACTATTGGTTTATTTGTATATGTTATTCTATATTCACCCTGGAGACCTCTTATACTGATTAACAATTACATATAAGAAATACAGGAGAAGATGAGTGAATAAAAGATACATTATAATAAAATGCTATTATTGTGATGCCAACATTAAGAGCCAAAGACCATTTCTACAAATCTTCATTCATTAAATGCATTGTGCTGCTGCAATATGCTCATGATTATTTAATCTAAATAAAAAGTTCTCTCATACAATTCATTAGGCATTCATCATCCACATGTTTTACTCCTTTATGTAAAAGCATTGCAGAAAAGAGGTGGAAGGTAAGAATATCCTTATGTCTGGCTTATAACTTGACTGACACCTGTCAAAAATTGAGAGGTTGGAGGAAAATAGGATTGCATCAAATAAAATGTTCCCAAAAATAGAATGGATCCTGATTACACTCCTTTGCTCCAATTTCTGTCATCCCTCCTCTATATTGTTAGTTAAATTTGAAAAACAATTGTTGTAGTTTTTGTCTTAGTAGCTAGGAAAAAAATAAAAATATAAGCATACATGAAACTTTATTAACACGAATGGAATAGTATATTTCATGATTCTTCAACAGCTGCTGAGGCTCAGTTGCAACTACCTAAAAACCAAAACAAAACCAAAAAAAAACAAAACAAACAAAACCAAAACAAGCAACAAACAAACAAAACCAAAAAAAGCCCACAACAAAACAACAGGAAAAGACAGAAGCATTGGACCCCTTTTTTTGTAGGCTGACTTTTAACAGTTTAAATAGGCAAATCCTGTTATGCTTTTTTGCAAAGTAGAAATTCTTTCTTACATTGCTTCAGTGAAAAGGGATTGTGTTAACGAATGCCTGCTTTCTGTATTTTTGAATTCTGTGACACTATGAGGTAGTAAATCAAGTACGAAGGCGCATAGCAGTTTTTAAAGGCATCTGCAAAACTAGTGTCAAGTACAAGAACTGCATGGCTGCATACCACAGAGCATTAGAAACTCACTCTGCCACTTCAAATTGGTTCAGACAACCCTAAATAGCTAATTTTGTCCTAGCAGATCTGATGTTGCCCCAGGTAATGTCTGCCTGAGCTGCTCTAGCTTTATGCTGTGTCAAAATGTTGTGCTGTCCTGCAGCCCACATAAATCAGCCTAAAAGAATAAAGCCAGCATGCATGTCACATTCCCCATTTAACTTTGCAGAGTTGGGATCACATATCCATGCCTGATCCAGATTAAACCTACATCATCTGGTGAACTGTATTAAGGAACACCGATTGTTCAACAAGTTAATTTGACTGAAAGACATTATAGGCTGCTTGCAGGGGCAGTTCAGACAGCAGATCTAACAGGGCCAAGGAGTTGTGAGGAGCAGAGAGAAAAAGCTGATTGGTAACAAGCTGTTTTCTAATTTCTCTGTACCTGAAGTTTTCTAAAATCTATCTTCTTCTTCGTATTTTGCATAATTTGGTGTGCTTGCTAGAGGAAAGGCTCTGACTTAACAGTTAAGGACACAGTTCGGGACAGCTGTGAGACCTTCCCATGCCCACTTGTCAGCCTCTCCCTTTCCCATGTGTATCCTCCCCCCACAGGGAGGGCCCACCACTTGTGAGCAACAGCAACACAGAGAAGTACGTTTATTGTTCATTAGTAATGGCATACTACAAGATCAGCTAAGATAGACCTGCAGTCAGATGGATGTCTCTGAAAGTAGTAAGTGACAAGCAGGTATGCAAAGTTTCACAGCTTTATAGTTGTCTTGTTTTAATTTGTTTGAGTTTGTTGATCAGGTCTCAGTGATTCAAATCCATGGTAATTTCAGGTAGGGTTTTCCAGCATATGCCCTCCAGAACATATCAAATTGAAGCTGAAAAGAGCCTTCTTTGAAAATTATAATTTTTTATAAACTTTTCATTTTTCTTTCTCAGTGAGTTCCACAGTGTTTCACATCCTACACATTCTTCCAGCTGTTTCCTAGCTCTCACACTTTACAGAAATTACATGGAATAAGGCTTATGGTGAAGAGTGACATACTACAGGTGGGTGATCAGTACCTGATGAATACAAGGTATACCTTAAGGTCAATAGGTAGGAGGTCTTTGTGATTTATGAATCTCTATGATACCCTATCTTTGGTGTTGACATCAGATGGAGCAGGAATGGGAAGAGAGGCTACCTGTATTCTATTCTATATTCTATTCAAACCCTTTTCTTGGATTTGAGTCTCCTGGGATAGTCTTATGGTTCTATCTCCTTTCAATGAGTGATAATACACATTTTTTTTAATCAAAGTAACAACTTCAGACCTTTGAAAACAATAAGGTGAATGCCATCTCTATGAATAATGGAGGAGATGGAGGTTGAAGACAGCATAGCAGTGGTTTTGGGACAGAGAATAGCTCCACTTAGCAATCTTGTAAGCCCTAACACAGTCCAAACACTTCGAAGAACCAGAAGCTGTTCTCCATTACATCACCACATATAGAACAGGATATTATAATTTCATGCTCTTTTACACAACAAGATTAACAACCAAACCAAAATCAACAAGGTATTAAAGTATGTTCTTTGCCTTCTCTTCTTACTGAGACTTCTGTATGCTCACAACATGCATATCTCCACACTGCCTGCAAACAACACTGAACAGTCCTTATGCCAGCCCAAAAAGTTAAACCTGCAGTTTAATCCCCAACAAGAATTTAAGACACCCCAGCTCAGTACTGACTGATACTGTTGTTAGAAAGAAGAAACCACAGAGGCAGAAACACAAAAACATCCACAACCAAAATAAAGAAGCAGCATCCAGTGGACTGCAAAGCATGTCTGCTAAAGTTTGTTTTTTCCTCATTCTTCTTCAGTCCCTTTGCCATTAGCACATGATGTCATCTCTTGCTGTCCTTCCCTTTGCTTAGTATTAAACTAGCAGATCACAGTCATCTTCACCTTGTTGCTGACACTTATGATGATACAAAAAAGCCATCACAGCTTTAAATCAGGCTTGCTAGAGACACATACACTTCATTGCTTCGGAATACACACATAAATTCGTGAAAGCATCAGGCAGATAGGCATGTTTTACCCAAATGACCTCATTTACAATGAGAGCTCTAGCAGTTTGCTACAACTAATCTGCTTTCTACAGCTACAGAGAAAACAGGTAACGTAGCCTGAGTGCTTGCAGATGCTTCACTGGCATTGCTAGGAGCAGGTAGATGGGTACATAATGGTGGGAATTCATCTTTGTTCTTCAGTGAATACTGGAGTGAATGCAAGGGTATTTTCAAACTCAAAAATAAATTTTATCACATAGGAGAACCAAGCCGATTTGCTTTGCTTGATGATAGTTTAAAAGTGACGTGCAGTATGATGAGACAAAGCAATAAGAAAATCTTGAGAACGTTAAAGACTGAAAAAAGCTGAAGCATTAGCTGAGGTATTTTTAGACTTTAAACTCTCTAGGGCAGTGATTGTCAGCTGTTGAGTATTGTACAAAGCTGAGAACACTGCTAACTCTAGACACAACATATCTATCATTAAACTTCTTCACATCAGATAAAAGGTGAAAATGCTGATACAAATAAATAGAAAGACAGAAATGCTTTACTCAGAGTTAATATCTGTAAATCAAATTATGCAAAAGCATTCCCTTTCCAAAATCTGGAATAAACAGGCAGTTTGGTCATGTATTTCCACAACAATCAGTTTGTCAGATATACTGTCTACTTACTGCAGACCAAAGCAAGCTTCAAGGAAAAGACTGCCAAGGTATACAAGTTGACAATTTTAGTTCCAAAGACAAAGATTTCCTAATGTTTCTGACTCAATCAGGCTACATTAAATTACATCAAGTAGAGAATACTGTAATTGAAACAAAAAATTATCAGTTGAAATTTCTTTTGAAAAGGCAAAGAATTCTTAATTAAGAGAAAGATTTTCCATTCCTTTGCACCCCAGGACATCACTATTGTGAAAACTGGGCAGCATGGAAGGTAGTATAATTATACACCATCATTCTCTACTCATTTACACCAAAATTCCATTTTCCATTTGCCATAAGCCACTATAAATAACATCACAAGATGTAATCATGCTCCTGATGTTTTCTAAGATAATAGTCCATTCAATAGTAGTTTAAAACCCCAGGCATTGCAAAACCCAAATGGGATAACAGAATGTATTGTTCAAACTAAGAAAACAAAGGAAGTTAATCAAGGTCCTTACTTGACTACAGATGTCTTCAGACATAAGTCTTGAGAGGTATTTCTTAACCAATGATTAATGAGTAGACACCTGAAAAAAAAAAAAAAAGACACTGCCAAAATATAACTTGTTTGCTTAAACAGCACAACAGTAACTGTATAAAAAGAAGCTATTACCACAGAATTTATTCAGAAAAGATAGCTGTACCAGGGAGCAAAGCTGCTTCTCTCTTTTAACCCTGCCGGCAATGTAAAAATATGGCTACATAAGTGCTGATCAGAGAAAAAGCATTCAGGTCTACTACAAGAGAAATAATGAAGGATTTGAGTTCTAAATGAATATGAAGTATATATTTACACTTCCAGTAATTTTTTAGACATTAAAAAAAATAATTGCTATGAAAAATATAGGAAAGGAAAAATCAACAGCTATGAGATACAGGATTCACAGGACAAATATGGGCCTCATCAGGCAACAGAAATATTCCCTGAAGTAGTCGAGAAGATGCTAGATGAAACTCAGAGGGTTTATTGGTTTCGCTCTGATCATCAAGCATCTTCCTGTAGACAATAAAAAGAATCACCCATTTCTGTGATCTAACCCATTTTTTGTAAAGGATTGTGATCCCATCAAGTTCATTTAAAAGATTCTTTGGTTTGCTGTGGGGAGGAAAATAGGAGAAATGGGTGATTCCTCCACTCTCTTCAGAAGCCTCTTAGGCACCATTTGGTCCAGGCTGTATTACACCCATATGTGCACATACACAAACAAATCCTCTTTGGACAGACACCTCAAGAAGGTCTATAAACTGCAAAAACACTAGACCAGTTTCATCCTTGTTGCCACTGAACCCATTGGGGAAATCAATATTCTGTCTGCTATCAGAAGACACAGTTTTAAAAAAACAAAACAAGAAAAAAAAAAAACCAACCAAACAAAAAATTGTGTTGCCACAGATGATTCTTCTGGCATTCACCACCACTAGTGTGTATGTAACAGTATCTAATAAAAAGGATCTATCAAGGCTATATGTGAAAGAGGAAAAGTGATGTTACTGACCTTGCAACAGAAATTCCCTTTACCTGAAATGAGCTAAATCACAGACTCTCAGTTAATTCTCTGGAGGTTACAATTTAAATTCCTTTTCCTCCATGATTTGTGCATGCATCCACATTGGAGAGGATGCAGAGAAAGACTGATAAAAGAAAAACTCAGAAGTGTAGCTTAGTGTTGCCAGGAGATTCTTCTTCCCTTCAGTGTGACTGAGCCTTCGTTAAGTGAAAAGACTGAAAAGCAATTCCTAAAAGTTGGCCAGTGGAGCAAACCTAGGCTTATGGAGAGAACTCACAATATCTGACGATGAAGAATGTTCCAGTAGTTACATATAAAAGTAAGAAAAGGCAAGAAGAATCATCTAGAGGAATCCAAAGATGTAAAATTGATGTGACAGAATAGAAATTAAATGGTGTTTGGAACAGATGACTGAAAAACAGCTTCTGCATCTCTAATGTCTCTGTTAATATATAAATCTTTATTTTAAGATATTAGAAATGTGCAGGTGAGAGGGAGGTTAAAAATCAGACAGGATGTAAAAAAAAGATTTATTATACATGTTCTTTCTGTCCTACTACTTGGGTTTAGATGTGATGGAACAGTTAATTGATTGCATTGCTGCCTTGGCAAGCAAACCAAGGAGAGCAATAAACTTGAAGCATCTCCAAATTCTTCTGTTTAGCATGTGCTCATTTGCTAAGCCTTTGCCACAAGACTCAGGTATAGTTTTGCAAGAATGTCACAGCTTGGTATGTCTGATTTAACACTGCATGCTGTGAAATTTCTTCTAATGGTTTGATTGCACTTGGCAGTAATACAGTAAGTGCATAAAAGTAGTGTTGTACCAAAGCTACAGCATATTTTAAATTTATCCATGAAGCTGAAGGAGATTTTACTTTAAAACTACCTATCAGACACTGTGATCCAAGGTAAATGCTGACTGCTGCCAGAAAGGATAGTCCTGTGTTCCCCCCACAAACGAGTGTTTGTAGGGTCAGATCATCATGCAGCTGCTTGACTACCCATGCTTACCCAAAGGAGAAAGAAGAACATCCAGTTGGGGGTGGCAGACCATACTTATGTCAGAATAAAGTGACTAGGACCACAGGCTAAAAAATGTGCAGGATATTGCTCTCAGCCTGCAAGCAGAAACTGCAAACAATAGAAAACCTCAGCTGAGAGCACTGTGTGACCTTTCAAGTTAGCATGCTGGCAATAAAGTGTTTTGAAATGTGACCACCTGTTTTTGAATAGATAACTGGAAATTCAATTTTTCATTCCCAAGTTTCTCAACTTATTAAGCACCAAATAAGTGATTACTTGACTGTTTTAAAATCATAAAGCATATACCTACTATACAGTAAGGTCTCTGTTGCCTGTAGCTAAGCACCACCTCTGATAGTGAATGTCCCAGCTGCTACCTACATTCCTGAACACCTAACTCAGATTAGGAAGCACATCAGATCAAAGATCCCTGTGCCAAATTCCCTAACCTTTCCTTTTATTTAATTTTTGACCCATAGAAAAATATGAAGACCACTGATGATCCAAGCTGAGAGATTTGTTTCTGTATTTAAGTTTTTAATTACAGCTGTTTATTTTTGGTGATGCTGAAATCATGCAAATCCTATTAATGTCATAATTTCTGTTTATGCAAACAGAAAATCAAGCTTTTTGCATGTATGTCAAAGTGTTGTGTCTGTTTGGGTTTTTTTACTATGAATGCAATTGTATGCCCCATATCTTGTGGAAGAATTACTAACATTCATGCATTACTATGGATGAGAAAATACATTGAAGCTAAAGAAAAGAGAAAATAAAGAGGATCACATCCCAAAAGGGAGAAAAAAATTAAGAAAGGGTAGGATTATTATAAGAATTTTGCCAGAGTTAAACCAAAAGAATTTCCACCGTATAATTTAAAATTGAATTTTATATGTAATTTATATGAATTTTATAATCTTAAAATATGTAGTTCAAACACTTGCTATGCCTATAATTTTCAAGTGAATACTGGAGATTTTCATAACTTCTCAAAATCACATCTATTGAACATTGTGTACAGAGTTTTGCCCAGTACTAACAAGAGGCCTTACGACAAAACCAACTAAAATAGAAACTTCTATAATTTATTTTTTTACTCAGTTCCACCAAATGCCTTTTGTCAATGTCACTTTCCCTGATGTTTATGATGTGAATATGTGCCTATTAGTGTCTAAAAGAGAAAAACTGTCAATTTGTCAGTGTCTAGAGTCCACTCTGATCTATTTCAAATATTTATCATCTTAGATTTGTTACATGTCCTTTCTGTTGTAAATACTCAAGTAGATCCCTTAGCAGGCAGAATGCTGCTGCAAGAGAGCAGGCAGGGAGTTCTGAGGGTAGGTTGGCGTAGGCTGAGGAAATATCCAAGCAGTATAAATCCACATAGCCAGAAATTTTGCAACTTATGTCCTCCTCAGCCCGAGCAACAGAGGGGTCGTGCACAGAGCACACTCCAGTTTCTTTCCCCTGGAGCATTCTTTCTATGCTGTTATTACCAGAGCAGGATGAAGACCTCTTGGATACAAAAGATCCAAGACAGAAAGGAAATATATTTCAGACTTGAAAGGAGACAGTTCAGGCCTAAGGAACTGGCTTTCTATTTTGATTCCTTCTGCCATCTGAAATAGCCATCCCCACTAATTCTCTTTAAATTCCTTCCAGGAATGATCTGTTCAGTGGGCAGAGCCTCTCCAACTGCCTAAAAAAAGTGCATAGTCCATTGCATGAACTTCCCAGTTCTCCAGCACTCAATCATTCTCCTGAAACTTGGCCATTGTTTCCATCTTCACCCCTGCCCTGAAACATCTACAGATGCTTCCTGTAAAGCTGAGCAGTTTAGTAGCACCATTCAGGAATGTGTAGATAAACTGGCTTTGAAGAATTTTGTGATATGTTTGCATGAAAGATAAATAAAAAAATAAAAAAAATAAAGCATTTAATTGCGTGACCAGCCCAGTCTGATCTAGCCTCTTCACTTCATATCAGTAGACACTGATATGTGAAGTATCACTTCACTTGAGTAGACACAAGTCTCCTATTAGTGACAGTTCTTCTATTAGTGATAGTTATCCATAAATATGTATACACACCCCTACATATATTTGCACGCATGTATGTATATGTATGAGTTAAGAATTATTTTTTTCTGAATAACATACTGGTGACTTTCTGGCAAATAAGATAAAGAACTCAGGACTTTGTTCCTTTAGTGATATTCTTTTATCTGGGGAAAAAAAAAAATAAAAACAAGGAAAAAGAATGGCCATACTTTTCCATCATTACCCCTTTCTCACAACTATAGAGTTTCTTCAGAATGTGCTGAAATGCCAAAATGGGAGCTGAACATGTATAATGTATGGAAAATGTCATGATTCTCTTCAGCAATCCTTCATATTTTTCTGGGCTTCTTCACTGATCTTAGATCTCTGTTCATACAAATTCACCAAAGAATGATGCAAGTATGTTGAATAGCAGAGAAGAGTTGATGACATTTTAGAAACATGCTGAACAACCATTTATTTTCCCATGTGCAATATTTAACAACTGCTTTCTAATAAGAAGTATTGACTGTTCTGTCAGCTTCAGGAATGTCTCCAACAAACAGAAGAGCCATTGTTAAGAAACAATCGAGTGAAATAATGAAGAAATGGATCATCTGAACTCTTAGACTCCCCTCATAGCAAGAGCAAGTCCCAGGCCTTGCAGCTTTCTTTCTAAACAAACACATTTCAGCAATGGTTTTTCACTTTTACAGCAGACCACAGTTTTCCTTGCCACATTTTGCTGGAAAAGTAGTATCAGGCAAGTCTACATGTCATCAAAACAATCATTTTAAGAAGGAGGAGTATTCTTATCTATCTAAGACAAACAAACTGCTTATGAAGTAAGAATGATTTTGTACTGGGAGGAAAAACATAGTTCTGACAGTAGATCAAAGTGACAACGAGATGAGTTTTCTACTCAGTGAAGTAGCTACTTATGCCAGGGTTAAATAAGTTTATGGAATGCAGAGCTCTTTCCAGGTTGATGTAGTGAAGGTTTGTATCTAATATTTCCTTGCCATCAGTGATACGATATTACTACAGATACACCCACAGCACCTGCATAAGCACGGCAGGATACTCTCTCAAAGTGACCTTTCCATAATACTACACTGTATTTGCAACCATTATCCATATTAGTGTTGTTATGCAGCTGCTATGCTGCTGTCTTGTGTGGGTGGCTCTCTAATTCTGTTTTTTTTAAGGGTCCTTGAAATCACAACAGGATAAATCTTCTTCAGGGAGAAAGTTCAACCACATTCTTTCAGCAAAAGGAAAGCCTTTCCTATCATGCAGTCCTTGAACACACAATTCCCTGTCCTTCTCCATCTGCCCTGGCTGACCTACAGTGAGTACAAAAAGTGAAATCTCAGGTTTTCAGAACATTTCCTATTGCAACAGGAAGGGTTTTAAACTCTCTTCCACATTCCCTAGTTTCATCACTGCTGCAAGAAGAGGAGCTGGCTCAGCACGTCATTGAGCAAACAGGCACGCCGAGCCAAGCTGAAGACACCAGTTTTATCCTGTGTGAACAGCCTGTGTGGCCAACAGGAATTTTACACCTGAAAAAACATCTGTGACACCACCACTCCACAGATCTGGACTGGAGGCAGGCCCGTGACTACTTCACAATAACAGGAAACACTGCTGTCAACAGGGAGCAGACTGTGCTGGAGCAATCTTTTCTATACATGCTCGACGGGGAATGTAAAGAACATTCCCTTTTAAAGTTTATTTGGACAACAAAGGGTGTGGGACGGCTGCTCTAGACTCTCATGAGAAGCAAGGTGTATACAAAGATCCCTATTAAAGGCTGAAATTCTTTCTGTCTCTTTAAAATGCTTGGGCAGAAAGGAGGGATAAAAAATTGTTTTGCAGTTTCTTGAGCATCATATCCCTGCTTATTATGAAGCTGTGCTGGCCATTAGAAAGATTATGCCATACCTCCTTTTCAATGGAGCTTTTATTTTCACTTCTCTTCACCCATCCAACTGCCATTAACACTCTGACTTTGCAAACCAGAGAAAAGTGGCAGTGCAACAGTAACCCAGCCTTTCCCTAAACCATCTCTTCCAGCTTGTTCTTCAGGCCAGGAGCTGGCGCAAGATGTCCTCTACTATGTAGCCTGTAGGGACCCTCCACTCCCACAGTAGCAGCACAAGTGCCAGGACAACTGCCTGCCCTGGGAGCTCAGACCACAAAAATCTCAGTAGATATCTTTTCACAGTATCACAGTTCAAGGTTTTCAATGCAGTCTTCTCATCATGGAAAGATCAAATAAAGATATTGCTACAAAATAATATTAATCCCTTTCTGTGCACCCACAGTCTTTAACCTTATCAAAGGACAATAAATGTAAGGATCACCCTTCATGGAGATTAGCCACATTTTATTATGGGTAGTCCTTTTTATTTTTTTAAGAGATTTTATTCAGTTATCTAATTATCTACATTTATTCACATCACTAGGAAATAGGAAATAAAATTCATTTAATGGCTCTTATGAAGGAAGTAATCTGTTTCTCTCTTGTGCATGTGTTTGGGTGTTGGCAGCTGAAAGAATATCTATGTGCTATAAACCTTTCTTAATATTTAACATTGTTCAACAGAGCTGCTGTAGGCAGCTGTGGAAATGGCAGTACACATGTGACAATGAAGTCTGCATTAACCTTTTATACAGGAGTTTTGGACAGGACAAATTATTTGGCTATAGGAATCCTTACCATGAGATAAATGTGATAGAAAATAAGAAAGGTTGTTGGTTTGTTTTTTTTTTTTCCTTACAGATCTTTAAAAAACAGGCTTTTGGAGTATTCCTGCATAAACGGTGTCTGTAAGTGCTATGCTCTTTACACCAGTCCCCATTGGTGACAATTTTTTCTGTGAAGAGCTCTCAACTATCCAAGCAACTTCAGCTGTGTTTTGAACCATGACACAGAAGTCTATGAGCAAAGAAGAGGTGAGGAATTGCTGGAGTGCAACTTCTCTCTCACTATATCTATTTTGAAGTGGGATCATACTATTTGTCCCCTTTGTGTGGGAGCATCAAAGGGTGCTTGAACTTCCTCAGGCTGGATATGGATTTCTCCTTGCCACAGGAGCAAACACATAAGCAAGTCATCTGTTTTTTTACTCTAGGTGTACATACAAGTTTAAGTGCACAAGTCTGTCTTTCTGTATAAGCTTCTCTGCAGAAACTAAATATCACCATCCAGACAAATCCAGTTATTTTCTGCAAACCTAAGCTAGTGAAGTATCCAAAAAGTCCATGCCTTCACGTAGCAGCGTGGTAGTGCTTTTTTCCATTCCTCTGATGAGGGGATGACCAGGACACAGACTTGCTCAGGCTTTTGAGCAGCAGTTCCTTTTATGTCTACCCGGGAACAGAAGTACTGACAAAGCATTGAAATTCATGCTGCAAAGTCTGATTTTCAGAGATCTTAAAATATTTGCATGTCAAAAAAAGGGAGTTCAAGGTGCTTTTTAGAGTTAAAAGCATCTTGCTATGCTGTTTGGTAGGTTACATCTATTGAGAAGCAGACAAAATGAAGGTACTGATCCCTCTTTAAAGTTCTCCCAGGCCCTTCTTGACCTTTTAATATTGGGTATGACAACACCATGTTCACAGAAATTACTTCAGGATAATTCAGAAGCTCCTGTGTTAGCTGGTCCACTTGGAGACCAGAGGCAGTCTAGACATACGAGAATGAAGCCCAGCACCATCTAGTTTAACTTCAAACACAGGCATACACTTGCACACATAAAATGCACTCTATTATGAACCCACACTCCTGGAAGCAATAATAAAGTAGTTTAAAAAAAAATGTTTACAGTAACTTTTTGACAGTCAGTGGTCACTCCAGTCAAAATTGGGTAAGAAATACTAGCTATAAGACAATGAAAAGGCCAAAAGGATTATTCTTTTTGTGTGTTAGCCAGAGGACGTAAGACTGAGTCCATGACTTCTGTTGGTCAGCCTTAGCCTTTCTGAGAAAATGTGCACTTACAGTTCAGCTGTGCCTCTAAGCCCCAGTCTTTGAGAGCAGTTTGAAATTGCACCAATCCAGTGAGTTCAGTTTAGTGCCTGTACTAAGTTTTAAGGAGCATTGATAAGCATTAGAGCATACCATTTGATGTTGCAAAATGTCTCCTCTGCTATGCTGAGTGAACTTTGAGAGCCTTGGAGGGGATAAGCACTGGGATATAAAGAAAGAGAGAAATCTGGCTGGTTTAGTCCATGATGCTCTCCTGTGTTCAAGGCTAGAACATATGTAGAGCTGGAATACCATTAGCTGAGGGAAGAGCTTATGTTATGAGAAATGGCAAAGGTAGCAAGACTTAGCTAGTCTTGTAAAATGGAAAGCCACACTCAGTTAAGGGGACATGTGTCAGTTAAGGTGTTACATGCAAGACTGGGAGAATACAGGACTGTAAGCAAATAATTTACACCAACAGATGATGTTGAGCCAAGACCAAATGGGTATATATATATTACTTATGAGTATAGTTAAGCCGGAAATTAGGTAAACTGAGTTGTTATAATCACCAGCTGGCCCTTTCCTACCTGGTGATCATCATGTCTTGTCCAACTTCACTTTTCATTCTCCACCACAACCTCTCATCTCCATTCACATTTACCAAAATTGAGCAGCGATTGACCAACCTAAAGTCATGTTTCCATTTGGCAAAACTACAGTGTTTAACTTAGCTCAAAATAGTTTATGTCAACATTTCTGAATCTTTTCTTTCTTTTACTTTCTTTTTCTTTACATTAAATATTTCTACATTTGCTGCAATTAGGGGCAAAGCAAATGCCAAAATACCAACCTCTCCCTGTGGGTGGAAGTAGTAAGAGGTCTTGTTCTCCTTAGAATAGCTGTGATCCTGGAAGGATTTGTATGCTGTAATGCTTCAAGAAGTATAATTATTTAAAATGATGTTCACCTTACAGAGTTGTGAACAAAAAGCCAAGGATGTTGTGGCTTAATGCTAGAGACTAAAGCTGAGCTTCCTCTTTTTGACACATTAATGAATGCTTTTATAGCCTAGCTATCTTTGCTGCTCCATTCTCTATCAACTGTACAAAATGCATTTGAACTGAAAAATAGAAAGAGTTATTAAAAAGTCAGGAGTTTTCTAGATATTAATTCTATTGGATTTTACCCTTCAATAATGAGTAATGATTTGTAGTTTTGTCATTCCCAGCTGACTGCATCTGAAATGCTTAGCACAAAAGTAAGTTTAGCTCTTCTGTAATAAAGTTCCTAGAGCCACCAAAAGATAGGTGTTGTGCCCATTCTTACTTCTGCACATTTACTCTTTGGTAACAATGGCATGTTTTAACCCATCTTGATAGCTAAGATGTCTCAAGTGAATTCATCTTAGTTAATGATGAATTAATTTCCTATGTTTGATTCATCCCTGTGGTTGGTGCATATCCATCACAGACTGTTAGAATATCTAGTCAAATAAACCACAAGACAGAAAAACCCTCTGGTGTGTAGAATTTTAGTCTTAACTTTTGGATTTGGGAAATTGAACTAGAAATCTCTTTAAAAGAATTTATGGTGAAATGTCATAGAATCATAGAATGGTTAGGGTTGGGAAGTTCTAGTTCCAACCCCCCTGCCATGGGCAGGGACACCTCACTCTAAATCATATCACCCAAGGCCTCGTCCAACCTGGTCTTGAACACTGCCAGGGATGGAGCATTCACAACCTCCCTGGGCAACCCATTCCAGTGCCTCACCACCCTTACAGTAAAGAACTTCCTCCTTATATCCAATCTAAACTTCCCCTGTTGAAGTTTGAACCCATTACCCCTTGTCCTATCACTACAGTCCCTAGTGAAGAGCCCCTCCCCAGCATCCCTATAGGCCCCCTTCAGATACTGGAAGGCTGCTATGAGGTCTCCACGCAGCCTTCTCTTCTCCAGGCTGAACAGCCCCAACTTCCTCAGCCTGTCTTCATACGGGAGGTGCTCCAGTCCCCTGATCATCCTCGTGGTCCTCCTCTGGACTTGTTCCAACAGTTCCATGTCCTTTTTATGTTGAGGACACCAGAACTGCACACAATACTCCAGGTGAGGTCTCACGAGAGCAGAGTAAAGGGTCAGGATCACCTCCTTCGATCTTCTGGTCACACTCCTTTTGATGCAGCCCAGGATACGGTTGGCTTTCTGGGCTGCAAGCACATAATGCCTGCTCTTGTTCATTTTCTCATTAGTGGCTTAGCAACTTCATTTGCCAGCTCTTTTAGACCCGTGGATGGATTTCATCAGGACCCATGGACTTGTGCACGTTCAGACTTTTAAGATGGTCTTGAACCAGATCCTCTCCTACAGTGGGCTCAAGGTCTTCATTCTCACAGTCTCTGCGTTTGCCTTCCAAGACTTGGGTGGTTTGGTCAGAGCCTTTGCCAGTGAAGACCGAGGCAAAGAAGTCATTCGGAACCTCAGCCTTCTCCAAATCCTGTGTAGCCAGTTATTCCGAGAGCTTCCTGAGGGGGCCTACGTTCTCCCTAGTCTGTTTTTTATTTGCTAAATAAATGTCCTGTTCTTCCAACTCTTGCAAAATAAATAAAAACATCTAAAAGATATTTTATGATTACTATTCTTCCTTCCGTTGTTTCTGCTTTTCACTTATTTATCTTCTGGGAATGTAGAGGCATGTAAAACAAAATACATAAATCTCCATTTAACTTATTCTTTGTGCCACCTTGTGTCATTTTTTAACATATATCCCCATTAGAAATACATATAAAATTGTGGTCTTTTTAAATCTAAATAGATAAATAACCATCCTACTTATTTGTGCATATGGACTGGTTTTGTTAATTTTCAATTTTCCATGCTAAGAATTGTGACTTCTGCTGGCAGATCACAACAGATGAGGATACCTGTTTCAGAGGTATCCTCCTTCCATTTAAATTTTATTTTCCTGATAGCTCTTACCCAAAGGAAAATGTAAGTATTTATATTGCTGTGTTAGAGTATCGACCAAGAAAAGATATATTGATTCCTGGAAACAGGTATTTTTAACAGAATTCCTGATGTTCTCTGAAGCTGTCCAAACAATGCTTTTCATTCCACTTTATCCACTCCTCCAGTTCTCCTCAAAAGAGGTTAAAACTTTGCTTGACTGTTCTCACACCAGCCTAAAGCAAAGCTTCTGGGATAGAGTGGCATTATCACGCCCATAGAAAATTGGCAAGAAACCAAGTAACTGAGGCCAGAATTTCTCCATTCAATCTTTATCCACTGCTTTTCAGTCAAACCGCCAGCTTTCTTTATATCCTACAACAGTCCCAGGCTAATCATTGAGTTTAGCAGTTTAACACTGATTTACAAGACCTGAGTGCATCACATCATTTCAACGTTGTCAGGATGGAACTTCAGAGCTTTATAATGCAGCACTTGTTTATGAAAATACCTGTTTGCTGTGGAAGGATGACAAAAGATTTAAGAAGTTCACTCCCAGGAGTGAGGGGCCCTTAACCCCTTAGCTCATTGCTCCTGGGAGCAATTAGCTGAACCTGACCCCAAGACCTATCAGTCCGTCAGCACAATGAGGTCTCTAATGCCTATGAACTTCTGATTGAGTTTTGTAGATTCTAAGAGCTACACATGAAATTCTAGTAGAAAGCTTTCCTGGTACATTTTGTAAACAGAATGAATTTGTTCTTTTTTGTCTTCCATGTTTTTGTAAGTGAGACAAAATATGGCAGCCAAAAAGCATAAAAGAAATAAAGCATAAAAATATACATATGGGTGAGTGGATGCATGCATGGATAAATAGATATGTAGTTTGTATTTAACAGTGTATTTTTAGCAACACTGGATCAGGAAAATAACCTTTGGATCCAAGACACATGATATACCTCAGGAACATAGACAAGCAAAATCATGGACATTATCAGAAAAAAATTAAGCTTTCTTGCCCTTAAGATACCTACAGTTCTTAACCTGATATTTTATTATGTACTTAAGGTGTGAGAATTAACTGTGCAAAATATAAAGATCTTTGTTACTTAAAAAGCAAATGTAGATGCTTTTTATTTTATTCTTGACAGTGCCAGTGTTGAACAATGTGATTTTTTCCTTTTCTCAGACTGAATTCTGAATGTTGTATGTACACTTGTTCTTCAGAAACAGAGATGATACAAGGAATAGGGGAGAGAGCAGAACCCATACTCAGTAGAGTAAATGGGCTTTTAAAGCTGGGAAAAGCTTTTTCATAGCTTTCTGATTCCTTACCTTATTTTTTACAAACCCCAGATGTCTTAGAAAACCCTCACTTGTTGCCACACATTTACTTTCTTGATGAATCATTCCATCTATTTTTAAACCAAGACAAATGCCAGCTCTCTTTTATTCTAAGGTTACCCTGCAGTAAGCTCAGTTTAATGTGCTACTGTAGCTCAGAGGAAAGCTGTTGAGAACTTGGGAGTCTACTGATTACCTATTTTTTTAAAAAGGAGAAAACAGTTGCATTGACTTAATATTAACAACTTGAGAGCTTGGTGTGTCTTGCATCTTTTTCCTTTTCCACTGCACAAACTGTTAACAAAGACATTTTGTAGACATTGACAGAAACTCCAAGGTTTACAGCAGCTGGTATGTTTGGAGACAGTACCCTGGTACCATCTGTGCCTCTTCAGTTCCAGCCAAATTAGATTCCTGCCTAGTTGCAGAGTGGAAAAAAAGAGCTAAGAGTGACAGGGAACCTGGAAAGGCAGGGAGTCAGGCTCTGAGGGTGGCCATGTGGTCAACTATGTGCCAAGGGTTTCGACTTCATCATGCCCCAGCTGCTCTGATGAACAGGTAGTCTGTTCAAATGACCTGATAATTAGCTCACACAAAACCCTGCACTGAGCGGGGGACTGGCTGCAGGCCTATAGGTTTGGTGGCACGACATAGTTGCCCTACTCAGATGATACTCTCTCCCCCGCAGCCCACTGTCCATTGAGAGCATCCTTAGATATACCACCTGATTGTGTCTGAGCACTGCTGGTAAGGGTGCTACTTGATACAAATCAAAACTGTTGAGGAGCATGGTAGCAGTTGAACAGTACAAGCAATCAAGCCCATGGCTTAGCCCTATATCTCTACATCTTTTGTGCCCACACATTGCTCACAGCCAGTTTCATTCAGAGATAACATGAAATAATCTGTGCATTACCTTAGTGAGAATAAATATTTTATAAATAGGAAAAATTGTGAAGGAGGTTCTTGCTTTATCCAAAATCTTCCAGTCATACTTCAGCAGCAACTTGAGAACCTCTGCTTCTCACCATTAGCACTCTGAGCCAGACAAACCATTAAGTGTGCATGTAACTGTAAGCATATGGAGAGTCTTGAGATGCTTCATGTAGGTATAAATATGCTTAAAGCTGAATACATGAATAAGTACCAGCAAGAGGGCCAACTTGTTTGCCCCTTTCCTGGTGTCTGCTTTGCTTTCCCTATAACCTCCTCTTGTAAATTGGGATGTCTTAATTTTTCCGTAAACTGTCTGTCACAGCTGTGAGTTGTTTTAAGTGAAATCTTTTCTGTTTGCAAGTCATACTGGTTGCTATTGCTATATAAATCATATAAATCATAATGGCTAACTTTGCTTTTCTTTCTATGAAGCTGCTTTTATTCTCTTGTTTTGGCATATTTCTCATGTGATCTCTAATGTGAGATGGTAAATACTAACAAAAAGATGACTGGTTTGAATAATAACTGTGATAAACTTTATTGGTTTGAATTGAAAAGTAGTCCACCTGCCATCAGGTGAGTTCCAATAAGCATGCAGAGACAGTGAAAAGAGGTGACCTGCAATATAAATTCCTAGCAGAGTTATTGCTGCAGCAATGTCTTTATAGACAAAGAGGTCAACAAATGTCTGAGTTGCCCACTGATTTCTGCTTGAGAGAGCCCAAAGTGAATCAATGTAACAAGTCTGGGGATAGTGGCTTAATAAGCCATAAAGGGTTATTATTTCTGTGGTGGTAACGCCAAATAAACTTACCAGAACTGAGTTTACAGTCCCATCTCAAAAAGTTTCATCTTATAATATGAAGCAAGAATAAAAGAAAGAGTGGAAAAAAAAGGAAGGAGAATGAAGAACAATGATAATAGTATAATACAACTAGTTATGTGGTTGACAAAACTGCATGGAATATGTACAGGACTTTTACGTTAATTTCACTTGGCTTTACATGAGACCTGGTATATGCATTTAGTTTCTCCCTAATTAGTATTATTATTATTTTTAACAGTAATGTAATCTGGTTAGACCACTATCACATAACCTGGTGATTATAATTCAGTTCAATTTTGTTAGCATCATTGTTATTTGGGTGACTTCCAACTTCTGTTGCATTTGTCAGCTGTACTGTAAGTAGCTAATCAAGTCATGTTTGAGAGCAAATAGGGATCTATGATAGATGCGTAATGGTTTCTTTGCTGTTTAAGGAAAGTAGCTTAAGGCTTTGGAGTCATAAGCTACTTCTCACCTGAGTTCCAGTGGTTTTCAGGACTGGGATCATAGCTAATACTTAATGGGTTAACAGATCAGCAGCTGTGAAGAGACAATTCTTTCACTTGGCAGAATCAACAAGGCCCAGTAAACTGGGCTTGGGAGTTTAAATGTAGCAGGTATATCTACTTATATTGAAAAAGTACAAGCATGACCATTCATATAGTGTTTTCAATATAGTTTTCTAACCTAAACCTGCTTTTTGAAGACAGATTGAGTTTTATAATTGCACATGACGTTTTAGAAGACTAACAAAAAGAGGTGCTAATAAAAAGTCCTACTGGTATAGTGTTCTTTGAGACTGCTATATATGTCTCTCAAGACACAAAAGATCTCTTATGTGTGATAGCAGAGACTGAAGATTAGTCGAAAGGCAATTTAGGACCATATATATGTGAGAAATGTGATGGGGAAATAAAATGTTATTGATATAAAAGGGTATAGGTACAAATTATGAATGTGCCTAAACTGTTTATTCAGAGTTACCAAGATTCCTGTAGTTTTTAATTACTTCTATGATTTGCAGCAGAGAAATTATCTACTGAAAGTGTACACGTGTTTGTGCACAAGTGTGTTTTGTGGGACCAGTTGACCAACGGATGGAGAAATAGAGTAATTAATAGAAAAAAATATTAGAGAATTGCTAGAAATCCTTTAGGAACCAAGGAGGGTACCATCTTTGTTTATATTCATGGCATGATGAACTATACAATATCCATTCTAACAGAGTGATTAAAGGAAATAAAAAGAAACAAAAGGAGACGAGGCAGTTTTGCTCCTCTTAAGGAAAACTCAAAACGAGTTCCTCTCTGCTGAAGTAAACTCTGAAGACTCCCCACTGAGCCAAAAGAGGGAGTTTTACAGTACCATTCATTTTTCTTCTGCTTTCCCAGCATTGTGTCAACCTTTGCACTGTGTCACACATCCGCAGTGCAAGGCACAATAGAGCTGGAGTGCTTAGACTGGAGACAGGAGAGAAGAATCAAGTAGTTTTTTTCAAAAAACTGTGGCCTGGATTGTGCTGCTGTACATTTCTTGTTTGGCTCTGCTATCCAGATGCTCTTTGCTTCTGATGCCTGAAGATGGAACTCATTTTGTATGGAAGCTCTTACATTTTAAATGAGAATCTGGTAAGGTAATTAACTGTTCCAAAAATGAATACATTCAGAGAAACACAGCAGGCTAAAGGAAAAGGGATCACAGACCAGGGGCAGAATGAGGCAATTTATGTTTTAAGTCTAATAGGTATTTTTTTGTATTTATCTACACTTTCAGTAGCTGTTCCTTAGCCAAAGTTGCTTATGCCTGTCAATAAAAAATAACGGAAGAAGGAGGAAAGAAGTAGATATAAAACAAACAAAGGAAAAAGAAATGTTAGAGTTTAAGATTTGTTTTTCACAGTGAAGCAAGTTTAGAGTTCCAGAAAAGCATGTGATTTTTCTGAATAGTTTGTTATTTAAGAACACCTTACATAATTTGCTAGTAAAATGACTGCTAATTGAATATGATTCTAATCACAGATGATTTTCCAAATGATGCAAAAAAGACATCATCCTGTATTGTAAATGTGACACTTTATGAGTAGAAATCACTGTGAATGTTACAAAAAAAAAAAAAGAGAAAAAAAAACCTCAACACAAAACCAAAACTTTTCCCTGATTTTCAGGTCAGTCAATGTGGGTCCTGCCTGAAATATATTTTTAATTCAAAAGTAATTGTAATGAAAAATATCATATAATAAAGAAATTTGTTTTTTATAAGAGAACCAAGGAGCAGAAAGTATTTTTTAAAATGAAAGCTCATATATTTACTAAAAACTGGATATGTTTATATGTACACTGAAATCTGGACATGTTCATTAAAAATATCTATTGAGAAACCAAAATAATAATTTTAGAAGCTTAAAATTTTAAGCAGCTGTTAATAAACAAACATATCTGCAGTATAATTTAAGAAAAAATAACAACTTGAAATTTTCTGAATAAAAATAGGTTTTACCCTCTGAAGATACTAAGTTATCGTCAGAATAGTCAGTAACTATAGCAGCTTGATAAAAAATATGCTATCTGAAGAGCTTCTGTTATCTTATAGACAGTTTACTGATGAAAGACAGTTTACTTTCTCCAAAGAAAAGTAAATTTAATGAATCAAGCAAAGTTAAAAGGAGTAAATCATCAAAATCAAAGCAATATGGCAAAATTGTTAACATATGCTTTCAAATTTATTTTATAATTACTTTTCCATCTTTTGTGGTAGGAATATAAGGAAAAAGTAATGAAATCTACAATAAAGACAACAAATTCTGCAGTAAACTTTATGCAATCCATTGGGACTGAGATTTCCTATGACAGGTACAGCTCTGTTCAGACAGCTGTACACAGACACTTGTATCCTCTATTTTCCATTTTCAGTTCTTGTTCTCCCCCCCCCCCCCCCCCCCCCCCCCCCCAGCTTAACAAAAAGTCCCCTGAATAGGAAAATTCAAGAGGCAGTTTGAGTTCAGGCATTTGTTACCCTTCAGCAGAAGGGAAAAAGGGGCTTATTGTTGCCAGGGCTCAACATACTCATACTGCTTGGTCACCTCCCCAGGTTTTGATGTGTGAGGTTTAGGGTGGAGGTGCTTCCTGACATACCCTCCCCTCCCAGGATCAAAATTGGGTTCATGACTCCCACATTTTCTTCTCAGGAAGAACAGGAGTCCTGGCATGCAGTCAGGATGCATCCAGCATGCTCCCAGGTCTCACAGTTCTGTGGCCAAAGAATTTCACATCCACTGCCTCAAGTCATAAAATAGACTTGGGATTGCCTATGGGCAGTGAAGATCTTTGCTCTGCTAATAGTGACAGTCAGCTAAACAGGCAGAGCAATGCAGGCAGCTAAACATGCAGAAAGGAGAAAAACAAGAAGAAAAATAATATTGCTGCCGCATTAAGATGTGGTGCTACTTCACTTGGACTTAACTCTGCAAAGTGCTGGTCTCCTCACTCCAGAAATATTAACTGCAGTTGTACACAAGTAATGATCAGTGCTAGGGTGCAGAACAAAACTGTGAAGGTCAGGACTCTGAGAAAAAAATAAAAAGATAAAGCAAGATGAAAGTGGACAGAGGCAGTGAACAGAGAAAGGCAACCAGAATTTTCCTATCCTTAACCCATACAGTGGAATGTGCCCTTGCACTACACACTGAAGCATCCATAACTAATAAATAGTGAGCCAACATGGATGCGTTTGCTACCTTTTTGTGTAATGTTGAGACAAATAACTCCCAGAAAGAAAGAATTATTATTACATAAATAGCTAGAACACCTAAAATTGCCATAATGAACAGTAACACATAAATACATTTGCAGAAAAGACTTTTCCAAGTAGAGAGAGTAAAGAGGAATGTTTTTCTGGAAACAGGTTGTTCTCTAATTGTTGATGTAAGAAGTCTTTTCTCATTTTTGGTTGCAGCTAGTATTAACCACTAATTGCTGGATGCAGAATAGTTGGGATACAGAACTACGAGTGTCCCACTTTGATGTAGTACAGCAATAGCTAGCCCCACACCTAGGCAGAAAAAAAAAGAAAAGAGCAGGAAAGAAAAAAGAAGAAAAAACAACAAAAAAAAACACCAAAAAGCTAGTAACTCCTGATAGATTCACTTCTGTTTTCTATTCTTGGACAAGAACTACAGGTTATACAGAAACAGGTAAGTGTCCCCTAAAGGGAGGAGACAAGGAAGATTTGTTACATGGAGTCTGATAACGTGCTCATGTTACTGACCTGACTCCCAGATACTCTTTCACATCCACAAGTCTCATCTGCCAATACACTCGTTTGTTGTGTTGCAGCAGTCACTTCTGTAGCAAAGGTGTAAGAACAATTTTTGCCACAGCTTTCCATTTTCAGTCCTTGAAAACTGGCAATTTCATGATGAATACACTGCTTCATCTTGTCTTATTGCACTGCACCTTGGATGCCCTCTGAACTACTCTTCTCAAATGTCAAAGCCTTCTGCTTTCTGGTCTTCTTATAATACCTTTTGAAACAGCCTGTCCTTTCACGCTGAAGTCACTGGCTACTATGTTGATGGCCATTTTTGTTTTCTGGAGACTACAGGCAGCAAAGAAGCTCCTCATGTCAAAAATCCCATGCACTTATATTTAGTAGAAACAAAAAAGTTAAGGATTTAGGTATTTTTTGTGGGTTGCTTTTGGGTTAGGTTTTTGGCTGTTTTTTTTTTTGAGAGTTGAGAGGAGTAAAGGTGTTTAGGTCCATTGTTTCTTTCTTTGTTTAATTTTTGCTTTATGGGAAACTGCATTGAAAACGTTTTGTGGGGACTAATGTCTCATATTTTCACATTGTGACCTGTGTGTTTTCCATATAGTTTGCCAAGCAAGCAGGTGTATTAGCCTATAATGAGTTTTTGGCACATTGTTAAGGCACTCTCAAGAACTGAGTTGAAGCTACCTAGGAACATAAGGTTGGTCATTCAAGCTCATACTAAAACTGTGTTGTCTTTAACGATCAACAATGAATGTCCATGGAAATGAATAACAACAGGGCAAGCATGTAGCAACATCCCCCAGAAACTATCAATCACACCTTTACAGCTCAAGGACTTCCTAGCTCATTCCCAGCTTGCAAATTTCCTCAACTGGAAGCCATTTAATAGACCTCACTGGGCTTTTTAATTCCATGTATTAATTTGACTGATTCTTGAGCTCATGAAAGCTTTTTTATTTACATCAGCCTATGGGAAGGAACTCTAGAGAATCTGTAGTAGAAACCAGCACTCAAATTGCTTGTTTTGAGCCAGCCATCTTCTCATTTGGTGTGCAAAACTGTCAGAGTCAGTTCAGCTACTTCTCCACCAGAGTGTAAGGAATTCTTACACATATACATTATATAGATATATTATATTAATTATATATATTATATTATATTATATTATATATATAACAGCACTCCCATTTACCTTAAATTGTTCTTTTCCCCTCATTGTGTTTTACCCACTTTAACCTACTGATAGGAATATTTCATTTCGTGAAGCCATGTTATTTTAGACTGATTGTAACATGAGTATTCCAGTTTCCTGACAAATTATCTCCTCTTTGCACTCATTCCCATTTTAATTTATCCTGTTGGATGCTGGCTGACTAAAATTGTATACAGTATTTAGATGAAGACCTTCTCAGGATCCTACACAGTGCAGTCATACTTTCTTATCTCTACTGGAAAAGCTTTCCCCAGTTTTTGATGTAGGTCTGCCTTTGTTTCTTTTGCAGTGCTATTTTATAGCCACCCTGTAGCTGACTCATGCACTCAGTTTCTTTTTTTCTTCTTCATTTGCCACTGCTGACATACCAGAGCTTTTGTTGTCCTTCAGTGAGTGACTCTGGTGACCATAATGCTAATTTCCATCCCACTTGCTTTCAAGTCACCCAAATTTTACTGCATGCTATGCCCATCTCCCCTTTTTTGAGAATGCTTCCCAGCTTTGAAGCAGCAACTGAAAGGCCTAACTAAGCCACATCCTTTAAAAATTAGCTCTTTCAGAAACCCACACCTTTAACCTAACCATCCCTGAGGCATCTCTTCTGGAAGGCATTTTGCCATAGCAGCTCAGTTTGAAGCAAAGCAAGAGAGGTAAACTACCTTGAGGGCAGCACATCACACACTTAGGATTACAGAAATGAAAGTGTTTGAAGGAAATGCGGTCTATTTAGCACAGCAAGCCACATGTCAGGTTCCTATGAGGTTGAGCTATATTAAGGAACAAATGTCAAGTCATATTATGCTTCTGACAGGCACAGTGCCTCTCATGGACACAAGGAAGAGTGGATTGCTGAAACAGGCTTGCCATGCCTATAAAGGGGCAAATGGTCATTCCCAGTTTCCCACTGAAGGAGACAGGCTTCTTATGCCCACAGAGGTTAAGAACGGGACCAGGGAGTGCGGGAGCCACAGCTAAAAGGCTTCTTTGCCAGTCTTCCCACTTTTGCAGGCATGTGAGCATGTCTAGACTGCATGGGAACTTCACCCAATGTGCAAAGGTTACTTGAAGTGCACATACAAACACAGACACCCACAACTAGATATTAATTAGGCTAATACTAGCTGACTGAATGCTGTCAATAAAAATTCCCTTATCTGACATCTTCCATTAAAAAAGATGCTTTAATAAAATCCTGTTATTTTTCTATATGTCATCACTACCAATGTAAGATGACTGAATAGCACCTGGAAGTAACTTATAGCAAGTAACTTCAAAATACATAAAATTTAACTCAAAATCTATGTTGTGATTAGTGGATTATGACTAGCAGATATCTGATACCCAGCTAAACCAGTCATCAGAGGAAAAAAAGGTAAGACAAAATACCTTGCAACAGGTTCAAAGGAAAACTTGCAAGATGCTTCCTGAAGACCTGCCTCCCATAAGTAGGAGCTAAACAGCCCGAAGACAGTTTGTTAAAATAGGGTTATGTTTACATTCTCTGTTCACTATTACTTTGCATTTTATGGCAGACTCCAGGTAACGTTAAGAGACACAGCAGTCAATTCTCTCTTACTAAGGAATAGCTTCCCTGAAAAGTAGCATGGTCCAATGACGAACTCCTTTAACTTAAGCTATGCAAATCACTTACCGACATATGCAGTACTAAATACTATTTATTCATTAAGAAGTACAAAACAAGAATTTGTTCACCTTTAGTAATCACTTCCTGTATTTGGTTGGCATACAGTTAAGTGAAATCTCCTAAGAGCTGCCTGCACCATCCAGGCATACTTTCAACAAACCTCTGCAAATACTTTGCAGTTGAAGTTTTGCTTGCAAGTCTGGCAGTCTGGTTACTGGTTTCTTTCTGTCTTCCAGTCTCCCAGAGTCAACCACACTAATTGGTTATGGCACTTACATACAGCTATGTATTAAATAACTCCTCATAATTGTAGTTCAGAGTTCTATGCGTTTCCCTCTGCCATCCGGTCTAAATCCCATTAAAATAAATTTTAAATAAAACAACAACAAACAGAACAAAACTGTCCTGAACTGCTAACTTCAGTGGAGGCTGATTTAGCTGTTGTCATATTCTTGCAGTATACTTTCTTTAGAGTTTCTTTCTTTTCATGTTCAGTTACTGTATTCTTATTTTTGTTTTACTTTGTATGATAACCTTTAGTTTTGGTGCTACAAATCATTTGCCAGTCTCTGTGGAGCTGCTTGCTTGGTCTCCCCAGATATTTGCAATAAGACTAATGGATCAGCTCATATCTGAAATTGTTCCTCCATTGACTGCATGACAGTTTCAGTGCCAGGGACTGTGAAAGTTATCAATGTATGTTAAAACAGATGATCAGTAAAATCTGACAACAGGTTTCTTCTAACAGAGTCCCCCATTCCAATCTGTAGAAGAAGCTGGGATTATTTTGTACTGTATTTTATACTGGCCATCTTCCAAAGCTGCTTTCTCCAAAGGACAGATCATTAAAAGGTAGTGATAAAATTCAAAGCTTCCATTTCTAAAAAAAGATGTCTAATGGCTGGGGTTTTTTTCTGGTTCCAGAAATAAATGGAAGAGGTAGCAAGTAATCCACTTTTCTGTTGCAACATGTGTACTGGAGAGATCAATTACAACAGAATGAAAATGTGAAACCTTGTCATTATAATAGTGTAATTCAAGCTGTGAAAATGCTGAGAGAAAAAGGGTCTGCAAATATTCATTTGAATTTTAAAAAGTAATTGGCTTCTTTATGCTCATGCATCTTTCCCAAACCTTCTGCTTGCATGAACATTCACAAGAAATGAGTTTTCTCTCACATACTCTATGAACAATGTCAATATTATAGTATCGTTGTGAAGAGTCAGAACTAATTTCGTAAATTCACATTTTAGTCTTAGCAACAGCCATACCACACTTACTGGCAAAGGATTTTTTATCTTCCAGCACTGCAGACTCAGGAAAGGACCTGACACTCAAACTGGGCTCTTTCTGATACTTTCAGTTATTGCATTCAACAGCAACACACTTCCTGGTGGCACCTCTGCAGTGTGACAGCATGCAAGGTAAGAAAAAGGTCTGTATACTTTTTCTCAAATTTGTTCTAATACTGATGTTAATGTAACTTGATTTTTGCCAAGAAGGTGCAAAAGATGATTTAATAATTGTTTTCACTTACTGATGGCAAACCTATGAACAAATTATGAAATGGTGAAATGTGCTCAGGTATTGCCATATTTTCCTTGCAAATTCTATTTCCTTCCATTACAGAATTAACTTGAATTCAATGGCATGGAGAACTGGGCTAAAACTAAGCGGTGGGGTTTCTGTTTTCTCTACTTTGCCTTTTCACCCATCCTGTCCTAGAAATATGGAGTGAAAAAAAGGAGGCAAATTGTAGAATCAGTCACTATTTTCAATAGGTCAGAGATTCAACATGGGAAAGCCACTGCCAATTGACTGTAGGAGCAAATTTCCTCATTCTTGTTCTGGAATAAGTCCTTTAGAATTCAGTCTGTGCCAGAAGGCATTTCCAAGAAAACATCATGATAGCCCTCATCCAGTAGAGCATTTAAACACATGCTCAGCCTTGAGTGGCTGAAAATTCCTACCTGAAGAGAAATATTTTTATTTCTAAACCCAAGCACATGCCCACATTTTTATTATGTGTAGTATCATATGAAGAGAACATCGAGTGTTACGAAAACACAGTTTTAATTGTTTTGGTTTTAGTTAGTCTTTCTTTTTTTTTCTTTCCTTTTTTTTTCTTTTCCCTTACAATAGGTTACTGTTCCACAGAATACTATGTCAATGAAAGGTAGATGCACACACACACAATGAACATCAGCACATAGTTTTCAGTCTGTATCTCCATCTGAATGTTGGGAAAAGAACAATATTAATTTACCTGAGCAATAAATCCTACCAAAACAGTTACTTCTAGTGATGGGAATTTTGAATACCAGCCCAAGATGCTTACAGGCATAGTATATTTAATGCATAAAATAGAAAAACACAGGCAGGAGAGAAAGTGAATATGCTCTTATTTCCACTAACCAGAAGATAAAATTATCTAAGAGCATTTTTTAAAGTCTTTCAGACTAACTTTTCTAGGTCAATAGGCACATTTTAGCTGGAAAGCTTTCATTAAAAAATGGAACAGGGTAATATTTCCAACCACATAGCCTGTAAAAAAGGTTACAATCCATTTTTGTGACCTTCTGCCTGTTTGCCCTGGTATCCAAGGTACAGTGACACACAGGGTCTCAATTCACAGAAAAAAGTTCAAAGCCGAAGTGTTTTCAACCTTTAGCAATCATGCCAAAGCACCCATGAATACCCATCTCACATGCTAACTTTCACCTTGTCTGGAGGTATAGCGATGCTGTTTTTAAAGAAGAGCAGAAACTATATTTTAATATGCCCATTCAGTTTAAATGGGGGGGGGTGTGTGTGTGTGAAAGGGAGGGTGTGTGGTATTTTCAGCATTTTTTTCCCATTGTTTTTATGGTAGTTTGGTTTGCACTGTTTGCACTGTTACACAAAAAGTTATTTTCTTGTACCATGGTAATATTATTTTAATAATTCTCATTATCATGAACATCATATTTTTAAGTCAACAGTGGCCTCTCAGCTACTGATGTAAGCAGAGTGGATTTTCTCTTCTGGACTCTGTTTTAAAGAGGATCTGATTCTGTTTTTTTTAATTGTTGTGTCTTACCTTCCTCCTATAATCGAATGCCTGATGGCAGTCTCTCCCACAAAGTAAGCAGAGACTGAATAATATAAGTAAACATTTGAATAGGATACTTTTACTTCTCCATTTCTATTCATTATTCTTCCATCACGAAACAGAAATGCTTCTAATTTTTGTTATTTCCCCAAAGGATGTCTTTTCCCTTCCCTCTCCTCTCCATATATGTTATCTCTTCCCCTTAGCCCAACAAAATTCCTTTTAAAATTAAATTAAACAAGGCATTTTCTATTTCTAGGAGAAAGCTGTTCTGCCTGTCAGCTATACTGTAACTTTTTTTTATGCACTGGCCTGGTCAGAATGCCAAGCACTCAAAGGAGCAACCTTTCAGGGTGAAGAGACGACAATTGGGAGTAAGCTGGACCAGAAATAAAAAATTAAATTCAATTCAAGGACTTTGTAAGATCAAGCGTCTGTGGTGCTTTATAGTTTTACTGAGCAGGACTCAGGAAAAAAAACAAAAAGTCTTATAAACGCAGCATTTGGGGGTCTTTCACCATAAATTTTAACATATTTTGATACAATCAATTAATGTCTTAAAAATAAAACCAATTTTCTTCTGCTACTAATCATTTCTTTCCAGGAGTAAAAAGAACCTATTAGACTCAGTTCTGGTAGCATTTCCTTGGTGCAGGTTATTCTGTTCACTGACAAAACAGCTCTGGTCTTAACAGTAGGACAGAACAGGGCAGTACTTACCACGAGTAAAACAGGTGGAGCTGGATATTTAGTTCATTATTACCACAAAGAAGCTCCATTTTGTACATTTGCAGATCACATGAAAGGAAACAAACAACTGTTTGAACACCTCATTCTCCTTATTTGTTTTTAAAAGGGTCTTCTCAAGTTCTTCCTTTTCTGACTCATGCTTCCAGCCCATTGCAGAAGACAGCAGAAAGTCTCTCACACAGAACATCCTCCAAGCTGAAGTTTGATTCCTCTTATTTCACCCCTCACCATTATTCAAGCTTTGCATAGATAATATAAAAGTATAAATGAACAGCTGCATTTCTGATGCAGAGTCAGATTTCTTGTGCTGAGTATAGATTCTGTGATTTAGCAGCATCTGTATGTTTCTTATTTTTAATACATCAGTGACTAGGGAGAAGCTGGGCTGAGAGAAACATTCTGCCTCTTCTAGACCCTAACTGAAATAGAAGACATCTATAGCATGAACAATATGTATCTTTAAAAAAGAAAAGGGAAGCCACCAGTCACTTTGTCTAGTTTCAGTCCTTATTAAAAGAGTTACTTTATAGACCATCGTGTCTACTTGGCCTGATATCAATTTCAAGAATAAAAATATAAGATATATGACAGAAATATGTAACCAGTTTAAAGTATCAGATATATAATGGAAATATGGGACCAGTTTAACTAAGAAATCCCTCAAAAGTAATTCAGATGACTGAATGCTATAAGAAATCAATCTCAGTTAAGTAAAAATTATATATTAGAAACAAAAAAAAAGAAGCGTTTACATTCTGCAGTGGCCCTGGTTCCACTAAATGTTATACCTGTATCAGGTTAACTGAATCAGCACAATTTTCACACCTCAGACAGAGTTGCTATTTTGAAATACTAAAAGCATTCCCACACTGGGTGGAAAACTATGCTCTTAACTTAGTCTGGATGGAGTTCAGTCATAGAGTCAGTCTGGCTTTAGAACTCCTCACACCACATCAAAAGCATCACAACCACATGATACAAATCACTGTCCCATGTCAGCTTATTTTGCTGGGTCAAACTTCTCCAAAGTGTTTGTGATTGGCTTTGCAGTACTAGGATTCGGAAATGTCTGTATATGCAACTGAATTAAAAAAGCAAAGAACCATTTCCTGGTACTGCAGCAAACTAGCATAGAGCAGCATGCATCCATAATGTAAAACCCTCTTACCCACCAAAATAGTGTGGTAACATCCAAACACTTATTTGAATTGCATTTGGTTACTGCTGATTGCCCAAGTTGTATTTAGGGAACGTTAGCAGGTGTGAGCCAAAACCATGCCTTGGGCTGTGGCAGGATTTTAGCCATACAGAAGACTGAGTTTCAGTGCCCAGGAATGTTCTCTGACACTCTTTGATCTGCTACAAGAGAAGATAAAGAAGAGTAATCATCTAGTTCTGTCTGAGACATGCTCTGGTATTTCAAAGATGGGTTGCCAGAAGTGGCACACATCCTACAAGGAAACCATGTGCTTTGGGGCTAAGAAATAGAAGCTAAAAAGAATATAATTTCCTGCAGCCTTGAGCATCCTCAGGGGCAGTAGACACCTTTCTTTGTCTGGGGACCTGAGCTGAGACTTTTATGTTCATATCAAGTTACCGTAGACCAGACATGGCATGACCTGCTTTGCCATATCCATCACACTTACACAAAAATGATATCAAGCCCACATAGTTTCATAAGGTCTGTTTAACTCAGCAGAAATTTAATCTACTCCCATATAATGAAAAACAAGTCTGGGATTAAAATATTTGGTGACATGACAGCATCCACATCACTGTTACTGATGGGAAAGCAATAACCTTTTATTAAATTGTAGTGAAATATTTTGGACATTCTGTTTTAACCTAAACCAGCAGTTTAAGTCCAGACCTGGGGGGAATCACAGGCAGAGGAAGAGACAATAGCTCATCCCTCTTTGTAAATACATGAGCATATATATTTATGTCAGAATTCTTCACAAGTCTCCACTCACCACTTCTGCTTTCGTATTTCAGAAATATGTTTGGGGAAATCCATTATCTGACCTCAGAAAAGGAAGAGAGAAAAAGTGGAATTCTCTAAGTCTGTAGTTCAAACCATGACATTTTTGACAAAAAAAAACCCTAATATATTTTGAAGTTAATCACCAAAGCTTTTTGCACCTCCAGTTTCCTTCTGGTGTTTCCTTTTACACTGGATTCTGTAATACCTTCAGAAATCTGATGCTGAATTGGCTGCCCTATGTAGCTCTGCTTGAGCAGAGACTTGGACCAGATGACATCCAGAAGTTCCTTCCTATCTTTACCATTCTGGGGTTCTGCGACTGCAGAACTCAGAAGCCCCTTCACACTTCATCAATCCCCCAGCTACACTGGGAAAATGACCAACTGAGTGTTTCAACAACACCTGTCCCTTTAGTATCCAAAATGGAAGAAAATAGGCAATGGAGCAACTAAAAAGAAGAAAAATTTAATAAGTAGAGGCAATGAACAAAATAAGGGCAGTGGGATATAGGTGATGGGGAGAAACAGCTATGAGCATGTTAACAGGACACAGTTTTAACTCACTCACCTTCTCTGCTGTTCCAGTTTTCCAACTTGGAAATGGATACTTAGCTGAATATCTTTTGCCCTAAAAATAACAATCCAGAAAGTATTTTACTATAAGTAGTCACTTTTGGCTATGTACAGTTTCAGAATTCAGTTTGACATGGAAATTCTTTAGAACCAAGAAACAGTGATACCTTCCAAAGCCTGTTTTGTATGGGAAAGGTGGATTTTTTTTACCCCCATTATTCCATACCTCTGTAAAAAAGTAACCTTCGCTAGAAACAACAAAGGAAATACTTCCACCTAAGAGAGGGTTAACAAGAGTGGGTTGCTAATGTCTGACGAAAATTAGATCATCAGTCCAATGATGAACATTGATTCAGTGGAGAATCCCTGCAAATAAAATGTGGGCTATCACCTGGGACTTTTTTATTTTACTTTAGCTCTGAAGTTAGGGAGATGGGGTTAAGCAATAGGTTCTAAGGAACGGAGTTTCAATCTTACGATGTAGCTAGTCAGAAATACTTGATAAAGAGGGTGAAAGGGTGGGCTTGAGGGAAAAATTTTCTCCCCAGTTATTAATAAAAGGCTGCAGAGGGACTCAGAGGGGTCAGGAAAAGGGAGAGAATTCAGTCTGAAGAAACCTAATACAGCAAGATTGAACAACCAAATAGACTTTCTTTAAGTTTGAAGATAGTTTGAAAGAAATCAGAAAAATTACTCAGGGAAATGTGGGAAGCTTTTATGATTTGACTACATCTACATATTTTTTGTGTTAAAAAATAAAATAAAAAGTTATTCTGGAAACTGTAAAACATACAAGCTTATTTACTTCCACTACTTTGCTGACCAAAAGACATTTTGAGTGGAAAGGAGACATCAGGAAGGGTGAGCTCAGGCTGTTAAGGCATGTGAGCAAGCGCTTGGGTCGTGGGAGCTCTAGACCTGTGCTTTTAGAGAGCTGTGTGATCACCTTTCTATGAAGTGCTAACAGACTCAAATGAACTTGTATGCAGAACAACACAGACAAAATCACACAAACGAGCAAAAATGTGTGTGTTTGTGCCTATTCACAGGACGTATAAAAGTTTAAAAGCGTATCAGTATGAGGAGAATAAATACGTAAATAAAGTGGTTAAATTTGAGAAATAAATCTTCAGTGTGAATCATCCTTCCTTGATAATGGAACTTTGTTATTCACAGCACTGTTCTTTATAATTTCAGCCTTCCTTTTCAGCTCTTTTCTTTTTTCACCTGGATTCTACGTAAGTGGGCTTGAAGTTTTCAAAAGCATTTATCAATGAATCTGAACCTAATCCTACCCTGTCTTTGATTTAGGAGCCTGGAACTCATTCACTGAGAGTTTATTCACTTATTTATAAATACAATAGTTAACCTGAGCTTTGTAAAACAAAGTGACTTAGGAAAATTACCTAGACCAATACTTTTCAACAACTGGCATATTATTCTGAATCTCATAGATACTATTACTGTTTAGTTATCTGAGAGTGAAACATGATGAAGTTGGATTTTTTTTTTAGTAGTGTTTTCATAGTACAGCATTCTTTTGGAAACCCATGATTAATAAAGCTACAGTATTATTTTAAACAGATAATATATCATCATGTTCATCAGCAATTTTTTTTTTCGTGGCATGAAATTTTTTTAAAACTTTATCAGATGTTTGTTTATAAAATACTTTGTTAAAACCTGTTATATGGTACGGAAAAAGCATGCTTCCTTAGAAGCAAGGATAACAAGACCCCCTGTAATAGTTCAATGTATTGTGATTTTTTTCTAAATGAAGTACAGAAATAGTTACATTGCAAATAGAAAGGGTGGTCTTTAATTTCCTCTTAAACTTACTTTTTACTTTGTATCGCTTCTCACTTTAGGGATTTCTATTTTCTTCCAAAGCCAGACTTGATCTGAACTAACATCCTTCCTGCAGTCAGTAAGAGGAGCACTTATACATCCTATAGGCTATTTCATAGCTGACATCATAATTTTATATGACACTACATAGTTTGCTGCGTCAGTCCAACTTTGTGGGAAAAGCACAACCTACAAAACAGTAATTTACTGTTCTGCAAGCAACTGTGCTTGATATTTCATATCTCCATTTGCTCAGACAACAAATTCTTTTTTGGACCAACAGATAAGTACATGTAACCTGCAATTAAGCATTGATTTCACATGACATCAGCCCCTTATTGGCCTAATCCTGCTTACACTATTTATATGTGAAGTCTCTTTTGAGACTATAACCACTCATGAAAAAGATAGGAGCATTTGGCTGCTAAACCTGTTCTTTTCTGTCTCCCACTTATGTTGTTCACCCTAAAGTGCAACATTAGCCACTTGTTACCTGCACATCTACTATAGACGTGGTTTTGTGTGGAAAAAACCCTAGAGTGAAAATTGGTATAATGAAATCCTGGCACTAACCATACACTGAGTTAACTCTGCCTGAGTTAAATCAAACTCTTTCCTTCGACAGGCTGCCATCAGATACCTTTCTGAAGAGTGAGTCTCTGCCGTTATTCCTGCAGACATAGTGAATATGTACTGATCCTCTTCTGCTGAAGCTTTTGTTTCCAGGCCTTAGTTTTCAATGGTTGCCATAGAATCTATTCATTATCATATGAAAAGCCTCACACAAAAAAACTCCAAAAGCCTGTTACTAAAGCCATGAACACTTTTCAATTTTCATGTAAAAGGAAAAAAAACTCTGGAAGTGAAATGGTCGCTGAGGGAGAAGTTGTCTTTAGCTCTCCTCTCTTCTTTCTCCACAGAGATGACTTGATTCTTGTTTCTCTTTTAACTACATAAACGCCTTATTGGATATTCCTCCTGACTGCTGTAACAATTGCAGGATATTTAATCACCTAAGTAGTTTAAATTGCCTCATAAGTCAAGGAATAGCCATGTATTTTTCTTGCCTAATTTGTTATGTTTTAGCATACGTTTTACTTTCTGATAAAGATTTCTGTGCCCAATTCCCAGGGTCTGGCTTCAAAAAAATAGACAAAGAACTGCTGAAAACTGAAGAAGTACATAAGCTTCTTACTCTTACAGGACTGCTAATATGGTGTAAATGGAGGTAGTGTATTTTTACTGGAGCTGAGACTCCCTGAAAGAAAACATTTTCCATATACTCATTTTAACAATGGCTCTGAACCCATTTACAGAGGTGTTATCTTATTGTGAAGAAACTACACTCTAATTAGAAAAGCTACAAGAGTAACTCCTGCAGTTTCCCAGTTCACTTCAGCATAAAAAAGGTAAAGAAAAGAAGGTTTTGGATTTGAAAGAACAGCCATGATATATACAATATTTCTGAGAATACCTCCAAAACCTGATAAGGTAACATCACATGTTGTCCGGCATATACCTCACTGCATCATGTAAATGAGTGAATTTCTAATTTCTTAAAGACTACTAACTTCAGGAAGGTCAGGATTTTTTTATAGTTGCTTGTCCCCACAACTTATTTGAGCATATAAAATACATACGCGGCATATACAATAATGTCATGTATACAACATGAATGCGACATGCTCCCTTCCTCAGAGCTGTTGTAAGAAATATTCTGCACCCCCTTTTCTCGAGGAACAGTGGTGAAAATTTGGCATAAGGAAAAATTGTTAAGGAAATTCTCACTGACAGCACTGATGAACTAGTGAAGCTATTTAATAACATATAGACATCTCAGATTTCATATATATTTAACCTCCCTGTAATCATCTTCACAGAGGCACTCAAAATACATAATCTTATTTCTTAAACTTTATTAAATCCCCATTTCTTCTAGAGCAGCCTTATTTATGCTTATATTGCATTCCTTTTACATTACTTCAGATAATTCCACACGTATAAAACAACAAACAAATAAACCTTATTTTCCACCTAAAAATGGAAAGGAAATTTTTATTTACATTTTAGTTATGTACATATCAGGATTTTCTAGCTTCTGATGATTACTGGTTGGTAGGATAATTGTGGGATTTTTTTGATTTGTTGACTATGTCTTGCCTGTTTATTACCTTCTGACAGTGACAGAAGAGTAACGTCTTAGCTTATGTGCATCTCCACAACCCAAAGTCAGAAGCACCTTGTGACCTCCAATGTGACCATTGCCTGTGCATTCAATAGTAAACAGCTGGGCAAAAAATGTTTCATAAGAAACTTAAAATGACACTGTTAAAACCAGGAGCCACAAACAGAGACATTATCTGAAAAAGACAAGACTTTATAAGAAAGCTAATTATCTTGGGGATAATCTTCTTATTATCAAGTACTTGCACTTGGCTTTTTTCTTTTCTTTAAATTCCATATTCAGATTAACAGAAGTAATTTCATCATCTGAGTTTAAACTGTCCAAAGACTTGTATAAAATACAAAATAAGAAAAAAAATGATCCTCTCAGAGAAACAATGATAATCTTAAATATCAAATTTTGTTTACAACTTGCATTTCCTTCAGCATCACTTGTTCTTATAACACATGAATTTTAATAGGATATTTTAGGTTGCTTTTACAGGCTGCCATAGATAGTCCTCTGATCTGTGGGAAGTGTTTTGTGATCAAATTGCTGAGCTGCCTGGTAAAGGACCTGAGAGTGGAGGTGACCAGACTCCAAGGGAAGATGAGCAGGAGATCAATAGGGTCTTTGCTAAAACCTTGCATGGACAGGATGTTAGATCTTGCAATTTACAGAAGGGATAGCCACGCTAGAGGCTGTAGGCGCTGGAGTCTTTATTACAGTTAATTTTGGAAGCTTATGCTTCTAACAAGAGGAAGAAGGCTTTTTCCACTTTCAGGTGAAAAGTTGCAGAAGAGGTGTGTGACCCTGATGGCAGGTGAGAAAGAACAAGTTCTGTTGGCAGAGGTGTTTGTACTGGATCAGCCTGATTCATGTGTTAAAGGCAGTGTGGCATGAAGAGCCCGCAAGGAGTAACAGCGGTAAGAGACTCTCTTCTGCAGGGTATGGAAGCACCCATCTTCATCCTGCTATTGCATGAAAGGATTCCACTTAAGCAACCACAAGGTCCTCTCTGAAAAAACTAAGCTTCTGCAGAAATACAGGATTCATCTAACAAAGTAAGGCAACACCATTTTTGCTAACAGCCTTACTGACTTAGTGAAAAAGGCTTTAAACTAGTTCTGTTAGAAGATGAAAACCATAGTTTGAGGAGAAGCGGAGAAATGAGAGGGAGAAAGGAAGCACTTGAGGAACAGCATTCCACTGTTCCCCTGAGAAAGCGGGGACAACTCAGAGCCCATGTCAAGAGCATGTTCATAAACACATGGAGTACAGGAAACAAACAGTAAAAAATAGAAGTTAAGGCTCAGTCACAGACATATAACCTCACTGGGATTGCAGAGATATGATAGAAATAGCTCACGTGATTGGAGTGCTGCAGTGACTGGATACATGCCCTTAGAAAGGTGAAATGAGGGAACTGCTCACTACACAAAGGAGAAGCTTGCCTGTATGGAGATTTGCTACGGAAAAGCTGAGGAAGAGAGGGAAAGCTTATGAGTTAGGATCAGAAGCAAGGTCAAGAAGTGGGTGTTACTATCGACTGCAGTCAGGACAAGGAAATGGGAAAAGAATTATTTAAACTAGTGGAAGAAGCCTTAAAATTTCACATGTTATTTCTCATGGAAGACTGTTGAAGTTGGCCTGATTTGAAAAGGGTTTAGTCCAGATAGGCCTGTGAGATCCATTTAAACCTAATTATTCTAGAATTTCTTTTCTATGCAGAAGAAAAATAAGAACATCCTTTTATATTACTTTTTGTGCTAAGAATTTTAAGAGATGACTCCCCAGTAACAAAACAGCATTAAACTGCAGTCTCTCTAGAGACCAGAACTCTAACCTAAAAACAATTGCCATGAAGGACATATCAGAACATGGTAAATTAGACCAGATTATTCAGAGCATGGTACATCTTCACCTTTAGAAGGCATGCCTAACTCCCTTCAAACTACAACCATCAATACCGTTATTTGGAGCTTGTCTTACATGCTCTGTATGTATGACAACTTTATAACGCCTACAGTGGGATAGAAGATTTTTACCTGAGTTTTAAAAATAATTGACAAACACTGAACTTTTTGGCCTCTTGTGTCACATGAAATAGATTTTCTATGCTCATGAAAACAGGTTGTATTTACATTAGCATGTTACTACATGTTTTTAAAGGAATCTGCTTGTGCATCCTTAGTTACAATGAATGGCTTTGTCTTTATCACAGAGCAGTCTCAGAACATCTGAACTAGATTTGGTCTTCGGTGAAGCTAGGACGAAAGGTGTTCTTCAGGATTCCTTCTCCTGCTGCTTAAATTATAATTGAAATTGAACTATAGGACTAGGCAAGAGCTGATTTGAAGTAATCACACTGCATAAATACATGGTACAGACACCAGGTGCTCAACTTTGTTTATTCTAAACACCAATTCTGACAAGGCTGAACACTTGGTTATGTGGACATAAGCCTTAATAAAAATTGAATGTCTATTTATTAGTGAACAACTATGCATTTTCAAGCACTACAATTTTATGTGCTTGAGTTTAGAAATACTAAAGATGGTCTGATGGGGAAAAATGACCATGACAGTTAAGTAATATAATCATAAAATGTTGGCATCTTCCACTGTAGAGCATGAAAATAATTTTCATGGCTATGTTTTTGGTTTTCTGCCAAATATTATAATTTAATTTTCCTGCAAATATTTCTTCTACTAGAAATCACTGGACAGAACTATATCATCATAGAATCATAGAATGTTTTATAACTATCAAACTGAAATTTTCTTGACTGTTCAGTTAACACAGCTCATGATTTACAGGGGTCTAATACTTCTTCTAGTTTTGCATGACCAGACCATTTTTTATGCTACATCTGCAAAATTATTAGAAGGGAAAACTATGTCTTTGCTGCTTCTGTATAAAAATTTACATACAAGGGTCACATTATAAGTTTCTGAAAATATTCAAATAATATCCTTCACATGTAATATAAGAGGTATTCATTTGCCATAGATAATTTAGAATCATAGAATCAAAGAACAGTTAGGGTTGGAAAGGACCTTAAGATCATCTGTTCCAACCCCCCTGCCATGGGCAGGGACACCTCACACTAAACCATCACCCAAGGCTCTGTCTAACCCAGCCCTGAAAACTGTCAGGGATGAAGCATTCACCACTTCCCTGGGCAACCCATTCCAGTGCTCCAACACCCTCACAGGAAAGAACTTTTTCCATATATCCAACCTAAACTATCCCTGTTTAATTCTGAACCGGTTACCCCTTGTCCCATCACTACAGTCCCTAATGAAGAGTCCCTCTCCAGCATCCTTGTAGGCCCCCTTCAAATACTGGAAGGCTGATCTGAGGTCTCCACACAGCCTTCTCTTCTCCAGGCTGAACAGCCCCAGCTTTGTCAGCCTGTCCTCATACGGGAGGTGCTCCAGTCCCCTGATCATCCTCGTGGCCTTTCTCTGGACTTGTTCCAACAGTTCCATGTGCTTTTTATGTTGAGGACACCAGAACGTCACACAATACTCCAGGTGAGGTCTCATGAGAGCAGAGTAGAGGGGTAGGATCCCCTCCTTCGACTTGCTGGTCATGCTCCTTTTGATGCAGCCCAGGTTACAGTTGGCTTTCTGGGCTATGAGAGCACACTGAAGCCAGCTCATGTTCATTTACTCATCAACCAACAGCCCCAAGTCCTTCTCTGCAGGGCTGCTCTGAATCTCTTCTCTGCCCAACCTGTAGCTGGGCCTGGGATTGCTCCAACCCAGGTGTAGGACCTTGCACTTGGCATGGTCAAACTTCATGAGGTTGGCATCAGCCCACCTCACAAGTGTGTCGAGGTCCCTCTGGATGGCATTCCTTCCCTCCAGCGTATCAACCAAACCACACAGCTTGGTGTCATCAGCAAACTTGCTGAGGGCGCACTCAATCCCACTGTCCATGTCACTGACGAAGATGTTGAACAAGACTGGTCCCAACACCGATCCCTGAGGGACACCACTCGTTACTGGTCTCCAGCCGGACATTGAGCCATTGACCACAACTCTTTGCATGCAGCCATCCAGCCAGTTCTTTATCCACCGAGTGGTCCATCCATCAAATTGATGTCTCTACAATTTAGAGACAAGGATGTCGTCTGAGACACTGTCGAACGCTTTACACAAGTCCAGGTAGATGACGCCAAAAGCTCTACCCCTGTCCATCAGTTCCATAGCCCCACCATAGAAGGCCACCAAATTGGTCAGGCAGGATTTCCCCTTAGTGAAGCCATGCTGGCTGTCACCAAGCACCTTGTTGTTTTTCATGTGCCTTAGCATGCCTTCCAGGAGAATCTGCTCCAAGATTTTGCCAGGCACAGAGGTGAGACTGGCTGGTCTGTAATTCCCCGGGTCATCCATTTTCTTCAAAATGGGGGTTATATTTCCTTTTTTCCAGTCATTGGGAACTTCACCTGACTGCCATGATTTTTCAAATATGATGGCCAGTGGCTTAGCAACTTCATTTGTCAGCTCCTTCAGGACCCACAGATGGATTTCATCAGTCCCATGGACTTGTGCATTTTCAGGTTCTTAAGATGGTCTCAAACCAGATCCTCTCCTACAGTGGGCCTAAGATCTCCATTCTCACAGTCCCTGCATCTGCCTTCCAAGACTTAGGTGGTGCGGTCAGAGCATTTGCCAGTGAAGACAGAGGCAAAGAAGTCATTCAGAACTTCAGCCTTCTCCAAATCCAGGGTAGCCAGTTCTCCTGAGAGTTTGTGAAGAGGACCCATACTGTCCCTAGTCTGTGTTTTATTTACAATGTACCTATAGAATCCCTTCCTGTTATCTTATACATCCCTAGCCAAGTTTAATTCTGACTGGGCCTTAGCTTTCCTAACCTGGTCCCTAGCTTCCTGGACAACATCCCTGTACTCTTCCCATGCCGCCTGTCCTTGCTTCCACCTTTTATAAGCCTCTTTTTTCCTTCAAAGTTTCCTCAGCAGCTCCTTATCCATCCAAGGAGGTCTCCTGGCCCTCCTGCTGCACTTCCTTCTAGTTGGGATGCAACACTCCTGAGCTTGTAGTAGGTCATCCTTGAATATCATCCAACAGTCTTGGGCCCCCCTGCCCTCTAGGGCTATATCCATGGAACCTTCCGAAGCAGGTTCCTGAAGAGGCCAAAGTCTGCTCTCATGAAGTCCAGGGCAGTGAGCTTACTGCATGCTCTTCTCACTGCCCTGAGGATCTCAAATTTGACCATCTCATGACCATTACAACCAAAGCTGCCCTGGAGCTTCACGTTTCCAACGAGCCCTTCCCTGTTGGTGAGCACGAGGTCAAGCATGGCACCTCTCCTTGTCAGCTCCTCTATTACTTGCAGAAGGAAGTTGTCTTCTACACAACCGAGGAACCTCCTGGATGGCTTGTGCCGGGCTGTACTGTCGCTCCAACAGATGTCAGGCTGGTTGAAGTCCCCCATGAGGACAAGTGCCTATGAGCGTGAGGCTGTTCCTATCTGTCTATAGAGCGCTGCATCCACAGCATCCTCTTGATCAGGCAGTCTGTAACAGATCCCCACAGTAATGTTCTCCATAGCTGTTCTCCCTTTGACCCTGACCCACACACTCTCTGTTAACTGATCACCTGTAGCACAAAAGGTAAAATGTAAAGCCCATTATGTTGGTAGCTTACAACCCTATGAATAGTATGATGGAACTCTGTGAAAACTGGAATCTAATAACTGATTACAGTTCTATGTATTGTGGAAGGACTTTTGGCAAATGTGAGTAGATTTAGATGCAGCTGGAGACAGAGGACCAGAATAAAAATAAGGAGTCTTTATTTAGTTAAATTTATTTTAAATTATTATTCAGACAAGAAATATGTCTCCTTGTCCTGTGTGACCACACAGTCTGGGATGGAAATAGAGGCTCTGTCTCTTCCCAACATTGATGTATGTCACACAATCCCAGAGGAAGAAGACATTCCTAGCAGATCCAGTACCTGCATCAGATCCATCCAAAGCAGAAGCAGCTGCACATCTTCATAAGCACTGCACACTAGTAGCATATTCCAGCTCTGACTTCACCGTTCCCAGCTGATAGTCTTTCTTCTCATACTGTTGAGGCCTGTATTTCCATTCCCTCCTACCTCTCTCTTGCAAGTCCTATTGTGCCAGCTTCATTACTTCTGCTTGCCAAATACTCCTTTGTTTCCATTTCCACAGCTCTCTAGTTCTTTTTATATTTTCTAATTAATTAAGCCATTACCTTTTCTATCTGTGTACTTATCTGTAACTATGTGCTTAGAAAAAGCTGAAAGAACTGCTTATCCTTCCCCAGTATATGACAGAGAAATGGAAAACTTCATTTGCATGTTCTTGACCTTACCTAGAGCCTCTAGGTGCTTTGGTTTAGGCAAAATAGTAAGTTATACACATTGGCTTCTAAACATGAATAGGAATCAGGACATTTAGTTAAAAGACTGCTCCAGATCAGAGGTGATGTGTACTGGGGAATGTAGATTGCAGCCATTGTCTATGGTGCATGAGAATAGTAAAATTACCGTCCATAAATTAACATCTACATTTTATAGTTTATCCCCTCAGTAGACACTCAGCAGAAGAGATTCTGTTCACTTTTCAGAGGAAGTCAAAAAAGGGCATTGTCTTTGATTTTTAGTAATTTTATTATGTTTCTGCTGTATCTCTACAATTGATACCAACTTCTGTTTCCCACAGGGGTGGTTTCATGTTCCTTAGCTTTAGATCAACTCTATGCCATAAGAGGATTCACAGTCACAAACTCAGTCTGATAGCTTTTTGGGTAGACATTTCTCTGGTCAGTGGTAAGAGAGAATTATTTGTGAGGGACAATTCCTACACCTACCTGTAAACAATCTATAACTCTTAGTTTCTTCTTTCCAATGAAGGGATAAAATACAGCCTATAAGGGTATGATATATTGCTGTCCAGACCATGAATGTCACATGAGAAATGATAGAAAATATAACACTTATGCCTGTAAAGATCTAATATTTAAGTGGTTTTCAAGATTCTGCACAATGACAAAGCCTTCAGTGCTTAGGACCACTGAAATTCAGTTCAGGCTACATGCCCTTTCCTCCTTTAAAAGCCAGATTTGGCAAACTGCACCTTTGATGGTTCTTCATATTGGAAGCAATCTAACAGTTCCTGCGATTAAGAACATTACAGCCCCAGTAAGCAGCAAAGAAATGACCACTTCACTAAGGTGAGTCCATACACAAGACTGGTTAATGAGCCCCATGCAGTCTATGAAAAAACTGAAGGGCATATGGCAGTGGAAGCATGAAAGAGAATAACTCTCCCTTTACAGACAAAAGGTTTTTAAATCCTCCAGGAAGCCCTGAAAATGACACTCAGGTCCAATTTTTAGAAAATAGAATTCCTCTGTCCTCTGGACAAAAATAGGGGTTTTGGTCTCTGAACTCTTTGAGAAAGGGTCATTCTGTCTTTGAGGTTTTCATGCCTTGCGCATTATGGTTTACTTTCTTGTTGACTTCCATATTGACCATGTAAGTTAGGTCAGCCTAGAGGACAAAGACAAATTTAGAATTACAGTGCCATGAACAGTGATGGCTGCCAGCTCATTGTCTCTTTTCCATTTCTGTTGAAGTCCTGCTGCAATTTGACTTAGATAAGTCTGGACAGGGAATTTCAAATTTTTTACACTAATTAAGGCAGGTATTCACTTTCCTCAAAGCTAAGTACTATACTGTTCTAGTAGGGCTAGTCACAGTTAGGTCTGGCAAAGGGCAAGGGAGAGGTGCAGAGACAGTCCAGGCATAGATGACTGCTGCCCACCAACAGCAGTCTGCAGGCCCCAGCAGCTATCAGACCTGTCTGTACCAAAAGCCAGGTCTATATCCTCAAGACAAGAACTAGTAGATGACTTTTAGTCCAGCTTAGTGAAAATTATGGCAAATGTCAAAATGCTGAAGTGAGGAAGTGAGTAATTGTTATGTGTTTTTTTTCAAATTAATGTTTTATTCTCTTTGGGAAGGAGTTGTCAATAAAGTATAAGACTTGAGGTGCTTGGGTCTTTTCACAGGGTTAAATGGCAGCAGTGATGTTATTTTTTAAATAACTTTTGTTTTGACAAGGAGCCTACAACTTTCTGAATGTAATAGACCTTGGTGCATTCATCTTTGCCTCTCTTCCCTCTCTGAAGCGGTTTGATTATGTATGATCTGCTTGCAGTTATAGTTTGAAACCTCTTGAAAATGCACCTATACAGAATCTGACTTTCCATTCCATTCTGAGGACATGGGACAACATGCTACCCTGAGGTAAGCCCAGATACAGCCTCGCTACATATTGTCAAGGAGAGCTGTGTTCACTGGACAGTTGAACTGCTGCACAGCTTCCCATTCACTGTGGAGTAGAGGCATATCCACAAGCAGTGCTCACCTAAGACCTCACAAACGATTGTTGTTTCTTAGTCTGTGCCATTTCATTCTGTCCATGCTCTTGTGGTGTTTCCCACATACGGGGTCAGTCAGCTCACTCTGGCTACCAGCTTCTTGTCAGACAAAGTTCAAGGCATTGGCCATCAGCTGTATAAGAAAACTTTCTGTTGTACGGGAGCTGAAATGCTTGAGAGGGTGTTCAGCTCAAACATCTACATTCCTGGAGATAAGGACAGTCCTTCTGAAGGAGGAATGTCAAGAGATGTACTTCTCAATTACATCAGAACCATTTAGGCACCTTGCATTATTTTTTGACAGTTCTACGTAGTACCACTTTTGTACTTTGTTTCACTAGCTGGCTGGGAGAGATATGGAACTTGAGTCTTATACAATACCAGCATTGATTAGCAAAACATCAACCCACTTACTAGCGTTTTAGGCACTAAAAATAAATGAACCAACACAACCAAGAGCTATGTGTCTATAGCAGACATGAGCCTAAACCAAGCCACTCACTCAGAGAGCACTGCCACCAGCAAACTCATAGATTTAATGATTTGTGATTATCTGGGACTCTGTGTGGTTTGCAAAACAAATTCACAAAATATTTTTTAAAATTAAGTGCATCTCTGATGCCTGGAAGCTTGACTGTGGCTTTCCCAGCACAAATAAGAGCAGGAAGAGTCACGGATGGGCTTTGGAGGTGCTGAGCAAAGTTCCTTTGGATGGCTAGCAAAAATGTACAAGTGTTTTAAGAGCCTCTAAGAAATATGTGAAACATGGAGGGAAAAGCCAATGTCTTTCATAACACTTGTCCTCTTTTGACTTTCTTGTGATTTTATGTAATTTTGCATATCCCTCTATCTTCATGCACATCTCCAAGCTTAGCAAACATGAAATGTTTCCTCAGCAACTAAAAAAAAAAAGAACAAGTCTTGAAAAATCATCAGCGTCTGATTTTCTGAAATCTCACCACTGTCATCCATAATGTTTTGGGTTATCTTTTGCTTCTTTTCCCAGTCAGAATAATGTCTACAAAAGACTAAATTAATGTTTGCAAGGTGCTGCATCTAAACTGCCTCCTCCTGTTTCTAACACATACACCAGTGTAAACATAAAAATGTATGGACAACAGAGAAACATACTACAGTGAAAGCAGTTTTATTCCTGAGCATCTGATTGCTCTTATCCCTGTGTTATCAGAAAATCAAAGCTAACTAGGCAGGATATTGGGGGAAAGGGATGGGGACAAGGGAAAATCAGGAATGAGACATTTGGCACAAGGGAAACATCGGGCTAAATTTGACAGGGTAAGAAGGGTAAATCCAAAACATTCATCAGGATGAACAATGTATTAGAAGTACATAAGTAATACCTCCCTAAATCTTTTCCTGGCTTCCAGTGTTGTTGGAAAATGTCAATTCTTCTTCATCATGTCTGCTAAGCACATTCGGGGCGGGGGGGGGGGGGGGGGGGGCGGGGGGGAGAAAGGGAAGAAGGAGAAAAAGGAACAGAGAGTGAACTTAATCCTGGAATCCTGAAAAAGTCGTCTGTGAGCTTTTTCTAGCCTCTGGTACAGCAAACCAGGTTGCTATGGTAAAATGGGTCAGAGCAGTAAGCAAGTTAGCTTGTGCAACAAAATCAGACTCCTGGTGCGGTGATGGGAGGCACAGGCCAAAGCAGACAGTAATCTACAGCTGAATCTAGGTCACTGGGGTGCTTTGTAGCTGCAGCTGTCCGGGTAGGACTGTGATCTTCAGCAGGGCTCACAAAGCCATCCTGACGGCTGGGCTCCTGCTCAGTGGTTACGAGTGTACTGGGGAAGCTGTTGCTTTGTCTCCTTCAAAACAAATTATAATTTTAGATTTTTTAATTATGGATGCATATGCAGGCAGCATGTGTCTGTGTGTGTATTATGTATGCACATTTATTTTAAAATAAGACATACTCAGCAGGCACATGGCCCATATTTTGGGAACCCGTTACACAAATTAACATTCACACTCCAAATGATCATTATCACATATTTATGGGAACCATGCGTCCCACTTCATGAAGGCTATAAAGATCTGCAATCAAACATGAGAAATCTCTCCCCCAGCATACCTAATGAATTCTCCCCTACCACCACCCCAGACAAACGCCCTCCCAAAAAGCCTGGGAAAATAAAAAAGGCTTTGGAAAATGTCAGGGAGGTCGTCCCACAGTTCAGTCTCTCACATCCCCCCGCAAACATATGCTGATACATGCATCCATGCAGTAATCTATTATTATCATTTACAATTCTGTGACTGCTTTCTTTTTTTTCTTTTTTTTCTTTTTTTAAAAAAGGGGGGGGGAATAAAAAGAACAACAATCAATTAATAAGAAGCCAGGGAATGGAGCCAAATCAGGGACAGAAGCAAACCAGCATTCCCCCCACTGATGCTGGTAGAACTACAAGAAATTATGTAGGCTCAGGATCTAGTTTCATGTACAGACATGGTACTCACCCAAGGGGGGATGCAAAATGACCCCATAACAGAGACTCATACAGAACATAAGAAAGATGCAGTCCTACTTGATGAAGTGGGTAGATCTTTTAAGTATGAGAGCTACTACGTCACTGGTTATCCTGCCTCTTTTTTTTCTTATGTTTAGAAATTCTTCCAGGCAGAATTTGCTGTATTTGTTCGAGATTCCTGTCTATGCAGCAGAGATTTTGGATACATTCCCTGCACACTGATACATCAGCCTTTACTGCATACAGAATGAGTCTGGAGCTCACAGAGTACACTGGATTTACTGTGCATGCAGTGATCAACCCCACAACAAGCACAGAGTAGATCTGAAGTTCTCCAGAAGCCTCCTAGCACATGGCACACGTGCTGAATAGTTTGTATCCCACATACACTGGAGGTCTGGCACACTGAATGACAAACACATCACTGTCATATGTCAGTTTTTTTCTGTCTTGTGTAAAAATCTGTCAGAAGCATACAGTAACACTAGGTAGATATGTTAATGAAATTATGAAATATTCAGCTTTTGGATGTAGTTTGCGGACAATATTGGACAGATGTGAATTTTCCCTCTGACAACCACAAGATACTAGCCATTTCCACTTGAGACAGCTACACTGGACCAAACACATCTGTCAATAATATTTTTCTTTTTCATTGTTGCATCCACCATACTGTGTCAAGTCTTTTTGACCATTTCCAGTGAGTGTGAGAGCAGAGGACAGACAAATAACTCAGAGGCTCAATATCAACAGCCCCCTAAATAAATCAAGTATGACAATGAAGTTCCTGCCCTCCAAATCCCATGTTTTATCATGGACAACTGAGATTAGAAATGCATTAGGAATAAATCAAAAAGTAGGCCAGGAGTAATCCGTGACAAGGTCAGCACCCAATGACAGAAGGGGCAGTAGAGCTTATTCACTGAACTAAACAGTTAATATCAATTATGCTTTTCTAGGAAAAAAAAAAAAAAAGACATACTCTTATTGGGGATATCAGCTCTTATACAAGGGAAATGTTTCTTCTACAGCTGATGCTCAATGCCTTGAACTGCATCTGAGAAGAAGCTGGCAGCCAGAATAAGCTGTCTGAAACTCCATGTGAGAAACACCAACAAGGACATGGGCAGAAGAACAAATCAGCACGGACGAAGGAATAGTGATCTCTTGCAAGGTCTTAGACACACCATGAGCACTGCTTGTGTGCATGCCTTTAATGATGCCTAGAACACAAGATGAAACACATAAAGACCATATTTCAAATTTCAGTTTGTAACCAAAGTGAAATCTATTATTTCTTTATATAGAACTGCTAGCATAATGCAAAATATTGAGCAAACACCTATTCTATTGAACAGCAGCACACATAAATAATTTGCAAATTGCATACACAAGCAATGCAACATATTCCTTCAAGAGGGAAGTAGCATAAAGCAAAAAGAAAGAGAAGAAAAATATCAGGGTAAGTTCAAGGACAGCTTTCTCCCTTGATAGTTACTCACAACTTCACTTCTCTTAGCAATAATAAAGATTGCATATGTCAGAAAAGGCCTTGGCTTATTCCATCCATCACATACAGTTCATCTCTTCTCTAATTTCCATAGCAATTTATCTTAAATAATTCAGCATTCTTCTCCTTGATTATTTAGTGATACCTGAATAGTTCTGATAACACCTCTGATATAGCCAAGTGATGGAAATATTTGTCGGGCATTGTCTCTGCAAAGCAAACAAATACCATTTCATTCAAAAGGGGACAGTCAAATTCATCACTGGTGAAGCATTCTGCATATGAGGTTCATGCCTAATGATAACCAGAATAGACTTATTTAGAGATATCCCTAGAGCTATAAAGATTTTCTATTGTGTTGATAAAATTCTTTTCATGCCACTGATACTTTAATGGCCAAGCTTACAGAATGACAGGAACAGAGATCAGGCAGGCTTGGAGACTTACCTGGACAGAAAGGGAGCAAAAGGTTTGTAATTCTCCCTTGATACCAGAATCACATACCCAGCATAGGAGTTGTCAATTGGTTTTGATAATTTATGTTCTGAAGGAACTTTACCTATAAAATTTTACTTATAAATTTAACCTATATACAATTTTACCACAACCTGCATGACCAGCAGGTAGAGAGGTGATTCTCCCCACCTGCTCCTTTCTGCTGAGATCCCATTTGGAGTACTGTGTTCAACATACAAAGACAGGCTGAGAGAATTGGGCTTGTTCAGCCTGGAGAAGAGAAGACTCCAGGGAGACCTTAAAGCAGCCTTCTAGTACATAAAGGGGGCCTAGAAGAAACCTGGAGATGGACTTTTTAACAAGAGCAAGCAGTGACAGGACAAGCAGCAATGACTGAAAGAGGGTAGATTTAGATTAGATATTAGGAATAAATTCTTTACTGTGAGGGTGGTGAGACGCTGGAAAAGGTTGCCTAACCTGGCATAGTGGAAGGTACCGCTCCCTGCGGCAGGGCGACTGGAGCTAGATGACCTTTAATGTTCCTTCCAATTCAAACCATTCTATGATTCCATGACTCTATGACAGCATGTCTATGAAAATCTGCACATAAAACAGAGGAAAACAAAAACACACAAACAGATTAAAGAAAAAAGTTTTATTTCCTAACTCTGACATATAATTTTATACTTGCAAGTATCTTTAGCCTTACTGTTTTCAATCAAAGCAGTAAATCAGAGACTTGTGGGACTATGCAGACATGTGTGAGTGGAGGGATGTCAAGGTGTGGGGAGGGAGGAACAGTTTTATAGGCAGAAAAGAAACATTCCATGAAAGTAACATTGCCAGATAAATCCCCTGCTGCAGAGTTTGTCTGCACATTCCACTGCTAAAGGGCCATGAGTTCCCGATAAGGGGTCATTTTTTTACTGCTGGAGAAACACACAATTTACAGATAAAGAGCTAATTATCTCTACCCATGTCTTGAAAGATCTGAAGTACCTGACACACTTCTGTCACACTCTCTTCTCTGAGAAGGAAGGCAGAAAGGAAGGCAGGCAGGCAGGAAGGAAAGCAGGAAGGAGAGCAGGCAGGAAGGCAGAAAGGAGGGCACGCAGGCAGGAAGGAAGACAGGAAAGAAAGCAGGAAGGAGGGCAGGCAGGCAGGAAGGCAGGATGGAGAGCAGGCAGGAAGGCAGGCAGGCAAGAAGGAAGGCAGGCAGGCAGGAAGGAAGGCAGGCAGGAAGGAAGGCAGGAAGGCAGGCAGGCAGGAAGGAGGGCAGGCAGGAAGGAAGGCAGGCAGGAAGGCAGGATGGAGAGCAGGCAGGCAGGAAGGAGGGCAGGCAGGAAGGAAGTCAGGCAGGAAGGCAGGAAGGAGAGCAGGCAGGAAGGCAGGCAGGCAGGAAGGAAAGCAGGCAGGAAGGTAGGAAGGAAGCTAGGCAGTAAGGCAGGAAGGAAGGCGTGTAGGAAGGCAAAAAGGACAGCAGGCAGGCAGGAAGGCAGGAAGGCAGGAAAATGCTAGAGCGTTAGATCTGGCTAAATAACTACTTGTGCAAAGTTTTTATTCAGACTTTTTTAAAAATACAGGTTGGACTTGTATAAATTTATCACTCATAATGCATTTAGTGGTGCACAGGTGCTGATGAAAAGATAGATCTTGTATGTTGAAGACTAATCATAACCACAGCAATATCATACACACGGTCTTTTTAAACAGAAGAAAAGTAGAATCTTCAGGCATTTGTAATGAACAGGGAAACTTTAGAGTTCATGTCCTGGCCATTTATTAAATATAGCATTCCTCCACTTTTTGTTGCCCAGAATGAAATAATGAGGTTAATTTAACTACATTTTCAAGCCCCTCTATGAAAGGTCCAAGCACACCATCTACTTTCCATATTGAAGTTCATGGCTGCTTGTCTGTGCAATACACATTTCCACAACAACCTTATGGATTTAGTCAAACAAGCGTTGGCAGTTTCCCACTCAATTACTTAGTATAACTGTGGACTCTTCTCTTGTTTACTGACAGCAGGGAATGCCTTAACAGAGCAATTATTGCCTTATACCTCTTCAAATGCTGATGAGGGTATAAAAAGAGAAACATCTAATGTACACTCCTCTCCCTGAAATGTGGTAGGAAAAGACCAGTCCCCCAGTCAGTAGAATGGATTAAACCCCTTCTCTATGAAACAAAGTCCTTGGAGGAACTTTAGAGCTTTTCATAACTCAGACAAATGCCATTCCAAGATTCTTCAGCAACTAGGCTAGAGGATTCTCTGTAAGTATATTGTAAAATAAATGCAGGGCTAAGATTCAGCCATTGGGTAAATGTGTAAATTAAGGTTATGACAGCTCTTACAGTAACAGTCTTAACTTAGTAAATGAACACAAGATCTGATGGAGGCAGATACATGATATTTGAGGATGATATCCAGTCTCCCCAAACCTCCTGCTTTGGACCCCTTCACAGTGAGCAGCAAATTAAAGCAGCAGCCTGTTGTTGTTAAAGGAAGGAGCGTGACCAGGAGGTCGAAGGAGGTGATCCTGACCCTCTACTCTGCTCTCGTGAGACCTCACCTGGAGTATTGTGTGACGTTCTGGTGTCCTCAACATAAAAAGGGCATGGAACTGTTGGAACAAGTCCAGAGAAAGCCACGAGGATGATCAGGGGACTGGAGCACCTCCCGTATGAGGACAGGCTGACAAAGCTGGGGCTGTTCAGCCTGGAGAAGAGAAGGCTGCGTGGAGACCTCATAGCAGCCTTCCAGTATCTGAAGGGGGCCTACAAGGATGCTGGAGAGGGACTCTTCATTAGGGACTGTAGTGATGGGACAAGGGGTAATGGGTTCAGACCTAAACAGGGAAAGTTTAGGTTGGATATAAGGAAGTTATTTACTGTGAGGGTGGTGAGCAGTTGAATGGCTTGCCCAGAGAAGCTGTGAATGCTCCATCCCTGGTGGTGTTCAAGGCCAGATTTTACAGAGCCTTGGGTGACATGGTTTAGTGTGAGGTGTCCCTGCCCATGGCAGGGGGGTTGGAACTTGATGTTCTTAAGGTCCTTTCCAACCCTAACCCTTCTATGATTCTATGATTTGAAATAAAAAGAGAAATCACTAGAGCACACTGGCCCTGCTACACAGAATTTTAGTTCCAACTGTGCAAGCTAAAATAATAAGTATTTTTAAATAGAAATACTTAAGGCAAAACATAATGTCTGGCAAGGTAACTGGGGAGGAAGTATCTCATGCCGTCCATGTGGAAGTCTCCAGCTGTAACAAAAGCTTCCTTAGCCTCTCAATAAGTGACTAAACATTATAAATGTTATAAACATTTATATCACAGTTAATTTACTTTCAACTGTAGTTTGGAAAGCTCTTCTTGCTCTCTTAAATGATGCTGCTAAATGTCAATTTCACAATTTTGGAAAGTTATTGTCAACACTTTGCTGTAAGTGGATATTAATTTATACTAAATTGCAACAAATTCCATAAAACTTCAATGGATGCCAAAGGAAAAAAAAAATACTGTATGTTGCTACAATGAATAAATAAGAAAAAAGAATGGGTTTCCCTTTACAAAACTGTTGCCAAGAGCTACAGTCAGCTAGTAGCCATTTGTTTCAAGTAGATACTGATTCCTGTCATATGATAAGGGAATATGAGATTCCGTAATCTTACTGGCACATGTTAGGTGAGCATGGCCAAGAAACACAGAACTGTCTCTTAGCAATATCCCTTTTCATCATAGCTGTGTTGCATGGTGCTTATGAAAACTGAACACCTAAAGAGAACAGTCTTGTGGAAAAATGTCTCCAAGACTCTTATGAGGGAAGAACACAGTAGAGTGGTAGAGATGACTGTAACACTTCCAGATGTTCCTGGAAGCACATTTTATTGATAATAAGCTCACTGGAGATCTGAAAATTCTAAACAAAGTCACTGAAAATAAATTAAGCACCATGACCAGCCCTGTATATTTATTGTTTCGAGAGACAAGAGAGACATCTTACTGTTGAAAGCCAACTGTGATAAGAAGCCACTCTTTCATAAGAACAAATAAGAATATACAAGAAAGCAAGACTTGCAACATCAAAGAACCACACAAAAGAAACAGGAGTCAGTTATAACATAGTCAGTATATAACATTTTATTGTCGAATATAGTAATGGCGCAGCAGATTAACAAGCTTAAAACTTTAAAAGACCATGTTAAAACCACAAAAGATGCTAAAAGAAAGACTATCAGACATGAGATAAGAAAAGCTGATGAAGAGGCTATAAATATCATCCACAATGTGATACAATCAATGTAGTAGAAAAATTACCCAGAGAGAGCATGCATTAAAAACCAGCTGCCTTCAGAATTTAAGTCCACCTTCTGTTAAAAGATATGATATAAAAAAGTAATTTGATATCAACAAAAGTATATTATCCTATGTAGCATGGAGAATTAGACGTGAGCTGAAGAGAATTATACAGAATAAGAAAATATAAAATTAATACTCTAAAAATTAAAGTTAAAATTAAAATTAAATACAAGAAGACAAAACTTAAATAGTATGAGAGATAAGCTAAAAAGTAGGTACACATTTCAGTGTCTTTAGGGTGGGGCTCAGGGTTAAGATGACAGACACCAAATAAGAATCTCTAGAAAAGTTATTTCTGCAGTTTAGGCCACTTGACTAATTTAAGGTGCAATGGAGAAACCATGTGGAGCATAACCTAATTGCTCAAAACAGGAACTGTAAGAAGATTGAAGAAATAATCCATTAGCCAGAAAAAATAACAGCCAGTTTTGAGACAGACTTCACATCCGAGGTGTGGTACCAGGAAAGGGGAGAAATAGTAGACCAGAAAGACCCATCTTCTTTAAAAGCAAAAAGCAGGCAGAGATTAATCACTATCTTACTTAATTCTCATAGTAAATGTTCACATAAAAGTTTGTTGGCTTTTTCATTCTTAGTGATGTAAGCAAATGAATGAAGAATGAATTTCAAAATAAATAGTGGAACTGATTACAGTGTGATTTCTGGAAGCACATACAAATATATGGTGACACACAAATAAATGGTGACTTGCCTGGCTCAAGATCAAAACAAGTCTTAATTTATACAGTAAGCATAAAATGAACCCATGCGGTGAAGTCATACAAGCACTCATGTATAAGAATAAATACAATCAAAACACTTCAAAATAATGAAATGGGAATTTTCCTGCAAATATGTAAGATCAAAGGACAACTAAAACTAAAAAAGATTCTCCAGCTTCACAAAGGGAATCTCCTTCAGAAGATGGCCTAGAGCAGCTAGCCTAGGTTGTTATCCCATAGCACCAGACAGAAGACACAGCTTATTCCTTCACTGTATATAGACCCAAGTCTTTCCAAGTTAAAATTGTCCTTGATGGCTAGATTTAAGTCAGACAGTTCCATTACTACAGCTTTTTACTACATATCTTCTTGGAAATTTTAAAAACCTGGCTAGATAAGGCCCTGATATAAGGCCCTAGTACCCTGATATAGCTTTGAATTTAGTCCTTTTTCAAGTGGGACAGTAGTCTGGATGACTACTTAGGTCAGTGACCAGAGGTCACTTATGACCTAAATTATTCTGCGATCAAATGATTTTGTCTGGAATGGGAATTTGTAAAGAACAGATTTAAACTCATTGATCTTAGGAAAATTAAATCATAAAATAATGCAGTTTGGAAAGAATCAAAAACAAAGAAAATTTGTTTCTATAAGAAATGTTTTATTCAAGCTTTCCAACTAAACTAATGCACTGCATTTCAGTCATAAAAACCTTAAAGCCTCCACTCAGAAAAACACTGTAGAAAACAGATATTAAATCTGGGGTTTATTCTTTTTTATTTTTCCTCAGGAAAGTGACTTAGACATCAGATTGTAGAATAGTTTGCTCTTATATCTTCTGTTCGTTTTCCATTTTCATTAAGTGCATTTTGGGCCAAGGACAGAAACCCAGGTTTTGCATCTCTGCAGGAAATACACTAGCCATTGAACTAGAGAGCTATTGCCATTAGGTTTCTACTCTTTGCATGGATTTTGAGTAAATTTACAAAGTGGAACAATTACCCACAGAAGCAGGGTAATTTCAAGATGAGTTTGTCACAGTATCTAAGTTCTAAGGCATACATTGAAATAATTCAGTAGGAGATATAGAAGTTTAACAGCTCTGTGCCTTATTTGCTTGATTTGAAAATGTGTTGAGAACAGAGCTGTAATTCATGGCTCATTCAATAAAATGAAACACTCACTACAGCATTTGAATTCTGAACTGAATCTAGTCATTAGGAATGTGGAATGTCATTGTATGTCCTGATTTCAGTGCAGAATTTCCTGACAGGGTAAGAAACCCACATAGGGAATCAGTGTGAAGTGAGGTTATTCATGTCTTTTTAATAAACTGTTGATTTGGTCACTCCCTTAATAAATAGCATTGATAATTTCCTATCAAAGATGTATTTGTACATCTTTGTGGGCAGGGTGTACATCAGGATGGTCAGTCACTGGAGAAGGCTCCCCAGGGAAGTCAGTCCCAAGCCTGTCACAGTTCAAGGAGTATCTGGAAAAGTATCTTGGTCATATGGTTTAGTTTCAGGTAGTTCTGCAAGGAACAGAGAGTTGGAATTTATGATTCTTACAGGACTCTTCCAATCTGAGATAGTCTATTATGCTATGATTTGTCCATATGAAAATGTCCTAAATGTTATTCTGAAGAAAATTTCTTTGATGGCTTTATTTGAACATGACCAGCGTCCCTTATTTTCATGTGAAGCAAAGCCACATATTCATCAGTTTGTCACATTTCCTCTTTAATCCCCCATCAACTAGTACGATTGATTGCTTTTTTTTTTTTTGAACAGTCTTATTTTTCCCTTCATTCACTTGGAACCTAATTCAATTACAGACAACAGGAAAACATTTAGACATTCTTACTTGCATATATTTGCTCAGTGTTGCTCCTCTCAGAGGAATGATTTCTGCCATTTTCCTCAGATGAATTCCTTTTAACACCACAGGAATGCTTACTTCTTTAACTATAGCTTTAAGTTGGTGTCTTTGATGCTATGTATGCATAATATTTTTCATTCTCAGCATGACTCACAGAGCCATTTTCAAGGATGTTGAGCCTCAAAAAATGATTGCTGCCATTCTTGTGAAATTGACCACATGCAAAGTAAAAGACTGTGCTTCTTGTGGACAATTTATCATTTCAAAATAGAAACACACTGGTCCAAACCAATGCTGAAGTTAATTTCATTAGATGTAATGGAGTTACTCCAGGACTGACTTCAGCTAACTCTGTAAAACTACGAAGAAAAGAAAACCACTTTGTGAAGCTGCAATCTCCACCATGTGAAGCTAAGTAATAACAGAACTTAAGCTAAAACCATACTGCTTTGCTTAGGTTAAGATTATAGATGCATCAAGACCATATTTTCCTGTACACAACTGTAGCATAGAAACAAATGCATACATAGAACAACTAGACAACTAATCACATTTAAGGCTTCTAAGCATAATCTAACTTCCAAAACATAGATGATATACATAAATATCTCATTTAGAGATTTAAATGGTGCTGCCTTATAAGGAAATTAGATTGGTAATAATCAGACGAGTGAAATAAAAATCAGACCTGGATTCTTGATTGATGCTGGGCTGCCTCAAATGGAGCATAGCCAGCAGGTCCAAGGAGGTAATTCTCTGATTCTCTCTCTGTACACCACTCTTGTGAGACCCCACCTGGAGTACTACATCCAGCCCTGGGCCCCCAACATAAGGACATGGACCTGTTGGAGTGAGTCCAAAGAAGGGCCGCAAAGATGATCTCAGAGGGCTGGAGAATCTCCCCTATGAAGACAGGCTGAAAGAATTGGGGTGGTTCAGCCTGGAGAAGAGAAGGCTTCTAGGTAACCTTATAGCAGTCTTGCAATACCTTAAGGGGGCTACAAGAAATCTGGAGAGGGAATTTTTGCAAGGGCATGTAGGGATACAACAAAAGGTAATGGCTTTAAACTGGAAAAGGTTAGATTTAGATTAGAAATTAGGAATAAATTCTTTACTGTGAGGGTGAAGAGGCACTGACAAAGTTTGCCCACAGAACTTATGGATGCCCCGTCCCTGACAGTGTTCAAGGCCAGGGTCTGGACAGGGTTTCAAATAACCTTGTCTATTAGAAGATGTCCCTGCCCATGGGTCGTTGGAACTAGATGATCTTTACGGTTGTTATCAACCCAAGCCATTCTATATTTCTATGATTTTTTTATTTAAGAGACATACTTTATGTCTGAGTCTAGATATTCTTGATGTTTGAGTCAAACAGCCACTGAAGAAGGTCATTGGTGTGAGGAATTAAGCTTGAGACTCTAGCTCTCCCCAGCCAAATACATCAATTGGAATAAAATTACTCTTCCCTCCCATTCTGTCTTCAGGAGGGAAACAGATCGTTTCCTTTCTTTCTCCTTCTTTGAATGAAGCAATAAAGTATCATTCTGGTTACAAGGAAATAATACCTATGCAGGAGGGTGATGTCAGCATTTGGCCTTCAGATGCACTGAGGTCTCCTGGTCCAGAAGTCTCAAGATAACTGGTCATGAAGACTATGGAAGGCAGAGACAAAGAGTAGTACCCAACTGAAGAAGGTACCCTATCTGATAATTTGAATTTATGCCAATGCTACTCTGCCACTGACCGCCAAAAAGAGAAGGAAATCTACCTTGTTTTCCCACTTCCTTGTTGCATGTTCTAACTACAATACTACTATATTAAGAAAAGGAGGACAAATGCACAAACATCATTTGAAGCTTGTGAGCATCTCTGCCTTGTTAGATAAAGATGTCTGTGAATGTCTGCTAGATAAAGGTCCGCGGCAAAACAGCGGGAGTCCCTGGTAGGACGCAAAGAGGAGACAGGTATCCTGACATCAGGCATCCTGGGAAAGAGGCAGTTCTCAGCAAGGGCAGCAAATCCACTTGCAGAACAAAATTGTAGAGATACTTAAACTTTGAGGCATTCTCATTCACAATTGAATCCAACCTTAGCTATTTAAGCCCATATCACTGTCAGTTAAGAACTTTAATGGATATTTCACAGGAGAAAGGAAAGGAAATGAGGATACTTGGAAGCCTCTGATTATTAGGGTCTGTCTTAGGGTTTGTCCCAGCCTCACATTCTCAAGTGGATTTTCTACTCTGTCACAGTGTCCTGTGAAGTTCAACTTATGCCCTTAGTAGTAATGAATTAGCTTTAGCTAGCTTTAAGCTCTGATGGTAACATCAGTGAACTTTTGTGTCGTTAGTGTAATCTCAGTTGATTTATATATTTCTAAAAACAAAACAGCTATTTCTATTTGAATGAATTATCCCAAAATAGATTTTTGAGCCTTGCTTACATGACTGTTTAGTAAAAGGATCAATCTCATAAGTGTGAAGGAGGAAAACAAAATGCTTAGCACTTTACTGAAAGTATGTGGGTCAAAGGAAAAACAGTGCTGGTAGGGGAAGAACTTGCTGCGATGCAGGCAGAGGCATCTGGGGCAGAAACGGCAAAGGCAGAAACAGCAGCAGCACCTCTGACGTGAGACAGCCTCAAGGGCTGCGGCTTTGCTGCTGTCTGCTGCCTCTGACATCCCTCTGTCCCATCTGCTGCAAGATATTCCTGTGCTGTGCACAGCCCCTGCTGTAGCCCCAGTGAGGAAAAAGGCAAAATCCAAAAGGAAGAAAAAAGAGCTCTTTTGTGACTTTCCCTTTCTCAGCTTTGTGGGAGACTGAGACTGAGCTTTGTCACAGACTAGTGGCCTGTGACAGCAGTCCGGGGAGACAAGCGTTCTCAAGGCAACAAAGCACAAAGAGAGGGAAAGAGTCTCTGCAATCAAATGCAGAAGGGGATGAAATATCTGCCTTGACTTTATTGTAAAAATAACAGGGAAATATGCTTCTTAATCAGGATGACCATCTGTCTGTGACGGGTGACCGCCCTATTTTAATGCTTCCAGTAAAAAAAGGCCATGCAGTATTTTTAAGTCAGTTTGACCCTCCACCTGAAATCTACCTTACCACTGACACTGCAATACCTTTCAGCATGCTCTGCTTAAATTGTCACTACACATCACCCATCTCAGAAGCTGGAAAAGTTAGGTGGAAACCCTACCACTGTTTACAGTTCACACAAACACTTTCTAACAATTTAGGACAGGAAGTGAAAAATGCCATTAAGCCAAATGAAACTCAAAGGGGGTTTATGTAGGCAGAAAGTAACGAGTCAGACTGATATTTTGGAAATGTTACTCATCTAAGAACTGTTAGACCAGTCCCTTAAGAAAGCAAGTTTAACACGGCTGTGTTGTGACTTAAAAGACAGTGGGTAAACCTGGCATCCTTTTTAGGAGTAAATGTGAGAAACTATTGAAATTCCTTTGGGGAAAATAATGGCTAAAAAATCCACACACAGGAATGGACCACTGCCCAAAGGGAAAACATGAGAGCAGATCTTTTGCTACACCTACTTTCATGTATGTTTAACTGTCTGTGAAATAAAAGGGGAAAAGAGTATAAAAGCCAACCCGGAAGATGGAGAGGGGCTGGGCTGTGAGAATGCCCTGAAGGCACCACCTGAATGTGACCTTATAGGATTGTGAAAGTGTGTGCCAAGAGACACCACACTGCAATGTCCTGCAGTTGGAGAAGCAGAAACATGTGCTTTCATTGTAACTCCAACTATGAGGTCTAGTTCCACCATCAATTTTACCTTTTAAGAGACATAGCCTGAAGTGCAACATTCATTTCACTACTAGAGTCAAAACAGGACAACAATTCTGCTATGATAAAAAATGCCCTAAAGTATTTTCATCATCTCTAGTATTCAATGTTTCTATTACATTTGCATAATAATGTTTGTATTACATTTGATCCAGAATATGACAACATTCAGCTGGTATTGCATCATGTTAAGATACTACATTTTGTATGTGATACTGTACCATAACAATGATTTTTAAAGAAAAGGCTTGAGCATGCTCACACTAATCCACCTATTAAAATCACATGACTTCAGGTTTCATTCTAAACTTCAAAATCACATGGAGGTTCCTTAGCAGAAACATGAACAATTACTCTTAGCGTATTTTATGAAAATAAAATTAAAGAAAAATGTAATTTGGCCTGGAGATTCTAACCTTGGTTTTATCTGCAGCTCAAAGTACAATTTAAAAAGTGTAATAACTTATACATAAAATGTCCTCTGAAAATATTGATAGACAAAATCAACCATTCTTCATAAAACTCTCTCTCCAGCCACGATTATTTTCTTCCAAATATCTTGCGATATCATGTGATGATTTATTCAGGCACCTCTGCCTGTAATGCTCTAGTAAAATGGAGGTGGATGTGAGTTATATCTTAATAGGTTAGTTGTTTAATCCTTGTCACTCTTGCATTTGAAAATCCTGGGGTCATTAGCATATTAGCAAACACCACATCTCTGATAAGAAAGTTTTGCTTTCATGTTATGCATAAACTTCAGAGCAATCAAATTATTTTACTCACAACAGACATCCTAAATCCAGTGCCAAGTGGTTATTATAAGCAGTGTTACAATGCTCAGGTTATGATCCATCATGGTCATGTTAATGGATCCCACTAACGAATCCATGCACAGCTGATGGTATTATTCTCTTGACTCTATTTATAGGGTGAGACATGTCTATTGAAATTAGCCTTCATTTTGCATTCTTCCAAATTTTTTGGTGTCTTAAAGGTATGAAACAATGCAGTCTCATGATAACATTATCAAAGAACACAGAATCCAAAGCTGTATGAAGTGCCACAGAATGTTAAAAAGCCCAGGGAAATGAATCTCCGGACAACTTTACAGGAAGATCAATCTGTGTACATAATACTATCTATTTTGCACTCCCATCTTCTTCTCCTTTGGAGAACGAGCTTTCTGTAATTTGTACTACAGTGCTATGGACATGAACTTTTAGAAAAGTCTTGATCATTTGAAATAAGCCAGATCTACTAGTACTGAAATTCAAACAAGACAAAAGAGAAATATTATGGTAATGAATCAGCTGCTCTGGGTAGGAAAAAAATGATGAAATAAAAGCTTGGGCAACATAATACAAAAGTAAAAGAAAACTAGAAAACCAGTTTTATAGCTAATGGCAAAAAGCCATGTCCTGTGATCATGTCAGCCTAAATTGTTGCTGGCTATCTAAGAGAGGCTGTTTGAGCACGAGTCAGGAAGAAACTTCAAACTCACATTTCACAGCAAGCTATCCTTGTACAACAGCCTCAGGCACAAAGAGCAGAGGACCTCAAAGTTCTCAACAGTATCTCTAAGGGACAGAAAAGCCAGGCAAGGAGGGCTAAGAAAGACTATACTGTATTGCTGATGTTTGCGTACAGAAAAACTGTAAACAGGAGTATGACCAAGGCCACATTACGTAGATAGACTAACAGCATGAGATATGCCTGTAACTTTTTTATTACTCCCTCTGGCACTACTTCAAAGCAATAAGCAAAAACTCTATTAGCCGCAAGAAATTCTCAGTTGCGTTATTATTGGTGTTATGAAGACAATGTCATATTAAGAGAGATTGTAGAGTGGAGTAACAGCATGCCATTGAGCTCAATAATTATTATTAACAGTGTATGCATCTAAGAACCCTCCCACCAGGGCTAATGAGATCACAGGAGGAGTTTTTTACATGAAGCTCTTTACATACTCAAGAAGATCTTGTGTAGCCCGTGCAACGACCTCCAGAGAACTGGAACCAAAGGCACAAGCAGGAATTAATCACTTTCAGTGAGAAAACTCTTGAAAATATTAACCTCTTGCAAGATGCTTGAATGCCAAGATATTCCCTGAAACATTTCAGGGAATGATAAATGACAAGTGAATAAATATTGTGTCAAGCATTAGTCAATTAATAATCTGGAACAATGTGTCTTTAACAGCATACTGTTGTCACCCTACTGCTTCAGAGGTATCACTCTAGCATGTCTATTGTTGTAGTGTCTATTAATTATCCAGGAAGACTTGGCCTAAGCTGAAGTTTGACCTAGCAGTACAACAGTAGAGACCAGGCATATTCCTCTTCACATCTATAACAAGAATTGTGAACTGACATCATCCTAATATGAAAAAATACAATTTCAGAAGAAGGTGTCTGGAGAGTTATTTCTCCTCCACTGTAACACAAAGCTGACTTATAGCCATTTAAATCCAAGGTCATCTAAGGAGTTTTGCAAAATAGGAATTCTCTGGGCCACTTATTCCTGCTAACGTAATCTCTCTGTTAGGTACTGGGTCTGTATGGGAGCAGCTACTTTACTGTAAATTTGTATTGTACAATTTAGCGTATTACACAAACTACATTCCAATAGCAAGCTCTGAGGCAGTGGTATCACAGCCTCAGAGTCAGCTGTAAGCCACTATGTAGGAAAAAGTTAACTTTTGGGAATAGCTATGAATGATAAGTGTAGATAGATAGAGTGAAAAACATCGGTTTTCAAAGGCTGGCTTAAAAAACGTAGGTGCCGCTATCACCATGAAAACCTGCTGTGGCTGTTCCTCAAAAACAAAAAAGATCTTGTTTTGCCACATATTTCCTTATAAGGCATTTATTATATCTGCCCAGAACTAGTGCTTATAGGTTTATCACGGCCTCCCAGAAAATACATTTTAAAGTAAAAGTTCTCAGGTAATCTAATTCCAGCCTTCTACACTGCTCTCCAGAGGTCCTGTCCCTGGATCCAGCCAAGGGCTATGAGGATCCAGTTGCACAGGGCTTGCTTTTGAATCATTCAGTCTCTCAATGCATCTCTAATTCACATTTCACACCTTAAAATACAGCGCACAACTCATATGCAAAATCAAGTGTGGAAATGCAACAAACTGCTGCTGAAAATGACTGCACTTTCACATTTTGCCATGTATGCATGCAACTAGTTTTTCTTCTGTTATTAAGGATGTGTTATGCCATGAGCACACTGCAGCAGCCTCCTCAAACTACTAGATTTATTATCTTAGCTGATTATTTTTTCTGATCCATGTGTTTCGATTGGTTTTAATTTAAATAAACCTACATTTTGGGAAGATGTTTAAGATTAAAATGTGTAGTATCTGATGGGAATGAGAAAAGATAAAGAGACAAATATAAAGTAGGCACACCTGTAAACAAATAACCTTATCGTCACAAGCACATATTCTTATTAAATTTACATATGTGGAAAAAAAAAATCTGTCTTTCTTATAATCGATTATTTTGTTACTGACACTTACAAAGCCACAATTCCATTTCTTGTCATTGTGTTTGCTTCTGCTATGACATTTACCAAAACCAGCTAATAAAACATAACAAAGGAATAGTATATCTTATTTTTTGGCAAGTAGCTGTCATTTACTTCTGAGTCTGGGTTAATTTATATGACCACAAAGTGACAAATTATACTGATGAAGCCGCAAATTGCTGATTAGCAGAGAATTACACCAGCACAGCATACTGTAGTCTTCATCCTCACTTGAATTTGAGTATTGTGAGCTCACATATTTGAGCCATGATGAATTAAGATGGAATGAAATCACAGTGTATGAAGCTGTGAAACCACTCAAGTGCGTGAAAAGAGCAAAATAAGAAAATTCCAAAGAAAATCTAAAGTTACAATGCGCACACCTATTTGCTCATAGAAAATCTACACCAGACTCATTGTTATTCATTTGTTCCTAAAGGTGTGTAAGCTATTTGGATAGCACAGGTTAACATACAGAGAAGACTGAACCTCAAAAAGTATACACAGACTGCATAGTCTCCCTGCTGCTTAAAGAAGGACATGGATACTTCTGAGAATTATAATGTGGCCCCAAGTTAAATAAAAAACAGTGGGAATCCTTCTTGTCCTTTTGTTTTGGGACAAAACAAGAGCTGGTCCTTAATGTTGGACTCAAGCAAAATTCCAGTGCTCTCAATGGGAGTTTTGTCCAACCAGCATGCATGGCATTGTTCCAAGAAGGACTGGGAGCTAAAAGGTGAAGAGTCTGAAGTGGTATGACCCTCCTGCAGAGTGGTGTATGCTGTAGAAGACAAAAGGGTATATATATGGATCTTATGGTAACCAAGTTCTTCCATCAACAGAAGTTTTATTCTGGAGAAGGTGACTCCATGCTCTACATTCATAAAAATCAGTAATAGATTAGAGGGCACAAATTATATGGTCTCGGTCAGGTCAACCCATTTATTATTGGTGATATAACAAGGCATTCCAGTCTGCCAGCTGAGGGGGTTTTCGTGTGCTGTCCTCAAAACCTTCTCTTACTCTGCCTTTTCTTCCCAGCCAGAAGCCTGGATATCCTGCCAGCTTTTTGAGATGCATCTCTCTGCATCCCCATTTTCCCTTTGCCCCAGCACATTTCTGTTTAGATTTAAGATGAACAGAGGGATATGGAACATGTCTTTTCTACAGCCTTCAGTTGTATTTTATTTTTTATAATTATTATAAAGAATAATAAATAATAATTAAAGTTATTATTATTATCTCAAAGCTCTGTTTTTCATTTATTATTGTTCATTTGAAAATATGAAGAATTTTGTGCTATGAGTTCTTGACTTTTAAATCATCTGAGATTGAAAATATAATGCTGAATACATTAAATATTCACAAAGGGAGTCAAGTAGGGTCATGCGAAGTGCCATACATTAATCATACATGTGTGGTATTCCCTTGTTATATGATACAGTCCAGCTCTGCATTTTCTGATAAATGAGGTCAAGATGTTGTTTGCAATTGGAAACTAATTAGAGAAAATTTTTCACGCATTTTTAATTAAGAAAGACAAACTTTTGGAAAAGATAATGTGAAGAAAAGTCAGACTATGGAGAACAAAATTAATTTTTTGCTGTTCGTGTCTAAAGAAAAGTGTGATTAGTTACAAAGTTCATTTGGCTAACATCCTCATAATGTCACCAATGAATAAGGTTACACCAGGGGTAAGAATCAGTGCCTTATAACAATGAGATATAAGAGGAATACAATGAGCAAGGGATTACTATTGACAAATTCTGTTATTAAGGCATTGGTTTTTTTAGTATTAAGTATTGGTGGGATCAAATGAATTAAAGACCTTTCAACACTCAGCTGTACTAGACGTTTATGAAAATCAGGTGGTTTTGACATGTCAGTTTGAGCAGAAAAAGATTTCATATACCTCAGCAAAGTTTAAACATTTCTGTGACCAGATAAGATAATATAAAGAGATATCTCTGCATCTTTAAAGTCCAAAGTGAAACAAGGCAAGAGCAAAGACAGACTCAGGAATGATTCTAGTTTTATGGTAGCCTTGTCCATGTTGAGTTGAGCCTCAAAACCTGAGGAGCATTGGCAGCTGGCAGACCCTTGTGCAGCCCAGCCCAGGGCCAGAAGATGGAGACTGCCTCTTGCCATCACCTAGGAGAAGATGACAGGTTGCAAATGCCCCACACTTGTCCCTATACCTCAGCCCAATAAGGGAGCCAGCCCTTCTGGCAAGTATTTCAATCTATTCCCACTTACAGTCAAATTCCACAAAATTACCATTATAGAGATGCTTCCTTTCACACTCATTTATTTTTCAAGTAATTTCTTTTTTATAGACAATCAGAATGCTTCACAGCACCTTTTTATTTAGTAAGTCGAGAGAAGCTAACTTAGCCACGCTATCAAAAAAAAAAAAAATCCTTGTCCAAAAAATACAAGTAGGGGAGTGTCTTCCCAAAGGTGTTTTTATAAAAATAAATATTTCTAAATATTTGCACTTCATTGGACATATGAATATTTTTTTATTTCCTTAAATATTTAATATGGACACTTAGTGCAGTAATAAAAATGACTTAATTTTTTATATACTTTTAAAATACATTTTCAATACATTATAAAAGTGTAGGATGGATCTTAATTATATTTACCATGAAAAAAAGAGAGTTGTTCAGGGGACTCTGTGTGTGCATAACTATAGATGCTTTTCCTAGATGCCCTGATAAGAAGCATGAGCATACACCTCATCCATCATCAGAAAACTCCCATAAGAGCTCTTGTAAATAGCCCCCCTGTGAGAGAAGCTTCAGCTAGAGGCTACTCTTCTTGAGACACCAAAAAAAACCAAGAGACAGGAGTCTGTAGAGAATCGGGTTCTTCAGCTCAAGTGCTCACTAAACTACATCTTTCCTGCCTTGCCTTTTCATTTGCCTTATAAAAGCAAACAGCATGTTTCTCTCCCATATTATTACTTGGCCAATCTGACAAACTTGCCTCAGACTTCTGGTATGCCGTACACTCTGCATTTTTTAGAGTATTTTTTCAGAAGAAAGCAAACTTTTCCCTTCCTATACATTATTTGGGGCATTGCTTGGAAAAAGGTCTCCCAGCAGACAGAGAAGATCATGAGGTTTTCCTGTTCCAACAGAGCAGTGAGCTGCAGTCATTTCTGCACATGCCCGTGGGATGGTAGCTTTTCCAAACAAAGCAAAAATCTACCAAAAAGTCACGGGGCTAACAAGATGAGCATACACATGGAACAAGAACTTCATACATCTGCACTGTTGTTCTAGGAACCAGTAGTACACTTCTGACATTCATTTGCAGCAGTTAGCCCACTTACTGTCCTTCAGTTCCTACCATGGAGCAGTCTCAAAGCACAACAAATAGATTCCTCTCAAACCAAAAGTTGCATTTCAAGTGATCAAAAAGCACTCCAACTTGAATGAGTTTTCAGTCCACAGAAGCGGGTGAGAACTAGTTCAAAATAAACTCCTCCAAAGCATGCACAATATGGACCAGGGTCCTCATTACCAACTGGTTTGTCTTACAGATAAGGTCTGTTATTTGCACTATATGCTACAGTGAATATAGCCATAATAAAGACAGGAAACTACTGCTAGGTGTTAAGTAGGATGAGGCCTTCTAATAAGGTAAAACTGTGGGCTTCAACATAGGATGTTTACGCTGGTTTGAAGTGAAGTAACCTCCACAAATGTAGAAAATTATCTCAAGAAGAAAAATATGTCTACATGTCTAATGGCTTCTAAGTCATGATATAAGACATATTCCCTCAGAACGAGTTTTTACTGTTTGAGTTTTCAGATTGCTTAGAGAAAATGCTTGTGTCTCCTTCATGTGTTATAGGAGAGTGCAACAGGAACACCAAACTACCATATTTTTTCATCATTAGGTCTCTAATTTTGCTCTCAGAATACAACATTATTATCCTTCACAAAAACCCATGCTAGTTTCATCTGTCTTTTCTTAGTGATTGATGATATGTTCAATTAGCTTTCTACATAGAACTGAATCAGGCCTTCATGGATAAGCACAAAGGCTACCAAAGTCTGAAAAAGAATTGCAGGATTTCAGCCATGTACAATCACAGTATCTCTTATCTTTTAAACTTGCCATATGCACTGGTTTAAATTCTTCTAGTTTATTTTTCCCATTTTTATTTGTTTGTATTTTATTGCTTTTGAATAGAATCTTAAATGCTTTGAAAAGACACTCATAAAATACATAGAAATTATCACCTGTGCTATTTATTATCCCATTACAGCCTTATAACAGTTCTCCCACCCAGACATCATACTTTATATTACATATTTTCAATATCACTTGGAATATCCCTGTGCTTCGGAGCTGGTGTTTTCCATAACAGATTAAATTTTAAGATTATACTGCCTGCCTCTGCACTTCAAAATTTAAGTACGTTTAAAAATTCCCTATTCCATAGTCAACAGTGATTGTGACAACTTCAGTGACTGATATGCTTATCTCTCACATATTTTTGTTTAGATTACAGCATTACTCATTTGCCAGAAGTCAAGTTAGCCTCATTTAAACCAGTAGTTTCATGGAAGTACTCTGGTTTTCCTAGATGTCCTGCAAAATCTTCCTTTCTGCAGATTTATGAGAGATGGTGGGTAATTCTTCAGTCTTCAACAGACTCTGCAGAACATTCAGATTACCTGATCAAATGAAGGGTACACACACAGAGATAGATTCAAATCAATCAGTTAAGTAACTTTATATTGATGGTTGCAAAATCTCCCATATATACTTTTTTATAACACAATGCTTACACAGAGCAGGAAGTTCAAAAAAAAACTTTGCATTTACAGCCTTATCTTTATTTCAGCAATAAACAAGTTGAAGTATGTTACACGGTGTGACTAATGTTTTGTATCAGTACTACTTATAAAAGCCTTTTTCTTTCAAAAGTTGCTGGTTACTACTTCCTGTTTTCCCTCCCTGTCTCTGTAGAGGAGTCATCTGTCACCCTTCATATAACAAAGCACAGCCACCAACTGTGACAGGTAAAATTGTTTGAATATCTCAGAGAAAATCCTCAGTAGTCACTGATAATTTGGATCATATGTGTATTTGAAGCTAGGGCCTGATAACAGGGAAATTGTCCATGTTCAATGTTGCTGTGCATGAGCGGCCTACCCTGTTTTCCTGTCATCAAACTATTAAACAAACTCTGCAAGAAAATGGCTAAAGCAACATTTTTTTCTGCTCGCTTGTAGTCTCCTCTGAAGGTCAAGTTAATTTTGTCTCTGTGTCTGTGACTACATTTGACCATTTATGACAGAGGACACAAAAACCCAAGGCTAAATCTCTACTAGCCAACCAAACATGTCCAGGTTAGCTACTACAGCTCAACTGCTACTACTGCTCAACTGCTACTACATGAGCTTCCAAATCACTAGCACAATCCCTGGGCACAGTTTCAATCTAAATCAACTACAACACTCCCAGATCACTTTTTGTAGGTAATTGGGAGATAACAGAGGCAGTTTGAATGCAATTACCCTGTTTTGGGGAACTGGGAGAGATTAGCTATGGCAATGTGAAATGTGTCAAGCCAGTTGACTTCAGAACTGAAGGACACTTCCTGACCTGTTTTAGTTACTAGCATAGAAGTAGTTAACCCCTCTTTTTTGCAGGAAAAAATACAAAATTATATTCTACATTCAGAGGGTAGTTCTAACCTGGTTTTGACAATGAAGTAGCAGAAATTGCTGGCAGACAGTTTACTATCAGTATGACCAGAGAATCCCATCAATAGTAGAAGAGATACCTGAAATTATTAGCAAACTCAAGTCAAATGTAGGTTTCTTTAGCTTTCATATTACAGATAGGCAGGCAATATCATGTAGCCAAAGTCTATTTCTTTGCTTCTAAATACAGCTTCTCTTGGCTAAGTGTATTTTTCTCCCAAAGTCTGTCCATATGTATGAAACAGTTAATTAAAGTTTTGTCCAGTGAAAAATCTTCCCATGTCCTTGGATAGTTATTTCTACTACTTTGAATGGAAACAAACTGCTCATTGTAGGGTGGACAGAGAATTCTTAGAACCAACTTCAGTTGATCTAATAGCCAGAGCATGAAAGCATTTGTGAGGAGACCAAATACTAAATAGTAAGGGTGAGAAAGACCATCAGCTTTCAGACCCAACTATCCAGAAGAATGCACAGAATGCAAGAGGTGGAAAATTAAAAAAAGAGAAATTCACAGGACATTTTTGTGAAAGTGCCAAAGAGCATTTTGACCTTTCCCTGCATTATTTCCCTGGTAAAATAAATAGCACTGGGCAAAATCCCTCTTGCTGTCATACACCACTAATGGCAAGTCTGCAATTTCTATTGAAACCTTTTTACAGGGTACATTTCAATATTTTATCTGCACAAAATAGAGTCAACTCTATTTTACCCACAATAACTACTTGTAAGGAGAATAGCATGAATAAAATGAAAATGCAGATAATGAAAAGCATATATTAGTCCATTTGTAAGAACATGTTTAATACTTTGACAGACAGGTGAGTAGGCTTCTGTAAAACTCTGGCACAACTTTAAAATAGAAGTGGGTATAAAATAGTATATGCTGTGTATCACATGGTCTGTGGTGAGACAAGCAGAGCATATCCATGGGTAATTCTGCTTCATGAATCAAGAAGTCAGCGTGTCATTCTCTTCCAGCAACTTAGTATGACCAACACATGCAAGCCAAAAATCAGGACCAGGGCTCTCTTTCTTCGTTTTCCCTTTCCATCTTCAGTGGGGCTGAGGCTTATTTCTTTAGAGCAAATGTTTTGGCAGCCAACTCAGACAAAGCACCACCTGAAGACAGCCACGGCACCCCTGTCAGAGAAGACATGTCTGCCCAAAAACAATGCTGACAGAAGCTGCAAGAGGTTACCGTCTCCCTGTTACAGAGACATGAGTTTCTGTGCTGGATATGACTTTCTTCCAGCCTGGTGAGGTTGGCAAATATTTCCTCAGGAACAAGAAAAGAGGCCAGGAGTTTTATGCACTCTGCCTTATGGCTAATCAATGCACACTGTCAAAAGTGCGCTTCATTTTACAACCAGAGTTTCCAAAGCTGGCAAAGCCAAAGGTAAGAATAGAAAGTAAACAAAGTTATTTATACATAATTACTTTTCATTTCCTGAAACAAAAAAAAAGGAATTCCTTTTTAATCTCATCTGAGTTTGACTTTGAGCACATTCGACACCATAAAAATCCATAACTTTTTTTTCAATTAATAAATAAATAAATAAAAAGTGAGAAAATTAAATATAGCAAGGAAAGCAGAGAGAATAATAATTTAATTTCCCCACATGCTGTCTGGTCAAAGACAATTGCAAAAATACCTGAAATTTGCAGAATTATTTTGGTCAAAACCAGGTGCTTGGTTGAAACAAGGTGCATATCAAGAACCTTGATTATTTTCTTCTACTACACTTTACGAATGCACTTAAGTCTATAGATTCTATGTTGACAGAATTGAGATCAAAAGCACTCTTAAAGTATGCACAATAGCAATAAACTCTACATAGAACATAATTTTGGAATCTTCAGAGCCAAATTCAGTCTTCCCATTTTAAGCTTATTTCTGTCCTCAAATGTTGGAGTAGTAAATGCAGTCTTGGTGGTTTCAATCCATTTCAGACTGAGAGGCATAGAAGAGAGTAGCTTGAAACCAGAGATCTTACTTCCCCAATCCCTCCTTTCAAATACAACACAAACTATTTTCAAAAGGCCTTTACAGACCTTCTGACATTTGAGAGGGAATTGGTGTCCACAATCAGAGGAAAATTTTCTGATAAAGACGCTAAAGAGTTCAAGCAGGATACTCTGCTCCCACTTAAAGGACACAAAACTGAATCAAAATAATACAGAAAACATTAACAGAAGAAATACTAAAAACAAGATGGTGTGCAAAAAAGAACATAAGAAATGTTTTGACAGAAAGTGGAGATCCCACCTCCACGTGGAAAAACACTTGTGGTCCTGGCTGTTATACTGCCACTCACATTTGCCGACCACAGTGCTCTTCAGATGCCACCATCAGTCAATTCACACACCCCCCTCGGCTTGTAAGAAAATAACCAGAAAGTTGGATAATTCTCTTTTGAGTTGACCAGTTGAATTGGCTCAAGCAAACAGGTAAAAGGTGAGACAAAGAAGTGGGGACAGGACTGTGAGAGGGAAGAACGGGAAAGGAAGGCACAGAGCGGGGAGGAGGAGGAAGTGAGATCCTCTCCTGTGGCAGTAGCAAGCTGTTTGTTCAGCATTGCTGCTTGTTGGCTTGTGGCCTTTAATTTGTAGCACCAAATAACCAGTTATATCAAACTCTTATATGCAAAAGGAAGACAAGGCCAAAACTGTACTTCCCAGGCATTTAGAAAAGTGAGTGCTCGCTGGGAAAGCAAAGGCAGATATCTAGTTAATACTTTGAAACATTGGGACCTGATTCATCTTAGCTAGCAGGGGCGGAGGGGGGCAATTGTTTCTTTTCTTAAGTAATTGTTACCAACATTCCTTCTGCTGAGAGGTTAAAATTAAGAAGATTTATCACTAGCACATGATGTTACTATTTGCAAACATATTGATTTCTAAACTAAAGGTTAGTTTGATCCAGTTTAAGACCATAACTCTTTTGGAGCTGCACATTCCTAAATATTAGAGTTCTTGTTGCATTTTTTTTTTCTTTTCACTTATCTTCAACACTGAGCAATGCAATTGGCTTACTCAAATAAAGGCAGCAGGAGGTTTTGGTAGACAATAGCTTTACTGCTTATTGTAGCAACCACTTGACTAAATCATTTGCAAAACAGACCTCTTGATAAAATACTATTTACTTACCCCTGCACAGAAAACATCTGGGTCCCAACCACTGCAGGGTTGATGCGGCCATTCAGCCTGCAAGAAAAGATAAATAGCTTTGAGGTAATTTGGAAAAGACACTCCAAAACTAAAGTTTTTGTAATTCAGCAATCAACTTTCATGGAAAGGGACACATTTGGTCTGGGATTCACCTGTAATTTGAAATTATTGACAAAATACTGCAGAGATAACTTTACATGGAGGCATTTGGACAGTTCTGGCACTGCCCACTTGTTACTTGACAAGATCAACCCTCACTCACTGATAAGGTTTACATACATGATGGGTTAAGGCAGCCTGAATTTCTGCAGATATTGTAGACTTAGCCAGCTCTTAAATTTCAGTCATATCTTACCTCTGAAAAAAAGAAACAAGATTACCTAAAGAATCATATGGGTGTTTTGTTTCCTTAGGCCCCTGCAGACAGCCTCCTCAGAGTCCTGCTGGACTTCTGCAGGCAGCTACACAGATGCAGGCAGAGCTTACTAGCGCCTTGGGCAATGCAGTGCTGGGCTGAGACACCTGGGCTGGCATGTTAAGGAGTATGGAAAGAGGTGGAAAAAAAGGCAGCAAATGCTGGAGGACGTCTTAGAGCAAGTGGGTGTTGGGAGTGGGACAACAGAAGGAAACTACACGTAGAGCTACTGTATATTTGACTAACATAGTAGAGATGACTTTTTTCTGGCTTAAATATAGTAAATTAATTCACCATGTGACTGACACACTACTACTATAATTATTGTTTTGTTATTGTTACTGTTATTGTTATTATTCTTTCCATTTCATTATAGTAATAATTTCCGTATTCATTCTCATTTATGTCCATATGTTTTGATGTTAAATCACATCAACAGTGTGCCACTGAGGTGTAGAACGTGACATCTAACTCAAGCCTGGAGAGCTAGACCTGTTTGTATCACGGCACCTAATAGAGTCTCTGAGGATACTGTTTTGCAAAAGAGTTCCTAGACTTTCATCAAGGCTCAAAGAGCCCGTGGAGAGGCAGAGGGTAGGATTTGTCTCCCCTTCACTCCCCTGGCCCACCCACAGAAAGCAGGAGAGACTTCGCCTTGCACAGAGAGGAGCAGCACCCATGAAATCTTCATTAGCAGGTGCTGTTGAGATTCCATTCACATCTCTGAGAGCAGATGCCTTCAGCATAAAGTCAGAGCAGTCTGAAATGGGTAAGGCAGCATCAGAACATGACACTGAAATTTTAGCTCAGTGATTTGCCCAAAGCTTCAGTGAATCAGCAGACTAACAATCCTGATTCCCAAGCCAGTTCGTAGTATTCAGGGTTAAAGACAGTGACACATAAAAACTCACTGCCAACCAAAAAGTGTCATACAGAGAAAGAGAAAAAAAATTGTCAGATGGGATTAGCTTTCACCATAAATTCTCTGTAGTCATTGGCTTGCTTTGACTCTTCATTTTTGTTTTCTATAAAGAGAGCAAAAAACAGGCATTCATAGAAATTTTACTGAGATGTTATCACTCTTCTCTTTTTTTGAGAGAGGGTGTTGGTGAGGCGACATCTTTCAGTCCCTCCAGACATGTTTCAGATGATACAAATCAGCATCATTCTGTTACACTGATAAAGCCAGGAGGATCACATTGAACAACAGGCTTCAGTCTCCTGTTGGAAGTGCTGAAATACTTTCCTCGTACCTTCTAAAAATACTTTCTTGCTGCTCAATTTAGTATTTTCTAGGTGACCAGATCAGGAAGAGTAAGCTTGTAATGTTTTCAAAGATTGCTTACAGATGGATATAGCTGATTTTTCCACATTGTATCAGTTGTTAAGCATTTAATTTAGTAATTCAGAGAAAATTCAGTGTTAAAACTGCCTAGTTTAGCTTTAGCTTCCAAATTACAGCTGAAAGGAGAGAAAGCAAATGTGATGTGGACATTGCAGCCTTTCAGTATCAGTCTGCATGGTAAGAAAGCTCTGTTCATTTCTCCTGGGTTATACTTGTCTATTCCTGTTGTTGAGAGATGGTTGTGGACACTTCTTTGTGAGTATCTAGGTATTAAAATCTCACTACCACCTTCTATCTTAGGTCCCACTATTCCCACTAAGCTCCAGGAAGTAAGTACACCTTAAATAAAATCAGAAACAGGAATTACTCATTAATCAGAAAGTTGATTGTCAAGAACAAAGGAATATTCAATGCTGTGTATTGCAACTAAGGAGCAAACAATTTGCTTAATTTGTCTGTGGCTTCAGACTTGCCAAGCATGCTCACCGTGACCAGCAAAGGACATGATGTTCATTGACACTGCTAAAATAAATGCAAATCAGCCATTATTCTGCACAGAGATGATTTGTCCACAAAAGAACCTGATCTTTCATACCACTATTGACAGTAGTTAATTCACTCCGAGGAATTATATTTTTGAAAGCAACCTTTTCTTTTCCTTATTTGAATTCCTATTCAAATATAAACCTAGCCTCCTTGGGTTGACTGAAAGTAGACAAAACCAAGTTTTGGGACTTTGAGCAACCTGGTCTAGTGTCAGGGGGCTTGGGACTAGAGGATCTTTAAGGTCCCTTCCAAACAAAAGCATTCTAAGACCTTCAGAAACACAATGTGCACTAAAAGCAATTTTGGACTGACGGAAAAGCAAATCAACAAAAAAACGTACTTCATCTTGACTCAGCTGTCCTGCTTACATACTATACTACGTTAGTGTTAGATTAGTCCACATTATCTGTAATTTAATTGCTCCTGAGAGAGGTTTGGCACTTAACTTCCTCTGTTACAGTCTACTGAATGGTAGAGACTACCTACACTGGATATGTCTGAACAAAATCACCCTATGCTAAGCTTTGAAGTGGATTGCATGTAAATTATGATTACACCATAGTTTATTCCAGTTAAAGAGAATTTCCCAATGCATTTTTTAAAAAAAGAAAGTAATTTTCAGGGAGCTTAGTGTCTTTGGAATGTCTACAGGCAGGGTCAAAAGTATTGCTGTAAACTAAGATGCTTTGTCCAAGGTAACTCAGCTAGTCATAAAACCTTGATGTTTTTACTCTGGGCTAATGGAATTATATAAGTAGAACTACATAACACCACTTTAGGACAAAGCACATACAGATACATAATGATTTCTCATTGATGATAACACTTTCTTTTGTTTAGCTATCTGACTTTTAAAAGCTAGTATTCCCAAGTAGAAGACTGATGCGTCCAAACCCAGGTGCTTCTGTTTTCTTGTTTATTCAGACAAGGAAATTTCCTTTGAAGGCAGCTGCTCAGTGAACCTGCAGGGGCTATTCTAAAAACTGCTCTAATTTTATCTCCTTTCAGAGATATAAAGGTTGGGCAATAGCCCCTTCATTTTTCAAAGCATTGCCCAAGGCCCAGGAACACAGGATCCTACAATAATCACTAGAAATTATGCAGCTGAAACTCCATGTGGTATTTTCATCCTTCCTTCAGCTAAGTGACCCATCTTAAAAGAACATATAATTTCACTTGGACCTTCTCAGCTGGGAGAGTACTGGGAAAGCCAGTGACAACAGATTAAAAATTCTGGTACCTAGTTCCTTCTGAGAAACACTATGGGAACAATGTGGTTGAATTAACACTGATGTTTTTGTCTTAATAAATGTGTGCAACAAATAACAGCAAATGGTCCAGGATGCTATCACTTCTTTTATCACAGTGAGGATATAATTTACCCCAAGAGATAAGACACTTAGATCAAAGCTTATTAAAATTTCAATTCCCTAACAGTAGCTTTGGGTTGTTCACTGGCAAAGAAAATCAGATTAAAAGAATATGATAATAGATTTCCTAAATTCATAGATAAAGAAAAGCAAAAAGGACTGATGTGATCTGACCTCCTAAAAAACATAGGACAAATGATTTCTCTGAATTAATATTTTTTTAACTGAAGTGTATACTTAAGAACAACCAGCCTTCATTCACCACTTGTTAGACCTTGTGAATTATGTCAATACTGTTAAAAAAAGGGGGGGAGGAGGGGTTGTTACCAAGTGTAACTATATTTAACTTACATCCTTGTTTTACAGATTTGAAAAGCCCTTTATTGCAGCTTTTCAACCATGCATAACTTACAAAGTGTAAGGAAGATACTTATAGCTTCTCTCAGACATTTTTACTGGTTTGAACACCATAAGCATTTCATATGAGGCAGGTTTTCCAGTCCTTTAGTCATCTGTGTGGTTTCAGTGCATCCCCATACATCTGTCTGTCACCTTAACGCCCAGTTGAGGTGCTTCCCAATCCAATTCAAAAAAATCCTGCTCATACATACAAAAATGGTACAAGCCTTTTGTATGCAAAAATTCACTCGCAGCTTCTGATATATACAAGTTGTATTTTTATTCTGTATCTCTGCAGCATCACAGAGTCCTTGCTAAAGGCAGGTGTTCCTAGGCACTACATTAAATAGAAGATATAATACTAGCAAAGCCAAAAATATTCTGCTGATCCTTCTTGTCCTTTTCAGGTTCTTATAGATAAGATGTATCTGCTTCCTTACTACAATTTTATCCTATTTGACCTAACTAAATCACATACTATCTTATGTTTTTCTGTAATAGAGACTGATTTTTTTTTTTTTTTAGTTTATTATTCTTCCCTTAATCTTTGTACCTTTTGTAAGCTCAGTCAACACCTTTTTTTTCCCCTTCCAGGTTCTTTATGAAAATACTAAATATTATAGGAAAAACAGTGATCTTTTCATACTCATGCATCTGTTCCCTCATGGTTCCCTGTTTACAGTTTTTTTTGAGATTTGATATGCCTCCAAATTTTAGTTCCTTTAATACATGCCATGTTGATTTTATTTTATCTAGGCTTTAAAGCAAAAAGCAGTGCAACATCTGTCAAACATTTTACAGAAATCTATTACATCAGTGCTATTATGCATAACAAGTGAGCTAGCCTAAGCACTAAAAAAAAAGCTTTATTTTCCATATTCTTTGTGTTGATTTCTACTAGTTTAATTATTTAGCATTATCTCCTTCTTGATGGAGACTCAGACTGTTCATTCAATTTTTCTGTCCTAGACTGACAAATTTCTATATAGCACCAGGATCAAGGTTATCTAGAGTTTCACACTTCTTCAGAAGCTTCCTAGATCTTTCCTAAAGTCAGAACAAATAAGAACAACAATTTCAGTACCTTCTTTAACATCTCCTATAGAAATAAAACATCTGGACATGTTGATTTAAAATCTGGGTTTCTATTAGCTACTGTTTAACACCTTCTGATTACTCAAATGGAAGCCGTTTTATTCATTTGCCTGGAAACCACCCAGAGGATATGACATTTGTTTATGCACATTGCAGAGGAATCTGTGCTATAGTTTAGTCTAGGGTTTGGCTACCACCATCTCTGGGCTTGTCCTGAGTCAGTGTCTCCAATAGGTTGCCATGTCATTGATCTGCAGCTGTGCTTTTTAATATTACAACTGAAGAAAAGGTCTGAATTCATGAATGCTTGTATTGGCCAGGCAACTCTGACAAGTCAGAAGCAATAAGCTACACAATTTAACTGATACTAGTGATACAAAATTCCCTGCTACCAATGACATGGTTTACCACCTATACTGGGCAGGGTAAATTCCAGGAAATTATTGAAATAATAAAAAGAAACAGGAAATTCAGATTCATTACTAGTTACAAAATCACAAACTTTTAAAAGCAGTAGTAGATGAAAATATGTCATTATGAAGAATAACTTTGTTATGAAAATGCTCAAGGTTAATCCAGTCATCGCTGGTGTCTATCATGGAGCTCTAGTCTGGGTGTAATACATGGGAACTATGCACAGGGACTGGATACTGCAAAACGAACCACACTTTCAGCTGATGTGAAGCCATTGTACAAGCTCCAGGGGAGCAATTAGCGTCTCTACTCCCCAGAAGCACAGCCTGCCAAAAGCATCCTACAACTTGCTATGCCATGTGCACAGGAAGGATCTTCATTACACAGAGCAGCTACTCTGCATGAGGGTGAGGGCTGCATCCTAACAAACAATGGAGGAATTTGCATTTCTTTCATTTGTAGCATTTACAGGCAGAAATGACAGAAACTAACCTCATTTCTCTCAGTGGAGTGGTCTGGCCTGCTTGCTCCTATGAGCTGTCTTGCAAAACCTGGAACAAAACATGAAAAAGCACTGTTTCCTTTAAACACTGTGTAATGTAATCAATCAAAATAATGATTTTTCTTCGTTCCTTACTTCTTCCAAGTCTTCCTTATTTCTCTCCTCTTTCTCTCTTCCTTTCTTTCTTTCCCACTTCCTTGTGTTCTCTCCTCCCAGTAATGACCCAGTGCTTAGCTGGGGGAAGGCAGAAGGTGTGGGGGTAGGACTGTGTTTATGCCCTAATTAAGTCTGCAGTTAGCTGATGGGAAAATCGTTGTCAGGAGAGTGGATAAGAAGCATAAACATGACAAGCTTGTTTTGAAAAGTCATCCTGTCACTCTGTTTGCTTATGCTACTGCATGCAGCTCCAAGCTACTGTCATATATATTTATATTGATCCATCTGCATCATTTTCCCCTCCCCCCCCCCTTTTTTTTTCTCTAAGAAATTTAGATGAAAGCTTCACACATCCTGCATTTCAAGGGATCAAGGAGTCCCCACAGTAGAAGTATATATTCACTTATTTAAGGAATAACAGAGAACATGGAAGAGAAGTATCTGAACAGGTGAGGAACTTCATACATCAGTTTTCATTTTCTGAATGACTTAGAGATGCCCTTGTCCGTGCTTAATTTTATTGTGATATTTAAGTAATTCATTATATTAAATGTGAGATGCCTTTATTACATAGATTTTCAATAGAGATCTGAAAGGGTTACAAGATATAAGGAAGAGTAGCATTGTGTGTAAAATATGTCTCAGTCTCTCTGCCAGTATTTCTCTCACAATAGGAACTGCAGCACTGTATATGCTTCATTCCAGTGATGGCCAATAAGCCTGCATGAACTGTCCAAATTATTGTCTGTCTGAAAGAGTCCTTCCAATCACTCAACCTGTGGCATACAGTTTAAGGTTTTTGCTTTGGAGAAACCTGTCTTGGTTTCCCAGATTTGAAGACTTGCTAAAGCATGAAAATTGAGGCAAATGATCAAACCTTATTCTCCTGAGCAATTCAGCATCAACACACTCCTTTTCTGGCCTCAGATAACAGCAGAAGTGACAATGTAAGGCTGTATGCATGGCTCTGGAACTGGAGAGGGATTTGTATTACAGTGGCTTCATTTGATTTTGTTTTAGTTTAGGCAAAAGGAGTCAAGTTTCCAGTTAAAACATGCATTGCCGTCTTGTTGCTGTTTTCTCTCTTAACCACAGATGACTCATTACAGGTAAGTAACGTTTCACAAATCAAGCTTTAATTATTTAGCTGACACAGGAGAAGTACAATTTGTCATTGTCCAGCCAACATAAAGAAAGTTCAACTGCATTAGCCTTTCTTTTATAGTGGGTGGGGGTTTATCAGAACTCACTTTATTAATGGCATGTAAAGAAGCTAAGGGGAAAACATTCATCACAGACTACTCAGTAAGAATTCTTTATAAAAATTTTCTGTGGTTCTAGACTTTTAATATCACTATATTCTGTGGGTCATGAGGAGAGATTAAACCCTTGAACTTCTTCAGGTCTTTGTCACCTGAAGGGAGACCACAGTGGAATTCATTGAAACTTACTTAGCCATCAAAGGGGTAGGTGCCTTGGCTAAGCTAACCATCCAGCCCTCCCCACTAGCCTGGGAGAAGAGACAGGCTCCTCCACAGTACTTGTCCTCAGCTCCCTAATATCTAACGGTTTAGACATCCATTTTAGGATATAATCCAGGAGGCCAAGTATAATCTGCCTCCTGAAGGGGTGTGCTTGCTTCCATGACTACACATGGAATCTGCAGCTTAGACAGGACAAGTCACGTTGTCAACTGGGTCGCATGAGGTGGATGTCATCTTGTTTTCTGAGAGAAGGACCAGGCTTTCATCCTGTACATGGACCAGCTACCAGAAAACACAGAACAGTTTCAACTGTTATTAAGGAATGTCCATAACACTAAACAGACTTGTTGTATGAATCATTGTCTTTATCCACCTGTCTTAAACATAGTACTTATACAGGTACCACAGTACTTCATCTGCCTTGTGGCACTTGCTCTCGCCCTTCTTCCTTGGTAAGGAAGGACAGCTACATACAGTTTGAAAGTAGCAGATACTAAGGAACAGAGAGATTGAGGATCAAGTCTGCAAAATGCCCTTGAGCACTGCAACAGCTCCATGGCACAGCACCTCACTTTTAAGTGCCTGGTTCCTGTGCAAAATCTACATTTTTATGTTTGAATGTGCTTTGACTACAATCACACAGGGAGCTTCTAGTGGGAGACAGAATTGAGGTCTTCTAAATCTTAGCCTCTAAAAACATCCTAACACTCACATTTTCAGTGCATCTTCTTTCAAAGTGGGTGTGCTACTATGCAGAGATACTAAATTCATGTTACAGTTAGCAATGTGTAGATAAATGGCTAAGTCCTGCCAGCACAGAAGAAGCCCATCCATACATGATGTAACTACCATGATTTGGCAGTTCTTTAATTCACAGCTGGAGCTCTTATCACAGTAAGCTGGAGCTCTTATCACAGTAAGCTTTCCTTTTGGCCATCCACAAATTAAACTTCTTTCATCAATGATAAAAACCAGGGTGACCGATCTTCTCCCTAGCAATATAGAAACACAAATAAAGCTGTAATGCATCGTGAGGGAAGCATCAGATGTGCAGTCACCTGCAGCAGTCACTACAGGAATCACAAATTCTTTATAACAAGGAAAGGAAATATATGAACATCACTAACATTTTTCTCAAGTTCACTGTTGCTAACTCTTATGTCCTGGCCAAATGCCAGCCTGGGTATTTAAATTCTGAATTACTAAAATTCATTCCCTCTGTAATTTACCTCCATCTAAGTAAGTTATACTAATGTGAATAAACAAAGAATTATGTACAGTAGTAGGAGAAGAACTTTCATGCAGAAGACTCCCAATGCATTTTGCTGACCACAAGATCAATTCAGCTCTGCATTATGCCAGCCTTTACAGACACAGCAGAAGATGTGAGATATGCCAGACGAGTCTGCGGTAGCCTGTGGTGGAACAAGTACCTCTGCAATCCCTTCTCTGCTGGGAAGCCACCATGAGTTAAGGTACCTCAAGTGCTGCTTAACCAGGAGAGGTGCCTAATGGAGTTCAAGAAACAACATTTCTCTGCAGTCCTGACTAGACATTAAAGCTCTCCTCTCCCAGTGAGAAGATCTCATCAGTGTCTGAAAGATTTTCATGAAATCTAATTGTCATTATTAGCACAGAGGGTACAGTCAGCAGCAGAGACTGTAGCCAGAAGACAGATATACCCAAGAAAAACAAAGCTAGGTGAAGAAAAGCTTTTTCTTTCTATTCTATGTCAGCCCAAGGACCAAGATAGAAAGGATCCCAGATGTTTCAGTAGGTTTTAGATGAGGCCCTACAGGTTCTTTTCCTATAAGTCTAAAGCTACATAGAAGAAAAAGAAGTTTTGTACTGCTTATAACATATACTTGCTTAATGCTACATAAAATTGACATCTAGAACTAAATCAGCAAGATGCTTTTTCACTTTGATGATTGTGAGATGCACAGAATTATGATACAGAGAAAAGGTTTATGAAATTTCCCTGGAGAACAGCCTGTAAATGGCTAAAGTGGCTCACATACTGTTTCTAATGCAAATGCGGAAGTAGGCTATAAAAAACACCATATGTGAATGGAACTATCCATGTTCATGAAGTTTCTAAAGAGACCATATCTTCCACAGCATATGTTTACAGCTTCACAGACTGACAAAGGTCAAAATCCATTGGTTAAGTAATACATAGATTTAATTGTACATCTTCCTTCAGTGGAAGCCATCATGTGGCTAAATTCTCATCCACCTCTTTGAAGAGCTGTCCAGAGATGAAAAGGCTCCCTTTTCTGTTATCTGACTGATCTTCAGTGATTCATGTAAAAAAAGGAAAACTTGAGAAAAACAAACAGCCTCTTGCAAGTATTTAACAGCAGTAAATAGTCTTGTTTTTAGAGATGCTTCTCTGCAGACAGTTACAGACATTACCTCTGGGCAGCTGTCTAATGCTCACTCTAGCATTGTACTGCTGGAAAAATAAGGCAGCTCTTCTCTGAGTAATTAAGTGGGATGAAGAGCTTTGGTAGGACAGTAGGAAGAAACAGAAAACTCACTTGAATCTTTCAATCTCTTCTCTTTTTTGCACATCAGCACACAATGTCTTAACAGAGGTATCCTCTGCTATCCTTTTAAAACAGTTTGCACACATATAGATTCATTCATTCAGAGGAGATAAAAATCATTTATATAAGCACACTAAGAAATGGATAAACAAAAAACAAACAAACAAACAGAACCACTTGGAAACTCTGTGACTTGTACTAATCTACTCAGTGAACTTATGGCAATAGAAAGATAAAACCCTGAATACTTGTCTCTGAACACACATACCAATGACTACTCTAGTTAAAACAATCTGAGGGGGAACAGTTCTGAATTAATTTACTGGAAAAAAAGTCTCTCCAAGAACACAGTTTAAGGACAAATCTGTCAATAAACAAAACATGAAGTACAACAAAGGGTCATGCCCTATGTGTTTATGTTGGAATGACAGTCTAAAAACTGAGGACTAAGTATAGTGTGTTGCAGGCAAAGCAAATACTTGGTGACCATACAGGCAACTGAAACAAACCATGGGGTAGGAATAAAATTTTGTTTCTTTTCCCAGGCCAGAAGAAGGACAGCAGATACAAAAATTACTCAAAGTAAATGGTGCTCCCTTACAACATAAGGAAGTAAAATAGGTGGGGCTTACTCTTTTGTTACAATCTCTGTGTGACTTAAGGCAAGCTTTTAGAACTTTATAGGCTTTAACATCTAAGAGCACATCTGAGGATATGGATATGCATCTAAATAATCAGGTGTCTTTTTACATCTCACTGTTACAACAATATAGTCAGTGTCATTTAATATCTGAATTACTGTTCCTCTGGTTAGTACCCAGTAAACTCATTAGTCGCAGCTACTGTGTATATGACTACAATCATACATCACTGGGCTGGAGTATAAGAAATCTCTATTTAAGATAAACAGAAAAGTTGTGACATATTTGCTACTGAACAAATAATGACAGTCCTGTTTTCTTATCATATATGTATGCTGCAGCAGTGTCCAGGCTAGCCTTTGAAGAGTTCTATAGTCCCCCTAGGTGCTACTTTTGCTCTTTCAAGCTTTTTCTATGCTTGATGGAGTTATTGTATAAATTTCACATAGAATTATATGAAAATAACAGTAAGTGCTTTGCAAATAAATAACAGAAATAACAGAATGCTACCTCTGTTTCTGGCAGAAATGTATAGAATATCAGCAATATTCTACACTTGCAGAGTTGTGGATATTTTTTAAAATTCAACAATGGATTGTCCTTACAATTATTTGAATACACAAGGTCTCTGTACGTAAGCAGTTTAGTAATTTTGGCTTCTACAGCCAAGTGTTCCAAAGAAATAGGATATGTTTTGAAATTACAGTGATTCACACTCTTAAATTGCACTGTCCTCACTAAATGGTCAATGGGGGAGTAGCTTGCTTTTTCGCTTCTCAGTATGACTTTCCTAACTGGTATGAATCTTCATTTATTTTTGCGAATGAGAAACCCCAATATTTTAACTCTTGTGATTCTTCTCCTGAAAGTCACGAGTTGTTTACAAATGTCAGCGGGCAAAGACAAATGACATTTCTGAAGAATGTCAGGTGGCCAGGAGGGTGTAGGAGTCTGCGTGATCAGCTGCTACCATCTCTCTTGCTGCCCTTTTCAGAGCCCCATATGGATTCAAAGAGCAGTGTAGTGGTATTTTCTGTTTTGCTGTCTTCCCAATTACCTTCTAATGTTCAATTCAACTTTTTGTCCAGGACCAGGTCTTAAGCTGATATTCTTGTGAAGTTTCTTTTCTAACTCTTAGATTTAATATTTTAATGACACTCACAGCCCATCACTTCACAACAGAGCAGGATTTATTTTCCCATGAGCATTCTTTTACATTTAGGTGCGTTGAATATAATTTGCTGTACTACCGTTGAGTCAATCAATGCCAATATGTACTCATGAAATACTCTGCAGTTAAATTTTGTTTTCTTTGTCCTGAATAACTCAGTATTATCAAAGAACTTGGCCTATTCACCAGTCACCCACTCCCTTTTTCTAACCATTTATTGCTTTCTGGAACAGCACAGGCCCAAGCAGAAATCCCTGTGGGACATCAGTGGTGATCTCATTCCACTTAAAGCTGACCATGTATTTCTGCTCTGAGTTTCCTTTATTTTAAATGGTTTTATTCATATGAAAAACTTCCCTCTTTGCCATTTCTGTAAGAACTTCAGTGAGCAAACTTTTCAGAAATTTATCATCTAAACTGGCATGTAACCCCTTCACAAGGCAATTTTAGATTTCTTCACCCTAATTAAAGATACATACATGCTTGGAGATGCCATAATTCTCATAAGACTGGGGGGAATTTTGATCAGCTCTGTTTCTCTGTTTCTTATAGTTTATGGAACCCATCACAGGAAAGATGCTGAGCTGGGTGTCACAGTGTCCTTTACTGTTACAGTCTCCTTCCTTCAGACAAGTCAAAATATGTAAGATACCCAGTAATAAGCCAGATGATTGATATGCTCTCTGTTAATTACAGTATATCAATAGCCTTATAGAGCAAACCTACATTATGTTGGTGTGCTAGGCTTGCTTGAAGGTATATTCAGAAAGCCCAATAAATAGTCAATCTCACAGTAATCAATCTAATATCAGGGTTCCATTTTAAAATGGAGAAGAAGGGGGAATGGAGATGAATTACATTCATTCACCTTTATTATATATTACATCAGCTGCTTGTAAAGATGCTTATATTAAAGACTATGTACACCTCCTTTAATAGTGTTCAGTTTACATACCAGTCGGTGGAATAAATTCAGATAAGTGCATTTTACTTGAAGTTACATCTCCCAGCCTCTCTCAAAATGTTACCTTTTGATAGGTGGAGGGGAGTAAAGCTCAGTGAAAACAACAAGAAGAATTCTACATAAGGAAAAAAAAAAAAAAGAAAGGCAATGGTGCTTATGTTAATTTCTCTATGTTCTCCCCTGAGACCCCAGTTAAATGATTTTGCAGCTGGACTTTCCAAGTGCCAAGTCCTTTTCAGAAAACATTTGAAAAACTACTCCTGAAGATGATCTTAAAAGATAAGACTGAAAATTGTTAGTGCTCATTGAATAAATGGAAAGGATACCACTAGAGAGATAAGAGGAAGGCAGGCATTCAGAATGACCACAGCTAAGGTAAACAACTATCCTACCACACCCCCGGGCCTAAAAGAACCAAAACCACCAAAAGCAGGGGTAAAAGGGGAAAAGAAAAATCCCCAGCAGAATCTCAAACCCTTTATACAGTATAACAATGTCAAAAAGAAAATCAATTTTCCTGCTGAAGAGCTCCCTAAACACTGGCTTCAAGAAAAGCATCAATATTTGCTCAGACCATGATTCCTTTCAACATGTCAATTCTGTCTACATTGATATTAACCAAGCATAAGTAATAACAAATTTACTGAGCCTTCACAAACATATAAGCGAAGTATTAGAGCACATCAAGCCATTTGAGACTAATTTGAAGTCTGCAGTGTGTAGGACTTGGAAGACTTAAACTTTACATTATTGGACCAGAAAAACTGGCAGTATCATAGCCCCATATCTTTACTACAATGTGCACAAAAATGTGTACATACTAAGGATGGAAAAGCTGTTACATTGAGATTTCAGTGTCAGGTGAAGAGGTAGAATATAATGGGATGACAGATTATACTTTTTTTTTTTTCATCACAGCTCTTGAAGAAAGTTGTTAGTTTATGGTAGGTTTTCTTTTTGCAACAGGTCAGTTTGCACAGCCTCTCCTTAGGTAATCTGTAATTTGGAGCAATTTGGGGAAATTTGTAGAATTATACAGAGGAATACTGCAAGAAGACATTTTTCTTGAAATAATCTCATTATCACTTCAGTGAGAGTGATAAGACTATACTCTTAGTCAGGCAAGGACATGTTCCTGGAGCTCATTTGGTAATTAAGAGTGTGATTCTCACTATATGACTCCATCTAAAATACTTTCTGAAAATTAACATTGTAATCCTATGGGTTGGTCTAAAACCTGAAACTGTTCCTCAGGTGCAAGGAAAGAACAAACCTACCCTTTTCAAGGGTGGCTAGACAAGTAGGCTGGGAAAGCCCAGTAATCTAGGGACTGCCTTAAAGAGAGTCTTCAGGGTGCATGTGGGTGGTCTTTCAATCACCAACAGCATGGCACCTTGAGAAGTTATATTCTCCAAGTCAAGTCTTGCATCTGAAGACAAAACCTTGACCAGAGAAATAAGGACCTTGAACTCTCATATTCTTTACCATCTCCAGCACTGAGTTACCAGATTCACTAAGGATAAGAAAAAAGAGTAACATATCCTATATTAGATACTCAGTGTGACTGGATGTTTCTACCATTCAGTAGCAGCTGTGCTGGAGAGGGAATGATCCAAAATATTATTCGTTTATATGCCCACTTAGCATATTTTGATGTTTTTTTAACACTTTCCCTACGTTATTTTTTTTTTTTACTTGTTTTTAATCTCAACAATCTCGCTAGCCAAAATTCTCCCAGATGCATATATTTAGCATTGTGCATACTTATTTTCAAATAGGCTTACATGAGATGGTGATAGAAAGGTCAAATTATGTTTGCACAATATTTTAAACAAGGTAAAATACAGGAGGCTTAACAATGTAAAAAAGAAAAAAAAAAAAAGCAAAAAGGCAGCAGGCCAGGACTTCATTAAATGAATGTTTACATACCTTCCTCTTTGTTTTCACTACAGGATTCCAACAATAGGGAGGGTTTTTAAGCATTTGGCTGGAAGGCTGGATTAAAGAAAATAGGTGGCAACAACGTGCTCCTTGAATGTAATTTTAACTTAAGAATTATTTAATTATTTAATTATTTAATTTGGTCTACATTCAAAGTCAAAGCAAAATTGCTCTGAATTTCAAACATCAGATCCAGAATGAGATTCAAAGTCTTCAAAACGTTAAAATGTTAGATTGAAGCTGCCAAAGTAGGTTTTTATCTCAGTGGTCAAATCTGAAATGAGGTTAAGGTAAGAACTGGATATGGTACCCAAGCATTTATAGTTTATTACAAACAGCAGTTTTCATATCTCTAAAATGTAATTTTCCTATCTGATCATGTCCCTGATGCAGTTCCCGCAATGAACTGAAATGTGATCATAGTAAACATTACAAAAGGATATTAAGCTGTGTTCTGAACTTGGTTTTTTTGGATTTTTATGTCTCCAATTAGAATGGACTTCTGATCTACATTTTTCAGATACTTTAATGTCCACATGTTTGAGAGCGGATTCAGAATATTTTGGGACAATTCTCACTATTTGTTAGTGAGAGTAATTCACTCAGTTTAACTCACATGAAAAATCTTATTAAAATAAAAATAGTGATATGAATTGTGTGATGTTCATTACCTTAGATTTCAAAATAATTAATTCCAGATACATTTTTACAATGGTGAAAGAGACACATAAAGGTGATATAACATAATGAAGATCACTAAGCAAGTCCAGGACAGACTTTGAAACTGAATAATAAGATCCTTCATTCCTAGAACATTTTGTGCATGGATGACCCTGGTTGCCCACTATAATGTCATTATTATTTATAAAAGTATTTCCTTGTTCAGTAGGAAGAGACCATATTATTTTTACTTTTGTGGATTACAATGAATTAAAGAGGCCAAATGTTATAATTTATAGTTTAGAATTGAAGAAGAATCAAAGCAGTATAATTCACATATTTTAAAGGATTCTCCAGTTACTTTGATGTTACAGTAAGAAAACATATTTTTTTCTAAAAACAGCTTGACTGACAGCTCATGAAAACTTTGTCCTCCATTAGTCAACAGAAAAATTATAGCAAGGTTCTTGTCATTTCTGCCAGCACAGTTAAGAGCAATAATTGATAATTGCTTTATTCATGGCTTTAATCATTTCGATATTTGTCCACTATAAATACAATTGGAACTTAAATTTTATTATAGGAAAAAAAAAAAAGAACACTAATAAGATCTCTCACAGTTATTAGTAATATAGGGCAGCTCTGAAACATGATTTTACAACAGCAGTCTTCCTGTTTCATTAGCAGATCATTCTGAAGTTTTAAGTTACGCAAAAATGAAAATAGATGATTGTCCAAAACAGGATCTCATAACTGTGTTTGTAAACTGAAACTGGAAAAAAAATCCAACCAAACACTTGTGGTACTAAAACATCAAAGATTTTTATTGAACCCTAAAACTAAGACAATGTGTTCAGTCCTTGATCTTGTCTAGTTCCCTTCTGGAAAAGTTCAGTTTAAGGAGTAGTAAACTGGATTAAATTAAAAAGTTATGAGGTCCTGATAGCGGCTTAAAGGAATGGGCTGGGCAGAGCACACTGGAGTCAATAAGACAGCTCAGTAAGAAAAATGTGCTTTCTCACTTTTAACATTGCTAGGAATATTTTAATTTAGGCTTGGTGCTTGAAAGAGTCTTGTCATTAAAACGCTTCTTGAAAAAGCACTAAAACAATTTATTGTCATTGAAAGGCCTCTTTCAGTGGCAGTCCCTCATTGTCACTGAGATAATGAGAACAAAGGAAATATTTTACAGGGACCTCCAAACTGATTGTGGGTGTACTAGAAGATAGACTAGACACTTCTCCAATTAAAGATGATTACTGCTGCAGACAAGTAGTCTTTTCTAGAGCAGAAGCCCTCATGCTTTTGACTTTCTCCTATTTCCCTAATGAAAAAAATGTTTCAATACATTGTCCCTTCCCTCCTAAGTCTCACAGTTACCCACTTCCACAGACATTGTCCTAAAATCACCTGTTGTGTATGCTTCATTTCTTCAGACTTGTTCTTCATTTTCTCAAATTCGTTCCTGCTTAATCCTTCCCTTCCACTTCAATAACTCCTTCCTTCCCTCTTTCACCCCAGAGCTGGACTTATTCCTGGAAGCTAACTAAAATTAAAAGCAATTACAATCTTTTTATATTAAATGAAAGACCTAATATCTTCAAAAGCCCCCTGCTATGAATAACATCTCTTAACTGTTACAGAAAGCCTTCAGTGTTAATACTCATCTACTTCACATCCTCCCAGTTCATCCATTCCTCTTACAACTACTCCATAGCCAAAACCTCCCCAGGACAGACTCCTCTTGCATATCCCCTTTTCCCTCCAAACAATGCCTGGTATTGAGCTCAGAGCTGTCTGAATTGCCTGTGCAAGTTGACAGTCCCTTGGTCCCAGTGGCCACCAGCACCCCCTGCCCTTCTTTCCCAAGGCTATTGTTGCTAAATCAGCCTGCCCACCTGCCTGTCTCCTCCTGCAGAAGCCAAGGCTCAGCTCCTGTATCTGTCTGGGTCCCTAGCACCCCCAGGCTGTTATTCAGTAACAATCTATCCAAACAGGGGTCTGACAGCAGAAACAAGAGAGCATGTTGGGGAGCGAAAAAAAAAAAAAAAGAAAAAAAAGGGGGGGAGAAAAAAAGGGGGGGGGGGGGGGAGAGAAAAACAAGGGGAAAAAAAAAAAAGAAGTATTGTAATCTTATATCCTCAGCTTGCCACTCTTTATCCGATACCAAATAAGCTTATTACAGCAGGAGTATGTATCGTGTGCTCTCCTGGCAACACTGAATTAAATCCAGACAACTCAAGGAGACCATTCAAGAGGGAATTTAAAGGAGGGGATTGCATTAGCTGAGTGCAGAACTGAGTAAGGTATAAACAAGTATTTCATCAAAGACAAGGTCAGGGTGAGGGCAAACTGGCAAGGGTCCAACCGTAGTGATAAACTAGGAGGAGATTCTGGTGGAAGAAAAAGTTCAGGGTCAGCAATGACAATGAGATTTCTTCCCTGGGGAAAAAAGTAAAGGTCTAGAGACACGAGAAAATTTTAGCCTAATTAACGGCTCTCCTTGTGGTACCAAAATAACATAACTTAATTATTATCATCATCATTACAGGAACCCATATATCTTTCACTTCCTATCTAGTTAGTAGCACGGCATGACCCCACAACGTGTCCATTCACCTGACTCCTTCATCGAGGCTGACACAGCAGAGCACTTCACGGTGCGCAGCCTGGAGACCTTGCAGAGCCGGGCAGCATCTCCCCTTTCCTCTGGAAAAGGCAGTGGTGGGGGGAGGATGTGGTCCTTTGTGGAAATGCCGTCTGGACATCGCTGAACCAAGTCGTGAAATGCTGAGGTGAACAAGTAGAACAGGTTTGTTTGTTTAAGGTCATGCCTGAAATGCTGTAAAGCAATGCATTTTCAGATTGTTTTCAGCTCCCTGCAGGCTCTGTAACAGAGATTCACGGTGTCCCTGTACTTCTTAAGCCCTTACAGAGAAGGAAAAGCAGTGAATAACAAAATGCCTTGAGCTTAAAGAGCTCTGTGTTGGGGAACTAATTCAAACAGTGACTCATTTCACTGTCTTTACCTAATTGTTAAATGAGTATTTGCAACTCAAAAGAGAAACTTGTCAGATTGCCTTATTCCAATCAGGTTACCCAAGGAGCAGGTACCACTTACTTTCAGTAAAAACACAGAAATCTGACCCAAAGACTTCTTTAGTAGAGATTTGGTTACAGAGAAGGCAGCTGGAAAACTAGAGAAGGTCAGGAATAAAGTGCAAACTAGTTTCTGGAAAACGTGGGTGGCTTCCCCTCCTTTTTCTAAAAGCATTTTATTTTTTTTTCAACGCTTTGTCAGTATTGATGATGACTGCCACTGTGCCTCTAATTCCCGTGTTCTGGAGACCAAGGAGAATGAAAACTAGTATGCTTTGTGTAATAGTTCTTTTGGTGGAACTGAGACCTGAATCTGGCCACATATAGCAGCCTGGTGATGTCTGATGCAACCCATTAAAAGTGCCCCAAGTAGTCTATAAATTACAGCTGTGAAAATGGAACCAAATCCTTTTAATGTGCTTTCCTCAAGAATGTATTTTTTATCTCCATCTGGATGTTTGCCTAAGCCCATATGTTATTACTTAACCTCTGAATCTATCAGGTATATGGACAATAAAATCTACAAAAGTTAAAGCCTAATTTAGTAAAGATTGGTCTGGTTTCCGTGAATTTCCTGTACTTTTTAAAGCAAGCATCAGCTTCGTTACCTGGATTGCCAACAATTGCTAGTGTTCCTGAGCAGCTTACAGTGTAGAAAATAAAAGGTGTTATAAAGTTTGTGTATAAAAATTCATTTCAGATGTATTTTTTGTTATTTATATATGTTATGAGTGAGACAACAAAGTGTGCAGATCAATGACGATCAGCTACACAGCATGGTACCTTAACTACCTTATTCTGTTAGTCCTGTTGCTCCTGGACAAAACACAATCAGCTGAGACAGATCTGGAGAGGCCATACCCCGGGTAGGGGTTCTAAACAAGGGGTGGCAGAGGGGGATTGTGAATTATCATTCAAAATCTTCCCTTAAAAAACATGAAAAAAGGAAAGGGTTAGACAAACTTCACTAACGGTATGTTTAATTTTGCAACTTTTTCTGCTGCTTAATAGTGTACTTTAAAGGTCAAATAGCTTACATTTAAATATTTTACTCACACAGTAAGTGCCCAAAAATATTAGAGTTAATTAGGGAGAAAGTGTCAGGGAACTGAAGAGAATACAATAAATATAAACTCTTTTTTTTTTTTTCTTACAATGAAGATTTTTTAAATTATCTTTGAATAAAATTTACTGTTGTACACACTATTGCCCAGTGTTGCAAGCAGATGAAATAATAGGGAAATATCCTATGGTATAATAGCTTTAATTGTGCAAATTCACATAGGGTGTTTAGCTGCCAATTTTAACAAGTAAAAAAGGTGATATTTCTACTAAAGCCATTTCTTCTCATTTAGGGAACTTCAATGTGGCTTGGAATTTTCAGAGATGAAAAGAAAACAGGACTTCTTTCTTATTTTTGTTTTTCTCTCAATCTCTTTGCTGCATTATAGTTCTCAATATTGCTCAGAAATTGCATGAGGTCAAATTCAGAAGTGAAGCAAAATTTTATATAAGGTGCCTGACACCAAAACTTCATCCAGCTGTCATAGAAGTCATTAGGAGCTGTATAAGCTTCTTAAGCTCCCAGAAGGGACTAAAATTTTCAGAAACATGCATAGGACCGATCTGCTGCTGGTGCATAGCCAGCAAATTTAAAGATGATTTAAAGATTTACATTCTGAGAAGCCAAATAGGAGATGTAAAAGTTTGACTTCTCATGACTATGCAGACCTATTTATGAGTTATGTAACTAGAAGGTAATGTGAGGGAATTCATTTCTGCCTAACAATCAGCTTACAGAATTCTACCTTTACATAGTATTAAAGTAATGCAACCTGCAATTTATACTTTAATTATCATCTAGAGAACTTATTTTTTTATATATATATATATTTATATTTATAAGATGAGGTTCATCCTTAGTTAAGGATACATTAGAATTCATAATTAAAGCATTGATATTGATCCACGTGAACAACTTTAGAATAGACAAGCTACAACCTCTATAAAATCTTTTAAAAATTGCCTGCATCTTTTCTTCCTACTGCAGGCCCATGCCAAGGAGGGGGACCAGCATATTTCCACTTAATGTTAGTCCTGCACCATCAGGAGGTATGCTGTCCTCTGCATAATAACTTTGTGAGAAAAGTACTGCACATCAAAAATTACCAAAACATAACAGGAAACAATCAGTGTAATGTAAACATGTGCCTTAATATTTCTTTGTTATGTCAATACATAAAAAGAGATCCTTAAAATGCTAGTCTAAAGTAGTTTAGAATTACTTCATAAAATTAACAGTCCTAACAAGTGTTTATGACATCAAACCCCAGATTTAATAAGACCATGGTTAAAGGAGGCTGTGTACTTGGATATTATTTATAGACAGAGAAGGCCGGTTCAATTTTTGTGAGAAAGGTGTTTTTCTGGACAGCAGCTGATTATCTTCCTACAACTTTTGGGTTGTGTCAGTCACTAAAAGAGGCCTGATGCTAGACTTCCTAAAGCCCTGAAATAATTTGCATTTGTTTTGTAACTACGTTTCTATGCAAATGTACAGCATTCAGCTTAACATCAGCAGCTTTAAATCCACTAAGCAGAGCCACTTTCTGAGTGCTTGTCAGAGAGAAAGGATTAGAAGAGTTAAGCTTGACTGAAATGCTAGTGGAGTATAACTCATCTGAACAAGTTTCAGAAGTTTAAAAAGTCGCCTTTTTTTTATTATTTTATTTTCTGAATTTTTCCTTCTACTCAAAATAATAATAATAATAATTTAAAAAATATGGTTGCTGTACCCTGTGAGCTATAGGAATATCTTCTCCCCCCTCCCCCCCTTTAATTTTTTCCAGGTAATTAGTTCTTTTTACATTACAAAAGTTTATCATTAGTCTGCCACACACCCATACTCCAGTAATCTAGATTCTCTTCCAAACTTGCTAGCTTCATGACACTGCTCAAATTCACTGTTTATCTGCCACCTTTTTACAAGCACATTTGTGCTTTCAGGAAATCTTTTGCCATTGATTTCTTGCTTAGCCCAGGGCACAGTGAACAAACACACAGGTACAATCCAACTCAATTTTCTGGTAGCCAAAAGCACAATTAGAACTTTCCATTCTCCCTGCCACCAATTCCCATCTTTATCCATTTTACAATGATCTTTAATCTAGATCATTTCACATGAACAAGATCAGTATAATAGACAGGAAACTGGAACACAGATTTGGGAACATGTGACTACAGGAGGGGAGTCCAGGAAAACCAGCCTGGCTGTAGGAGTAGGGACATATACACACACACACACATGCACACACACACACACAGAGAATGGTGCCTGTGCATAAGTACAGGGTGTGGACACCATTTCTTGCTCTCCTCTTCATTCCTGAAAATTTTGAACTCAACCCAAATAACCACAAAAACATTAGAGGATCAGATCTTCCTTAGCCTTGGACAGCACTAACTCATAGTTACAAACACCATAAGGGACAAGTGTCATCACAGTCCTAAGTGACACCCACTGCAGAGTGACAGCTTGCAGTTCTTGCATTAAGTATGTGTTTGAACTCTAAATTTTGAAACCTAAGTGATAAAGAATCCCTAAAATTACTAGAAAATCTCTGCACATCTTTAATAACTTTTACTACCACCATGCAAGTTTTTATTTTTAGGTTAAATTAATCTAATTTTGTTCTCTTGCTTTGAATGAGAGAATGGGAACACCACCTTCATTACTGACCAGATACCAATGTCAAACACACTGTGACTGCAGCAGCAGAGAGTTAGTCCAAAGGTGTGCAAGGGAATGATTCTTTCTCAGATAGACAGTGCAGGGTATTGCCAGCAGCACCACTGTGCTTCCAGCTCTCCTTCCCTCACCTTTTGTGTGTGCCTGCCTTCTTTCCTTCCCTCGTTTCCCCACTCTGCGTCCTCTGTGCCACCTAGTATTCATATAGTTCCAGGAAGAACATCATTGAATTCTTGGCCAGTACCTGTCTGCTGTCATGCCTCAAAACCTGTGATTCATCCATGCAAGTGACTGAAGGAGCCAGAACTTACCCCTCTCCATAGCCCACATGTGAAAGAAAAGCTCAATGCAGTTCCCCTTTGCTTGTATCATATAACACAGATCAGCAACCAACAGGGAAACCAAAATGCCACTTCATTAGCTATAGGATAGGATAGGCTAGGACAGGATAACACAGCATAGCATAGCATAGAATAGAACAAAATAGAATAGAATAGATTAGATTGTAGTAGAATAGAAACCCAATGTAGTAAAAAGTCCAGTTGCTCCTAAAACGAAAGCAAGATTTGAGAAGTTAGGGTAATAGAAAACATTCTTCTGTTCCTTAGCTATTTTTACATGCTGTTGGCAGGTAACAACTCTTGTAAGCAGTGTGGGTTGCCAACAGATAGAGTTGGAGTTATTTAGATTTTCTCCCAGAATTATTAGCTTTGTAGATTCCATGAGAATTACAGAGTCACAGTACAGGTTTTGCAAGCGCCATGATGTGTCTACAGAGTTATGATCAGATAGAGCTCAGCAAATGAAGATGGGCTTATCAAATGCCTTTGGCAGTGTCATAAAGAACAAGGCAGTGCACCTTAAGCATTGCAAGCCTGTATTTCATTTTGCATTTAGAGAGACGATGCACTATGCTTGTAGTCTTTTGATTAAGACACACCTATGAGCAGCAAGTGTCATCACCCCATGTTATACTCCTCAGAGAAGAGAGGGTGTGAGGCTGGGTTTTTTATTTCAGAACTGATGCCATAGGCCAAAAGATCAGAATGCTAGCACAAGACACAAGGTATTAGATCTTCTTTTCAGTACATGAGCTATTCTTTTATTTAGCCATCCTGGGCATTTACTTTAAGTTGGGTACTGTTTAAAGTGAATCAAGACATTGCAGTAGTGAATGTTGCAGCACTGCGTTATAGTCAGAAACCATGGTATGCAGTAAGAAGAAACATTCCAGGTAGATTTTTCTTTGAAAGTTGGAATATAGATTTATCTCTCTCTCACTTGACAATGGAAAATATTTTTTGATCTCTCAGTACATGAAGAAAAATTACTTATCTGCAAGACAAAAAGAAGCAGAGGTTCTGATCATGATGTGTCAGGACTGGATAGAGTTGCTCTGCCTCGCCTGTGGCAGCGTTTCCCACTCCCGTTGTCCTTTTGGAAGAGCGCTGGTGTGAACCCGCTTGTAGGAATCCCAACAGTGAAACTGTTTCACATATGTTTCCCTAACAGTGAAACAGTTTTAAGCAAGCTTAAGTGAAAGGAGTAGGCATGAGACCCTCATTTCAGCCCCTCAGTGTTTCCATTACATGGCTACAGAGTAAATTTCAGGAGAGACCTAAAAGCTAATGTATCAAAAATGAGACTTTTTTTTTTTTTTTTTCATCAGCTGAATCCTTTTCCTCGCATCCAGACCTCTGGACGTTCCCACAACTACCAGTTGCAGTGCAATGGATATGGCATAAACATAAATCTAGGTCCTTGGGAAGGAGAAAGAAAGGAGGAGAGCAAAACCACTCCTTTTAACTACAGTCTGTACTTGTGCTTGCTTAAAACCATAACTGCATACACGTAGGTTCTTCTGCCTGCTTGGGGTGTAATTCTTTTGGGGCCCCTGTGCTTGCTCTGCACATTCACTTCTTGTCTTCAGGAACTTTTCGCAGCTATGAGCTGTGGTTTATATTGGGTAATTACTGGAGTAGAATTATCTAAATGTCCACAAGGATGAAAGTGAAGGTGGGGATTTGCTCACCTAATCCAGCTCTGCTTCCTGAAAGGGATAAAAGTTTAACTCACAGGTGTTAAAGTCAGAACTGGTCTCCACATTATTGTGATGACTGGAGCAGGATCTCCAGTGCAAGCACTCCATTCATCCACAGGAGGATCATCCAGCTGGCGTGACTGTTTGGTTATGAGAGATGCTTCAAAACAGCTTGAGATCCAATTACGAGGTGGTGAAAACACTTAGGGAACATACAGGATGACTTCAAGAAATTATCTGTTCAAAAGTAAAATGACCTGTACCTGTTAGTAGAGTGAATAATGTCATCTGTGTAATTTAATTAAATTGCTACTTCCCCACATGCTTACATATAGTAAGGATCTATGCATTGATGGACTGCCTCACTTACCAAGGGGAGAGCACACTCCTGGAGCACAGGTGGCTGGCCCTCAGCTGTCCCTGGGAACCAATCCAGTCAGAAAGCCCCCTCCAGCAACTTGCCAAAGAGACCCCTTCCAGCAGCAGTTGCATCAGTGAATTGCAAGATGAACTTTGGATGACTGACGAATAAAATGTGTTGGACTTTTAATCCAGATGCTAGAGTTGGATTGCTGCCTCTTGCCCAACCATACAACTTTCAACCCCATCCCTGTTCAGCAGCTCCTAGGCTGGATGCATTTAAAGTGTGTAAATTATTTGATCTCCATAACACCACTGTAAGCATGCTGTTGTTTACTAGGCCTTAGCTGTGTTTTCTCCAGGCTTTGAACTTTAATGGCTCATGCTGATATATGTGAGATGATGAGTGCTTTCTATATTTAATTATGAAAAAGTTTTTTCTGATACTCTGTTTGCAGTTTTAGTTTTGGCACTTGATAATTCTCCCAGGGTAGTCTGACTGCTTTTGGAAATGAAAGAGAAATGGAAGAACATTCGTACCTTAAACTTATTTTTGGAAAGTGGGAAAAAGAAAAGTTACATGCCAAAATAGGCTTTCCCATAAAATTCAGCCAGTATGCATGCTGTAAGCAGTGCTACCCCTCTCTGGAAGGCTAAACATCAGAGCCTCAAATATGAGTTTTCTGAAAAAGCAGAGAGATGTGGCTTTTCTGTTAAGCTGAAGGAGGGGTAGTGAAAGACCCAAGGGACCACAAACAGCCTATGTGGAAGCAATTGCAAGGAAAGCGTCCTCACCACTATCTCAGACAGCAAATCTAAATCAGCCTAGGAGCATTTCAAAATACAATAGAGCTACTGCTCTCAAGCTTGTTTCCTCAAATCTTATGAACAAAAGCCCTGTAGAGCGTGACTCATACTAATCTGACTTGCCACGTCTATCAGAAATCATGTCATGCGTTAAAATCACAGTCAGACTCTTCATCTGAAAGGTTATGCATTTTTGTTAGAAATCTAATGTTAAGAATCTAATCTATGTTTTAAATTTGTTTAGCATCAAGTCATCTGACATTCGTGGGTCTCATGAAAACTATGGTTCTACATAATTCAATAGCATTGCAACTTTCCATCTACTTTTCATTCAGTCACGTGTTGTGTACTCATTCAGGTGTGTCCTTTGCAGACAACATTTAACTATGATTGCTGAATTAATCATTTACAGCTCTCCAAGGTAGTCTTTGAAGAAAGAGTTGCTTGTATCTCAAAGGTCAACATGAGACAAGGTTACAAATCCAAGGCTAAAGCTCTAACATTGTTAATGCCCCACCTAGCACATCTAAACTAGATTATTCTCCCAATAATCAGGTACTTGCAGATGTGACTTAAATTAACTTTTGTTCTACTTGATGAGTTAATTCTTGAAACAGTAATCAGAAAAGTTTTTCTGAGTTTGGTAGCAAAACAAGGTTCTAAAGACTAGGCTGTTCTGTCCAAGGCCACCAATCTACAAGCTGAAGTTGAAAGCCCTGAACTGGAAGGTGGCTTCTTAAAAATGCAAACTGAAAATCAGACCCAGGTCATTTCCTAAGGAGGATGATCCACACTCTTCTGTTGTCAAAAATTAAAAGTCAGAAAGATTACATCATTGAGAAAAGATACTGTTTCTAATGGTGAAATAAAACTAATCACAGCCCTGTAGTACAGCAGCCCTATGTCACCACTATTCATCTCAGAGAATATCTGATAAGTTACTGGCATTATTCAGACAAATGAATTGCAATGAATTTTGCAAATATAGGAAATGGATTTCATAGCTGTAAGTGCTGATTGATTAAGCTCTTTCAAACTGTTATGACCCATTTACTGCAGTATCACTGGGGAAAATAAGAATCTCTCTGAAACCACCAGGAAAGAGCTGGGGGCGAAGAACAAGAAGTCTGCAGCTCTACAGAGGCTTGGAGGACAGTGCGGGCTGTGTGCCACCTCTTCTCTAAACCAGAAATCTGATCTCAGTTGGGCTTAGAAGAGCCCTAAAGTTTCAGGCCTCCCAAAATGCCTGCTCTTCTCTCCTACAGCCATGCAGCAGTCCACATTCATCTCCAGCTCAGGAAAAACACCATCAATAAAAAACAGTTCCAGTCGTACTTTGCTGTCTTGTGCCACTTCCATGTGACAATGACAACTGGAAAATGGCACACGTAACAATAGCCTGTAATTATTGTCTGTCATTGCTGTTCAGACAGAGAAAGTACACAGGGAGGAAGTTTGTCCTGGTTTTCAGGTAAATTTTGTCTAAAGTGACTAAACAGAAAATCCACCTAACACCTCGTGCAGCATGTTTCCTTTGTCTGTTAGTACTTTGGGGACACAGCCAGCACTCAACAACTCTTCTTTCTTCACAAACATTTCCCAAAAAGTCTTGAAGGGTTCAATACCATGTAATATAAACTGAGTTTTTAATAGCGTGTTAATATTCTACTGCTGTCTTTCTTCAAAGGGTTTACAAAGTCACATGTTACACACCATTGGAAATCAGCATTGTTTGCTTATGGAAAGCTGCACATGTATAAACAATTTTTCATCATCCTTGGAAACAAGTAACTTTGATAAGGTCTTCAGAAAACATTCAAATCTCACCTAGTTTTGGCTCACATAACATTCTACTCATAGCTTGATTTTGTCTTTACACAACTAATGCATTGCTAACTGTAGGACTGGAAAATGTTCAGTCAAGGCCATTCATTCATGCCCATCTGAAAACATAGCCAATATTGATCTTTTCTTCAAAGCTCTTCAGATCTTCATAACCTTTCTCATGAACTGATTCCATTTCAGCAAAGAAGCATTTTCTTTTTCTTGGAAAAATGTCCTACAAGAATCAGGCAACTCCATTGTATGAGTTACATATTATGTTAGAGATACATATAGATGGCAGGCATCATTCAGACAAATGTAAACCATATATTTTCAGCTGAATTATTACCTTGGATGTGAAGACTGATACAGATGACAGCTGGCTACCTTCTGACTAGTTTAAAGACATATTCCACAAAGCATACAAATCAAAACCTATTTCCATTTGCGTAGAAGCTTTTCCATGTTTTAAGTAGCTTTTACATTTTTAAATATAATACCAGCTCCTGTAAGATTTCATATAGGGTCTACCATTGTCAGAACACAGACATTTTAAGAAGCCTACTCCAAATCTGAGCAAAATGAATATTTCCATCATGATACCTTTAGCACCTCCTTCTTCTTTACCTTTCTGCATAAATACGTGTGCACCTGCAGGCACAAATGAATGAAGAGAAATATGGTCTCACACTGATGCTGACAGGAAGGCATTTATGGCTCTCACAACCATTGTGTTTCCTTCCTTTGTTGGTTTGCTTCTTTTATAACTCATGCAGTGCCTACACAGACGGTAGCTTGGTCAAAACTTAACTACTTTGTTTCAAGCCAGCTCCCAAAACCAATCTCAAGAGGCCAATGTCTATCCTTTGTTTCTCTCAGATAAATTTAATATTGTTTCCAGAAGCTCAGTTCTAATGCTCCCAAAAATTGTCATTTTACTTTTAAATATTCAAGTATTTGTTCTGGAGTCACCTTAAAACGAGATTCAGGGAGTACCAAAGTGAAACATTGCAAGTATTTAATTTGCTAAATCATAACCAACCACTATAGCTTGAAGGAGGAATAACCAGCTGTTTGTAACCAATTCACTATGTTAACTGAAGTTAGTAAATAGTCATAATACCCTGTATACCACATAGGTATATATATATATGAGGTCATCATCATGCAAAACATAAACAAACAAAAGCAAACATAAAGACTGAGGTTAAATTTACTATCTTTTCTCCTTAGAAATGAATCACTTCTATCTATACTCACTGTTGTAGCTTCCCTTGATAGTCAACGGGAAAAAAAATCATATACAAATGGCCATCATCTTCATCATGTTGCTTAGACACCCTAGGATGTCTAGGATCAATGCACATTGAGAGGAATAGATATGCACCCATCTTTCAGGCCTTTAACTTAGCTGAGATGGATCTACTTTTAGGAAGCACACTGTATGTGAAGAAGAGGGAGACAAACCCTTCTCTGTGGTTCCCAGTGAAGGGATAAGAGGCAATGGGCACAAACTGAAACACATTAAATCCTTTCTGAATCCAAGGAAACACTTCTTAACTTTTTGATGGTGAAACACTGGAGCAGGCTGAAAAAGAGAGACTGAAATTTCCATTCTTGGGCGTACACAACCCCAGATTGCACACAGTCCTAGGCAACCTGTTCTAGTTGACCTTTCTTGAGTGGTAGGGGTGGACTAGGTAATCTAGAAAGGTGTTTTCTACCATCCACAACTCTATGATTCTGTAATACATTGGGAACTTTTATTGAATAATGTGTTTATTTCACTTTGAAATAAGTTTTTGTGCTACCAGCTTGATATGTAGCATAATTAAGACTATACAAGAATGAGTGTTCTGCTAGATATATTCCTAAAAAAGAGAAACTCCTAAGGAAATCTGTCTCAGAAAATGTAAATAGTAGTCTGTTAGCTAACAATTACCGAGTAAGGCAGTATGTAAAAGACAAAGCTCTTTCAGTATCCACATGAAGTGTTACTGGCTTGAAAGTAAGCTAGAAACAGTAGTTAACTCCCCTCATATTTGGAAATAAAGCTATCAAACTCTAACACAGTGGTAAAGTACAACAATACTGCTATTTGGTATAGTTTTCTTTCTTTTTCCATTTTATGAAGAAGAAATAAATTATGTAAGAAACAAACATAAAATTACATTTTCTGACATTTTTTTGCATCCTTATAACATTAAGGACAAAACCTGAAGAGAATGAATGCAGAACTATTTCCCTTCATTCTGATTACACTTAGAGTTATTCATTGTATTAACAAGTAACCTCTTTTTGCACTGTATGAGCAGATCTGAAAAGTCCTTCAATGAAACCTGGCAACATTTTTAACTTGCCTTTACCCAGCATTTTTTTTGTGACTAAGTTTCCCATTTACTTCTTTTACCAAACAAAAGTCTTGAACCATGGAAGGGGTATTGAAATGTATTAAGTCATGATTTTAGGTATAATAGCTTTTCTAGTCACTGTAGCCAATCCATTCACTAATTTCAGGCACATTGAGCTTCAACCTGCTCACTTTAACATTATCTCAAACTTCAAAATACACTCTATTGCAAGTGACTGAATAATTAGAAAAATCTTTGATGCTACCATGGATTTTGTCTCTGGATTATTCACATGTATAGCTTAGCCTTTATGAAACTTTTAGCTATTTCCTTGAAAACACATACTAATGAATCTAGTTTAATACTTGCAAGAACACTCATAGATTAATATTAATGTTTATCTGAGGCAAAGATTCCCACAGTCAAAGCAAGTAGGGTTAAAAAGGAAACCCTCTAAAATAGCCAGTAATGACAAAAGAGGAAAAGGGGTAAAACCAGTTAACTGAAGGAGCATAGCAAATAACCTTGCAAAAAGTGGTATCAAAGCCTCTGTTGTTACCCATATCACAGACTGATTAGCCCGCTCTTCTTGCCCTGTGGTTGTGTAATTTAAATCTAAATATAAATTAAGCAGAAAGCAACACTGAACAGGCCTGAAGTCTTCTTCTGTAAGCACAAGAAGCTAAACAAGGAATTGCAGGAGAGTAGCCTTTTTGGGTATTGTCTCTTGTGTAATCCTGGTGTGGCTTACAGCACCCTTTCCCCCAACCTGAAGTGCTGCAAATGCAAAATCTTTATACAAACTTTGTTCATCTTTCCATGATGAGGTTCATAGCAGCCATTGTTCATTTGGAAGCAGATGCGTCTTCTGACTGATACTAACTCCAATACTTCTGATGATTCCATTATGAGAATTTTTCTATTTTTTAATGGGCAAATCCTTCGAGGACCACAAGCATAGTGTCTGCTTTGTTGCTAACCAGTTGGAGATAGGAAAATCTTACTGAATACAGAATAGGAAATTTTGCTGTTACAAATTATTATTTATTGCTAATGATCTACACCAACAGGGAGAAACTTTCCATAATATTTAGACCCAGCCTTATGCTTGGAAATGTATTAACGAATAATGGACCTAAGTATAAGAGTGTTAAATGGATATTTTCTGCTCCTTTTTCAGCGATAGTTTTGGCCATCTATTCTCAGCCTTTCACTCTTTACCAGCTGATAACATTTTCTGTTATTATTTTATATTATTTTAAATTATTATATTATTTAAATTATTATATTATTTATGTTTATGAGTGATACACTTTATCTGTACTTCTAAGTGAAGGACAATTCTGGTCAATTCTTTCTGAACATTCCATAACTATAAAACATCCTTCTTTGCTATTTTTTCCTACATTCCTGAAAAAAGTAGATATTTCAATATTTCTTTTCAATTGAAATAGGACATCCCATGCAACACAAACTGGCAGCTTTGGGTGTTTTGCTTTGTCAAGTAAAAATTTTATTTTTTTTTTATTCCCTTTGATCTGTATTGGTTTTATTTTTATTTATAAATTCTACTGCTAAATCAACAGAATCAATTACTTGTGTTGGCCTAGTTTCATCTGCAAAGATTTTGCTTCCTCCTTCTATCAAAGAAGAGGTTCCCAAAGCACTGGATTACTATCAAAATGTTATCAAAATCACAGAGATCATCACCTTTTAACCTTACAGTTGGCAACACCATAAAAGTGATATGGTTTTTTAGTCAGCTACAGTATCACAAGGGCGCAGTTTGGGAACAACCACTTCAAAGGTAGATAGCACTGTTTCTGAGCACAGTTCCCAAAGTAGATGACATACCTACCCACTATTTTAACACCAAAAAATGGCACTTTGTTGCTATTGAATACCCTGGGCCTGATTCAAATACAGGCAGAACATACATGAGAACAGTTTCATTTGATACAAAATAGAGAGGGTTTGGAACATTCTAGCCCTAAAGTAAATGGATGAAGTTATGCTGAAGAAGTGTAAAAGGCTTGAAATTACCTTTAATCCTTATGGGATAATCCAAATCTGGTTTTAATTTAGGTATGATATATCTCTGTATTTTATAGACGAAAAGATTCAAGCTTACTTAGCCTGGAGATTTATTATACAGAAGCACACTTCTCCTGTTGATGGCTTGTACCATGACAGCCAAAGTGTAACAGAAACAGCATTTTGCCCAGACATAAAAATTTACTCACACACTGCCTAATCTTACAGGAGGATACACTACTCAATGTCCACCTAATGGTCACATGTCTGGGAGAAATCACAGCATAGGCTCAGGTCAAAAAAGAACAGTTCCAATTGCATGGCAGAATAGTGTGGCACTGACAGATAAAAACTCTAGGTGCAGAAGGTATTTGGGGTGCCTTTCTCTAATCTAATGGAGAACAGATGTGCCTTAGTGAGAACAGGATTAATCCTCGAACACCCCATACCCCCTGCTACAAGACACAATGGGAGTTGTTCATACACGAAGAAGAGTGCCACAAGCTGAATTTTCCAGGAATGGGATGGGATAGGATTCTTCTTCTGGCTGAGTGGAGAAGAGGGCATTGTAACTGCTTTTGAAGCGGCAAATGGTGTATCTAACCAGCTGGAGAAGGCCACCTGCATGCCATACGCTGGAAGACGTGGAAGTACTTGGGGAGTAGTTAATAACTCCTTGGATTGACAGAGGCAGATTGTGTAGCCTTTTGGCAAATGGTGGCTTCAAACAGTAGATTTGCATTTACTCTCAAACCAGGACAACACCAACTCCAGCTTGAGTGTGAGTGTTTGTGTGTGTGTGCATAGATGTCGCGTTTTGTAAACCCCCTTGTTGACTCATTCCAGAAGTGAGGCAGGGGTTTCTTCATTATTCTGCTTGTGCCATGTGCCAGCAGGACAGGATGAATTGAAGACAATATTCCAAGTAGCCTAATACATTCTTGCTGTTGTAGTTAACTTTCAATACAAAGCAGGAGGAAAATAAAGGACTAAAGAAAGGAAAATTCAGAAAGATCTACAGTCCAGGGAACCAGAAAGGGATTAACTTGGTCTCCCAGGCATGATTCGTTATGCTGATCTGAAAACAAGACAACATGGGGATGTGGTAGCTGCCGACTTGCTAAGCCTCTTGGAAGTCTGAATTGGCAAATATCACATCCTTTCCTGAATGACTTGCTCCATCTGTGTTTGCTAGTGTCCACATTCACAGCTGCCCACCATCTCAGCAAGAAAGTTGATGCAATTTGAGAATCTACAGTGGATGTGTAGTGCATACATACACAGAAGACCACAGCCTTCAGGCTAACAAAGCCTGTTAGCTAACCACTCCAGTAAATAAAGAAGTCTGTGCATCCCAGTATATAAACTAATTCTAAACTCATTAGGAGTGCTTGAATCTGTTAACAGAGTGGTGGCTGAACACACAATTGCTCAGACAAGGTAGTGTCAAAAACTGAAGACTTTGTATGCATTAATGCCCTACTAGTGAATTCAGATCTGGAAGGTATATAATGTTTCTTTAAAAAAAGGGAGACACACTAACCTATCTCACGGATTATCGACAGACAGCTGACAGACAATAGAGTTAATAATTAGCTTTCATTTTAGTAACTTTATCAAAACACAAAGTATATAAATTTCTTGTTATGAATGCATGTCACTGAATACATAACAAGAACAACATAATCATAAGAGGAGGTAAAGAATAAATCAGTGAACACAGAAAGAATAAAGAACCAAGAATTCCACACATTTCTGGTCATCTGTTTGAGTGAGAGATGAGCTGCCAGTGAGGAATACAACAACTAATAACACTGCTATATTCATATAGGTCCCGCAGAAAGACAGAAAAATGTTAACATCATTTATAATATGCTGCTTAACAGAATCAAAACACAAATCTCTGCTTACTTGTGATTAGCCCAGCCACACTTTATTCAGAAGAAAGGATACCTTCAGGGGTTTTGTATGGAGATTATTTAATGTTTACTGGGTATTTACTGTAAATTTTCTTTTGCGTTACTTTAGTTTTACATGGCTGCAGATTCATACATCGGGTCTGACTTTTCTGGTGGAATTTTAAAGAGGTAAAAATACCTCATAAAGCAACAAAAAACACCATACTTTCATTTTGCCTTTGGGTTCATACACTGAAACCAACTAAAGCCTCAGGGTAGAGAAATTTAGGTCACATTTGTACAAAACAGTTTTGATGCCACAGTACTAGTTACTCCTGCTTACATAATTGATATTTACAAGAAAGCAAGGTGTCCATTTCATAAAGAATATTTGTTCAAGAGATACAACCAAAAAAGAAAAAAAAAAGTTTTTTAAAAAAGCAAAAGTTGAGCTTTAACAAGCTAATTGTCCCAAGAGCCTGCATTACACACCAGTAAAGAAGTTCAGGCAAGATGCCTCCAGCATTACTCATGGGCCCTCTCTCTCCCTTTACTGTTCTGTGGATGAAGTGTTGACCTGGCTCTATCCTGTGTGTCTGAGCAGCAACGAGGTGACTTCTTGGGGACCTGAGTACCCTGGAAGCAGGAAAGAGAGAGCAAATCTTGAGTGTCCATGAGCAAAATGTTTGCAACTATGCCCAGCTTCAGGGTGGACTACAGAGGCCTGGGGAAGTTGCTCACTCCCTCCCACTCCAGACTGCAACTCAGGAGAGTGGCAATTCCACCTCTTGGGGAAACAAAACACCCCATGCAAACTGAGCAAGTTCATCCACAACGCAAAGACTGGCTTCAAAATATGATCTCTACTGTGGGAGGCTTCTGTAAAACCCACCAGTGAGCAGACTTCGCCCTCCGGCATCTTCTGAGCCCCTTCGTCATTGCAGCGGACATGTTTTTTTTGGCACAGCTGGGAAAAAGAATAAGATGCTGGTTTGAGAGGGAGCATAGCTGAGGCTGTGAGAGTCGGTGCTGAGTCATCAGAAACATCATTTTCCAACAGCCTTTCATGCAGCTTCCTGTGCCAGAAGAGAGTGAATTTGGCCCATTTCAAATACTGCATGGTAGGTTAGGATAATACAGCTGCAGTAGTGCAGTTTTATGTGCTGCCTATTAATAAATGATATTTCTCCAGAGAGTTTCTAACAGTTCAGCAGGAGTTCACTGACTTTCATCTCTGTTGTTAGAACATGAAGTTTTATTTATTTATTTGTTTGTTTGGGGGGTTCAAAATCCACACCACACACTCCCTCTGCTCATGAAAAAACTTTCAGACAATTTGCATAGTTAATTGACAAAATGTCAGTTTAGATAGTGTCTCATCCTTGAGCACTGTTTTGTTTAAAGTTTCCAATTCCTACAATTACCTCCCTTAGGCACAAAGCTGAGTAAATAGACTGGCCTTTCACTGTACCTTGAAGGTCATCTAATTCAGGCTCTGTCAAGCCACTGGGTGATGTGGATGCTAAAGCCGAGGATCCTGTACCAGTGCAGTTTTGCTTTCTGCCCCCAGACATTCTTTATGTCTCCATAAAAAGCTAGCTCTCAGGAGCTGGGCATAGGGAGGTTAATCCTTATTACTAGTGACACTGGAAAAAGCTTATGACAGATGCACAGTGGGTCCCCTTTGGAAGAGTGCATAACTGAGAGCATGGGAAGGATGTTTTGCACAGAACTGCCAGGAGGCTTAGAAAAGGGCTGTTTTTTTCACTGCATAGCTCATTTAATGAACTTCTGTGCCTCAGGGTAAGGGAATGTACAGTATTTGAGCAGATAATCTATGTGATGTAACAAATTAACCTCTGAAAGGAACCTCGATAGTTATGCAAAGCTGTATCTTGCTTTCTTTTGAATAACTAAGCCCCACATCCCGAATAAAAACAGCTTCTTGCTGTAAGATAGATAGTTCATGTTCTGGTATTACACTTGGTAGCAAAAATTGAAATGGAAATAACGAAAGTAATATTTTCAGCTTAGTGGGACATCATTGCATAAGGAGCATGAATAAATGGGAAGGGTACCTCTTCAAACATCCTGCTTCCAAAAGGAAAGCTTTTATGGAACAAACCCATTTTTTAGCATACATAGGTGTTATTGGTAGGGAACAGATAAAACCACACAGTAGCTGGATTACATGAAATCCTAATTAGCAAGAGTCACTAAGTTGAAAGCTTGTGCTACGATCTGTCTAAAGCACTCACACAGATTTCTCACTGTCCCACGGGGGCTGGCCTGATGCCCTGAGGATTAAGTGGGGCTTCATAATTCTGTAGTGTCTGCCTGAGCTGATGGTGGACACTGATTCTTTCCTCAGCAGCTGCTCATAAAGTGCCTGGACAGACCTGTTCCATCCTTGCTGTCCCCTGGACCATTCCTCTTTGCTGCAAAAAGTGTCTTCTCTTTCACCCACTGCATATCTCTGCATGGCAGAGAACAGCATAGGACCTTCCTGCATTATAACCATAACCTCTTTAATAAAACCACAATAAATAGAGTTTGTGATTGTTCTAAGCTAATCCCTGCCTTCCAAAAAGCCAAAATAGCTTAAATGTCAAAATAAGGTGCTCAAAATTTTGTAAATAACCAGGACTCAAGATTTCTAGCATAACTGAATGCAAAATTAACTGAAGTTGGTTCATTACACAGGAAGACTTGCAGGGAAGCAGTTACATCCTTTGTTTACCAGCTGTTAGGGCTACATTAAGACTTTCTGATGCCTTAGGTAAGTGGTTTCATGGAGGCAGTTTTCTGAGAGGTAAGAAAAGTCTCCCTACAACTTTTGACTCAGGGCAGACAAGTCAAAAACAGACATGAAAAGAAAACACGGCTGATATCTGAGTGAAACCTTAGTGTAAAATGCAGAGCTGTTCCCACTCATCCCTCTTCTGTATTTATTCAGAATTTCCAACAATTAAAGTTTTATGCTTAGTGAAAAGCTCTCATTTTATTGTAACCAGCTTTTTCTTTGGTTTGATATATCACAAAAGTTGACCTTGTAATGGGTTAGTTTACCTTTTGAAAGGTATTTCTGTGATAATTTCCTGATGAGAACACAGAATGAAACAGCCATTTTGCACCAAGCCAAACCAAATAATGCAAAACAATAAAATAAAGACAAACCAATTGCACTGTGCGTCTCTCCTAACATGCTGAATCAGAAATCCTGCACTTGGTTGCTGCAAAATATCAGCTTCAGATATACATCAGATGTACATTCAGATGTACATGCTAAGGAACCATACAGAGTGCAGTGCTTATACTGGAAATTAAAATCTCTCAAAATGCAGCGTGCTTTAGATCCATGCTTCATGGTATTGTCTGATCCTCATTAATTCAAAAGTTAAGGAGTGGTCTGAATAGCAGGAGGTCTAAAACATGCAACAGAACATGAAACAAGTTAAAATGAGGTGAGAAAGAAACATAGGTCTTGGTAATCAACCACTTAGCTTCCAGTTTTAGCATATACTTGTCTTTAGCACATGAGTAACCCTATAGAATGCATCTTTGCAGGGCAGGTTATTAAAAGTCACTCAGCAGTAGTAAATAACAGCTGTGGGGGAGCTGAGGAGTGGGAGAGGACTTGGACTTTAACATTGTCACTCCTTCAAGAATGATTGTTCCCTGTCCTGACCTTGAACTAGTGTGATTTTCTGAAGGGAGAAATTCCAAGTTTGTGGAGAAAAATAAAACATTTCTCTGGCAGATTATTTTGTTAATAGCAGCTGTCTGAAACTGCTGGGATACTTTGAATGTCCCAGTAAGTCCCAACAGAGAAGGCTTAAAGGGCAGAGGACAGGTGAGGTGGCTAGATGTGTATATCAATGCCATTTCTGATGAGGCTGTTTTCTTCGGGCATTTGCTTAATTGCTCTTTCTAATCTCTAATTAGACCTGGAACCAGAACTCCAAATGCAAACATGCCTCTGCCCAGAGCTGGAGTCTGTATTTGGCCAGAAGAAAACATTGCCTCTCAGTCTCACCTCAAGTATAAACATACACATGCAAGTGCAATTACAATGTAGAACAAATCTCATTGGAGGGCGAATTTCTTAATTTGTGCTGCAGCCTAAACTATCACAAAGCAAACACACTAAGGTCTTTTCAGCTTAGCTGGAATCAACTTAGAGGGCAAGTAATGAATCTAATTGTTACGCTAGTTTCCATGTCAGCAAAATAACAGATGTACAGTACAAGGGAGAAGGGGAAACTGGTTTTTGTTTGTTGAGCAGGTGCTACATTAACTATCACATGGAAGTTTCTCAAGTGCATTTGGAGCCAGTTGGAAGGGAGCCAAGAGTACAGCTTTCATTTCATCCTCTGGACATCCAGCTGTGCAGCTGCATAAGCCCCCAGAAGCAGCTGAGGCACTGAAGACAGTGACACCTTGTCACTTTTCCTTCGACCATTTCTAACATCCCACCACAAATACCAAATAAACAAAACACCCAGGAACTGCCCTCCCCCAGCTACATATACTATGGCCCAGCTGCCAGATATGCCTATCATATCAGTATACTAGGCAGACTGGGGGGACTGCATGTTACCCCTGGCCTCCAGCAATTACTGTGCTCAGCACGTCATGGGATGGAAATAAGCCTGCACATGTGCTAAAAGGACTTTTGGGAATGATCAGTAAGGCTGTACAGGCTACACAATGATAAGCTATGTTGTAAAGAAATTATTTGACATGCCAGGCAACTGCAGCCCGCTGGAAACCAGTGTCTGTTTAATAGCAGTGCATAGAAAACTTGGCCTGCAATTAGGCTGAAGCTGTCATCAACAGGCAGAGAGAGGCTTAGCACTGTTAGGGGAGATGAGGTGACTACCAAGTGCAGTCTGTCTTTTCTGAACAACTCTTCCAAGGGCAAAAGACTTGGAAACTCATGCTTATACTTTGCCTAAAGCTCTTCTAAACAGGGCTGAAGCTGTGAACAAGGGCAAAGTCCCAAAGGTGGGAAGGCACCATAATGCGGATTCCCAGTGTTCAAATAAAATATGACTGCAAAACAACCTGGAACCACAGCTCCCAGAACTGTGAGATGTTAAGGGATGTATTTTAAGCTACAGTGGAAGGGAAAGATAATAGGTGCACAAGACAGCAGTATTCACAAGCATGCTACTTGAAATGGTTAACTTATTTGCAACACCTAAAAAAAGGCTAGGTGATTGTTTTTAAACAAATGCAAAACTAAAAAAACTCAGACTTTTTTTTTTTTTTGCTGTAATAAGGCATTCATAAACTTAGTGGAAGCAGGACAACCTGTGTGACACTGATAATAAAGATAACACTGTACACAAATCATAGAATGGTTTGGGTTGGAAAGGATCTTAAGATCATCAAGTTCTGACTGCCCTGCCATGGGCAGGGACACCTCCCACTACTCCCAGGTTGCTCAAAGCCCCATCCAACCTGGCCTTGAACACTGCCAGGGATGGGGCAGCCAACAACTTCCTTAGGCATCCTATTCCAGTGCCTCACCACCCTCACAGTAAATGATAAAGCACTGTGCAGTTGTGCAGACTGCTACATTCTAAGGGATGAAAGCTAATAAATTCAATTTCTTGCCAAGTATAAGGAATACCTAGACACCTACACGTAGACTTCAAATGTTGTGACAGGGTGTGATGCAGAAATAAAATTTTCAGACCTTATAATCAATTGTTTATTGAAGTACCTAATTGGTGAAGCCACTAGAGAAAAAAATGTGCTTATTTCAGTAGTGAATGGTGCCCAGCCTCTGTTTTACTCTGCATGACTGCATTCAGTATGTGCAGATTAAATGTTCTTGCTAGAAAAAAACCCACTTCCAACCTTGTAACTGTAGTAGCTTACCTCAGGCAAAAAAAAAAAAAAAAAAAAAAAAAAAAAAAAATTGGGAAAAAAAAAAAAGAAAAAAAAAGAAAAGGAATCACTAAAAATTAGGAGGCGCGGAAGCTTGCTCAATTAAAAGGAGCAGCTAAAAGGATAAAAATGCTTACAGTTGCCATGGAGGCAATTTATAAAATAAAAATGACATGTCCAGAGAAAATGTACAGCACAATCAAAAGTCTCTAAAAACCTTAAGAAAAGTTAGCATGAGTAAAAGGGAGAGTAAAAGGAACTATGAAAAGCATCGTGACATCTTTCAAAAATAGAAGTTTGTGAAATAAACAGAAAACTGAAAAGAATAACCACACTGGTAAATATATAATGCGGTGTCAAAAGAGATTCTGAGAAAAAGCTTGCTAGTGACGTAGAAACTGTATTTTTTCCAAAAATACAAACTATGCAGCGAGCAAGTCTTCAGAGCTCAGAGGTGACTTTAGTACATGGGCACTCTAAGAAGCCATATAATAAAAGATAAATAACTGATTTGCATCAGTATTTGCTACAGAGTTTCTGCAAAGTTTCTGCTAAAGGGAAAATTAAAATATAAACAGCTTAAAATAAAAGAAGTCACAGATAGAATTGTCCCAGCTGTCCTAAAACAGCCTCAGCTATGAATATCCTGGTTATTAGCTGTGGTGCACAGCTTTGTCACTCAACCTGGTTCTCAAGCTTAAGAGTTTTTAAGAGTTTTGCTTCAAGGCTTTGCAGGAGGCTCTAGAGAAAAAAATCAGATAAATGAGACTAATTTCCACACCAGGTAAACTGGTCAGTTACAGTTGGAATAGCAGTTGTGGATAATTAAGTAATACAGTAAGAACAGACAATCCAGCCTGTGTAAGAGGAAGTTATACTGGACAAAGATATGTGAAGTGAGAACAGGTGCTGTTGTCAGGGTGCACTGCGGCTGGGAGCTCCTCAGGGCACGGTCCCGCAGGCAGGGCCTGTCCCAGCACAGCCAGGAGCAGGGCAGTCGGTAGCACCATGAGGCACCCCTCTGGGGACAGGGACAGGATAAGGCCAAGCCCAGAGATGGGCCTGGGGGTGGGCCAGGCTTGGCAGCATCGCTGGGGGACAGGCAGGGATATGGGGAGCAGGTTTGAACAAGCAACCCCCCTTTATTTTTATATATTAGAAGTTTATTTAATAGACTCCATTGCCACAGTGTCAGTAGTCTAAGACAAACATTGGATACTGTTCATGGAATCACAGAATCATAAAATGGTTAGGTTGGAAGGCACCTTAAAGATCACCTAGTACCAACTTCACTGACATGTCCTTTTTACATCGGGTGCCCCAGAGCTGGGCACAGTACTCCAGGTGGGGTCTCAAGAGCAAAGCAGAGGAAAAAAATTACCTTCCTTAACCTGCTGGCCACGATCCTTTTGATGCAGCCCATGACACAGTTGACTTTCTGGGCTGGAAGTGCACATTGCCAGGTCATCCTGAACTTCTTGTCGACCAACGCCCCAAAGTCCTTCTCCTCAAGGCAGGTTTCAATCTAATATCTGCCCAGCCTCTATTTGCGCTTGGGAATGCCCTAACCTAGGTACAGGACGTTGCACTTGGCCTTGTTGAACTTCATGAGGTTTGCACAGGCCCACCTCTGAAGCCTGTCAAGATCCCTCTGGATCGCATCCCTTCCCTCCAGTGTGTAAAAAGCACCATGAAGCTTGGTGTTGGCAAACTTGCTGAGGGCATACTCAATCCCACTGCCCATGTCACTGACAAAGATGTTGAACAGCACCAGTCCCAGTACTAATACCTGGAGACTGCATAAAAGGCAACGGTGAGGGTATGGAACTGATAGAGCTTCAGCATGATTTCAACAATGGCAGTATTATTTTTCCTAAGTTGATACAGTGCTATAGACAGTGATTCTACCAACTGTATCTTCATTACTGTTGAAATGTTCTGCCTTCCTCAGACCCTAATGTATTTCATCTCATATAGAGGTTCCACCCCTATGCTAGAGACATCCCCAACATATTTTTTAGTTAAACTATTTCTAATATCACTTTGCCTTTAACAGATGTGTAGCAGTGAAAGGGAAAAAGCATTGTCCTTACTGTGAAATTGTACATTCTTGAATCCAATAAAGTGAAAGGTGTCAATTCATAGCTCTATGAAAAAAAAAAAAAATTTTTTTCTTTTTTACAAATTAATTCTTGCTCAGGTCAGTTCCATGACCTGGATCATGGCCCAGCATCTGGTCATTAGCACTGCTGTAACTATGTTTGCAGAAATGTATGGCCAGGTCTAGAAGTGGAAGGCAGGCCATCAGTCAAGCAGCAAACTCCACTTACAGTGGTTAAAAAGCCTTGAGAGGAAAACAGAAAAACAGAGTGATTTTTTTCCTACATCGAGCATTAGGGAGCCTGCACCTTAGGCAATGCTTCCTGCTGCAGGAATAAAGAGGGAAACAGCTGCTCTTTGGAAGGCATAGTGTTATCTTCCTGCAAGATACAATGCTATAAAATAGCACACAGCATCACAAGAATTCTTCAAGGAGCATAGCCAGATGAACTGGCTCATATGGTTGGGCTTATATGGTTAGACTTTACTGTCCCAGCTATCCATAATCCATGCTTCTCCTAATGCACCTTAGTTGACACCACACTTGACATTTTGCCACTCAAATTATTCAAACAGGCACCTTTTAATCCAGTGCTTAAGAAGTTTGAATGAACAGCAATGAAAAACTGCTCGCTAATGAAAAAGGCTAGTTTGTCCCACACAGTGTTAATTAAGCATTCCTAAAGATCCAGTTCCAGCATTCATTATGCCACGCTGACATTTAATGCCTTGGGATACACTGAGGAAAATTCTCTTATTTCAAAACCCCTGCTGAAGCAGGGAGGGAAATTAACTTACTGCCATCTACTCTTACAATCTGCCAAGTAGGGCTATAAAATGATAAATGTAATGCCCAAAGATGCAAGCATTAGGCCTTTGATCACTAGTATACACTTCAATAAAATAACTGCAAAGAAAGCAGGTGGATAGCTGCACTTGGAGTTCTGAAACCTCTAAAATACAGTAATTACCTCCCTTTGACATGCTGATATACCTTATCTGCCAAGCTCCTAGACAGCCATCACTGAGCAATATGCAGCTGGTGCCTATGTGGCAGATTGGACTTCACCTGTCAGCTGAAGCTTTATTTCTGGTAGCACGCACAGTCTGTATCACAGTGACCTGCAAGGACTGTTCTTCCAGAAACCTATGTCAGGAGCATAGCCAGGCTTTCTGACGTGGCCAGCAGTCAACACATCAGTGTTGAAAGTGCCTGCGTTTACAGTATAGCTGTATAAGTGGGGCTATCAAAGCTGCAATAACTTCTGTCATCATCTTGGCTCTGTTTTGTGTTCTTCCTCACATCCTTAAAGCAGGTCCACATACTATTCTGTATCTTATCAATAAAGAATGCATGCTTACATTCCTCACTCTGAGGTAGCCAGTGGGGTTTACCTTGACATCTGTTTCTACACTAGTCAAAGACCTAGTTTTCCTCATTTCTCTTCACAGCACATACCAGGGATGTCTTCTGATGCAAAAGCAGCTGGCAAACAATCCCCCAGCTTTGCATTCATCTCACAGAAAGTGGCACTCTGCTGTGCATTTCTCCAGCTTCAGACCCTTAGACATGAACTGTCACAGAGAAAAAGCCATAAGAGAACAAGCCATAAGATGAACTCTTCAGTTTACAAGACATGACATTCCCTGAACTCTTTCTACCCCAGAATAAAGGAAAATAGGGTGACTCACTGTTTTATCCAGACTAACCGATACGTTGTCATACCTAAAATGTAGGCAAACAGCCCAATGAGGAGTTTGACTGTACCTCATTCTTGGTATGTTGACCCTTTATAGTTACTAGAAACAGAAGCAAGTGCCCCAGGGCCTGGCTGAGAAGCACTAAACCCCCTTGCTTTGAAGGGAGTAGGTCCACATACAGTTGCTGCAGATCACCCTACTGAACTAGAAGGAAGGCCGTCTCCTTAGGCATTGGAAGACTAACCTGCTTTAGTCTAAACGCACTGCTGAGAAAAATGCCAATTTTATTTATTCTGTAAGCAGTGGCTGATGTAATTCCTAATAATGTAGCCATATGCCTACTGCTATAATGGGACTCCTTTCTCACTCATGCACTCCAGCATCCCCTCCACATAGGAAATGAATGATCAACATTTAGTCATACAGTAGTATAAGCTGTCACACATCAAAATTCATATGTACATTTCAGTCTGCAACGGGGAAGAGCTGCACACCCCAGTCACCTAGACAAGCACAATGCAGAAGCTCACTGAAGATTTGGACTGATGAAATCTGGAAGATGCATTTCTCCTCCTTTCAAAAGCATCAGAGGATAACATGATCAAAGGAAGAATGCTCCTTAAGCTGTTTATCTTTGCAAAGAATGACCTGATGATGTTTAATGGGATGATTAGGCATAGCTATAGTTTAATGCATATTTGAGAGATTATGTCCATGATTAACTGGTTGTCAAAAAGCAAGCATCTATGATAGTGGGAAAGGAATTTCACCAGTGCCTTCAAAAAGACGGTTTGCACTCATGGTCTTGATGTGCAGCTGCTTAATTGGGTCATATCTTGGTGGTGTCTCAGAAGCAGATTTGTGGGTTACTTTAAAATTGGATTTTAAGAATTACCTTTAAAGGGTCCTCTTTTCAGGTAGGCTAACACAATCAGCAGTCAAGATATCTGAATCTAGATAACAGAAGTGATATTGTTTCTCACATCAAATTTACATATGCCTTTTTTGGGACAGGGGAGAGAAAGGAAGATTGGAGAGGGCAGAAATGCGCTTTTGCTGAAGCTGAATACAGATGTTTGGAGCCTTCAGATTTTAGTCCATGGCTTCAATGCTTGAATCCAGACCACTAAAATTGTGAGCTGCTGCAGTTTAGCTTGTTAAAGGTCAGAATATACAAAGGGCTGTCTGATGTGTTGAGTATTACACAAAAAAACATGCTGAGATAAACAACACATGAGGAAACCTTCAAACACATGTACAGATAGAGGCTCAAATTAAGTCACTGTTGCAGCACCAGGTACAAGCTTTACAAGAACATGTAAATAAATAACTAGGTACTGTACTTTTAAAACTTGCTCCTTCTTTTTCCCCTCTTCTCTCTGAAGTATTGAGGTATCTTTGATAAGTGGAAGAACACTGAGGAGCCAGCTTCCATTTCAGATGAAACCCACAGACTTTGCCATTATTCAGGTTTTACATAACATAAATGACTAGACTCATTGTATAGGGAAAACCTAGCTGTGTATCTCAAATGAAGCCACTTTCCTGAGTTCCCGGAAATAGAGAACTTAAGAGGTATATGCCTATGGCCCCTTTAATAGTTCTCAAGTACTGCATAGCAGGAGATGTTCAGCTCTCTGACATGTTGAAGTGAAAGGAGGGGAATTGTGCCCTCAGCAGCAAAACACCTCCTCCCTCCCAGTGTGCAAGTTTTCCCACAAGACAAGGAAAACTAGCCCAGAATTTGGCTTACGTTTTCCTCTTTGCACAGGGGAATTCAAATAAATGAGCTCATAATGAACAATCTGCCAGCAAGCACTGCAAACATATTGTTTACACAGAACCACACAGCAGAATACCTGCATAATCAAAAGTACACCTGCAGCTTTAATTACATGAAAATCATGCCAACAAAGAGCAACAGAAGTACCACGTTTCCACCTTTTTATTTTAAACCTGTTTCATTTCAGTCTTTCAGAGGCTTTCAGATCCAGAAGTTAATTCTAAGGCTGGCTCTGGAGGTTGGACTGATTCTAAGCTCTAGGACTACTGAGAAAGCCAAATTTCTTTTTTCTTTCCCAGATGATGGCCTCTCATACTAGAAGGAAAATGTCTACAAGTGTTCCTTACTTTGACTTCTCTGTAATTTTTGTCTGACCCTTATTTTAGGTGTTTAGCCTGAATATTGTGTCAAAAGTGATACCCAGTGCTGTCTCAAAGGCTAATGTTTCAAAAGCCATCTTGCTATACAAGAAATCTAAAAGAACAGGAACAGAGTGACTTTCAGTACCATTACAGAACTTCATTAAAACTGAAAACAGTTTTATCATTAAAACTGTATTTTCTTTTTTGTTTTTTTTTCTTCCAGTTTCCATAGCCCTAATCAAGTGCCCTTCTGGTGCTTATACGTACCTTGTAGGAGTTTATACAAGTGCTTCCCTTTGAGAAGAAGTCCTCAATAGTAATTAAGTTCTAATAATATGCTACAGATATGGACAAATTAGCAGCTTCAGCAATCAGAGGGAAGTATAATACAGCTGTTGCATCTATTCATGTAGCACAGTTGTGTTAAGAGTAATAAAAGGTAAAGAATTTTCTATCTCCTTTCACTTCACCTTCTTATGCAGCTAATGTTCATGGGTAGGTTTGCTGCAGAAACATTATTTTCCTATGAAAGTTTGTAAGATTGCCAAAAATAAATAAATTCTACATTGGAATCAAAATGTCAAAACAAACTTCAAAAGTTGGTATTTTCTAAATATAACAAAACAAACACTTGTTCAAAACTAACTTACTACCTTTAACTGACTTCTAAGCAAAATTCATCATGAATTAAGAAATTTAAAACCTGGTTTTTGCTAATGCTAACTTTTTTTGGCAATATCATACTTTTACAGGAAGAAAAAATAGTTTGACAAAAAAGTGTAAATAGATATCTAGAGAAATACTTCAATGTGTCTCAGTTTGGAAAGAACTGAAAGGACAAACTGTCTCTCATTTGTGCTTGCCTTTAGTGGCCTCCAAGCCAGAAACAGCCCAGGGCTTGAGTTAATGTAGTTCACAAGCTGGTACTCAAATCTCTTTTGAGAGTGTCCTCACTGGCTGTGAAGAGCTGTGTAGTATGGAGCTATAGTGACTGAGTGGATGGAGTGTACAATGGGGCTGGTGAGCCACACGCTGACCTGCTGTATGGGGACACACTTATACATAGAGCACTGCTACTGAGAGAAGAAAGAAACATTCTAGCTACTTAAGTTCCTGCTGAATCCACATTTACCTTGCCTATAATTTGGACATGAGTCACCTCTACTCAATCTAGTAGTGTTTTAGTTTTCTTTACCTATAGTGAGTTTTGCAAAATACAACGTGAAGATGATTCAAAGTGACCACTGACAGTTTAAAAACTCACATTAAGAAAGATTTTGAAATCTTCTGAAATAAATATGAAAATATTTTTTAAGATTTTTTTCCAGAATCCTATAAATACTGATGTTTTCAGGCTATGAGACTCACATCATACTCTCCTTCACTTTTTTTCTCTGCAAGGGTGGTACTTGAAAGCCAAAAAGCAAATGGTTGAAGACATATATCTACCAGAGCCAAGGCCGACCATTGATAAAATTTTCTGCTTTATTCATGTTTGATGAAAATTATTTTTCTTTCTTCCTCTCTTCCTTCCTTTTTCTTTCTTTCCTCCCTTCTTTCCTTCCTTCCCTCTTCCTTTCCTTCCTCCCTTTCTTTCTTCTTTCTTTTTTTTCCTCTCTGCTTCACTGTTTCTCTCTTTCTTCCTTTCTCTCCTTCTCTTGTCTCCTTGTTTTCTTCTTTCCTTTGTGCACTGCTCCTTCCCTCACCCCAAAGAGCTCTTGAGATGGACATACTGCAGTCCCTGACTTTCCTATGGCTACATCCTCCTGGACAGATCTACTAACTGGTCAAAGAGGCTTCCAAGATCATTTGTATTGGGAAGGGACTAGAATGAGAGTCTGGGGAGTTGGAGGTAATTTTAATGTCCTCCTAATACCAGTTGTTTTGTCAAGGTGGGAGAGTCAGTACTTGGTATTGTCCGTGCTCATTCTTTTAGTTTATGTGAGAAATTTGCTCAAATTCAAAAGCTGTCAACAAGGGCCCTTCTAAAACTACCTGGCACTTTTTCATATGTCCTCTTTATCAGACACAACCATGACATCTTTATTTGGACAAAATCCAGTTTATTGTTGCTAGCAAGAGAGCAAGAAACCAGGGCCAAGACTTCTGATAAGATGGTGGCTTCCCCACCATAAGATAGTGGCAATTATTGTATATCTAAGGCTATTCTTTTTCAACTAGAGTTTCTGACAGACTTGTAGTGGCATTTTGAAGTTGGGTGACTGAGCTGTTCACTCCCTGAGCTGCCTACCCAACCCATGTGGGGGACATTGCTAGCCTCAGGACAGCATCATCCAAGTTTTTAGCAACCCAGCTCCTGTTTTCAGATAGTCATGTAAGGTAAACCAGTGGATTTCAGTTTATCTTTGTGTGTTCACACATCCCTGTGGCAACTCAAACACTCCTTTACAGGAGATCACTAACTTGTGGGCAACACCATTCAGAAGATAGGCAGGACAGATAGCTAAAGGCTGTCTTCAGACATCTGATTTGAATTTACTGCAGTCAGAGTTCTTATTTCCATTTAGTAGTAGGTTGGATTTCTAAAAACACTAAGTGGTTCAGGAGCATAACTAGTGTAAAAAATTAATCAGAGTAGTGACTTAGTGAGCCTAAGTCACTTTGGGACAGCTAAGAATCTCACTGATCATAGTTAGAGCACTTTTAATATCCTCCCCTGTTTGCCTTTAGCATAAGGGTGCTCTGTTTTATTTATACTTCATTTATTATGAAGAAACACCAAGTATTTCATGTCAGCAAGATAGTGTTTGTATCTAGTGGAAAGCAGAATGATGAAATCATTATTAGGACAACATTTTCTTCTTTTCTAGAGGGGAAAGGCAACACACCCCAAATAAAAGACACATTTATTCAGACTCTTCCTCATGACGAAAAGCATCAGCTGATTTACATAGAGGCAAACCCAGCCCTCACAGAACCTCAGTAAAATCAGTGACAGTTTACCAGGGTTGAATTTGGTCCTGTACATCTTACTGTAAACATATTTAAAGAATTTACAGAATATGCACACACTTCATAACCACAGACCTACACTTTTGGTCTGTGACAAGTAAGGTGAGCATATTGAATGGAGAAAATATACCAACAAAACAAAACACAGGAAAAAAAAGACAACAAAGAAGCTGCATAAAAACACATCCTATATTGACTGAAAGTCCTGAAACCCATTACACTGTCAGCTAGGAAAAATGAAAGCAACCCACTTAAAGAGGTCACCTAATGAATGGATTTCTCCCACCTCTGAACAAAGAACACTTAAAGAAAGACAGCAAACTTGTCAAAACATGGACACCACCAAAGCAATAAGGAATAACTTTATTTTCTTCCACTAATGTGCATTACTTATAAGCTCAAAGTCTTGCTGTGTTCTACAGAAACTAAGAACTCCTCTAAACACCTCAGCAACTGCCCTTTAATTCTAGGACAGAGTGAAGAGGAAAAAACCCGCTGTACATGGACCTTAACATTGCTGCTGAATCCTTCCCTCTTTCTGCTGCCTGCCTTTTTCCAAGTGTGTGGTCCATGACACAAATTTACTTCATTGTTAGATCAAAGAAGGCATTTTGGCTTACACCCCACAGGCATGTAGTCCATAGACAAATTATTCCCAGTTTCCAGTTCTATACTTCAAATGTGTTAAGAATACAACATGAAAGCTAAAAATAGTTTAGTGTGTATGCTGCAAAAATACAAATAATGAGGGCTCCCTTCATCTAGTCCTCTCCAAATCTCCACCTTCTAATAGCAATGATAAATGGCTTGGTCTTCTCATGAATTTTTTCAACCTTGATGAGACTGAAGAGAAATTAATTCTGATTAAAGGTCTGTAAGGGATCTTGGTAAAGTAAATGCAGTAATGTTCCACTCATTTCTTACTGAACTGTAGTTGACCTCTTTCTACCCCTTTGTAATGTACAAAATTGGCAAACTTTAAAAAAAACCCAAACAAAAAACCAACAAAACAACAACAATGAAAGCCCAACCAGTTTCCCTAACTCAAAGCAGAGATTTGTCAAACAGCCGGATCTACAGAAGGGATTTTAGCATCAGGTTCTGCAATGCTTAGAGGGAGAATAAGCATGTAGAGTTGCACAACAAGCAGGAGAGAGTTCCTCCTATTCAAACATAAGTCTTTTAATTTAGTTGTCCCTGTGACCTTTGCAGGGGACAGCTGAAAAGTACATTGATTTTAAAAGGAGACATAATCGTCATGATTCCCAGACTCTGCAGAATAACTTAAATATTTTGAGATACATTAATGTAATCTAGAGGAGGTTTTTGGTGTTGCCATCTGCACCTAAGTGGGTCACCTTTGGCATCCTTCACAGTCAGTGGAGAGACCATAGTATTTCTAGTTTTGTATTTATTTGTCTCATGCTAGCACAAAGTTGTGAAATAAATTATGTGGATCATGATCTAAAAGTGACTTTTCTTCTTCACACAGCTATAAAAGCATCAAAGAGTGATGACTTAGGTTATAGACATCTACCTGTAAATGTCCAAACTTAATTTTTTCTGCCCAAAAACTGTGGCTGGATTCCATTCTGTTTAAGAGGGCCAGCAGTAGACTTCATATCTATGCTTTTTTGTTACTGAAGTACAAACGCCACTAATGAACAGAAACGTGCAAGCTCTTGGGTGAAAAGATTCCTCAGGGGATAAGGGGATTTTGCAATTCTATTTCCAAGGCCTGGGCTTGAGGGCTCCATGGTGTTCTGTTTCCATTACCACACTACCAATGTCTCCATTTCTTATAGACAACTAACAGTATAATAAACAGCATCATCCCTAGAGGTAATCACTTTCAGTCATTATCAATCTGTTAGGAATTTGTTTTGTTGAATTATTTTTCAGATCACTCCCAGGCAAAGATATAGACTGCAGGGCTGGATAGGCTGCTGCTCAAAACCTTACTCAGACAATGCAGGGTCACATTAGAAAAGTCATAACATTTTCTTCTTCTTTTATATCATCTTCCATGTAATTTATTCAAGGAAAGAATGACCACAAAACAGGCAGGGTGTGTTCAGTCTCTTCCTGACTTTGAGAGTTTTGCTTTATATTGTATATGATGTATTTTGCATCCAACTCTCAGCACAAAGTATGATCCCTCAGAATTTCTTTTTGTGAGCAGATCTTAAGAAAATTGTTTGGACCATCAAAGTCAATAGGAATATTGCAGGAATAGGACTATAAAATCACTGCAAAGACACTGCAAAGCTTCCCTTTTATATGCCAGCATATTTGTTGTGTCTTGCCAATCAGGCAAGAAGGATTTATGCATTGCTGATGAAGAGCAGCCTTAGCTAGTAAATCTGTCATAATACGAATAAGCATCTGTTTATAGCTACAAAGAAAAGCCAGAATGTTTCCTAATAGAAACCCCTCTAAAAAAAAATCCATTTCATTTTAAACCAGACAGAAGCAAAAATTTCTTCTTTATACCTAAAACTCTGCCTCTAGATGGTAGTTGTCCTAATAGCTTCCATTAGTTGGTACAACTTAAGTACTCAATACTTAAGTTGCATTAAGTGGTATTAACAAGTATTAATACTTAATACTGAAGTAATAAGTACTTAATACTTAAGTTGTACCAACTAATGGTACAACTAACTACAAGATTTCTTGAGCTTTTACTAAAATATTACTTTACACTCATAGGACCACAAAGCAATCTAGCTCTCAAGCCTCACCTGCAGCAAGACAGATGAAATGACAGTTACTCCTAAGCTTTCATTTCTGCTTCTGTCTACCTTCCACAAAATGTTTATGCAAAAGAAAATGTACTGCAAAAGTCCACACTCAAGTTCATTGACAGGAGTATCTGCAAGTTTTTCCGCTGATTGCAGCAACATGATACTTTCCACATAGTTGTCTTTGCACAGTGCACCTTTATCCACACTTTACAGATGAGAAAGCAAGGCACAGCAATGTGAAGGAGAATGATCTGCCCAAGGTCAAACAGGAAATGTGCAACAAAGACAGGAACTGATCTGTTGATTCCTGAGTCCTAAGCTAGCACCTATCTTCAAGTCTAGCTCTGGTTTCTTACAGTGCTGCCAGTGCAATATTTAAGCCTTGATCCTTTAATCTCTAATGGGTGAAAAGCAATACATACCGTTATTTCTATTTTTAAAATGCAAAACTAGAAGAGGAAACCCTGTGCAGATGGTAAATATTTCAAAAGTTTTACTATCACCTCTCCTGTTCATCGCTGATGAGGCTGGGACTCAGCATGACCTGTACTTCCAACAATGAATGGAAAAAAACACTGCAAGATGAACAGTAATTTGGAGTCCAGTGATACCTATTCCTAAGGCATATCTATCTTGCTTGTGTCACTCAGGCTCACTGACAAATATAAGCCATGATCATCTGCTAACATTTTGCTCTGTCTAGACATGGTGTGCTCTTCATTAGCTAATTGTTCACACCTCTCACCATAGGCTGCAAGATAGCTAGAGAAACAGAGGCAGAATGTGTATCCATGCACACAACTGACTCAGTAAATGAATAGCAGGCTTTTTGCACTGCACTGTTAACCTGCCAGTTAACTCAGCAGTTGGTCAGTCTCTATCAGGACATCTGAAAGTCATCACTTCAAAGCCTTACACAAGTGTCTGTGCCACTTTCTTCATGTGTGAATTTGCTGGGCTTGGACACCTTAGGAATCCTTCCCAGTGCAGAACTCGTCTGCATTTAGGGGAAAAGTTGGGGAAAAGTGAAACAAAATTGTGACAACAATAGCTCAAGCTAAGTGTTATATGAAAGTGTCCTCACAGTTTTGTAATTATCAAACTGCTGGATGTATATTATAATCCAGTATTACTGTGGGTTTTTTTATAAAGAAATATTGCATAAATCTAGCACCTCTGAAGCATTACAGATTCAGAAACACAATCTGCAAAATTATTCCTCTTTATAGAGTTTAGTTGTATTGAATGGATTATGACTGGAGCTAGTCAGAAATGTCTCAGTGGAACAATTCATTTTGTTAGAATAAAGCATTTCATGGAAACATACCTGAATGAAATAAGGAACTTGAATCTGAATCTCCTAGAGCCTAAAAGATACTGCTTACCTTAGAGAAGGATTTTCTTACAGTTTCCTGGTAATTGTAAAAACTTCAGTTCATATAATAAACAGAAGCACTTTGTTTACATAATTAAGTGCAGGACAAGCTCATTACCCACCAGTCATAATACTGATTACCCTGACTTGTAGCCTCTATTTGATTCAGCTGGTGAGTGTGAAGGGGACAGTTCCTGCTGCCCATCTCACTGCTGGCCATGCCAGCTTACTGTCCTTCCCACAAGAGCAGTAAGTTGTTTATGTGCTGGCTGCTCAGCCACCCTCATTTGCAGCCACATGTACCTACAACCAACCACCAATTTCCATATACATTAGCCACCTTGGGAGTTAACATCAAGCCATGGAGTGAGACTGCACCCATCCTGCTGCCTTTGCTATGCAGGTCTGGTAGCAGCATGGGGTGGGCAGCTGAAGGCAGTGGTTTGTCATTCAAAACCCAGAATGACATGGCGCCTACTGTATGGAAGAGGGACAGAAAGCAACACAGGCATGTATTTCACATATTCTGTCTGCATTGTCACTAGAACTGTTTCCTGTCTGATATGAACATATTTTAATCTCAGCATTTCACATGAGAGAATTGTCTGGGTTCTAGCTGTGTTTGGTCAGCATTAGTGCCCTGAAATCTGAAGCAGTCCTATGTTGGTTAAGTATTCCCCATAAATAATAAGGAAAATGCTTGATAATGGTGCATGATTTTATATTGTTAACAGGGAGGTAGGAATTTTCATTTTAATTGGTTATATTAAGTTTTAATAAGTACAGGCAGCTTTGAAAGAAAAACAATAGCAGCAAATTAATTAAGTAAGACTTTTCACCCACCCATGAAAAGCAACAGAAAATTATGACCAGATACCATTTGGCTGGCTTACTCTGCCATTATCATAGCAACTGGCTAACTCCTGGCATTTCTACACCAATCTGATTGACTAGCCAGTGCAAGCCTATAGTGTGACTCATATTTTTCATCATAAATGCTTCAAAAATGTATGTTTCAACACCTACACATTTCATGAGACTGTCATTTTACGGTGTACAGTTAAGTGATCCTCAGTCAGGTCTGAAACCACTTCAAAGCTCTGTACAAAGCTTGTGTCTTCACTGCTTCTGCATTCACCATGTGTGTGTCTCGAAACACATCCTTCCTCAAAAATGCAGCAAATGTATGGGGTTTTATTTAAAATTAAAATACTGCACGAGTTCTAGGCCTTGCCTAGAATACATGCCACATCCATCTTGCTCTTAGCCGCCTGCTTTGCTATCTAGGTTGCCCCTTTGCCCATCTATAGCCGTTGTATCGTCTGCTTGTTGAAATTAGCATAACATATCTGTATATATGTATATATACAACATACTGCATATGCATTATATACAGACAATACACATTGTGTGCACATGCGGCTTACATATGTATGGGGAAATATGCATTCCTCCTGATCAGGAAAACATCAAAATGCAAGGTTATTTATCTACTTTAACGTGCCTACAATTAAGCCAAATGATTCATTATATGGGAACCAAGAAATTTAAATTGTATGTTATTTTCATCTCTTTGAAGTGAGAATGAATTTTACTGGTTGAAATATTTTAAAGGTTATGTTCATCATAATTACCATTTTATTTGGTTTTTCTTTTAGGGTGTTTTCTCTCAAGAAAAGAAGGAAATACAAGAAAAATGAAGAAAAACAATTACTTTAAAAATAAAAAGCAATGAGGTTTATATAATACATATTTATATTTATATATATTTAAAGAAAATAAAACTTTATCCAATTTAAGCAGAACTATGCATATTCTATATGTAATACAATGGGAAACTCTTTTTGGCATTGACACAGAAGTATAGGAGAAAGCAGGTATTTTATTATAAAGAAGGCAACTACATTACATGTAATCTTACGGAGTCAACCTAACAACTTTTTATAGATTCTGCTTTGCTCCAGCCAACCTATGTACAAATGAAATTCTTCCTATGAAACTTTATTGAAGTGACTGTGGTCACAGTTCCTCACAGTATATAGTTTGTTACTGCCCTAAAATACCTGGTAATAGAATTAATTATTAAAATAGATGTAATAGAATTAATTATTAAAATAGTTAGATGTAATAGAACACACCTGGAATACTGTTCCAACCTGCAGAGTTCAAACTGACTTCAAGAAACCCTATAATCAAAGAAGATGGAACTACCCATAAAGTCACAAGGTTATTTTTATCTAGCTGCTACAATCATTCCTCTTTACCTACTGCCTGAAGCAGCGTAGCCTGGGCTTAAGCACCACTCTCCTTCAAGAGCAGAAGTAAAACATTTCAAGTATAGACCCTCTCTATATGAGCAACCTCTTGAACAGGCCAGAAATGTTGCCCAGTCCTTCACTATTTGACTACTTCTAAATCATCACCTGACATTTGAAGCAAACTACTGAAATGAAGAATCACAATTCCATATAATTCTGTCCTGATTTGGTTTGGCTCTGAAAAAGAACAGCCTTTCTCCTTCATTATACTAGTTCTCTATTTCAGAAGAGAAGCCAAATACCAGGATAAACGTAACTTACGTTTTATTCATGCAAATCCCTGTTTTGACAGCTGAGTAACTAGGCGCATTTCATTTTTAATAAATTTAACAAAGATAAGCACAAAATAAATATCATTTGTAGGGCTGGACTAAAACTGGCTAATCCAAGTGCCTGAAGTGAAATAACAAATAGGGAACTTTAAATTCACGGCTGACAACCTGTAGCTTACACTGAAGTCAAACCTGATCCTTCCTCTTGTAAGGAAATATTTCCCAGCAATGCATGCATCTTCCCCTGAGGTTCCAAGGATTGGACATTGTTCTCTTGAGATGCAGTCAGCACTTCTCTCCTATCCTTTCGATACCTCGTACTTTTTAAAGGTGAGATGACTAGTTCATGCAAGGGAGATTTAAGACCCAAACCACCTGTACTGTAATTTAAAGATTCAAGAAGAATCGCCCATTATTGGACAAGCGAATCTTTGCCATCGGCAACTCCTTCCTTTTTCCAGTCCATAAACTCTGTATAAAATACCTTAGACTTCACTGAGTATTTGTTTTCATAGGACAAATTCTTCCTTCTCTACTTACCATTCTATAGCAAATTAATACTACAAACCCTTTATAATTAGGATTTGGGTTTAAGCCTAATTTCAAAAGGATGTCTTTACTTTATCTTGAGACATTGCACTATGCAACTCATATTTGCCAATAATAATTGAGGAACATACCCTCTATTCTGACAATTGGTCAGACAACATCCTGCAGTTTCTTTATACACTGGGGTTTTTTAGCAGATTTGATGACTGCACTATTGAACCTGCTTCACTTGAATCACTGTAAATCATTCAAATATGCCTCCATTCTTAATGAAAACAAAAGTGGCCTGACTAGCTTATAACGTGTTCATAAACTGTCATAAAAATAAATCAGTATACAGACAATATGTGGACTAGGCTTAAATAAAAGAATATAAAAATATACCTTAAAACCCTTCCCTATAAAGGTATCTATTTTATCTGGATTAAAGCTCAGCTTCTCATTCTGTGAACATAACTTGTATATGCCAAACTCCATGCTCAGCAAACTATGATGTACTCTGTTTGCCAAGTACTTGCAATCATCACATTTTGGAATGTTCATTTCTGTTTACCAGTGGTCTTTGAAAAACAATCCCCGGCCTCAGCACCTTCCCACTGAAGCCATTGACAAATTGGCTCTGATTTTGGTAAGGTGTCTATGTTCTTACTTTTACTGCTGTATGTGCAGTTTCTAGTACTGATGAATTATAAAATGTATGGTATGGAAAATTATATTTATGTTCAGTAAATTAGTTCCATATTACTTTAAGCTGCCTTTATACATTGTCATTTTTATTGCATCCACCACTTTTTATAGCACTGTACTAACCATTTTGCTATGTGAGAGCAAGTCCTGGGAAATGCTTGACTCAGGAATAAGACAGATCTCGTACCATAACTTAAAGTACATATGGCACACAACCTCAACATCCTGAAAGCTTGTTATGCTAAGAAATTACAAGGTTCCTTCCAGTAGTTCTTGTTAACAAGACTTTTCTTTACAGTGACAGGCAATTTTAAGCAGCAAACATATTTGTGGGAGCTTGTCTGTTAAAGGATGGGAAAAAAATGGTTATGTTTGACAAATTCCTCCTTTCAAGTCATGCAAATAATTGGCTCCATGGGGTGCTTATTCTGGAGAGATTTTTCACAACCTGAAAGAGGGAATTGATAGACTTAAACTGTGAGGTAAAACAGCAAGAAGGAATGAGAAAGCATGTCACATAGAAGACTGGAGAAATACTAGGTTTGCATATTTTGCAGAAACCACTATTGAAATTGCAATCAAACTGAAGAAAACATTCAAAGGTTTGTTTTTTTCTCATGACTTCTGTAGCACATGGTGTTCCCTTAGGCAAAAATCTTCTTAGAGCTGCCATACTTCAAACCTTTCCAGTTTACTGCTGTCTCTCTGAGGTGACTTGCAAAAGGGACAAATGAAGCTAGCTGAGCAATTATTAAATAAATCCATGATTTTATAAGTGTGCTGGGACATAGTCACTTGCTGCTTTGTACTGCTGGAATAATGAGAAGGATCGAATGAGCAGCTGAACGCAGCAGAATTTCAACTGCTAATCTGAATTAAAGACCAATTAATTGACAGCTTAATCCGTGTTAGCTATTTTAGTCAAGGTTCTCTTGGACTAAGGATGTACTGGTTTTGGGATTCAGTCATGTTTTAAGAACTCCGTTCTCCATGAAGAAAGTCTCCATCTTTTTGCTAGTCTCTAGAAGTGAATATATGATCACTCCAGTGACTTCTGTTGCAGTGTTAACAAGCTCTGTGCAAACACAGAGGAATTTGGATGGAATCCTGCCCCTCTCAAAGATTCAAAACTTTTGTTCTCTGTTCACTATTGATACGAAGCACAGAAAGTGGGGGAGTTGCAAGAAAGGAAGGGGAGGAAAAAAACTGGTCTTCCCAACTGAGCCTAGATAATCTCTTCTTTAAATAAAAAAGCAAACAAGGAGCTCAGATTCCTGTGTTTGGAAAGAGGTATGGGGAGAACAAAGTGCCTCAGTGTACCCCCAGGTATTGCAGAGAGGTGACCATATTGTGGAAGGGGGTTTCACCCTTCCCCCTCAGAATACCTTCCTTACCAAGAAGGGTTGAACATAAGTCCCCTGAATGTTGCTGGTCTAATGTGTAATAATGACAGCATTTATGCTTTGCTTTTTTTTCTTCAAAAGTAAACCAGGACAAGAGTGCATGTTGATTCTTTGGGAAAATGGTGTGTCTATAAAGAAAACAAAACAGTATTGTCAGAAGGCATCCTGGAGTGAAGGCACAGATAACAGACACCTTCCTGCTCAGCGTCTGCAATTTTATGTAGCTAAAACCAGATTTTTCCATTGTATTTTGTTTCACTAGTTCTGTCCATGGTAAAACTGATTCATTTTATTTACACTAGGACTGTGAACATGTACGAGTTCGAAAACATTACATTACCTTTTTTTTTTCCCCCTAATGCAGACATGGCACAAATATGAAATGCTGCTTTTTGATCTTCATGATATACCATTTTTCCAGAGAAAGTGCATGAATACTGTGATCAAAACCCTGTCCAATTAGTAATACCACCTCCCTAAACTCTGATCAGTTTCTAGGGATCAGTGGTCAGATGGACTTAACTGATCAGCAAGAGTCACTGATTTATTCAGCTCTTTTATAAGAATAATTGACCATGTCTTCTTTTTAAATAAATTAGGAATCATCAGCCGTCACTGTATAACGCAGCCACTGTACCCTACACTGTTTGATGTGTCTTTAAACTACAACCGTAGCTTGAGGTTCTACAAATACTGAATAATCTGGGAAAGGAGAGTGAGATAAGGTCCAAAAATTATCAAGATAAAGCTGGGACATGGGCTCATCCTTTAAGACTCACTCATGTATTTCTTATCTAGCTATTAGCTGTATCTTCTAAATAAAACCACAGGGACTTGCAAAGATATAAGAGATGTGATGATGATAATTCATCACCTGATCTAGTTGAAGATGTCCCTGCTCATTGCAGGGGGGAGGGGTAGACCAGAGGACCTTTTAAGATCCCTTCCACCCCAAACCATTTTATGATTCTAGGATTCCATGTTGAGATAAAAAAGGTGTTACAATCACCCAGTCTGAGTCATATTGCAGGACCACCAAATGGACCTTAAGGACTGGACTGATCAGACACCTTAGGCAGTCCATGGTAAACATGTTTGGCTCTCTTAACTAGGTTGCCTTCCAGAGAAACTGCCAGGCAATTCATGCAGAATTCCTATTTTCCTTGTTCAGTGTTCATTCTTGCGAGGACTTTTCCTATGGCCATATGGGTTCTTTAAGAGTATGGCATGCTTTAGTGCCCAAATTATTTTCACCTTTCAAGAGACTTGAGACACACCTGAGAAAAAAATAAAAGCTTGTACAAGTTATCTTCCTAATAAAGGTAAAGCCAAAAAAAGTACCTAAGATGCATATACAAATGATGGTAAGAATTTACTGCTACCACAACTCAACAAAATGGGTAGATCAAGCATCTTGAGAATTAATATAAATGTTCGCATCTGACAGTGTTTCTCCTTCCACAGAGATAAAAGATAGAGAAAGAGGAAGAGAGAAAGAAAGAGGAGAGGAGGGGAGGGGAAGGGAAGGGAAGGGAAGGGAAGGGAAGGGAAGGGAAGGGAAGGGAAGGGAAGGGAAGGGAAGGGAAGGGAAGGGAAGGGAAGGGAAGGGAAGGGAAGGGAAGGGAAGGGAAGGGAAGGGAAGGGAAGAAGAGAAAAGAAAGTGAAAAGAACATACTGAGAAGCCTAGATTTACACTGAAGGAAAGCTAAACAATTGTTTTTTAAAGTCACACACTAATTCTTAAAGAACATTCCACTCTGTAGAGGAATTGCAAAGCAAAACAAAATAAATCTTTTTTATCATTTTTAGAAGTACAAAATGTAGTATCTGACCACATTCACAAGAGTTACATTCTTTCCTATTTTGCATTTCCACTATTGTGCATTATTCCTCTAAGAATCAAATTTAGTAGCACTGATGGTTTAAATTCAGCATAAAAATAAAATTCAGTAAATGTCATGGCAGCATACCAAACATTTAATGTCAGGTTCCCTTATGTTCAGTACTTTGCTAAAGCTTCCCATCCATCAATTAGACAATTTTGAAATACTTTACTTTGTAATTAAAAAATAAATCTCTTGTGCTTAGTATTGTTTTGTGGGAAGAATTGCTCCTTCATATACTGACCTCAATATGCATACTTGTATGTATACGTGTGTGTGCTTTTTTTTTTTCAATTTTCTGGTATTATTCAAGATAATAATTATTAAGCAGTTTCTTTTTATTAAGACTTTGCACTTAATACATAGTTCTGCAAGTGGACCCACGCAGAGGGCCAATCTATTTCCCAGCAAGTCTACAAAACTCTCTAGAGTCAGCCTGCAAAGATTCTAATCACAGGAGTGAAACCTTAAATAAGTGTGAGGAGGCCACACCAATTAAGACAGGAAACAGAGTGTTTAACATTACCCAAGGGCTCAGGAGGAAAAGTGGGATGACATGAAAAACAGAAGGAATAGGAATGCATGGGTGGAGTGAGCCAAGGAAGATATCGCTGCCATTGCAGGCTATGAGAAAATAGCGAAAAAGAAAATACTTCAGCCCCATGATGATCTTTAATTCTGAGTCCTTGCCTATACTGAAACCTTTCACCACGATGTTGGGAATCAGCCAACATTATGCAAGAGGCTCTTATGTCAGACATATTGAAATCAGTATGGCTGTGATTTTGACGTAAACTCACAAAGTCTATCAAAACGCAGCTTCATACAGACACATACACGCAGCTATGCAGCTGCAAATATATGTTAGAGGTATCGCACATTTATCTTCAGATCACTATAATTGAATGTATGGTATCTATACACTGACAGCTGGCATCCAGGGCAAATAATTACACTCTGCTTTCATTAGCCCTGTGTTAACATAAACTGATGGGCATTACCTTCATTAAAATGTTACCTCTTAAACATCACACTTTAAATTGCCATCCTCTTCAGAGTTTGTTCACTCTCATGACAATTTAATTTGAACAGGAATTCAGTCATGGTTAAGCAGCAGCAAAAACCTTTTGACTATATGGGTCAGGAAAACACAAAGGCACAATAATCTGTTTAAATACCTATTTGTTTATTTTAAGCCCTTAATAAAAAAGTTTTCCATAAAGTCTTATTGCTTCATCAAAATAGCATGATTTTGAGCTATCTGCCATCCTACGCATTCTTGAAATTGAAGAATAATGAACAGTATCACCACAGACTAAGGCAAGTATAATCTGTAAAACATTTTTTGGGATCAAATATATTTATGACTCATTAATGTTTACTGCCATACACTGTATACTTCAAAGCACAAAGCTAGTCCTGGAAAGTTTTACAGCATGAGGTGTGAAATCTGAAATGCCACAAGGACAAGCAGCTCAGCTTCGAGTTGTCTGAACTGGCACAATTTGCTGAGCGTAAACACAAACGACTGTCCATATGAGACTAAGTAACAGCAAAAAATACTGTCGTGTCTTATTGCTTTTGTTTAAACTATTTTGCAATGAATGGGATCTTTAATAATTTCATATGCAGATAGCCCTCATTTTTTGCCACTTTATTCCATCCTGCCTTATTTGGGGGGGGGGGGGGGGGTGTTTTAAACAAGCACAGGGTTTTTTCTAAAATCATAAGACAAAGATTAAGCAGGGGACTAGGAAGCTGGCACTAACACAGCCCAGTGCTTTGCAGCTTTCTCTAAGAAAGTCTGGTGCTGTTCAGCTTTTCCTGTGTGCATCAGGAATTAAGTCATTGCATCAGTGGGGCATGGGTGATATGAAATCATATCATTGCTGGATCAGTGTCACTGCACTCCATAATCTGGAGAATCCCATTTGCAGCAGGTAATTTCGGACTGCTAAAGCCATTTGTATGTAGTGACAGCTTTTGCTTACAAACTCATTCTTCATGCCCTCTTTGCTTTAAAACTATATCACAGTTTCACTGGCCTTCTTAACTGCTTGAGCTATAACATTTAGGTGAGGATTTATCTTTTTCAGCTTCAGCATTTTTGACTAATAACATTAATGCCTGGCAATCTCTTCCAGCCAGTGCAATGAAAAATGTCTGGATATACAGCGTACAAAGTATTCTTGTACAGAAACATCCTCCCAGTACTCATCAGGCCAAAAGCTATTTCCTTTCTGTTTACTCACACTCCATAGAAATGAATGAACACTGCAATGAAAGGAAAGACTTCATCTTAAAGGGCAGCGTCTCATTAAGTTTTATTTTATGTTCTTTTTTTTCTTTTTTTCCCACTCCTCTGTCCTATCTCTAAAGTATAATTCCCTAAACATACATAATTTCAGGAATATCCATGTGTATACTCTAACTATAAAGGAGTGCTATTGTCTAAAGTACTTTGGTAAGGTTGTAGTATGTGTGAACCGAAAACAAAATCATGCACAATATAGCATGTGCTGCTCATACTGTTAATAATTGCATGAATACATATACATAATTCTCTGCATTTATAATGTCTGGGATTGAAAATGCAAAACAAACAGGCCAAATTAATTTGTTTCAAGAAGAAACTTGAGTTTCTGGATCAATTTCTTGTCCTGATCCACATGGCATGTGTTTGTTCCAAAATCGAAACTTATTGTAATATTCTACTTCTGTCATGTTTGTCTCTTTTTAAGGCTGGTTGTTGAAATACAAACAATATCCTGATTCCTTCTGCATCTGAAAGGTATATGAAGACATAGTACCCGTAGTGGAATTTCTCAGCTCCTATAGTTAAAGTCAGATGCTTAAGGCTGTTTAACACAATTAGAGCCAGATGCTCTCAATCACGTACAACATTCCTTTGATATCCATGAAGAGCAAAAACGAACATTTTTTTTTTTAATAAGGAATTTCAAAAGGGCTGCTTTTTAAGGCTGACTTCTAGCTTTGTAAGGGGTCTCACATATAAAAATGTCTTTTTTTCAGTGTCCGTTAACATTTAATACTTGTTTCCTGCTTTTTTAAAACAAAGTGGAGCACAGATTAACAAGGACAAATAAACAGGACTTTTCAGCTTCTTTATACAGTCACAGGGAACACACAAAAATGGCAATATTTTGTGACACTGTGATGGAAAGTGTAGTTTCAGATAGAAAAGGCCATTGATGTAGGACACTACTATTTGAGTTGCTATAGTGATAATTTTGTCTTATTTAATTAAAGTTCTCCTCCCATTAAGATTACAAAGATAAAACAGAAGTGGAAGCCACACAAGTTCCAAGATTTTTGCTTTTCCTTCCATAAGTCCAGAATAATAAAAACTCTGGAGAATCACATAAGTGCAACTTTATGTAAGAGAAGACTCAAGTGTAATGTGCCTGCTGGGAAAAAAGGAAATAATAATTAGCAGAAAATAAAAATTGATACAAAGATATAATGCAACTTCAGGTAAGTAAGGGGGCAAACTCTGGAAAACATGAAGATTTCAACCAGATGTCTGCCCAGCAGTTTACTTTGCTCCAGTGTCCAAGACCACTTCTCCCAGACAATAAAAATGGACTATGTGCCTATGTCTCAGCCATTTCAATGAAAGCTTGACCTATGTTTGTTCAATAAATGAAGGCATGTTTACCTAAACTGTGAGTCTGACCGTGCTGCGGCTGAGGATTGCAGCTCCTGGATCCCCAGTGGAGAAATAGGATCCAGCAAAGGGGTCAAGTGAATACCTTTTGTCAAAAATGTCCCAAATTGCCATAGGGAGACCATGCATGTTCATCTGACAGTATCCTGTAAAACAGATGCATATGAGTATACAAAAACCTCTACCAGTTGATGGTATACTCAGAGATAGGCTTAAGTTGCTGTGGCTCACAGCCTGCCCATGTTTGAAGCATGATTTATGTAACTCCATAATTCCTCTGTAGGTGCCAGCTAGAAACAGTTGTCATATTCATTACTGAGGCAACAAGCACACAATAGCAAATGTTATATAACTATTTAAAGTTAACATTAAATCTATAACAAAGAGTATTATTTATGCTTAATGAAATTCATGCTGGTCTTGAAGGGTTTTTTGGTGATGTGGGTTCTGAAAGATGTTGAACACAATTATCTCCAAATATTAACTGGAACTACTGCTCATCCATACTGAAAAATAAAGCAATATTTACTTACTAAAGGCGTAATCTATTGGCATGTAGGACAATCATAATATTTATTAATTTTAACCTGAAGCTCAGAGATTGAAGAATTCAGGGAGGGGAGGGAGGTACATTTAAAATCCCAGAGGTTGTTTTGAAATAGCCAGTTTATTAAACACTACTGATATAGTGACAGAAAACTATTTAGAATGGTAAAACATCAGACAGAAATATCTATGCCTATCAGTTCAAAACATATCATTGTAGAAGGATTACAACTATGAACTATGTCTTCAATGAGGTTTTATAACTACAGCTGATTCAATTACATAATCTGATTACTTACACAAGTTGGGATTAACAAGTCACTAAAATCTTTTAATGTTGAAAACATTTAACAGGGGCAGAAACAAATCAGGTTTGATAATATATCATTATTTTTGCAGAAATTTCCCTTGGAAGTGGATGTATTGTTGGGCTGTTTTTAGCTTCCTACTTGATTTTCAGTTTAAAATTTCACCCTGAATTCCCCTGGTTTATTCCTAGCTGTTCTGTGGGAAATCACAATTCAGCCCTGCCGCATGCCAGCCCTGTTCATGTCCTGACCTGTATGCACGTCCACTGTGTGAGCTCCCATGGATTTGGACTGATTTACAGAAGCCACAATGTGACCGGCTGCAGGATCACTGCTTACTTGACTCAAGGCTTCAAATAGATGCCTTCATTCTTTGACAAGAGACAAAAACAGAGGACGCTGAGTACAAGTTCCCAGCACAGCAGACACATGCCAGCATTAGGTGTACTGTCGTTTCTGGGTAGTCATTATCTCTGAAAAAATGTTTCTCCCCCTCTTACAAAATTATGAAAAGCTTTAGTGAAACAGTAGTTTATAAAAATAAATGTCATTAAGTTACTGCTGGGAGAAGAGGAACAAAACCTTGCATTCTGTCTTCTACAGCCACATGCCATATCAACAGAAGGAACAAATGATGCCCTGAAATTGCCTGAAAGATGCAGCTTGCCATGAAACGATTTGAGGTTTGCTTCATTTTTTTTTTTTTTATTTTCATTAAGAGATAAGAAAAATGACTCCTGTTTCCTCAGTAGAGAAACAAAAATGACCATGTCCACCCTTTTTTTTTTTTAATAGGAGCATAAGAAATAGGGACAAAGAAATAGGGACATATTCTCTTGTGCTCAGCTGAGAAATGACTGGGAAATTCTGTGGTTTCAACACCCAGCACCTACAGAGAGAAGAAGGAAAGTCTCACAAGAAACTGGAGTCAACTCAACCCACTTTGCCAACTGGAAAGAACACTGTTTTGCATGATACAAGAGGTGGCATTTGCATGTGTCCAAGTAATACTTCGCAGGAAACAGCAATTTGTCATGTAATATGATTGCTCATCACAGCTCTCAGAAAGATTAAAGGTTGCCCATTATTACCACACACCTTCATACTAGTATTGCCACCTTGAAAAGGCTCAGTAAGCCAGTTGTCTTAGATACCAAAGTGTGGGAAGTGTTTTCTGGGCAAGGAATCCATTTTCACAGAGAAACCTGTATTAGCACTGAGTTAAAATTCTGAGGGACAGACCTTCAGAGTCTGAGCTGTCTCCAGAATTTCCTTCAGCGTCTTGGATGTTGCAAATGCTCTTCACAACCCACAGACTCTTCCCCCATTCAAAGAACAGGGAATTCAACAATGAAAACCCCATCTTTGGAGACAGGCACCCAACTTAACCATCAGCACTTTGCTGAAGTCCCATTCTGGATCGGGCCCATTGCACTCATCTGTATGCAAAAGCATTTCATGAAATTTCTCCATCAGAAAGATAACATATTCTTTCCCATTATAATGTAGGCAGCAAAACTTTTTAATATTTCAAGAATGAAAACAGCAAACATAACTGTGTGAAAGAAATTAATAATGTTCTTGACATAACCCTCTCAGCCACCCAAGGCATTCACTTTGTCTAATTTGAAGGCAGGATGAGTGCTTTATGCAGAACCTTATTTTGCACTTGAATGTGTTATTTCATCAACATTCTCTTCTATACTCCTTTTTTCTTACTTTGCCCAAATGTCAGTGACTACATATGCTGGAAGCATGTTAAAGGATCTTTATCCTGCAGAAGCATTTGTAGCAAACAAGACTAAAATGTGTGGAGCTTAAGGATTTCTTGACTTGATGGTCTGACAACCAGTTTTGGTTTATTTTATTCTGCATAACTTAATTACAGCTCAACACACTCTAATTTGAACCTTTCAGAGGAGGAAGCTGACCCTGTCCTGGGAATGACATTAAAAAAATTCATGCCTTGAGACCTTTTAAGACAGTTACTAGAACAAGAATTGCATGTGTTGATGCTCACCTTTCTTGTGGAATTGCTTACCAAAGAGCTTGCATGTAACTACCACTGCTTCAAAAGGACAGTATAAATTTGTTTAGTGATACCAACCACAAGGTTGAGCTTATGTCGACATAAATCCTATTCAGTTGAGAGGACTCCACATCCTCACCCACATCTCATGAGGGGCCAGTCTCAAATGTTTAAATCAGGTGCCCATGAAAATACAGCAATAAACTACATCTTCATGAATGCACTACTAGCTCTGTGGTACTTGCATGGCTTATATGACATAATTTCATTTCTATGGACATGGGGATCTTCTTTAAACAGGTGATAATAACTCATTAAAACAGTGTTAGGGCGCTGGAGGTACAGTTCTGGAAATTTGTGTTTGCAGCTTACTTGCTTCAGTCTCTATTTAATGTTAAGCTCTTTATAAATTCTTTTGACTTCATCTCTCCATGCAGTTCTCACAGACTCACATGTCTCTGGGGCTGAATCAACACATTCAGCTCAGAAAACTTTCCTGTAAGTTTTTTTGACACAGTGGGATGGAAGGGATTGCATATTGCAGTTTATGTAGATACTCTTAAATTTGCCAGGCACTGTAGTCAGCAGTGGTCAAAGGAAAGATCCCATGCTCTTGACAGTTGCAGGAAATATATGTCTGTTTAACATCCAGATCCACATCTGAGCTCTACTGAATATATCTCAGATGGATAAGCAAGGACTATTTTCTTATTGCTTGGGTTTTTAAAAAACAGTAATAACATTGCAGATGATGTGGTCTTTATCAGGCTGCAAAGGGCAATATGAATATTTTAATCTCCAATAAGACAATAGACCTTCAAGCTCCTCGCATATTGGCTAAAATTAGTGTTTAAGAGAAGATACATCCAAAATAGATCTGGTTCAGTGTACCTTGAAGAATAAAACTCAGCTTGCTACATGTAATTTAGACAATATGTCCAGATTTCACTCTGGGATTTGTGCTGGGGAACACCCATACTGTCCTGACAAAACTTCCTAGAAACAGTCATTAAGGGATAGGAGTTAAGTGGTATTTGAGAGCCTTTTGTTTCTGTATCACCTGCAAATGCAAAGCTAAATAACACAGACCCAAACACTGACTTTAACAGGTTAGGAAAGACCCAGCCCATCTCCTTGACATCAGCGCTGCCTTTGTCTGTAAAGCCACAAGAGACTAAATTTGCTGCAGTCACAGTTTACCATTCTTCAGGTATAAAAACCTGTATGAGAAGCCAGGAGTTCATCTCAGCAGCAACAAAGACGCTGTAGAGCATTATGTTTTGCTTTTCTTTATATATTTTTAATTGGAACTGTTAAAACTCTTCCTGTTCTCCTATGTAGCAAAGTATTAAAGATGTAAGATGTCCTTGTAATTCACATAAAAAGTGGCTCAGCTAAGAAAAGTACTGTTACAATGAGAGTGACAGGTACCCTGGAATGTAATGATAAGATGCCCTAACTCATTGATCATATACCCACTACAACTAGAGAAGTACCCTCGGCTGGCAAGCACATTCATGCCCATCACCATACCTGCAGTCTTATAAGGAGGATGCAGAATACCAACGTCCAGTTGTGCTGCTAGGGCATTTTTACTGTCTGTAATGATATGACTGGGGCAATTAATTTGTTTGAAATTTTGAAAAGCAGTATAAAAGTTGCCAGGCTTTTCTTACTTTAAAGAGGGATTTTTGTTCCTATGTCTTACAGCACTGAATTAGCAGAGAATACAAATAAAAGTTATGTAGGAATATATGCAGAATATTTTGGCCCTGGAAAAGGCAACAGAAAATTGTAAAAAATTCTATCCATTACTGAGAGGGTTTTGCTCTGTTTCTTGTGGAAACTATTTTGCAGCTGCTGACCATTTGTCTGAATTAACAACAGACCTTTATTTCTTCTTGATCTGACAGATTGTGTATGCTGGACTGCTCCATAGGATTTTTCCTATGCATCGTGGCAGTGCATGCGCGCAATAAATTTTTTGAGGGGGAAGGGAAAATCCATTCAGATATCAGTTGTGGAATACTATATTCAGGGAGTTTTGAAGATTTCCAGCATTACAGGATATTTGTAAAACAACTCCACTGACTGCAAATTTTACTTTGCATTTAACTGCTTCATGAACATCCCAAGCCAACAACTGGCAGCCTGTGGTGTGTCAGATTAAATGACTGGTATTTAAGCTTTAAAAATTGTAATTAGACTTTCCCATTAGCCTTTTCTATTAGTTCAGCTGCACCAGGCCTACCAGCATAAGGAATCCTGGAGTAGGCAAATTGCCACAGTATCATATTTAGCAACATACTAATTAAATCTGCTGAAAGTAAGAGATTCAACTAATTGACACTGTACTAAGAGTGAAAGATTAAACAGGCCTCCCAATATTGGTAGCTGTGGTTCAGAAGGAGTAGACATTTTTATGTGTATGTGGTGTAAATAAAGAATTTGTCACACCACTACCCTGACTCATCCCCAGGATAGATCAGTGGCAGGCTCCTTATCTGTACTGGACAAAACAAAAAAATGTATTCAGTATTGAATTTATGTGCTGAAGTAAAACAAACAGTCCATTTCACGCATCTCACAATGGAACAGATACTACAGTGCACAAATACTGCAATAATCTACCAAAGCTCTAACTTCTTCAAAATAGCACAAACCATTCCTTACAGCCTTTGCTTAGATCTACACTGCAGTATTTCTTCACTTTCACAGACTCCTTGTCTCCTTGGTCTTTCTATACCCTTCCCATTCTTTTATACTCATCCTTTGGCAGAGCTGTTAGAAATCGTTGTTAACAAACAAACTTGCACCCTGCATATTTTACTGTGCCTTTTTGAATAGCCCAGCCTGGACCTCAGTCTGTGTCCCACACCATTGTGTCCAGTACAAAAAAAATGTCAAGGCAGTGAAGATTTGGCCTTAGACTCCTGGCCATGAACGGAGAGTAGGACATTAAACCACCACTCATGACAATTTTCTCGGTTCACTTCTGTTGTCAGAGGATGACTTCTACTTATGCTTGTTCAGAACTGGAAAAATGCCTTCTCAAATGATACACACCAAAGCTGTAGCTGGTTTAAAAAGCAACAGCCTTCAGTAGGGCCCTGCCTGGCCAGAGGATGAGGAACATAGAACAAGTTCACATCTACTAGCAGCAGACCTCATGGCTGATTTTCTCACGCTGATCCTTTCCCATTTCACATATATTACAGTTGGTCAAGACACCAAAAGTCTTATTAGTGTCACTTTGTTTAGTACACTGAACAATTGTCTTGCGCTTTTTGCTATAAGACTAAGTGACCCTGTAAAAGATCTAAGAGTTATCATTCACATGTGGTAGGGGATTAAAGTCAGATGGTTGAAAGACACATGATGCTTTGCCATCTGTTTCACCCTTTCTTGGAGAGGTGCTGCCCTCACAGGGATAGCTGGGCAGCTCTTCGAGCAGACCTGGAGCTGCTCTAGTGTTTATAGCCAATTTATTAAAGCAAGATAATTTCAAGACCTGCTTCATGAGCAGATTGAGGTCCCTGCTTTGGCCATCCCATTTATAACCCTCCACAGTGTGTAAGCTAAAATCCTCAGTTAAGTATTATGGAAAACATGTAACTTTTCCATAAGCACCAATCTCATGTGCAGGTAAAAAGCAGAAGAATATAGCCCTCTCTGAGGGCTATATAATATTGCACAGGTAGTACCAACAGTAACATGAGGAGAGAGTACACATCGTAAATTAAGGGGATAATGGTATTTCCAGACTGTAAATCACATGTCTTACATAAAAGTATGCAAGAACTCTGCGCTAGTGTGGAAGGTTGAATTACACAAACAACCAACTAGGAGGAGACGGGACATAGAGAGCCACATCCTGCCCATATGTGAAAGCATGCTGGAGTCCAGAAGAGGGGTGTGGTTGCCTGATGCCAGCTACATGAACCCTTCTGCTGGGGCAGCAAAATGTTTCAAAGCAGGAAATTCAGAGCCAGTCTCAGAGGTTTCAGCAGGCAACTACAGAGCATGCTTCATGGAGCCATTTCCCTCTGCTTCTTTGATGAAAAGCAAGCAGCATGTGCCCCCGGCTGAGACATATTGCTGGCAGTAGCATATGCATTTGATAACAGCAGCTTTACCATTAAAGTAGGAAAAAAGATGTTTTTCCAATCCAGGAAAATCAACAGTGTTTGTTTCTCTCCCTGTTGGGATGAACACAGAACTTTTCTAGATCTAGAGAGGTGAAAAGGATGAGAAGGAAATAAAAAAATTGTCTGCTCTCCTGCAACAGGCAAAAGTTAATAGGACACTCACCTGGAATGTTATGTTAGTTGTCAAGTCCCCCAGTACATATGACACTTAAATCCTAAATGAGAGTTAGCTTATAGATCAATTAATATAAGGAAAGCAGGTATCCTATGGGATGCATTGCACTGTGTACACCCCATGAGAGATGTGTCGAAAGATACAGCTTGGTGATCAAAGCGCAGTGGGAGTGAGATGTGAGAGAAGCAAGATTTTATGTGTAAATGTCCCAAAAAGAAATGTATAAAAAAAGTATAAAAGCATGGCAGCATGGTCCTTTCTTTCTCCCTCCCACTATGTTTTGTCTCTTTCCCCCAGGGCAGAGTCTGGCACAGTGACTCTGAAATGCCTGACAGTATGTTCTGCAGGAATACAGCTAATGACTTAGACATGAGTAGCCTCATTTTTGAGGCTGAGCAGGGAACACTTCTGGGTCCACGTGCATTAATCCTGCTGCACGTATTTCTGCAAGACAGGAAGCCAAGGTGGCTGAGCTCGTCACATTCCTAAGTACCAAAAATTTCTGAGCAAAATTCCACCAGGCCTGCAGGGCCATCTCCTTCATTTAGACTGAAAGACTTGTCAAAGCAAATGAGTCCCTGTGCCACCAGTGACTCCAACAACACATCAGTAAGCTAAATGACAAAACCAAGACATGACTTGAAGGCTGCAAACACTGCTTCAGAAGCCTGTGCCAGGGAGCCAGATGTTGCAGGAAAAACATCTGGGATTTTTGATTGCCTTTAAGAATGAGTAGGAGGAGAACTGTGATGTGGTATGAAAAATAGCCTGCTGCATATTTTTTGGATTAATGACAAAATTATCTCCTTTAAAACACTATAAAATGTAGGAATTTAAACTCATATAGGATGGCTTAGCAGTAAAAAAAATATATTATATACATTGTACAGAAGTATGGAAAACCCTGAAAAGTTTCCAAATATGACATACCTCAAACATAGAACCTGAAAGAGTTTCATAAGGATAGTTAAAGAAGAAAATTTTCCTTTCTATCCATAAGCAAAGAACATGCTTTCATAGGGAGGAATGGGGGGAGGGAGGAAGGGGAAATGGGGACAATTCAAATGAAGCAGCCCATTGCAGTTAAAAACAAACTTTAATGTATACATTGGGTCTCCCCTGGATGTGAGTCCTGAAGGTATAAACCAGGAGTAAGCCTGGGCAGGGGGAGTTTCTGCTGTTCTAAGCACTTAGTATTATATGTATACCAGGACAAAAAAGAGACCTCTGAAGAGAAAGGCAGTAGAAATTTCCTCTCCACCTTTCCACAAAGCTGGTGCTAATGAAAGCATGTGTGCTGCGGGGAAAAGCAGCAAAAACCAAACCAGAGTTTTCTGTGGTCCTCCCCCCCACCGTGGGCTGTCCTGGGGGACAGGTTTTGCTCCCAGTTGACAGCTAGAATTCCCAGTCTCTCCAAAACAAATATCAGGGATCAGATTTAGAAAAAGTTACTGGGAGCTGCACTTCAAACATAGAAAGTTTTGTAAGGTACTGTCAAAAATCACTTCCTCAGGAACTCCATTTGGACACCAAAGATCAATGGATACTGTCAGTTTAATTTTTCTGTCCTTTAGCAAAAATAAACTGTCCAACTTCACAAGCCTGTGCTGAAAAAAACAGTCTCAGAGACCAGTGAGGGAAGCCCATATGGAAATTGGCAATTCTGCCTTTAAAGGAGGGTTACAAAGCATGCAGCCACACACAGAACAGCCAGCCGAAAACAAGCCACAGGCAGCCTGCCTGCACCGTGAGTGCTGCTCATCCTGCTCCAGGAGTGTCGAAGAAGCCCTTTCTTAAAAAACAGAGACATTAATTGCAATAACGTGTGCGTAAGGGAACTGGCTCCAGTAACAGAGCAGTCACAGTGGTAGCACGACCTAACTTTTAAATTTCTGTAATTTTCTTTCAGTGTGGCCTGTTTTGTTTTCCACATGTTCTGTACAGTAGCTTCAAAGAATTACATGGAGTAGAAAATAGTACCTTCAAGTAACCTTTCCAACTGTGGGAAAAACTTCTGTCTTCAAGAAATGAAAATGAGCACATTTTGCCTTTCTAACCAGTTTTTACTTCTTCCACCTACTTGGTGCAGTTAATGTTCAGTAAAGCATGTCTTACCCACCACACTCAAACTGAAAACATCTTTTTAATAATAAGAATCACATTTCTTCAGCAATGAGTATCTACTGTATTTTTCTAGTGTTCTGGGATTCTGGGAGCAGCTCTCCTTGCCGTGGCTAAATTCCTTTCTTCTCTACAAATCTTTTTCACAGAAATTTAAAGATATGCATTTTCTCACTTAATTGTGCTGCCCAGTCTTCTGTTACAGTTATCTGCCGCAGATACTGCCCTGCCTAGCATTTATTTGATGGGAACATGCTCCCCTTCAAGATTTTGAAACACATTTTGGTATCTGGGCAGATTTGATAATTCCTGCTACATTTGAATATACTATTACCACCCACAACAATTATTTGTCATCTTCAGGCAGGAGGGAAAGTGCTTTATGACCACACATCAGATCTTTACTGTTTTTTTCACCCCAGTTATACCTTAATTACTTTTTGAAACCCTGCAACTTACTTCTCTTCATTTAGGCATCTAAATACTTCTGTAAGTTTGACTCCAAATGACTATTATGACTGTGCAAGATTAAGGCTAATTTTGCTTAATGATTTCATTCAGCGTGGAAAACAGAAGGATGATGATGAAATCTCCTAGTAACTCCAAGAGTTAGGGACAACCTCAAAAGAGAAGATGAAGAGATGTAGCAGAAATAACTGGATGATTTTGAGAACTACAGTAGTAAAACAAGGCACATAAAATGCACTAAATGCAAGGGCATGGGTTTAAGAGCAAGTAACAGAAACATGCTGTAAATTGGAAGATTAACTTCTGAAAAGGTTAAAAGAGGGAAATTAATTTGCTCAAGGCCAATTTGGATGGGGCCTTGAGCAATCTGATCTAGTGGAAGGTAACCCTGCCCATGGCAGGGGGTTGGAACAAGATGAGCTTTAAGGTCCCTTCCAACCCAAACCATTCTATGAAATACAGATGCAAGAGCAGTGGAAGACAGCTGCTAGGTAATGATTACTCCTCCCTTTACACCTAACTTGAAGGAGTGTAGCTGTATTTTGACATATAGTTGCATTATATAGGGTGAGCAGATATCACCACTCATCAACAGCTGAGAAAGGGAAGGTATTATCCAACCTTACAGCAAGGCAAAGTCTCTCTCCCTTTCCTTGTGCTGGCTTTGATGCCCAGTGTTTCTTTGTGTGAGTTGACTTAACTGTGCTGAAAACCAACCTATCAAAAATATATAGTATAATACAGCAGAAACAAAGCAAGCCAGAAAGAAAAATGTTGAGGGTGAGAGGAAGAATAAGAAGCAAGACTCACATTTCAGCAGGAGTGAGGAAACCCCTACAAAAGCCATTTGATACTAACAAGCTTGGTGACCAATTGTTTGCAACAGCTTAGATCCAAAACAGATATGTAAAAAAATGGTCTGCCTAGATTCATGCCACCATTTCCAAGGTCTTCGATACTACTACCACTCGTTTGATCCAAGGGTCCTAGCTATTTGTTCATGTTTCCAGCTGGGAAGACAAACTGTTGATAAACTGGGGTTTTCTTTGATGCCACCTCGTTTAGAAGAAATTCACAATGCTTCTCTTCCCTCAGCATGGAAAATCTGCTAGATCAGAACATGATGTCACTGTATCCAAGCTTTTAGCCAAAGCCTTACCCTAAGTGCTCATATTTGCCCTGTTCCCCCTCACCTTACTCGTGTATCATGGATTGCTGCCTCTTGTTTTTCCGGACAAGCTGTTATTCCCATAGACACACCCCAGGAAAAACTCCCTAGAGCTCCCCCAGTCATTTGAACTCTTTAAGCTCTTTATTTCCCTTCAGTCAGAACAGAAAACATGGGCTTAACTGACTTTTCAAGCTCCTTTAGGGGAACAGCAATGATTAAACCTCCTGATACTTCGGGACAGATTTCTTAAAGCAGCAGTGTGATGTCAGATAAAAATGTTCCCATTTGTGGACAGAAGAAGTGATGACTGCTTTTTAAATATTTGCGAAAGTGGAGGGAAGCCTATTGACATCCTGAGACTTCCTGGTTCATATTCAGTAGCATGGCTAGGGCAAAGTGCTCCTGTAACATTTTGGTTACTGAGTGGCTCGTTAACGAGAAAGCATGCAAGGGACTCAAATGGTTGTTGTGCACTCAGAAAACAGACTAAAATGAATGTTATTTATTAATGTCTATGCCAGCACTGAAACGAATACTGAAGGTCTTGACACTTCCAGTTTAAAGTCTTCACTATTTTCCCACATCATTATTTCTATTAATGCTAAACATCTGGAAAACTCTCCTTAACCAAACCTTAGAACTGAATTCCATTTTCCAGACTAATAACAACTGTTCTGCCAATCCTATTTACTCTACAAACTCACCTCAAATTGCATTGTAGTTTCTATCCTGCCCTCTCCTGCCAAAACCTTGTACTCTATACACCGTCTCTCTGACTTGGCATCCTGATCTATCAAATTATGCTGATATTAATAACATCTCTAATATAGTTATAATCAGACTTCTTCTGCAGCAGTTAGCTTCACAGAAACCTTTGGCCTGCAAGAAAAAGCCAATGAGAAGTTCTGGGAGGAAGTAGGACACAAGGGCATAGGAAAGTCCCTGAACCTTCTCTCTGCATTTAGGATGCAAAGGATCCTAAGCACTAGGATGTTAACAGGAAAATTACTTCTTGCTCCTGCAGTAAGTTTTTTATAGTTTCCTGGGAAGTCGCACAATCAGCATTCATGATTCTATGATTTCCTTGTTTACACTCAAATAAAGCCTAGCAGCATGTGCTCTCAATGAGATCATCTCACATCAGTCCTGAGGGCAGGCTCCCCAAGGGGTGGGATACATTGACCCTCACCAGAGCGATACCTCCACATTAGTTCCTAAGACAATCAGACTGAATACAGGACTGGTAAAGTTAGCTTAAGAGAAAGTCAACTGTTTTATAAGAACACTCAAGTTCATTGGTTAGTAGAGCCAGAAACTTTCAAATCTAGTCAACTGCCAAATCTATTCAAATCCTACCCTTCTCAGGGTTTAATACACCCTTAGCCCTAGGCATCATCCAGGGCCTATGAAAGACTGGAATTAATAACCCTGCACCCTTTCCTTTTTAGATATGATGCACAGTAAAAGCGGGTTTACTGTCTATTTTAGCACAAGGGAGGAAGGAGTGGAGCAGAAAATTGTCTCTTTTTATAGAAGATCACTAAACATGGGACTGCAGTTATTTGGGGGCTAAGCAGAGGAGAGGGGGGAATGTTTCTAACACTTTTTTAAACTTCACCACTGGGAAAAAAAAAACAAAAACAAACCTACAATGCAGATAATTCAGGACAGAGAGAAAGCAGGGAAAAGTGTGAGACTTTTTGTGCAAGTGGTTAGGGCACTTACATGAAGCATGTGGCATCAGATCATTTCTACTCCAAAAAGTGTTGAACAGTGGGTGGATAAAATGCATAAGTAGCTCACCAAACCCACTGTATGTCTAAAACTGTTTGCAGTATAGAAACCTGCAAGCAAAGATCTGAACAAGCTTTTTCTCTCTTGAGCAATTAGTTTTCCTTTGCTACAGGCAAGATGCAGAGCCACCTGGATCCATTGGTGTCTCCTTACCTCACAGCAACATCATCGTGTAACTTGGCCTTCAGTCATTCACACAGTTTTGAAAACAGCTCTCTTAATGGCACGTACAAAAATCAGTCTTTATGCAGGGCCAAATTCTGTGCCTGGTCATAGCAATAATCCTCTACTTAGGTTCACTAGCAGTGTTCATACACACAGTATCCAGCCCGTAAGTATCAGTACTTAAGCACAGAAATGCAGTCACTGCAACAGCCTTATGCAGTTATCTGAAGGAAAATAAAAAAGGATATTGCTTACAGCAAAGGGGAGAATGTGCTTACAACAGTTACACTTGTGTGCTGTGAATATGAGAAGTCTGAATAACACATTTGATGAATAAGAACGATGTTTAAAAAACAGTGTGCTCCATTTTACTAATCTGTGTGAGAGTGAAATTGTGGGAAAAAAATATTATGCTAATATGAAACCACTTCAAGAAAGAAATCAGAAAATACGTGTAGTTACTCTTCCACCCAGGAAAATGAAAGCATGAGAACAAACCCTAACTTTCTGAGGAGACAGCTGATGTTGGTGTAAATCACTGATGCATAAGTATGTGATTTTCATTTGGAATTATGTCCTGAGCTGTTTATATAGCGTATGAGTCCTATTCAAATCTATTTAACAGTAATAGCCATGAGCTTTGCTACTCTTCAGAAATACAGTACAATGGAATTATTCTAGTGCTGCAAAATGGCTCATTCTTACTTTATAAATGACTTCTACGTGCACAAAATCAGGCTGCACTAAAAAGAGCTGATGAAAACAACATCTCTTCCTCTTCTTCTCTGTCTCTGCCCCAAAAGGAAAGGGAGGCAAAGGGAGATGGGGAGTAAAGCTGCAAAGCTGCAGCTTTTAAGGCTTGCACCTGCAATTCAGGACACATATTGCACCCACCTGACCTTAGGCAGAATTAACTAAATCTGTTTAATTGGGGTAGATAAATAAAAAAAAAAAGGAAGAACTTTTTAAGGGGACTTCAAGTGTTCTACAATTTATTCCATTTCTTTGATGGACTCCAATGAAGTTCCCAGGGGGTTAGAAAACAGGCTCTGGACTAGCAGAAAAAAATTTGGTCTTTAAAATTGTACAATTCAGTTGGGATAACAAACTTTACCCAGATTTACAGCAGAGATAGTTATATCAATCAGAGTCAAAATGCTTCCTACAAATAAAGATATTTTTCATTTTTACATGAATTTTTCAATTGCTGTTAAATTTAACAAGTTACTGCAGATATCAGAGGAGATAGCAGAGGAGGAATGGTTATTTTTTATACTTTTTTAACCCTCTTCATCTAGTTAATAATCTTAATTGAATTAGTTTTCAGGTGAATGGGTTACTTCTGGAAAGAAAATGGGAATTAAAACTCACACCATACTGTCCTCTGTCTTGGAGCCAGAAAAGATGTCTCCAGAAGTTTCCTCAGAACTGGGGGTCAGGAAGAGATAGAGCAGAGGAGGACAGGTCTGTGGAGTCACTGGCCCCACTACACTCCCTCCCTTCCTTCAGCATCTGGACTAAACTGAGCTGTGCTCTGTCTCCCAACTGTGCCCCACACATGATATAGTGAAGAGGAAGACAGATTGCAGGACTCAAAAAACCATAAAATCTGCATTCCAGGTATTTTTTGGTTGTAATCCATGTAACTTGTCTTAAATATCTACCACAGCATGAGAAAAGCTGTATTCAAAAGAGCCTATTTTTCTGAACTAATACCACAAAAGGATCACTCAACATTAAGCCCAGCCACAAACTGTCATTGTAAAATAACTTTCTGGATCTGGAAAGTGCAAGTAACTAAGATGAGATTTGGAAAGCCTCAGAAGCAGTTTTTTAAACTTACTTTATATCCACTCCTTTTGGTAATGTGATCGTTTTTTGTCCATGTGGAAACATGAGTGTCTCATCAATCCCTGTTATCTCCCTGAGGAGATGCTCTGAGAGGGAGGTGCTGAGGACATGCAACAACCTGGAGGAAGCCCTGAGTGACTATGGCAAGCTGCATGGCAATTCCCCATACTGGATAACACCAAGAGGCCTGACATGGATATAGAGGATTCCTCAGAGAAGGAGAAATAAAGCATAAATGTTACTACCATAGAGGACTGATCCACAAGGTCCATGCTGAGGAAAACTGTCCCATAATTGATCATCTGAAGACCAGACTTAGCCCCACTTACAGAAGCAGAACACAAAGAAAAACCATGGAACAAAACAGGCAGTGAGGAATTTCTTCAAGACCATGTTCATGAGAAAAAAAAAAGATATTTTTTTATAGCTTCAGGCTACATAACAAAAATATATATATATATGTGTATGCATATATATATGTTTCTATGTATTTATATTCATATTTTTATATCTCTCTATATAAAAGCAGGCATGGCAATGTCAGGTACTTACCACTTCTTGTGTAAATTGTAAGGAAATTTGTTGGGATCACAAGCAAGTAGATAAGAAGAAGGCAAGGGCCTGCCCTTGAACAAGTAAGGCAAATGGAGCTGTATATGCACTTTAAACCACACACACACACACACACACGAAGAACACATCTTTGCTACCCCTAGTTATGACACTGAGGATACTGTCAGAATGTTTGCTACTGTGTAATCTAACCTTCTCCAATCAAACCTGCTAAGTACTTTGTAGAAGTGGCAGTTTATTACTAAAACTGATGCTACCACCTGCCCTTTAGTTTAATTGAAATAAAATTTTCTAGCATATAAATGAGTTTTTCTTGTACAATAGGTCTACCTTGAAAAGAAAAAGGGTTTATGACCTTTACTATGTTTCAAAACTATTTCTGATCCTCTATGTCAAGCAAAGGATCAGGTATCATTCTACATTACCCTTTCGAAGTAGCAAAAGTGTTTCCCTCTGTGCTTCAGCTCTCACTTTCCTCCCAAACGCATTTCTATCCTCAATGTATTACTTGTCCTTTCATCTGTGGCATGTTCCAGGACTACACTGACAGCATGTCCTATGAAATAAATAATCTGAGTTAGATGAGGGTTTTTTTAAGCATCCACACAGGTTGATTTTGTGGTCCTGGTTGTTCTGTTCCTTTGTTAATCAAATTGTTTCATTAGGAGATTCCCATTTTCCATTACCTTTCAACAAAGCCGTTGCTTGCTTGTTTCCGTATAAATGGGATAATTTCACTAATGTGGTTTGTTGCATAGCCCTATAAACAGAACAGTAATACAAATAAAGTGCAGACTGAGAATAAGAATAAGCAGTTAGGGCTGGGGAGTTCTTATATCTGGGGATTTCTTATATTTGCTCTATTGCCTGAGAGAATGTTACATGGAACAACTTCCTTGCTGTTTCATATACTTTGCAGCTAAGATGATCATAAAACTGACCTTCAGCTCTGGAAGTATGTGAACTTCATGAAAACCTAGACTCAGATCTGTATTTCCAGCAAGTTTAACTGGAATAGTGCTTTAAGTGTTAGGACTCTTGATCTTTTAGGAGTTTCATGATATTCCCTTGGTATATGTTCTGTTGAGATTACTGGGGATTGAAATTTTCAAAAGCAAATTGCAAATATGACTTACAATTTGAACTTAAATTCCATAAACACTATGAAGTTGGAATAAGTGCTCACCAAAACTACATTTTCACAGCCTAGGGGAGCTGATGCAGTTGCCATGGTTGAGCAGTAGTCATGCACATGTCTCTCCTCCCCTGCCCTGCTTGGAGATGTAGTCCTGCTCCTTCATGTGCACCGTCTCTGGTATACATCTTATCCTACAGCAAGCCCACACTCTAGGAACTGAAGCAGAAAGTAACCTGTTTGCTCCCCCACATAGGTCAACATTCTGGAAATTTAGGTTTCTAAACTGACTCTCTGTAGAGAAGAAGAACCATGTCATATTTCCAGTTTTCCCTATGAAGCCTACCAAAGCCCATCCATTTACACTGTGATGACGTCAGAAAGTACTCTGAATAAAGCTATTCTCTCTTCTATCCTGAAGAAGGACTGTGAATAAGACTAGGGAAATGTGTTTTGCCTTTGTGTTCAGTATTCATGAGAACCATAGTTTGTTTAAGGTTCCTAGACAATGCTAAAATTGAGAAGATACCAAAAAAAACATAAAATTTGTTTATAGTCTGGATAAGTGCTTTTTAGTGAAAAACTTTAGAAATTCAATCTATTTAGTTTACCAATAATTGAGAGGTACAGTGAGTAAGTTTCTTTCTTCCTGAGGAGATACTATTAAGAAGATCTTTAATCTTGTGAAGAAAAGTGTACCATGAATCAGTGGCTGAAAGATGAAGCCAAAAAAAATCAACCTGGAAAGGTTCCTTTTTTTTCTTTCCCCCCTTTTTTTTTTAATCACTGTGAGAATAATTAATTAATGGGGTGGGGAGAAACTGCCAAGGGAGCAGTGGATTTTCTTTTCTCAATGTCTCCAAATCAAGACTGAATAACTTTCTGAGGAAGTACTTTTACCAAACACCAGTTAATGAGCACAGTAAAAGGGTAACTGGGTGAAATGTACTGGTCTGAAACATACAGGAGGTCAGAGTAGGTAATCTAACTGTCCCTTCTGTCCTTAACTTCCAAGAATCCATGAATTATCCTAGATTTGTTGGCGTGCAGTAGGATTGAAAAAGCAAGCCTTTGAGGAAAAAACTGTTTGCTATTTGCCTCAGGAAAGTAACTTCTGGTTCATGCAAAGGAAATCAGATTGATCTGTATTAATGGTGTCTGGCAGAACATTTTCTTACTTGCTTGCCAAAGTTTTGGTAAGGGTTTTATTGCCAACTTTAAGAAGCGATTTGAATTGATATAAAATATACAAACAACTTGGTAACCTTCTCATGGGAGTGAAGTATACATCATGAACATAATTTCTTTATTTTCTTTCCCTTCAGAGAATTAAGGAATTTGGCTCTTCCCAAAGTGCAGCAATCATGCCTAAGCATTTTATAGACTTCTAGTGAGAAACTGCCAAGCCTTAGAGACTTGTCAAGGGCAGAGAGTGAATATTAATCTTAACCACTGTCATTTCAACTGCATCTGAGCTCCCTCTTCTGACATTTAGATTTCTTTTTAACCCTTTAGAGGGACTGTAAAATAATCCCACCAAGTATACTCCCTGGAGCAGGTATTGTAAGTAAGACCCATCAGAGTGCTGGGTACAGTAACTCCCTCGGCTGCAGGTCCATACCCTACCATTTCAAGCAGGAATGTCTGTGATCCTTTGTTAATGATGTAAATACTTTCTTCTCATTTAAACTACATTTTTCTGCTGCTATCTTTTGTGCAAACCCTGTAAGGGTAACTGTTTTGAATACAGTTATACTAGGAAGAAATGTCCCTAGACATTTCATACACCTCTGGATAGCCTCCTAGGATGCTGTCCAGAATAGACACTGATCTTAAAGCTTGTGCAATACTTAAGGAAATCAGTTCTTTATTATCCTCAGAGGTATGCACTCTTCTTTAATCACATCACAACTTGTAGTTTATGTCTAAGCTGTCATCCTCAGAGGGCAACATTTTATTCTTTTTTAAATACACAGACCCATATATGAATAAACATTTCCTGACTTTTTGGCTGCCAGGCATTTGAGAGCATTCTAGCAATTTTTCTTTTTTTTTTTTTTAATAATATTTTTCTCTTTGACTACAATTTTTGTAACTCATAAAAATTGTCTGCATGGTCACACATCCCCTCAGACATCTCCACCCGCAGCTTTATTTCAGCATCCTCAGCATACCAGTCTCTTCAGTGTATCTGAAGTTTCATCTTGCCAGGCTTTTTTGGGGGAAGAAAATAACTGCATGGTGACTGCTAGTTCAGCTTTAGCAATAGAACAGTTAAAGGAGGACTACAGTCAGCTATCAGCATTTTCACTTGACTTTGCATGATGTTGTTGTTCCTACTTTATGATCAGGAGTTTTAGTCAAACTCTTTTTGGTCAAGGTAAGTGGTTTTCTAGCACAGTAAAAAATTCACTGCCCAGAAATTATTAATTTTACTCATAAGACTGTGGGCATGTTTATTGCACTCCAAAGTGCCTAAGCTTGCCCGTCAGGGAAGACCAAGGGAGAAGAAATCCCACATGGTAAGTTGATTGTTATCTTTTAGGATGCATCTTCTAAAAGATACAATGATGATGGGGTGGGCTGTGTGGAACTGGTTTCATTTCTGCCAGTATGATTACATTTTAATCACAGTTGAACCCTATGCTGGCCATGAAGATCTGATGGAAAAACAAGGAGTTATTTATCGGTTTCCTCAAGGTTTTTCTTACCAGACTACAGTCCTCTGGCCACTTCACCTTCTCTCAGCAGACCTGCTTGATAATACCTGCTTCCTAACATGGGTACCAGCAGAAGACATGAACTAGTAGCAGCAACAGTAAATAGTTTGTGAGAAAATGTTAAGAAAAGAGATTAAGAACAATATATAAAGAAACAGACTATACAATGGAAAGGATGGGTTTAGAAGATTATTGTGCGCACTGAATTGAGTTTGGCAAACACTGATCTTTCACAGAGCCCTAATGATAGCCAACAGGCAATTTTGCGCATATTTTCAGCAAAAAAGTGAGCATGGAATTGTTGTTATTCAGACTGAGAAAAGTTCTACTATCCATTAAACTTTTTTAGATTTTAATTATTTGTCTTTTTCTAACTATAAATACAAAATTAATTATAGAGTGGAATATATACAAAAGGAAAGACTGAAAGAACACAGCTCCCCACACCAATGTATCACTCTGAAATCTAATCTTCCAGCACTGAGATAAGTATCTAAGTTGTGATGCTGCAGGCTACAGAGGGTGAGGTTCTCCTTTAACAAAAATATCTGTCTTGGTTGGTACCACAGGGTCATCCCAGATCATATGAATTTCCATCCTCATGCTCTTTCTCTCACTTCCATTCTGACCATAAATTTCATGCTGAACTGAAAAGATTCTCCATCTGGAGTCAAAACTTAAAAAATATACTCATGGGCAAAAAAAATATCAAACTTTCATTTTCAAAAAAAAATTATTCTTTCCAAAATTCTGCAATCTCTATTCAAGTGTAAAAGCTGCTAATGATAGCTATGTCTCAGGATTATACACCATATATCCATAAAGACTGGTGCTTTATATTTCTTATTTGACCTTGATGGATGAGTCTTGTCTTCCTTGGAACTCTTCATAGCTGTATTGCAGCTTTACTGGGCACAGAGAAGTAGAAGATGAAGTTCAAACAAGGCTTATACAGGCTCGCCATTCTACCACTGTGTTTTCTAACCCCAAGGTTAGCAGGGTTAGATAGTCATTGCTGAAAACAAAGACCTAATTGAAAACAATTCCCTAATCTGTAAAGCAGCTTCTGTGAATGCTGTCACAAGTAGAGACTCAAAACTCTGAGTGCAGACACTGGATCTTCCTAGCTCATTTGCTTTGCAGCTCGTATATTCAAGTGTGACCTCTTCATGCCTTTCCCTCTATACATTTTTATTCTTGAGTGTAGAGATATGAATGTATTATGTATTTCTTTCTGTTGTAATAATACCAATTACACTTCAGTGTACTACACAAGTTATAATGCCAGAAGAGGTTGTGAATAGATGCTATTTGAAGGTAACTACTGCTCTGAGACGAGAAAATAGTTGCAATTAGATGCTTTCATTTCTATGCATGATTCTATAACCCTGAAAAGAAGCTAATACCAAAGCCTTTCTCCTCTGGTGATAGAACCTAATATCTGAGAATCTACCATGTTTATTGTCTTGCCAGGGATCACATAAACCAAAGAGAAGGGGAAAAAAATCAAAACAGTGTGACTTGGTGGATAGTGTTTTATGGAACAGACCACCAGAGAAATGTGACTCATAATTTGATAGGTTCTTTAGAGGCTAATAAACTAGGTGAAAATAAAAATTTAGAAGTTATACCACCTAGAAGTTTTAAGCACTAAGCAGGAGACTGCTAAATTATCTAGTGTACAAACATTCTCCTCCAATTATAGGGAAACAAACAAACAAACCAAGAAAGCACTTTTTTGATAGGCTATCTTAGAAAAAATTCCTGGATATGAGACCCAAATACACCATGCAGATGAGAGTTTCAAGTTCTCCTAGGTTGTGTTGACGGTTTATATACAGGCATGTGCTTAAAAAAATCTCCTTGTGAAAAATGGCAACAATTCTTGCTTAAACTAGCTGTAAGAGAATATTCATTATGTTGAACACTCAAGTCTAGCATTACACAAACAAAGCCTCTGTTGTGACACCAGCTAACAGGACACAACATGATCCTACAGTGATAAGGCAGACAGAATTTGCAGTGTTTAACATGATGGGCTGTTCTTTCCAATGTGGCAATAAACACAATGTATACTTGTCTACATGGTCACTGAGCAATTGATGATTGAAACTCAGACCCACAGACAATGCTCAAATTATTATGAAGGAAATACAAATAACTGACCTATACAATATCCTGTCATTTTTCCAGATCACCACAGATTTCTGCTGGCATCTAAGCCTGAAAATGCCCAAATGAGTATCAGCTGCAGTCTCTCTTACGTGTGTACCAGCTGTAAACTGATATATATAGAAGGGGTATGAATTTCTTTCAGGTTAATGGACACATTAGCAACTACCTAGACTCCATCTGGAGTTCTGAGCCCTGACTTGAAAAATGCACGTCTAAGCCTTGCAATGTCGTGCTGACTGAGGCCTCAGGAAAGCTGCATTCATAAGCAGCAGGACCCATATGAAGTGATTTGCTTTGTTCTTGAGGCAGGGAGGAGGGGATGGGCGGGGGGCAAACTGAATAGCTCTTCTGTGACTCAGTATCAGAGAAAAAGGCAGTAATAAACAAGATCTCAAGAGCATATAACAATCTCTACATTCCGGTACAGAGAATGCATCCTCAAATGCTTTCTTGAGATGAATGGCAAGATAAATCTATAGGAGAGGCTTTCAATTTCTACCAAAAGAGCTGTGAGAGGACTGTGGAAGAGATTCCAGAATCCCCACCAAAGTACATCAGTCCCTGGACCAATGGGCTCCCAAGGACAATTGCTAGAGCCACAGAGAGAGTATCTCATTATGATGTCCAGGAATGTTCAGGAGAAAGGAGCTACAGGGGTGTCATTGGGAGCAATCATGTCCACCTCCCATCAGATCCATTTCCCAAAGTGAAGAGTTTAAGAACCTGCTTCTTGCAATCTTCTCTTCCCAATACTCATTCCTTCAGCACCAAATGTGCATTCCTCCAACCCCTCACACAAACAGCTTCCCAAGGCTACTCATATGGCCAAATAATCCTGAGGTCAGTGAGCAAATTAAATTGTTCCTTCATTTTCACTGTTCTCAGCCTCTCTACCCCTGCAGCAGGCCCACACCTTTTCTTGTAATTCAGTTGAAAAGGCTCCCAACAAACTCCCTAAGCAAGACCCAGCAAAAGAGCAGAAGCAGCACATCTCTCTCTCAGAGAGCAATATAAACACAGCTTGTGCAGTAGACTTCTGATTCATAAAAATCTAATTTAGAAAAGATGATTTAAGGGATTTAGGAATATAGATTGAAACTTATAAAGCTTTTGCTCTACAGCTGAACTCAGCCTCAGTCTTCCTAGGGACCCCAAGATAACATATTTCATCAGCCTTTGGCCTAAATTCTGACTTCCCAAGATGGGGATAAAATTATTCTCCCTCACTATGATTTTGTGAGGATAAAATCTGCTGTTGATCATGAGGCACTCAGATACAGTAACACAGACCCTAAAAACAGGACATAAAATATACTCCCAGACTACATTTCTGCCAATATTTTAATTTCAGATGTGAATTCCACACCATTTGCAGTGCTGCTGTGTAAAAGCTTAGCTTCGATTAAAGCATTTTGTATGAGCAGATGTGAGCCAGTATGTCCTGTCTTCACTAATCCTTTTTCCTCTTTCCTTACCTTCCTTTTTGCCTTTACCAGAGCTGCAGAGATCTTAGACTTGAAGTGTAGCACTGAGCTCAGGAAAAGTAAGATTTGTTCTTCCCTTTCTGCTGACATTTTGTGTGACCTCAGGGAAATCATTTAACCTGTTTTTTTTCCCATGCTCAAAAAGAGGGCAAGGATGTTTTCTTTGTCCCATCTGCCAGTATGATATAGCAAGCTCCCCCAGCTGCCTCTGACTACATTTGCAGACAGCGGACCTTGTCTGCACCTTTTGTGAGGCTGTTGAACACCACCATGGCTGCAATACAGAAGAGGAGCAGTTAACAGATGGTAGCAGTAATGCCAGGCCATGAGCTGTTCAAAGGAGATCCCCTGGCTTTGAGGTTATAAGGAGAAAGATGGTACTTTCCACCCACCTTAATCCTACTTCCATATGGCTTTGTGGAAGGACTGCAAAGAAAGCGGAAGGCAGCTGCCAGCTAACAGGAATAACACGAGCCAAACTGGGAAGTGGTGGACATTTGCACCTTCTTAGATTTTCCTGTGGCCTTTTTTTACTCTGTGCCAATCTGAGGCTTGCTCTGGTCCTGGCTGATCTTCTTCCCAACTTCACAGAGTCCTCTCCCTGTCCTTTTCCTACCTCCTGAAAAGGGGAATGTTTTTATGGCTGTTTCTGCTTGTGATGCAGTGCTCTCTCCCCCACTGCTGTGTTTGTCTTGTCTAATTGTAAACCTTGGGCTTGGGGGAAACTATCTGCTACTCAGCAGTTGACCACCACCCTGAAAAGCCTTACTTTGTCGGTCCTGCTACTCTAATAAACATGATGATAGTGGTGGTTGTTGTTATTAATGCTAATATTAATATGCAGTGCTCCAAATATTAATATAAATATTAATATTTGCAACAAGATAAAGAGACTAACATTGGGAATGGTGGACCTTCCACAGAGCTGTTGGACCTTGGTACAAACCAGTTCTCAGAAAACATGAATTTCTACAATTTCCATGTGTTCTTTATTATCAATTATCACTAAAATTAGTCAGAAAACAAAGCACTTTAGGTACTATCCCTACAAAAGCTGCGTGAAATAAAATGGTATGTTACTTCTTAGAGCTAGTAAAAGCACAGTGCAACCAGCAGCAGCAGCCATCAATGAAATCTTCATCATTTCTTTGGAAACCAGAGCTGGCTTGATTTGCCGTTTCAGAAACACACAAATACAGTAGTGATTTGAGCAGTGCAACACTCTACTTTTCACATTTTCTCCTAATCCTATATACCTGCTGTTTCACTGATTAAGATCATGACTTCATTAGTGAAGTGTAAGAGTAACTTACTGAGTTTACCAAGTACTGGACTAATTTTACCAAGGATTCCTTTTAGAAATATCTACAGTGGACATATGTAAACACACGTGCTGGGTAAAGCAGAATTAAAATCAGAATCTGAGTTGCTCTTATCTCTGTTTAACTGCAGCAGGTTTGTGATACTTGCAAAGGTTTAGGTATGGTGAATGGATTAGTGAGTCAATGCATAAAAAATATATTTGTGTGCGTAGATGTATTTGTAGGTATATATAGATTTGGATTTCAAAGTACAAAATTTAAGGGGAAAAATATTGTGTTCGTAATACTTCCTCTGTATCGAATTGAAGTCAAAATCTATCATCAGTTACTAAAAATAAAATTACGGCTTCTTTTGGTTTCTATTTTGTTTTCTTTTCTGAAGACTCTGGTAACTAACTGCTCAAGTACAACTCTGAGAGAATCACATTTGTACAGGATTTCTGTGGAGCTGGTGATGAATTGCACCCAACCAAATAAATGACGTTGCAAAGTATTTTTATACGGAGAGATTTCCAAGTAACTCAAACCAAAAAGAAAACAAATATAGATATAAAAATAAAATGACCACATTTTCTTTATTCCCTTCTCAAACTCGGTAATATCTCTGTCAGGCCACCCATGAAGGTTTGAGGAAGAGAAAGAACCAGGGTGATTGCCCCAGACTTCATTTTGAGGCATCAGAAGGGAAGAAACTTCCTGCATTATGAGGCATTATGATACATCCAAAGATACAACTTGTGAAAGGTCCACATTTTGCCTGATAGACCTTGTGCTCCCCTAATAATTTACTTGACAGCCCCTGGTCTCCCACCCATAGGCACAAAACCACCCACCAGGGCAGTGAGCTGGAGTCCCCCATGCAAGGTTTCTTAACAGTACTGCTAGAAACACCTCCAGGGGACTCCTAACCCAGATGTGTATTTCCTACAGAGTAAGTGAAATATCCTGTCCCAAGCACTTGCCCTGTCCTAGCAGCTGAAGACCGTGGCTTTGTATCATCAGTCTGTATCAGCACCCAGGCAAACATAAATTGTGTTTCCTGCCTTATCTTGGCAGAAAGATAAAGGGAACCCACAGCTTGCAGAAAGGTATGGTCAGTCTTCCTCTTCTTTTCATCCTTCTGCTGGGCAGGCAGTTAGATGCAATTTGTATCTCTGAGGAGAAACAGCTAGATAATACAATCGTTTCCTAGTCTCAGGTGCTGTGGTGTCAGACAGACTGGCTTCTTCTGATCTTACACCATGCCTTTTCAAAATACACTTAACTCCTTCAAAGTACAACTTGAATGTACAGAACAGAGAAAGCAAGCACAGCTATCCTGCCCCTCAGTGTGCTGCTCACCCTCCCAGGAAAAGAAGCTAACAACAGTACCAAAGAACAATGACATTACATCTTGCTGACACTACTGCAGAGCTGCATGTCTGGGACATAAGTGTCCTGCCCCTCTGCTCCAATGTCCAGGTCCAACCAAACCCACCTTTGCCCCTGGACCCTTCTCCACCCCTATCAGCCATGCTGCTTTTTCTCCTCAAGCGAGTGCCAAGGCATCTTAGGGGTTTTGTGTGAGTAGGGTAACCTGTGGACTGAAGGTCTCAAGAGGGTGAGTAGGAGGTCTCAAGAGGTAAGTAGGAGAAGACTTTGCGCTGCAAATAACATCCTGCACCCTGAAGGGAGGAAGGCAGGAGTGACCCTGTGCCCCACCCTCTATAAAAAGGTTATAAACGAGGTGTGAGGTATGAAAGGTGAGATGTGAAAGCCTGTCAATGATTGGTCTCTGCTCTCTCTGGGGAGTGAGGAGCTCACAAATAAGAAAGAAACTCTCTTTTTTCCAAATCTTCCAAGAAACCCACTAAGCTCTTGCTCAAAATTTTGATAGCACTATGTGTCTATACTTTAAGACATTTTTGTATCAATATCACTGAAGACTCAAACTGTGTTTTCCATAGACAAGGAACTTTGCAGGCTGAATGCTCTTAGTCTGCCTGCTTAAGCTAGGTGTAGCTCCCTTTCAAATCTGCCTGAACATGAGTTTCTCTTTGTTACCACCACAGAAACTGTAGCCCATAGAAGAACTGTATTTCATTCTGCTGTGAAGAGCCTGGAAGATAATCTCGAAAAGCATCATGCTACCTGTTTTCCTCTGGGCACTGGATATCTAGCTGCACATCCAACAATAACTGTGGCTTTCCCATCATCTCTGGTTTGAATTTTTCCTGCCCTTACTAGTGTGGAGGTGTTTTCATGCTTGCTGCTCACAGTCTTCCAGAACATCTGTAACTAGTGCTTCTCAAATGCTATTGTATGTTCAAACTTCAGAATGCTTAAGAATACAAAAATTCCCATGATTATCAATGTTTCATAGAATTTATATTTAAAGAAAAACATTTGAGTATTTTTTAGTTATATGAACGCAATATTAGGTTTATAAGCATCTAAATAAGTCAAATGTTTTATTAGTCCATTTCAGAAATTTTTCTTTATACATAAATGAAAACCTTAAGCAGAAACAGTCCTGAAAGAAATAGTGCTGAACATAGCCATGAAAAGTAATCTAAAAGTCCTGACAAAGGTAAGAAAATATATTAAAGTACTGTGCTGGTTTTGGCTGGGGTAGAGTTAATTTTCTTCATAGTAGCTAGTATGGGGCTGTGTTTTTGATTTATTCTGGAAACAACGTTGATAACACAGGGATGTTTTAGTTACTGCTGAGCAGTGCTTACACAGAGCCAAGGCCTTTTCTGCTCCTCACACCACCTCACCAGTGAGTAGGCTGGGGGTGCACAAGGAGTTCTGAGGGGACACAGCCAGGACAGCTGACCCCAACTGACCAAAAGGATATCCCATACCATATAGTGTCATGCTCAGCATATAAAGCTGGGGAGAGAAGGAAGCGGGGACATTTGAAGTTCTGGCATTTGTCTTCCCAAGTAACCATCACCTGTAATGGAGCCCTGCTGTCCTGGGTGTGGTTGAACACCTGACTGACCACGGGAAGCAGGGAATGAATTTCTTGCTTTGCTTTGCTTGCATTTTTGTGGCTTTTGCTTTAGCTATTAGACTGCTTTTATCTCAACCCATGAATTTCCTCGCTTTTACTCTTCTGACTCTCCCTCATCCCATGGGGGAGAAGTGAGCGAGTGGCTGGGTGGTGCTTAGTTGCTGGCTGGAGTTAAACCACAAGTGCCCATGATGTAGACAGGTCTAAGAATGAAAAATGAATTGTTTCTTGCATGTGCTGTGTCAAAACAGTTGTTGCTCCAAAGCTCTTTACAGGCTTTATGCCCACACACAGAGTGAGCTGCACATCCTCCCTGGAAATGCTGAGTAAGATGCAGAAAGGGGAACTCTGCTCAGGGACTTCCAAGGTTAAAGCACCTCAGAGGCTTAAATTCACACTTTTTCTGTCCTTGTACTAACTGATAAGGCAATGTCAGCCCCCAAAGATAGGCCTGATCCCACAGAGGTTTCAGACTCTAAAGGAAAAAAAAAATAGAAATCCATAGAGTAACCAGTCATTGCACTGGTTATATTACACTGCCCTGGTTGGTGTAATATGAAAGGAGGATTTTAAGGAAGCATATGAAGGAAGATAATAATATATTTTGTGGAGCTCCTCATAAGTATGAGAGGCAGTATGGCAAAAAGGACTTAATTGCCACTTTGAAGATTAAAACTGGGTAACAGAGGCCAGCATCATGAGATAATTTGAAGAAGACAAAAGATTTCACTGCTTGAATGCATGTCTTGCATAGTGCAGTATGCCCAGAAGATGAAAAGGGACTGACTTAAATAAAAATGAGGAAGTGGGAATGAGAAGCTTTAAGAAAAGAGAACCAGAAATTCTGTAAGAATAGCAGCTATAAAAAGGACATTTACATGCTAAGAAGGAAGAAATAAAGGATACAGCTGAAGATCGTCAAAATAACTCTAAGCCAAATACGAAATAGTTTCCAGTAATTCAGCTTCCTCATGGGCAGGCAGGTCCTGGGCTCTCCCAGGCGAAGGGAGCACTCTGAGGATGGCCTGGTATGACGGCGTGTCTTCCAGTATGCTCTCCATGTTTCACATGCCAGTCAGTGAAAAGGAAGCGGATTGTAGGGGAAATTGCCATCTGCTTTTGTCAATAAAAGACTGCATACATGCCTTCGGCCTAAACAGACTGAAGCCAGCCATTTATAGCTGCATGAGGGGAAATGGGAGACCTTAGGAAAGGGTGAGAAAGTACAATTTAAAAGGAATAAACAAAAATTACTATGACACAACTTCATCTGCTCTCTATAGACTCCAACATAGTATCATAGAAAGCATGGGAACTTACTAAGGCAGGGGTTCACACTAAACCTATTATTTTCTCAGCTTCTGAGGACCTAGTTTCAAGAACATTATTGCAGATATTGTTTTCTCACACTTTAACGTAATTTGTACTGTACAGGGGGAAAAGATTGTAAAGTTTCTTTTTCCTATAAATGTGTACACAAGGCATTTATATGCCCCATTCACTGAAAGCACTTCACAGTTTTCGCCATATTTATTCTTCCTAGGCACATACGAAGTTGCATTAATATCCATGTTCCATAAACCATTTAACTGAGGCACAAGGTGACAGAAATGCAATCTCTTGAAACTGAAGTGAGTACAGCCATAGCTCAGGTAGTACTAAAAACTGTATCACACACTGAATCACACAGAATCAAGGTGTAGCTGTGGTGGGAAGGCCCTTCTGGACCCATTTGGTCCAAACCCTGCTTGAAACCAGCTTGGGTAAAAGTTCTGTTTAGCCACACAAACACAGAGTTCAAGGCATAAATTTTTTTTCATCAAGATGTGGAGTCCGTTCCTCTGTGCTTATCTCCACATCTGCTTCCAGTATCCACAAGGAGATGTAGCATAGCTAGTGCCCCAACCTAGCACCCTGGTCTGCAGGGCAGATGTACCTACAGTGATTTACCCCAATCACATAGGCAGTGTGCAACAAGCCAGGAATACAGACAGAAATGGCCCTGTCTTAAACTAGTTATTTCACCAATAACTCTTCCTGTTTCTTGCATTAAGCATGTGCGCCATTCTAAAGCAGATGAATTTGTAACTGTTAGCCCATTTGTTTTAACAACCTTTAATTTACTTGCCTGCAGCCTGCAGCCTTGAGCCTCATAGCTGTGGTTTCTAGCAATATTGGCTACAAAAATGATCCCTCAGTTGTCACAGTCACCACATATACAAAAATCAGTATGTGGCTGCAGGAACACTGTTAATATTAAACTTAAAGTGATGGCTCTCATTCTACATATCCATACTCCTAATGACAACTGGATGCTTTGTATAAAGATTGACCTTTCTAGGGGTTTGTAGAACTGAGTATGAACTTAATCCTCTTCTGGGGGTCACAGAACTTGGCATAAAATTAATCCTCTTGTATCAGGTTACTATGAAAAGCAAGGTGTTAAAAGACAAAATACACATAGAATAAACCAGCTCTACTATGAAAATGTTTAGTCATAATATAAACCAAAATAAAATTGTGGTGGATATATAATACTGGAATGATATTCTGAATAATCTGATTCATTCTTTCACTGTGCCAATAAAAATAAAATAAAATAAATAAAATAAATAATAAAAAAGAAAGACTGAAGTATCTATTATGACACACCAATGAACTTGCCTCTCTGTTGAGGGGTTACAAACTGCAGCTAAATCTCCAAAAGAATATATGTGCATTTTGGTCATCCAAACCCAAACCAAGATTTTTAAACTATCACTCAGTTGCTGAATTCATCAGACTGGACCCAGGAACTCTGTCTTGAAGATGTGATCTGTCACTGCTTTTAAAATACTGGGAGAGAGAGGGGGTGGACGTGCCACCAGAGGTGCTCAGGCGAGGGACTGTGTCCCACCTCAGTTGTCCTGTCTCAGAAGCAGCTGCCCAAAGGCCATCTCTGGATAGACACAGAGGAGGTCTGTGTGTGTGTGGTGTTCAGAGCAATTGATGGGCACGGACCTACCTTGCCTGTGAAGGAGGTCCTGTCACATGGCAGGGAAGAGGACTGCATGCCATGGTCCCAGTGTAAGCCATGCAACAGACCTGCCGCACTGGAAGCACGACAGTGCCAGGGTGTACCAGCTCTCTGCTCAGTTTTTTCCACTTTGCAAAGAAATGATTATTTGAGATAAAAAGGGATCACAACTGTGTATTGTAGTCACTGGGTGAAACTGCTAAGACCAAACTCTGCATGCCAGCCTTGCTTGTTCCATGAGCTAGAAACTAGAGAACAGTTGCATTTTCAGTGGAGCAAGGACCAGAGGCAAGCTGTCTCCCGCTCCCAGGCAAGCATGCTAAACAACTAGACCACAGAACCATGCTCTTTTTTTTTTTTTTTTTTTTTTTTTTTTTGCGACAATTACTATGTAATTCTCCATGCCAAAGAGTTACTCTTAATTCCTTTGCTGAGCAGTTTCAGCAAGAGAAAATGGAAACATTTGTGCTCGAACTCCCTCACCACAGAACTTCATGGGAAAAGCAGGGGGAGGTAAATGAAGGAATTCAAATTTTCTCAGGTGGGAACTAAACCCATGTTTCCTGAGCCCCACCACTGAGCTGCTCATGAAAGGGGACTGCCTCTTAAGCTTTCAAAGGGGCTAAAGCACCTCACGGCAGGAAAGAGGTCACAGCTCTGGCTCCCACGTGAGGGGATATACTTCTCTGCAAGCAAATACGAGGAATCCAAGTCTCTGAGAAGGGCACAAATGCTTTGTATTTCTATTTCAGATTTACTTTTGTGCAGCTAGGGATTATATGACTACTGATATAAAATCTGTGCCCTACTAGGACACCAGCAGTCACACACATTTCTGCCAAGTTGACTGGGATGCACTACATAGCGTTTACTCCAACCACCTGAAACAAACAGTCTTACTGAGCCGAACATAATAATAATAGTAATAATAATAATAATAACAACTTGTACTGGCTTAGCCTTTTGCACTTTGTGGCTACAGTGCATATGTTCAGGCAGTAAGAATCATAAAACCAGACTCGGGGTACCAGCCTCTACCTGCCAGCTGGGCAAATTACAGACTTTGGCACTTGGCTTTCTCCCCACAGCCTAAGCCCTATGGAGAGCTGAGGTACTTGACATGGAGGTTGTTAATTCCACAGCCCCAAGCCCTTGCTTGATTTAGCCCTAAATCGGTTTGAATTCACAACGACCAAATGCCAGGAATCCAAATCTCTGAGTCAAGCACAAATGCTTCCTGTTTCCTATTTCAGAAAACTTTCTGTTTAGCTGGGGCCATCAGTTTCATTTCATACCTTGCAACACTTTTCAGCATAATTGTGCATGGTTCCACTCTTATTTAAATATGTCCCCCTCCCAGTGTAGCTGGAATTCATAAAAGCCAGGCTGGCTTGTTCACCAAAAATGCTGTAGCCACACAAAACAAATCACTGTTCATTACAGCACATGTAATCTTTCAGTAAAACTTGATGAGGCATCACCTATCAATGCTATTCTAATAAATACCTGGTTATCACATATTTTTTACTCAGATCACTCATCCCAGCAAAACTGATGGAGAAGCATAAAAATGGAAATGAGCAGAAGATGCAGAGAAGGGGGTTTGTGTGAGGCGGTGGTGCTGTTGAAGTAAATGTCACTGGAACTGCAGCTTAACTTCATGCTGAATCAGGTTATCACCTGCTTGCCATCACTGCTACTTGTCTGGCCACGCCAACTGTTACAGAAGCTAAACCAGTAGGAAGCTATCTTTCCCCCCTCAAAAAAAAAAAAAAAAAGAGAGCAGGGGAAAAAATGAAAATGAGAGAAAGAACAGTTTTCTGCCGGTTTAACTCTCTAAAATGGTTTATCAGGAGGTCCAGGGTACACACAATAGAGGGAGTGGAGCTGCAGGGCCAGAGCACAGGAATGAAGGGAGCAAAGGACTGCTACTGCATTGGCTTAGCCCAGGTAAAACTGTCAGGGGACTACAGTCAGAAGTATCTGTCCTTAGAACTGATGGATATAAAATGTTTACAGTTCCCTACTGCAGGGCCACTATCTCCCTTTATTATTTTTTTTATTTTTGTCCACACACTGTTAACGCTATGGAGCCCAAATGCCCCTTCTTTGCTGCTGAAACACAGTTCTTTAATGCAGAATCAGCATATAGCAGGGACCAGGCATTTAGTGGTATATTTGCACCTTCCCTTTTAGTTGTTGTTTCTTGCTGTGCTTGTTCTTAAGGGAGGGGCTTCAGCTTTACTGGAGTGTTTTTGCTTTTGTACGATCTAAGGAATTTTTACTTGTTTGGGGTTGGGTTTGTTATCAGGTTTTCTTAGTCTTGATTTTAGTCTGTGGGTCTTTTCTTTATTTCTCCCCAGAAGTAACCATCATCATTACTGGAGGGTGGTTATCTAGTTGGCTGGCAGATTTTAGTTTTTATTAGATGTAAGAAAGACCGACTGTATGATATATTTAAAACATATAAGCTCTGTTTTCAGTTTCCTAGCACACCGGACATTCAAATAGTCTGGATACTATTTAACAAACACTGTTGAATGTATTCAGCTAATAAAAGCTTGGCAAATATTAGGAAAGGGTTTGTAATGGTTGTGAGTGATACAAAGCTTAGAAGCTTCTGATAGCATTGCACCAAACTGTAGTAAAGCTTGAAGAAACTTAAGTGATGTGTCAGTAAGAAATCTCAGCACTGATTAGGACACCATGAAATGCTCATTTCTCAGAGACAGGAAAAGGTGCAATTGTTCCACAAATCTGAATTTAGTTTTTGAACTTGAAAGTTTAAACATTATTTGGATCATATTGTCCTGTTATGTCATTACCAGAAAATATACACAAATTAAAACAAGAATGAAATTCCCTCAGCATCCCAGCCTAACAGCTCCTAGGAAAGCAAGATGTTGTCTTTCCAATGCCTATGTTGCACAACCTCTTCTTAATGAGCAGTACAAGAGAAGAAAGGGCTTTGGAGTAGATTGGCATATAGGGAACATTATCTCTCGGTGTAAACTTTGATTCCCATTTATTATTTTGCTTGCTGCCCTCCCTGCACACAGAAAAGGTCTCCATGCACCCCAGGACACAAAAAGGTTTCCCAGTGCCTCCTCAGAGCTCAGGTAGCCCAGGGGAGAGGCACAGCACACGCTGTTTCAGGATTTCTGTAAATACTGTATCCCAGCTCCCAAAACCGCTCTCAGATTCACTTTCTTTAAAGGCTTGTCTGGACGAGGATAAAGGTGTATTTAAAAAAGAAAAAAAGTGTCAGTGAAAACTTTTAATTAACATGTTTTCAATTTCTCTGTTGACGGGGTGTGTTGCATTTTAGTGCATTTGCCAGCAAACGTGTTAAAATACATTTGTGTCCTGACTACATGTGGCAAGTTAGGACATGTTTTTAAAAGTTTCGGAATTTAACAGGAGTGAAAACGTGCTCATGATTATCTTTACCTTAGCCAAGGGTGAGTGTCGCTGATGGGTTTTCCTGGGACTCTGGAGAGCAGCTGCCATACCAGCAGGGAACTGTTGTTTAGGTGCTTTCTGCTTTTCCTGAACTGTCAAATGAAAGTAGCATTTCATTTACTTGCTTTGCAGGAAAGGATGAAAAGGAATGTTTTATGCAATATTGGGAAAATTAAAAATTAAAAGCTGAATATTAGTCAGATGGGAGGTTGGGTGGTGGTCACACAAGTAGGAAGCCATGCTTGCACAGGGGGCCAAATTGCAGTTTCAGAGGACCTGATGCAAGATCAGGATTTTCATAGCCACATAACCTAGAGCATGGCACCATATTCAGCTGTTGTTTCAAACGTGGCCAAACTCTTTGCAAGGGAAGCTTTGCCTCAGCTGCTCTTGGGCCAAAGGCTAGCAGCTTGTTTTCTGACCTACCCACAGAAGGTCAGCGTAAAGTTGCCATAAGCACTCTGTACCATGCTTATACCTGGCCAGCTAGACAGAAAGGTATGTGTTTATGCCCAATCAATGTCGTAGCTGCAAGGCACAGATTCAGCATTAATGATCACAAAGTCACTGCAGAGCACCAGTAACCCTGAGTCAGCTGCAGCACTGATTTGCTGGGGAGCACTGGTTCAAATGGTACAAACCATTTAGTAAGTCCACACCTCAGTCCTTCCCCTTCCCAAAAGGTAGAGGATGAAAACAAATCTCAGGCAAAACATGCTGAGAGGAGTCGCATTTTGGAAGTACTGCAAAAAGACAATTTCATCTGGGGGTAAAACAGACAAGTAGAAATTAGCAAATCGGCTGTGGCAGGGTCCTTAACCTTTGGCAGAGATAGGGCAGGCAAATCCTGCTGCCCCTCTAAGAACAGCTTCTCAGCCTAATATCTCCTTGATCATTTTTGGACTCTTCAGCACTGTCTCTCAGTCATGGCTGTCATGTTCTTAGAAATATCGTCACCCATGCCACATGGTGAGGGAATACATTTTTTTTTTGCTGACACAGCTATTATAATAAAACCCCTAACACAAACACACTTAACAAAGGTACCACTTTTTTTAGACACTGAATCTCCAACAGCCTATACAGAAGCACCTTCACACTGGTACATCCTGGTTCCTGACAAAGAAATGCAGCAATAGTGTTTTGTGTGTAAGGCATCACAGAAAATCAACATTTTCACATTCATATCCGATTAGTCCTGCTTCAATACACACCAGTGAGGGATGGGTTTGGGTTAGGTTTTTTTGCTTGTGGTTTTGTTTGTTTGTCTTTATCTTTTCTCTTTTTTCCCCCCTTTGGAAGGAGATGAAAAGATCAGAAACTTGAATAAAGTGCAAGTTTTAGAATGAGGAAACTCCCCTCCAGCGTATCTGTTTGCTTGGTGCTTAAAGGTGTGGTGTGACAAGGAGCAGCCTTGTGGGAGCCTGGTGGGCTCAAGAGGTCAGTCAAGGGGTTAAATCTTGTATTTGCACCTCACATTCAAGGGTTTGGGTTAGAAAGCAGAGATAGCTGTCCAGGTTGCAGTGCACTGGGACTGACAGAGGGAGTGTACATGTATTCCAGATTTCCTGTTTGTCCAGAATAGAGACTCTACAGAAGAACTTGTGGAACTAAGCACCCAGGATAACATCAGTTAAAGCTTTTTCTTTTCATCTCTTTTTTTTTTTTTTCACCCCTTAAAGTTATGAAACATTAAAATGGTTGAAAAACATACCAAAAGCATAATGCAAAAAGCATCCACTGTCACAACTCCCACAGTCACTCTGTGAAATCTTTCAGTGACACTAACTCTGAAATTCAGATGTAGCTACGATGGAAAGTAAAAACTGCATATGCCCGTGCAGGTGAAATTGCATATACCAGGGAGAGGTGGACAGATGACTTTTGATACTGATTGTGCAGTCCTGTCATGGTCATCCAGCAGGTCTTCTGAGGTAAGCTGTTACAGCAACTAGTTTGAAAAAAAACAAACCAAAAACCCAGACAAAGACCAAAACCAACAACAAAATCACGTTCTGCTTAATATCCAGATTAAAAGAAGCGGGGAAGACACGACTCATGGAGTCCCTTAGGAAGCGGAGGAGGATCACGAAGCAGAAGCTGTCCGGCTGTCCGCGCCCCACGGTCTCGCTCCACCACTCCGCAAGGTGAGCCTGCTGCAGCTCTCCCCGTCCCCTCCCTCCGGCGGTGCCCTCTGCCGCACACCGCTCCTCAAGCATGTCCGGGGACCGGGGAGGCGCGGGCGGAGGGCGAGGGACCCCCGCGAGCTGCCGCCGCAGTGCTCCCGGTCCCATCGACCCCGGCCCAGCCCCGCAGCGACGGGTCCAGGGGCTGCAGGTGCTGCCCGGATGGGCAGGGCAGGGCCGGCCCCGCCGCGGAGCCCCCGCCGCTCCCCGGTAGTCGCCAGGGAAACCGCCCGGCGGCGCGGCCCCACCGAGGGAGCCCCGGGCTCGGCGGCAGCGTTGGCGGCGCCCCTGTTACCCCCACCCCGCCCTGGGCGTGCACCCCAGCGCTGCCAGCGGCCGCCCCCAGCCCCGGCCCGCGGGTGCGGGTGTTGCCTGCCAGGGGTGCGAGGCCGCGGGGAGGGGGGCGGAAGGAGGGGCAGCTCCGCGAAGGAGCGGGAGGTCGCTGCGCCGGGCTCTGCGGGGCGGGCGGCGGCGGCCGCAGAGACAAAGGGAGCGGAGGCACTCGGCGGCTGGGAGCTTTGCGTGAAATGCGGCGGGGGAGGGACAGGCTCCGTCCCCCACAGAAAAACAACCCCAACCAAATGCCCCTGTTGCCCCAGTAAACGAAATACTCTCTTGACCGATGGAAAATTAGCGGCTGCCCTCGCCGGGGTTACCGAAAGGCGGCGGCTGCCGCACAAAGACCCCTGCCCCCCCAGCCCCGGGTGATCCGCCGGCCGGGCAGCCCCCTCTGCAGCCTTTCCTCGCCGGAGTAATTTTAACATCCTTGTTTATAAACAAGAGGCGTTTGGAGGAGATTACCCGAGTTTGGGAAACTATCGTTTCTGACGCTCGTTTCTGCTCCTTAAAAGGGGCTGGGGATGGGAAGGGAGGGTAGGGGGGGGTCTGGGCCAGCCTTGCCCGCACAGCCCGGCGGGGGGGCCGCCCAGCTCCCGCACACGCCGCCCCCTCCCCCGAGAAGGAAACCGGTCGGGTCCTGCTATAGCACCCAGCCCATAGCTGCTGAGAGCTGGAGCTCTCCGTTAATTCGGCACGCGTTAGTTTAGGGTTACATCTTGTTCGAGGGTTTAAATTCAACGTAAATACACACCCGGGGTATCTGGGGTTTAGGAAAGCGCGAACGTTCCCCCGACAACGTCGCTTCGCCCCGATAACGCGGCTTCGCCCACTGCTTGAGCGCGTGGAAACGCAACGGTGAAATGGGTCACAGCCTCAGAAAACACTCTCAAAACACAAATCAGGAATAATCAGACAGCAAAATTTAATTAGAGCCGGAGGCTAATCACAAAATATTTTATTCCAAACCGATATCGCTGTGGGGGAGGGGTCCGCTCCTGCCTCGGGAGCGGCTCCCGCCGTCGTTGCTGCTGCTGTCGCGTTTGCAACATCTGGCCTACAGACCTACTAATTCCTACTCGTGATCTCGTTTGGCGAAACCCGATCTACGTGGTTCAAATACCTTCTAAATTGGGGGCGACTTAACAATCGCGACCAATTAAACCCAGGGAAGAAAAGAAAAGGGAAAAAAAAAAAGGAAAGAAAAAAAAAGGAAAAAAGGCAGCAGCAGCAGCAGCAAATCCCCTCCTTCCTTCCTTCCCTCTCCCCCCGCCCGGGATCGCACACACTATCTGTTGCTCTCTCACGGCGGCAGCTGGTGGGGGCAGGCGGCGGGGCAGGGCCGGACTCACACTCGCTCGCTCACACTCACACTCACGCCCTGGGCACCATTGTCCCGCCCGCCCGCTCCGCTTTATCGGGGTGCTTTGTCCGCTCCCCGGCGTGGCGTGGCGCGGATCTCTGCGCGCCCGCCCGCGCCGCGCCGGAGCGGCGCACACATTCATTATCGGCCGGGGGCTGATTTCAAACCGCTGCCATCGCGGCTCCATTGTTCGCCAGGCGGCCAGGCCCCGCCCCCCTTTGTGTGGCGCGGCGGCGATTGGCCGGCTCCGGGCGGAGGGCTGCCGTCACCGCTCGGGAAGCCCATTCATCTGTGCACTTGGGCGTTGGACTCCGCATCTTATTAGCAACCAGGGAGATTTCTCCATTTTCTCCTTGTCTACAGTACGGCTACAAATCTGGGATTTTTTATTACTTCTTTTTACTAAACTTGGGCTCCTTTTTTTTTTTTTGCTCGACTTTTTCCTCCCTTTTTTTCCCCTCCCTCCTGTGCTGCTGCTTTTTGATCTCTTCAACTTTAAATTTTTTAAAAGGAGTGCATTATAATCGGTTCTGTTCTCTCTTCTCTTTTTTTTTCCCCTCTGGTGTGTGTGTGTGTTGCTACTGCTGCTGGTCGCCCAGTATTTATACCAAACCAACGCTCTTTGTTTCCCCTCCTTTTGGATCTGTTGAGTTTCTTTGTTGAATAAGACAGCATGGGTGCCCAGTTCTCCAAGACCGCTGCAAAGGGCGAAGCCTCCGCCGAGAAACCGGGGGAAGCAGTGGCTGCATCTCCATCCAAGGCGAATGGACAGGTAAAAAACAACAGAAATATAAAAAAAAAATTAAACCTACTCCTTTTTTTAAGCCAACTTCGACGGACTCTCTTTCATATCCTGTTTAATTCTTCTTCCTTTGATGCCCCAGTGGCACATTCAATGGAGAATACGGTCGATCCTTTTATCTTTGCAACTCGAGGCAAAGGGATATTTTTTTTTTCTTTTTTTTTTTTAACGGGTTCGACTCTGAATGATTCGTTCCTTTATCTTTCCTCAGGGGGGAGGGGGAGGAGGGGGCATATCTTTTTTTTTTCCCCTTTTTTTTTTTAATCCCTCGTGTATCGTGGTGAAGCGTCCCAATGGCTCGTAAACGGAAGGATCTTACGCCGCTCGGCTTTTCTGTCCGCTTACCCTCCTCCCGAAGACCCCCGCTGACTAGCCGAAACACCTCCCGCGGTAGCCGGATACCCTTGTGGCGGCGGGGAACGGAGCCGCCCGGATGGGGCTCGGCGGCGGGCAGCCCCTCGGGCGGGAGCGCGGAGCAGGGGCTGCGCCTCCCGCCCCGTCCGCGGCAGCTCCGCCGGGGGGTCAAGCAGCCGCGGGGTTGACGGCTCTCAGTCACCACCCCCCACCCCCAAGCGTGAGCCGGCTGCCGAGCCGGCCGTGCCCCGCTCAGCGGCGGCGTTGCGGGCGGGCACCCCCCGCTGCCCCCGCAGCTGCCGCCCGGGGCAGCCCGCCGCGCTCCGGGCGCCTGAGAGATGCAAATGCGACGGGGGGGGAGACCGGGGAGGGGAGGGCGGGGGCGCTTCGCCGCAGCGCCCGGGCAGAGAGGGGCAGCGGTGGCGGGCGGGGGCTCCGGGGCCGGGCGAGCTTTGTTAGCCTTGCCTTGCCTTGCCTTCCCCGCCCCGTGCCGCCGCCGCGGCTGGACGGGGCGCGCCGGGGGCGGGGGGGAGCGGCGAAGCAGCCGCTGCGTGGAGCCGCGGCGCCCTCTGGCGGCTGCCGCCCGTCGCGCCCGCCGCTGGGGGCGCCCGCCGAGGCCCAGCCGGGCGAGGGTCGGCGGAGGGCCCGGGAGTTTAAACCTTGGGAGCAAAAAGTGTGCGAGGAAAGGCCGCTGGGCGGGGAGGGTGGCTGCGCCCCGTGTTTCCCCCAGCCTCTCGGTACCGCTGGTAACATTGGTCGCTGTCTTGCAGGAGAACGGCCACGTGAAAGTGAACGGCGACGCCTCCCCCGCTGCAGCGGAGGCGGGTAAGGAGGAGGTGCAGGCCAACGGCAGCGCGCCCGCCGAAGACACGGGCAAGGAGGAGGCGGCCTCGTCGGAGCCCGCCTCCGAAAAGGAGGTGGCCGAGGCGGAGAGCACCGAGCCGGCCTCCCCGGCGGAGGGGGAGTCCTCCCCCAAGACTGAGGAGGGTGCGACCCCCTCGTCCAGCAGCGAGACCCCGAAAAAAAAAAAGAAGCGCTTTTCCTTCAAGAAGTCCTTTAAGCTGAGCGGCTTCTCCTTCAAGAAGAACAAGAAGGAGGCCGGCGAGGGCGCCGAGAGCGAGGGCGGCGTGGCCGCCGCGGCGGAGGGCGGGAAAGAGGAGGCGGCAGCCCCCGAGGTGGCGGGTAGCGAGGAAGGCAAGGCCGCCGCCGAGGAGGCCTCCGCTGCCGCCGCCGGCAGCAGCGCCGAGGCGGCGAAGGAGGAGGTGGGGGACTCGCAGGAGGCCAAATCGGACGAGGCCGCCCCCGAGAAGGCGGCGGGAGAAGAGGTCCCGGCGGCGGCTGTGGAAGAGCCGCAGCAGGCGGCGGAGGGGAAGGCGAAGGCAGCTGAGGAGGCGGCGGGCGCCGGTGCCGCCACGAGCGAGGCGGGCAGCGGCGATCAGGAGGCGGCCCCAGCGGAGGAGCCGGCGGCGGCGCGGCAGGAGCCCCCCTCCGAGAGCAGTCCGGAGGGGCCCGCCGCCGAGCCGGCGGAGTAAGTGCCGCCGCCGCCCCTCGCCGACGGACTTTTCTTCCCCCCTGTTTGTTTGTTGGAGTGGTGCCAGGTACTGGTCTCGGAGAACTTGTCTACAACCAGGGATTGATTTAAAAGATGTTTCGTTTCTTTTTTTTCTCTCCCCCCGCAGCTCCCATCTCAAATCGTTGTGTGTTGCCGCCATTCCAACTGGCGGAGGGGGGCCCCCCTCCGCTCTCCTCCCACCCTCTATAATTTTTTTTTCTTCTTTTTTTTTTTTTTTTTCCCCATCAGTATTAATGTTTTGTTTTGGTTGGTTCGGGTTTTTTTGGTTCGTTTTTTTTTTCAATTTTGTTTTTTAATTTCATACTTTGCAACTCTTCATATTATAAAACTTTTCCCGATCGGTCTATGGACATGCCCATATATGAAGGAGATGGGTGGGTCAATAAGGGATATCAAATGAAGTGACAGGGGCCGCAGTGGGGAACCCGGGGTGCGCAGCCCTTGCTGGGAGCGCGCCCTGCCAGAAATGATGTAAGGGGTTAGTCTTTTTTTTAAAAGAAAGTTATTACGATGTATTTTGTGAGGCAGATGTTCTATAAGGTTTACAACACTACAAGTCTTGATTAAGAAGGAAAGGAAAAAGGAAAAAAAAAATAAAAAATCAATACCCAGATAAAGAGATCATAGTCTTAGGAATTCATTTAAACCATAGGAACTTTTCACTTATCTCATGTTAGCTGTATCAGTCAGTGATTAAGTAGAAATACAAGTTGTATAGGCTTTATTGTTTATTGCTGGTTTATGACCTTAATAAAGTGTAATTATGTATTACCAGCAGGGTGTTTTTAACTGTGACTATTGTATAAAAAAAAGACAAAAACAAAAACAAATCTTGATATCCAGAAGCACATGAAGTTTGCAACTCTTTCCACCCTGCCCATTTTTGTAAAACTGCAGTCATCTTGGACCTTTTAAACACAAATTTTAAACTCAACCAAGCTGTGATAAGTGGAATGGTTACTGTTTATACTGTGGTATGTTTTTGATTACAGCAGACAATGCTTTCTTTTCCAGTTGTCTTTGAAAATAAAGGAAAACTCTTCAGATGCAATGTTTTTTTTTTTTTTTGTGTAGCATCTTGTCTATCATGTTTTTGTAAATACTGGAGAAGCTTTGACCAATTTGACTTAGAGATGGAATGTAACTTTGCTTACAAAAATTGCTATTAAACTCCTGCTTAAGGTGTTCTAATTTTCTGTGAGCACACTAAAAGCGAAAAATAAATGTGAATAAAATGTATAATTTGGTTGTCTTTCTTTTATGGACACTCTAGTAGCTTAAAGGGATTGGTCAGTATTTGCCTAAATTTGTATAGGGAAAGTCGTGTTTGCTGTTAGCACTAGCTTAAAGAAGTACCTTCCTAGATCCTGGACTCTGTAGTACTGTGCATCTTTTAGAGATATTGGGCAGCGCACCAGGTAGTTTATAGGCTTTTCTGGCTTTAAAGAGAAGACTGGAAGGCAGTTTGAGGATGTACAGTGTACAGTTCTCCTGTCCAGGCTCCATCTTGCTTTCAAGACCAGAGCTATCCAACATGAGAGTCTTGCTTCTTGAGGAAAATCAGATTTTGTTTGAATTGCTTAAGATGGGGCACTGAGATTTTTTACGGCGAGTTGCTTAAAAATTAAGCTCTTGAACAGATGTCCCACTTATGTCTTGGTATGCTGGTCCGACTTTGGGACCTAGGTGATTAGCTTGAAAGCCTTAGCCTGGAGGGGGAAAAGGAGAATTAACACTGCCATTCTGCTCAAAGTAATTAAAAGCAATAGTCTCTTTTTTTCCTCAAGTGCTACTCCCAAGTACAGGTGAGTTACGAAACAGATTTCAAAATTTGTCTATAAAAATAATCACTTGGTGCTTGCCTTTAATTGTTAGGCTTTTTGGCCAATTTCCAGCATATTGCTCAGGGCATAATATGCCTTAATAAAACAGTGGGCTCATGCAAGAAAAGCAGCGATGGTATTTGGAGGGTGGAAATTGATTCAAGAAAGTGTTGCTTCTAATTTTATAGGAGAAAGTTTAGTGTTACACTTATTTGCTTCCACCTAAATTTTCAGCAGAAACCTTTGGAAGCAATTATGATTCATTTTATGAGAAAATGGCACGTTAGCACCTTGTTCCCTAAAGAACAAAGCCTAAACTGAATGAAGTATAGTAGATTTCCTGCTGAATGCGTGCTTTTTTTTTTTTGTTTGTTTTTGTTTTGTTTTGATTTTCTTCTTTTTTAATTCAGCTGTCTACCATTTTAACTTTGGCTTGTATGTACTCTAGTTGCCCTGGTATTTCTCTATAGCTTTAGAAATGTATTGAAACTATGCTATAATTGCTGAGGGACAAAAATAAATGGATGTAAAACAAGATCCTCCACACCAGTGTCATTCTTGGAGTACATGTGTTTGAAGTCTAGTGCATAACTGCTTTGCTAAGGGGTTTTTATAACATGGCTGTAAAAACCTGTTCTGAGACGCATGATGTCTTGGCCATAGAGTCAATGTCTCTTTTTAATAAATATATATATTTAAATCCAAGGATTCTTAAAGAGAAGTCTGAATTTCTTCTTTCTTTTTTTTTTTTCTTTGTCAAACCGTATGTGTGCCTATGAAGAAAATAATCACTAGTGAAGTTATTTTTCAGGTTTTCCCCAATGTGTTCTCCTCACACTTTCATGTTCTTCTCAGCTGGTGGTGTTTTCTGAAGCACTTCCAGTTTCTAGGGGTGCAGAATCAATCCTGCCCAGTGGCTGAGCTTCTGGCCTGGGGCTTCATCATTCCATGGCTTGCCTTGACTTGAAATCTCCTTCCAAGTCTTGACACTTAGCATTGTTTCAAGAGTACATCTTGAGAAGACCAGTTTTGTGGTCTACTCTTCTGGTCCCAGCAGTTGGGTGAGATTCAGCGATACCAGTTTTCCACCACGGTTTAAGAAGGTGGTAACTGGAAAAGGCTTGGAATAGTGGAAATGGAGGAGTTTTGAGCTGCTTCCTCCTGCCAAAGAATTGTGCAAGAGCATCTCTTCTCCCTTGCTCCCAGAAAGACTGAGTGGTCACTCCCATGCAATTGTAGAATTTCCTTATTTATGTGCAAGGAAAATGAAGGGGCTGGGTGTTGGTGACTGGTGAGATGGTTAATCTTGCTGAGAAAGCTTTATATCGTTCTTATTTTTGCATTGGTTGCCTTGGTGAAAATGCTAATCATAATAAGTATTGTAATTCCAATGATTTCTCTCAGAATTGGAATGCATGTGACTAAAATGTGTGATTTCAAGCTGACTTTCCTATCGTGGCTTCCTGTGGTTCTTTTTAAGCAGAATGTTATTGCTATGAACAAGGTAACTTCTGTTGTGCTGAAATGCCATGTTTTAGGTAAAACTTATGCTGGAATTTAGTTTTGCCTAACTAGAGGCTCCAGAGATTTACTTCTTTTATGTTTATTTGCTTAGACTAAGGCAACAGTCTTCCTTGTTCAAGGTCAAAACATGGTTGTATAAAAGTCCTTTCAAATTTCATGCCTATCTTGGTAATATCTAAACTTAATTTCAGACTCTCAAAATCACTGTGTACCCCAGGTACTCGATTTCCATATCTGGTCCTGATAGTTATTAATGTGAAATTGTAGAGACTTTGCCTTCAGGCAAGGAAGCAAGACAAAAGGGAAAGGCAAGCGGGGGGAGGGACCTGGAGCCTCGGCTTTGGCAACTGTTGGAGCTTGGGTACACAACCACTGTAAACAAAGCAAGTGCCCATGTATCAACTTCTGACATAGCTAAAAACTCCTGTTGGTTGTATTTGATGCAAACATTGCATGTATGAGTATTTTACTCTTTTATTACAAGGGAGGATGCTGTCCATGTTTTAAGAATATGTTTTGTTACCTGACACTGTTTGAAAGAGCTAACTCTTGAACTTCACTTGCAGATGATTAGATAGAGGTCAAAAGTTCTTACCTGCTTTGATTGGGTTTTTCTAAGTTGTGAGTCATTTTATATTGCTTTGTTTTTGTTGTTTTTTTTTTTTTATATAATATTTAGAATAATACACATTCTAGTCTGAAGCTGTAATAACAGTTAATGGTTTCCTGCAAAATCAGTTCTGTGAATTCAGTCTTTATACTACTTGTACAGTGAAAGACTAGTAAAAGGTCATCACTGGTGATACTGGACTCATTTCAGCATTCGTTTGTAAGGTTTTAAGAGGCTGAGATAAAATGTGTTTTCCATAATGATATAGCTGAGTTGAAAGCATCCTGTTTCTAGGTTATGGCCGTCTTTGTTACCATGCTCAGGTCATTGGAATAGAATAAAACAGGTACTTTTCTACCCAAAGTATGCAGCAAGTGAACATAGTATGTTGTGTTTATAACACACTGTAGACAGTGGGGTTAATTTGTCCTCTTTACAATTCTGGGGACCTCAGCTAATTGACAATGAATGGAGACTATTGCGATTGCAACTGAGTCCAGCAGGGCAGAGGCAAGCAGGCTAGGCAGCTTCCTGTTGCTTGAATAAGTAATGTAAGAGGTGGTGCTACGGTGAAGGATGAGGTTACTAAAAGTCTCTGTATTAGCTTGCCCTGAGGAGAGCCAGTGTGCTGGTGAGCTTTTAGGACCTGTTTCATGTCTGAGGATTCAGAGCGGGAAGCTGTAGCCAGCATGCTTCATGATGCTTTTACTGAAAGAACTGTTGAGATCACTCTGGAGTAAGAACACTGCCTATTGGGAAGATCATCAGAGGGCCAGCAGTGGGATCAAAATGATGAGTATAGCTAAACAGATGAGTGACGAAAGTGTTGCCCCATGAACAAAGTAGGGATTTAGGAATATGTAAATTTGGGCTGTGTTACTGAGTACACTTTCTACATGAAAGCAAGATACTGGGCTTCAGAATGCCTCTGTTGTAGAATATGTCCTGGTGTTATCTGATAGAAGTGACATAAAACTTCAGTTAATGCTTTCAGAATGTTTTGAAATCTTGAGGAAGGTTACAAGTATTACTTATACATCTTTGCCCACAGTCTTTGTTGTAGGAAGGCATGCTTGTTCACAACAGGACTACCAAGATACCAGGTGAAAGAGGACATTAATGCTTGCACTAGAAAGACCAAAACAAAATATATAGAATATTATTTCTTAAAGCTGTGTTGAATTTCGGTAAAGTAACAAAGTCATTATTCAATTAAAAATAATTTCTTTCTCCTTTTTCTTTTTTTTTCTTTTTTTTTTTTTTTTTTGGTGCCTAACACTGCTCTGATTTCAGAGCAGGGAAATGTTGCTGGGGGTGTATACATTGTTGTCACCAAATAGGTAAATGTTACTGGTCTTCCCATTCTTGGGTGCTGAGGAATTGTTTTGAGCCAAGCAATGCTACCTTCTGAGGTCCTTTCCAGCACCACAGCTGATCCTGTTGGTAATAAAGTATTTGATAATTGCTCTTAGCCAAGACCATGGTGACTAGAGATTTATTTTTAGGTACAGTCCAAACTAGACTCTGTCTCCTGAAATTCACAGCTTAGCTTTTAAAAAAGAGAGAGAAAACCAAAGTACCTATGAATCAGTTGGGTTGGGAAATTGTACTTGCTGGCTAGCTCTAATAGCTGCAAGAGGTGACTTGCTAGCTCTTACTGGACTGGTTATCTCTTTGAAACATGGCATGTAGACCCACCGGAATGTTTTAAATTAATTTGATGACACAAAAGTTATGCTTACAAGGGTGACCTGCTGTTCAAAGGAAACAAAACCCATTGTGGAGCTGTTGCTAGTAGGCTCCTTGCTGGAAAAGAACTGTTCTGGACTAGTAAGTGAAGACCTGCATAGGCAAGGCCTTTGCAAAAGGAGAATGAGAGGCAAAAAAAACCCCAAAACACCAGTGCTTAGGAACTCAGGGAAGAAATTACTTTTTTCTAGCCCTTTGGAGCAAGGCTATCATGGATGTAAAGTACCCCCCTGCTGCCTTTAAAATGCATAATTTAAGTACTAGGGACAGCATTTCCACCAGAGTGCAAAACCGCACCCCTTTCAAAAACCACCAAAAGGGGAACCAAGTCCAAAATTGATGAAGGTAACATTTTTCAGGAATGAAACATTAGGCCAGCCACAAGTCCTACATCGCAGTTCAGGAACCTGTTAAAGCCAGCTTAACAGACACAGAACCTCTGACGAGAAGAGGCAGCAAATATTTTTCATCTCAGTAATCAAATAAAATGGCAGTAATCATGGACTGATAGTCAGAATGCATGAAGGAACATGATTTTCCTCCCCTAGTTCTATTTTTGCAATATCCTATGTAGTATTTGTTTTCTGATAAACATCCAAGAAGAAAACTTAAAATAGTGGAGACGGAATAATTCCAAAATTTCTCTGAATCAATTTCCCTGGATGTTTTTATACATGTGTATTTGAATTCTATTTTAATATTTTAGTTTGCTGCTTTTCACTTTAGGAGTTAGTGCTGACATGGAGAAACAGTGTCATATGTATACTAAATTAGATAAAGAATTTTATGAAGGAGTCATTTTGGCCTCATTCTTCTGTCACTGAGATCTGTGTATGAGAGGAAAGCTAAGCAATACAAAGCACTTCTAAAATTCCCCCGTAAATGTTGGTAATGATAAGAGAAATACATTTGAATCTTCCACACAGCATCCAGCTGCAATCCACCCAAAATGGAGGGTGTACAATAAAAGGATAAGAAAGTGACTGGTTTGCATGAATTAAGAGACTGAAGACACACAGAACCATGCTGGCAAAATGGACTGGAGCACTTTCAAGCTTTGCTGTCACAAATGACAAAAATGAAATGTCACTGGAAACTGATCCTCATTATTTTATGTGGGAGCGTTTATATCCTGGAGGTTCAGCAGGCCTAGCTTTTCCCCTGCCACCACCACACAGAGTCTGTCTAATACCTGACAAACCTATACATTGAAGTGATGATGCAGAAATATATTTAAAAGCTCATGTGGATAAATCATCATCAAAAATTGCTATTTTTGATGTAAAGCAGAGAACTTTTTTGTGATCATTGATATGCACTGAATGCTGTGTTATTGGGTGATTTTTTTTGCCTACAAAGAAAGTTGTCATTTCAAGATCACAAAGCTTCTGATGTTATTATAAACTGGGCCAAAGAGGAGAAGTAGCAAATATCTTTCCAGTGATGTTAGAATAGGACCATCAGGTTTAATAAACAGAAAAGAGAGATTCAAAGCCAACTGCTCTCTATTGAAATCCCAGTGCTAATCTAATCTAAAGAGGCTTTAGAGCTTTGATTTGCATCTAATTGTTGTTATTGCATACATATTATGATAGTCATTAGTTTAATAATCTGTGGATATATAAAAGTAGAAACAAAACAGCACTTCTTAAGTTTCTCTTCTGAACCCTTTGTGGTAGGTATAACTGCAAGGAGCAATCAGTGGAAACATTCTGCCCAGCTGTGCTGTGTAGAGATGCGGAAGATGGAAGTGCTAAATTCCTGAGGATTTTAGGAGAAATAATACACCCTCTGTCTTTTGTGACAAAGATAAAATGAGGAACATATGTAATGTAACTTTTCAGGAAAGCCATATAATTTCAAATGACACTGTAAAAGGGAGCTGAACACAAGATGGTCCCAATAGCACTTCAGTGAAGTGACATACAAGTAAGAAATGCACCATTTGCAAGTGAAACTGGTTACATTTGACATTTTGTCGTGGTCTTAATGCAGGCTTCTTTTTATGTGAATCTGGTACATTAAGGGCAATTGAGTAGCAGATGACAGTGACGTAGGCAGATGGGAAGGAATCCCAAAGGAGGAGCATGGCCAGGGACCACTCTGAAGAGCAGTACAAACAAAGGTCCATTCCCGTAAGAACTACTATTAGGAAATATTTATATTTTGATACAGGCTCAAAAGGCCCAGATTAAATATGAGCCTTGCTTGTGCTTGGCACTGTGTAAACATATGAGAGAGACAGTCTCTTCTCTGAAAAACTTCCAGGCTAAATGCAGAAAGGTTAGGCTGTTTCACTTCCTACCATTGTTAAAATCACATTTCTATTTGTCTTGGTCAAGATTATGAAGGGGGAGGGAAGAAATTGCCAACTTCCTTTTTATATATATATATATATCTATCTCAATGCTTTTTGCAAGTGTCTTTTCTCACTTAACGCTTTTTGCCTTCATAAAGGTCAAACTGTGAAGCCTAAAGACTTGCCATCCGTGTACAAGTGGCCAGGGCATTTTCATCGGCATACATAATGATAGGCATTTTAAGCGATAAGAGGGATTAAGTAAGTTAGAAGTGGCTCGAGTGAAAGGATCTTGAAGCCCCAAAACCTTGAAATGTAGCTAGAAACAGATTATCTATCTATAGCTCTCTAGTGACACTTTGAGGCCATTTTCATGTACTGAAACTAAAATGTTTACTCCTTCAGCTGTCTGCTCTGAGCACTGGCAGCGAGTTCCACCCTGGGAGTAGTGTGGCTTTTTGGGAAGGAGGGCAGGTGCCTAGTTTAGGCAGAATATTTGTATATAGATATGTGATTTTTATTTAGGGGCTGTTCATTCTTTGTGAAAATATATCCTTACCTTTATTAAATATTGGCATATTAAAGTACAGAAATGAAGATTCTTCATAGATTTTGTTTTCTATTGGGAAACTGCCTTAACACCCTAAAAATTTCCAGTTATTATTTATGATTCCTAAGAGTATTAGTAAGTTTTCTCAGTCCAAACTGTATTTTAAAATTACAGACCTCAAAAGAAAATGTATGTATTCCAGCTGATTTGCTGTAGAAAAACAAGAGAAATTGGTTCAGACCTATCATCTGAAATACCATGAGTCCTCATGAACCAGCAGCTCAATGAGCTGAAATGCATGTGTATATTGTGCATTAAATAAAAGAAAAAGAATATTTCTTAGATATTTTTTGCATTTATTTTCATATGGCATTGAAAGAAAGTGGCCTTACTGGACTGTAAAATTTATAGTATTCACTATCATTGCTAGCACATGATGCCAAGTTTATCAAAGGCACTTACCTGAAAATCACAAGTTTAAAGACTTCTCCAACTTTTCCTTTAACATAGACAGGAATGGTAGTGCAGGGATTGCCTGATGACATTTTCACCATCATGTAGCATAAATCAGCTAAAGTGGTAAAAATGTTTGTGGTTTGGCTATGCTTATAGCCTCTGTATTGCTAGCAGCATGGGAGAGCTACAGGAGGGAAATTCCCTGAAATTATTGTACCCAATGTAACCACTGAGACATCTAGCATTTGCTGCTACCAGGAGTGGTTAACTTGGAAAACTATCTACAACATACCAAGATGGGGAAATAATAAGTTTAAAGAATAATTAAACAAAGTAGTAGTCAAAGGATTTCACACAGCATTAGGAAATTAGCTGAACAATTTCTGAGCCATTAGTGAGAGCTTTTGACAACAAAAAGAAATGGGATAGTCTGGAGAACTGAAGAAAGACAAAATACCTATTGTAGGTACAGTTTCACAAAGGAACTGGTGAAAAAAAAAAGGTAGAGGGGTGAGAAGTGATTGGAGAGTAAAAAGAAAAGAGAGGGACTGGCAGAAGGACAAAGGGACATGGGTGTTATATGGAACCACAACCTATGAAGCCAGGACTGGGGAAATTACAGATAAAGCAGCCAACCAAGATAACTGAAAACACTAGAGCAAATGCATTTATAGGGGAACAAAATAGTAAGAAATAGTCAAGATTCACAAGAATAAAACATGTCAAGTCAATGTAATTTTCTCTTCTGACAGTGTATCCAGCCTAGTAGTTCAGTGGGAGTCAGGAGCTGTGATGGATCTTGACTTCACTAACATTTTCAATGCCGTCCTGTGCAACATTCTCATAAGCACAGCCAGGGAAATAAGACTAGGAAAATAGCTGAGCAAAGTCAGCTGAAAAAAATAACCTCCAGGTATAATAGTCAATGGTTTGCTGCCATACTGCAAGGACTGGAAGTGTACGTAAAAGGGAACTCAGAATGCTATTAGACTTCATATGGTAATAAAGAGGAGACGCTATCAAAAAATCAAGAGGAAATTCAGCAAAGGGCTGTGCCTCAGGAAAGAGAAGAAATCCAATTCAGAAACAGAAAATGGGGACTACCCAGACAACAGGAAAGAAGCCTGGGGTCAAGGTGGCTCACAGGCAGTATCAGTCAATTGCTAGCTCTTTTCCAAGAGCTGCAGCAAGGTCTCAACAGGGTCATTTTGAGCATAAGATGCTACCAGGAGTGGTTAACTTGGAAAGATGCTCAAAAAAGGTGCCCTTTAAGAACAATCCTAGGCAATATGGGAATTGCACAGGAAGGCATCACAGAAACTTCACAGAAAAAGAGTTGGTTTTGTGTACTCCAGATCAGGAGATGTTTAGAGGTCTACGAGTTTAGTTTGGGTTTTCAAGACATGAAAGGTTATAATAAAGATAAATCAAGTTGTTCTCTATGTCAGCTGGAGGTGGGACTGAAAATAATTAATATAGTTTGTAAGAAAGAGGATATTGCTTAAGTTTTCAGGAAAGGATTTCTGAGTACATGCATAATTCAATGGTCTAACAGATTACACAACAGGAAAGTTGTGGAAAACCTTCCTTCCTGTAGAGGTTTGAGGTTAGAACAGATAATCTGAAAGAGATAGTTTGTCTTTATCCTACATTAATGCCAGTAGAGGTAAAAAAGTATAGCTCAGGATCCCTTTCCTACCTATGTATTTTTGCTTTAGAGTTTTAATTCAAAGTAGTGATTTCAAAAGTGTCTTGAGAGACCAGGGAAAGCTTTGTCTTCTGTTTCAGTAAAAGTTAATCTGGTGTGCAGGAAAGGGAGGGTACAGTAACAGTTGTCCAGAATTTACCTCATGAGATACATATGTATAAACATCCAACTAAATAAAAATACACATGCACTGACAGAGTCACATATTATTCTTAATGCAATTATCAGTCAGGTTTCTAAGCAGAGACAGATTTTGGAAACACATAAAGTGTTTTTAACATTTATTTTATAAAATAATAATAATAAAATATTCCATTACTTGTTAACTATTCAGTCTAAGACATGGACTTTATTGAATTGGGTATTATACACTCACAGCAAAAATTAGATCCCCATTAAAATCTACAGCCTGTATAGGAAAAGAGTTGTAAGCAAAACAGGACTGAAGTATTGTCATCCTGGTTTCATGAGGAGGAACTGGTTATCCATTAGGGGTGTCTCAGCCCTTTTGCATGTGGTGTTAAATCACTTGAATTATGGTGACCAGAGGTACAAGAACTGTCTGCTAAATCTAGCAATTTTCATGTCTACTAGTATAGCTATATATTGTAATCTATGACAGACCTACAGCGAATGTGTTATACACCTAAACAGTGTTATAGAGTATAGCGACACACAATTGCAAGCACATCCATAATGTTGACCAGCCGCAGATCAAACAAAAGTAACATTTGTGGGCAAATAGAAAGAGAGATGCTCATAATTCTTCATTGAGTTCTCCATTTACACTGATCTTCAGGTGCTAAAACCAGATTCACCTTTTTATAGTCTTTTATATATATAGTCTTTTATATATACATACACTATATAATATAGTGTGTGTACATATATATATATATTCACATATACATACATACACAAACAACAGCAGTGGTGATCTTGTTTACCTCACTGTACTAACCACATTTGAACAGATGTGGGTTTCAGGGAACGTTGTGTTAGATGCTCCATCACAATTTCATTAATTACGTATTACGTCTACCCAGGACACACAGTACTTCATTTGATGTTTTCTCCAAGTGTAAATATCTTAACACTCTCCTATGAGTGTAACTGGTCTTAGTCCAAGGGAAATTCAGCCACCTGCTCATATGCATGTAATTTCATTAATCACCTAAGTGCCAACAGGGAATGTGGTGGATTTCTGTCACTCCAAGAGCAATAATCACCAAGATCTGATCAAGGTGAAAACTGAGATTCCCTGATCTCTGACTGCTGTCAGTCTCAACACTACAGAACAACACCACTCACCACCCCCCTGCTTTCTTATTAAAGTGTTAAAATTTCTCCTTTATCCACTAAAACAAGATGCAGAAATGTAACTTTCAGGCATCAGTTATGAGCTCAGTTTCCTCTTCAAATAAGGAAACACAAAGAAAGTGCAAAGCCAAGGTTGAGAAACTAATAAACCTCAAATTATCTTCTTTTAACATACACAGCTTTCATGGAAACTTTAATGTCATCATAAACATGAAAGATTTTTTGTAATGAGTCTGCCTAGCCAGCACATGGGTTTCAGTAGTACCTACCCCTCATATCCCTGTAACCATGTAAGACATAGTTATTTATGCAGTACATCAGCAAATAAAACTGTAATGCAGTATTTCTCAGAACAGAATGAGGTTGACATCTCCTACATCTTACATCCCTATCACTTAGGTAGAAAAGCAGGAATGAAGGGGACGGACCATTGTGTACTCAAAGCACTGAACTGGAGTCCTAGGGAAATGTGCTCCACCATGCTCTCTGTCACTGGTTTCCCATACAACCTTGGGCAAATGATTAGTCCAATACTTTAGAAGTACTCTGTGGCTTGTGTTTTTTTTTTTTTTTTTTTTTGGTTGGTTTTGTTTTTTGTTTTTTTTTTTTTTCAGCTTGTCTGAATATTTACCAGTTTAGCCTAACAAAATGGGAACAGCCTGTCCTTTGGTATTTAAGGTTTTCTGCACAAGAGCGAGAAATGAAGTAGTGGACCATTTAGAAATTTGGGGTTTAACCACTCTGCACTGTAGTTCTCCCTGTATAAGGGGGAATAACCTACACCCTCGAATTCGTGCACTAATTTGATGTCTAGGCTTCCTTTATAATGTCTGGAGAAAATTAGCTACCTGGGAAAGACATTTCCTATGTCTTGCTCCCAGACGCCCTGTTTAGCCAGTGGGAAACACAGTAAAGACAGAAAAGAAAGGATGTGGGGGACTTTCTACATATGTTTTTATGCACTTATTTTTACAATGGTTGAGAGTTAGAGTGCTCTTGGGAACTGCTGACAAGCTTACATGCCTGGCTGAAGAGATTTGAATACCCATCTCGAAGAAAAGTCTCCTCCTCCCTCCCCAGTGTATTCACTCTTGCAGGAGAGAAGGGATAAGAAAGGGAGAGTTTACTATCTCTCTCTCATTGAGGCCATCCCATTGCACTCCACATTATTAGATACTCAGTGGACCAGAGAGTGAGCTACCTTAAGTCTTAGTTTTTCCTGGATTTAAGTACTTGAATTTAAAGGCTTATTCTTTTTCTAAACACGGGTCTTTGTTAAAGTGGGTTGTAAGCTTTCTAAGAATATAAAGATGGTGTGAAGTCTTAGCACTGCTGTAGCAACCTCAGCCTTTGAGATTTTCTACTTTAAGTGGCTGTTTGTCAACTTTTCTATTTGGCCAAGTTTTTGTATGTTATTTCTCTGCTTTAGATAAAAAGGGCAGGAAACAGTCTGACTATACACATGCAAAATTATATCAATGTACTGACTTAAGCGAGATCATCAGGTATGATGCTTAAAATGTCACAAATTGGGAAAGAGCTGACAGTACACACTAGGCCGCTTCATCCCTTATAAGCTGAAGCAGTGACATCCACTCTGGCTTTTTCAAGTCAATCAGCCTTAACAGCTGGGGTTCTTGACAAATATATCCATAACTGAGATGTCATTGAGGATATTCTTGGTAAATGAATTTCTGGCAAACTCATTTTAAACAAGGATTTGAAACTAAATTAAGAAAAGGGGAGAGGGGGAAAATGAAAGAGGTCTACATAGTATGCAGAAAAATGACAAGTTGATTTAAAACTACTTAACCAATTTTCTTCAACCCAGGAGTTTTTTCTTGAAGAGGCTGTATCAAAAGCCAACATAAAGATTTCTGGCTTGCCATTTTTTACTTAAACAGATGCAGAAGATTTCAATAACAACATATGGAAGTTTGTTTTTTTTTTTTTCACATTCATTTGGCTGAAACCATTTTGTTCAAACTTTTCTGACATAATCAGAGAGTAAAACCAAATATGGAAATCCTCAATCCCACAAGAATTTAAGAAATTAATGAGAGGTGCTAAGTTGAAGCTAAGATGAAAGTTGGCACTGAACTCTACCTGAATTGTCATTAGGATGGATTTTTAATAGAGTCGCATCCATCTTGGGTGCTTAAGAAAGAAAGAAATTAAAAAAAGATCCACAAAAATCCTATGTGGTCACTCATGAATCTTTCAAAGGGCAGCCTTTTCAAGCTTGTTACTAGAATTTGCAATGTTCCACCAGGCCTTTAAAGAAACACCACTTTTACAGTGCATGTATATATGTATATATAACCCCCGTATGCCTTAGGGGAGATGAGTATGGGCATAGAACACAAATGAACATAAGCTGCAACTTCAAAAACCAATATCAAGCAAGGATGCAAATGTTTTGGTGAACAATGGAAATGGTAATTGTCAATGGCAACTGTGAGCAGAAATTGGTAAAAGCATCTTCCTCACCACCCCCATTTAAGTCATGGCATTATACAACACTACAACCTCATTGTCATTTGTACACAATAAAGGTTTTATGTATAAATTTGCTCCCTATACTGTGACGCCAAAGTGCCAATTTTACCAAATGAGTTATACAACCCATGGTGAGAGCACAGGTATACGTGTGTGAAACAATTTTTTTCTGTGTAAGTAACTCTCTTCTCTATGGAAGAACATGAGATGGAGAGGTACTCTTTCATCAGCTCAAACGGAGAAGCAAGTGCCTGGAGTCTTGCACCTTGAGGAGGCCAGGGCCGCTCACATGGTATGACCATGAAGACTATGCTGTAGGCAGCATCTGTGTCAACTGTGCTCCCTGCTTATGGGATTGGTCATGAGCAGACAGGCATGGATGTAGTGGCACCCACACCAACACTGATGTGTCCTGCAGGAGCAGTGCTGGTGGCTGGAAGAGGTAAGGCTCCAGCTGTCCTGGCTGGGTCTTCTTCTGGCCACCACCCCAGCCACGAGTTGTAGTGTGAGCTTCCTCCAGCTGCAGACCAGACCGTGCAGCCCTGGGTGGTGTCTGCGCTTGGGCTCTGCTCAAAACAGCCTCCTCGGGGATGCTGAGTACTGCCAGCAGTGTAATGCAGCCTGGCTCCTTGCAGTTGGGAAGCAAAGTTGGCTGGCTTTTGGCCACCTCCTTCAGAGGACCCCAGCAGGGGACTAAGGGTTCCCTCTGCAGCAACATAGTTCTTTGTGGCTTGCTTGTAATTTGATCTATAGCTGTCAAGAGTGAATGCTGCCTGTACTTTCCAAGATGCATAAAATACTGTGTATAAGGACATCCCTTGTTAAGGAGCACCCATTGTTTAACTGTATGCAAGAATGGAATGAATCATGATATTTATACATAGAGCATTGCACTAAATCTTAAGCATAAAAATATTTTGTGTGCAGGCCTCAACTACTAATTGATTTTATCTTACTGTGTTTTATTCAGCTTTTGCTGTGACGGCCTGCAATAAACAGCAAGACTTCAGTTTTGCCCCCCGTTGAAAACTGAATTCTGCAAGCTTGCTTCATGGGAACCATCTAACTGACTTCATTGCCAGTATAAAGAGCCCTTACATGCATCAGGAGCAAGAGCTAATTCTCATGTATAGCACTGTGGCATGGTACTTATGCTGACTTAAATATGACAAATGATATAATTAATGGCCAGACTGGTTGCTTTTCATTATCTTATTCAGCAAAGCAAACACATTTCAAACCTCCAAAGGAGTCAGTCAACGTCCAGAAAAGCTGATTTATTGGTAACAGACGGCCAAAACTGTTCTGTATCCTTTTCAAACAAATAATTCTTTCCAAAACTAAATAAGTATGTGAACTACTTCCTGAAAGAAATGTGTTTGTGCAATGAAGAACATGAGTTGTCAGATGGTTTCTACTGCTTTTTCTCCTTTACCCCTTCAGGTTTTCCACATTTCTATGTTGTCAGCAATCTTAAACTAAAAAAAAAAAAAGTCAGTCAGACTATGAATGATCAAAAAAGCTTAATTAAAGCTTCTCATTTTTAACAGACCATACAAATTATCTAGTACGGAAGTAAAACAGCTACAATGGAAATGTCATGTTGTGCTATCGTACAAATGAGGAAGCACCATCAGAAACTGATTTTAGTTCCTTTTTAAATAAAATACTCATTTCTCCTCCAAAATTTACATTCTTCTATATAAAAACTCAATGAAGCACTTTTTGCAATTAGCTGTATGTATTCAACCCAAAAGGCAAATGCATCTGTAAGCATAGCTTTACCCTAGTATTGTATGTCAGCCTTTCATATGGGAAAAGCTGTCTCTATCTCCTTGAGATGTTTCCATTTTGCTTTTCAGAAACCACCAAACACCACCAGTTTGAACAATAAAGCACTTGTGATGTATTTCAAGTAGGGAAACCATTAAATTGAAATTCTCAAAATCACAGGTCATTTTTTGAAGTGTAGATCATTAAGTTTAATTATCCCGTACAAGAGCCGGGCAAGTCAAGCTCTTAAGATTAAAAAAAAAAGATCCAGCTGCTAAGCTTGAGGAAGAGATAACTGTTGCCATTATTTATTTATTTATTGCACAGTAGTAAAATACACTGTGTAATATTTTATACAACTGTATTAAATATAACCCTCTCTGACTATTTTTGAAATAGAAACACTGTCATTTTCTTAGCAATACATTATAATTTAGGAAATGTAGATCTGAGTTATTAGAACACTTTTCTGGATCATAAGATCTGTAACAATTATCCTTCTCAGGACAGTATTTTATTTGATAGGGGGTTAAGAACTGATGCATGCAGCAAAACAGAAGTCTTCTGTGTGAGGTTTTGAGGACACTGTAAGCAAGAGGAGAGCTACGGTCACCCAACTATCAGGTTAGCAATCCCATGAGCTAAGTTTGAGGAAGATATAACTATTCACTTTATTTTTTTTTATTGCACAGTAGTAAAATACACTGCAATCTGCTCCGCAGGCTGCTACATGCCAGCAAGGGTGTCACGTCTCAGTGAAGGAGTTTTTCTCAGAAATTCAGAGGGCACTTTAGATGGCCACAAGTAACACCCTGCTGCACAGAATTTGGGCTGTCCTAGGAAAACCAGCTCATTATGGCACCCTTTAGTGAGGCTCTGCCCCTTTGCATTTCCTATATGCTACCAGTCCTATACACAACCCCAAGACCTACTTTCCAGTCTATTCTGATTTATTTAGAATCCACAGTTATCTCATAAGGCTAGAAAGAAAGCTGAGGGATCCAAAAGCTTCCCTAGTGGCTACAGAGAGGGCGAAGAAAAACTTTTGCAATGCCTAGTGCCTGACCCCTCTCAGTATTCCACTAGAACTAGAAATACCCTTTGCTGAACTAAGAACAAGCCATTGATCCCGGAGCAAGCTGCCACCCAGCCTCCTGGGTGCTCAGGGTTAGCATTGCTCCTGGGACAACACCACCCTCCAGGTGTGAGGTGATCAACCTGGGGCTGAAAATTTCAGACAATAAAAGGCTTCTGCATGGCCCCATGCCAATTTGAGCTTCCTCGTCTGGTCTTGCCCCAACAAGTCCACATCCCTCTTGTGTTGGGGCCCCCAGAGCTGAACACAGTACTGCCGGTGGGGTCTCAAGGGAGTGGAGTAGAGGGTAGATTTCAGGTCTGGGGGAAGAACAGACAGCTAGCTGCCCCACACTCCTACCACATCTCAATTCCTCTTCAAAGAACACCCTTTAACCATGAGTTATTAGACTTCAGAAACGAGTTCCATTTCCCCTGCTTTTATCCCTCCTTTGACCCCTCCTGGGTCTGTGCTTGGAAGCAACTCCTCCTCAGTCCGTCTGGAAGCCCAACCCAGTATTTATAACAGTCACCATCTTCTAGAGACAGGGCATAAAGGTTGTTGTCTTCATCCTGCATGGGACAAAGGGGAGGGATAGATCTAATGGCCTTCCCAAACAGCAGTTAGTCCTGAGGAGGCACACTGAGAAACGCAAAAATACTCTGTTGTTGTCAAGTGAAAACAAATTTTATTGGCCTCACACAGAGAGGCTGCTGGCAAGGAGGAAGCTCTGAAAGCCAGTCCATGCTTGATAAGCCTTCAAGGGACTCTCTGCCCCACTGGGACACTAAAAGAAGAGGAAATATGTACACACAAGCCAGGCTTTCTAACTATGCTCAGCCTACACTGCAATGGTTACAACCATACAATATTTTCAGATAGTCCACCCTTGTTTATTGGGACCTTTAGTGTTCAGGTTAAATGTGCGCAGAGGTCTTTCTCAGGCAGGGGCATGGGATAGGTTATTCTGAGAAAAGCAAGCAGAAAACAAACAGGCTATGTTCTGGTCCATAAAACACCCAAAAGACATAAAGGCCCCCATCCTTCTAAGGACCACACATCCTTAGAAACAGAGTAAACAAAAACAAGTGCCAATAGCCCTTCCCACCATGCAGTTCTGAGGCACAAACCCAGACAATAGACTGTCTGTCCATGAACTCCTGAAAAAGCATCTGTTATTACAGGCTATGAAAACACAGACAGGGCACTCTGCCCCTAAAGATGAAAGCAGCCAAAACCAAGAAGCCCAGGAAGAGAACTTTATATCTTCTAGGGGTCCTGTAACACCCTTCTTCTGACCTCCATGCCCATGTGCTCCTTTGCTCCCTACAGATACTGGTTCATTGCCTCTGGACAGGGTGCATACTGCCACCATTTAGGAAGCTGCAGCCTCTCCCATGAGTGCCTGCAGACCTACGGGCAGTCCCACCACTGCAGCTGCCTGCCAGCTGCAGAAGGGAGATGCTGGGAGGCTCTGGCAGAACAATCCCTCCTCATAGCGAAGCTGTGGCACTCTACCCCCAAAATGCTCATTACCACCCCTCTCCTTGCTCCCTGTGATTGCTAGAGACCAAGGTCTCACTCTTCCCGCTTAATCTGTCCTTCCAAGTGGCCCAGAGAAATTGATTGTATACCCACGTAACATCTACAACAGCTTGGACTTTCTGGAGGCAACATATGAAGTTCTCTGTGGGAAAGAAAGAGAACAAGGCAAGGTCTGTGCTGCTCCTGCGCTTGCTCTGTTCATTCACAGAAATGGGATTAACTAGAAAGGACAACATGTAAATGTGTTTTTGAGGGACAGCGTAAAGACAGCTTGTCCGTCTCTTCATAATTTGTGCCCTAGAAAAGAAAAAGAAGTGAATCCTTTCTTCGGCTGTTGCAATTATACAGCTTGGAACAGTCAAACTGTCTACCTTCCTACAGGCGATGTGACAGTTCCCAGCGCCAGAAAGCATTCCTCTACTTTGAAGAGCAGATTTATAATCCATGAGCAGCAAAATCTGAAGGGAGCTATAAAGGTTTTCTCAAATAATAAATAAAGGAACAACAGCTATGGCCTCAATTATACATGGAGGGTTTGGATCTGTTTTTAGTATTTTCACATGATAAAAGGCATCGACTGAACCAGAAAAAGATGACATGGGCCAGATGTTGGGGTGCATTATAGAAGATTTCTGTCACTGCCCAGCGTCAAGCTGTCTGGGCCATCAGCAGACCCATTCGTCTTATGCCTTCCACACCCCACCCTCATGCAGGCAGCGTGGCAAAGGCTGGTGGGAGCTGCAGCCAGACACTTCAAAGCAGTGAGCATCACTCAGAACTTGGCTCTAGTGGCCCAAAATAAGAGAGACTCCAAAGACATCTGTTTTACCTTTCCTCCTTAACTGCTCCATTTTGTACAAGTCACATTAGTGGGTCTCTTCCAGTTCAGCCTACAGGAAAAAAAATATCTCCAATAATTTTCAACCGAAAAAAACTTTGACAGTTGTCAACGCTCATAGTTCTTCTCTGTACAAATAATGGAATTGCAGATGTTTTGTTTTGGGTTTGGTTGTTTTGTTAGTTTGGGGGTTTTTTGTTTTTTTTTTCAAAAAGTGAGAAAACATCAGGCAATCACAGAATCCTTTCTCAGGCTGTTTTGCTTGTAAAGGCAATTGGCTTTTAAAAACGGGGGCTGAAGTGTAACAACTGGAAACATTGTGGTTGGAACTAGTATCTTATTAGTAAGGTACATGTGCACCTTGAGAGACGCACAAATTCCTTTCCTTCCTCCCAAAGTTCTCTCCTTGTAATTTTTAACCTCCCTGTTATATTAATGACATCACAGGCTCTAAGACTGACCTTTTCTTAAGGACCATGCAAAAGCTCTATAATCTTTACTAACGAAAAAACGTGCCTGTTCTTCCTGTCTCCCTCTATGCATCACATACAAAGTCGCCACTGCTCTTTGCCCTCCTCCAAAGTCCCTTTGGTCCCTGAAGATTTATCTTCCCTGTTTCCACTTCTCCCCAGAACTATCAAGGACTTGCATGGGATGGATCGATGGAGGGAAGGGACTGCTCCCCCCTATCACTTGCCTCCCTCTTATTCCTTCCTCAATGCACATAAAATAATGAACGATGCCAAGAGCGTCAGCATCTGCACTGGCTGCTAGCAGCCCAAAAGGAGAATTAGAGTAACCCAGGCACATATTCCCTATCAAGTAGGCACACCTGTATTTTTAGCTACAATTATGCATGCAAAATGACATACTTTCTCATAGCATACTTTTTCTCATAGCACAAATACAGGGACTTCACTCTACAGAGACACCCCACACACATTGCCTGCCTGAATTCTGCATGTCAGGAACACTGCTTTTCATAGCTGAGCTGTGATATGTTCAGGGAAACCGGACATAAATATTCATAAATCCCAAATAGTAAATCAGACATCTTAAATTCTACCTAAGCAAACTTTCCAGTTTTTATTTTTTTATTTTTTTTTTTCCTGGAAATATTGTAGTTCCACTACAGATTCCAAACCAGGAGCCCAGTGAAAAGCAGAAAAAGGAACATCTCTTTGTATTTTCTGATTTCTCTGCCTGTTAGTAATTTTCTTTTTATTAAACTATTTTCATTGACCTGAGGACTCCTCAAAGCATCATGTTATCACAGGATTGCCTCCATTGCAGCTGTTTTTTAGGTAGCCATTTGGTCAGAGATGGGGAAGGTAATTAAACCTTTAAGTATTTTTTCCCAGCTGTTGACAGGATCCTATCTTTGTGCTCCAAACTGAAGGGAAACAGACACAAATTAAATCTGCTTTTCTAGGAGGAAGAAAACCAGACTATTGTGACAACTGCTCAAAGTCTTTGTAAGAGATAAGAACTAAAAAAATAAAGTAGTGTGCGTGTGTGTATCGGTAATGTAAGACCTAGCAGGTATGTAGTACTGCTGGTACAAAGCGCCTGAGGCCACTGGGGAAGCCTTCTCACATGAAGGTGTGTCTAAGAGAGATTTTAAAGACCAGGCGTAATATCCTACAATTTATATGGCTACAGCAGAAAACACACATGTAACTGTCTTATGGCAATTTTCCAAGCTCAAGGGGATTTGAACCTGTTTTGGGGGACATTCCTGCAGAGCCTATCACCACACATGGGTGCAACAGGAACTCCCTGTTCCTTGCTCCCTCCCTGGAACCTAGAAGAGGTCTCCTTTCCCTGTGGTAGAGTGTTTGCTAGGCTGGTTTCCTGCTGGTAGCCTTGTGAATGCAGCATGTTGGCTGGGGTGAGTGTCTTGATGGCTTGAAGTTGTCCTTTGGGTGTGCCCCTTGCAGCTGTTACACTGATGGCTTTAACACAACACTGAAGAAAGGAGAGCCCTCCTTTCCTGCTTTCCTCCTTTCCTCCAGTGTTTGCTGTGCACTACTAGCACAATGAATATGATGTTCTCATTGGTTTCTACTGCTCTACTTGCTCTACCTCAAGACAGAAGAGATCCTCCCTTTGCAGTTGTCCTGTGCACAAGGAAAGCCTGCATGCGCAGAAGACACTATGGGAAGTCCACCCTTTGTCACTCCACTGAGACTGGGCGACCTGATTTTCTGCCTTTTGCTACTGTTTATGTCAGAGATGTGGAGGTCCCTCAGGAGGCAATGCTAAAGAGCACCTTAATTCCCCTGATTTCAATGACTGTGCCTCACCTCTCAGGTGAGTCCTGCACACAGTCAAAATAATTGTGGTATAAGATGCCTACATGAGATGCAAACACAAGCAAAGCACAGTAGAGACTCTCACGTATTCAGGCAATATTACCTGCTCATAATCCTTTCTCCCCTCCAGATACTATTTTAATTCCTGCATGCATTTCTGTTGTGAGTTTGTTTCTGCTGAAATAGCTCTTTTCAAATTTGAGAGCTGAAGGGATAAATTTGCTGAGATTCATGGAACTCATGAGGCTGAAACTGTTACTGCACTCTCTCCATACTGCCAAACCACTGCATTCCCCACCCAGCAGCCAAAAGAGCTCCAAGCCTTCAACCCAGAGATTACTGCCTTCTCTTTGGGAACATAATATTGTTTGGTATGTAGCCATGAAGGAGAACCTGAGCCCAAAGAGTGTGAGAGAGACTGAAAGATTCTCCTCACACTTAACCTTAGCTGTTTTTTCTAATTACCATTTCACTCACATAATGCTATTTATTAGACTAGGGATGAATAGATGCAACCAGGATCAAAATTTGGTTCTTATTAAATTTCTGCAGCCAAGGGAGACAGAGTTTGTGGTCCCAGAGGATTGAGAAGGAATGGTCATGGAAACAAAAGAGTAAAAGCTGGGTCATAAAATAGCCCGGAGAACTTTTGTAGTTTTTCTTGAGTCATTCAAGGACAAGAGGATGACGTACACAAAGAATGGATTGAGACCTAGCTGAAAGAAGAAGGGCATTTAGTCCATCTCACATCTCGAACCTGTTATCTTGGAAAGCATCTTCATTGGAAAGGTATCTAATCTATGCCTCTGTATTTTTGATGAAAATATTTATACAGCTTGCTATGACAAAATCCATCTCTGTGTAACTCCAGAGATGAAGAGCTCTCCATTTAGGCTACTTTCTCTCTGCTCTTTCTTTAACCTCATTATTTCTGTTTTGCTGTCAGATAGGAATTTGATTGTAGACTGTTCTCCCAGCATTTCTTTAAAAAATCAACAATCATGTTCATTCCTGCTTCCCCCATCAAAATAAACCTTAATTCAGATGCAATTAAAGTTTCTCAAGCAATATGCCATCGTAACAACAGTTGAAACGATGGACCTTTCTGGGTCACATTGTTGCCATTGGTTTTGGCTTGTTTTCTCTGGAGTAGCTTATCTGCATCTACTGCTCACACCTTGCAGGCTTTCTGCAAGACCTTTCAAACTTCAGAAAACGTCTTTTTTGGACTGGATGTAATGAGCAACTAGTGAAGTTCTAATATGATTTGTACACAACTTTAAGTTTCACTAAACAGCTGTTGTTAAAAGCGGTTGTATCGGCACCAGAGGACTGATATTGCTAATTGACCTCAGTAGGTATGTTGGCTAGTGCCGGTAAAATTCCATGAGATTAAGCTGAATAGAGGAACAGTTCTTTGTATGACAGGTTCTTTCATTCCACTGTAGATCAGTGTAGCACACATGCCACTTCAGGCTGGATGAGAAATAGGACTGCTGCTTTCAATTCTGAGGTGGCCAAAGGCTTCCTTGCTAAAGTAAAAAAAAATTTACTAGAACATTTGTACATTTAAAAATTTGCCTTGTCTCTGGCTGTTTAGCAAATTCTGTCATGGAAACTTGAAATGCATGAGAAAGAGAATTTTACAGGAAATGGGCTTTATATTTTAAAGTATGTTTGATAGATTCAGTCCTCCCTTTGTGAACATTTGGTGCCTACAGCAAGAGTTGTAATTCTCAAATAATCTACCTGGCCCTAGCTTATCTAAGTAACTGATTTTCTGGGGTAATAAAGCCTGTCAGGGAGCCTACGCTTTTGCCGTTGGGCACATGAATAATGATAACTTGACCTTAGCTTTGGACTAAGGCACCTAAAGAAGTATCTCCCAAAGAACAGAAGTGTTAAGGTCCTGTTCTGGGTCTTTTCCTGAAAAGGACCAAGCTTGAAGCATAACCCCGTGTTTCCCATTTCCAATCCGCTTGCAGTTCTGTATCCCAATCTGCAGACTGGCTTTTTGAGGGCTGATTCTCTGAGCTCCCAAGACCCATATTCAGACACCTTAAATTTCACCTAAGTCCATGTTTCCTCATGGTAGTGCTAAGGTCCCAGAGGCCTCTTGCTGACAAGCAGCTGTGGGCCCAGGACAAGGCTGGAACTGGGGCCACATGAATACGACTCTGATGGCTCTCTATATAAAGCTCTTGTTACCTTAAAAGAAGGGGAGGTGCCTAGAAGTTAGGCATTGCAATGCTATGCCTACATCACCCTTGTCAATGTATTACCTCCTTCCTCACCAGATGTTTAATAAACTAATCTGTGGAATGATATCCTCATAGATCATTGTAAAAATAGAATAAAAATCCCATGTTGTAAAGAGAAACAATCCCAAGCTATTAGCTAGTATTACAGAAAATAAGAACCATGCAGCGTCATAGATAGGGAATATGCATGAGACCCTGTATCAGAAGAATCCTGTATTCAGCAAAACCCCCAAAATATGTATTGCTTGAGACACTGTATTTAGCACTTTTATTGTTACCTAAGAAAAATACTTCAGTAATTATCCTTTATCTGAAGCCTGTCATTGAGAGAATAAGGATAATTTTCAAGGTAGGGCAAAAATAAAGATCTGCATAAGCTGTTTCTGAATCCTTCTCGTCTCCAGGGAAGCACAGGCAATGCATAATTAGGTGAGCTCTTCCCTGCAGAAACTTCAGTCATAGATTGCTGACGGAGAAAGGGAAACAAATGCAGGCTTTAGAGATAATCACATGGCAAAACTCAAGCCAACTGAAATGTTTCCACTCTTTGCAGACATTTTCTTTCTGGAGCGCTGTTGTTACAAGCAGTATATTTTCATTTACCTAGATGCAGATTGTTTGCCTTTCCCTTTAAAAATTACACTCAGACTTCGTTTATTCCATTTGCAATTCCTTGTTGCATACTTTGCTGTGCTCTTTGTTAGTCAGTACTTCATTGCTTAGCCTAAAAGACTAAAAATTATCAACCATGAGATAAAATTATGTTAGTATTGATCAGATTTCCCTGTATATTTAAAACAGAGCAAATGTGCTGTAAGGAAAGTCTCAGCCACTCAGATAATCAGAAGCTTCTATAAACAAAATTCTTTTCACTATAACTATCAAAACATAAATTCAGGAAAACTGGAACTGAATAAGTGGAGTTAACCTGTATTTGCCCTTCTCTTTACACATACATATATTTACAGAAAGTTTCTGTCTCTTCTGGTTGTGAAGATAACCTTTCAAGTATAAACTGAAGGGAATGCTGGCTTGAGTCTGGAGCCAAACACATGGAAACAATAACACCAGACATAAGCTGCCTTCATTCATCTCAGTGGGATGCTAGCAATGAAGTCTGCTTATGACAATGTAAAAACCAGACTTGTTAACTATTTCACTGCTACATTTTGCTCAAAGAAAATCTAATGCAGCTGATCTATCCATCACAGCCTGACAGTCTTTTCCTTTGAAAGGATATGCCACATAATATGACCATATATTTGAAATATGTACATAGCCCATCTTTATTTTTGCCTTGACCAGACTACACTTTAACTGTTTTAATAACTGATGTTCTGCATGTCAGAGTCCGCTCTGTGATAAATGCAAAATAAAATTCTTTTTCCAATACGTTTTCTTTTCAAGGAATCTTTTCCCCAAGGTTTTTTGATTTTTTTTTTTTTTTTTTTTTTTTTTTCTTCTTCCAAAGGACAGTTGTGTCTGAGCAACCCAAGGACTAAACTTAATCATCTAAAAGGCATATACATCCACCCAAATGCCTGTCTTTCCTGTGTATTTTCCAGAGAGCAGTCAGTTCGTACAGAGGGAGTACGAACATGGTGCGCTCAGTCAGCAAACGGGCTCGGTCAAAGTTAGTTTTCTCTGGTTTCTTACAGGATTCATGAAGAGGATGTGTAGGATGTGAAATCAGTCTGCCTTAAACCTGCGCTGAGTTAGGGCAAACAAATTCTGTTACAATGAAGTGCATCATAAGAAGTAAAGAAGTAACTGTTAGTTGCCCTGTCTCTGCTGTATCCATGGAGGCAACTGCTCTTTCCCTCTGTCTGCTCCAACTGGAAACAAGGGCCCTGGCTGGAAACAGGAGCAGTGTTTTTTCTTATCGCCTCTCTCCAGTTTGTATTGAGATTGACAGGAAAAAAATATATTTACTAATATCATCCTTTTATTTTATTTACTCTTTGTTGCTATCGCTGTCCTCTTTCCTATGTCCCTTGCAAGGGAAATGAAGCAGAAAGGGAACACGATAGCATCACTCTAAGGACTGGGCTGGGCAATAACATCAAAAGGATACAAAAACTTGGAGCAGCTAGTGTTATAACAGGTTAAAAAAAAAATGCATCCTGGATTTTTAAAAGATGCTGACTCTTCTTAATGATGAAGAGTCAATCTTGTGTCGTGTGTTGCAGTTTGTTCCTACGAAATTCTCAATAATCTTTTGCTTCATTCTTGGCCATTGTTTCCAGTTGAATACAATGTTCCATCCAACTCAGTCCCACTGGAAAATGAGGAGAGGTTTTCTCAATTTCAGTGATTTGTGATCAAACTTGTAATAGTGGTACTAACAGCTATGTGGAACTCTGTGCAAAAATGCTGGATTTGCTGAGTCCCATGAAGCTGAACAAATTGTAGAAATAGTAAGAAACGTTTTAAATTACTTAGTGTTATCAGAGACATCTGGTACACTAGGTCTTGTTTCCAAAAGTTGCAAGATCTTTCTTTAGAAATTTTTCTTCAGGAAAAGTGCACTTTCTCTCAATCAAACTGTTTAACATAATTCTTAATGATTACACATAAATGTTGTGGCATTCTCTTTCTCCAGCTGCAAGCTGCTGTTTTAGAAAGTGTTTAGGTCTTTATCAAGCATTTATAGTAGAAGTTTACTTTCTTAGAAGTATCACTTATCTAATTGCTTAAAGCACAAAATGTAATTGTGATCATTGTTTAGACCTGGGTTTGTGTTTTTGTGAAGGCTGCCGTTGGTGGGCCTGGAGGAGGTCTTTGGGTTGGATTTGAGGTTTAGGAGATTCCCTGCTCTCTTCATTTGCTTTTTGGTCTTTATATGTTACTCTCTGAAGATACACCCCTGAATCTGGTTTAGCATACTGCTTCACACATATTAAAAAGTGAATGTCGGGATGACTGGGGAAGATCAGGAAGGTAGGAATGAGGTATAATTGCCTTCCTAAACTCAGGCTAATTAGATCTTACCCCTCCACCAAAGCACTCAGAGCTCTTAACTGAGGACTCTTCAGTAGCTTATATGAAATATGAGGGATATGCTCAGCCTAACTCCAAAAGGAAATACATCTATCTGAAAAACACACGCTCCTTTTCACTTCCTCCCCCAACACAGACAGACAGCTCACTGGGACAAGGAGCTGTAAGATTTTACTTCCAACTGTGATCTCTGTATGGGGATTTCATGGCTGGGTGATCCTGTTCTCAGGCTTCTTCAGGCCTGGTTGCTGACATGCAAACCCACGGAGAGGAGTACCAGCTTTATAAAATAAACGGAAGCAGCTCAAAATAGGTGGTGTTAAGCTTACTCTGCTCAAAGCTGAACATGTATACTGATGGCACAATATGGATTTATATCTTCTGCTTTCTTTCAAATACCTCCTAGTGTTCTAGGTGGAGAGCAGAAATGGTCATTCCATAAGTACCAAAACCACATTTTTATTTAAAAAGGCAAATGCAGGCTCAAATATAAATCCTGGTAGCACAGACTTACTAGCCTCACACCATGTATAAATACAGTTTCACACCATTTGCAAGAAATAATTGTATTCCCTGAGTTCCAGCTTCACTATTATGATTAGTGTTATATACCTGGATAAAATGCCAGTGCTGACAATGTTGGGAAGTTTCATACCTGTTAGACTGTTGATCAGTAAGTGATATTCTTGTCAATCTAGATGCTGCTGAAAAAAGTCAGATTGACACGCTTCTTCCATTTCAGTTTTCTTTTCTCTGTTTGTATTTTCTCTCTTGGTTATTTTACTGGGCTTATAGGAAATTAAACTAAACTAAAAGGCTTTCTTATAACAATGCAGTCCTGGCTGAAATAACCATTTCCAATTTGACTGTGTTAGGAGAGCAGCATGTGTATGCACACATACACACAAATGTGTATGGACAATTAAAATCTCATTCATAATACTGTGTTTTTTCTATTGCTGTAATGGGAATAGTAAAAACTTTCAACTTCCCTCTAGACCATTAGCTAAGGTAAAGGTAGCAATTTGGTGTTTCCCTTCACTCTCTCCACCCTTGCCTGCAACTGTGGTTTGTCCTTAGCAGTGAAATACCTGGAAAGAATTTAAAGCTCTGGAAGTTTCAGAGCTGTTTTTCTCAGGAAGATGAACATCATCAGATGGAAGTACCTTGCCTTCCAACGTAACTAGGTTTGACTAAATTAATTTCTTTTACCTCTGTCCACCTCAGCTACTTAGGTTTCCATCCTGTCTCCAGCACTTACATGGACATTTTCATCCTGAAACCAAAGCTCTTCTCAAATGATACTTACTTTACATTTTGTTTGTACATACACCACTTTGTGATTCCTTGAGCATTTCCTGATGCTCATAATTTAGGTCTTTGTCACTGTGGGGCTTTCAACTGATGTACTGCAAAAAACCTGTATTACGTCAGACCAAAAGAACATTTCTAGGGTTTGAAGTCCACTAGGTAACTAAATGTGACAAATTAGGTAGCAAAACTGAATGGAGCAAAATTGTATTTCATAGGGTTAACATTTGTTGGCTCAAGAGCTTGTTACAACACAGTATTGGAGCTGTCATTTATTCTGATAGAACTGGGTACATGGGAGAATTTCATCAACTGAATCACTTTGAAAAATGATGTACCCACAGCATCCACCACAGTGACTGTTTCCATAGAAGATTTTCTTCACTGGAGTATCCATGCACTGGTGCTGCCCACCTTGTGAACTTGATTATCCCAAATCAAGCCTGAAGTTGCAAACAGCATAGAGCAGTTCCCAGGAACGCTGGGCAGCATACATGCGGCAAAGCACAAGCAGTAGCTTTGGGAAAATGCAGAGTTCTCTGATGCAGGACACAGTGATAGTGCACCATCCTCTGAGCAAAGGCTTCTGTAACAGCTGTGGGGACACTTGGGTCCCATCAGGAGAATGCTGTGAGCTTGCAGGACTGCTTGCAGTGTTTGGGTGTTGTTTTTCCTTCTCCTGTAGATACAGCACTACCAGAAACTGGGAGAGCACAAGATTTATAAAGGGGCAAATTGTTTGCTTTTAACCCATTTATGGTTAGCTTTTCCATACTGCTCTGCTAAACTGAACCAGAAGCTACCCGTGTGGTCCAACCACACTGAAACATTCCTGTAAAAGTCAAAAGTTCTGCTGCCTGCTTTATAAACAAACCTCCCTACCCCAACACTCAGGTAATAGCATCGCTACAGCTAAGGATGAGAGCACAAGCATGACTGAGCCCAGTGTGCTCTGAGGCTTCCCAACTACCTGGCCACCTTGTTGACCTAAAAGCCACCTTTGACTGGGCTGCGTGTGTGTGTCTGAGACAACCCAGAGGTGCCTGGAAGGATATGTGAAGGTCCTGGCACTTGGGGTCCTGCCTGAACCAGAGGATGATCTCGGCTGTGTGTGGGGATAGGCTTAGCCATGGCAGAGCTCTTAGGATGAAGTAAAAATGTACTCATTTGGGTTTTTTGTTTCAGTACGGAGAGCACTTCGGAAAACTGGCACTGGTTTAGTCACCTTAATTTCTCCCTTTGAGCTCCTGGTATTCTGCTGGGGAGAAATCCAGCTCAACAAATGTATTTTGCTTTGCAGAAGGGGTTGCTGCATGGCAGGAACACACTAGGGAGAACTTGTGGGACAAGAGTGTCACCAGAATCTTCTGCAGATATTACTGCCACAGGTAATATCCACCCCCTCAAGAAATTAAAAGCAGGAATATGTAAAAATGGGCTGCAACATACGTAACTGCAGTTTTTCATAGCAAACAGGCATTTTCCAAGCCTCTTGTGTTAATGGTGATTGTTGAACAAGGGAGCATCTTCAATTTATAGGGCAGGCTTTGGCTGTAGTGTAGGTATAGATGGGTTTAAAGTGAAAAGCCTTGGCACTTTGGAGACTGGTTGGCTGCCCCTGTTCCAGGGGCTCTAAAGCAACAGGGCTTTGATCCAGAAGGGTACATTTTAAGGTAATGTGACCTTCCTCTATTTCCACATGAAAAAACAGAGTGAGGACTCTTTAATGGAGGAAACTGTAGACTGCCTCAGACTTCTTAATTTTTTGGTAAATCAGGGCACACACGGTTTGAAGGGCCAAAGTAAGTAAAACTTCATAGTTACTGAGATCTTTGAAATGCTCCTCTCATATCTTTGTAGCTATAGGAAACATTTCCTGTCACCTACGTGTAGACAGTCTTTATGTGGGGAAAAAACATGAAAGAAGCAATAAAAATAAATCCTCTGTTGGGATATGCCTACAACAGAGTTTGTGCCTACAGTTTAAATGTTTGTTTCTGTTTACGTAAGTAGAAAGAGAACTGTGACAAGCTTTTTAAAGAGTGGATATTGTACATTCCCGAGATGCTTTAAAAATCTATTGAAGCTGTAGGCTTTTCTCCAAGATCAGTGTCATTCCATAAAGAATAACTGGTCCCTGAGGGAAGGAACTGTATAATCTATTATATTTAATGCTTTTGTAAAAAAAAAAAAAAAAAAGAGGAATCAATTCCATCTCACCTTTGGGTCACTTTGACAGTCAATGGTAACAACGGTAATGGCTCAGTTTCCTTGTAGTTATGTGCTCTGGCACATAATAATGTTAAATAGTAGTCGCTGGATCACAAAGTTGTTTTTCTAGATTTTAATCAGTATGAGAAACAAATCAATCTTATTTATTTTAATACCAATTTATCTGTAACTCCCCATTCCACGCCATATGTATAGTCTTGTTTTCTGCCTGAAGTTCTCTACAGATAATTTCATTACTGCATTAGCAACTATAAGGTGTGAAAGTCTTCTTCTGAATTCAGCACAAGTAGACATTAAATGGCCAACCTTCTCATCCTGTATGTCTAACCATTATAGGTCCTGTTTAGCAGATGAGAAAGTTGCAATCCATGCAGTCAGATGCACAAGTTAACTCAGTAGCTCAGAGACAGGCTTGTGGTTAACTGGACTCACTAGGGCACTTAGATTTCAGCCTTGCCCCAAAAACTCCTTAGAACTCTGCATTTAGCAGTCAAGTTTAGTGTCAAAAGGAGAAAATATACTCTAGTTCTAATAGGAGAGCTGACTTCCATCCCCACCATGCCCAATTTAAAGGCTTGAAACATCTAAATTTTGGCATTATGAGCACAAGATGTCACTCATTTCTCACTCCTTTGTGTGGGAATATCTTTACTCTGAGCACACCCAGAAATTCGAAGCCAGATAAAGTAATGCATTATCAAAGGAATAGGTTAGAGTTATCATTAAGCTACACAGTACTGCTGAGTGCTGGGCAATATTGCCTCCAGCAGAAATGGGGCAGCTAGGATTTATTTTTTTTTCTGGAAGATATTTAGGAATTAAGAGACTTAAACCAACTGTTTATATGCAAAGAAGCAAAATGTTTATTTTTGCAAATACTAACCTCAGCTTCCAGTCTTGCAGAAATACATGCATCAGTATTAATGCACATGGACCCAGAAGTGTTCCCTGCTCAGCCTCAAAAATGAGGCTACTCATGTCTTAGTAATTAGCTGCATTCCTGCAGAACATACTGGCAGGCATTCAGAGTCACTGCGCCAGGGGGAAGGAGATAAAACATAATGGGAAGGAACTAGAAAGGGCCATACTGCCACACTTTTTTATGTCTCTTTTTGTGACCTTTACACATAAAATAGTGCTTCTCTCACATCCCTCCTTTAATACACATCACAGTGCAAATGAATGGCCATGAGGTAAGCTGGACAGGGGAAACTGGAAATACAGAATTGTAGAATAGTTAGGGTTGGAAAGGACCTTAAGATTATCAAGTTCCACCCCACTTGCCATGGGCAGGGACACCTCACACTAAACCACGTCACCCAAGGCTTTGTCCAGCCTGGACTTGAACAGGGATGGAGCATTCACAGCTTCCTTGGGCAACTCATTCCAGTGCCTCACCACCCTCACAGTTAAGAACTTCCTCCTTATATCCAATCAAAACTTCCCCTGTTTAAGTTTTAACCCGTTACCCCTTGTCCTATCACTACAGTCCCTAATGAAGAGCCCCTCCCCAGCATCCTTGTAGCCCCCCTTCAGATACTGGAAGGCTGCTATGAGGTCTCCACGCAGCCTTCTCTTCTCCAGGCTGAACAGCCCCAACTTTCTCAGCCTGTCTTCATACAGGAGGTGCTCCAGTCCCCTGATCATCCTCGTGGCCCTCCTCTGGAATTGTTCCAACAGTTCCATGTCCTTTTTATGTTGAGGACACCAGAACTGCACACAATAGTCCAAATGAGGTCTCACGAGAGCAGAGTAGAGGGGCAGGATCATCTCCTTCAACCTGCTGGTCAAGTACCATTCTGGTTAAAGTTGCTGGAAATACAGATTTGAGTCCAATTTTTCGCAAAGTTCATACACATCCGGAACTAAAGTTAACTTTTCATGATCATCTTGGCTGCAAAGAATATAAAACAGAAAGTTGTTCCATGCAACATTCTTTCAGGTAACAGAGCAAATGTAAGAGATTCCCAGTATCAGACCACTAGACCAGGTCGCTCAAAGCCTCGTTCAACTTGGCTTTGAACACTTCCAGAGACAGGGCAGACACAGTTTGTCTGGGCAATCTGTGCCAGTGCTTCACCACCCTTACAGTGAAGAATTTCTTCCTAATAGCTAATCTAAATTTCCCTCTTTCTTTTTAAAGCCATTCCCCCCTTATAAAAAGTCCCTCTACAGCTTTCTTTTAGGCCCCCTTTAGGTACTGGAAGGCTGCTGCAAGGTTTCCCTGGAGCATTTTCTTTGCCAGGCTGAACAGCCCTAACTAACTCTTTCAGCCTGTCATCATAGGAGAGGTGCTCCAGCCCCTGATGCTCTCTGTGGCCCTCCTCTGAACTCCCTCCAATAGTCCACGTCTTGTGTTGGGGGCCCCAGAGCTGAATGCAGGACCTCAGGTGGGGTCACAAGAGTGACCTTTATTGACCTGCTGGTCACGCTCCTTTTGATGCAGCCCAGGATACGGTTGGCTTTCTGGGCTGCGAGCACACACTGAAGCCTGCTCATGTTAAGTTTCTCATTGACCAGCACCCCCAAGTCCTTCTCATCAGGGCTGCTCTCAGTCCAGTCTCTGCCTACCTTGCATTTGTGTTTGTGATGACTCTGACCCATGTGCAGGGCCTTGCACTTGGGCTCATATAACCAGCCAGGACAAGAGACTGCTCCTGTCTTGCCTATAGTAGTGAGTTTGGGAGGAAAGTGAGAACTGAAGGACAGTGGGAAACACTTTTGCTACTTGACAAACAGTGATGTGGTATAACAACCTAATGTAAAGTATCAGAAATAGGTTAGAAACTTAATCAGTAAAGTCCATCTTAAATCACTCCTTTTGGACATTATGGCACAGATTCATACTTGAGTTTAGGAGTGCTTGTCTTACAAGTCCTAATCCAAGTGATGATCAGGGAGACAAAGGTATCTCTGCTGTAGATCTGATCCAGTAAAAGAAGCAGAGGAAATAAATGCATGCAGCATTTTACCAAAATTCTGCATGTGGTTAGTATAAGTCTCCTTTTGCAGTGATAGGTCAAGTTGAAAATAATGATGCTTTGTAAGAAATTTCATTTTTACTCTTCAGATTTTACCCAGAAGATTTTTTTTGTAAAGGACTATCGCACTGTTATTTGATTTTTATTAGTTTATTGTTTCTGGAGTTTGGGGCATTTTTTAATTAATGAGAAACATGTTGCTGTGATTTTCCCATGGGTTCTCTCACATCAGTGTGTGAGAGAGAACTTATGTATGACTTTGTTATTATTTCAAGTGACAGAAACAGATCAAGTTCAGAGAGATACTGTTTCTTCAAATAACAGTATGACAACAACTGGAACATAATACACATATGGCTTTTCCAAGAATAATATTACGATTATATTATGATTTGTCTGCATGTCCAAGTGAAGACAATGATATAATCACTATACTCAGGATTGCTGTACACCAGGAAGGAGAGAACATACCATTGATCAGGTAAGAAGTCACAGACCCAGCCACTGCACTTACTGGCACCCACAGGAGTCAACTTCAAATTGAAAGATTCAGAACTACTTTCATCACATCTGATCTCACAAAAGTAGGTGTCAAACAGCACCATAATGCTGATTGGCACCATACTGCAGCAACATCAAGCCTCATATCTGCCCCTGGACCTGATGCAGCAGCATGAAACATTCTGGGACTTTGCTGGAGAAGGTTATCTCCAGTACCCTGAACTTCACAGCACATACCATGAAGAAGATTGTGGCCATCATAGATGCCTGAATTGACAGGGCTGCATCACTGCACAATCAGGGGTTAAATTCTCAGAATGGATTGCTAAAGCATGTTTTTCATTTGCTCTCAGTTATGCAGGAAAGCCGGTGTAATCAGTATTGCTATTTACACATCTACTGGCATCTGCTCAAATCCATCTTTCTCACTGCTTCCTAGAAGCAGTTAAAGTATTTTCATTCCTTGGGAGGGTGGTTCTCTGTTGGTACTTTCAATAAGAATGGATGTTCACATTGCTGCCTGTACTATTTTTGATACTTGTACTACTGAAGCACCCCTACTCTAAGTATCATTTACCCTCCCATCCCAAAAAGGTAGCATACATCTTCCAGAACTACAGCTCTACTATTACTCTCATTTGAAAAGCATAATCATGAATAAAATACTTCTTCTTTATTCACTTTTCCAGACACACTTTTTAATAACCAAGAGGAGGATGAGTTTTATATACAGCCTCATCCCCCTTTTTTTACTAAAAAAATGACTAGGATCTATTTCAGCATTCTAAAACCCAAAGTCCCATTACGCTTAGAAATATTAAATCCATCCAATAAATTACCATTAGGATAAATGAACACACTCCAAGCAGATCTCAGAAGACTATTCAGGATTCTCTGACAGAGCTAATTTCAAATGAGTTTTGCCCTTCCCCTGAGATTCATATCTTTTTCTTCAAGGTGGCTAATTGCAAATATAACTGAACAGTACATACCTTTCCATAAAAACATTCCTTTCCCTCTTCAAGGAAAGATCCTATTACAAATACTGGCACAGATTTTCAGCTGTCAGATCAAACAGATTACATAGTATATAGAAACCATGAAATATTTATTCATGTCTCTGCTTTCTACACAAGAGGCAGGCCAGCTCAAAAACATCTGGAGGATGAGCATACTTGTACACAGTTAAAGAAAGCAACATGGAACCCAGGTGCAGCAGCATAGATATTCCCATATACTCTATACACATACACTCACATCTTGCACATAATATTGAAATATACTTACCCTTATCTAGATCTCCATGCACCTAATGTTTTCAAATCTCAAACAATAGAAAAGAATCTGGAATGACCCCAGCACTGTAGGGAGAGGGGAGAGAAGTTTATAGCCTTTAGCACCAGAACTGGCAAGCAGAGCTGTGCTGAAGATTGCTGGGCTTGCTTTTTCATTCATTAATCAAAGTGAATATTTGCTGGTGTGAGTTTTCTTTGAATTTTGTTTATTGGACCTTTTTTTTTCCCCCAACCTTGAAAAACATATCTGAAGAAAACTGCTTTTTATTGAGAATAGAAAATTATAAAAGCAAAACATGCTACTAAATCAAGTTTACTTCTAAATTCAAAATTCACTTAAAAGTAGTTAGCTTGCTAGGATGAAAACCTAAAGAAATAAAAGGAAATATTTTTAAATAAAATATTTGACTATTCTGCATAGTTTTAGCTTTCAGAAGTGCTCAAAATGGTTTCAGTCAATTCTAAGTGACATATTTTGGGAATAAGATCTGAAAACTTAATCCTATTCTAACTCTGAATTACCTACTTTGCAGCTATAACCAAAATTTTTAAAAAATAAATAAATCTGGCAACGGTTAACAAATCTAAGAGCTTAAGTAAGGACTGTGAAACTGGGTACGTCTAGCAGGTCACGGTATTTGCAATGAGAAAAAGGGAACAGCTTTACTGTATACAGAGGTCTGAAATCTGTAACTTGTTGCATGTCTAACTGGTCCACTTGAAACAGCAAGCAGAAGGTTTGCTGAGATTGCAGAAAGCCTGAAAAGAACTGGCTCCAAGTCAGGACTGGACTGGAAAACATTTTTGATTTTACAAAGAAAAAAGAAAGAGAACAGAAAACTTTTCATAACACAGAATTCTGGGCTCTGCGGCTTAAGCGAAGACTATAAACACAGATATTGGAAAGCTGCAATTGCAGCATGTGATATGCTCTGCAAAGGAATAAAATATCAAACAGAAAGCATCAGAAAGAACACAGGTAACATGTTTTTATATGTCAAACATATTAATATTTTATATGTCAAACATAGTTTCACAGCACTAAAGCTTTTCTTTTCAAGAACACACTATAACAACAGAAAGAAATGGAATTGTGAAGATTTTCAGTTGGCTCAAAAAGTAAAGCTATTATTTTAAGGTCCCAACCAGAAAAAAAGTCATGGAAACAAACTTCTTCCTGCTAATATAAATTAATTGGTAGAGAACTGTGTAACTTCTCCATTGACTCTTTAATTTCAAACTCAATGAATCAACTTGATTGAGAATGTGCTGTTTCAGTAGTGCCACAGCATGATTATCAGGATGCATATATATGTAACTTTATGTATATATAAAGTTACAGAAAGCTTTGGATCTTTCAGAAATGTACAAATCCTCATTTCTCATGCAAGGCTGCAGAAAGTGATATACATCATGTGCTAAGCCTCCAGGCTATAGAAAAGGATATAGTGTTTTGTTTGGCATAGAACAACAGAGCTTCAGATAGATTGGCAAAGCACTGAATGCCAAGGGCTTAAAGTACAACCTCCAGCCAAAGGAGGAAAAACATTAAGAAGGAAAGAGATGTTTTTCAGGATTGCACCAGGATGTTAAGATTTACTAATGTAAATTGGTTTTGAAGAGGGAGCAACACACTTGCAAATGGAGGAGGAGGTCAGAAGTAGGACTTCAGCATTTTCAAAGCCTTGAGTTGTTTGCAGACTCTCTAAGTGAGAAGGAAACCCACCAGCAGCACCAGTGATGGAAATAATGACACTATGTACAGATACCGTGATTTCCCTGTTAACCATTAGCTTAAAAAACATATATAGATCATTCTTCCTTAAAACAGAGAGTATGCTTACTCTGTAGTCTGATGAGTATTTCTTTAGGATCTACCTAGATCAAGCTTGTGTGTAAAACACTGAACATAGCTGCATCCTGACTGACACACATGTATGCACCCTCTGGCCTTATTTTGATGCAATAGGAAAATGTTATCTGTACAAACAAGCTATTCCAGGTACTGCCTGTTTCTTGGAAAAAAATACCAGTCCTATGAGAGCATCTCAAAAGATATTTGCATCCAAATGTAGTCTTGTGTTAAGAAAAAGCATTTTTTTTCCTAAAAAATCAATGGTCTGCTATGGCCTTACAAACAAACAAACAAAAAAGTCTCAGTCATGACAAAATATGGCAGCTTATTGTGCATTCTGCTAAACCAGACCATTGGTGGATGGATTGATAAGATAAAGCTTTTATTTAGGCCTTTAAAATCCTAACTTACAGTAGTCTTTCAAAGATGCAGTGAAGAAAAACAGTCACGATCACGAGGACTCAGACACCCACACATTTTTCCATATATAATAAAAAGTCTTAATAAAATAATCCTGAGCTAATACACAAAGACCAATACCAAAGAACTGATATCTAGAACCAAATGCATCTGCTAACTAATAGAGCAGAATTAGTGCTTAATGAACAGGGTGGGCCGGGGGGTGAAACAACAAAAACCCCCAAATTCAACCCAGATTTGAAACATATAAGTGGCAGAATATTCTCTGCCTATTGATAGTCTTGAACAATGCCGTTTTGCTGTCTTTTATGGAAAACAATTCATCCAAATTCTGCTGTCAAAATAGCAAAAGCCTGTAGGTTTGAAAGTAGTAAATAACTGTTAAGAGAGCAAACGTGTCAATATGTTTTCTTGGTTTGTGGATGCTGTATAATAATAGCAAGGATTCAATAGGCCTGATGTCAGTATAGCTGGGTTTATATTCATCAGCTGAGAATTTTCCCCAATGTCTTTTGCTCAATGTGCTTTTACCACCACTTCCTGAATGAGGCACTTCCGCATGGTCTGTGGTTGACCTTTTAAAAAGCTGCTTTACTGTAGTTTCTGTATTACTCGGCTATTTAATTTTGAATTATTTGTTCCCTTTTAATGGGCAGTTACCTGGAAACACTGTGATCAGTTAATGCAGAACATCCTGTATGCTGAAATAATACATGGGCCCTTAGGGTGGATTTAACCTGAGCATTAGTTTGGTGAAGATAATTTAACTAACTGGTAGCTCTGACTTGATCCTAAACAAAGTTTAGAATCCAAAAAAAACCCCAAAGGTGTTTTCTTCAGCATGGCCATTCATGGGATGAGAAAGGGGGATTATGGACTTCATCAACAGAACTACTACAATGATACTCAGAAATTGATCTAAAAAAAGTGTTTGTTTCAGCATGTTAAACAGTTAAAACTTATCTTTCCAGTCTAAAACATGAAATAAATAGCATATCAGCTGTGCAATGGAGTGCCAACAGAGATGTGCAGTTAACACACTGCATGGAGACAGTGCTTTTTCAGCTAAATCCAGATTCAGCCATGTCCATATGGCTCTGTACCAAACAAGTCCTGTCCTTCAGCAGAACTTAATTCGGAGAAACACCATTGTATGGGATTAATGCTGCATCTAGTTCTAAAGACAGCTCAGGAACATTGTCATCCTCACTCCAGGATTAGATGCTGGCATATCCTAAACCTTTTTCTTCAACTAGAGACTCTTCAAGAATTTCCATGTTTCCAGTCCTATCCCTTCTCAACTTTGGGACAGATTTGTTTTCTGAAGTGCAGCAGGGCCAGCACATTTGCTTTATATGCAATGCCTGAAGATGCTGGAGAATACCATGAGCATCTGTCCATTCTCTCCATTGCCAATGGCACCCCTAACACAGGAGCTTCATCTAGAAAAGCCTGTGATGAGGTGGTGTGTAGTGGGCTATACAGGGAGACAGAGGCAATAATACAGACACAAACATGTGGACTAAAGTGTTCTGTCATATACTCTCTTGTTATCCTATAAATTGGAGAACGAAAATTGTATTAATGTAGGAACTTAAGCATCTTACAATTATCCAAGTTGACGCTAGCATACTATCTAGTCTTATAAACACTGCAGTGCAGAAGCACATTGGGTTTCAGAATTCAGATCTCTGGAGCATATTCAGGGAATGTAAGAATAGGGGAGCTTGCCTAGTGTTCCTCTCTTTCTCTTACATCCTCCATTAAATGTCCTCTGTTCCATGAGGACGCCTACAGGGTATTCCTCCTTTTATGGATCAGCAGTTAGGAAACCTATGCAAGGTGCAAGAAACTAGCTCTTTATCTTCTTCCTGACAGAATTCGATCCCACAGTTTCTGACTTGTAGAAGAGCTAGCCCTAAAGAAAGCATGATTTAGTCATGGCTCCGAAGCCCAAATGAGTTGTGCAAGAAGCAGCATTAGCCTTTGACCAGCTGTGATTTGCAAAGAGGGAAGAAAAGTAACTTTTTTTTTTTTTTTTTTTTTTAAATTAAGACTCAGATACCTATTTTCAAGAGGTCCAGAGTAGAGGAACTGGAGAGAAATGGAGCACCTCTCAGTGTGTGTCTGCCAAGGGGGGCTGGAGAAGTAGCTTAGAAAACATACAACAACTTTTATTAAGGCCTACTTTTAGAAGCTAGTTCAGTAGGATTGCAGTGCAATTGCCTCACTTATGTCATAGAAAGTTTAGGAATAACACTGAAGAATCTGCGTTCTCCTGAGCTATCAAAATTTAGGTACAGTGATGCTAAAATTGACAACAGCTAGATCCAATTTATCTATGTAAACCTCAGCTACCTGATGCAGAGAAGTTTCTTGGCCACTGAGCAGAAAGGAAATGCTTATCTGATAAAAGTCTACATAGTTAAAACAGAAAAATCTGTCTAGTACTTCTTTTTAGCATCCATGCAATTTCAAGGGAATTACTTCTTCACTAGAGCATTCCAGATGATGGCTCCAAACCACACAAACAAATAGCCCCATTCCATTTTATTTGGCTTTCTAATTCAATAGGACTTTTCCAGAAGACTAGTGATCTTAGGAACTTGGAGAGAGGGGTTCAGATTACCTAAACTAAGCCTTTTAAATTCTCCAAAATGCATTCCTACCAATGTGCCTTCCATTTCAGGGCAGTGAGCTACAACTGCCTTATTTGCTCTGGGATGGTGGGGTTAATAAGAAGCGATTTATTTCTCAATATGCTGCTTTCAAGTAGCACAAGCATTCTGGCATTAAAGGACAAAGTTCAACACGAATGTATGAGTTGCTAATATTCTACTCAGTACTACACATGCTCTTTCAATATCTGGCATTTGTCATGTCTGCAGCTATTTTCACTATAACCTTTATTTATTGTCTGCTTCAGACCATAAAAAGGACACTTGGTGGTGCCATGAAAACTTACAAAGATGGGAGTGGAGATGAAAAAAAAAAGAAAAAAACTCAGTAAAAGTCTATCTTCATTTTACACTGGGTTAGGACTTGCTAATTACTGCTTCCTTGTCCAGTAAATAGAAGGAAGCAACAAAACTCACCTAACTTACAATGGCTCTCTCAGAAGTACATGAGGTACATGCCAGGTCATCCCATTAAGTTTTATAAAGCAATTTGTTTAAGAAGGGACTTTACATTGGTAAGTAAATAATACTGCAGAGTCTCCAGGACTGTTAAATTTGGATTCTGTGATGAATCAGTAAAAACACTCAGCAGTAAAAGCAGGGGTAGTAAAAAAATAATAATAAATAAATAAAATCACAAAGCAGCTGCAAGAAGCTTAAGACAATAGAACATTTGAAGGACGCGTCCAAGTATTTTTGGCAGAGGAATAAAACACCAAACCCCCGCCCCCTACAGACCTCACCAAACTGAGAAACTCCAAAGGAATTTACAAACAAACCCTCCATCCATAACAAAACTTCAGGCAGAAGTGAAACAGTAAACAGGACTATGCATAGTAGCACAACAGCAGTTTGTAACAGGTCTTCGGTGCTCCACAGGTAACAAGCACCAGCATTTCACTGGCTTCATCACCTGGGGTTGGAGAATGTGGACAAAAGGAAAGAAAGCTGAAACAGTGAAAAGATCAAACAAGACAAAGTATATTGCAGATACTTCACTTTGGGTTTTTTAAGGTAGTATGTAAGGTTTTACCCTGGAAAAGTAGTCAAGTTTTTATCACCTGCCTTACAAGATATCCTTACTAGAACAGCAACCTGGCAATTCAACAGGAGTTAAGCATGAAATACTTAAGAGTGCTTTAAACTGGGAGCTGTTCTCCTTTTAAAAATCAGATGACATTTTCCACTTCTCATATTAAGCAAGGTCTCATTTACTCACTACTTGAATATTAATACTGAAAAGACTGGGCACCTTCAATATGGAATACTTCAGTAATACTGCTTTTAAATGGAAGTAATTTGTACCCTGAAAAAATGAGTCTTATAAGTAGTGAGGAGAAAGAACACCAAAGAAAACCTGCTTGATAAGCCTTTCTCTTTGCACTCGTACCACATTAAGTGACCTCTGCCTTTTCCTGTCTACTGCCCACCTGAGCCTCAATAGCAGCGCCAGCCCCTGAGAGAACAAGAGCACAGAACCTATTTGCTGGATTATTCCAAGTCCCAGATCAATTCCCCAACTCCCAGCCTTGTTATATTACCTTTGTCTGGGTTATGGCACAGGCTGAGGAGGTGTGAGGGGAAGAGAAAAAGGGGAAGTAAAGAAAGCAGTGCCTGAGCTGACACTACAGAGAGCCAAGGCTCATCCAGTTGCTCTCAGTTGCTGGGACTTGTCTTATTCCACCAGGGTGAGATGGGGATACTCTGTACACAGTTTAGCCTTAAGAAACACACTTCAAATTCCTTCAACAGGGAAACAGTGATTTTAATGACCATTCAGGATTTCAGGAGAAAGGCTTCAGTAGTTCAGTAGGCATTTTCTGAGCTTCTTTTTAAAGAAATCAGAAGCATGTTTGTTAGTTAAGTGCTTGCTAATGAGGTTTTTGGCTCCAATGTTTTGCTGAAGAGTTTCTCGAGGGCCTTGCACATCTTTTGTATTAGCTGTGTTTAGATTAATGAGACCTATCACATGCAGGCAGCCCTTGTTTACAGCACTTCATTGCGAAGGAGCAGAACTGAGTGAGATCATACCTCCTCTGTTTGTCCTGGAGGCAGCATCCTGTGTCCTAGCAAGGGTGACAGCCTAACAAACTCCCACATAACTTCCTGCTTCAGAAGAAGGGAAGATGGGGAGTCCTCAATGCCTCTTTTGCTGGTTCGCACCCCCTCAGAGCCACAGACTTGTCCTTCCCAGAAATGATTCCAGGTTCTGGTTGGGCACAAATAACTGGTCACGCCCACCAGCTCGTACAGCACATGGATAGTGTGCGTAACTAAGCTGAATGCTGCCCCAGAAACAGAAGTGATCTATCGAAAGAAAGGGAACAGAGGAGTGCATCGTAGGTAACCTTGCAACATCTGAAACTCCATAAATACCTTACCCAAAGGCCCTTTGCATGGTTCAGTACTCCTGGTAGCTCCCATATCCTCTTATTGGAGAGCTCAAATAGGAAATGCCATGACTGGGACAGCACAGGCATGACCTGCTTATTAGGGGAGGAGGCAGATCTGGTGGAGCAAGATCTCCAGGACTAACAGTGAAAGTGCTACTGTTGCACCCTCTGATGTGGCAGCAGCAACAAATTTCCCTTTTATCTACCTCCTTTTTATCACATATCTTAGTTTCAGTCTTTAATATTAGAGTTCAGCTCCTGGCTGCTGGGATGCATTCCACCAGCCCTGCAAAAACATTGCTTCATTTGTACACAAGCTCAGCCTACCTGAGACCTAATTTTAAATAAACCTGAGCTGAACTCTGTCCTGGCAAGACTGCTACTGAAAGATGAACAAGGTTGTTTCAAGCCAGCGCGTTAGAAGAGACGCACCTTTAGCTGCGGTCTGTCTCAAAACTTGTCCCTGCAGGACTTACCCCAACCACTTGTCAAGGTATCACTCTGGGCTTCAAAGAGCCAAACCAGTCCTGGTATCATGCACTGTTGCTCCTTTGTAATGTGCCTAAACATGCTTACCACACACTAACGATGAACACAATAGGGACATGCCAAGACTCGCATTACAATTCTCCTAGTTTGCTTTCAGAAGACAATTTAGCAGTCTGAGAAAAGAAAATAAACAAATGAACCCTTACCAAAGGGATTTTGTAACAGTGCTGGAAATATTTGTAATATTAAAAATAGAAATTAATTTGAAACTTTTCATGTCATCATGTACCACGGTGAAACCAGAAGAGGCATGTGTGCAGTAAGTAACTATTGTTACTGTCACACAACGACTTAACTCGTGTTCCAAAATTTCAGTTCATCAATTTAGGAACTATAAGATTTTCAGGTTCTCCATAGCAACTTTCATTTGGAGGTGCTGATTTGCAGAACTGCTGTTTATCTGCCTCTCAACATCAAATCCCAAATGGCTCTTTCAGATTAGGCACCCAAAATATCTCATATCTTAAATTTAACCCACCAAGACTTAAGGCACCATCCATCTGGGAACAGAAAATATCTAGCAAGGTAAACAACAGAAAACACTCTTGTCAAACTTTACAGATCCAGGGGTTGAAATTTTTTATTTCCTCCAAGCCTGCTTCCTGCTAATATAGCAAACACAGCTTTAGGCAGAGGCATGAAGAATGAAGTGGGTTTCCAAACAGTATCAGTTTCGGAGCTTATGAGAGTCTTAGAGCTGATCCTTGCATGCAGTCAAGGCTAAGAAACACCAGGCTGTGAGGGGTAATCAAGAGAAAGTTTAAATTAGGCCAAACAGAAACCCATATTGTCCCCCTTGGACTGCTGCTGAAAGCTGAGCAAACCTTTTTAAAGGTACCACAGAGACCTTCACTAGGGTTTGCAGAGCAGCACAGCCTTGTACTGGTGCTTCATCCACGAAGTTGAACACATAGAGCAAAAGTCCTTACTTCTGAAAAACACAAAGCTGCGATCTCAGCACCAGTGACCAAGGCGCTGTTTTTGTCGTGCTTTTTGTGCACATGGAGTGACAGGCTCCTGATAGCTGTGGGTAGAGGGACCAGGTATTTACATATCATTCCCGTGTCATCAGCGGTTTAGACCAACACCTGGTCTGATGGGAATGTGCCACCTTTACTAGTTTAATGTTTCCCTTTAGATGGAAGAGCCATGTAAGATTCTGCAGGGCAATTCCAGCAATATCCAGCTATTTTAGTTTCTTAATAAAAAAAAAGAGAATTAAAAAAGAAGGAGAGTGTCAAGGTTTTTGAAGTTCAGGTGCACAGTGCAATTTTTTAGGCTGGTAACATATGTGTCTGCAGTTAACAGCAGCACTGTCTATTCTTGCATTCCTTCAGTGTGTTACCACTCACTGACCATGGAATGAAAAAAATGCTGCCAAAAAAAAAATAGGGAAAAAAAAAAAAAAAGAGGGAAGGGAAACAACCAAGAAACTCTGCACAGTGATGCAAGTAGGGAAGCATGCCCCTTCCATTCGCATAATTAAAAGGTTAACATGCGGATTGTCAGCACAGAAAAGGAATCCATTTAAAAATCCATGGTGTCTAAGTCTTTTTCTTCCAATCTGAGCTGCCAGAAATCTTCCTCCTAATTTTGGTCTCCATGGAAAGGTACTAAGTAGAAACCTTACAGGAACGTTGCTACTGTGTTTAGAAACCTTCCAGACCAAATGAGGTCTCAGTCAGCCACACAAGAGCGTGGTTTTCTGACTCAGAACCCTTCTCGGTTGCTCTGATCTTCCCTTCACTTCAAGCCTGAATGCAGATTTATCTGTCTTCAATTGTTTGCTAGCCCAAAAAAAAAAAAAAAAAGAAAAAAGTAACTGCTTTAAAAATACTGAGTCAATTTTGTTCTAAGCTTAATACAGCAGCATGATACAATCTGCAATGATACAGAATTTTTTCCTCCACCAGCTAAGTCCCTGGGGCATTTTATGGAATCAAATATTGTTAAAAGCAGCATCACATAAAGTTTTTAAAATACATTAAAAAAACAAAGAGCAATTCAGCATATGCATTACCCATGTGGAGCTGGTTGGGCAACTGCAACATGGAATTACTTAAAGCTAGCCCACAGCCTTTTTCTTTGCCCCTCTTCTCCCCCCACCCCCACTTCTGGAAGCATGATAATGGAAAACATTAGGCCTAGACTATTATTAATACAAGTTTCCAACCTAGGAAGTTATTATTTATTTCTGCTTGTTGCTATCCAGCTTCAATAGCTAATTTTGCCAGGTCATCTGTTCACAACCAATGCCATTTAAAAAAGGTAATCTCTAAGGTAAGCTGAAAAGCATTAAACACTTCAGTAAATTTACTGCTGACTGTGGTATATAATCTCTTTTAAAATAAGCTGATACAATTCCCTGTCCCATTTGCATGTACTCTTACAGAGGTGATATGACTAAACAGAATGACAAAAGTGAGACAAAAAAGGTAAAGATTTTTAAGGATCCTTTTACTAGCAAAAAAGTGGCAACACTGTCACTTGGAAGACAATGTTTTCAAATGGCTGCCTCCATTCATAGTTTTAATGAGCTGAAGAACCATTTTCAGGCATCAAATTCTCACCTAAAAAAATCCAAACCAACCAAAACCAAACCAACCAACCAACAAAAAGCCCTCCACAAAACCAAAGACTAAAAGAGAGCTGGTTAAATCAAGATACAGCAAAAGAAGGGGGAATAAATTGAAGCTACTCTCTTACTGTGGGATGGGGAACAAATAATGTATTTGGAGGTGCTGAGGAAACAGCAACAGAGGGAATAAAGGCAATGCCTGTAGTTTACCTAATTCCCTCTCTCCGCACATCTATCATTCTTGCCAGTGCTTCAGCCATACCCCAGAACAGATGTCTACTTTTGCATTTAAAAATATGTTTATTGAAGTCAACTTTCAGTCATTTGGAGTGAATTATAACATGACCAAATAGGAACTGTCCTGGGTTCAGCAGTAGCAGTCATTTTTCCCCTTCTTGGTAGCTGGTGTAGTGCAGTGTTTTGACTTTCAGCTCGGGAACAGAGCTGATAACAAGGATGTTTTGGTTTGGCCAAGGACTTTGTGAGCCTCATGCTCTGCCAGGGGGGAGGGGGAGCCAGGAGGAAGCAGAGACAGGACACCTGACCCAAACTGACCAAAGAAGTATTCCATACCACAGCACGTCATGCCCAGGATGTAACTGGGAGTTAGCCGGAAGGGCTGGGAGACTGAGGGGTTGGAGGAGGTATCGGTCGGAGCTTGGTCGGGCTGGGGGGGCGAGTTATCGGTCGGCTGGTGGTGAGATGATGTATTCTCTTCCCTTGTTAATTCCTTTATCATTATTATCACTGGTGGTAGCAGTAGTGATCTGTGTTATACCTTAGTTACTAAACTGTTCTTATCTCAACCCGTGGGAGTTGCATTCTTTTCGATTCTCCTCTCCGTCCCTCCGAGAGCAGGGGGAGGGCAAGAAAGGGGGGGAAGTGAGTGAACGAGTTACCTGACTGGGTTTAAACCACGACAGTTCTTTTTGGCGCCCAACGTGGGGCACGAAGGGTTGAGATAACGACAGATCTGACCAGATTAATAGTCACTCGTCACAATGCTGATTTGTTGGCTCTCAGAGTTGTTCTTGTTGATCTCACAGCTTCAGAATGTTGTAACTTACGTAGAGCCGGTATTTGCTGTGTTAGTGTTTATCAAGTATGGGGCCTGGGCTAAGGTTCTTGTCTCACTGTGCTTTATGGCAATGGCTTGTAATACGGGCGGGCTCCAGCAGCAGGGCGGGACGGACGTGGCCGTGGACTTGTACCTGGCCGTCCGGCTGCTCTTCACCGTCCTGGCCCTCGCCCTACTCTCCATCTTCGTGAGGCTGCGGGGAGCCGAGGGGGAGCGGCCCCGGGAGCCGGCGGCAGCCGAACCGGCCCGGGAGAGCGGCCCCGGGGACCAAGAGATTTTCCCCAAAGCTGGACAGTGATGAGTGGCAGGGTGTGTGTGACAGTATGGGCAAGTATCTAGTCCACTGGGCCCCTCCAGTGCTTTGGAAGCATCGGAGATGGAAGGCAGCTGTATGGAGTCCCCAGCAGCAAGCTGCACAAACTGCTGAAGGGGACAGTGAATTATTTTGAGCCTGGTGGGCCCAATGCACTTCAGGCCATCAGAGCAGAGATGCAACACAGAGATGGACTCATGATCGAGGGGTGGACTTAGCAATGGACACTATTGCCCAGGCTATTCACGAGTGTGAACACTGCACACAGTCTCTCCTGCTCTGGAAGACTGTTACAAGAGATGGAACCTGACATGGACCAGATGGACGCAGCAGCTTTATAGGGACTGGTCCATGCACTAAGTTAAGAGTGCACCGAGATAAGAGTGATGGTATATTGAAAATGTGGGATCTGAGCATGACGTGAATGGTATGGAATAAGGGGTGGATAATGTCCTGGGTTCAGCAGTAGCAGTCATTTTTCTCCTTCTTGGCAGCTGGTGCAGTGCATTGTTTTGACTTTCAGCTCAGGAACAGAGCTGATAACAATGATGTTTTGGTTTGGCCAAGGACTTTGTGAGCCTCATGCTCTGCCAGGGAGGAGGGGAAGCCAGGAGGAAGCAGAGACAGGACACCTGACCCAAACTGACCAAAGAGGTATTCCATACCACAGCACGTCATGCCCAGGATGTAACTGGGAGTTAGCCGGAAGGGCTGGGAGACTGAGGGTTGGAGGAGGATTGGTCGGTGCTTGGTCAGGCTGGGGGGGCGAGTTATCGGTCGGCTGGTGGTGAGATGATGTATTCTCTTCCCTTGTTAATTCCTTTATCATTATTATCACTGGTGGTAGCAGTAGCGATCTGTGTTATACCTTAGTTACTAAACTGTTCTTATCTCAACCCGTGGGAGTTGCATTCTTTTCGATCCTCCTCTCTGTCCCTCCGAGAGGGGGAGGGCAAGAAAGGGGGGGAAGTGAGCGAACGAATTACCTGACTGGGTTTAAACCCCGACAGGAACACACATTAGTCTTTATACTTGACGTCTTCACCTCATAAATAATTATTACGAATTATTACATTTTTGGGCCCTTCCCCCCCCCCCAAAAAAAAAACACAACCAAACAACCCCATGGTTGGTAACTGTATTGATAATAGGTACTATTTATGCTACCATGTTCTGAAAAGTATCTTACAGATTGTATGTTTGCAACAGTTATTAACTATATATAATAATCCTTTCTAGTATGGTTCAATTTACAGATTCCTTAATCCCACTGAAAACTTGGCTAAAAAGAGCCACATCATCTGTCTTAAACCACTATCTTATATGTGATCAGCAATAGGCAATTCTAAGCTCTGGGCAAAATAAATTCTAGACTCTTGACTTCCCTTTCAGTTTTTTTTAACTCCCCACACACAAACTCACGTTCCCAAAACACTACTTACTGAAAGAACAGAAACCTGCAAGTACCTGAAATGTATTTTCAGTAGGGCTTGCAGATACATAAATGCAAACTACGTTATAAATTCAAGTTCTTGGCCACAATTTCAAGTGTATTTTGAAGTAGCTCTTCTGCTAAAAGGGCTACTGCTCTCCAGTTACTTCTGTCCTCCCTGAAAAAACAGCCAAACATTGCACTGTTACTTGGGGAACAGAACAGAAGAAGGAATATGAATGAAAAGTAAAAAAAATCCTGACCCTTCTCTCATACCTCTCCAAGAAATAGCTGTTGATAGTAATTCATATTTATATTCCTGTTGAACAAAGAAATCTACAATAAAAAACTGTTTCTCCCTGTATGCAGACCTACAGCAAATGTTTCAGAAAATATCCTCGTACGGGTACTACAGCTCATGAAATGTCAACAGCCTATATTTCTGAGCAGAAAGTATTTGTTTACACCAGAAAGCAGCCTGCAAAAAACCTGACCACTGCATTTTGGAAATACTCCTAAGTATCCTGAGCGCTTCCCAAGGCAAAACATTCACAAACTCCTTATGAAGTGACAATACCCATGTTTTACAAGACCCTTTGTAAAATAATGGAGATGGTCATAATAAATGAAATACAAGAAAAATGTTAATAAAACAATCCTTCAGCATTGACAGCTAGCATGAACATTTATAAAATATTGACCGTTATTCTTATCTTTTGGGTTTTTAAAACTGGATGGTGACCGCCAGTGTTTGGAATAAGCAAAAAAAATCTTTTCTTGGATAAAGCTAGAAACAAATTATGCTTGAAATATGAATCAGTTCTTTAAGTGTGAGGGAAAAAAACTTCCCTCCTCCAGGCACAAACACTACGCCCAAAGTAACTTTACACAAGGCATTAGAGATGTGGATCAAGATCTTGTGGATCAAGTCTGCATGAGCGGTAAAAGTATGAGCAACAGTTTTTCTTCAAGGGGGAAGAATGAAATGCTTGTGCCCAGAGAACTTGCATAGTTAATTCAAGGAAAGTTGACCAAGTAGTGAGGCTATGTACAGACATAAGGTTATATATTTTAGTATTACATCCCCCTTTAACAATAAGAAGGGGGATTGTCATTGTCATTGATACGAGTAGCACTGTCATTTTCAATAGGTGATTGAGGATGAGGCAAAACAGTTAACCTTTTTGCTCATCTTGAGTGAGTTGAGGATATGACTCACACATACTCCTGGATTTCATTCATATGTTATGAATTTATATTCATATTATGAATGGTCTCTACATTTTGCTGCTTTGTGCTGCAGTGAGCCAAGTTGCAAGCTTGAATCTTTTCAATACCTTTTTCTGGGAAATCTATTTCATGAACAGTTCTTGATCTACTTGGTGGCAGAAATTACAAGGTACTTGACCAAGAACCCTGTAATAGATATGACGAAGGCATATAACAACTTTTAAAAAATACTAATACCCTGTAAATACAGATATATATGTTCTGTTCAGTTCTATAAAGTAAAAACTTCTGTAACAAAATGCAGAGTGCCAAATTCCTTACAAATAGAATTCCTTACTCTTATCACTGACTTCTCCCCATCCTCTTGATACAATCCTACTGTTTTCCTACAACTTCCACAAATCCAACTTTCATCCTCTTTGCCCTAGAGATGGCAGGTGTTAGATTCACTTGGGAGACTGCACCCCTGCTCCCAGATGTTGTCTCTAAATCCATAGTCCAATCAAGAAAAGAAATAGGCAGCAAGTCCTTCCCAAGCCTGTTAGGTCACAAAAAGCATCTCTGAAATTGCAGATACTCTAGGAGGTGTCCAGAGTGTATGATCCATTGAAAGAGTAAGTAAGTTAATTTCCACAACAACCTCCCACCTCTCTCCAAATACTCTTCCCCATTCTTTTGGAAGTCAACTGCAATCCAGACTCTCTTACAACACACTAAGGCTGCAGAAGGGCTACGTGATGTTAGAAATGTTAAATGAAAAGCCTTTTTTTTTCTTATCTAAAGAAAAAAAAAAGAGGAAAAAGAAAAAAAAAAAAGTGGGCTGATCCAATCCAGGAAGAGGTAACATGAGACCAGAGCAAGGCAAGCACACCAATGGGGCAGAGCATGGACCCAGAGCATTTTGTACCTTAACTACCTCCCCTCAAATAAAACAGAAGCAGCAACACTTCATTCCAGTAGCGCCCATGTGGTGAAGAGGTACTCAGTCTACCAAAACCAAACTGACATGTCAAAGAATTTACTGACAGCAGACTCTTTCACAATAAGAAACCCTACTAATGCATCCCTTTAAATACTTCCAGTCTACTAATTCTACTCATATACTTGGTCTTTAGGCACAACAGAACCAGCAATTAATCCACAACTTCTTTAAAATTAACAGCATCTTAAACTACAGAGAATCACCATCTTCCTGCTAAATTTCAGGCTCTAAAGGGTAGCAAAGTCTTGAAACAGGCAATGAAGAGTTCATACTACCCTCTATAAAACTGAATTGTAAGGCTTTTCTGTAGTCATATACAGGAACAAGTTAGTGTAGTATTTAAATCACTGGGCAAATTTACTATTAAAATATTACTATGCCAATATCAGGGAAGCACTGGTCAGCTCAACTGAACTGCAGTAAAAAAATGCATCAGATTTTCTAATACAGCATCAGACAAACCCTAACGGGAGTCATGTAACTATTTTCCTGGAAAGAACACAGCACTACTACATGGGTGATTAAAAATCCCATGTTTAAGAATCTAACCCTCATTAAGTTTACCAGAGAATCCAAATGGAAGAGTCAAAGATGAAGTGGCCAGAAAGATTAAAAACCAAAACAACAAACAGAAAACAAAACTAAACAACAAAAAGCCCCAGCTATATACTAAAAAGCTGTTAACAGAACTTTTCCACTCCTGTGTATTCAAGCAGTCCTAGCTTTACTGAAAGTTATTCACATTAGGGAGGGGAAAAAGGGGAAAAGTCAAATTATTCAACACATGACATGCCTTCAGAAGAGACTTCAGTGAATATACCATTTGGACAGAACTGATGTGGTTACGCTTGGCATGATGTGCTGTGGTATGGAATACCCCTTTGGCTAGCTTGGGTCAGGTTGTCCTGCCCCTGCTCCCTCCCAGCTTCCTATGGCTCTCCTCACTGGCAGAGCATGAGACTGAAAAAGCCCTTAATTGGAGCGAACCTTACTTAACAAGAACTAAAAACATCAGTGTTATCAGCATTGTTCTCAGGTTAAAGCTGAAAACATGGCACTGCAGCAGCTACTAAGGAGGAGAAAAACAACTCTTGCAGCTGAATCCAGGACAAGAACAAATGGACAAATAATTTAAATTAGTGCACTAGAATTTTCACATGAATTAAATCAATTAGGCCACAGACTACAATCCAAGAATTTAATGGAGAATAGGTTAAAAAAGTAGTAAGATCAATTTTTGTTTTAAAAAAAGATTGGGTAGCAATGTGGCGCTCTGTGAACTTCTGTGCTCACTGCTCTGAAATCCTGTACCAAAGCTTGTGCATTTCATTAAATGCCAACCTACAAGACAACTGCTGTAGACTGAAAAAAAAAAAAAAAAAAAAAAGGGATGTGTGCACTCAGGTCTATTTCTATTCAGGCACTAGAACAAAGTAATAAATCAAAGGCCGCAGCAGGCAATAAACCCCCTTAGAAAAAGTTTTATGTTGCTCATAGTTGTAAAAATCAGAAGGGGTTTTAAGATAAACGTTAACTTTCACTTCCTATCTTCCAAGCTATGAAAGGTGACCATATACAAATTTCATAAACAGCAAATGAGTCAGTCTTCTGGGTAGACTGTGATGGTGGAAAAGGTTCTTGGACAGTACAAGGCACGTGACTGCAGAGTTTTAACTTTAAAATTAAAATGCAAGTCCATTCAAGCACCTCATGCCAACATCTCTTCACCTATTTATTCAACCTGTTCAAATTTCATGTACTCATATTCCCATACATTTGTTTGCACCCCACGCAGAAGACAGTGAAATGTGTGGAGTCAATGAAAGCACTACAGTTCAGTTTGTGTGCTCTCCAGCTGTCCATTTAACTCCACTACTTATTCATAGGCAAGTGTAAGCCTGCTTATGTATATATAGGTTTTCCTCTTTGTAGTTCAATGAAAGACAAAGGACAACCAAGTACATTTTTTCTTTTTTTTTTTTTTTAATAAAGATAAAATTACAAAAAAGGTAAAATCAGCTCAGGAAAGGCAAATTACTTTAATAGATCAGTTTAGACATTTAACATAATAACTCACATCCATTTTTAAATACTATTACATAAAGCATGGTGAAGAAAACAATTTTCTGCCTCATAATTAGAAAACTCACAATACAACTTGCCAAAAACCAGAACAAAGCCGTTTGAAAATAAATACGGTCCATGCCAAATAGTACAAAATGAAATCAGCAGTCTCTCTCCATATGAAAACTTTTCTTCTTTTAGGTATTCTCCAACTCTAGTATTATGTTCTGCAACTGATGAGAGGCTATCTTTTGTTCAAGGATTGCTGAGCTGTTCAGATTTTGCTCTGTAAAAAGGCAAAAATAACCTATTAAGTTGTTTCATTTTTCAATTAACTGCTTTAGAAATGCTATTTTAATTACTACTGTCATGAGTCTAAAATATTTAGTATTATGAGGAATTGAAAGTGATCTCATTAGAATTTAGGATATTATAAAGTACTGATTTAAACAAACACGCTTCAAAAAGGTGACGTTCATTATTAATTAAGTGTTTACCCTTTGGCATCTGTCTTTTCACCACTGCTGTCCTTGGATTTATCCTCCTCCTTAACATCTGAAAAATGACAAGATTTTAAATATTTCAAAAGATGGAAGAAAACCTTAAAATACTTTGGAAGGAAAAAAAGTGTGACTTTTTTTTTTTTTTTTAATCTACTCCTAGCCAGGGTTAACTACCTTTTAAAAGAAGTCACTGGTTACATATGAGCATAGAGCACCAACTGCATCCTTCCAAAGCAGTGACGGGGGCACAATGCCAAATGATTCAAAATACCTCGAGGCAAGGTCTCTCTTGACCAGCCATAATGAGGGTATGCAGTAATGAAACCTGGATTTCCCCCCTGTGGTAGTCTTGTAGCCCTAAAACACAGCCTGTTCTTGGAAAAGTCAAGAGTCCTTCAAATTACACTATTGCCCATCCCACTTCTGTTTCAGAGAAAGCCAGATGGGACCACCCCACAAAAGCAAACAGGAACAAACCCCTTCTCTAATGTTTTTAAAGCAAAAACTTTAATTCACATTTTCATTAAACTATACAAATCCCTGGCTGTAAGATTTCGAATTTGTGAAGAAGCAATAACTCTTGGCAGAAAATACTACTCTGGTCTGAATAGCTGCATGTTGAAACTGACTTATTTAAAATAGATGTTTTGAATATGATGTAAAAAATAAATCATCTCAACATTAACTGTTGAAAAAATGCATCTTTCTCCTGGACTGCAGTTCTAAAATGCAGGATGAAATCACACCAGACTCCTACCTGCTTTTTTGTCCTCCGTCTCTTTTTTGTCTTCCTCTATCCTGGCTTTCTTTGCTCCTTTCTTATGATCTGCAACATTTCGTCGTCCACCTTCCCCTTCATCTTCAGAATCTGAAAATTCTTCATCACAGGCTATGCGCTTATCAGATGCTCGAACTAGGATTCAGAGTTAATTTAATTGAGTATAAAACCCAATTACAACAGATCTAACAAAAAAGAACTATCAAATTAAGAAATATAATCATTTAATGCTGATGAACCAAATTATGGATGCAAATACTACCTTTCAAGATACTCTGGGACTCTCACAATGGCTTATGAATATAGTTTTACAGAGACACAGGGGTGGACTGGGAGTTATTTTAACATTTAACAAATTAATTTCAAATACTGAAAATTATATCACAAGAGAAAACACTGTTTAAACAGTTGAGAAAATGGACAGTGCACCAATAAGAACTTAAGATGGTTCCAGTCACCATCAAAAAAAAAGGTTAAATGTAGCAAGAAACTAGCTGAAAACCAACTCATTATCCATATAAAGGCTGATGGTAATGAAATGAAGTGTAGTGTCACAAGTGTGGAAAACCTCTCCCCATAAAAGTGAATTTTTTTTGTTTTTTGTTTCTTTTCTTAAGCACTTCCCATTATGGAGAAACATTCCTATTTTCTGTGAATAGCAGAAGACAGAGGCAAAATCGTGTATTCCTTTACTTAAAATTCAACTGAGACTTCTGGAGTATCTATTTTAGATTTGCAATAGCCAGTGTTTCATAAGAATTTCAAACCCCCATGTTCTTTCAACACTTCTTTAGACCCCTTTAACAGGCTTAGATGTGTGCACAGATGCCACCTTAAGACCAGCAAAACTGACACACCAGTGGCAAATTTTTTTACTCAGGAAAAAAAAAATAATTGCCGGTCTTCCAATACTACACTACCAGGACTAAGATTTAGACCAATTAAATCTAAGACGACACTACTCGGTCATGCTCTATTATGAAAATGTATTTCTTACTAGAAATTCGTTTGTCTGGATCTTCTCCATCCTCATCACCACTGTCTTCGTGAACAGCATCTTCAGGAATGGCCTGCATCTGTACACCAGGTGCATGAGGTAGCATACGCAAGTTTTCAAATAAGCGTTGCCTACAAGTAACAAGCAAGGGAAGTTATTACTACACAAAAGTAGCTTCTCCTTGGATTTTGTATTAGATTCTGAAAACTCTGCATTCAAAGTTCACCTACTTTGCTTTACAGTTGCTGTTTCATTGTTCAATGAAAAAAGGCATGCCGATTTCAGAAAGTTTCCATCTCTAAGAGAGCATTAGTATCCACAGTGTACTTGAGCATCAATTTCTTTGATATTTTTAAACACTTATTTCAATCAACTTCCATCTTCAGTTCCACCCAGGGTCAGCATAAGTCCTGGCCACTTGGGCTGAATCAAGTGACAGTTATTACTCTGTAAGTAGGAAGCTGGATAATAAGCTACCCTCTAGTTTCTCAGAAAATCAGACTCTTAAAGCATAAAGACTTCTCAACTACATGTAGCAGTGATATCAGGTCAAAAGCAATCCATCTGCATAAAATTTCCTATTGTCTGTTTCAGGGAAAACAGAGAGGCATACTCTCTGTCCAAGCAACCTTATGCAATGGGCTCCACACTCCAAAGCACAATGTGCAGGAACAGGAAGGACATTAGGCTTCTCCTGGGACTCAAGACTATCATTATGAAGAAGTCCAAGCACAGAAAAAGGTTTGGAAAGTATCAAATATCAGCATTTATAACAACTGCATTAGTATCCTTCTGCACAACTTGAAGAGCCAAAGCGTAACCGGTGTTTTTCTGGAATCCTTATAGTCTTTGCCTCTGTTTAAATCACATGACCTGGCAAAGGAGTTTTGCCAGTCCAGGAAGCCCCCTCATGCTAGGTCTCTAAGAAAGCATACAGCTAACTGAAGGAGGATTCGCTGAAATGATGAGTTATTGCTCTTCTTGTGGGTGCCAATATGAGGATATGAGATCATACCTCTGTCAATAGAAAACACACAATCTGTGCCCAGGAATGTGTTAAAAACCAAGTTTTGCACCCTACTTGCACCACAAAAGCTCAACAACACACAAATATATAGCAAGCAGCCTGGCAGATCACCAGCTGGAGCACTTACACTACCACAGAGAAATTTTGCAGAATTACATCAATGAAAAGATGTGTGTGTTTCCCCTTCCCTTGCACATTATTAAAAACTAACCCCCTTCATTTGACTATGATTTATATATTTGCGTTATGAACACCGATACATAGAATCATAGAATAGTTAGGGTTGGAAAGGACCTTAAGATCATCTAGCTCCAACCCCCCTGCCATGGGAGGGGGCACCTCATACTAAACCATGTCACCCAAGGCTCTGTCCAACCTAGCCCTGAGCACCGCCAGGGACAGAGCATTCACAACTTTCTTGGACAACCCATTCCAGTGCCTCACCACCCTCACAGTAAAGAACTTCTTCCCTATATCCAATCTAAACTTCCCCTGTTTAAGTTTTAACCCATTACCCCTTGTCCTATCACTACAGTCCCTAATGAAGAGCCCTTCCCAGCACCCCTACAGGCCCCCTTCAGATACTGGAAGGCTGCTATGAGGTCTCCATGCAGCCTTCTCTTCTCCAGGTTGAACAGCCCCAACTTTCTCAGCCTGTCTTCATACGGGAGGTGCTCCAGTCCCGACCATCCTCATGGCCCTTCTCATGCCCATTTACTCATTGACCAACACCCCCAGGTCTTTCTCCACAGGGATGCTCTGAATCTCTTCTGTGCCCAACATGTAGCTGTGCCTGGGACTGCTCTGACCCAGGTGTAGGACCTTGCACTTGTCACAGTTAAACTTCATAAGGCTGCCATCAGCTTGGCAATGAACACTTCTCAAACCATGTGGATTTGTCAAACTAAAGTCACTCAATTGTCCGCACACATATTGCTAATCTTTCCATAGTTTTGGGTGTCCAAGCTCGTATGTGACTTTTTATTTTTACAGCTGACAAAGGATGACAATCTCGGTTTGTGTTTTGACATGGAGCCGAGAATTAGAAATCCTAATCATCACAGCATACCAGCCTCCTTCCTGGTGGGATAAACTTTCTACAAAGTTATAAGGGGAAGCCAAGTAAAACAGTCATGTCTCTAGAGGGTGGAAAAAGTAAAAATGCAAGCTGGGTCTTAAATTTTCATATTTATAGGCACAGGACTTCACAAGCATATATACTGTTGTAGGGACTACTTACTTGATCTTCTCCATATATTCTGGTGTATTCTGATTAGTCATATTCGAAGGACTAATATGAAGCTTGAAATCTGGTCCAAAATACTCAAAGTAGTCATTGTATGGCAATTCTAAAAACCAAGACACAAAAGACATCTTTGTGACCCAAAAGATTTCAAACATTTTAAATGCAACAATGGTTTTAATAGGATTTTAGTTAGAGAAATATCAAACCTGAAGCATTCGGGTAAGCAATAATTAAGTACTGCCTAAACCGTTCAGTGTTTTTCTTCTGAATTATTCAGTAAATGAACTCAAATTTGTTAGCAAAATACAAAGAACAAGAGCAAGTTCTACTGCAATCATGTTAGAACATACACTGGAACAACAAACATAGATTTGAGAAAATAATTAAAAATGCTACTTCTGCAGGAAAAAGAAGATCAACTGATGATTTCTTATGGCTGTTTTCAAAATCAATCCAGTTCAAAAGGTTTAAGTGAGCCATTCAAAATATTCCTTCAGTAAAATATGTAATACTCAATACTAAGCTGACAATTACAGCTAGCTCAACATTCACGGTAAGTGAGCTAGCTCAACATTCACGGTAAGTAAGTGATTCAGTGATGCCCCTGTTCATTTCCCCCCTTTTCTTCCCTCACTTTTTATACTTGTACACATAACTGCCCCTGACTGGAACATCTAATCACCAAAGTTAAAGACTCTCTTCAAAAACTTTGACTGACAAAGAATATAAATTGACATGCACAATGGAAAATATACATCTCGAAAGGTACTGTCCAAATATTCTTTTCTCACTGACAGCAGCATTCCACTGAAGTCAGACAGAAACATTATGAATCCAGCAAGAGATAAATGAATAGCAAAAGCTTATCAGGAAAAGCTGCAGTCCAACATGAAAAATACTGGTGACTGATGCGCAACAAACCAGTCCAAATAACATTGCAAAAAGACATTCCAAAAACATGTCCAGAAATATATCTGGCCAGAAGTAAAGGGAGTGTAGGACCTTTGGGGATCTTCCTTAGAGAAACTACTTCATTATTTAACTATGCAAAAGGAGTCCACTATTGCTTTCTTGGTTTTTAAGTTGTTTTAAGATAGCTTGTATAGGCAAAACTGAGTCAAATGAACAAACAAAGTCAATATACTTTCACAGTTACTTTTTAAGTCATGGATACAGTGAAGAAACAGTTGTTTTACATAGTAAAACAGATACCTGCATACTCATTAATTTCTTTTGAATAGTATGTCTGTGGAGCCCAACTTACTCAGATCTACCCGTTACCATCAAAATGCAGTATATATTGTATCATACTGATGGCATTCATATTAAAAATAGTTACAAGTAAGGTTCTGTAAGTTTTAGATGCTTTGAATTTTCAAAAAATGATCCAATCATTTAAAACTTTTGCTAAGGCATAAAAGACCCAATTTTTATGTTTGTTTAGTGCATAAGCCACTGAAATTTTATTGTCTAAATCCTAACAGTAACTTTCTACATTGTTTATTCTAAACAGATGCTTAGAAATATTTGCTCTCTGTTCACTTAAACCCTCTCATGATTATTCTTTTAAGAAAATATTAACTTGTGTATTAATATTTACCATTAGGAATTTCACAATCTAAGGCAACAGCAGTTTCGTATGTCCAGCATCGAGCAACATTACGAATTGTATATCCTCCTCCTCCCAACATCAGCAATGGCAAGTTAAAAGTTTTTACAACTTCCACACATTTAGCATGACCTGTCAAACACAAAAAGAGTTGACAATATATGCAAAATATCTATTAAAGAGAAAAAATATATAATTAACTATTTAATAAGACATATGCAGTTGCACTTAACACGAAAGAACTGAACTGATTCAAGTAAAACAGAACTGTCTCCCCCTAGAACTAAGTACAACCTCACAAGAAGTCAAGACCTACAGATAAGAAATGTACAAAATACACTGAACATTAATTATCCACCCCAGTCTTCAGAGACTTTGCATGATGATCTATCGCTGCTTTTCTGAAATGCTCTTAGGAAGTTTAGCATTTTGTCTTTTTGTAACTGAAGTCCACACACAGTAACAAATCTAGGGACAATTTCTCAGGTCAAATGCAACAGGGAAAGAAGGGAAAACAGTAAATCAGTTACTTGGTCCTTTCTACTTCTAAATTTGAACCTGTATTAGAGGTTGCTAAGTCTTGCTTACAGAGTGAACTGGTGCCAAGACAGTACACACTCCAGGGAGATACAGCATACTGAAAGGCATCTGTAGGAGGCAGCAGCTCTCTTGGTTTCCAAGATATGTAAGATGGAAAAAAATCTGAGCTGTATGAGCAACTGAAGTAGCTTTGCCACCTGGTGCAAATCAAGAAAAGAACCCTGAAACACTGCAGACCCAACAGATACTATACTGCATTTTGTTGCCTATAAAACTCTTAATTGCCTCATTAAAAAAACACAAACCCAAGAAAACCCAGAAAATAAATGATTCAAATAGGCTGGATTCAAGGCTTAGCAGAAGTTCAACATACAAATAATGTATTATTAATTACAATCAATAATAAGAGTATTATTTATGCTGTTTGCTAAATTAGCACCTCAGCCCAATTTTCAGAATCACGTTTTTTTTATAAAAGCGTAAGGAACACTGAAGAAAATTAATCCTGTAGAAGTTTATAAAAATGTTAACATAAGTCTCAGTGTAACAATAAATACCAATACAAACTTAACAAGTGTTTTCATTTCAGTAATACCTATTTTACACCCAACAGGTGTTTGACCTTTAGTATCAGTAGTCCTACTAAGTGAACCACTAGATTTTATTCGCCCATCATAATAAGTGTTGCAGTAGGACAACTCTTCTTGTCCTGTCATTTCAGAACATTGCTTTAAAGCTACAGAAAGCCTGTTCATAGAAGAAAGGGAGTCACTTGAGTGGCTAGGAAGAACACGGAAAACCAAGCTTAACTTTTTTAGATGAAAAGAAAGAAAGAGGCAACTTCTGGGTTTCTTTTGGCCACCCCTGTATAGCAAAGAAAGAGGTGATTAATCATAGTAATGAACAAAATCTTTGTGACTCCAGTCCTCATCATGCAAGTGTCTTGAAAAATAGTATCAAGGATAGAGGTTTCTATTAAATAAAAGTTACAGACAACACACACACTTTTTTGCTTACCTTTAACAGTAAGATTAAAACATCCCAGCCTGTCACCAGACAGTGAATCTGCTCCACACTGTAATACCACAGCACTGGGCTGGTACATCTCCATTACTTTGGATATAATCTATAATCAGGATAAAACACCAATTAATTCATTATTTCATGTTACGGAAGTATACTCACAATACTGAACAAGCATTCTTCTAGAGAGCTTAAAAAAAAAAAAGTACTCACTGGTTTGAATATCTGTCCATATGATTCATCATCTATACCATCTCTCATTGGAAAGTTGACAGCATAGTATTTGCCTTTTCCAGCACCAATGTCCTATATAAGCAAAGGTGACAAATGCTTATTACAAACACAGAAGCACACAACGGTACAATGGGAAAACATCTACACAGGTTCACTGAGCCATTTTGTACCATTATTCATGTCTGTGAGATAAAAAAAGGTGAAATACCTTACTTGATTCCTGTTCTCCCATAAAATTGTTTTGTAGTGTAGGAGTTGTATACCAAGACCAAGCTTGCAGTCAGTATACTTGATTAATTCAAAGATTTAACACAAAAAAGACAAAATGTAACTCATCAGTTTCAGATGGTAAAAAAAGTTCACAGTATCACACAGTATCACAGTATGCTAGAGATTGGAAGGGACCTCGAAAGATCACCTAGTCCAATCCCCCTGCCGGAGCAGGAACACCTAGATAATGTTACACAGGAATGTTCCCAGGTGGGTTTTGAATGTCTCCAGGGAAGCAGAAACAATTTAAAACCTAAAGATCCCTGCTTGCCACTCCTTCCTATTTCTTCCCTTTAGCTCATCACTAAGACAGAAACTGATGGAGCAGTTCTCTGCCACTAATAAAGATGCAGTGGGGAAGATACTAAGATTCAATCTGTTCAGTTTGGCTGTAAACTACCACGAAACACCAGCTCTACAAAAAGCACATTTCAGGCCCATCCTCCTTGAAAAACTACAAGGCATAAATACTGAACTTACATTCAACTTCTCAACACTAGCTATTAAAATAGTCATGGACTTTCCCCTCCTTAGCAGTGAAGGCAACAGTAACATTTCACTTCCAGTAACTATCTTTCACCCGAGAGGTGCATGTGCGCAGACAGACAATACAGGATGGAGATGGAAGACAGACATGAGGACAGGGACAAGTGGCCCAATGCAGCCCACAGTTGACTTTTTTTTTCTTCTAGCACATTATTATTTCATAGCATTGCAAGATTAGTGACACTGAAGACCTCTGCTGAACTAAAAATTCTGGCTGATCTGGAGCATAACAGTTACCCAGAATCTCCCAAAAATAATTACCTAGGCTTCAAATGATTTTTCTGAGGTGACAGTGCCTTGCTTTCCAGATTAAAATAGCAACAAAAAAAAAAACATCCCACACAACACAAAAAACAACCCAAAAAAAGAAGTAATTAAATCGATTTTATCCTAGAACATAAAGTAGCCAAATGTTCACACAATTTCTCACTAACCTAGGTAATTATCTTCCAGCCTGAGCTACCCAAGGGACGTTTTCTCTAACTGATACTTGCATTGGTGATAAACACTAAAGAAACAATATAGCATTATGATTTGAATTCATCAACAAACCAAATTTCCACACAGAACCTGGGCCTCTATGTAGTACTACAGTCTCAACTGACCTATCTACTTAGAAGGTTAATGCTACTATCTAAGATACGTAGAAAATCAAATAACTTACTAAGGACATTGGAAGTTCAGATGTGCAACACCTTCAGTAGAAAAATGAATGAATGCAGCTGAACCAGACAACCTCTGTGAGCTACACCAATAGAGCTGAAGTCACAAAACCATCAGCTGACGCATGATTTGTTCCTGCATCAAATGAGTGTAACCTGATAAGCAAACTAGACCAACTAAAGAATTACAGAAACAAACTTGAATGGAGCCCACTGACAAAAAAATAAAGCTAAGATTTAGCTGTTAAACTTCATGCAAATAACCAGCAACAGTAGATCAATCTGAGCAGAAGCAAGCAGTGCAACACCAGCTTCCAGAAGGAACACTGACTTTTCAGAGAAACAGTTCTCCCTTTAGTTCAATTAGTTTTGCAAGCTCTGGAGATCGGAAAAAGCTATTTTTTTTTTCCTATGGGGATATAATAATTGCTCTAAAGCCTGCTGAAGTCCGTATGCAGGCAATGCTCATTTCAAAATACTAGCTAGCAGCACAGAATAAAAGTTACCATAACTGAAGTACTGCTTGCTGCTGACACTCTACTGAAAAAAAAATCCCAGAAACACACAATATTCATCTATTTATTTCAACTGTGTTATCTTTAAATTCTTTGTCCTGGGTGTGGTGAGGCAAAGTGTCCATAAACTTCTGTGTCAACGGGAAGTGCCATTTCTAAAAAGCCAAGATATCTAACCCTTAAAAAAAAAAGGAAAATAAATCCAGCCAAATTCAGCAACAACAGCTTGTCATGATAAACGTCCTTGTCTGAGCTGCTTTTTTTTGAAGCACCACTACCACCTTGTGGCCAGAGAAGTTAAACCACACGGATAAAACAATGCCTTATCTGATTTCTACCTAAATCAATTTAGACACAGTTTAACAGTATCTAATCACCATAATATTTGGCTCCAATAATCACACTGAAACGAAGGCTTAGCACCTCACTGATTTAAAGCTCAACTTTAATTTACTTCTGGGTCCTCTGGGTATCATCAGCACCCTGGGAAGCACACATTTCAGGACTATTAGCATAAACACAAACATCTCCATCATTTGAATCAATTTAAAGGTAGTAGGAAAACAGTGAATTCTTTCCTAATGTAGCAGTTCTATAGGTCAACTTTTCAGAAGTGCTTACAATTTAAAAAAAAATTACTAACTGTATGCATAAATTAACGTACAAACTTGCTGACACCAGAGGACTGACCTACCCACAGAGAGCCTCTGGTAAGAAGTTCAATCTAAGAGTTTGAAGCTAGGCTTAATTATATATTAATCCTAATACTTTAAATTCTCGTTCAAGTTGTGAAGTGGAACAATTTCCTGTTCAAACAAACAAGAGTCTAACATGATGAATGACTAGCAAATTTAATATGAAGGGCCAGGAAAACTGGTTTCCATTCTCAGCTTTGCCAGAGATTCTACATCTTCAATGATAATCCTTCACAGGCCCATGCTGTAAGGATCGGTACACAACTGTATGTGGAGCATACTAAAGTTCTTCAGCAGTGAGCATCAAGAGAACTTTATGACATAAGAAATACTCAAAAAATGAGTGAACTATATTACCAGGCAAACAGAACATAAGCAAATTCAAGTTGCAACTAAAGCTTTGTGACTCTAGCATGAAGTTATTCTAAGATTTGAAATAATTTTTGAAGCCATGTGATCTCCAAACAGTTACTTTTCACTGCACATGCAGAACTGAAACACAGTCATTATAAATATACCACACTGTCTTCCTAGAGACATTTCCAAAATCTGAGAGAACTAAACTAATCATACATTTGAACTAAAATTTCAGACAATTTATCCAGAAGTGAAGGTGTCAATTTCATGAAGAAGTGAATAATTTACTTTCCTGCTACCCTGGGTTTTTCTTTTTTCCCCCCTAAGGTTCTTCAAATCTATCACTCTAGACTAACATACTTTCTGAAAAGTTGCTGCTGTATATTGTTACTGGACACAGTTACTGCAACCTAGTATGAAAACAGTATCTACAAGCAAGACCATAAGGAAGAATTTATCACCTAATGAAATTTCATATTCAACCTTACCCTAAGGTCCCCAGTGCCTGGAAAATATTCACCATACTTATGGAATGATACTGTCATGACACGATCTGTAGTATAAAATGCTTCTTCAACACCATCACCATGATGAATATCAATATCAATATACAACACTCTTTGGTGATACCTAAAAAGAAAATATTGCATGAGAAATCATCATTATCTGTTATGTTCATAATATACCCTTACCCAACAAGGAAAAAAACAATGATAAAAAAACAAACAATAAAACCCAAGATTATGATCATTTTGATGACTTTGGTAGCAGTTACCATATGATCTTAGAATTCTCAATATAGTTTAGATAATAATGAAAGTAAGTTCATCTTCATCAAAATAATTTAAGTATGCAATTATATCAGTATTTACCCCAAGTTGTATCACCTCCTAGAAGCTATACCTTGTGTTTCCGTCCACACCACTTTCGGCTGTTTGCATCTGCTAAATTCATTCCTTTCACAGGGCATTTGTTTCTGCCTTCTCAATAATTATCAACACAGCCTACACTAAAATATCTCTTACTGCGTGCTTCAGACAGCACAGTGACAGAAGCAGGAAGAACCCATGATCCATAAGCCCACAAAATACTAAATTTAAATACTTATTTTCTATCTAGTCTTCTTCTTCACCTCTGCTACTTGTACAGATAGGCAAATTCTTATTTCCAGGAGTATCACCCTATTAGCATAAACTTATTACACTGCTGCTTAGTAGAAACCAGTTGTTTGAAGCCTCAGACAACAGTAAGTATTCCTTAAATTCTATCAACATCAGAAGATGCATTTCCATTATGCTTTGCATAGTGCTAGAAAATGTGAATCTGAGCAACCATAATTTCAGGTGGGCTAAGATTTTTTTCTTACCAAGACACTGAGCGGGACAGTTCCTTATGGATACATAACCCATAATTATTTGAAAGTTTCTTTCCTTCACAGAGCACATTAAGCTAACAAGTTTGAGACTAGACCACAGAAAATCATGTAGTTTGTCTCAGACTGCAGAGGCAGACCCTGAATACATGCCTTACCTTAAAATTATGTTAACATTGACTATTTGTTGGTGCATTTAGATACTTTTCTCATCTTTAAAAAACACTTCCGGATTACAGCTGCTTCCCCCATCCCTCACCAGCAGACTCAGCTGTTATATTCACAAGAGTCAAATATCTCAAATATTTTTTGTAATAAACGAGATTTATGTGTTATTACAAGAGATACAGTCCCATGAAGCAGCACAGGTAACACTCAGGATTTGAAATTTTAGTGAAGCATTACTGCTTGAAGTTAATTATATGACCACTTTTTCATTACTCATTTTTTTATTTTGCAGTCACAGCAGAACAGCTGTTATTTCATTATTTATTCCTAACAGCCACATTAATTCATGTAACAATCCAAGGAAGCTTAGTGCATGATCTTCCCTGAATATTCCTGTTTGGTTTAGCGGTGACTCAAATGATAGGGAACAAGCAGGCATATTGAGAAACCAAATGATTGTGAACATAATGACTGCTGTAAGGGGCCAGGGCACTGACCCATCTAGCTCACTATTCTGTCTCCATTAGTAGCAACAGGAGATTAACATTTACAGAACGCATGTAAGCCTGTCCATTTTCTGCAGTCTGATACCCTCATACTTCTCCCACCATCTAGAATTACAGCATATGGGGTTTTAGAGGGTGCATCATTGCTTGGATGTTTAATATCTATTTACAGACCTCTTGTCCATGATTGTGTTTAATCTCTTTTTTGAATCTGTTGTTGCTGTCTGCTTCCTTCAGCCTTCTGTAGCAGCAGGCTCCACAACTTAAGTATACTCTGTGTAAAGAAGTACTTCTAAGTACCTGTTTTTAAGCCTATCTCCTATTAGTTATCTTTTCACCTTGTATCTTTCTTGCTGAAACCAAACTGGGCAAAGCTTGACATTTTCTTAATTGAAACTGTACAACATGGGCGATGGAAACTCACTGAAATAGTATTACAATCCATATCTTCTGATACTTAAATACTTGAATTTGACACTTTATCTGGTTCCCATCATACACTTACTTCAGTAACTCAAGGATAGCAAGCACAATATCATTGACATAACAGAAACCAGATGCCTCTGATTTCTTGGCATGGTGAAGTCCTCCAGCCCAATTAACAGCCATGTCTGTCTGTTGTCTGTTCAATTTTACTGCCCCAGCTGTAAAAAGATAAACACAAAAATTGAAGGAAACGCAGTTAGAAACTTGTAACGGCCTTTAAATCTGTTACATAAAATAGTATATTAATTTTTAGATTCATTGATCCTAGGTCTGATCTCTTACAGAGATACTTGATTCATTTCACATTTCAGTCCATAACTGACTTAAAGACTATTATCTCTTTCTTTAAAAAGAGACACTTATATTTGATTCAGTTTTAAATATACTATCAAAGTTTTAAGTTGCTAACATAAATGTAATAAAGCTACAAAACAGCTGGCAAACAACCTTTACTTACCAACAGAGCCTCCAGTTGACAGCTGACAGAACTCAAACAGGCCATCAAATACAGGACAATCTTCTCCAACATTAACTGTGTAAGAAATGTATTACTTTTCAAAAACACCATTTCAAATCCATTGCTATATGCATGGATAACACAGATGCAAGCATAGTTCATTCAGCATTTTAACTACTTCTGCCTGAGCCTCATTTTTGTTAACTTTTATTACCAAAACCAATGTAAAGTCTCCTTAATCTGAGATGACTCTATTTTTATTTTTAGTTTCCATGGGAAGCTTTGTCTCCTTGTTAAGAATAAGTTAGATCATTTTTAGATTTTGGAAGAAGTCTGATTAACATATGTCATGTTAAGAAATGCACAACTACTTGGAAAAATAATTTGCTGAGACTAAGGCATCATGAAGAGGTTACAGTACTGCCTTTTAAATTCATATAATAGCTGTCAAACTGCATTCCTAACAGTACTTTGAGCCTATTCTTACAATTAAAGGAATAAATTAACAGAAAGTGTGAACAGTGAATAATGTACAATTTTTACTATCCAAGAGGAATGAGTTATCTCCTTTTCTTGACATAAACATTTTCATACATAGTTTTTTAATTCTCTTCTAAAAGCCATTCTTTTTTTCAGAAAGATTTCACATTAGAACACATTTTAAGACACTTTCACAAACTTAAGTTTAATATGTGCATTAAGCCTGCAAAAATTATTACTTCACATCTAGAATATATGCTGTGAAAGGGGAAGCAAAAATCCTTCCATAAACTTAAAAGAACATTTTTGCCAAGATGGCCGCTTTTAATAGAAAAGTCCCCAAATTATTGTAGCTAAAGGCAGGCATATGTTAGTCTTGCTACAGTACTTCTCTAATCCACTGCCACCATGAAGCCATGTTCATACCTCTGAATTGGTAAATACTGAGTTTTAAACAACACTAACCATCAAAGTATGTACACATAGAGTTAACCTAATATTGACACTTACATCTCTGCATCTGCTTGCTGTACTCAGACATATTGTCAGGCCTTATTGATCGGAGAAATTTGATGTATTCATCACTATGGTACTTCGTCATTTCTTCTGCAGTAGCTTTGTGGGGTCGCTGATGACAAGAACAAGTTATAGAAATAATCAAGAATGCTCTGCAAAATCAGCTAAGAACTTGCTAAAACAGACAGTTGGAAAGAAACCTAATTTGAAGGGAGAACAGTTAAATTGATAGCATTGCTGCTTTACACAAAACATACTCTGTTGTTAGTATACAACTTGATTAATTACCCCAATGTCTTCCTAACACCTAAGCCCCCAACCACAGAAATACTGGTGAAAATTCTCTACTGGGGCTCTACACTCCTTCCAGACATGGACAATAATCTGCAGTCCTCACCAATTACAAAATATTGCTTCAATTCTAACAGAGACCTCTGAACACTCTATTTAAGTATTTGCTATTTCCACTTCCACTTTTCTCCTTTTATTTGTGTGAGAACACTTGAAGCCCTTTAAAATAATTTAAAATGCTTCAGTGGACATTCCATTGCTTATACTCACATAAATTTCCATTTTTCTGTATAAGCCATAATTTAGCAGCAAGTTGTGGGTCATTCGGATCCTATGAGGTTTCATCGGATGCCCTTGTCCATAGTAATAGTTTCCAATATCACCTGTCAATATCACACAAATGAACAGCTATTACAAAGCCATTTTTAAATGCTACTTACAAGAATTATTCTCAGAATAAGCTAGCAGGTATGATTCCAGGAAAAAAAAAACCTCAAAACATCAAAAAAAAAACCCAACAAAAAAAAACAAAAAACAACTATGAAAAAAAAAGAAGGCAAATCTAACAGTTTTACTACAAGCAGACAGTAGTGGGAGGGCAAAGATGCCTACAGGATGTGGTTTCCAATCAAAAGTGAAGAAAATAGTGGGACAGAACTGAAGAATAAATTATAGGAAACAAAACTGGAATTAAGAGGAGAGCAGAAACTACTGATGACGTAGCCATACCATACAACAACAGAGGCTACAGCAAAGCCTACCACTTTGCAGGAGCTGATCTGAACACACCATCCTCAGCCTGCCCTTAGCTACTAGCCCTAGCAGCCACATTCCAGAAGCTAGCTTTGCATCCATTGCTGCAATCACATGCACAAACATTCCCCAAACACCTGCTTGCTAGGGATCCACAGTAGTTTATTAACAAAACCTGAAATTCAGATTAGTCCAGCTCTGTCAAATTGGAGAGCAACTAGACACACAATTAAGATAACAAGTTTGACACATTATTTCTAAAGAAAGAATGGCTACTATCACAGGCTAGTAAGTTTTCCCCCAGCTGGAGTAGTGTTAGAACATACACACCTCTCTCCACTTTGAACACTGATATTAGTGAGACATGATCCTCTTTAAACAGAACTAGCAATTCATATGTTTCTGGAAACTTAGAGAAGCCCAAAAGGTATGTCCAACTGTCAATGGCCTTCAGTTGGAGAATTCCGTAACAACTATTTGCAATAGTACCTATTATTTTTGACCAAATTTCCTGGTAGGATTAGTGAACTTTTTACGTTGGTGGATTTACTTAGTGAATTTTTACTTCTTTTTTTACATCCTCCAACGTGCTCTGCCTTGTCCACTGGGAACAAAAGCCGCACTGTTTTCACAATGTCATACTATTTTACAAATTTTATTAATCAGAGGTAAGAAGTAGCACTGCTACAGAACACCTTTAGTTTCATCTCCTCAACGTAAGCTTCAGTTCAGGAGGAGGGGAAAATGCCAGCAGCAGTAGCATCACCAACTACCAAGAAAAGCGAGCATTACAGTCAGATAAAATCTCAAAGCACTCTTAATATCCAGCTTTCAAAGTGATGAGGACAGTAAGGACATTTAGGAAAACAGATAGAACCTAATGTAATGGAAGATGAAATTACCTAGAAAAAACAGTCACTCAACACCTAGCTTTTAGCAGTCCCATAACAACAGAAATACCAGGTTTTAGCATTAAGAACTTCGAAGAACTCGGTCCTACTAATTTAGGAACTGAAGTGGATGATTAGCACTCCCTGTCAGTTATTAAGACCTGGCATCTTGCAGATACTTCTTGCAAGCTTGCAATTTTGGTCAGAGGCAGGTCAAGAGCAAAAGGTGTTGAGAATATAACCACCTTCCTTCCTACCCGGGAAAAAAAAAAAAAAAAGATTTCCAAGCATCTTACAAAACAGTACAAATTTGGAATTTAGGAAAGCTCTACCACAGCTCTTTGAAACTAATGATTAGAAGATGTAAACCAGCCATTTACGAGGCCTGTTTTGCTTTGTGAAATTATTAAGTCTCACATTTACAAAACTTCAAGCTATCAACAGCTTAAAATTTTGAAATTTTTAAGACAATAGTGACTTTCAATAACATGATGATTTTGAGCAAACTGAATTCCAAATGCCTCTGTGGTTTAAAGAATGTTTATGTATATGCATACTTTTTTTTTTTTCTTAAACAGGTCACTTTAATTTTAACTAACTTCAGCTTACACAGTTACTGACATTTTACTCAGAACATTGACGGATAAAGAAGCAGACCATGAAGAATTATTTTCTGTCTTATGTAAAACATAAGATCTGTTATTTTCCCTTATGTAAGAGAATAAAAAAAAGGCTAGCAAGCTTCCAAAATATACTTGCAACACATCCTCTGATATACTGCAATTGATAAATTAAACAAATTCAAAGGTAAGTATATTATAGATGCCATACTCTTCAGTGTATGTACACTTAAAAAAATAATCAGTCAATTAAGCATACCTTTTAATTTTCACTTTGTTTTTTACCAGAAAGGAGAACTTTAAAAAGAATTTGCAAGTTGGTAAATTAAACGGGAGCTTATTTAATCAAGTAGACCTGTGGGTGAGTATCTAGCAGAAACATATTAATCTTTCCATATTAGACATCAGCAGTAATGACTAACAATAGATAATAGTATACGCATTAGCAACAGGCAATATGATTTACACCTTTCAGGTCTTAGCATCACTAGCAAAAAAAAAAAAAAATTTTTGGCATTAGCCTCATAAAACAATAAATTCAAACATATGGACAAAAAAAAACATGAAGTTTCAAGGGACTGTTGCAATGTGCATGTTAGCAGGGGTGGGGAAAGAAAAGGTACAGAAGAGGTTCCACTTTCTTCATTAGCACCTTGATTTCCAGCCAACAACACATCACAAAAGGCAGCCATCATCCTGTGGTGAAGGCAAAGGTGTCAAAAGTCTCTCCTTCTTTACTCAGTGAAGAAGATGCCCTTCCTAGTACAAACACTTTATCCACAACTGAGCTAAAAAGTTCTGCGCATAGTGCCAAACTCTGACTAGAATATAGTATATATGAGTATATAAGTGAGGCCAAGTGCACAAGACTAGTATTGCAGACAGTATGAGTATTTAATCTTACATTTGTCAATACAAAGGTAAAAAATCATACAAAAGTGTATGAGAAATGAGCATATTTTATATCACTCACCAGTGTGGTTGCCCATGGAAGTGCAAAAGAACATAAATTAAAAAGGAAGTGGAGGGAAAAAATCCAAAGTAGTATATGCAGAAAGCTGGCATATCTATTAACCTTTCACAGCAAGGCTTCAAGGTTTCAAATTTAGTGGTAAATACCAGTAAAAATATCAGCTAAATGGCTCTCATTGAGAAGGAACAACATAATCTCCAGAATTTGAATCCTTAACTGAAAAGAAACAAACCAAGAGCCAATTCTAGCATGAGTTTACTGTCCTGCAGCGTTGACCACAAGATTCAAAACATGATACCTACAAATGACCAAAAGAGCTACCTGAAAATTCAGTTGTAGCATACACCATCATGTTTTCGGTTCAAATATATTAAAAAAATAAATATTATTACTTCTCAATTCATACAAGTCACTTGCCTAAATTCTGAAGAGAGCTACCAAATAAAAATAAACCTACATGACTCATTTGATGAACATAAGTTTTAGATTAGTTTTAGAACTTCTCTATCGAAGACTTCAGCAAGGTCTACAGATGTCAAATACTTCAATACATAGAAAAATACAAGAGACTACATGCCCTAAAGTAACTTCAGTTATGCCTGACAAGCACACAACCAATTAACAAAAGTTGCAATGTCCCCCAAAAAGTATGTTAGTCTCTCTAGTTATGCGAACTACATAGAAAAACAGCACCTTTAAATTAGCCATTGCAGAACAGTCTTGAAGGCCTGAAGAGGCAAGATATGACATTCACTTATCCTTTTTGATACTCTGTAACTTGTAAGTTACATTACTTTGTAACTGATACAGATTGTTATATATACTGACCATACCTGCTTATTTTAAGTACAGTTACTATAAAACCATGAGGTATTTCAGAATGGCACGAACTGCTGCAATGGAAACCACATGAAAAAAACACAAATCTTAATAAAAGTAGCCACATTTGGACTGACTTCAGCAATACTAATGGGTGAACTCATGTAACGATGAATGTAAAAAAAGATCATTAATCAGTCCAACAAACACCTATTCAAACAGGCCTAAAATTACTTCACTAGTACCTGAAGGGCTGGTTTGGGTCGTTTGTTTTTTTTGTTTTGTTTTGTGGGGGGTTTTTTTGCTAGTTTTTAAAATCAAGCAGACAGCATAAGATTAGCAAAGCTATGACTTTTGATCCCAGAACAGAGGCTGGACATCTTCAGTGTGTTTGGAAGCCACTGTGCAAAGCACTGATGAATTTCTGTGAAACCCTTCATTTTAAGTTCATTTTATTTGCAGACATAAGCTTTAAGTAGAAGTGCTAATGTACTTCAAACAATGTCTGAATATAGTAGCATTCTGCCCTACTGAAACAGGTTTAGTCTCGTTTTTATGGGTGGGACCAACCACATTCTGAAGCAGATCTCAAATTTTTCACGAAGGTAGAGCCTTTTGAAAACCCACATTTCATTATGCACAAGCAGCAATCTAAACAATACAGACAGTGCACTGGCATGGAATGAATACACTTATTAACTTAACCATGTTGGTTGTGTGATTCCCCAGAACTGTGCTTGGCTGTAAAAGCAGAGTTGAAAAGACCATTTAGGACCTGCCCTCATTGCTACGGGCAACTGTACAACACATGCCTATCCTGGAAGAGGCCACTGAACTACCTGAGCCAAATGCTGCAAGACTGTGGCAATACCCTGAAGACACATGGTAAAAGGCTAAAATAAAATACTAAGGACTTGGGGGTGCTGGTCAATGAGAAGATGAACATGAGCCGGCAGTGTGCGCTTGCAGACCAGAAAGCCAATCTGTATCCTGGGCTGCATCAAAAGGAGTGTGACCAGCAGGTCTAAGGAGGTGATCCTGCCCCTCTATTCTGCTCTCATGAGACCCCGCCTGGACTATTGTGTGCAGTTCTGGCGTCCTTAACGTAAAAAGAACATGGAACTGTTGGAACAAGTCCAGAGGAGGGCCACGAGGATGATCAGGGGACTGGAGCACCTCCCATATCAAGATAGGCTGAGAAAGTTGGGGCTGTTCAGCTTGGAGAAGAGAAGGCTGCATGGAGACCTCATAGCAGCCTTCCAGTATGTGAAGGGGGCCTACAGGGATGCCTGGGGAGGGACTCCTCGTTACGGACTGTAGTGACAGGACAAGGGGTAACGGGTTAAAACTTCAACTGGGGAAGTTTAGATTGGATATAAGGAGGAAATTCTTTCCTGTTAGGGTGGTGAGGCACTGGAATGGGTTGCCCAGGGAGGTTGTGAATGCTCCATCACCGGCAGTGTTCAAGGCCAGGTTGGATGAAACCTTGGGTGAGATGGTTTAGTATGAGATGTCCTTGCCCATGGCAGGGGGGTTGGAACTAGATGATCTTAAGGTCCTTTCCAACCCTAACTATTCTATGATTCTATGATTCCCTACTAGCACAGTTCTAAGCAGCACAAAGAATAGACTTCACTAAGGTATGGCCATATGTACATTCAGACTAGAAGCATTTATTAAATATATTTCGGACAAGATGACAAAAGTATTTTAATCTGTACATTTGTAGTTCTTCCCATAGCATACTGGTGCAAATTTAAACAAAATTCTTGATGTGAGCATGATCACAAGCAATGCTTCTGCAAACTGGATGTGGCTGACAGTCTATTACAAACTGTAGAAAATTAAATCACGCTTCACCCACCCAAAGTTTTATTGATTCCAGGTACAATGCGAAGGCTATTAAAACTGTTAATTAGCAGAAAGAGTTAATACACTGAGAAAACTTGGTGACAGGCTAATTTAAAAAAGCAATTTTATCTGACAACACTGAGTTTCACTAAAGTATGTAGGAATTTATCGCATCTTAGGAGATATGCATATACACTTCCAGTACTTTTCAACACTTTCTAGTGTATACTTTTAAAGAAAGGGAGTGCAAGTGTGCATGGAGGGACAATTACGACCAAAAAATAGTCATTTACTTCAGTTATGACAACCTTGGAGATACGTTACTACCTCAGTTGTAGTATCTATGAGTTGAGGTATCTATGGGTTCTTCCGGCTTTCGGTTAAGACTTCCAATGCTCCTTGTACTTTGATTCAAGACTTTGCTGGTACAACACAGTTACAAGATACTCACAATTGCCAGATGAGCAACAAATTAGCATCAAAAATACTTACTGCAGGTATTAACTCAAAAAAGAGTTATTAGAAGAAATGTTAAAGTATTCAGAAACACTGTAGGTGAGGCCCTCAGTGACATGCTTTAGTGGTGGACTTGGTAGTCCTGGGTTAATAGTTGGACTTGATGATCTTAAAGGCCTTTTCCAACCTAGTTGATTCTATTATTCTATTTCCAAAAGAGTGTAAGATAAACTGTTGCCTTTGCCAGTAAATAATAAGACATCAAAAGCATTCCAAAGCTGTACCTTTCTGTCACATAGAAAGCATTTATTTTTTTTTAAATCACTTTTACAACAGACACTATTATTGTTAAATACATTTATCCTAGTTTACATACTTTGGCAAGATATGAGCTACAACTGCTTTAAGTCGCCATTATCCTGCCACCTTCGAACTTATTCCTTCTGCAGTTTCTCTCCCCTCTTCAGTAGTATAGCTTTGTGGCTGTTAAGGGAGTCTTGCTAGCAATGAGTATCAAAATGTAGGGATAACAGAAAAACTGAAGCTGTCAATAACTAGTAAACTACAGCCACCTGACTTAACATAAAAAAAAGGAAAAAACAAGAAAGCATATTGGTAAAAAAAAACAACATAAACCCAAAATCAAACCATACAAACATTTGCAGAGAGAAAGCTTATAAACTATCGTTGCATCTTCCTTTCAACAAGAAAGGCAAAAAGTGATACCCGTTCCCTAGGAAAAGTAAGATCCCAGCCTCACCAAAATTATCCCTAACAGGGGCCTCCTTTCCCCTTCAGGCTGAACAAAGAATCAGAGCTAGCAACAAAGAGAAGGGGGCGGCAACCATCAGTCTGCCTCCTTTAGTGTAGTAAAAGGGAAGAAAAAAAAAAAAAAAGGCCCCACAAGGTCTGCCATTTCTAAAGAACGGCAGATTTGCTACAGCAACAGACACCTTTGACATTTTAGTGGGTTTAGCCATTCGTCTTCAGTTCCAAAATGGTCAAAGCACCAAAGCAACCTTAACCTCGGTTTCCTGGCTATTACCAATACCAGTCCCAGGAGCCAACGTAAAGGACTGATACAATATGCGGCAATTTTTTAAAAACATAAATAAAAACCTAATACTCTCAGCTAATCTGACCGAGTTTACCCTCCTAGTACAAAAAAAAAAAAGGAAAACCAAATGCAATCTCTAGAAGAAAAGTTCTCGCTGCTATGGCCAGACAGAACCACAACTAAGTTGCTGCGAACAGCTAAAACTAAGCAGAAGCTTCATGTGCTTTTCCGACATGACTGACAATGCAGATCACAAGCCGCTGCGTCCTCACCAGACAAGCGTGCAAACTTAGGCGGCCTCCAAGCAACTCTAATTTCACTATTATTAAACACCTACGCACGCAACTTTGGTGTTTGGCTGGAAGAGAGGCCCGCGGAAGCCAGAACTCCCACCAAACGTCCACTCCAACGCATATTCGCCTAGGGAGGTGGTGGGTGGGTGTGGGGAGGCAGAGACCCCGCTGCCCCCTCCGCCCGAAAGCCGGAGGAAAGGGAAGGCCTCCGCGCAGGAATCACCAGGTGTCCGAGCTACACATGGCCTAGACTTTTTGGAGGGGAGGAGCTAGACACGGCAGCGACTCCAACGGCTCTGAGCTTGGCGGATGAAGGGGAGTGTCCCAACTTTTTCTCCTTTTTTTTTTTTTGGAGGGGGAGTACTTGGGGGGGAACAATAGGCACAGCGTTCACGGCTGGGCTAGGCAACCGCTCCGCGGCAGAACAGGCAGCCCCACAATTCGCACCTCGCCGGCTGCCACCCCCGCCCCCAACACTCCTCACCGCCCCTTCCCCCTCGCCCGGAGGCCCCCGGGACTCAGCCCCGCAGCGGGCCCGAGTGCGCAGGGCCGATGGCGGGAGCGGGGCGCGGCGGCGCAGGTGGAACCGGCAGAGACCCCCGGCCAAAGCCGCCATGGAGCCGGGAGGGAGGGCTTGCTCCGGGGAGGGAAGGGGCGCCCGCAATGGCGGGGTACTGGGGCAGACAGCCCACCCCAGACAGCCGTTGGAGAGGCTTCCCTTATCCTCACGCATACACGCGCTCCCGTGCCGGCCCCTCTCACCGTCATAGTAGTAGCAGACTTTCTTCTTGCCGCCGCCCTGACTGTACGCCATAGGGCTGCTGAGCCGGGCCGGGGGGAGGGAGCGGGAGGCCGAGGCGAGCGCCGAGCCGGCACGGAGTGGGGGCGGGAGAAGGCGGACGCGGGAGAGCGGGAACTCGCGACGCCGGGCCGCGGGCAGCGCAAGCGAGCCCGACCATCGGCAGCGGGAGGGGGGAAGCAAGCGGGGCGCGCCCAAGCCGCCGCCGACGGGGGAGGAAAGTAGAAGAAGGAGGCGGAGAAAACACGTGCGAGGGAGCGCGGGCTTTCGCCTGTTTGTCCCTCCCCTCATGTCTTAGTCAGACACGCAGTCAGGGAAGAAGCCAGCGGGAAGTCTTCATAACCGAATTCTTGGAGGAAATTCTCTCCTCATGCACCCCCGCGCCGCGCAGTGGTGCGATCCGCCGGTGGGCTGTGTCTCCGCCCCTCAGCGGCGCTCCTCCTTGGCGCATGCGCTGTGTGGTCCGTCGTCTGGCGCGGTACGGGTTGGGTACAGCATGGCGGGTGTTGTGGGGGGCAGGAAACGCGCGCCCAAGCGAACAGCGGGGCCTTTCCCTCCTCAGGGGTAGAGTCACAGCGATTCACCTCAGCCACCTCACCTGGGAACGAGCGGGTGGGAGCTCGGGGAGGGAGCTCAACGTACTATTGTGGAGGGGGGGATTCGTATTGTGTGCCGCTCTCTTGCTCCAGAGCGAGATGTCACGAAGTCTGCTGTTATCCCCAACTAAACTGTTTCTGTTGTGGTGGATCTGTTTGTTTGCTTCAGTACTGGAGTTGTGTGCTGCTGCTTTTTTTACCTTTGTTTTGTTGACTAGCAAAGTCGGGAAGGGTTTTGGAGAAGTTACTATTTTACCCTTGTTCAGAAGGAGCTCAGTTCACCTCTCATCCATCCACCAGGTACCTGAGGCAACAGGCGGCCTCAGCCAGGCTTCAGGCCGATGCAGTGCTAGGAGTGAGTACTCCTGACCAGTAGTACCTGGGCCCTTTTGACACTGTTGCTGTTCAGTATCCCTATTCTAGAAGGAGTTCAAAGCATACTTCACAGTATGCATAGCAATTACTTATTCCAGAATTAAGGTATGCTATGCAAGATGAAAGTAGTGGTTTTATAAAAAGGGCTGCACATGTGAATTGAGTTTCAGAGGTCTACCAGTGTTGTACAGTACAAACACGGGAGAAGGAAACACAGAAAGTTAATATGATTGCATTTATTCTTGGCCAGTAACTACAGCTTTCTTTTATTTACATTTATATAGGGGTTCACACTTGCAAGAATTTGAGTCTGGGAATGTGTATCAGTTATACAAAAGGTTACTGTTTCTTCAGCTGACACGCAAATCCAGTGTTTAGGATTTGCATTCATTGTGGAAGTCTTGTCCAAGATTCCTTGGTTTATTGGAGTCCCTAAAAGTACCTAGAAACCCTGGTTGTTGCCACGTGTACCTTTATATTAGATTATATAAATGCCTACTCGTTATCAACATCATTCATCAAAACCAGTACGTGTCCAAACACAGGGTAGAACTGTGTTCCCAGGATTATTTTCACTCCTAGAGATCTAACTGGAAGCTAGGTCCTTCTGGCTGATAAAAGTTGTCTTTATACTGTTAAACAACGGTAAAATAAGTTTATGTTAACCACATGTATACATGCACAAAACCCTGAGGGTAAACCTAGGACATGCTGAAATAAAAATAGGCTCTGGATTCCCCCCACCCCTTGCATGCTGTGACAAAGGGATACTATTTTGTCATGTAGCTGAGTGGTGTAGCATGTTTAAAAAGCATTTGCTGTATTCCATTTGGAAATTTCTCAGAAGTAACAGAGAATTGGTTTCTGTAGCTTATCATACAGCTGATAAGTGCTTCTTATTGCAAACTGCAGCAAAATAGCTGCATGACATTATTCACTTACCACTAACTTGCTTTTAGCCTCATCTTGCTTTATGCTATCACTGCTTCAGCAGTTGGATTGGAGTCCAGAAGCTTCATGCATTGGTTACATAATACAAAATAACGTATTATACACTTTGACCATTGGAGTTCAGTGTGAAGTTACTGGATATTTTGTACTTGCCTGGTAAACACTTGCATCCAAGCAATAGAATAGCAGAAGTTAGCTGTCTCAATATGAGGAATCACTTTTCAAAGTTCTTCTTGAGGACTTTATCTAAAGAATAAAGTTTGTAATTACACTAGTAAGTTATACAATTAGTTTCAGATGGGTATTTAATCTCATATGAAAACTTACTTTAGTGTAAATGAAACTGAAGTGACATTGACTAAATCAAGAGAAGCTGCTTTGCTTTCAGGGTAGAAATGACTACACGTGTTCTTCTAACACCTGAATTTATGTAAGTGTAGTTCTCATTTAGAGAAGCTCCTAGAATAGTAATTCCTACCTTAATTAAAGAAGTGTAAACAAGAATACAGAATTATTCTGTAGTCTTAGAGATAAGAATTAATTCACTGAATTCGTAATAATTTGCTGTTACAGTAAGGACACTATTAGATTTAACAGGTCAGTAAAGATTATCAGTTTTGAAAGGTATGTATACAAGGGTGATTTCCTAGCCTAGTCTCACTTTTAGAAATGCAAGAACAGACGTGCTTTTTGAGACAGCCTGGGAGCCATGCTACACAAAAACTAATAATATGGAAGAAACTGGAGCAGTCACTCCCCACGGTAAGCACACATGAGCATCAGCTACTTGAGTCCCAGGCCAGTTCTGAGACAGAAAAGAGTGTATAACAAGGCATCAGTTGGAAAGGTGACTATTCAGTTTTAATGGGTAGCTTCATACAGATATGATTTTACAACATAATAGGGATATTTTTATACCTTCCTGTAATTGCTTGTGCTCTTAGTGGATCACTTTTAGCTTTATTTCACCCTTTCTCTGCATCATTATACTAGCACTAGCTTGTTCTTTCACACAGTATTTATGTTGTACCTTAGATTGTGTTTATTTAGTAAGTGACATGAAAAAAGTAGCAATAAGGGTCTTTAAACAGAAGAATAGCTTTCAGCTTCAGCTTTTGCAGCCAGCATTGCAATAGGAACTATTACTATTTATTACATATCTCTCCTAAATCGCTTTTACTGTGGAAGCTCAGTGAATGCTTATGTAAACAGTGAATCAGAAATCCTTTATAGCTAAAAGTTAAAATTTTTATTTTTGTCCTCAAGAAGTGGTCAGTATGGCATTCTCAAATCCAGACGACTCCCCCAGTAAAAGCTTCAGTGAAGGCTCTGGACTACCTTTTTATCCCCTTCTAGCAGTTGCTGTAGAAGAGTGGATTACTCATATACCACAGAAATTGTCACCTGATGACCTTCATTCTCTTTCCTTGTGTAATCTAGAAGCATAAAGATACAGCTAGAAAGCTTTCCATCAGCTAGTTCACTACTTACCCAAACTGTGCAACCCCATGCATACTTGGGTACATACAGCCACCTCAGCTCACTTGAGCAGAACTGAAATAATAAAGTTGAGAAAAAAAAAACCCAAACCCACCCCACAATAGAAAAATTAAAACTACACCAAAGAAAGAAAACCTCCCCCAAAAAATTTGAAAGAGCAAAATAAATTGTCCACCTAACAATGGGCCTTGTCATTATCAAGGAACAGAAGGAGCCTTTTAAACTACCTCCCTCTAGACCATACACTCCCCCCCCCAAACTAATTTAACTTACAGATACACACAAAATCTGTTCATTAAATTACCACCTCATAGAATAGCTATCCATTATACCATTAAGTATAACCCAGTTCTCATTCTTCTTTAACCTATAGCCATATTCCTCCTCATTCCCCTACCCCCTTTTTTATTTGTGAAAAGTAAGCATTTTCAGGTGCTTCCTGCTAATGCAGCATTCACAGCAGTAAACGTGTAATCACACATACAGAAATGCAAGGAGAAAGTTACAGACAACACTATTGACTTGTGCCAATATTTATTAATACTAACAATTTCTTGACAGCGCAAAAGAGCATTAACATGGAAGAAGTCGTTTTCTCAAGCTGTTTGTAGACCTTACAAGAGTTCTAGAAAGCATAAGTGTAAATAGAGATTTGGGGGGCTGATTTCCTGAGAAGGAAATACAGGTTTCATCATGCAGATACATTGCTAATGAAATCACTTTATGAAGAATATCAAAGCCATTAAAGAACAAATAGATAAAGAGAGCTAAATAGAAAATTAACTGTGAGGTTCAGATTTTTTTCCTTTTCTTGTTTGTGCAATAGGCACTGGTAATAGTGCTATCTACTAATTGCTTTTGAATTTCAAGAGGGTAGACTGCTGAATATTCTTTCTTAATTATTGCTGGAAAGTGCTAGGGATCAGAATGGTTTTCTTCTAATACTGTACAATAGTGATTACTGTCTGTGAGCTATGGGAACTTGCCCTACTCCTGAGTGCTCACATCAATAGTAAAACATGTCTGTGATTTCAGTTTCAGTGGTAGGCCAGTATATTCTCTTACATGCCCGTAATTTCTCTGTGCAGTGCTTTCATCTCTATGCGATGTGTATAAACATAATACCTCAGTAGTATATTCTGCCTGGGGCTGCTGTACCCACCCACTGAATCTCTTCTGTAGTTGTCTGAAACTGGTTCCCTGTGCAGTTGTGCACCTGGCAGTCTGATAGCCAGGAAAACTCTGCCTTCAGCGCTTAGCCTGTAAACACAGATGCAGTTTTTATGCAAAGCAGCATGACATAATGCAATAGCTCTAATGCTTGTCTTTTAAAAAAATGGCTATGTGAAGTTTTTAAAGCACATAATCATCAATGTTCAAATATTTTCTTTTAAAACTTACTTCTAAAAAAGTTGTTAGGAGTAGGAAGGTGGATTGGAAGAAGCCTGCAATGCTCGGTATAGTATAATGAGAGTAATGTAATTAGCCTTTTCTATTTATATTCAACATTTTCAAAACTCTAAAGAAAATGGTACACATCCACCTTTATAAGAACTTAGATGTCTGTTGCTAGCTTTTGTAGTTAAAATACTCTTTCTTGGTGACTGCTAGAGTGCCCAGTATATACAGTCTTCCAGTGTTCATTGTTTGCAAAGAAAAGATCAGTGCAAATTATGCTAGCTTTTGATGAGATGACTGGGTGATAGTACCTGTATCTGGTAAAGCCTGAAGAAAGACATCTTTTAAAAAGAAAATCTGACAGTTATGATAATGAGAAAATACAGATTAAAAAAGTAACCTTCCATCCCAGTATATTTCCCAGAGCCACAGACCTCCATATGAAGCACAGTACTTATGACTTACTGGTTTCTGCTTTACTTTGCTTTATTCTAACCTACTGCTGAGCTAAATACTGAAGTTGGGTGGAAGGTAAACTTGTGTAAAGCAGCAAACAGGCCTTCTCAACCAGTAAATGGTGTTTTAATAGCTCTGTATGCTCACAAATTGCTATGGTTAAATGTTTCTGTTTGTAGCAGCAGTCCAATTTACAGAAATTGGTATGAAAAACTTATCTAAGTTTTTGTTTTCAGTAAGCAGTGGGAAACTTGGTATCCTGCTAGTGGGAAACTGTTGGTAGGAAGTCCCCAGATGAGGAGCATGTCAGGACGCAGATGAGTGATGTGCTCACTGTTCTCTAGCAACTCCTGAAGAGTGAGTCCTGAACTGCTATAACCTATAACTCATTTGCTTATTTCTTCTGTGTCTAGGGGCTGAACAGGTCAGAGCTGATAAAACATTCTGGTCCCTGCATGATTCACTCTCCTTCCTGTTTCCTTAATTAACCCTTGATATCTCAAACAAACTAACAAAAAAAGAGCCACTGGCCATCTATGCAAACACCCTGCCAGTGCTAGTTTTTTTTGCCTGTCAGGTGTACCATGTGAAATGTTATTAAAATAAAGCTGTATTTGCATAAGGAAATGCACCAATATATTTTAAATAGAATTTAAAACCAATTTATACTGTAGTGAGGCACTATATAAACACCATTTCAATTCCACAGTGGTGGGTTAGCTTCAACAGAAACTGGTTCTAATCTTTGGCATCTAATCTGTTATAAAGCAGTGTCTGCATAGTTATTTGTGTCAATTAGAAAACAATTTAAGGTAAGCAGGGACAAGCATCTCATATAACTGGTGCCTATCAGTTTGAATTTCCTATCTGACTGAGTCTTGGCACTGAATAAATTGCCAATGAATACAAAAACTAAATGGAATTCTGGGGTCTGTAGACAGCTCACTGCTCGGAGTACAAAATCACTCACCACTTCATTAGCTATACCATTGCAAGGTTAAAAAATAAGAAGGGCAACCCGAGGATGGATGTGTCTGAGGAGACATGCAGTTTTCAGCATGCAGATGAGATCCTTGGTAATTCTCTTTAGCGTTGTTTCCACTGTGCAGGAATTACCAGCAGACTGGATCAGCAATCTCATTATTGCAAAGTCATGAATGTTCCTTCTCATCTGTTCTTAGTGTGGATATATCACAGGTGCAATGTACCACAACCCGTCCTTGCAGCACAGCAGACCCATGTCAAAGAACAGAAGCAAAGCTGAGCAAAAGCATTTTTACAAAATGGGTCCTGAAGAAATCTTTTCTTGTTACTTCTCACAAATCTAGTAAAAAGTGATTGTTTAGATGTTTTTAAGCAACTCTGATATTTTTCAGGAGCCCATTAAAAAAGAAAATAAAATTAAAAATTATCCCTTCCAAATACTGAAATAGCATTGTACCCCACTGACCCAGCTTAATATTATATTCTAGAAGCCATATTAATTTCACATTTTAGGACCTGTGATTTATTGGTAGCTGTCTGTATTAATCTGTCATATTGTACCAAGATGAAAATAATGCATTGCATATACTGTACGTATTCTGTCCTTTTACCAGCAACACTGACTTCAGTAATGGAAACAAGTTCTTCTCTGCACCTTTCTGTCATCATTTTTCCTGGAACCACTGATGTTGCTGTGCTGGCTGCATACTCACCTTTCTGCCAAAATTCCTGTTTCCTCACGTCACCCTACTTGATAAGCAGATTTCTTCAGGACTATCACATTCATGCAGGTGGTGGTTAGGAGATCAGAGCATTTAAAGGGTAGGCTGAAGCCTGCTTCTTGGCACTGAAGTGATTGAGGAGCAAACTGAAACAGAGCTTTTAGGTTCTTGCAGAAGAAACAAAATAAGAAAGTCCCTGTTATATTTTTGTTCCCCATTAAATTGCCCATGCCATTTTATTTGCTTTTTAATCAGTTTTAGCCCATCACATATTCAATATGAGGGTTAAATAACAGGTATCTCAGAAGGCTGTCTAAGGGCTGGCATGGCCACATCTGTCTTTCTGTCAGCACTTTCCTGTTTCCAAATTTGGCTGTGCACCCCAGCAATAGGCCAGCTGGACCAAGAAAAGTGTCTCCTTCACACACCATCCTCAGTTCCTCAGGCCCTTCCTTGGTTTCTGTGAGGGCCAGTGGGTCCCTTGGCATATCAGTCAGAAATCCATTCTAGCAAATACAGGCAGGCAGCAGTGTGGGAAGTGCCTCTGGGTGCTTCACTGGTAAGAAGACTGTGGGGACCAGTGTTCTCCAAAGGGAAGAGCAATATGGTCAGTCTGATCTGCTGAGTGCTCATATGATATTACAATAATACGTGGTGTCCATTAGGCTGAAAGCTAAGAAAAAAAGAAATATGAAATGTAATGGTGTAAAACAGCATAATAGAGGGATTGTCCTCTAAAATGACCAGAAGGAATGACGAGTAAGCAGTCTGCTTTAGTAGGATTATAGCTGAGAGGCTATGACTAGTTGCATTTTACATATACCCTGACTCTAAATCTAGCCTGATTCTTTCATAACTCCAAACCCAAGTGGGATCTTTCACTTTTCCCAATGTCACAAATTCCAAAGTCTCCTGGCAGGAAGTCACTTCTGCAGTTTAGGTCTTCCATGATGTTCCTGCCTGAAGAGATGAGGCAAGTCAAAAAGATGTATTGATCTGTTGAGAGATGCAAAGGGAGAAAGCTGGTTCAGAGCTTGAGAATGAATTCTTTAATTCTAAGCTCTAGCTAGCTTCTATCAAGCATTCTTTTTTTTCTTCTTTTCTTCAGGTGTGATTTACTTAAGCCTAAATGTCTACACAAGCAGCTGGTTTAGCACCTATGCTATTTATACCAGATGAGCATCTGAACAAGTTATATTCCAATGATTCCCAAACTACCTATTTTCACTGCAGTTTACTTAAATAGCCAAACCTATTTTGAGAATACCGAGTACTTATTTCTGCTACTGTATTTATGTCAAAAGTTTTAACAGTTCTAAATATATCTTCAGTCTCCCAAGAGACCTAGATTTTAAAAGCAAAATATAGCAGAAACCAAAGGCTCTAGTTCTGACATGAAAAGCAAATAACAGAACTAAATCTTGTATCTTTTTTCAACTCAGGTATTTAACACTCTGTCATAGACAATATGAAAAATTGAGGTTACTGTCTCATACATAACCTAATGGCCTAATTCTCCGCTACTTTGTTCTTTGCAGAATCCTGAATTAAAGCAGAATTTAATACTCTCCATGAAGTGTCCCTTGATTCAGATTTTTAGGTGGCAATGATTAAACATCCTGAGATACTGATATGCAGCCTTCACAATGTTGTGAACCATATTTTTTAACTATAGAATAAACATATGAAGCTGCATCTGCCTACCTTCTATTTCAGGGGTGGAAAAGAAGTAGCTACAGATTTATTTAGCAAAAAGCTAAGGAAAGAAGTATTTTTCAGATGCAGCACTTAAAAAGAGGTGATAGTGAATTTACCAGTTAGGAGAATCCAGCCAGCTACTGTTACTGCATTATGGACAACTGGCAGAGATTCTCTACATTGTCTCTAATGTTCAAGGCCTTTCCAAAGACTCATAAAGACTTATGACAAAACCTGATGATTTTTCAAGAGAACAAAACCAAATTGAGTCACATTTCTTGGTGCTTTTTTAGAAGAAGAATATTGACTTTCATTGCATTTGAAGACAAGTCCAGTCTCATTTTAAGCTGTTACTCTAAAGCTTTGAAATGACTTTCAGGGGCTATATTTCACAGCAAGTGGATATATATATATATATATATATATATGTATATATAACTGAAACTTTAGTGGTGGGAAGTGTTGGGTTTTTAATTATTGTGCTGGTTTTAGCCACAGTGAAGTCTGTTTCAGTGTTCAGTGTGCATTCTGGAGTACAGGAGGAACTCGCTATACTTCTGTCCCTGCTGACTCTTGAAGCAGTACAGACAACTAGCTGAATCATCTTCCAAAAAGGAGAAGATCTGATAGATGTTCTCCCCAAGTCTGCAGCTGAATAAGCAGAGAGAAGGAAACCACTATTATAGTTTCTCAGAGTCAGAAGATAGGATGAAAGACCGATAGGTTTCATGAAAATTACCCACTCCACTAACCTTCTTTATAGTTAGGGAGCTTTGGAAAATTGTATTTTTTGTTAGAATTTTCCCATGGTGCCACGTGAACTAATGAATTTATTTTTTCAACCCTCTACCTTACTGCTCTGATGAGTAAAAAGTGGTGGTTGTAGTAGTATCATAGAATCATAGAACAGTTAGTGTTGGAAGGGACCTTAAGATCATCAAGTTCCACCCCTCCCCACTGTGGGCAGGGACACCACACATTAAACCATGTCACCCAAGACTCTGTCCAACTTGGCCTTGAACACTGCCAGGGATGGAGCATTTACAATCTGTTCCAGTGCCTCACCACCCTCACAGTAAAGAACTTCTTCCTTGTATCTAACCTGAACTTCCTGTGGTTTAAGTTTGAACCTGTTAACCTTTTGTTCTACCACTACACTCCCTAATGAAGAGTCCCTCCCCAGCATCCTTGTAGTCCCCCTTCAGGTACTGGAAGGCTGCTATATTGTCTCTATTAATTTTGTTTCCTTTTACTTAATACCATAGGATCATAAGCAGATAAAATGCTGACACACTTGGACTCCTTTGCTAGATTACTCCTGGGATATGTCCAAACGAGAGGGCTACAGGCCATAAACCCTTGTTCATGTCCATGCTGTAGCCCAAGGGATTATACAAACCAGTTCATTTATGAGTAGATAAGTTAGCATTCAGGGTATCCTGAGAGATGAGCTGTGTCACTGTGTTTAGAAAGACTTTCCTCAGCCCTTTTTTTCTTTTACCATGCATGCTCTGTGACCCCTCTATTCAGTGCCACCCACTCATGCAAACCTACTCCAATCTCAGCGCATCAATATCTTCTACCGAGCACACCTGTATGATATATGGGGTAGCACATCATGGTGGGAGAGATGAGAAAGGAACAGAATATTTCAAAAACTTCAAAGGAGAGTGCAGAATGCTCACACCCAAACCACTTTAGCTCATTTCAAGGTCCATGTCATCCTGTCAGGTGCCAGTCGTAATCTCAGGTCAACTGCTCTGACATAACAAGAATATAATTGAATCCTTGCTGTTAAGACTTGGTTCACCATCTTTGACATTTCTGGAAGTATGTATTGTGTGATGACCAACAAGAGTTAATTTCCAGATGGTTGTGACTCAAGGCTAAGTGAAGGAGCATGGCTGGTGAGATGGTGGAAGACAGCTGCTGGCAGGAGGCAGTGTTGCCTATTGACTCTTACGGAGAAGTGCCTGGAGAACTGGTCTTCCTGGGAAAAGGGATCCCACTGCTTGCTCCCTGTAATCATCTTTAGGGTTTCTTTGGTCAAGGCCATGGCTAGGGAAGGTCCCTGCTGCACAAGTTTAGTGCCTCATCTGCTGCTTTGTGAATACTCTTAATATCTCTGCAACCCAGCCCAGAGTTTATCAGTGGCTTTTTGTTTTTTTTTTTTTTTTAATTTATTTTTCCCTGCTCCCATGCTCACACAGAGACTGCAGAAATTGCCCTCTGCTGTGGATCTCCTGAAACACTTCATCTGAAGTAGGAAAGCTTCCTGACCCTGAGGAGTTATTTTTGTCCTTAGTCTCATTTAGAGCCTTTTTCTGCTTCCATGAGCACTACTTCCATGTTTGTGTATACCTGACTATCTATGCATCAATAAACTCAGGAATATTTGTCAAATACTTGTCAAAATACAACTCAGGTTTACCTTGGCAAAGCTAGGGCCTCACAGAAATCTCTAGGAAGAAGCTTTTGTTATAGCTTTAGTCTGAATTCCAGGCTAATGACTTCCCACATGTGCAGCTCAATAGCAAGTGAGCTGTGTGTTAAGAGCAATGTCTCATGCTTGCAGCAGACCTTGGCGTAAAGCTTCAGTGATAGTGACTGTATTACAGTGCCTTGTGAAATGTGTAATGGTGAATTTGAGCCCTTTCTGGAGAAGGAGACTACTCTTTCAGAACATATCTGGGGGTTTCTGGAAGCACTCTGAGGACTCGGTAAAGATAATAGAAGATAATGAAGAACAGCTCTACAATGTTCCCAAATAGCTTTCCTAAAGTAGGACTTTATTTAGTCTTGAAGCCATCATAAGGCACATCATTACATTAACCACTACAACTCTTCTGTCTAACATAGTTTCTTAATTTAGATAATGTCCTTGGATTAGGAACGAAAAGCTCTGAAAGAAGCTATTGCAAGAGAGTCTTTGAAGTATACTTCTGGCAGTGCTTTTGCTGTTGACAGACATGTAGAATAGAAACAAAGGGCTTTTGTTTGTGTTTCATGCAAATCCCAAGGTTACAAATTTATTAGATTAGTAGGTCTTCGGAGAGAGAGAGAGAAAGAAGGACAAAAAAAGGAAGTAGAAACAACTCCCAAAGTAAGAAAAAAAAAATAAATTTTAAAATAGTTTTTTTAACCCCCAAGCCAACTTGGTATTTTTTCATTCCCCCTTAACAAGAGTTGCTAAATACTTGAGTCCACAGATTTGCTGGAGAGAATTGTCCTTATGTGAGAAGTAGCTATGTTAATAATTGATAGCATTTGTTATTTATAACATAAAAACCTCTCTCATTAAAAAAATATCTTCTCAGACATGGAAGTGTCTGGTCAGAGGACCAGGCATGTGAACGACCTCGAGATTAATGTTTGGGTTCCTGAGCTCAGTCCTCCTGCTGTCTGAGCTTCATATGTCCTTGGCTCAACCTTGGCTTGCAAAGGCAGGATATCACTCGTTCATTTTGGACTGGCTGCTGGAGAAATTTGGTGGTGTATTGTGGTCATTCCTCTTCTATCACTGATAACCAGTGATAGTAGATTGTTGACATTTAAAGCATTACCAATGGGGAGCTAAGTATGTGCTTACTGATAAAGATGCGGGAAATTGTTCCTCAGAACATTTTTACTTAGGGTTCTGAAAGTGCAAGCAGATGCCACTACATCTGTTAAATCCTCTTCCCGTGTCTGAGTGCATCTCTCCCACCATGTTAGCTAGACATTTCATTCTGAGGGAAAGAGCAACAAACATAGATATTTCCCTTCACTTTCTAAGCCTTGAGGATCTGGAGAATAAAGAAATGACATTTAAAAGATGCCAATATATCTTACAGCTTACTTGCCAAATCTAAACTGTGCATATGTTAACTATTAATATTTATGCATGTGATGCAAGAGAAACTTATTTTAATACATTTTGGATAAATGGCTAAAAATGTGTATGCTAACAAGACTGTGGCTGAGAGACCTTGGAATCTAAGGAAATAGCTTTTCTCTTACATGGGAAACACAAGGACAAAATGCATTACATAGTTTATACAGACGGTTTCACAAAGAGAATAGCAAAGAAAACAAGCAGTAGATGACTAAATAGAAAGCAGCATTTCTTCATAATACTGCCTGCAATTATGGAATAGTTATAGGTCATTCATAACAAATGTTATATGTGCTTTGTTATTCTGTAGACGTAATCCAACCATTTTTAAATATATATTTATTTAGCATGTTGGATTAGTTTTCCTGGCTTTGAAATATGTCTGTGTATCTCTTAGTAGCATTGTTCTCATCTTCACATGCCTAGAACATACAGAATTAGGGCCTAAGAGCTGTGAACAATAATTAAAATACTATTTAGGTTCTACTGCTGATGTTGATTTATCAAGGCAATAATTTTCAATGGCAGTGCAAGTTCTGTTTGGTTTTGTTGTTTGGTTTTTTGTTTTGTTTTTTTTTTAATCTTCCATAGCATTTATAACTACAGTAGATCACAGTGGAATAAATTCTGTGTTGCAGCCAACATAACAAAACCAGCGCAGTATTTACAGACAGTTGTTTAAGTGCTGAATATCAGAGGATCTATTATTAAAGTCCCCAAGAAGCTGTTAGGAGACAGGAGCATAGACACATGATAAAGGAGAGCCGGGGGAAGGGGACACTTACTTCAGAGTTACACACTGAGCAATACTTTAAGGTTTAATTCCTTTAAAGCAAGGTATGCACACCAAGAAAACAAGACATTGAATCTGAAAAGGGAGGTTGGACTACAGAGACAAGAATAGGCTTCTCTTTATACTTGCTCTTTCAGGTTCAGGAAATCCTGAGTCCTTTTTTGCAGAGCTGCAACAAGACTTGAACAATATTACTTTTCTCTCCTCCAGACTCTTCCCTGTGTCTGCAATTTAGGTGGCTTCTAGCGACTGGGAGGAAGTGGGAGAGTGTCTGAGGAAAGGAAGGAAGCCTTTGCTTCCTACAGGTGCAGTTTCAAAGACAGATCACCCCCACCAAATGCTGCAGCCGTCACCTCCTCGCAGCCTCAGGACATGCTGATTATCCGAAGCTGCCACTGGACTCCTCCACAGGCTGATTCAAATTGCTTAGCAGAAAAGTAAGCCTGCCAAGGCAGCAGGTAATTTCATGTTGGATTTGTGAATTGAATTAGCTCATAGGAGAATCTTTGTGGAGAACTGACACAAAAATATCGTGTGCCTCGGAATGGGGAGAGAAGCATGGTCAGGTAGCATGAGGAAAACAGAGTAATGGAAGAGATCAGGGGACAGAGGAGGAGGGTAGGGAAGGGGAAAGGAGAGGCAAAGAGGGGTCATGAGTGACATGCAGCTGTTAGTGTGCTAACCACTAGGCAGGTCACCACAGATGAGAAGACCATCAGGAACATCTGAAATATGACTTTACTGTCTTTGCTATTCAGTGTCTCCACTATCCCAAGTGCTCCTTCACCTTTACTAATTTCAAGTCTTGTCACACATCTATATTTGTCTTGGACAGGAGAAGTTTTATGTCTCAGGATTTGAGCCAGGCACTCTCTCCTGTGATTTTTGGTGGCATTAGACCTCTGTCCACATGCAGTGAATTATAGCTAACCAGTGAGGATATTAATACCCTGTGGCACAGATCACCACCAAGCACAACTGACTGCTGCATAATCTGTTTTTAATTTCACCACTTCTAGGATGAAAGAAATTGTGAAGCTTAACTCTCAAGGAGCATTGTAGAGAATTAACACTCAGGGACAAAATCTGCTTCCATTTCCATTGCCATAAGAAATTTTCTCCCCCATAAGTGTTCTACCTATTATTCTATCATACAGGTGAAGGAAGGCATCTCCAGATATGACTTAGAGAAAAGATTCAGGAAAAACTGCACTCAGCACCAGCTTTTAAGAGAAGGCTATGGCTGTGGGTTCCAGGCAAACAGAGGCTTTTTCTTGGATATCCTTGTGAGCATAAGGTCATGTTTCAGGAAAAGCTCTCTCCTTGGTGTTTCTTACTAGCTGGCTGTAGGTGGCTTCCCATCAAGCTGGTTTCCCGCAGACAGCCCCTATTCACCATACAACATGATACTAAATCCCAGTCCCAGCTACCTTATTCCCTTGTCGGTGAAGGAAGTCTTACTCAAGGTTCTGCTTTTCAGAACCTTTTCTGAGCTTCTGAGCTGTGTCATAAACTCACCAAGACTATATGGCAAGCCTTTTGTGCTTGCTGAAAGATCAGTGTCTGCAGGCTGCATCTATAGTAGCAAACCAATCAGTTCCAGGGTGTGTACTAAATGCTGCACCTCCAGTGTCTTCTGTACAACTGCCAGTGGTTGCTGGTTTTGACCCAGACTGGTCATCAGTCTTCTAAACATAGGCCTTGGGTATGCGTCAGAAGTTAGTATGGTTATGGGCCACTTCCAATAGGCAGTTTGGATAAAGTAATTTGGTTTTGAAGGGTAAGGTAATTTTATGTTATGAACATGGGTTGTACTGTTCCAGTTGACTTCAATGCCACAGGCCTGCCCTGGGCTTGATTAACTTACTAGCAGAAACATGGGGAAAAAAGTTGATTGTATTTTGGGCTTGGGTGTTAATATAGAGTATTTAGTATTAGTGCTTATTTGGACAAGTCTAAATAAAGTTCCTTCATACATTAAAAGTGTATCTTTTTGCAGGTTTTGCAGCAGAAGGGTCACACCAAGAGTTTATTATGTTGCTTCCCCATGCATTGGAGGGGACATTTTTCAATTGACTTGGCAACACAATTAAGCAAAAACTTTCATGCCAGCAGGGCACAAGTAGTGTATTTATATATATATATATTTAAGCCATTCAAAACAGAAGGTGCTAAAGCTCTCCTTTCTTTTTCATTAGGAGGAAGAAACTTATTTCATTGTTTTTATTCTCTTCATTGTCTTTAGTGTCAATTCTGACTTTAAAGTCAATGTCTTCCTAAGACTTTGCTAATGATTTTTTCCCTAGACCATGAAACCGCTTCTTTAGACCTTTCTTTTTTTTAATTGACTTGCTAAGCTTTCTTCCCAAAGCTTCTTTTCCTTTTTTCTTTTTTCTTTTCTTTTCTTTTCTTTTCTTTTCTTTTCTTTTCTTTTCTTTTCTTTTCTTTTCTTTTCTTTTCTTTTCTTTTCTTTTCTTTTCTTTTCTTTTCTTTTCTTTTCTTTTCTTTTCTTTTCTTTTCTTTTCTTTTCTTTTCTTTTCTTTTCTTTTCTTTTCTTTTCTTTTCTTTTCTTTTCTCTTTTCTTTTCTTTTCTTTTTTTTTCTTTTTTTCTTTCTCTTTTCTTTTCTTTCTTTTCTTTTCTTCTTTTCTTCTTCCTGTCTTTTTGAATTCAGAGAAGGCAATTTGGACCAATTTCAGTCTCTTATAGATTTTGGAGAGATTCCAGAGGCAAAGATAGGACTAAAAGAAACTGGCAAAATCGATTATTTTAAAGTTTTGGCTTTTAGTTTAGACAATTTTGACAGTAATGCTGAAAAGATGTTGGAAAGTGTCACAGTCCAGTCAGGAAACAGCACTATAGTGTGTGGTGAATAAAATAACACACCAAGTGACACTGATAAAGGAGTTCTGGGGAAAATGATACCCTCAAGATGTTTTCAGATTATTACAACCCCATTTCTGCTCCCACTTACATTGAACTAAGTCTGCAGCAATTTCACTGACTTAATGTCAAGACTGGGTTCTTTATTCCCGTACACATTTTTTTTTTTCATGTAAGTTGAGCCTCACTATAGTTATTTCAGTAAGAAATAGAGATAACTCAAGCTTTTAGTGGAAGAAGGGACACCAGAAGCCTGAGTGATTGCTGTGACTGCATTTTGCCTAAGCAGTGGGTGCATGGCACAGATTGCTGGCACATCTGCCCTCCCGTCAGCCAGCAGCGTGATCCCAGGTATTGGAGGTTTGGGTGTCCAGGCTACTTCTCAATGAGAGCTGTAGGGAGGGGAAAAAGTGTACTGAAACATTTCAACATCCCCTGATAAGGATATATTTACTAGTAAATTTATCTACTAGTGCTTTAAAAAATATAAAAGTAATTCATCAGCTCAGACTAAGTACTTTACATACATATTGCATAAAAAGAAAAGGATTCAAGTATGACCCTTAATCCCGAGGGTTTGGATGTAGTCCTGAGCTTACCACTTTTTCTGCAACCTATATCACCACAGTGTAATGCCTTTCAGCTTCATGAGCTGATGCCGCGCAGCTGTGAATCATGTGCAATGTTCTCCCACCCCGCAGCTATTCACTGGGACAACAGCTATGTACAGGCAGTCCCACATCAGTCCTTGTGGGAGGGAGGCTGAGTTAGTACCCTTCAAAGACAATGATGTTCAAAGGCTGTCCTATTCAGTAGTACTGGGGATAAATTGAAAACCATAAAATTACATTTTAACAGATTTTCTATAAAGAATACTGGGGCAGAGGTTCAGTTACATGCATGCTTCCCAAGAGACATGTCATTTTTTCTTACTTGTGTCTCTGCTGTGCATTTCTTCAAGTACCACCTCCCAGTCAAACAAAGAAAACCCTAGTCCTCTTAGGAATTTTCTGTTCCTTAATGCATGGATAACTGGAACACATAGCTGGACATTTGTAAAGCCAGGAAAACAGGAATAATGTGGTTTACCATAATCCCAGGTGAAATGTTTGCTGTCATGAGAACTGAGTTTTCTCAGGCAAACCATGAGCCAGCACAGTAAACTGCTGAATATTCATATCCAGCCAGTTTTATTCCAACCAGAAATATGTCATTACTTTGTAATAAACCTAATTTGATCATACTTGAATCCTTTTCTTTCCATGCAAGGTGTATATAAAATGCTTGGTCTGAGCTGATGAGTTACTTTTATCTTTTGCAGCAGTAATAAATGCAGCAGCTCTTTTTTGTTCTGTGTTTGCCCCCTAAAAGGTTCCCTATCATTACATGCTTTTATTCTCAAAAGATGATACAAATATTTGATTCACACTGTCTGAAGCAGCAATCCTAAGCCTAGCATTTTTTGCCAATATAGGTTAACCATGAACTTACGTTACTAAGTGTATTGTGTTTGCATGGCAGGTTTTGGTAGCGAGGGAGCTACAGGGGTGACTTCTGTGACCTGCTAGAAGCTTCCCCCTTGTCTGTTAGAGCCAAAGGCAGCCAGCTCCAAGACAGACCCACTGCTGGAGAAGGTCAAACCCATCAGTGACAGCAGTAGCACCTCTGGGATAACATAGTTAAGAAGGTGGAAAAACCCAGTGCAACAGCAACTGCAGCCAGAGAAGAGTGAGAATATGTGAGAGAAGCAGCTCTGCAGACCCCAAGGTCAGTGCAGAAGGAGGGTAGAAGGTGCTTCAGGCACCAGAGCAGATATTCCCCTGCACCCCATGGTGCAGGCCATGTTGAGGCAGCTGTGCCCCTGCAGCCCATGGAGGTAGGTCCCTGATGAAGCAGGTCTCTACCTGCAGCCCATGGGGGACTCCACACCAGAGCAGGGGGATGCCTGAAGGAGGCTGTGACACTGTGGGAAGCCAGCACTGAAATTGGCTCCTGGCAGGACCTGTGGCCCCTTGGGGGACCCATGCTGGAGCAGGGGAAGAGTGTGAGAAGTCCTCTCCTGAGGAGGAAGTAGCAGCAGAGAGAACCTGTGATGACTGACTGAAAACCCCATTCTGTCTGTCCTCCTGTGCCACTGCAGGGGAGGAGGTAGAGAAATAGGGAGTTGAGCCTGAGAAGAAGAGACAGGTGGGGGAAGGTGTTTTTAAGATTGAGTTCTTATTTCTCATTATCCTACTCTGATTTGATAGGTAATAATTAAATTAATTTCCCCAGATCAAGTCTGTTTTACCTGTGACAATAATTGGTGAGTGAGCTTTCCCTGTCCTTTTCTCAGCCTGTGAGCCTTTTGTTATGTTTTCTCTCCCCTGTCCAGTTGATGAGGGGAATAACAGAGCAGCCAGGGTCAACCCAGCATACTAAGTAACAAAAAACTCCAATAGCATGAAGTGCAGACAGCAGAAAATGCTAAAGGCAGTGCTTCCTCCCCTGCTTTTGAGGAGGGAAGTGGGTGCTATTTTCTTGCCTTTGTCTCCTCATTGTTCACAAGCTCCGAGCTTGTTGCCTGTTGTCTTTCACAGGGCACAAGCTTGGCAGAGTCCAAATGCCACACACCACTATTTTTGCCAGTAGGAGAACTCCTGGGTCCCTGAATGGATGTCCAGAAAAATTGCTTTTTATGATACTTTGTTTTAGCTGGCTCTGCAGTGGAGTCCTGCTTCAATTGTTTGAACAGTTTCCAATGAAGAGGGCATAAGAAATAAATGTTCAATGTCTCCCTTGGGAATGTGATGAATGCATCTGCCTGTTAAATGTCTCAGAGTTTAATTCAAAGAATGAAGTGATCCGCCCAACAGTATGCACCTTATCCTCAGAATTTAAAATACATAGTCCCTTAGGTTGTTCAGGTTATGCATTTACTTTTGCTTGTTGTCCGCTCTTGACTCTCCAAGTATGTTTCACCATCAAAATGAACTCTTGTAGTGGGTGTAATATCATATCTCCTTCTCTCTTCCTGGTAAGTGGTTTGTACTGCTTATGAATAGATTAGCCTTCCAGCACCGTAGGGATTCTGGCTGAGATGGCTGATTTGAACTACAGAGGGCTAAGGGAGTCTGTTGGATTATTTCAGGTGACTTCAGCCTTCACATTTGGTTAGATCGAACATCACCAGTACTTTCTTACTAGGTTTATGGCTTGGAATTCTAACACAGCAATGAGCCAAATCCTTGACTCATCCTTAATTGGCGCAGCCCCCTTGATTTTAGTAAAATAATGATAAAAAGTGACAAACTGTCCAATGCTTACCTTACCTTGAAGCTGCCTGTGTAACTCCAAATTGCATTTTCTGAGTCTATCAATATTCCAATCTAACAGATTTGAAAGAACTAAGCATAATTGTAGTGCTAAGCACAAAAATGATTTTTCAAGTTTTTTTTTTAATTAATGACTATTTGGATATAAATTGTTACAGCTGCATCTCTGCAACTTCTTGCTGGAACAGGCAAAATTAATAGGCTTGCCAGGCATTTAGACCTAGAATAAAATACCATTCTGTATCCAAAATAAAACACTGTTACCTGTGACAACCTCATTGGCTGTTTTAGCAGACAGACCGGGTGCTGTAGAAGCGGGTGCAAACCATTCTCTCAGCATGGGATAGGATTCTTCTTTGTCAGGACAACGTAGGAAGGATGCTCAAGCTATACTTGCTTTGTGTAAAATTGTGGAGCCAGAGCTTCTAACATGGGTTATTCTATAGTAAATTGCTTTTAGAGCAGGCCAGAAATAATCAGAACAAAGCAGGTGCTTTCACACTCCTCAGGAACCTAATTCACTAAAATGGTCTGTAAGAAATAGCAGGGGTGGCTCTGTTCCTTTTCACCTACGTCTGAATAGCTGGCTTCAGCCTTCAGGTGGGTTCAGGAAAATTAGGCTGTTGAGGGCAATAGCCATTTTCCATTCAAGCTGCTGGAAAAAAAAAAACTTTATATCCCTTTTGTTTAGAAGCAGTGAAAACTGCAGAGGCTGTTCACTGCCAGAGCAGTTCTGTGGGGGCTAAAGGGCTGGGAAATAGGCTAAGAAGTGGTAAGAGTGGGGCATTGTCCAGTGGAATTCTTTTTATGCCCAAAATGCTTCTGGCCTGAATTCAGAAGAAGAAAATGTAGGATGTCCTGAGTGCAGCCCTCTGGGTTCACCTGGGTGCTAGCAGAGGGGATTAAAGCATGCTGAGTGGATATATGTGTGTTCGTGCCATGTACAGTAGTGTAACACACACAATAGCCAGGCCATGAGCTGAGACATGTAAAGGGAAGGGACAGCAGCGCTAAGCTGGAGGTCTGCAGGTTCATGAGGACCCTCTGAGCTGACCAATAGCCAACACTAGAGCACGAGGCTTTAGGTGTCAGGTATGGAGCATTGCATGAAGCTGAGGAGAAGCTAGGCACAGCAGCTACAGCAGGGATCATGGGGGTGAAACACCACAGCAATGAGCCCTGAGAAGTCAATATGTCACCACAGCCATTGCACGTCTACCCAGCCCAGTCTGAGATGGGCTTGTAGTTTGCTGGCAGCACAGACTGCCGTGTGAAGTTGTGCTGGTTCTCAGGAGATGAACAGCCACAGGAGAGCTGCAATTTCTCAACACCCCTCTTCACCCACCGTAGATGCAATAACCCTGGATAGCCTCAATCCTTCAGGCATCTGCTTGTGCTACATACACCCAGGCAGAGATTCTTGGCCATTACCACTACTACTGTCTTTCCATTCTTGTCCGGCTCTGGTCTGACATGTGAGCCAAAATCTACACATGCTTCCTGCAGCAATCATTCCCCTTTTTTTTTTTTTTTTTTAAAGTTTCTGTCTTTGGTCTTTGCCACTGGAAAGAATGGCAAATTTCTCCTCAAAAGCATTATTGTTGCACTCTACGTACAATTGTCTATATTTATTGCCTGTATTTCATCTTTTCTCTGCTGTGTCTCAGAAGCACATGCCTGAGAGGTCATAATTTACTTGAGACAACGATAAAGTATTTTATTGTGTTTTATTTTAAAATTATAATGAAGGTGCCCCAGTCCAGAGGTGCTGGAAGTTTAGCCATGGATTATTTAGTGAAGTAGTTGATATGGAAAATTATTTACCTCTGAAGATAACAGAATGGATGAGAGATCGTTTTCTGGCTTTATAGTAGGATGGCATCAATCAATGGGAAAAAATAATTTCATTGACAAGTAATTACTTAGCAGGTCTTAGAGTAAAAGCCAAAAAGTTACAGGGCGAGTGAGAAAAGGTAACAGGATATTTGTTCCCCTGAGGAAGCTTATTCACGTGAAAACATTTCAGGCAAAATAATGGGACTGGCACATAGGTAGGATGCTCACCTGTCATGAGCGTAGGCACTCTTGTCCGAGGCAACTGTAGTGTACTCAGATATGGAGCTGTCAGAAAGCTACATGTATGCTGTTTGAACACAGGAATAGAGGGGGCCCTATGCAAAAAGGAGTCGCAATATGAACTCATCACATAACAGAATTACAAAGTATGTCTAATGAAGAAGGTGTGATCATGGATATACAGGCTCTGGTGGACTGGAATTTACTGGGGGACATCAGAGGTCTTTACTTTGAGATTAAGCCTGTTTCCATTTTACTAAGAGATTAATTTCTCAGTTAAGATTAGTTTCTGAGCTCTACATCAGAAAACAGGATCAATGGACATTCAATGGACATTTAAAACTTTGAAGAAGATTTTTCATGGTTTGATGTTTCAAACTAAAAATCAAATGAAAATCTAAGGTAGCAAAGAAATATCTATAAGCATACCATCTCTGCATACATTTATTAAGAAAAGCCTATTGCCAGTGCTTATGCTTAAAGTTGTGTATTAATCAAGATGACTTAACAATTCAGCAGGCCTTAAGTGCCCTCCTTAAGAGGCACTTTTTCTTGAGCTGGGACATAAAGCCTCCACTCTTTAAAAGATTTTGGTCATACTCAGGTTCTTCTAGCCTCACCAGAGACACTGGAGTTTTTGAAGCTATGAATACCTCCTGGAACTTCTTCTAGGCTAGCATGAAATCACAGCCTCTCCAGAGTAGTCCCATCTGTCTATAGCATAATGATTCACACATTATTCCTTAGTAAAGGGTAGGGAAAGTCATCACTCTGGGAATTTACAAACCCCTTTGGTCATCCACTATGCCAGAACCATAACAACAGCTTTCATTATTGTGCTGTAGTTTTAATGGATTATCCTTTTTATTGCTGGCTACAGTTGCAGTTCTCAGAAATAAACCAAAAAATATTCATTATATTAAAAAAATCTCCAATCTTCATTAATGTTGCTCTCTTTAGTGTTATTTATTGAATGATTAAATTACCATTAGCAGATGGTAACTGAAGTATATAAAATGCAAATGCCTACAATATCGAGGAAGCATATTTTACTAACAAAATTTAATTCAAGTGCACATCATGATTGCTCTTTTTTTGTGCACAGAATGGAAGATAATGGAGATGCATACCATGTCTCTCTTAGATTAATTAATCTATTTGTTCAACAAATCAAGCTGATGCCAGTAGTTTAGTTAACAATATGGAAAGATAGGTGATATTGGAGCATATGGCCTGCAGTTAAAATGAACTTTGTTGCTCTAAAATGGAACTTTTCCCTAGCATTTCTTAATTTTAATGGTACGCCACCAGAGGCTTAAGGCATATTAGAGAACAAGGTTGTAAATTGTTCCTCAGTTTTATTCTGGAGCCTAGATAATCTCATTTTATAGATGAGACTCAAAGCACTGAGATATGGACTCTAAATACTTGAATAATACAGAAAATATTCTTTTTCCACTCACCAGGGTCCTCCACATTCCCCATGCAGTTTGTTTGAACTTGTACCCTAAACTCCCATTGAATTCAGTGGGAATTGGACAAGTAACATATATTCAGAGCTGTAGCCTTTGCAGACTATAATATAAAGGTAATGGGAATCATACAGAATCCCCATCGTCTCATTTCCTGATTCAGCAGGATTAGTTCTTCCTTTATGCATTTAATTCAGTGAAAGCCATCTGAAGAGTCCTGAAAACATTAGGATAACCGCACAGTGGGGACTCCCCATGTACACATTCTTTCTTAATGTACCTGAGACTTAGGAAGGCTCCCTCTCATTACATAGACAAACGAAAAGTGCTTGCTTTGGCAGTGGTAGCAATAGCAAAAACAACTGCATTTTCTGCATTATTTTCTAATCAACCCCTGATACCACAGCCTTTGCAAACCACCAAGCCAGCTGACACAGGACTCAGAATTACTCCTTCTTGTGTGAATAGAAATTTGTGATGCAGCCTGGATTTTACAAGCTTACATTTGCTTAGTTGCACATTGCTTGTGACAAATCAGAGGCTAGCAATAACAAGGATATGGGATATAAATACAATGATAGCATAACTGAACCCTTTGCAAAGTCTGTATGTTGCATATCCATGGGAATAAAGCCATGGGTGAGGAAAGAAAGGTTTTAGTTAGCTAGCAGGAAGACAGTAAGAAGAATCAGAGCATACATTCTCTGAGAAAAAAAAAAAGACAACCTATGTATAGTGTTACTGTCTATAGGCTATTTCTATGTTTTAAGGAGAGACATGGATTCCTTTACTTAAGGGAATTAATTTACTTTTAAAAAGTAATACTACTTCAATTGCACTGCATTCAAAGTATGAAGTATGGCTTCATGTGGCTCTGAGTAGAGACATGCCTGGCTGCTGAACATTCCCTCCAGCTCTCCTTGTGTAGGCTGAAGCATTTGGACTTCTTAGATCATATCCCAGAGACCATAGCATAGAGAAGAGATGCGCAACACTGATTTTTTCCTAGAAAAGTGTGGTTGGGCAGAAAAGGACTACCAGCTGTGGAAAAGTATAGTTTCTGCTGTCCTCTCAATGTATTGTATTTGCTGCTTGAAATTCAGCCGAGAGCCTGAGGGTCCATAGTGCCACAAGGAAAAAGAGCTACTGAAGAACTGGATGATTATAGAAGAGGGGTAACATTACATCTAGAAAGCAGGTTGAGGTCTTGCTTTGGTGGAGAGTCCAATTAAGCATTAAAGTAGTTCTTGGGAGTACTGGGAAATGTGGGTATTTAAGTTCTACAGTTTGTTGCAGTATGATAGAACAGTAGCTTTCCACCAGCTGAACAATAATTATTGAAATTTGACATAAGTCAGTCAATTAAACCTCTTCTGTCCATTTAACTGCAGCATATTTCACTTTCAAACACTTGCTACTCCTGTTTTTTAAACTGAGCAAAAGCAGCTTTTCTGTCTCAGCAGACTCTACAGCTGTGCTATACAGGGTTGGTTGGTATAGCATTTCCCAGGGAACCCTCAGGTTACACTGGCTGTGTCCTCTTGCAATTTCAGTTGAATAAATAAGCATAATTTACAAAGATTAATTATCAGATCTCTGACAACCTGGCTCCTTAATGACTGGACATTCACTCTGGCTGCTTAGGAGGAATAAGGGGCAATACAATACAGCCAAGGCTCTGTATTGAGCAACCAGTGCAGGGGCAGGCAGTTACCTCTCTCATGGCACGGCTGTGTGTGCAGTACTCACTGTAGGCTGCAGCAAAGCTATGAGGGCCTGCAAAATGCTATAAATAATTATTGTGCAAGAAAGATAACATGCAACTGTAGCTTTTAAGGGGTTTGCCTGATGAATGGCAGAGTAACATTACTGGGGCCAGTAATGTGTGGCATTTTTCTATCTACTGTACAACATTAAAAAGAAGACCAAGTGATAGATACTGTGTCAGGTTAAGCTTTGTGACTTTATCCACCTTCTGGAAGAAGTGAAATTAAAACCAGATTCTGAAGCAGCTAATCATGCCATGCTGAGAAATACCAGAGTGTTAAGAATAGGACCAGGTCCCTGGAAAACCTGAAAAATGGTATTTCCTAAGGTGTTGTCATAGACCTGGGGACTCCAAGCGCATCATAATCCACAGATCAGACATAAGCTTTATCAACTATGATCAGACTGAGATAGCATTCTGCCATCATCTCCCCCTCTGCTCCAATGTTCTCTGCCAAGTGATATCAGAGACCCAGCCTATATGCTGTTTCAGAAGGAAAAAGGAAAAAAAAAATTGAGGAAAACCAATCATTTCCATGTTAAACAAAACCAGGTATCCATTCCTGGGAGGGATGGACTCCTTAAGTATCTTGCTAACTGCCACAAGAAATCAAACAGTAAATAATGTGACTATAGGAGTGGCACACCAGTATTAGCTCAGAGCAGGAAGGTAGAAACCGTCACAATGTTAGCTTTTAATAAACAGGAATGTTCTTTATTTAGGATAAAATTCTTAGTCAGACCTCTCAAAATCTTAAATATTAATAATTTTACCACCACAGTGTGACTGAGTGTGGACAGGCAGAGAAAGCTCTTAGTGCTACCAGAGCTATTGCAGAGAGTATCTTGGTCATATCCTAATAGTTATGGACATCTTCTCCCATCTGAGATTAGTTTCACAGGTGTATGACTGGACTTATGACAAGTCAGGGTGAAGGGGTACTGAGGATACTGGAAGCACTGAGAAGGAAACAAAGTCCCATTCCTAATGATGCTGATGATCTTCTCACTCATGCTCACCTGCTTTGTAATAAAGACACTAGTAGCTGTTTGAATGAATACTGAGTATTCATTCTCCTCTTCCTCTCTTTGACCAACACCATTGCCTAGACCTCCCTGACATAGTGCAGATGTCTCATCCTCCTGTGTCCTCCCTTTTTGCCACTGGATATTTTCTGACCTATCATCTCTTCTACACGTGCATCCTTGGTAGGCAGTGGGGAATGTGGCTGCTGGAGAGGTGCTCCACTAAGAGTTCCATGCAGTGACCCATCTAGCAGCTTTCATTTAAGTTTCACTGAAGTGTGAGGGACAGGGCTGATCCAGAACAAAGGCTTTTTGTACTGTAGCAGCATGGGTATCATCCATTTTATGGTACAAGAATTGTAGTTTGAGTAAAATCATACTTAAAGTCCCTGAAGTCACTTAAATCAATGTTCTAATATTTTCTGGCCTAGGTCTCTTTATTTAAGAACAGCCTCACTTCTACATGAAATTGCTTAGCAAACTATATATCAACCATAAGTGAGGGAATATGCTGAAGAAAATCTCTGAAGATTTTGTAGGTTAGGATATTGGGATTGTTTTAGTCAAAATGAGAAATCTATCTCTTTTATTGCAAAGCTAGTTTCCCATTGTATTCCTTGAGGGGGAGCTCCAGTTAATGAAAAGGACTGAAGATGAAATCCACTGAAGAAAAACTTACAAAGTAAAAGAATGTTTTCAAGAGATGCTTATAAGCCAACTGATGGAACAAATCTCTCACTCGTATGTAACAAGCTTAATTTTCTAGCTGATACACTGCTTTTCCAGCTGTCTCCTTTCGATTAGTATACAGTAAAGTTCTGTAACCAGGATTTCTGTGTCATCTTCGGGGAGGCACGATGGTCCAACTGTCTCCTGTGCTCTCAGCTTGTGCTCTTTGTGTGCACAGAATCTCTCAGCCTCTCCCAGCTCAGTGTGAACATATTATTTTTGGTGAGTTCCCGCGTACTCTCCAGGGAATAAAAGTTTCCATTAATTTAAATTAAAAAAAAAAAAATTAAATTGTGACACACAAAGATAAATCAGTTAAATCAGTTAAATATTTTAAGGAATGTTATTCATCTTAAACTTTGAGGAAAAAAGTACAAAATTGATAAAAGTTCTGTACAGAGTATTTACCACAGTCTTTTGAATGTAGTACTGCATTTTAAGCTGCAGGTTTAGGGGTTCCATAGGAAGATAGAATCTTTCAGCTGTAATTTTTCTTCCTGGACCATCTTTTTACTGAGAGAGATTTTTCCCTTATTCCTTTTTTTTTTCTTGTTTGTTTTCTTTTTGTGTATGTGTTTTTTGTTTTTGTTTTGTTTTTGTTTGTAATTTAAGGTTCATTTTAATATGGAATTAAAATTGCACTCTAACAGTTAACTGCTACAAAACTATTGACATCCAAGATTATTAAAAAGAAAAACAACTTACTGCCTTTCAAAAGGAAATCGATTACCCACATAGGTGTGCCTGGGCATCAATTTTGCATTTTATGCTTAGGAACAGGCTTATTTGCTAAAAATTGAGACCTCAGGCATTCCTGTCCTCATTATCCTGTATTTCAAAACAACAAAAAAATCCTAGTGCGTGGATACAAAAGCCATGAATCATCATACCATTGACTTGCCTCTACATCCTCTGCAATGTTTAGAAACAGCAAGTATTTAATTTTACGGTCTTTGTTAATCACATGGTTGCTGTAATACTGTTTTGGACAGGCTTTAGCCATCAATGAGCTTCAGTAAAGCTGGAAAGAATCTTTGCTTCTTTAAGCTATACCTATTTCTATGTGAATAAAAGCAACAAGGTTAATTTTCCTTGTAGCAACCTGAATATGATGTATTACCCTTTTATCCCTTTTCAGTTGCTTTCCATACACAAACATAAGGGAGTTGAGCAGTGATAAGGCAGTCATTAGTCCAAAGATGCACTTTACTACCATTGTTGTATTGTGGAACATATAGCCAAAGTCATTGTTCATCATGATGAGGAAGACTTTATCATGAAAGGCAGAAGGTTGCTGGACTGAAACAGGCCAGACTTAACAGGACTTCCTTAAACTTTATTTCAAATGGTACTTTGAATGATTTAGTTGGTTTTCACCTTTTCCTACATGACTTCTTCTGATTTCTTCCCTTTACAACACACAAGGATAGGATATTGCTTGTAAAGGACGTATCTTGCTAAACCTGGTGCTCTTCCACATTTGTCAGAAATTCCTGGCATCAGTTATTTCCTTGACGAGCAACTCAGAAATGATAAATTGCTTGTCTAGCTTGCTCTATAACTATCATCTTAAGTAGGTGTGTGATCCAACTCTTGAAGACTTTATTATAAGTAACTGAAACTTTTTGTGTTCCTCACTCATGAATATCTCTGAGACTTTTCATTTGACTAGTGGCAAGTTAGTCTTCCCTAACCCCAAAATCCTGAATGTCTTTTTTGTAGGTTTTTGGAAAAGTAACATGAGCTCTTTTTTATATATCAAGTTTTAATGAAAGATCTTGACAACCATACCATTGAGTGCAGTGTATATTTCACAGGACATGTCTTTCCACAGCTGTTACAGAGCATAAAAGTTTCCTGACTACTCTCTATAAGTAAAAACATGAAATGATTCTGTGGTGACAGCTTACAGTTCTTGCAACACACAGTCAAACGATCTGGTTCTGGCTGTTTGTTGTGAAGGCTGGAAGATAGAATAGCATCTTAATAGTGACTAAGTGCTCACACTAGTATGGCTGGCTACAGCATTCAGAAAACCTTTTAGCCTATGGCGCATATGCAGCATGGACAAAATATCAGCTTCATTTCAGCTTTCATTGATTCTGTGTAATTATACCTTCATAACTCCACCTGTGAGACCTTTGAGCACCTTCAGTCCAGAGTGCTAGGCATTATCCAGGATCTGGCCCTCGGTATTTCACTGACTTTGATGAGTAAGGTGCCTGTATACAGTTCCCACTGCACAGTTAGTAAACATCTCTGGACCATGAATTCCTATATATATGTAGAGCCCAATAATAGTAAAAATCAATAAACAATAAACCTAGCAATTGGGAATCTAGCATCACTTACAAACAAACACAAATCAAACAGAAACAGAACGCAGCAGGCAAAGCTGAATTGTTCCTTTTCTCTGCACATATATGGTTCATTAGGCATGCTGTACAAATTAGATTCAAATGTGAAAATATGAAAAACATAAATACTTCTTTGCTTTTAGTTCCAATATAAATGTATATTTCTTCTGTGGATTGGTACTTTCCTCATGAAATATTCACAGGCCACATTGCAAAAGATACGTTAAAAATATTTGAGCTGTTTTTCCACGTTACGACTGATGCCAATTTTCAGGTTTGGCGATTAGCATAGTGTTCTAAAATGAGCAGAAACAGCTGGTTGCATAATAGTACATAGAACAGAGTGAAACCATTTAGCTTGATTTTCCTGATACTTCTGGATGTGTTGTTGTGGTTTGGGTAGGTGATGCCCAAATAATTTTTAAGGTCTTAGTTGCAAATACAAAAACTTTATATTCTCATTCTTTCCTGTCTTTACATTCTTTATCTTTACTGATATGGTGATAGAATTATCACAGAAAGAAACTCTATTAAATTTGCAATTACACATGGAAAAGGAGCCTGATGAGAAAGAGACCCTTAAGCAAACATAGACATTAAGCCATGGAGTCCCTCTTGATCCTGATGCTCTTCAAACCTGATTCTTCAAAGGTGCTGACCATTGTGACTGAGAATAAAAGAATAAGTTCCTAAATTCTTGAAGTAGAACCCCCTGCAGAGGGGATCATGACACTTGCATAGTTTATGGCATGCTACCATGGGGAAGCCAGATATGTTTGACAAGATGAAAAGCTGACATTGGTAAAACAAGCTTATGAGAAAGAAAATTAAGATTACTATAAAGTTATCTCAACTAAAAAAATGATAGTGTTATCTTCCTCATTCTGAGGTACAAGCTGTTCCAGTCAGTTGCACTCACTGGTTAAGTTAATGCTATTGACTAGAGCCAGTTGTGATCTGGGACCTCGAGGAGCAGAAAGCAGAAGACATCAGTGATGCATTATTTTCTCTTTCTTAATCCTTTTGCAAAGTAGCAGTAATACTACTGTGGTGACACTTACTGACCTAATGTGACACTTTGGCATTTCAACCATATGTCTGTTTGACCTTATGAACTTATCAGTTTATAATATTTCACCATCTGGCTCCAATTCACTTACACAAGCATGAGCTTGCTGTTACTGCTTTATCCACCAGCTTCTTGGGGGAAAAGCATTGTATCTAAGAATTTGTAGATTCACACAGAAACAGCAGCACACACACTTGTAGGCGCACACCAGTTTCATTGAGGAGATATACTTCTCTTCAGATTCATTCAGCACACTCTTGCTGCCTCCATGAGTAGCTCAAAAAGCTGACAGAGGTAATGGTTTGACTTTTATGGATTGCATATCTAAGTTGCTTTATACATAATTACCTAATGCAGGCATGGTGCATAACAGGTGCCTTCTCTCATGTGGCATCTGTTACCTTATCAGGCTGAAGCTAAGCTACTGAAGCTTGAAGACATTTTGCAGTTTGGTAAAAGTCCAGATACTCTAAATGTCAAGGGAAAAAGAATTATAAAACATATTTGTGAAACTGGTTTTCTGTCACACTAACACAGATTTTTGTAGCCACCAACTTCTCTGATGATACATGTCTAATTTATTTGCTCCTTACTGCTGTGCAGTCAGGCTCAGATGTTAATGAATTTACCTAGTATAACCTCTACACAGAGCAGAAACGTGATTCCTTTGTTGAGAAGAAACTGAGATGTAAGTGACCTGCCAAAGGTAATGCAGGGAGGGTGAGGGAGAGACAAATATCAACCCACAGCACCTGCATTTTCAGTCAGAGCCTTTTTACTAAGATGAGCATTCCTCTTTATTGGATTATATATGTTTCTTAAAAGCCAATCATTTCTAGCTTGACTGCCTAAGCTTGGAAACATATATCAATATTTTTTGTTCTTTCATAAATATCTTGCTTTTCAGCTGCTTCTTCAGCTGCTGACTTGCTGCTTCTTTTGAGATTTTTGTTGGTGTTTTCTCCAAGTTGTAAAATAAACCCTTGAAAGTGGGAAAGCCACCTGTAAAAATAGTTTCCCTATGTTTTAATTCACAATTTAGAAACTGGCACTAATGTTAATCTTGTGAAGCAGTTTGTTTTCTAGCTTTAAATAGACAAACTCATACAGATAGATAGTCATAGAAGTATTATTGTTGCCAAAAGCTGATGCTACATTAATACCAGACAGATTTCTTCCATTTTTCTCACAACTCTTAGCCCTTCACACAACCACTGTGAAACTTTATTATGCACTCACTGAAATTTTTATTATGCTGTCTGTGTCCTTTTGATCTATTCAAGATTAATGGGAGTCAACTGCCTCTTATTACTTTTCTAAGTGAAACACGGTTATGCTTCTCTTCAGGAAGGCTGCCTATCTTTAAATCAAGACATTTTTCTTTTTTTAAACTGTTACCATTTGATGTCTGAAAAATGGTACCTAATGCTTTACTAAAAAAGAAGTTATTCTAACTGTTCTATAATCTCTGGCATACTCACGGGATTTTGTCTTAATTACGACATTAAACTAGTCCATTTTCAGTCTTCAGGGGTCTCTGTTGAACTTCTATTCAGTGATCTTTTATTGAAAACTACCACTAAAATTTTCACCAGTTAATAACTGCTATTATGTTTAGAAACCTTGGTTATGACAGCTTATGCCCTTATTCCTGGCTCATTTTACTGAAATAAAATGCTTGAGAATCTAAAGTCTTATTCTTTATGAACAGGAGACCCTGTCACATGAAACAGCTGAAAAGCAAAGGACTGAAAGGGGAATGAAGACTAGATCAGTCTCTCTCCTCTAGTCCTTCTTTGTCCTGCAGTTATTGTAACTATAGCGAAATTCACACTTCTCTTGCCTATTTGGTGCCATTCACAGCAGCTTTCAGTTAATGGGGCTGTCAAACAAACTTCTTTCATCTGCTTTGTGGGATAAGTTCTGAGGCTTCTTCATGAAACCAATGAACTAGCTATTCTCCTAGAGCATGTGCACTTTTCTTTGGCCTAGAAATTTTAACTCAGTACAAGCAATTTTGACCCAGCCACGATTTAAGGACCACTGGGTTGGGGTTTCTGAGTAGTCAGCGTATGAAGTGAAGCTGTTGTGCCTGAGCAAGTTGAGCCACCAGATGTTTGGAAATCCCAGCCTTGTCAGCATGGCTGCTGTACAGAATGGAGATATCTAATATGCTGAAGACATTTGCAAAAGAACAGAAATATAGTAGTCCCCAGAGATCTATGAAAACTACCTTGCATCCTGATAACTTATCCTGAAGATGACACAGAAGGGACTTGTGTGCTATCAGATAACAAAATTGGAAGGAGAGATGGTGATACTGAAGGAGGCATAATGTAAATGGTCTTGACACTGATGGAGCAATTCTGCAAAAAAACTGATCTTGTTCTTCTTTTTTTGTCAAGTTCAATAAACCAATGATGTCTTTTTGGTCAAAATGACAAAAAATGCAATCACTGGGTAACAGTAGCTGACTTCCTGATTATTTATTCTCTTGCTAATTTTTATGTTATCTGGAAATGGCTGGGAAAAGGCTTTCATGCTCATCAGTGTTGGTAAAACATTAAATGGAACCGTTGAACTCTCTGTTTTAAAAGGTAATTAATTATTAAATAATAATGTATTTAAAATAACATATTGAAAGGATGTACCACTGAAGTTATTTTCAATTTGATGAGCTTTCCCTCATTTTTTGGAAATGCCCTTGGACAAAATCATGAGCTGTGATGTCACTTTGCCTTATAATTTTTGGACAGATTGTTAAGGAGACATCTATCCTTTTCTCTAGGTAGATTTGGTGGCTTGAAGCAGTTACACAGTAGTGCCCTATCACAGCTAACTTTCAAAGTATACAAGTTTGACAAGGAATAATCTGAAGTTCTGTGGCAGGTAAGGGGTCAAACAAGTTTCTCTCTGTGCTAGAGCATTACAGTGCATTTCTGCAGTGGAGTTTGAGGATAAGATCATAGTTTGAAGTCTTAATGGTTTCTATTTTTCAGTTTGTGAGTTATGCTGTCTTGCTTGTCCTGTTGCTTACGGATTTTCATCTTAGTTATGACTCTGGCCTTTGGATAGAAAGCTAACCTCTCTGCTTCTGACTGATGAGCAGAAAGATTTCTCCACTTGCTTAGTGGAATAATCCAGCTCATTATTATGATTGTCGCTGTGGTTATTTTTATTAGAATTACAGCTGCATTAGTTCTTCAGAATTAGGACTACCTGGCTTTGTAACAGCTTAAAAGTGACCTAATTGTGAATCCAGTTCAGCAGGCACTTCAAGAGCAGAGAAACAAGAGTCAGGTGCTGTTCCAAAGAGGCCCATGTTCAGCGCTGTTATGCTTTCCTTTGCTATGAAACCCTGGTGATGGTGAGAGCTACAGGTGGAGACCAAGACTTCAGATTCCACAAGCTGAGGAAATTTAAGCCTAAATATCCAGCTTCTGGTAGATGCTTTTTGGTCTCTCTGCTGGAGGTGAGCTGAGGGCACGAAGATGTGGGAGGTTGCTGGGAGCAGGGGAGGAAGGCCAACTCTCACAGCTGAGCTGGGGCACTCAGCTGAGTGAGTTTGAAAGTCTGGCTTATAGAGGGAAAATAGAAAAGATATCTGGTATTATACTGAATGTGTCTGTTTCAGGTAGATTGTTCTTATTTACACTGAGAAGGAATGAGACTTTTGCAGACTCTTGTATTCCTAACCGGAAAGCAGAATAGTTGTGTTGACAGACCTCTGCCTTCATTCACACAAATACAAGGGTACAGATTTCAGCCAGTCTCATCAGATAGCACATACCTGGCACAGGTACTCATGATTATGTAGGAGTGCATAACCTACATGGCAAAGGTATATACAGAGAAAAAGCTATCAGAAAAGCAAGCTACAATATGAGTCTTCAGTTTATTTCAGTTTTTTGTTGTTTTTTTTTGAGTTAAATGTAATTTCAAATCTTCTTTGGTATTTTTTCAACCCATTGGAGAATGAATATGTCCTGGTTTATTTATCAAGTTATTTTCTCTATAATTTTCTTTCTTCAATATACCTGTAAAAGCCTGTTTGATTCATCTTAAATACCTTGACTAGCATGAAATGGTTTTGCTAGTTTCCGTCTCTTATATTGTGCTCTCACATATGGCAGCTGATTTGTTTTCTTTCCTTTCTCTATGCTAAATATTCTTTTCATAATTACAGCCACAGATTTTTATTCCTATTTCTTGTCAAATTACATCTGTGCTTGCTTCTATGTATTCTTTCCTTCTGAAGTAACTAGTGTCTTTTGTCTATCACTTTTATTTTCTCCAAGTTTTTTTCATGTGGCTTTTATTCTGAGATACAGTAGCTGTTTATCCTTCCAAGATGCAACCTGCAGGGTTATAGCAATGTTTCATTTGGACAATTCAAATTGGCTAGCTCAGTGCATAAAATTTCTCATCTTTTTCATCAACTTTTGCAGGTTTCCTTGCGTCCTGCGGCCTAATGGTGTTCCTGGTGTTGGAGAAATAACATAACCCTTGCCTGAAAGGCATGCATGAACTGTCCCTGAGTAAAATTCATGTGGGTCAGGAGTCACAGCTTGGCCATGCCTGCTTTAGAGTAGCTCGAAACATATGCAGACATCTCCCTTCATCTGTAATGTTGAGCCGACAACTCAAATTAGCTCCCTTTTAAGTGGTTAATTTCTCCTATATTTTTATTGCGAGAGTAATATCTTTTGTCTGTCATGCTCATAGTACCCTTGGCTTGACATAAAGAGCTGCCCTTTCTGTCCCCCTGGAAATTTGGTGAGTCACCAAGCAAAAAACCCAGCAAAAGGGCAAGATTATTCTCATGTGAGAAGTCTGAGCAATTACATATCTACCACTTTACAAAAGGACAGCACACAAAAGTCTCAGAGTCCCTTCCTTAATGCAAACCCACAACAATATATGTGAGCAAACAAACAAATCTTACCAAAACCAAGAGATTTAAACAGCCTCAGGGAAAGACTGAGATAAGATCCATACCAGGTGTCTATCTCCCAAGTAGAAAGAGCTCAGACATGGAGGTGAGCTCTGGGGACTATGAAACAGCAGGTGTATATGAAAGATTTAGAATAAGGCTTGCTCTGCATATACATACGCAGAAAGGTTATGTAGCAAGGGAGAAACCTGCCTTATACCCCTAAGGAGAAGATGAGAGCAGCCCACCCCCAGAAGCACACCTCTTTACTGAGTGATGGGCCAGGGTATATCAGTAAACAAACCTGCTTTGCTCCTGCTCTCCCACCACTGAAGATTTGGGTTCCCACAGCAAAGCCAACCTTCTCTGCTAGCTGGAAAACATAGCCCAACCCTGTCAGCTGCACTGAGGCCAGGAGCTTCCTTGTTTTCATCCACTTGGTGTGAGTCAGCACCACCCACAACAACCCTCATGGAAGACATTGGATTAGTCATTATTCTGGATTTGTGTTTCCTTTTTTGTAGAGATTATGGGGATCCTAATGATGCAGATTCAGAGTGGGAAGGGGGTGGAATAGGAGGAGGAGGAGAATGGGTTCACACATGCTCCCAGGGGGTCTATGTAAGTTCCCCAGAGAGGGGACTTCTCTGTCCATTACCTGACTGTACTCAGGGCATGTCAGTGTAACGCCAGTGGAGTCTCCCAATCTAGGTGCAAACAGAAAATATGCTGGGATACACTGGCTGGATATGGTAGGACCAAAATCAATATAGACAAAGCATATTTACTACGCATCCCTGGCCTGTCTTTGAGAATACATTGTTTTGAATAATGGCTCTAGGAGCTGTCATGCTCTCCTCTTTTTCACACCTGAAACTTCCCTCTTCTCTCTACAGGACTGTAAAGTTTGGTTTAAAAGCACTCTCTCACACTGATTTTGCTGTAGATGGGGCAGATAGCATCTCTTAAATTAAAGGCAGAAGTGTTTCATTCCTGTGGTCTCTTCTGTCTTGGATTTGGCTTCTATTTCTGTGGGAGAAAATGATCTCCTTCTAGATTCTCAGAATACACTTCCAAAAAAGCTGCAGTAGAAAAACTGGAATTAATGGAACATAAAGTGCCAGTACACCTTTGGCTTGATTACACAGAAAGCTGTGAAAGTTAAAAGGACATCAGATCTGCTGAATTGTAACTAATAAAAAGCCATAAACAAAATGAAATGAGATCTCCAGTGTTAATCAAACGAACTCTAATGCTGTTTTCATAATGCATTACTAGGTTTGGAGATTGCTAGGTGGCTAATAGAGCAATTCTACCACTTGACCATTTGACCAAAGTAGTCAGAGTACTTAGGTTTCCCCATACCATGTGAAACCTGTAATGTCAGCCCTGAATTCAGAGGTGAAATACTGCAGAGTATATGGTCTCAGCTCTCTTCTAGAAACAGTGATAACATTGCTTTCACTGTGCAGGCTGCTACAGTGTTCATAAGCTTAGAAAGTTTTAGTTAACTGCTAAATTTCAGACCTAAAGCATGGCTTCTCACATAAGATTTTCTTGTTCAAGGGTGTTATTCCAAGACATTTGGGGTACCGGGGATCACTTTTGCAATGCCTAAACTTTGCAATAACCTTGTAGAATTTGTAATCCAGGAATAGGTGCTAGGTGACCCTTACTGTGAGTGAGGACAGTGCCTTCAGTGATTTAGTAACCAATAATGTCTACACCAGATATATCAGTACAGCCCTTTGCCTCTCCATGACTTTATGGCATTCATCCATTAGGCTTTCTGAGGAGGCTGTACAAGATCAGCTGATGCTTAGCAAGCCTAGCAAGCATTCATAGCACACAGCTTTGCTTCACCAGCAGTTCTGTTTTGTACTGTTTTGGCTACCTTACATTAAGAATTTCATCAGCTTGGGAGAATTTGAATGCTTGTCTCATATGTTCAAAGAATATCCTAGCCACACCATAAGTATAAACAGCCTTTGGAATTAGCTCAGTGCACTTTTGGGGTTGAACAAAAATGTTGGCAGGAAGAGTAGACTAACACTTAGGAACAACAGGAAAAGAAATCCTGCCCCTCTCCTCTTGTGAGACCTCACTCAGAGTACTGTGTACAGTTCTGGTGTCCTCAACATAAAAAAGACATGGGACTGTTGGAACAAGTCCAGAGGAGGGCCACGAGGATGATCAGGGGATTGGAGCACCTCCCATAGGTAGGCTGAGAAAGTTGGGGCTTTTCAGCTTGAAGAAGAGAAGGCTGCGTGGAGACCTCATAGCAGCCTTCCAGTATCTGAAGGGGGGCTATAGGGATGCTGGGGAGGGATTCTTCATTAGGGACTGTAGTGATAGGACAAGGGGGAATGGGTTAAAACTTCAACAGGGGAAGTTTAGATTGGATATAAGGAGGAAGTTCTTTACTGTGAGTGTGGTGAGGCAACGGAATGGGTTACCCAAGGGAGTTGTGAATGCTCCATCCCTGTCAGTGTTCAAGGCCAGGTTGGACGAAGCCTTGGGTGGCATGGTTTAGTGGGAGGTGTCCCTGCCCATGGCAGGGGGGTTGGAACTAGATGATCTTAAGGTCCTTTCCAACCCTAACTATTCTCTGATTCTATGATTCTAAGAAAGTACCTACAATTTTAGCCTAGTCCTGTGATTGTTTCTACTCTTTTATGCAATATAAAAATGCATTGCTGCTACTTTTATTTATTGAGTAACTCAGCATTTTATGTCATTGCTATTGCAATCTATTAAATTGAGTAAGAGTTGAAGTTTGGAGTGTTTAAGTAGCTGCAAGGCTTGATCTTGATAAGATACCTGAATAGCTATATTCTGGATTTCTTTTAATATCTAAGTGTCAAAAGTAGAAGTGAACATGACAGCTGTGAAATATTTAATGTCAATTTACAACATTTTAGGATAAAGCCTTTGTGGCTTTGCAAAAGGAAATTTTACAGGATCTTAACTATAAATGAACTTGTGTTAGTAGCTGTACTTGTTCCCCTTTTGTTATCAGCGGATAGAATGGTAGTCCACTGTTCCAGGGCAGACCAGGTGTATGCAGGTGGAAATTTTAGACTCCAGGATGGAAACATAGTCAGAATTTTTCCCTAATCAGCAGTGAGTGCAAGTTTCTCCTCCTGTTAATTCTGTGGGCCTTCAGAGCAAATTGATCCAAATGAGCCTGAAGGTGTAACATTAACTGCCGGATATGCACTGCTAATTACTACTTGATGCAGTGATAATTAAACATGACTACCTCTTGCAAGACTGGCCTTGCCATTCACTTAAAAAAAACAAACCAAACCAAACCATTGTTTCCTTTACCTCCTTGATGGAGTCTGGCCCTTTCAATGCATAGCATATGTGGTGCTTTTCGTCTTTTAAAACAAATGATGGTTTTGCTTCACCAATCCTATAGATCAGGGCTGCTTCTTTGCAAGGCACTGTGATGTACCACAGCCATCCATAGTAAAAAGACTTCTTTCTGTTCCTGTAAAGTGGAGCTACACTGAGGAGCTTGTAACAGCTGGAACAATTTTCTGAGGATGAAGTTTGTAATAGTGCTGCTGCTAGTCCCACCTCTTATGAAATGCCTATCACTTTTTTCATATAGTAGGGAATTGTAAATTAATTCTTCTGTCTCCATGGGTTTGGAGTAGAAATGATGCCTTCACAGTTCAATGAAGTGGAAAGTCTTTCATCAGTAGAAAATCAGCCAAGGAATTGGATGGCAAAGGCCTCATACATTACAAAACAGTTGTTTGCAATTAAGGCCAAGAGTAAGATGTGCATGAGTCTGTCATGTTTCTTTTTGTTTATTTAATCAGCCTGAGGCATAACATTAGATAGTTTGAAGTGTTTCCTTGTCATGTCCTATGATTTGCCATGTGTTATGTGTACAGTATATGTACTGCATCAGAAGACTGCAATCTGTTCAAAATACATAGATGTTTAATATTTTGCATGAATCCTGATCAATAATCAGGATGCTTTCATAGAAGCGTTAACCTTCTAAAGTAGTGATCGCTGCTGCTGCAGGGAGATTGTTTTGGACGTTGTTAGAGAGAATCAGCTAGGAAACACAAGGACATCAGCAGAATTAAATTCATTGTGCTGCAATGTTTCTCTGCAGTCACAGTGGCAAAGATGGTGTCAGCCTCTGCTGATGTTTCTTTTTCAGTCTCACAAAGCATACATTTCAGGGACAGTGTGCCATGAGAGAGAACTTTGTAACTGATATGAAGTTGAATAGAGTCAAATTTAAACTGAAAGTAAGCTAGAAAAAGAGTCATGTAGTTTGGTCAACATCAGCCCCTAAAGTCTTGATACTGCCAGTTTTAATAGCAATCTCAGAACAGCAGGTATCTTATTTACCATATGCTAAGCACGGTGCAGCAGATGGATGACGGCATTCTAGTGTTTTCTGTGCTTTTCTTGCACTTGTCAATTCAAGCCCTGGGAAAAAGGCTGGTATCCAGATTGATAACACATGGATGTTCTCTAAGGGCTTGACTCTTTCATCGGTGCAGTATTGCAGAAAGAATTGAAAATCCTTTCCCTATGAAGGTAAATGCAGTTAGTAATAGCTGGTAGTTCTGAAGATGAGTTTATTAGGTCTGTCTCAAGGTTGTCAGAAGGTAAATCAGGCTTTAAAGAACAGAACAGCCAGAGCTGATCAGGTGGTAGAAGAGTGTTGTGGGACATCACACATAAAGCATCTCCTTAGACAAACTAATAAATGAAGGAAAAATCAACTTTAAGGGAGTAATGATGATTAGCCTGGGTACATCACTATTTCAGTAACATGCATGAGCCTTCAGTAACAAAATCCTTATACGGCAATCTGAGACTGACCAGATCTATGTTGTTAATGTTTTTAAATATTTTTTTTCTCCTCCATGCAGTAAATTTTACACAATAGACTGAACACTGACACTGAATTAGAAGACTAAGTACTGTAGCCTAGTAGCCAGTTGGTGTCCTTGGATTTTACAGATACAATAACAAAAAATGTTGGAGATTACTATTAAAAATATCTTTAAAACATTTATCATGAGTCCTTTTCTCTGCAAAAAAAGCTCTTTAAAAAGTAAAATTTACCATACCTTATTCTGTTGCTGCAGTCTTTTACAAATCTGAGAACCACATCTGTCAGGGATCTCCAATGAGTCTAAAGTAGCATGGTAAGTATTTTTAAGAAACTAATAAAACAAGTAATAGCATTTTCAAAGTGAGTTAGGAAGGAAAATAAAACTTCTATTGCCATATCATTATATTCATTATCAGATTTTAAAGGTACTACTCAGTCTTCTCTGGTTCATTTTGTACATCCAGTCTTGAAAAACGGTAACGGGAGAATATAGAGCGTAGCTCAGGAGCACCTTGTCAGGGGGTTCAAGGGCTTTCTAGCTCCCTCTCGCAGTGGAGACATTTGATGACTGCAAAACATTAGTTTGGAACTGTCTTCATGCTTTCCTTGTCTTTATGGCCTTCATGAGGCATTAGTTATTGGCCACTTCTAGTGACAGATCCTGATTTGAAAATACCTTTCTTTGACCCAGGATATTTTTTAGTGATGTTACTCACCTTTTTAGGACAGCTTAGTCTTCTGCTTGCATAGTGAAGTGAAGCAGCTCCATGTGGAAGAAGCAGTAAGCATGAGAGTCAGTACAAAGGAGAAGGAAAGAACACATTATGTGGCCAGGGAGGTTGGGATCTTGTCAGGCATCAGTGGGTCGATTTAAACTGCCATGGGATTGTAGGCTTCTACAAACCTGGTTTCTAAAGTTGTTTGTACACAGAAAAGAAATAGCATTTTATCCTATTTTAAATGAAAGCAGAAATACTGCTCCCTGTAACATTCAACTCCTGACATTTTCTCCTTGCTCCAGCACTAACTGCTTTAGGAGAAGTGAGGCCTTGAACTTTTCTGAGTGGGTATTAAAAATCCTTTCCAAGGATGGCTCTGTCTTTGGCCTTTCAAAGGAAGTGCATAACTTCTTTCAGACATATGCTATTTCTAGAACATTCTCTAGCACTGCTAAAACTTCAGTGAGAGGTATCACTTAAACTGCAAGCAAACAGCTTTTGCTAGAGCACTCTACTGCATGGGAGATAAACCAGTTGCATGTGTGAAATCATATTTGCAAAATAACTGCATTCAATGACTTCAGCATGGGATTTAGGTACTGCAGTGTAACAATGAGTTTATTCCATCAAACCGAAAACGTCTGGAAGCAGAATTGTAGAATTTAGAGAATCCTTAAATTAATGAAATTTCTGAACTAGCACCTTAGACAGGTGTCTGAGCATTTAAGTAAAAAAGTCTCATCCGTTAAGAAAGTATCATTTGAAAGTTTCACACAGTAATTTTATAGGACCTATATTTTCTCACTGTTGCTAACATTTGATTGTTTAGAGTAAAATAGATATATCTTGCTAGATAATGATTTCAACAAGTCTCATCATTGTCAAGGAGCCTATATTGAGGACAAGGAAATGAAGTTTCTCTAAAACTTCATTGTCGTGTTTGTGGGTTGATTGAACTTTTGCTTCTGTTTTCTTCAAATTACGATCTACAGTTTGATCTTATATATTACTCAAATCAAAAAGGAGAAGCAATGTAAGTTAAATCTTTAGCACATACATTCAAACATGAATCTTTTGCATTCATGCAGCAGTCTGGATATATCCCTAAGGCATGTGTCCAGTATAAGTAGCTGCTAATATAAGTAGGTACTGCAGAAAATTTAAATAACAGACATCAGTGAAACAAATTTTAATGGCTCTATTGCCCAAGTTTCTGAGTATACATCAGTGTCTTGCTGTACAGAATTCCATGCATTGCTCACTGTGGGCTTCTTTTTTTCTGGAAGTTTACTTGCTATGGGCCTTATATTACAGTATCCTCTGACACTCAACTTCACTGCTGAGGTCATCCAGGATGCAAAACCAGGAAGATTTCTCTAAGTTACTTCCTCATCTTTTCCACTTGGATGGTCCCAATAAGTTCCATAGGTTCCAGTATGAATTATGTCAGCTTACCAGGGAGTAAATGTGCACAGTAGTGTTTTCATAGCTTGAGTTTGAAAGATGACTGGACTGGCTTGTGACATTGGGCTTGGACCTCCTCTGTGGTCTGTGGGATGCTGAACTAATGGGCAATATTTAAGATGAATGTTAATGGTAGAGGGAGATCTTCGCAGTATCACAGAATGGTTGAGGTTGAAAAGAGGCTCCTTCCCCCTTCTTGAGCAGGGCAACCCAGAGCCAGTTGCCCAGGACCAGATGGCTTTTGAGTATCTCCAATGATGGGGACTCTGCAACCACTCTGGGCAGCTTGTGTCAGTGCTTAGTCAGCCTCATAGTAAAAAAGATTTTCCTGATATTCAGACGTGCCTTCTGTGTTTCAGTCTGTGCCCATTGCCCCTCTTGAACTAATCTGTTGCTAAAAATGTTTTCTCTTGTATTCTTAGACATCACGCCAAAATAAAAAACCCCCAAACATTAAAATGGGGCAAATACATTTTAATTATGCTCACTTTTCTGTTTAAGAAAAGGCAGTATAGTGGGGTAACTGAATCACTGATCTCCAAATGGCAGTCTTTTATCTATCTATACAGTGATTCCTGAAAATACAATTTCAAATTCATCTCAGATATTCTTTTGTGCTGCAAATTATTGTTCTATGTATTTTAAATAACAGCTGAGAAAATTTGATAAAAATATACAGAAATATTAGCAGTTTTAATCCAAACATTTATCAGAGCTGGGAAGCCTGCAATTTTATGGTACAGAAAATGTGAAAAATGCAAAGTGTTTAGAGAACTTGAATGCCATGAGTTAACAGCTGCAACTTCATATAGCTGTGCATCACTCTGTAATCATAAATTCAAGCTAAGAGTGCTCTTTCCAGTCTGAACACTCATGATCAATTTGAATAGAAATGATTCACTCAGTATTTGGAAAGCAAAGCATAGATGCTGAAATGAATTATTAACAAATTGCACCTGAAGAAGTAAATACCATAAGGTCAGAACTTCTCAAACCCGTTATGAATACTGCAGCAAAATCCCCATTAACCTAAGAGTGTGCTTTGGGTGGTGTGCTTTTTGGATCTATGTATTAAGATTCAGTTTGGAAATTTTCTTTTCACTATGTCATGTCAAAAAGACTCGAGGACGTTGCATTGCAGGCTCAGTGAAAGTGAATCACTCTCCTGCTCTTTTAGGTTTCTTAATACATTGCAATGCATCTGAATCCTCTTTCCTCCCCTGCTATTCCTGACTATTCCTCTGTGCTTTCTGAACCAGATTTGTGTAAGATATGGCCTAAATTTATCCATGTGTCTCCAAAATTGCAAATGATAAACTGGAGTTAAGCCAGCTGACTTTAACAGGAATGTGTGTAGTCGTGGCTGTTAGATCACAGTCTCTGTGATTTTTCTGATCAATGCAGAAAGATATTCATTTCAAATGGATATTTTATGCTTAGAGATGGCTTTGTCCTCATTTGTCCCTTTCATTGAAAATACTTCTCAGCCTTCAGTTGTAATTTGTAGTCAGGGCTATATAAAGCCAGTAAGCATCAACCAAAGCCATCTGGAATCTGTCTGCTTACCTGAAAATCATAAAAATGTTAAATTGGATAAAATCTCCTCACTGAACACTATTAGGTGAGTTAAATATCTCAGCTTTTATATCTGGACGTGGGCAGGATAAAGGAGTCTTATACAGGAAAACAGTGAGTAGCATTGTAGCTACTGGGAAAAATTTCACATATGTTCTACCATGTTTTGTTGGCAAGGCTTTGAAGCAGCATGTAGAAAGGGCACATTGCTCACAGTGCTAGCACATATGATTAAAGATACAGCAAGACAAGTAGCAATCTCTCACAAGAGTTTTAAAAATCACTTATTTAGAAAACCGATGCTTCCAAATCACTGAGCAAGATAAACAGCCCACAGGGAAAACGTGATCTTATTATAATCTGAACCACCAACTACTCTGCTACCATAGCTCAGAATATTCGCGTTCTGGATGCCTTCCAAAATCTGTGTCCCCATTAATCTTTAGATGTTGGGTTTGAAGTGGTTGGTGCTTTGTTTTCTCTTTTGGTTGGGTAATTTGTGTTTTTTTTTCATTCTTTTTTCTTCTTTTAAAAGACATTTTCCAATTGCTTTTATTCTTTTGCTTATGAATCTTTTAAGAGCCACACAATGTATAAAGCATGAAAATACTTATTTCCTGAACTAATTTCTTGGCACTTACTGAATGGCAACATTAGCTGTATGTTTATACCAGTAATAACAACACTGTGCTTGGTTGTTTGGAGCAGGTGCATATGTTACCAGATAAAAGCAGAGGTATGACAACTGTTTACTTTGACTTCTGAAACACCACCATCTTTTGGTGCTGAAATCTCTATAACTCTTTTTCTAATCATGTTTTTCTGTCTGTTGTTTTGGTTTTAATGGTGGCTCTGCTTTTTTTGATACACCTAGTTACAGTAAGCTTCTACAGTCATTTTTTAGCTCACACGCTACTGCAACTGAATTAATTACAGCAAAGTGCTGCAACAGAACAGCAATGATGTTCTTTGAGGTGTGTGTTAAACCAGATTCCCAGATGGATGAGTTTTTTAATAAACTCAGCTGCACCGCATGTTTCAGTTTTCTCAACTGTCTAGAAACTAAGTTTACACACACAGTGCTCTCTCACACACATACACGTGATCTGTCTGGGCTAAGCGACCACAGTGATGTACGTCAAGTAAAGCTGAAAAGCCACTGCGCGTATAGGTAATTTTAATCCATTCCATTTTTAAATACCACAATAAATTTAATTTTCACAATAAATTAAATAGCCATATTCAGTTTACAAAATAGAATTACTTAGTGTGAAACCAGTATTTACAAACATTGTACACTATGTACATGATGTTTAGCTTTGTTGACACACAAGCATAGAAGAAAAAAATTATTTGACTTTTTTTTTGACACGATTGACATGCTACAAGTGACACTATGGTCCATACAATAAAACAATAGTGCAAACTCACCACAGGAACTCTGAAACAATGTAGTTTGTATGAGATCAGATATTAATTTCAAATAATAAGAAAATAGTACTATCCACTCTCATTGTAAAAATTCAGCACTGTGTTTAAAGCGTCAGTATTCCTTTAGCAATATACATACCAAATATAGCCTGAAGATTATGCTTTCTCACAGCTTCACAGACTTTTGACATGAATTTTTATGGCATAAACTAGTGTTCTGCTTAGATCAATAAGTATGTCACATAAACACTTCACTAAGCGAGAGGAACACTGACCCTTTCAACAGTGTCTGACTTTATTTCCCTAAATACCTCCTTTCCCTTTGTTATTATATCTTAAAAGATGCAACTATGCTGACAGTAAATTTATGTTAGTTACTACTCTGTAGAAAAAATTGTTCCCACATATATTTGGTCACACACTGCGTATGTACACTTATGCATGAAAAAAAGTTACTTTGACAGCCGTGTCTATGAAAAGTGCATATTTTAGCAGAGACATTTATTGCATGTCTCAGGTGCAACAGAAAGTGTTGTATGAAGTTTAGTTTAGGGCCAGTTAAATGTCCTCCCAGTGATCTGGTAAAATTTTTGATTAAAAGGATGAAAGAACTTGCGCAATTTGGTAATGACAGAGGTATCCACCTCTGGATGGATGCGTCCCTTGCTACCCGCCAGGCACTTGTTAAAGACAATGTTAAATCGCAAGCAGTAAAACCCTCTGGTGGCATTGAAGTATAAATTGTACTGACTTATCCTCGGAGGAAGATTTAGGAACTTCTCGACCAGCTGGAGTTCTGGCAGTGGTTCTGTGATGAGCCGGTCTCCATCCACAATATGAAACTGCTCAATTGGGAAGTATTTTAACCATCTCTCCAGATGTTTTGTGTAGATGCTGGTTCTCACTGCCTTATACTTAGTGTTCACTTCACACGTATTAGGATCAATAGCCAGCTTCTCAAATTTGTAGTAAGTTTTGTTCTTTCTTTCCTTACCTTCCAGCACCTGAGTGTAATCAGAAATAGCTCTTGTGGTAGGTTCCCTGACAATGATCAATAATTTGATAGATGAGTTCATTTTGTAAATCCTTTCAGGTACTTCCTCAGTGATAAAATACGCAGGGCTTTTCTCAATTGTTATTTGTTGTGGGTAAGAAAAAGGCATTTTTTTCCGGTACCACTCAATCCCCTTGGCATAGTTCTCATCATTGTCAAAGAAGTGAATCTCTTGAGAAGCTTTGACCACCGCAGGGTGAAGGTTCAGCATCTCCAGTAGTGCTCGGGTGCCTCCTTTCCTCACCCCAATGATAATGGCCTTGGGAAGCTGCTGGACAAGATTGTGCAGTCGTATTTGCTCCTTGGTGGCATTGCCCTTTCGGAATTCATGGAGCAGCCCTCTCTTGAACTGCAGAGCTCGCAGTGGGATTTCGTCCTGGCTACGGGGTCCAAATCGACCATCGATGGGGCAGAGGGGCTGCAGTCTGCAAGCAAAATAAGAGGTATTTGTAAAAAAAGGCTATCTCTTAAGGCATGTTTTCTGTATAAGGCAATCATGCTCTTAGAAACCTTTTACAATACAGTGTCAGCAGCCCAGCTATCAACTTTTATTTAATTCTGCCAGTGATTAAATTGCTTGAAAATTGTTTATTTCTTCTGGTCTTTTGCTGTGATTTAGCTGAGTAACTCCTAACTCCACCCTCCTGCTCTTTTGAAGCATAGGCACTATGATTACAGTTCTCAGGGCTTCTTGAAACTTGCTTAACCTCCCACACTCCTTATTAATTTGCAATTTTATTTGGTTATTTTGATCTAAAAATCCAGTTCATTTAAGTTGTTTCTTTTCAACATTTTTCCTGTTCTAGCCTGAATTCTTTCCTGCATCTCCCATTGTGGTGTTGTTATTAGCTGCTGATCCAGAGTTGTCCTTTTTATTGAAGAGAAGCAAACAGGATGAGAAACAGCTTTCTAGGCATCACCTTTCAATAGTTTCCTTCCTCTTTGGAAGTTGCCCAGTGTTTCCTTGTGAATCAGAAAGACCAGGGTTCTGAATCAGACATGATTAACAAGGCACAGATAGAATGACAAGAAAAGTTTTTAAAAATGCACTTACTGCATCATTACATCAATGATTTTCTTATCATCACGAATGTTTCCTCCTACAAAAACCTCATTTTCTTTTCTTCTGTGGGGCGTCTTTTGCCCCACATTTTTGTGCTATTCTTTTATATTCATCTGCAATTGTTTCACCTATTTTCCACTTTTCTTATGCTTCTTTCTTGTGTTTGATTTCACTGAATGTAAGAAATGACTCAGTAATAAAAACATTACAATTTTGCTGCTACAGAACCTTAAATAAGCCTTCACCTCCACTCCTGTTTCAGCGCTTTAGTAATTATACAGGCCAATATTGCACTGAAGATGAAATTGATGTGGAGAGACAGCTTCTAAAGTCCTAAACAAAATATTATTAATAAGTTTGCACAGCTATGCTCTCCAAAAATAAGGATATGTAAGAACAAAGGGTGCATAGGCAATTTTAATATGAGCTTGCTCTGCATATATATTATGATACAGTTCTTAAATTACACAGCCACATGCCATTATTTTTCACAGGACCCCTGCCTCAGCCAGTATACCAGATGGGCAATGCTCATTAATAGCTGTTTAGGTATTCAGTATTTATTCTGGTCTCTCAGCATGTGGCCCCTCACTCATTTACTGTATATTATTCAAACCCTGCTTTCAGGACAGAATTATTTATTTCTTTATGGCTTTTCCATCCATCACTGCTTCTTGAGGTCTCTAATTTGACAATGATGCTAGGACAATGGATGGTTGGAACAAAATAAGTTTGATCCCCCCGGCTGACCCACTAGCTTTTTTCCTTGATTATCCAGATGCTGAGAGATACAGACCGTCCAGACAGAACTGAAGAACAGCCCAGATGACGTTGTTAGGTTCTCATGAGCTCCAGCTAAGTCCTGCAGACTAATTAGAAAATGTGATGAGGAGTGAGCTCATGTTATTTCTTTTCTCAGCATCTAGGCTCTTCTTCTCCTTTGCTCTCTGCTGTCTACTGAATAAGAGCCTGACTTGGTGGCAAAGAACAAATGTTGCTGCAAACCTGCCAATTAAAAAAAAACCAAACCACAAACAAACCAAACAACAACAAAATCACATAAAAGACCACGCAGAAAGCAATGTCTTGATTTAACAGTGATACAGTTTGGTCAGATTGTGGTGTGGCTCATAGGAAAGTCTTTCTGCAGCAGCAAGGTGGCAGTTAAAAGCAAAAGAAACAGAAGCTGTAGTTGCCTTCTCTCTTCTCCTCTTCCCTCTCCTGCTGTGTATTTGTTATTTGTTTTCAGCAAGGAGGATTCCACAACAGCAGTTTCAGGCCCATCTCAACTAATTTTATCTCTTTTGCTCAAAAAGACACTTATCACTGCCTTCAGTGTAACACAACAGCTTGTCAAACAGGGTGGTTTCCTTTAAAAGTAAATAAATACCCAAGATATCCTCTAGTCTAACATTGGATGTTGTTAAAAGTCCTTCCTCAAATGCGTTACTTTTCAGGTTTTTTAATTTTTCCCTTTTCTTCTCCTTTTTCTAAACAATAAAAAAATACTCTTTAAAAGATCTTGGCAGTGTTGGTAGTAAGCAGGCTGTCTGTTCTTGGTACTTGAATCGCCAGATGTAACTATTTACTGTTATATTGCAAGATGTTATTTTTTTTTTTAATTATCTGAGTAATTTTTTTTTCATTAAAATAACAGTCCTTTGCAAAGAAATAGTGTATGACATTTATTATATCACTGAGTTTCTCTCCCAGAACAGGCAATTTCTCAAACTACTACAGTGAAACTCCACAAATACTCTTTCTGAGAAAACCTAACGTAAAACAATTTATCTTAGGGAACTTCAGTTTTGAAAAATTTCAAAGCAGCTAAAATAAACCTGGGCAATCTTCGTGACAAGTAGCAGTGCTGTCTCTCCTGATCCAGAATACTTGCTAATTATCTTCCAATGGAGGTGTCACAGTGATAAAGGATCATAAACCTGATGCCAGCAGGAGCAATTGGGAGCATGGAAATCAGGTGCAGAGGCTCCCTGTATTTCCAACGAGGGAGTCAAGCAACTTACAAGAATGATCCAGGTTTTCTTAAAAATTGCTAGGCACAGAATGTGTTTGAGCTTCCACATGTGAAGCAGCTCCATACACTCAGGATCTGAAGGACAGTGGCCTCCCCTGGAGGGAAGTGCTCAGCTTATTGGACCTTCTGACTCAATGAATCAGACAAACTAGTGGTAATTTCCCTTCAGGCCTAAGAAAACTCAAAAACATTCCCGTTGAAGAGCCTAATATGAGGCTATTAAACGTGGGCCATCCCCAGCTCTCTTGTTCAAATTAGATCAGCATAAATTAAACATAAATGAATCTGGATTTCTTCCTGAACAATTAGTTATTCCAAAGTCTATTGAAACCACTCAGCATCATTTTACTGACAGACTCAACAACTTTAGATTGTGCCCTAGTGCTGAGGCAGAAAAACATTTCCAGTTAATTGATGCTTGTCTCATCCTTTCCAGTGGCTCTTTCTCTCTTTCATGACAAATAAAAAAAAATAAAAGGGGGCTGCTTTGTATCAGTGTGGTATTTTTCACACTCGGTACTGCAAGAGAATGAAACTGAATTTTACTGCCATTGGCAACATTATATATGAAACCAGTGGAATTCACTGCTGCAGGAGGTCAGCAAGTCAAATACCATGGCAAGATAATTTTATAGTCATCAGTAAATTCTGTAGATGTGCAAGCATAGATAATAGCATGAGGTTAATTAGATTTCATGCCTCTGAGCATAAAATATACTTTTGTGGGACCGGTAAGGATTTCTGCCTCCATTTAGAGCATCGCATTAGACTCAGTGAAGTTTTCACCTCTGAAGCTCAGAGGTGCTTTGACCACCAGGGAAAAGAAGATGTAAATTCTGGGGCTTAATTTCCAGTGCACTTGGTCCTAGCTGAGTACAGTCTCCCTCCTCTAGAGTGGATTTAAGCAGCTGAAGAAGGTGCCCAGTGACCTTAGGTGGAGCTCAACATTACCTAGCAATGGACTCTAGGTATCTGTTTTCAATTCACTTTCCATGCGCTGCATATTCCCACAGGATTGTATCACAATTTTGAACTCAACTAATATTTTCCATAATTTAAAAGAGGGATGCTAATAGAGCATTAGCACTGACAAGCTGTCTACCAGCTTCTGGAAATCCTGAAGCCTTGTTTCAGTCAACCTTTTTGAAACAGCTTTTTTCTTTTTTTAATCCTGTCTTTGAGTAGCACCTATGAAAGCCATCCCAGGCCATTTTTGAAGGTAACTGAAACAGCAGTGTCAGTGCAAGTAGTGCTACTGTTGCACTCTCAGTAACCAGTCAAAACTCAGGCTGGTCAAAAGTGCCAAATACTCTTTGATTTCCTCTGCTGGATTTTCTACTGCTCTCCAGGAAATCATTTGCAGAGAAAACCCACTTATTTGGCACATTCAGCTCCAGAAAATACTGGCTAATTAAGATACAATTCTCAAACCCTACAGCAATCTTTCAAGTGAAATAGTATTCAAAACTTGATGAGCTACTCTGCAGGCTCATACTTAATTTTAACTACCACTGTAGCACATTAATTGCTTGCTCATAAATTTAGAAAAGATGATATATATAAATACATCTTAACTGTTTTGCTGAAACTAGACATCAACACACACGCACACAGACAAAAATGACTTACTGTAATGACATTTTTACTGGATGCTGGTTTATTTCTTCTCTGAAAACAAGTGTCAGTGTGCTTAGAATACAAATGGACAGATAGAAATACTTTGACAGGGATGACTTGTGACTCTATTTTCCTACTCTCTTCTCCAAAGGGGAGAAAAGAACAATGAAAACCACTACTAGAATAGACAGTCTTCTGTCTTTCTATATATGAGTAGACACTAAAAAAAAAAAAATTAAGATAATCAGATCCTTGAAGCAAAATCTCAGCCTGAGCCCACTTAAAATTAAGATAGCTGCTACTTAGTGACTTACCTATCCAAGCTCCCAACTCTGGCAACTAGATATAGGAGACTTCCAATAGCAAGGCTGCCTAGCACAAAGAGCTTCTGTCTCAGCAACGCCTGCTGTTTGAATAGCATGGCCCTCCATCAATCTTCAGGACTTCTTCAGTCTATGGAGACAAGAATAGAGACAAGAACACATAAAGCACTGACCAGAAAGCAATATGCAGGGTAGTGTTTAATCAGTTGTTGCAAGTGATTAAGCCATGCTTGCAAAATCTTTTTAAACTGTAAAATAAGTACTTAAAACTTTTTTGTTTGCTAGTGCTTTTCTGTCCCACATGGTAGCTCCAGGCAATGTATCTGGAATAGGGTGATAATTCTGGAAGTGACAGCTCATCTACACCCACCATTACTAGGGCTGTCTGATAGCCATATTCTGGGTCTTGATGGTGTACAGGCTTGTATTGAAATAGGATCTCTTGTTAGGTAAATGTTATCAGACTTTAAGCCCTTCAGAATCAGCCTGGGCTAGATTTCAACAGAGTCTTAAATGCTTTGCTGCCACGTGAGACAGCAGTAACCAGGAGTTAGGCTTGCAGCTCCTGTGCACATAGTATATGGGGGCATGCTTACTCTGTCTCTACTATTATTAGAGTGCAAGCTGGAGAGAAATCTAAACTAGCGTATTTCCTGATCTCTGCCAGCAAGCCCATGGCGACAGAGCTGAGAAGCATGCAGCTGGGGTGGGTACAATGATGGTTTTTCAACACTACCACATCCTATAAGCTTTCCCTGTGATGAGTGTCAGCTTGGTCTGTTCTGTGGAGACCATCTTAGGCACCTCATTTGGCTGACACCAGCCTTGGCTGTCATCTCAAAACCTGATGGGACACAAAATAGCATCCCTGAACTGATCATGCCTATATACCCAAATTTTAGCAACATCAAAGCATAGACTTAAATTTCCTTTTCTGATATGATCCAGAGACCATCAAAACCCCACAAATAAGCTTTGCTTCAAATAGTCTTAAATATGAGGCAGGCAAGAGTCAAAAGATATGACCTTGTGCCAAAAATATGCAACCAGAATAACCAGGAGGTCCCTAGGTAAGGCAGAAAGAGGTGCTGAGTAAGACTGTTTGTCTTTAGCCTGCATCTTCCCTAGGCATGAAGTTTGTGTTCAGAACTGTAGACTTGTTTAGGAAACTCAGAATTACATGTGTAATACCTTTTGAAAGAACTGAGGATAGAGATAAGCTCCTCCTTTAAAAGCGCAGTCTAAGATGATGTGGTTCTTCACTCTGTACTTGTCCTAGGTTTTCTTATACATATACAGGAGAATTAAGTTCAAATCCTCTCACTAGTTCAGGGGATGTAAAGTTATATTGCCTACCTACCAAATGAATGCTTTAATCATCAAATTGATCCTTTTGTTACAAAAAACAAAAACATAAATCACCTGAACTACTCATCCATAGTCTCACTCCCTCAACCAAGGAATGTTTCATGTATTATGGAATAGTTTCAACAGAGACTGCTTTTTTTTTCAACTGAATATTGATTTGACTTACTTTGAACAATTTCTGATGTCAAGTTTCTTATGTTTTAGTTCTAGCAAAGCTCACTTTGAGCTCACTTCTTTCCCAGCCTTCGGATTTGCAGCAGGCAAGACTGGGATAGATTATAAGCACATAGCTATATACAGAAGCAGTGGGTAGTGAGGGTGCAGGGTTTGACTGGCCACTGTTAAACAAAGTCTGCAAATTTAGAACTTCTGGTGTTAATAGTAACACCTTATACAGCTAAGTCATAGCTCAGGATAGCCTATCATACAGGACAACTCATCATATAGAATATATTGCTTTTCACATAGTAAAAGCAACTCTGTAATAAGAATTCTTAGATAAGATCCTTATTGCAACAAGAATTATATAAAACACAGAGTAAAAGGAGTCTGCAATGTAAACACAGAGACAGAAGAAGTATTATCATCCTTTAAAATATAAATGAGGAGCAGAAGTACAGAGAGATTAAGTGATTTGCTCAAGGTCACAGGGAAAACCTGTAGCACCAGTGGGATTCAGTGTGAAATGTCTGACTCCCTGTCTAGTGCCTTAACTACATGACACCCTTGTGCCTTTTTTGTAGTATATATTTTTTTAGCATTGAAAAATAAACATAAAAATGACATATAAATGAGGATTTCTAGATACCAAGCAAGGAAGAATAGCTGAAGATTAATTGTTAAGAAAAATCTATGTTGATCTGTTGTTGCTAATTACTCTTTTAATTAAATTATTTAATTAAAGAAGAGGAAAGAGGACATGATGATGATGATGATAGCAAATTTTCATAGATTTCCAGTTTTAAATCCTTCAGGGCTGGTCCCCCTAAGTAAAACTGTCACTTCAGCATTACAACAATTAGTTCTAAATTGTATTTCTCAGAAAACACGTACATATGCATCCCTCTGTACATGAAATGAAAGTGCTTTCCACACATTCTCTCTTGTACAGGCTCTTGGACCTCAGCTAAGTCCTACCTGCAGGCCTCACTGAGGCTGTGGAGTTCATCAGGTCATAATGAAATCAAATTAACAAAGAGCTATTTCCTGAAGGAAAGTCTCATGACCTCGACATTAATGTTTGCAATAAGATTCAAAGAAAAAAAATAAACCAACCAACCAACCAAAAAATCTTCCACAGAATGACAAGTAGTAAACACCCGCTAGAAATGCAAATATAACATTATTTATTTGTTTATTTCATTTTGGTTATCACTTTTAGCATCTAATTTAAAGTCCGTGGTGAGACAAGGGGAGGCACAAAATTACAAAATGAAATATACAAACCTTTAGAATCAGTTTTAAGTAATGTTAAGTTTGATGGCTCTGTAATAGTAGCAATGGAAAATTACTGAGGTGCATGATACACATTAAAAAAACAGAGTACAGCTAGAGAACATACTGAGAATTCTTGTACAAGATAAACCATTATAGTTGACATAGTCTTAGGCCCTATGACAGTACAAAATGAATGTTAAGAAAAACAGTCTAGAAGAACAGGACACAGGGATAAGGAGTATCTGGGAATGGCAGGTGTCCAGGGTGGGCTACAGTTAAACTAATTGATAAGTAGGAGGATAGGAGGATTATTATGTCTCTGGTGCTAACGAACCAATTGAACTGGTATGAGCATCTACTGCGTGTGCTTCAAAGGCTGCCAGAAGTGATGAAGATTGTTGGAAGAAGTAAACGACACTCAGAGACCACCACCACAGTTTTGTGCGCATGCAGGGAACTTTCTGGAAAATTATGTAATCCGTATGTAGCCTCATGCATATGTATGTATGCCCAGGGACTATATAAGGCTGGCTTGTCTAGCAACACAGGGACACACGTTAGGAGGAGCTATCCCCTGTGACTCCCGGCGCTGCAATAAAGAATACCTGCTTGTCAACTTGAAAACTTTGTTGGCAAGTTTGTTCCTGGAGTTTTCTCCAAATCAATTGAAGGAGTTTCATTCCAGAGATGTTGTGACCTTTATAATACTTTCCTCAGATGTTGGATTTTTTTTTAATGAAAAGAAATTGTAGTTAAATAATATCTCAGCTTCAGAAAAGGCTGCATCTTGCAATGGATATACTGAGATAGGTCTACGTGACAGAGGACAGGACTGAAAAAAAAACATTTCTATTTAAGCCACAGAGTAAATACAACCAGAATGTGATTAAGGTGAAGGTCCCTAAGGCAGAAATGTTGCTGGAGACTAACATGGCAACACTTAAATGAAATGGAAAGAAGAAATGAAAAGGAAGAAATGAAAATTCCAGGACATATTATAAGGTGCACAAAGTTTTCTGTAAGGAGCGCATACTTTTAAACTTAACAAGAAGCTGGAAGGCAAGATAAAATATAATCCAAAGTGACAAGATTTTAGCAGTTATTTGAGGCAAATAAGGGTGGGGTTTTTTTTAAAGAAAAAAAAAATTGCTGTCTGTTAGGGTTGACAGCTGAACTGCCACACAAGGTACTGACCAGTCTGAGGAGGGTTGGGAAAACCTCAGGCAGAACTTTTCCAGGTGCTGGATGCTGGATGTAGAACTTTCCACCAAAAGAGTTAAACATTTCCAGTGGGCTTACATCAGAAATATCTAGTTAAATATGCATACAAAGCAAGTTCCTTCCTCGCTATCCAAGAGTGTCATGATGCACAAAGAACACAAAAAAACCACAGTGTGGAATGCATAATTTCTAGAAATGAAAGTGTGTGCAACATCATGTAGAGAAAAAAATGTAATGTGCTTTGTGATTTCAGATGCACATCTGATCTAATTTTTTAGGTTGACATGGTAAAGTTAAATAAAGTTAAATAAAGAAGCTTCATTTAGCCCTAGAAAGCAGCCTTCTCTCTATTGATGTGAATGCCTCACCCAGCTCCATTCCACATGTTCCCCATGTACTTGCTGGTAAGAGGACTGGGGTTATTGCCAAGAAAACACAGTACAACTATGTAGAACTCCGTTGATAATATCAATTGAAAAACACATGGACTTTTCCTAAGAAGATGATGTGATCATGGATAAAGGAAGATATTGCATGTCCTGGATAAACAATGTGAATTTTCAGTGAACTCCCATAAAAGTTAGTTTTAGGTTCGAGTCAGGTCAAATTCAAATGAGTAAGAGAAAACAGAAAAAAACCACACCAGTGATGGTACTACTGGTAAAAGTCTAAATTTGATAACACTGCAAATTGTGCAGACTCACTGAAAACAGAAGCTGTTGCTGTAATAACCTATTCTGAATAAACAGACAATGAGACAAGAAGTTCACAAGGAGCTTGCTTGAAAATGATCAGAGGGAAATTTTTGGACACATGGAGTCAAAATGAGAAGATGCTGCAGATAAATGAATAGCATGTGGTTAGTTATAAATAGAAGTGTAAGAAAGAAAGGCAACATATAATCCTTTCATAAACAGACTGAAGAGATACAGTCCTGATGGAGTGATGTGATTAATCAAAGAAAAGTACAAACCACAGGCAAATATGCACAAAGGATGCTGAAAGAAGAGGTGTTTTTTTTAAGATTAATTTATCAATCCGTTGGCATAGATTTTTTTTTTGATTTTGCACACTAACAAGGGTCATCTGTTGACCAACAAATATTTGTCTTCGTACACTGCAGAAAGATCTTTGAGTTAATGTGGAATTTAAACACTGTGACTGAGAAAACAACTCAGGACTGATCACTTGTCACATTTCCATTTCTCTTGATTTTGTATTATGTTTCTTGAATGTTAACTACAGCTTCCTGCATTTATCACTGTGAGTAAAGTTCATACAAATCAAGCATTTAGACTTTTTCTGGAGTAGGAAATCACATGGGGTTTGGGAAAGGAGGGGATTTATCCCTCAAATTGTGTGCATCATCTCATCAGCTCATGATCTTCCTTATGGTCTGGCTGGAAGAGCCAGTCATGCTCCTGCTCCTTCTTTAACCTCCTCCAGGTCCTCCCTTTCACTTTGTGTTATCTCACCAGTGAAGGAAGTCTAGACCAGTGGCAAGAAAAAGACACAGTCCCATTGTACTTCTTCCCCAGGGCCCTTCACTTTGGTGGCTCAATTACAGCAGTTCTACTGCACCTTGTGGGCTGTATTAAAGAGCTAGAACAATCATGACAAAGTAGAACATGTTTTTTCATTGGAGAAAAGATTTATTATTCTCAATAGCATTGGATAGCCTAAGAACAGACAAAATTCTTCACATTTTTGACACAGTAAAATGAAATGGATAATGGGAACTGAAAGCTTTGAAAATGCCATTTTTCTGAGGGAATGGGTAAGTGCTGAGTCTGCAAAAATAGAATTTGGATATTTTTCTTAATGGTTCATTTTTTTAATATCGAAAAGAAATTTAATTCTGAGGAGTGGTAACAGTGTTTCAAATTTTTCTCTCTAGCATAAGAGCGAGATTGGATAAAATAACACACTCTTGATTCAGGTTATGAAGGAAGAAAAGAAGGAAGTATGTTTAAAACATAGAACAAGTTCACAGTTTCAGGTAAGTGTTACTGTATACTAAACAAGTCCTTTTCTCCTCATGACTCATATTAACTGAAACAGTGGAGATGAAAATGTCAATAAAAGCTGATGGAAAAGAGTGAATGATGCAGATAAACTCTGACATAAAGATTTCCTACACTCTTATGTCCCAGCTGTGACAATAATTAAAAATATTTTTATTTTTTTTTTTGCCTGCTATTGTAAAGCTTTGACATCTAGGACTAGCTTTAAGCTGCCCTTCACACCAGTTCTTTGTGCAAAGAAGTGGTAAGATGCTTTCTCCAGAAAGGCTGCTATACTCTGGGAGCCCATCCACAAAATCAGCATCTGTATGTGAATACTAGATAAGAAAGCATATGTTCATTTCACAGAAGTTAGCACACTATCAGTGCTGAAAGAGCATTTGTGATTTGTAATCCCAAACTCATCACCTTAATATCTGTGCTCTCTCAAGCCTGTAGAGAATGGTAATGGCTATTTATTTAGTCCACTGCCCACCGTGACATTTAACACCAGACACCTTCAAGACTCATGTATCCATAGTTGTATTATCTCTAAGTAGCTGTTGCGTCAAGTGACAACAGTACAGAAGGCCATAACCAGCTCTTTATCACATTGTTTTCTCAGCCTGATCCCTTCTTGCTTTTTGCATCTTACTAAAAGACTCTGAGCAAGATGGTGCTGGGAAGAGAGAAACTTCCAAAGCTTGCTATTGTCTTTGTGGTGCCCTGTGCCAAACAGATCTGCTGCCAGATTGTCAGAGTAGTTAGGATTCTCAGAGGCCTTGATGCCCTTGAGGTCTCAGACACATCTGCTTAGGAAAACTGCCTTATTGCGTCTGAGCAGGAGAGTCAGGCGGCCGGGTTCTGCTGAATGATGACTAGATTGCCATGATCCACGCTTAGCTACAGTGCTCTAGGAACACTTCCAAGCACATAGATCTTAATAGGACTCCATTAGTCCAAAATACAGATGCCTGTAACCTTGCCAGCATCCTGAGTGTATTAGCCTTGCTGCTCTTCATAAAACGCAAGATTAATCTCCTAGGGTTGGCCCTTTTCTTCGAATTAATGATGTTTCCCTAGCTACTTCCCTCCTTTTCTTCTGAAATGATCACCTTACTCGTCTCCTCCATTTCTCAGGAATGGTGGAGTTGATGACACTAAGATGGAAGACCTGTGGAAATGCATTTCTGACTGTAGAAAATTTATAATATATACTAATTTCACAGTCTTCAAAAGAGAATACCAGCCTTGTTTTTTCCAGCTGGCATTGCAACTGCAAATAAAAATAGCAATCAAAAAGGAAAAAGGAGATTGAGGAGGAAATGCAGTGAAATGGAAGAGTAGAGGAATAACTTCATAAGTCAAAAGAGAAATCACAAAGGGAGGCAAATAGCGCTATCACATTGAGAGTAAGCAGGTTTTTTTTTTCTCAGAAAGGTAAGCAGGTACATATGCAGAGCTTTCTTCTGCCCTTTCTTTTTTTTTGCTAGAAAAAATTGGCTTTTCCCAAATAATACCATACCTGAAATAAAACATATGAAAACTGTTTTCAGGTTCTTTAATTAATTAAAACTGGCAGACAATTTAGGTTAATTCTCCTCTTAGCTGTTATGATGGCAAATCTAGATGGCCTCATGCAGCTTTGTTTTCAGTCTCTGTTTTCTGTGACTTTCCTTTAGAGAAGAAGCAAAAGTGACTTAAATACAAAATATTACTAGGAGTCAAAAGCATTGATGGGAAGACTACCAGAAACAATTTAACCAAGCTGCAAATGTATTTTGCTGGTACACTGCATTTACAGTAAAAACACCTAAATAGATTTTTGCCCATGGCTTTTACCTCCCAGTGAGGAAAAAATCCAGTCTGAGGTAACCCACGCCCCCCACCCTTCTGTGCATATATGGTTATATTATAAAAAAAGTAATTTGGGTGAGTCTGAAAATTTTGTTGCAGCCTAATCTTAGTCCTTGTTCCTCAGGCCAGGTACACTGGCCTAGCTAGACTGCCGTCAACCCTCATGTTGTGTTCTTCAGTAATACTGCCTGCACAGCTATGTCTTACTCTGGCTGCTAAAATAGAGTTAAGTAGCAGTGATACAAGCAGTGAGATAATCCTGCAAGATACTGCAAGACAACTAATTATAATGACATCTTCTCATGGTCCTGTTCGGCTTCAGCTTCTGTGACTCTGTGATTTGCTTCTTACACAGTCTCAGCTTCCTCTGGGTGTAGTGTGGACCAGGCCGCTCTCTCTTGCCTGTCTGCATGTCTTCATGTAGCACACGTGCTCATCTCTTTTCTCTTGTCCAAACTCATATTCTGGACTGCCCCATTACTGATGAATACACATCACACTGTCTAATATGGAGCACCTACATTCATTCTGGATCAGCAGCATCTTTGGCTCTTACTCAGCCCCCTAATCTGAGACATAGCTCAGACTACTCTCTGAAACCTTATATGCAAGCCAAATTTCATAGCTTTTTTTCTACATAAATGTCCCAAAGATGGAGTCTGTTACATACCTAAATATTTAAATTTTGCTGTGACTTCCCTTCACCTTTTTATCCTAACTGCTGTGGTGGTCTTTTCTCTGGCCTTGGCCAGTACAACTGTAGTCCATTCACATGCTTTCTGAACAGTGCTGCACAGGGCATTCTTCCAGCCCATGTCTCTGACTACACCACGTCTGTCTAGGCACCCTTTATTACCTTTCCGCTTTCTCTGTCATACCTTTTTATGTATTTCTGTGTCTGGGTATTCCATGGGGTTTCTACTGGGGGAACAGGAAGAAAGGGAGTTTAAAAACTTGATCCTAAAGACCACTCATTTATTTTTGAGAAATAACTGTAAGCCCTGACCACAACACTTCCTTAAGTAGTGCTGACTATTTTTAACGTGGAAATCTAAGTGAAAATATCAATAGCAGTTTAGCCAGGAACTTGTTACAATGCCTCTGTGAGAGTGGGAGTCCTGTTAACAGTTTTCTCTGAAAATGGAAGAGCTGTGATTGTCTGCTGTGCATGTGTTTTAAAGGCCAGCATTACACTGCTGTACTGGTCTGCATGAAACCTCATAGCCCCCATCTGGGTGGAAAAGAAAAGGAAAACAAAGAGAGACAGCTCTTGTCTGCAGCAGCCAGGTGTTACAAAGCTGCATGGTGCTGGAGAGTTCCCCGTAAATGAGCTCTGCTCAGTAACAGTCCTGCTTCCCTTGCACAGCCCATTACATCTTCCTCTCATTGGACAGTGTGAGCTGAAGTAACTACTGTCTTGAGGCTGTATTGACTCTCTTACATGCATCCAGCTTAGCACCATGGTTTTAAATTAAAAAAATAAAAACATAAAAAGTCAAGCAAAACCCCTTTGCACATGCTTTACTGGTGGGACTCTGCAGCAAGAAATAGTCCAGCAGAGAGACGTATGTGTTTCTATCCTTACTGGCAGTAACACCTGAAAAACTACAGAAGGGCTGTTCCTCTGCTGGCATGAGATGCCTTCTTTCTCTGTCTCTTTTAGAGCAACTTTTTAAAGACTATGTTTCGTGTATTATTCACGGTCCTTATGCTGATTTCATGCTAATGGATCTTGATTGACTTGGTTGACTGAATCTAACTCGAGCTCCATGGAATAGAGAGGATCTAGTCCTTTCTCTATGAGTGCTTATGACTTACTATCACTTTCCTAGAGATGTAATTTTGTTTTCCAGGAACTTGAAATAACTTCTGGCCTACGTAGTCACGTTCGTAGTGTCCATTAGTCACAGTCTCTGTCTGATTTGGCTTTGTTCCTGATGCTTATTTACAGAACCTACATCCTGACTTGATGATCTTAAAGGTCTTTTCCAACCTACACGATTCTATGATTCTGATACCTTTTAGGATCATGGGCTGCAGCCACAACACTGTTGTGTACAAATATAGAAAACTGCAAAATAACCTGCACATTTAAAAATATATTGATTGGGTAAGAATTAACTCCAGAATATCTGTGTTTTTCTTAATGGGGTTTGAAATATACAAAACCACCTCCTCATGTTCTGAAGGACCTCATATTTAAAGCAACTGCCATGTCAATATACAATAAAGTTAAACTAGTTGTGTTTGTCTGTGAAAATATTAAGTCCTAAAGGGTCCTGCTTACAGATTGTGCAGCTACTAGAATGAGTGGCATCTTATAAATGTCTCAATAGATGGAAGAGTTGATCTAATAATCAAAAAAAGAATACTCACAAATAATTTATTTGTTATTTGGTGGGGGAAAAGCAGACTGAATAATTTATTTGGTCAATATTATTCAATCATCAATAGAACTGGTAGAATAATTTATAAATTTACTTATGAATAATTTATTCATCAATTGATGGTAGGAGGAAATTAATGAAGTAAACAATATTCAAATAATATTCAAGAGGCTCCCAGAGGTAGGCAGGACACCAGAGAGGAACTGAGGGAATGGATCCCTGTTGTCAGTCTCATGACAGCTTGTGCACGAGCACAGGGGATCACCAAAGGGCAACTGACTTATAGCCAGATCTGTAGCTGCTGATATTGGTCTCCTTCATTCCCATCTACCTACCCAGGACAACAGATTTGCAAAGGTGCCCTGAGAGCACTGTGTGATTTCTTTGTGTCTTTGATGCTGATGGGAAGCTGTTTGGAGGTTCCTCCTTTGGTATTCCAGTGGCTTCTGCTGTGATCACTCAAGCCAGATGCTGTTACTTACTCTGACACATGGCAGCAGAGGCTGTGGGCACTGTCACAGCCGTTCAGCAGCTTGAAACTTGTTATGCAGCTGAGAAGTGTGCTGTGTTCTGCTTCTGTGCTCAAAATAGGAAGCAAAGGGTTTCCTCAGAAAGCCACAGGACACTGTCTCCTGTTTCCAGACTGCAAGATTAAAAATTGAAAATCCAAGGCATCTGAGAAATCTTAATAGTCCAAAGTATTTAATGTTGCATCCTTGAAAAGCAAATCTTCAAGCTTCTCAGATCCACACTAAATTACAAAAATCTGGTTGTGAAACTGAATTGTGCTGTGCCTGAAATCAAGCACCAAATTGCTGATGTGTGAAGAGTTAAAAATAACTCTCTTGCCCAGCATTTGTTTTCAGAATATGACTTCACAGGTTTGTCAATGTGACCATCAAAACAATTTCAAGGCAAATTTTTATCTGAACATAATCTTTAGGTTTAATTTTTCCAATGTGGTTGTGTGAAGGGGGGAGGTTTCTTACTATGTAATGCATTCAGAAACAGCCCCCTGCCATCAGACATCATCCACTGGTTTGTTCTGAGTTTGCTCTACTGCCATTGAATGAATCCATAACAAATCCAGTCTGAGCATTAACCAAGACCCATAGCAGAACACTGTTAATAAAAATCATCCTGAAATGGCTTTTTTTTGTGTTATAATCTCACATGGTAATAGCTGTCATAAAATTACAAATGTAAAGTAGGCATGAGGATGTGGGCAGAAGGGATTGGGTCTTTTTTGTTTTCAATGAGCCAAATTTAATGGTGGATATACGTGCAGTTTTGGGATGAAAACAGTTGCCCTTTATGAATAGACTAAGTGGAGGAATCAGCCGATACTCTTTGTTCCTTTGTTAACTATAAACTGTAAGCACCGAAAATCAAAAAAAACAGAGGGAAAGTTTATGAATTATACACGGTCACAGAGTTTATTAGTGTTCCGTGCTCACCCTCTTGGGAGCCACTGGAGGAAAAGCTTTGAGCAATTTCCAAATTTTCAAATGGATTCTCCATTTCTTTATCTCATTTGGCTTTGATATGCATAAATTATTTATCAGGACTACCATTATTTCTTTAGCTTGCATTGTCCTCTGGCACCATGTCTGCAGAATGATATTCATTCTGCATTTGCAATTACTAAACTTAAAGGAATTAGTTAATTCCTCCTCTGTTCAGTTCTCTCATTTTGCAGAATTGTGTGCGAAGGCCTAAGATGTGAACAGAATTTCATTTTGACCTTGAACCTTAATTACTCTTTTCATCCTGCCATTTCACCAGAAGACGTAACTAATGTTTATGCAAGAAATATTTCTGTTTTCCTTTCTCTTTTTTTTTTTTTTTTATTTTTTCAGATGGGAAGATGGGATAGGAAATAAATTTTTTCCACATCATAAATTCGCCATTAAAACTTAGTGAATTACACGCTGTGCTCGTTAAGTTCAGAGAAGGATCCTTCTTTATATACTTTATCCCCTTGCAGATAATTTCTGAGGCAGCTCATCTAGTAGCTTCCTGGTTACAATAGCATCTGAAAGGAACATCTTCATCTCACAGAGCGTAAAGAAGACACTAATCTTTTTCCATTCCAGAATGTACAATATATTAGTAAAGAAAATGTTTATTATGATTGACTTCTTCCTGTTCTATTCCCATAATATGCTTATGTTCCTTCCTGCCATCTCTCACCCTTCTCTGCTGATGCAGTTACCAGGCAGCAGGCTACGAGGCAGATTTCCATGTAAAGATATATACAGGTAGCATTACACCTAAAACAATATGCTAAGGGAGTGGAGTCGGATCATAGCTTAGCCTGGCAGAAAACTTTATCCTCACTGGTTGGTTATAGTAGCAGACTTGGTTACTCTTGTCCAAAATAATTTCCCTTCTGCTGGAAAGAACCTGTGCAGAACACCTGTTTCCTTCCTGTTCCCAAGGCTCCTCAGCTGAAGCCCTTTTGTAAAGGAGGAGGAAGAAGGAGAAGGTCTAGTGGGAGAGGGCTTGTGGCATTTCTGTCCAGCTGTGGTTCCCTTTATACAAAGAAGAACTGGTGCTATCTGCTTAAAAATCCACGTCTGTGAGGTGGTAACAGTACTGAACAGCTGGCTGTGAGAGACTGTGATGGAGCTGCCTGTGAGACAGAGCAGTGGCACATCCCCACCTGAGGCCCCTGTCAGCATGAAGGATGGATGGCAGTGCCACACTCCTTCCCCTGTGCTGACAGCCACTCAGACAAACAATTCGCCTCCTGGCATCTCTGCAACAGGCCCTGTTTTGTGCAAATGGAAGATCACAGCCTAGAATAAGGCAGCAATGCTACAATATTACCTAAGATCATTTTTCTAGTACCAGCTATGGATTAATTCACTGATTTCTTTCAAGTAGCACTCTTTCCTATCTGCAGGTTGACTTTAATCGTTCAGTCTTTGAAGATGCTTCTGTCATGACACTGAACATTCTTGCTGCTTACTAAGTGCATTATTTTTCCTCTGGAAATATTTGTGGGTTTTGTGTGCATAAATATATTAATGTCCTCTATTACTTCCTTGAGCGATTCTCATTCTTGAGAATAGCAAGCACTTTTACTCTTCTAAGAGCACTAAATACATTGTGTTTGATTAAATTTAATGTATTTAGTAGTTCTGTGGAACTGATCACAAATAAGAGTCCAAGCAGGTGGGATGATGTCAGTGGCTGTGTTATTATCAACAGAATCAGTGTTATGGAAGGTGGGGTATGAGATAGGGCACTTCTTACCACCTCCAAGTTATTGGTCCTAATGCTGTCTATTTTATTGTTGCCTAACACTCTATGCAGTTGTAGAGATGTCTTTTATGTTGTATTAGGTGAGCTAAGGAAGTTGCTAAATTCTGTTTGGTAAAACACAGGCATGTAGTAGATAGAAAGGCACCATGGAGCTGAAGTTTAATATATGCAGAGAACCTTGCTTTTCATTGCAACACACGATTCTGTACTTCTCCTTTGTATTTGTAAGTATGTATTTTTTTGTATTTGCAAGTGTATTTTCTTTTTTTTTTTGTCTCTGAAAGGTGCTGGTTCAGTGCCTTCACCAGCTGTATTAATACCTGCAGATTATATGCCAAAATAGCTTCAGCAACAGTAGGCTTCTCAAGCTACCTCACATCAGAGGAACCACTCCTTGGTCCTGCTGGGACTCCAGAAGTAAAGTTTTTGTGCAAGTACACATGTCCTTGGCAAAGAGCAATTCCCTGCTGTGAGGCAACTGCTCGCTGCTGTTCCCTGCTGATCACTGTCACCTGTTGGTAGGAAGCCTGTCCCATGTAGAAGATGTCAGGCTTCTGTCCAGTCTGCCCTCACTCCCAGGCTGCCAGGGACAGGCCATGTAGCTGGTCCCCTACTGCCTAGTCCAGCCTAGTAAGACACAGTGAGAGGGCACTTTCCTGCACCTGGACACCTTGAGGTCCCTTGGGGCTCCCTGTGCCATTTATATATGCAGGTTGTGGATCTCTGCATGGATCCTTAGGCTAGTACTACATAATAGCTGTCACTAAGCATCATCCTGCCTAACTTACCCTTAAAAGTGCCATTCCACATCAGTTTTCACAGTACCCAGCTTCAGGCTTTATTCACACTGCTGTGTGAAGAACAGGGCTGATTAAAAAGAAACAAACACTCCATGCACATTCACACTCCTGTCCTAAATCCTCACAGCTCTACCAGGGTACATTGGATAAAATATGAATGTATTTGTAACCTTTGATACACCAGGAAAAAAAAAGGAAAAAAAAAACCCAGAATGTCTTTTATCTCTTAGAGTACTAACGGCTTCTTTCCATCGATGAAAATAACAAATACGTGCTTTAAAATTAAGTCAGCTGAGTATTAATGGAAATAGTTCTCTAATATTTAGTCTGTAGTGTAAAGGTAAAAAAGAGAATCCAATCACCTCCTCTCAGCAGGAGACTGCTCTACGCAGGGCTGTACATCCCACTCCTTCCAAGGTCACTGAAGGGCCAGCCCCTGCACATGGAGCTTCCCTTGTCATTGCAGCCTTTGTAAAGATATAAACGTTACACAAGAACAGCTGCAAGGCTTATCCCTTGAACAAACAGAAGATAGTGCAGTTGAGTTTGCTTTTGGACAAGGAAGGTATGCCCTAATGCTTTAGATAAAAATGTTGACCAGATTGTTTGACACCAGTTTAATACGTGGAATTCTAGAGCACGCTCTAGCTGCTACCTTACTGCATTCCTATACATTCCCCTGCAGGGCCCCAGCATCTGAGCCCTGATGGCTGCAATGCTGTGAGAATGCTGTAGCCCCTCCTGCCTGTAGCTGTCTCTCAGGTTGTAGCTTGGAAAATATAAGCTCGTTCCACTGACAGCTTCTTCTGTGCAGGGTTACCATTTTTTGCCACTAAAGCCTTCCCTTGCCAGCTAATAGAGTAATGGAGCTGAGACCTCTGCTGTGACTGAGAGTGCTTTGAGCTGTACTGAACATCTGCCTTATAGGAAAGCAGATCTGTTTGAAATTCCTGTGGAAGAACAATACTATGATTATAGCTAATTAATAATAGGCAAGGACACAAACCCTTTAAATTCCAATCAAAAAACTCAACTGTGATTTCTTGGTGATTGCTTTTTAATTTCAGTCAGGTTGTGTATGCTTTTTCTTCACAAGATCCAACAGCTTACTGATACTTGTCTTCCTAGTGAGACTGAGACTGAAGCAGAACCGTGGAGATATTTTGTTTTAGGTTTTGTTTTGTTTTTTAAATTGAATTCTTTGTTTTTTTTTTTTTTAAAGGAAGATCTGTTTTAATTAGAATGGTACAGCAAAATTTGTCAAGCTCATGTTCCTTTCTCAAGTGTATTATGAAGCAATGTGGAAAGAAAGTTGCTCTATGTGTTCACTCGCTCCCAAAGGGCCATCTGAAGATAAAACGAACCTCTGTGCCTGCTGGCACATACAGACCCCATGGGCCTCCTAAATTCCTGCTCAGCAAAGGCTGCTTCACACTGAGAGAAGAAAATATCATTGCCTTTCTTCAGAATGGAAGATTAAGTTATCCCTGGCTCCCCCTTTCTGAGGATCAGACTCCGACATAACATACATGGATGCTAAAGAGCCCAGACGGCTGGTTCAGCTTTACATTAATAACATCAGTACTCTAGTCAAATGGGACAAGATACAATTGTTAAGTTTCTTCACCCCCACCCTTTCTGTGTGTTACACTAATAGTTTAATTTAGTGCTTCTGGCTTTCCTCTTGCCCAGGTTTCAGGAAATTGTTCTTGAATAGCAGGTGCTTGCATTTGGCCATGAACAATCAGTATTAGAAGGAGGGACATTCTGCACTGCACCTCTGTTCAGACTGTGACATTTAAATTCTTGGGAAGTTGTGATAGTATAAGTGATGATATTGGAGTTTAGTCTTTTGATGTTACAGGGGAGAGCTATGGCAAAAGTCTGAGTCTCCAGATTCCTGAGATCTGGGTAGTTCATGATTGTGTTTCAAAGAGAGGTTAGTAAAGAAGAAACAACAAAGGCCAATCACTCCATATTAGCCAGGACAGATGAAGGAATCCCAAATAGTAATGGTCATGAATCAGTCGAAATCAATACCATGAAACAGTGATACAGGTAAATCTATAGCTAAGTAAGTGTAAAAACAAATAAGCGTTAAATCAGTTATTCATCAGTAAGAAATGACCATCAAAATGATGGAGTTTCTGTATCAGAATATAAAAACTTTGGATAAAGACTCATGATATTCTCAGTAAAAAAAAAACAACTCTACATTTCACTGAGACAGAATAATCCAATTTATGTTTTGGGCAGAACCAACATCAAACCGTTTGGGACTTAACCTAGTGGAAAGAGTGACTTACGCTGCTACATACAGTAACAGGGAGGTCTTGCATTACCTGGGACCCTGGGTAGTTGTCACTCTTCATAATATATATTAATTTTTCTCCCATTATTTTGTCATGTTCCCAAAAGACAGTTAAAGTCGCTGTCTCTTCCTTGTTATTTCCTTCTAACATGAGGGAAGACAGAAACTGGCTTTTGTGTGTGTTTTGTTCCAATGTTCCTGGTCAGGTAATATCTCTCTACTGTGAGGCTGTGCTCCTGCTGGCCAGTACAGTGCAGGGGAGTCTGTAACTTCAGCTCAGCTCTAGGACTCACCCTCCAGAACATACTTTTCCTCTCTCAAGAAAATACCTGTTAGTCAAAAACTGCTATTCTCACTCCTTGCTTTTAGGAGAGGTGGAAAACTCATTACATTCTTTTTGCACTCTCTTTGTTTTCTTTAACTAAATTATATTTGCCACTGTAAAAGACCTATTGATTAATTTAATAGATCTTTAGTTCTTTCTACTGATTAATGTCATAATTTTTGTCTTTCTTGTGCAATCTTCACTTCAGTCTATTTAAGCATTCTGAAAGCTTTATAGCCTTTTTTACACTCTTCATTCTTTTGTCCCTTCGGTACCAACCTAGGCAGGGGTGAAATCACACAAGCACTCAGCAACTATCAGGCACAAACAGGTCCCTTGCCTCCCTATGATGGTGTCTGACGCAAAGATGACAAGTGCCAAAAGTATTTGTCACTCAGAAAGCTGACATTGGAATCTCTGGGCTAAAAGTTAACTCAAATCCCTAGCAGGTCTGGGTAGGAATATGTATAATTTTCTGCTGTCTTTAGCAGAAAAAATTCTGACACCTCTTTTTGATTCTCATCTCTCCTCTGGCTAGAGCCTGGGGAAGTCAGTATGGGTGTGAAGTAGCAATAAATCCTGAGGACTTCAGCAGAGGCAACCAGAAGACAACTAATAAACCAGTGTGATAATGTAGTGGGGTAGGAGAAGCAGGATGTAATGCTTAATGATACAAGTCCTTCTTGGTCAGGGCCTAAATGTCAAAAGTTTCACCAGACAATTTAATAGAGACAGCAATCTGTCTTCAGAGCCACACTGTGGAAAGTCACGTTCCCCCAGATATTAGTCCTAAATCATGATCTCGCAATGTGCAGTGTTCACACTGTACTGAGTATCTAGGCTTTTTTACAAATTTCCCATCTGCACACAGCAATTTGCTTGTTGATGTTTAGGCATGATTGACATAATTCGACAATCTGGCTTATTAGTTTGCTTTGTAACTATGTAAAATGCTGACAATGATTATCCCAGTTGACTGAGGACATGCTTCCTGTGACACAGTAAACAAATGTAGCAAAGGAGGCTTTTTCCAAATGATTGCTCCAACCCCCTAATGAGAATGTTAACTTATTTCATCAGGGCTGCACTAAACCAAGCGTCTTAATGAATCCTCAAGTCACACAGCTCTGTTGCTAGAGCCTGGGGTACAGTAGCTAGAATTGTATGCCTATGGACTTTTCTCCCATCTTTAGCTGCATGCTGCATTATAATGAACCCATTTATTATACTGCCTGCAGAAAGACATTTCTTTGAAAAAGAAAGTATTTCTGAGATCTGGTTTCAAAACGTACAAAATTCCTTAGAGGAGTGCTTCTTCCTATAAATCAGTGCCTCTTAATGGAAAGAACCTGATGAAAGAATGACTAATGATAGGTAAAAAAATAAGAATAAATCAACCTGCTCATTAACCTGCTTGAACAGTAAATTCTCTGTCCTCTGAAGGCCAGGATTTAAGACAGTTCCTCTAAATCAAAGGATTCTTACGAATCCTGTTCTCCAGCTCCCTTCTATAAGTGATGTTTGGGTGGTCAATGACCATTTGTAGGGGATGTTTTTCATGTGTTCGCGAACATTGACACCGATTTATTTGGAGCAAATAACACATGGTGTTCCCAGGGGAAAAAAACCATTACCTTAGTTTTGGCGCATCTAATTACAACAAGCCTCTATCATATTCACCTTCTACCCTAATTATCCAGGGAATTGGCAATGTTTAATAATGGAGGAAAGACTGCTCCAGTGTCCAATTAAAGCTTTCTTTGAGGATTAATTAATCTTGTCTCATCAGCCCCACTGACCCAGAGGTGTTAATCTTCACCTTATCACCCTAATCTTAAAGCAAAATTCTGAAGATCAAGAGCAAGAGAGTAGTTGAGTTAATTGTTCCATTAGGCTGATGAAGTCTTTATACTTATGTCTAATAGCACACTATTCTGTGAGCATCTTTACACGATCTGCTACAGAGCAGAAAACAAACAGCAAAAAGACTGCCACAGTTATTTAACCTGGATGACCGGTAGCATGAACTCTGCTCCATGCTCAGCAGTTTTGATATAACACTGTTGCATCTACATTCTGGAGCAAGGCACTGGGAAGATTATAAACAGTCAAGAGAGGTTTTAGCACATCTAAATGCAGTTGCAAAAGGAAATAAATCATGCAGTCAATAATGGAAAGAAGACTTAACAGTTATCTGCCCTGTAAACAATATTCTGACTAAAATGCATAAACAATATAAACTGTTTTATTTGAGGGCAAGAATCCAGATATTTCACTGGGAGGAGTTTTTCTCATTGATAAGCCTATAGTAATCATGGAGATCATGGCAAATTGGGTTAAAATGTGCTCTTAACCACTACAATAAATTACAAATCTCAATTTAACTGTGTTCCCAGTCTATTTGTATTTGCTTCTGTTTCTAAGTCACCAGGAAGGTTAAATTCTTTTGGCACAAACATTCACAAAAAGTACTGAGATCACATTAAAAATCTGTTTGATAACCACTGCTTTTCAAGCAGTTCCTCCTCCTGGTCCGAGTTAAGCAGGAAAAGAAATGGAAACTGATACCTTTCAGGGCATGGGTCACAAAATTGTGTGTCACTGAACAAAGGAAAAGAAAGAAGCTAGAATTATTTCATGGAGTGGGTAGAGGGAAAAGGAGGAGGGCTGCATTTCTGAAAGGCTTCTGAATGAATACTCTTTATTCCTATTCCTATTTCCTTCCCCATGTCTGTCTCCTTTCTTTCTAAACAGAACATAAAACTCTGTTTTCCCTCTCCTTACTCCATCACACCCTAAAGCAATGGGGCTCAGGCAGAATCTTCCCTTTTCCGGGGGCGACAGACTAATGAGGACTGTGCGTTGTATTCAAGAGGACAGAGAATGTGCTTGAAATGAGTCAAGTGTCAAAAGAAGGTTAAAGAGTTAGGTTAGAGGAGAGAAAAATGAATAATGTTTTTTCCCCCTCCTCTTCTCTCCAAAATGTGAGTCACATATTATGCTATTTTCTGAAACACAGGCCTCTTCTTTTTCACTCTGAATTCACTCCTGAACGTAACACATGAACAAGCAAAGAAAACATTAAACAACACAATAGTTTATCTTGTTTTTCATAAAGATTTCTCAGAGAAAGTGCAGCTCTTGGACAGCTGCTAGTTCATCTATATTATTATTTCTCTTTTTGCATCTTGAAGTTATTTCAAATAGATTCCTTTTAAAATAAAAACAGATAAGCTATTATCGTGTCTACCCTCTATGTCCTGTGCTGGGAAATGGGACATATCATTACACTGACTTCAAAGCATTTCATCTGTAAAAAAGACAAGTGACTTGAACATAAAAGTGTACATCTTATAAAGCACCCAGATTGGATCATTTAAATGATTAGTTTAACCGATACAGTTTTGAGATGAATTGATTTGCCTCTTCCCTTACTTGTCATCCTCTCTTCCCTTCCACAATTTAACATTCAACCCAATACTACATGCATACAGCATTCCCAAGGTCATTCTGCTATCTTCCTTCAAGCCTCCCATTAAAACCTTCTTCTAGTATAAGACTAGGAACAAAACACAATTAATCCTTTCTTGCCTTCCAGCCTAAGAGGATTCAAACTCACATATATCACCTCTCAAGAGAATTGCAACCTGTGGGCTGGTGTCTTTATGCATGCACGTGGAGACACAAATATCCAGAGACAGAGAGATGGACAGAACTTTCTGCTGCTCATAAGAAAGCTGTTTTATTTTACATGAAATAATTAAGGATTCCTTGGTCCAGACAGAAGGATAAAGCAGGATTATAGGGCAGCAATTAGGGCACTCAGCTGTGAAAGAGATCTGTTTTCTTCTCTTTGCTTCAAAGACTATTTGCTATTTAGACCGCTCTCAATAAAAGACATAACTGAGTCTTTCCTTCTGCCCTGGGTGGTGAAGCATGTGAGCCCTCACCTTCCAGGTGACTGGTTAGGTGCAGCAGGAGGACTCCCATCTGCTCGAACCACGGCTTCGCTGAGTGCCTTTAAAAGTCAAACTGTGTCTCAGAAAGCTCATGACTCGGTGGCAATTGTGTTGCTTTTATGCTGTACTGGTGTTAGATTGGCTTCTCTTCCTGTAGGGTAGAGGAGATGCTATGACTGCATCAGTACCTCTTTTGGGGCAGGCTTAAAGAAAAGTGATGACCACCCAGGTAAGGTTCCTATGTGTGGCATCGGTTTGATCATTTCTTGTTGTAGGTAGATCCAGAGTCCCTAAAGCTGAGTTCTCAAACAAGGCAATTCTCCACCCATTTTTCTAGCCATGCCAGATCACAGAGTTGCCTTCAGAACATGACTAAGGCCAGTGTTAAGAGTCACAGGAATGAAGTATTGCCAACAGGTAGGTCACTCAGTTGGGTCATCAAGATTCAAGTTCTTGTTCCAGAGGAGAGAATTAATCAGAAGTGTGTGTTCACATTGCGTGAATGAATGAATGAATGAGTGAATGAATGAATGATAGCAGAATTTGCAACCAAGAATATCAAGAGAAAGGAGAGGTCTGTCTGCCCAGAGGCAGATGCTTCTTTCCCCTTCATTGCATTCCTGGTTAGTTGAGGCGGCTTACTTTTCAGTTTGAAGGTGGAGTACCACACCAGGGATTGAGGAGTCCAGGAGATACTAGTTAAATCCCCTACATGTCAGTATGTGTCTTCTACATGCCTGAGCATAGAAGTGGGTCTAACTTGCAGCACTTCTCCTGTTTAGTTCTTAAGATGTACAGAAGAAATAGGTGTTTCCAAAGTTGGATGAAATCACTTGTAAACTCAACAAACTCAGTTGCTGTGTCCAGAAAAGAAACACGTGAGTCATTACTGGAAATTGTAGTGTTGACAAAATAAAATCATTTATGCAAAGAACACTATTATGAGACAAGTAAAATGTTCAGAAAGTAGCTAATGTCAGATCATTCCCATTCATACATTTTTAAAGCAGATTTATAAATTGCATCGAATTCATAAATGTTTTGTCTTTCATATTTCTTGTTAATTTCTTTTATAGTAAAACTCCACTGAGTGAACATCTCTGAACATTATGTACAGAACATAGCAGTGGAATAATTTTCTTCTGTCTCTCTGCCTGCATTTTAATAATAAGTCTGAATGGTTACAACGCAAAATTGAAAGCAACCTGCCTGACAAACCAGGCAGAACGCATGAATAACTTCAGTATTGCCTTATTTTCCAGATTTGTGACAGATTACAACTAGTTTATACAGGAGATGTTATTATCCTCACGTTTCTTCTCTTAAGAAAAAAGAGAACAGTTACTACATTTACAGTTCTCATTCTGTTCACAACAAAACCAAGAAAAAGAAAGGGAAAATATCAAAAATCTGTCTGAGATGATGAAAAATAAAACGGCAGCCACGTGTACATCTCTCATTCAACTGTTTTCAGTTCATCAGTCAGGAATCCATTTATAACTCAGTAGCAGCCTTTAATAGAAGGCCAAATTCAATTTGCTAGAGTCTTAAAAATGAACTTTTATTTTAATCAGCTGGAGCCTGAACCTTATCAACATGGAATCAATAGGAGTATTTCTGCACACTTATTATGTTTGGGGTTGCACTTTTGGTATGCCACAGCGTCTTTCTGGTTTGGGACACCTTTTTCTGCCAGTAGCTGGAAGACTGCCAGTTTGCTGCTATGGTACTTGCTCTGGTTCCCTATACAATTTAGGATTTAATTTCTCCATTTATTAATTTTCAGTTTGAAATAGTTCTTTGGTGACCCTAGGAAAACTAAAGTTGAGGTGAGGATTACTTGGGGTTCGGAAGAAATATTTTTCTTTTATGGAGAGGGGCCATAGAGATCGATGAAAAGAGAGAAGGAAGCCACCACCATAGGGTGACACAGTGTTTCTTCTGTCCAGGAGGCAAAGCTAGGAGGATGGAAGTACCCAAAACCTTAAGAAGTGCCAATAAAGTAGAAAGCATCTCTCATCAGACCACCTTCATGCTAAATCCAACCCTCCCTTGAGGGTCTTTGTTCATTCTGAGATGATCAGAGCTGCAATGGGCTATCTGCCATATCCTCTTGTTACCTCTAAGTGAGGTGTAGGCAATTAGTTGCCAGGTTTGATGGCACAGGTTGATAAGAGCTTACTTAAAGGCTACAGAGAATGAGTCTTTGTCAAAGACAAAGAATGTTACTTGCCAAGAGGTAGTGAAGTACAAATTTTGTTTAAAAGAACCTTCTTGCAGTTCATAATCTAATCAAAAAAGCTATAACATTGATTTTGAGCACAGTGATTTTTGCAATTTGCATTTGATTCTTCAGGGGAAATAAACAGGAAAATGCTAGTTGTATTTTCTTAAACTGCTTTTTATATCCCTAGCTGAGGATGCTGTGAATTCAACAAATTTGGATTACCTTTCTGGTAATTTCTCTTCTTCTAGCCTTCATTCAAAAGGAAGACTCTTGTAGGTCTTTTGCTATGGCCTCCATCTTTCTGAAGGGAAACTCTATCCAGGCTTATTCCAGCTATGTGCACACAACTCTAGGAACGGCAGGACTCATTTTCTACCCTTTCTTTGGCCTTGGCTCTTGCTGAGTACAATTTATATTGTTACACAAATGTATTGTATAATGAACAAAGTTTTTTTAAAAATTGGGTTTACTCTGTGAGTACCAGACTGCAAGCTCAGCCCAGCAAATTTGTTTTGTGTAACAGCTGATCTCTTCACCATTTCTTTTTCTTCACCTAACAATTTTCTCAAGAAAGGAAATTTTGTTGCATAGCTGCTCTCAGCATGCTGTCCATATTACCTCAGTAAAAGAAGGACTTACATAGTCTTGTGGAAAAGGGTCTTACTTCACTCACTGACAAGCCTAGCAGTATAGCTAATAGTATTTCCCAAGAGGGGTGGCCTTGCTTTAAAAAAAAGAGAAGAAGAAAAAGAAAAAAAATCAATATTGACTCTTGACACATTTTCATTTACATGACTGCATGGCTTTCAGTCTGGGCACAAATCAATAGGCAGCTTTTAACACTGCTCAACTAGTTTGTTCTATGTAAAGGAAGAGAGATTTGCCTCAAGTGGCTTGTTTTTCCCTTTGGGCTCCAGGCAGACTGTTCACCATTAACAGTGTGTGATTCTTTGAAATGAAGTTGAGTTTATTTGACTGTTCTTTCTGTGACTGATCAGAAGAGCCTGAACTGTAATATTAATCACACAATGTTTTCTTCATCACTACTTACAGTCAATTGACTTTGTACTTAGTGAAAGCATCTCAAACAGCCAACTCAATGTACCACAGGGCAAGAAGTCAATAGAAGGAAGAAAGATTTAATTTCAAAACACACAGCCTGTGGAGCTGCTGCCACACACACACAAGGGGCAGTTCATCACACTGCAGGTGTGCTACTATTACATGTTTTTATTTGCATGATGAAGGCATCCACATCAGCACAGGTTTGTTTTTTTTTTTTGTTGAACAAGTCTTCTCAGTTAACTGCAGCTTTTCCTTCCATCTCAGGTTTATATGGGAGATACAGGGATCAGGTATTTTCTCCAAATTGTACTGGGTTTGTAACTGCTTAGTTTCAGTTCAAGTCTCTACAGATTTCAGCAGAGAACTGACCCGTGAAGCAGGGACCTTCTGTTTCAGATATACTGATGAGATGACTGTTACTCAAATGCCAGGCATATGTCGTGCTAGTAATACCACCCATATGTTTAACAAATGCCAATTTGCCTAAGATACCATTAATACGGGCTTAATAGCCACTCACATACAGTGGGCTTTCTAAAACCACATCTTTGTTGTACATTGATTTTTGAATGTAGAAGAGCAGGAGTACAGATGCCCAGAGGTACAGCATTATCAGTTTTGTTTCCTAGAGTTTCAGCACCTCACCTCAGAGAATTTTTAGCTCTTGAAGCCTTCACAGAAATTTTCACACCAAAGAAATGCATGCAGCATTGAAATCAAGAGCCTGGTGGATTCATTTATTGCATGCAATGCCTTAGAAATGGTCTTTGATAGAAGCAGACACTGAAATCCAACATGCCATAAAATGGCACATTTTAGACCTACATGACCAGAATCTTCTCACATGCGTGAAGTAGCCTGTCGATTGCCTTCGTTATTTTCATGGGGGCTCTCTGTTATTAAAAAGTGGATTTGTCAGTGGAGCAGAACTGATGTAGCTTCCAGCACAATGTCAACTCTCCCTCTTGGGGCTTTTCTGGATTAGGCCTCTAATTATCTACATACGTGTAATAATAAAATAATGTGCATGAATGAGTACATGCTCATTCTAAACAAGTTTAATATCACTTTATTAAGCAAAGGCATTGAATGAACCAAGGTTTATTCAAGACTATTTTCAGGGGATAAAATTAGTATCATTTCAGTGGAACACACTGAGCATATTTTACTTGGGACAGATTTTGCTGGTTATTAATTTTTCAAAATTTCCATAGACTGGCCCAAAGGTATGAAACAGTCTGTCAGTCTCAGTCCATGCAAATCAATTTTTATTTAGCCATCCAAGCTTTCTTGACATTTGTCTATTATGAGTTTAGAGTTATAGGACAACATGTGTTTCCCAGTAGAAAAGAACAGAGTTGTAACAAGAATAAAGAAGGACTTTCAAGGACACTCATAGAGATCAGTCAGTCAAGACTTCCTTTAAATCTGTATTATTATTCTGTTGGGGGCATTCAAACCAGGTTATATCAAATCAGTGAAGAAAAAAGTAAAGTTAACTATATATTCTAATGCATCCAAACTTTAATCTGGAAGTCAACTCCACAAACTATCAGTTTTGAGCAATTCTTTAGCCTTCAGTGTCTGATGCAAATACAGCATGCACTTGTTCTCAACTTTGTCCCCTGACATTTGCCAAAGAGTAGGCAAAACACAAATTAGTTGCTTAATCAGAAAGCATAAAATTATATTTCCTGTGGAACGGATCCATTTTAGTACAGCTTGTACACCATGTACCAGTACCAGATACATAAGGCTTGTACCACTACTCACCAAAAAGCCCATTAAATGCCAAGTCCATAAGCACACTCCAGCTGTTTTATACTGCTTTACCAACAGGAGATGACGTAAATTACCCCTGTATAGTGTGATGGGCTATCACCCAGGGGTTACAAAGGCAGGCAGTGCACAGCCATAGTGAGCAGTGCTGTGCGACAGTGGCAGTGGCAGTGGGAGGGTGAGGGATGAGGGCAGGACTGCTGGGCAGTCAGCTCTGTTCCTATCAGATGACAAACAGTGGGCACACCAGAAAGGTTGCAGTCAGGCTGCCCAGCTCTCCCAACACCACTTCTGAAATTCACCAGCTACTTAGCTGCAAATTGTGAGCAGTACTTGAATCCGCAAATTGATAGCAGATATGAAATTTCACACCCACTGTAAAAATACTCACAGCTCCTGTGATTTCTTTCAAAGATCTCTGATACTGTGTGCTTTCAAAATTCATTCTGAATGCCTATTATATCAAGTAACAAATGGGCATTATATGGCTCTTGATATGAACATAAGAAAATCTGAGGTCTAAGAGGTAAGATCACCTGAGTAATTTTAAATTCCGCTTTCCTGTCTTTTGAATATGCTCACCCTAATTACTGAGAAATAGACTGCCATTGAAGATCTTTCACCAGGATAGAAACTAATTACAGAGACCTTACCACTATAATTTCCCTATTTTTTAGAGGTATAAGTGGGAAGGAGGGGTAGTTGAAGCATCTTGTCTGAGGTCATCCATCAGACCAATGACCAAGAGATCATAGAGCCAGGCACACATCATTTTCCACTGGCTCAGTGAGCAGATCCCACTAACTCTGCAGCTGAAAGATCACTGGGAATTGCTGAGGGAAGTGACAGGCACATGTTGATGGATTTAGGGGACAAGGAGAGACTGGAATTGTCTTTTTGAAGCTTGCAGCTCTATTGGATTAAACACAGCGTGACAGACTGTGTTTCAACTCTGACTGTTCTGTTAGTGGTATAGTCTAGCAGAGATAATATTAAGCAAAGTTTCAGTGCCTAATCTCTCTCCCAGAGCCTAAAAATCTCTCCCAGAGACCACACCACTGAAGTGCAGCATACGTTTAAGTGGACAGTCAGAGTTCAAACATATGCAGCTATACTGGTATTTCACAGAGGACTCCATTTGGAGTGAAAAGGAACATGAGGATAAGGCCATGGGAATTTTTCACCATCTGTGATAATAATTCAGAAAAAGCCTGGCACACAATCTGCAAAAGAAAATTCTCTCTTGGGATTCCAATTCCAGGATTTACTTCCAGGATTCAAGTATTACACATTTTTAATGCCTTATGATCACTCAAGAAGGCAGATGATTTCCATGCATTGTACAAGTGCTGGAATGGGTTGCCATTTGGCGCAAAACATTTGACACAATGTATTTGGCAAAATACATGCAAATTACCAGACCCAATGCCATCCTTAGGCTGATTTCCAATACAATAATCAACTATAAGTTTTCTGGTTCTTTCAGACCACATTTCCTGAAATAAGAGATTATTAAAGGCTGATGTAACACAAAAAAACTTACTTCACCGGGTGTTCTTAGCCATTTGCGTTTTTTACATCTGTTTACATGCACAAAAGTTTAAAAACTGTTAAACAACAAATCTGTTCAGGTACATATGAATTAGGATTATCAAAATTCATTACACTGTTTAAAATCCTAGAAATTGCTGTTAGGAAAAGGGATATTACCAGACTAAGTCAGACTGACAGCTTGCCTAAATAGTGGTCACAGCAGGGCTGTGCTGTGAGCAGGTTGGAGAGTTCAAGCAGCTGCCAGCACCCTGAACAGTGTCCAACTGCTCAACAAAAACTGCCTCTGGTAGATTCTGCTCCCTGATGCCATTGTGTGTTCACAGGATGTGCATGAAGGAGCCCTGGCTCTGCTGCTGCTGCCGGGCATGCAGGAATGGACCCTGATTGTCACAACTATTATTTTTCCCTATATTGAGGCAATCTGAGCGAGTTACTCTTAGCAGTTTCCAATGGAGTCCAAAGCCTGATGACTTTTTCCTTTGAACTCCTTTTCCCTCTCCTTGTAACATAAGGATACAAAATGGTTAAGAAACAGCATAGTGAAATATAATCAAAGTATACACTTACAGAAGAACCTGCTTAATGGGGAAGTTAACCCTCCCAGTGACTGGGTTATGCTTGGTATGTGATACTTTTCTGCTTACATGCTTTAAAATTCTGATGTCAAATGTATTTAATCCTATTCAGTTCATGTCCTCAATCATTTATTTTGACAGCAAGCTCCATTGACTAATCATTTATTCCTGAGTCAGTTGAGGCTTGCAACACACTGGTTATTAATCAAATCAAGCTTTGCATTCATTAATGGTGAAATGCAACTGAAAAATCCACCCTGCCTCAACCAGTCTGATCCGAGTACAAATGTGAACGTAGATTGAAGTGAAACCTCCAAAGAGCTGAACACTTCTGACCTCAATGGGAGCATCAGAGAGCCCAGGACAAAATCCTGCTCATGACTTGTTCTCAATTTTGGCTTTTCTGAAGTTCAGAATTGCAACAGCTCCCACCCTCAGACCACAGAATCCAAAGGCAAAAAAGATACAGCTAAAAGGAAAGTATTTGGAAAGCATCCTCTTTTTCCTTTCTTTACTATTATTAAACAAATCTCACCTGTCAAACTTTTGCAGTTGACTACATTATGTTATATTGGTGCTAGAAACAGAAGAACTTTGTGTGAAGCCATGAGCACTTTAAGGCTTAAGCAATTCTGAGCATTGTCCTGAGAGTCTGATTGCTTTCATGAACACCTGCCACCTTTTCCTCTGAAAACACATGTGCACATCACCCTGTCACAGCACTGTGCTGCAGCCCCTTTGTGCAGCTTTGTGGCCCCAAGTGTCAAGGTGGGCCTCATGTACCAACAAACTGTGTTTAACACACAGCATCCCAGAGCAGGAGAAAAAACTGCTGTCCTTTGCTGCTCAGAGGTGCATGCTCACAGCAGGCCTGCTACTCAGCAGCATCTCCCTCTTCCACCTGTGAGCAGTGTGGCCCTCTGTGAGACACTGCTGCCTTGCACATGGAAAAGGCAGACAGACAGGGTCTGCATTTGAAAAAGTAAGTGACTGCCTGCCTGTTTATATTTATAATCCTGGCCCAGACACATGGTGGTAAGTAAGGCATTATAAGTGTTTATAGGTAGAGACATAAAGAGATAAGTAGGCGCAAAGGTACAAATGAATGTTGCATATCCTGTGTTTGCAGAGATATCTATGTCTTTTTATTTCAAGTAAAACTTAGAAAGCAAAATAAAGATAACAGACATGCCTACCCGGTAATGTAAACACCTAAAAGGAGGAACATACTAAGGTAATATTTTAACCTACTTTTATGCAGAAATGGAGTTTTTAAAAGACACACAATTAACTGAATTCTGGATTAGTCTGGAACAATTAAAAATCTGATGCTGATGAACAGGTCTGTGTAGAGTAGTGAGAAAATTAGAATGGCATCTCTTCAGAGTCCAAGCACTAATAACAATGGCTTTATTTCCCTTAATGCTTCTCAGGAGTGAGAGATTAGGAGAACACTTTTCCTGCCACAAACAGTCCTTAGAATTAGTGAGCATAATATTCCATCTTTATGTTGATAAAAACATTTTAAATAGCCCTTCTAGAGATACGAGATTAGAGAGATGGATCTTCCAGTATAAAGTGTTCATGCTTACTTGTCCTACATGAACACTTCTCTCAGCATATCCATAGTGGTCACACACAACAACAACATGTGTGGCTGGATGCACAATTCTTTCATGTTAAAGGCAGATATTTCACCATGTAGTAGCAGTACAAAGCTGAATGTATATGGTACCGAAAGATGTTAAAGCCATGAAGTGTCACCACTATTGCTGTATCTATTACTACATTTGGAGTAGTCAATAAAGCAGTCCAGAGCCTGCTGTCTGACCTTAGAAGCTGTTTGCACCAGGGCAGCTCAATTGTCTTTAAAATGAGGGTGACTGGATCTATTTTTCTTACAGCCTCCTGGATGGTGCTGGAGCACTGGCTTAGGAAGTGCTAGCTGGCATGTACCCAAGTGCGTATCTGAGAGCACACTAGCATTAGTGAACAATTGCAGGATAGTGTTTAGGCCTGTATCCTGGCACTCTCCTGCTGGTGTGGGTGCAGTCTGTAGCAGCTATGTGCCTGAGGCTATTCTGCTCCATACAGCCCAGTGCTCCCACTGGTGCTGTCTGCTCCCAGGGTAGCTCTGGCTTAATCTCTTGCAAGGCTTTCTTGCAAGGTGGGGATACTACAAATCAGTACTTCCCAGCCAGAACCTTTCTTTTCTTCCCTCAGCAAAGCTGGTGTTGGAGCAGGAATGCTGGGAGTGTGCAGGTGCTGGGAGTGGGGTACAAGGAAAGGAATATACCCAGATAGGAAGACTTATATGCTGGAGAAAAGCATTCCCTGAATCATACTGTGCTAAAGATCTCCCAAAGAACAGATTATCTAGGGACTGGGTGGGAAGAAGAAGAAGAAGAAGAAGAAGAAGAAGAAGAAGAAACGGAGTCTCCATCCACCTCTCCACTCATTTTTTGCCTGAAGAATTTGCACTACAATTATGAAGTACTATGAAAGTTTCATCAATTTTTGGCATTGGTTTAGTGAAAGATTTGTTTTGTGTTGCCTGACTCTTACACAAATGGTTGCTTGGTTTATGGACATTTACATTCATCAGCTAAGTATAAATATACATAAACCAGATCCTTTTGAAGAAACAAAGCTTAGGTTTTGCAGTATTACTGTTCCATAAAATAAAAATTCTCTTGTGTTTACCAGGCCTAGAAACAAACTTGTTGAGTATCATCATTTATGTTCCTATAGGAAAAAAAATGTGAAAGTCAAGGATAATTGTAGTTCAATTACTGAGCCATTCTCTAGGAGGGAATGATTAAAGTGACATGTTAGTTTGTGTTTTTCCCATGAGGGCTTTCTCTTAAGAATCACTTCTTGATGAAGTGTCCAATCTTCTCTGAACAGAAGAATTACTCAGCTGTTTGTGAGAAAGGTATGAGTGTGAGAATAACCTGTTCTTCATTTCTTGCCATTGTCTTGATCCAGACATGGATAATTTTTAGAAGTAAAGTTCATGTAAACTAGCTGTTTTATTTGGTATACCTTAGTGCTTCTCAACTACTGTTGCCTTAGTTGTCACTGTTCATGCAGCAGTGGACTTGGCAGTGCTGTGGTAATGATTGTACTTGATGACCTTGGTCTTTCCCAACCTAGTTGATTTTATGCAGCCATTGACCATTTCAGACAAAGATTCTTTTGTTGTTCATATTATGATTAGCTATTCACAGAGTTCTGTGAATGTAGCCTAGATGTAGAAAAAATACATGATATGGTCCTTGTCTGTAGAAGGACACATGAGGCATCTTTCCCTTGCAAACTGATCTCATTATCCTGAAGTTACCAAACTACCAGATATATGTAGAAGGGACTGAGGTGTATGGGGCCATCAGGATAAACTGCTGCAGAGGCTGCTTATTGGAGGCTGGTTGGTAAAGCAGCAGTCCCCATTTCTCTCGGCAGTCTTTACTGAGAGCAGAGTATGTGGCCTGCGAGCCAGCAGAAGGAGCTCCACTGGTGGCACCCTGTGCTCTGTAGTTTTGTACTTTGCTATTCCCTCAGTGCACAAGGGTGCTGCTTTCTTTTATTTCTTTATTTCTTTTATTTCTGCAAAACAGCTCCTCCAGACAGACTTACCACACTGCTCTCCCACCATAGTGTTGGCCATTTCTCTTTCCCCCAGCTCCCAAAATTGCAGCTGTGGCCAGAATTTGGAAATTTGTTGTAAATAAATCAGGTATCCAGTTTCAACTGTTGCTTGTGTGTTCTTTAAGGCTCTGACCCTCTGTGAAATCAAATGCTGCCCTGTCCCGCATAGCAGTGAGTATCTCAGTGAGTTCTGTGCTATACTTGCCCTGCAGCCTTCCTTAAAGGCAACTGAAATAGGCAGACTTGTGTGCAAGTGCAGAATGTAGCCCATAGCTTTGAATTTCAACAGACAGCTGTTTCCTAGGACAAATATTTTGATAAACTAGAGTGTGGTGGGAGGGTGAGATTAGGGTTTGGAATGGCTCAAATTCAAAGATTTTTTTCCCTGGGAAAAGTACGAAGGTCACAAAGGACTTTATATATGTACGTACACATACATATATGTAAAAAAAAGATTTGTATATATTGCATATATGTATGTCTGCTTCTCTTAAATTCTGGAGATACCTCATTCCTATTTCATGATAAGATCTGCTGTAATGGTGTCATTTAATCTGGAAATTTAATAACTTTTTTTTTTAGCAGGCAGCAGTACCTAGGAGAATAAGAAAAGGGCTCTTACATTTAGTTTTAAGTGAATAGCTCTACTGAATTCCTGCTGAAAGATTTCAACCTGTGTTGTTTTCCTCTTAATCTCTCATGTCATTTAAAATGCTGTATCTTTAAATGAATGTATCTTAATAGAAAATAATGTAGCAGAGTTAGCTTAGGCTAACACAATGACAAGACAGGTGTTCTGTTTTCTCCTGTCAGTCTTCAAGTTTGCAGTTACTGCCCACCTTTTTTCTTCTCCTCCATCTTGTAATTATTTTCTCTGGTACTTCCTGACACGACGTGTGCTTACACTAATTGGGCATCTAAATCACAGCAAAAAAATTTCATGCTGTAGGCTCTAGCTTTAAAAAATGCCAAAGGTCACTAGTCAAAATGACAAAGGACATACAGGCAAGGGAGAAAAAAGGTGTTTTAATAAGAGGACATAGAAACCTTGTTCTGGTCTATTAGTACTGTGACCATTTGGATGGAACAGATTAATGATATTTGGGTAAAACATAAAAGAATATTCTGCAGACAGAAATATTCTTGAAGGTACAACTCCATTTGAATCCCAGCTGCTGCCCTTAAAAGCATAAAATTCCTGTTTGTCTCAGGAAGGGCTGTTTTTTTTCTCTCTGTGTCCCACCTTCATCTTTTTATGGTGCATCTGATAATATTCAGTGATATACTTTTTTTTCTCTTTAATAAACCCTCATTTCCTAGATCCATGTGATTAAAGAGGGGAAACAATAAAAGAAACCCGCTGAATGTACCAGCAGGCAATTAACCAGCTTTAATGGCCATAGAGAATAGCTTGCAAACATTATTGAAGTGTTGCCCAAAAGCTAAGCTCAAGGCTTAAAAGCCATTTTTTTCCAATCATTTTTAGCAATATTGTGATTTTTTTTGGCCTAACTAGGTATTCTGACTCATATTGACATGCTGAGTTCAAGTAAATCCAGTCTCAGAAGGCAGCTATTCAGCAGGACACGACAGCGAAAGGCTTGTGGTGGCATGGTTCCGGGCAAGGGAGAAGGCTGTAAAGCCTCTTCCTTGGTCCTGGCACCTAAGGGTACCTCTTCAATGGACATCCCAGAGACCAACAGGACAGGAGAGGTAGAGAGAGCAAGACACTGGGAGGGATCCCACAAAAGACAGACCTTCAGAGCACTGGGGTTGTGAAGATGCTCAGAAACAGCGCCTTAACCTTTGCGCAACAATCTTTTGGGGTATGACTCAGGGAAATATAAATTCCCTTTTAGTTTTCCATTGACAGATCTGTATTTTTAAATAAATATATTGGTAGCATCTGACATCCTCGGTTTGTTAATGGAAGTTTTATCCTCTGGCACCAATATTATCCTTGACCGTTATATCCTCTGCCTGAAAAAGAAGAACAGCACTGTGTAAAATAAGATAAAAGGGAGAATAACAGAACAGGATGGACATTAGCAAGGAAGGATGGTCATTGAATTTAAGATACTTCATTAGGAATCAGGACATCCAAGTCCAGTTTCCCCTTCACCTAATGATTATCAAGTGACTGGGGAAGTGTTTAAATATATCTGTGTCTCAACACCATATCCTAAAATATTTCCTTTCTCCATGTCACCTAATCAGATTTAAACTGTTTAAGCTAGGGACTTTCTCTAGCTATGTACAATGATTAACATACAAAGTTGTGTTTTACTGAGTGAGCTGCCCACATATGCACTAGTAAATTAAATAGCGTCTTCTATATATCTTTAATAGTATTAACCTCTAATAGTGGTCACCTATACCTTTAAATAATGCTTAATATAAAACAAAATTGTCACAGTGGACATGAATCTTATAAAAGATGAAATATTGTTATAGGCCTGCATACTATACTCATACTTTTTTGTTTTTTGCCTATAACTACATATGGTACATATGTATAAAATTATATTTTAAATTAAGACTATGAAGCAGTAGACTTACACATAGCCCCGTTTTTTCTGCCTGAAGATACAGAACTAGCTATGTAGCCATAATGCTTTTAGTTTCTTAGTTTTGTGAGATAATGCCAGTTTAACTCGCTTCAGAATGTAAACGAGTGTAGTTAACTGCTTGTTGTAAATATTAAATATGTTCTTTTCATTTATAATGTCTGATTAGTACCATATTTTACCTTTTAATATTTATTAATCTAGTAAAAAAAATCCTGTAAATAAGATAGGGCTGAACATAAAAAGAATGTTTCTCCTTTTTGTTAAATAAGGCGTTGCCTTACACGCAATTATGTGAATTCTCTTTCTGATGTAAATAAACCCATAATGGTTTCAAGGAGGGCATTGCAGGAGCTCCACATCGAATTTTGTGCAGTCATTTGGGGAAAAACTTGAAGCGATTTTCCGCCCTGTAAAAGCAACTTCTGTTCTAGCAGCTTCTGTAAAAGGCTGGGTAGTGGTATGGATTTGATTAGCTCATCTCTTTTCTTTTGACTCAGCAACAGGGAAAATAATGAATGACTAATCACTTCTGGTTACTGTTTTTAACACTGAAGCTATTACAGAACCAATTAAAAAAGTCACATGGAAAGCTATATAGATGTGATTAGGTTATAATGGTAATGCAGGGAATTGTGGATGGATAATTATTCTGCAGTACAGATAATTCCAACAAAGACTAATCAGAAGACATATCAAACACCTAAGAATCATAATTTTGTTTGAATTCCTTTTAAGTGTAATTTAAAAAATTGCAGCTATATTGTGACTTTTTAAACAATAGAGGGGGAAAATTACCCTGGGTTCTTTCCTGCCTTGCCTTGCACAGCATTGCCCTGAAGGTTTTACAGAAGCTCAGTTTGCAAAACATTCCTTCATTAATCATATTTGGGGTGTAATTCAAAGCAGCTTTGGACCTTCTCTAAATTCCACTGGCTGGTAATAGTTTTGTAGGGACTAACCCACAGCTGTGAACTATGACAGCACAGCACTCACCATAGCTCAGCTGACAGAGGGGATTACACCTCCGCATCAGGAGCTGCTGAATTAGACTTAGAGGCCAGCAGTAATAATACACTTGCAGCAGCCCGTGTGCAGAAGAAAATATGACAGGCAGTAAATCGAGGTAGTGTTGTGCCACCCTTTGTGTCTAATTTCTAGGAATGGGGAGAAGGCGGGAAAAGACTTGTTTTTATTGTTATTTTCAAATATGGCTGCTGTGCTAACATCACAGTTTGAAATGCAGAATAAAAGTGCTTGTCATGAGTATGCAAAAACTCTGCCTGACCTCCTGCACCATTATCTCCTTCTCCCCTCCTCGGTTACCTCTCTCCTCTGAGTCGTCTGCAACTGTGTTCAGAATAAGTCCTGCATCTCCCTGCCAGCAGCTTGTATCTTATCTCAAAACACATGGCTCAGTACAATGTCTCCTCTTTTTTATTATTTATACCATGTGCCCTACACAAAGTCATGTTACTCTGTTCTGAAAACCCTGGTGCCATTCAATTCACATCAAAGCAGCCAGTTTGTCAGCTTCTCCGTCACCTAAAACCTCAGTATTCACTGCCCAGCCTCCCTGAACATATCTGCGTCTTTCCTGCCTACTGCCACGTAAAAAGCCCCAACACTTCTACCATACTACTTGCAGGGAAATGACTGATTTGATATATAAATTGTCTTCCATCTTCCCTTTCTTAGTGTCTGCTGACTATTTATCTGTCTTCTCTTAGTGCGTTTGTTCCTCAGGGCAGAAACATTGCTCAGAAAGCATTTATCTTGCACCTAATAGCATTTAAATAGTAATTACTTACTTCATTGTGTACCTCACTGCACAGGCCACCACCTATAGTTCCTGTTTTATTCCAAAATGCATTTTTATATAAGTCCTTGAAATGTTTCAAACAACAACATCTTCCCAGCAAATGATGCTCTGTATGTGAAATAAAACCTTTGAAATAAAAACTTTTAAGAAGTGCTTGTTGACATCCATTAATCAAACTATGTAAAAACAATTTGAAAAGCTTCTCAGCACCAGCCAAACCCCTGTGAGTTCAGCCATGTTACCGCATCCTGCTTCTTGAAGTGTTCAAGTGTAAATCTGTTTCTGGATGAGCACAAGATGTATTCTGAATGGGTTCTGAGGGTGATAGGAGTTGCAGCATGAAGTACAGTAGCAACCTAATAAACTCGTAGAAAATTGCAGTCTTATATCTTCCTAAGGTTGCTTAAAATGATAAATTCTAAATATAATTCAGCCTTGATTTGCCCTGTTTCATGGACTTTATCTTTCAGTAATTTTTAAAAATCTTAATCAGTATTTAGCATTTATGCAAGTCTGTGTGATTTAAGATGCTGAATGATAGATGAGTTCAACAGAGTCCTCAGCTGAAGGACAAGTATTTTAGTGAATGTGAGACCTGACCCAAAGGCTATTTCCAGCAGTTTGTCATTCAGTACAGGGAAGGTTAGGTAGGTTACAGTGATATATGATCTTTCATGCTCTGAACCTAACAGCACACTTGAACTGCTCCTGTGACTTTCATTAACTCTATGCAGCTCTTTTCTTTTATAGAGTAAACTGAGAATGTGACGATCTTTCTAACCATGAAAGAAAAGTGAAAATTTCTGTAAAGTTGGGTCAATCCACCAAAATTTCACACTCAGTCCATGTAAGCCTGAATGCAAATTTCTGCTGAGTTTATTTTGCATTCATTTAGGTACCAAGGGGGAGAGGGTGGAAATCTTGGTGAGTCCTCCATGTGGAGCCCTGTCAGCATGCTGCATGAAGCAGTCACCCTTGTATAGGAGCAGCCTGGGGGACACGAGTGGAAAACAGCACCTGCAAGTGTTCTGCAAATGGCATGGGGCTACAGAGCAGGTGGAGAGAGGATGTAAGTGGGCAAAATATGATGAAAAATGGCTTAGAGCCATGAGCAAGCAAGACATATGGGCAAGCTTTTCAGCTTAAGGGGACAAGCTAGTGGAACAATTCTTCTCTTCTTTCATGTATATATAAGAAATAGAGCTGTTAAAATTACAAGGAGTGAGAAATGGGCATTTTTTATAAACAAACAGTACTTTGAAAAATGCTTTGTTTCACATTGTTGCCACATTTTCCATCAGAAGACTGACAAAAAATAGAAAGAAAATATGGAAGATACTTGTTTTTCTCTAGCCAGCTGGACAGATACCAGCAAAAACAAAAAATCACTTCAAGAGGCAGTTCATAATGCAGTTTATAATCACAAACATTTTCATCAATAATACTCCTGGTTTTTATTAAAAATCTTTTCAGGTGAAAAATTTCCAGAAAACTGAATATGATATTGATGGCCTGATTCTACCTGTAGGCTGGTGAAACAATTATGTCGAACTCAAGTTGCCTTGCATACAACTAAGCTGAGCAGAGAGCTGGGAGTCTGTTGTGTATTTCTACATCAGCTTGGGAGTTAGTACCTGAAATTCCTCAATAGTGCCATCCCTTTTAAAAAGTCTTCCAGTGTATAGCTGTGAATCAAATAAAAGTTCAGGTACATATGGATATGAGTGAAAAATGAAGCAACCTTATACTAATCTTTCTTGCAAGGTAATTTTAGAAACACATCCTCCCCCCGGTAAAAGTTGAAGAGACAGACCAGTTTTCAGTAATAAACAAACACAGTCCCCAAGGCAGAAAACTAAGAGCTAGAAATTATGAAAATTGTCAACTGGTTTATATAGAACCAAGATGTGTGCAAGCAAAACTTGTGTCTTTGCTTTCCATTTGGTCTATGGAGAGAGGGGGCTGCCTCTATCTGTCCCTTGCCTAGCTAATTTCCATTTCCATAGCATGCCTGGGAGGAATTAAGGAGGAAAGACATAAGGCTTCTCTCATCCATGCCTATCATGTCTTCTCCAAGGCAAGACCAAGAGTAGCATACTAGAAACAAGTGGTGAAAGACCCCTTTCTCTCCTACATGAATGCACAGGCAGTTCAAGAGTCAGAGCACAGTCTCCAGTATGTTCATTGTGATCTGGTATCACCACCAGTGTGATGGAGGTCTCAAGGGCATGAATAGGGCAGCACTGCTTCTTTCATTCAGTCAAGCCATGGCAGTGAGAGCATGATTCAAGCACAATGTTGAGGAATACATCTCAGCATACAACCTCTTCCCATTGTTTGACATTAATTTGGTAGGGAGTGTTCAGAATCCCTTTAGATGTGTGTGATTATTTTCCATAATGATTTTGCTAAAGTGCCTAAAATAAGCTAGGCTTGCTTCTTAGCGCTATAAGGCTGATTGTCACTAGTTGCATATGACTTTGCTGCATGCAATTCTTCCTTTGCTCTAGGACGCTGACTCAGTGCCAAGTACAGGATGAGTCAAGTGCATTATTGCAGGCGCCTTAACTTCTGCAGTTTTGGAAAGCATCTATTACACAGTTCCTTCCACCCCCTCATGACTGACATCTGCATTTCTTCTACATATAGATCAAAAAGAAAGCCTTTGAAGCAGGGAAGAGCCCCAGCATAGTGAGCCGGTGTGGGAACTCATACTAGGAAGCTGCTCTTTGCACCACAGATTAATCCTGATGTCTGCAGGGAGTTCCTGACTCTTTTCTGCTGGCAGCAAGGATCACTTCAACACTGACCACACCTCTTGTTTTCCAGGAAGTTGATGCTTGCAGCCAGCAGTGGCCTGAGGGGTACTGACTTTCACTTGCCTTGCATCAAGGTAAATTTTGTGCTTTCTTGTGTTTTTGTTTTGTTTGTTTTGTTTTGAGTTTGTTTTTGTTTTGTTTTGTGTTTGGTTTTGTTTTTTTTTTCTTGTAATTGTAAAGTACATTAGACAGCATGATTTCTTGCTTCCTTTCCTGGCTATGCTAGGGATGTTATTGTTACTTGGGGTATATGACGCCCTCTCAAAAAGGGGAGCTTCTTTCATACAAGGGAAGCCTAGATCCTATAAAGACCTCTACTTGAGATTTTCTATAAAAAACCCTCACATGCAATTCCCTGCACACTGGACAAGAATGATAAGTGAAAAACAACATCGGGCCGAACAACTTGTAACTGTGGTTATCTGCATTGTTGCATGCAATGTGCTGTTCAGCGTAGACAGGTCCTGCTTTCATCCTTCTGGGGGTCCAAGATGCTTTATTAAGGGAAAAGCAGTTACACTCATGGAAATATAACTGGGATGTTACTTATTAGATTTCATGAGAAAAGGTGTTGTGTGAAATCCTGCCTGACCAATTTGGTGGCCTTCTATGATGGGGCTACGGAACTGATGGAAGAGGTAGAGCAGTTGATGTCATCTACCTGGACTTGTGCAAAGCGTTTGACACTGTCCCGCATGACATCCTTGTCTCTAAATTGGAGAGACATCAATTTGATAGGTGGACCACATGGTGGATAAAGAACTGGCTGGATGGCCACACACAAAGAGTTGTGGTCAATGGCTCAGTGTCCGGATGGAGACCAGTAACGAGTGGTGTCCCTCAGGGATCGGTGTTGGGACCGGTCTTATTCAACATCTTCGTTGCTGACATGGACAGTGGGATTGAGTGCGCCCTCAGCAAGTTTGCTGATGACACCAAGCTGTGTGGTTTGGGTGATAAACCGGAGGGAAGGAATGCCATCCAGAGGGACCTTGACACGCTTGTGAGGTGGGCTGATGCCAACCTCACAAAGTTTAACCATGGCAAGTGCAAGGTCCTACACCTGGGTCAGAGCAATCCCAGGCACAGCTACAGGTTGGGCAGAGAAGAGATTCAGAGCAGCCCTGTGGAGAAGGACTTGGGGGTGTTGCTCGATGAGAAAATGAACATGAGCTGGCTTCAGTGTGCACTTGCAGCCCAGAAAGCCAACCGTATCCTGGGCTGCATCAAAAGGAGCGTGACCAGCAGGTTGAAGGAGGTGATCCTGCCTCTCTACTCTGCTCTCGTGAGACCTCACCTGGAGTATTGTGTGCAGTTCTGGTGTCCTCAACATAAAAAAGACATGGAACTGTTGGAACAAGTCCAGAGAAGGGCCACGAGGATGATCAGGGGACTGGAGCACCTCCTGTATGAAGACAGGCTGAGAAAGTTGGGGCCATTCAGACTGGAGAAGAGAAGGCTGCGTGGAGACCTCATAGCAGCCTTCCAGTATCTGAAGGGGGCCTACAGGGATGGCTGGGCAGGGACTCTTCATTAGGAACTGTAGTAATAGGACAAGGGGTAATGGGTTCAAACTTCAACAGGGGAAGTTTAGATTGGATATAAGGAGGAAGTTCTTTACTGTGAGTGTGGTGAGGCACTGGCATGGGTTTCCCAAGGAAGTTGCGAATGCTCAGTCCCTGGTGGTGTTCAAGTCCAGGCTGGACAGAGCCTTGGGTGACATGGTTTAGTGGGAGGTTTCCCTGCCCATGGCAGGGGGTTTGGAGGTAGACGATCTTAAGGTCCTTTCCAACCCTAACTATTCTATGATTCTATGATTCTAAGATTTAAAGGGCCATGTTCTTACCAGTCTATCTAAGGAAGTTTTGAAACATCTGACTGACAAAGCATCCCTTAAGAGTAATACCAGTAACCCAAACCAGTGAAGATCCTTTTGACGTCTCTGGAAATTAAAATTTATCTCTGCTTTACTGCATCGGTCCTCCACATTGCTCTTAACATTCAAGAATCCTCTGAATTTCCTCTACCAGTTTGTAGAGGAATCATACTATCTGTATGATACATTTGTCATTTTTAACGTAAATCTTCAAGGCAGTTGTGCTAAGAAAATTCTAGCTAGCAGAACAGCATCATGAAATTAGAATGGCCTTCAGGAAATTACAAATCTACAAGGCTTTAAATAATGTATGAAACTTTCTGTTTCAGATTGCCTTTTACAGATGAGTGATAAGACAGACCATTTGGGGACTTAAGCTACTAAATATTTTTCAAAATTTCAGCTACTGGAGAACATGCAAACCTGAAATATATTCTTTCTTGGGTTTTTTTTTTTTTTTTTCACGAAAAGAATGTGATTTACTGCTTGCAGAATACAAAGTAGCTCATGTTCCCTGCTAGATAGAATGGAAAAATAGTCTGAATTAATCAGAGAAATTAATCCAGTGAGTTATATTGCAGACAGAGCACACATTATCTAAGGCCTTCTCAGGTGCACACAAAAAATGACACACCTGCATCCATCAGACCTGTTGAGCTGCACTCACTCTAGACACCTGAGTGTGAAGATGGGTGTCTCTGTCCTGTCTGGTGGCACACATTCCCCCAGAGCATTGAAACACTCCAGGTGCCACCCAGGTTGTCCATTGCAAGGTGGCAGTGCTGAGTGCTGCAGAAGGGGATGGGTTTGTGTTGCTCTAGCACAGACCAGGGATGTCTTCTGAGGAAACACACCACTCAGACTCAGGCAAGGGACCTGGACTTTTGTCTACCAGAAGCATGCCTCTCCTCCTGCCTGGTGAGGCAGGTTTTCATAGAAAAGGGCCCATGAAGGTGGTGGGGAGAAGAGACTGGATTGGTTTTGTCCTTTCTTCAGTTTTGGGGAATGGGAGCTAGAGAGGTGTGCAGCAGGATTCAGAGGCAGCCATCAGCATCTCTACAACTACTTGAAAGGAGGTTGCACTGCGGTGGGGGTCACTCTCTTCTCCTAAGTCACAAGTGATAGAACAAGGGTTAACGGTCTCAAGTTGCACCAGAGGAAGTTTAGATTGGATATTAGGAAAAATTTCTTCACCAAAAGGGTGCTCAGGCATTGGAACAAGCTGCTTAGGGCAGTGATGGAATCACTGTCCCTGGAAGTGTCCAAAAAATGTGTAGATGAGGCCCTCAGTGATATGGTTTAGTGGTGGTCTTGGCAGTCCTGGGGTAAAGATTGGACTTGATGATGTTAAAAGTCTTTTCCAACCTAGTTGATTCTATGCCTCTATGATCTACAGCAACTGCTGACAAGGGTAAAGCTACCCCAAGCCCCACAGCTGGCCTGACACCAGCACTTGAGCTTACAAAGGAGTTTTCAGCTTTCAGGTACAGCTGTTTTCCAGTGTGCCAACCCTGAGACAAGCCTCTCTATCCAGGGAGTTGAATACCTTGCCTAGAGGGATTTCTCCTTCAGGTCCTGTCTCTGCCTGGTCAATTTATTATTAATGCTCACTCATGGAAGGGCCTGAAAGGCATTACCTCATTTTGAACCCACTGTCAATAAAACCAATTCAGTATCAAAAGCCTGAAATGATTTGGAGTGAAATCCTGGCATTAGTCAGGCAATGAAATGAATGGGTTAGTTTTTGGTCTTGGTCAGATACACCTCTTCAGGCGCATCCCCTGCTCTACTAGAAAGGAATGACTTAAAGGTGAGATAGATAATGCTGACCTTACTAAAATTCTTGTGATATTTCTTAGCACTAAGCATGTTTTTTGTGGCTTCAAAATTTCTTGGATTTTGAAGAAGCAGGCTTGAGTTTTCTATATCTGGTGTCTTCTTGATCCTCAGTTTTAGGCATGGGAATTTCACAGTCAAAATAACTTGGTTGTTTCAGAGAACGAGAACCAGTGTTGAATTCTGCCTCTGAGAAAAAAATAAAAATGGAAAAAGCAGAGGGAAGTTATGATGGAGAGAAGAAACAAAAGGGCAGAAGTACAGAAGCTAGCAAGAAGAGCGACAGAGTGAGTATCAGAGAAATAAGTATGCACAGAGGCAGAGGGTAGGATCTGAACTGAGTGCTAGGATGATCCTAAAATGGAAATTAATCATGTTACCTTTTTCAGAGTGTAGTATATGTCTAGGAGTTATTTCATGCAGTCTTTCATCAAGCTCATGCAAGATGATTTGCAGCCACAAATGGGTAGGCAATAAGGCAATGTTGTCTCATTGTCACCTTTTCATGATTATGTTTGAGAGAACATTAAAGAATTGTTTCTTTTACTAGGAAAACATGTCTGTGCCCTAACTTTATTCAATTTACCATGTCTGTTGAAGTGGGAACGATTACCTACTTTTTGAAAATAAAAATCATTATAGGTGTGCAAACCATTTATTTGATTTCAGCATGACTTCAGACATCTTGTAGACAACTCCAAATATGCAGACCACCTCCAACCTTCAAACCATGAACTGACTTTCTGATATTAAGTTTTGAAAAATAAGGAACAATTACATGGAAGAAATATTCTGTTTAAAGAGTGTTGAAGAGAAATCTTTTTTCTTTTTTTAAACTGGAAAAAAATCTTATGTTAATTTTTTAATTATTTGAAGTTACCCAAATATTGAGGCAAAAATTTTCACCTGAAATATCTTACCAAATTTAACTCCATAATGTAATCTTGCCAACTGTCAATTGCAGCTTGTAGATGAATATTCTTTTCTTATTTTTTTTTTTTCTTACTACTATATTTTGTGTGTGACCTTCAAATTAAAAAGGTACACTTGTACAAGTAGGGAAACCTGAGTCCCTTCCCTCATCACAGGCTGGATTCTCCTTGTTTATATTCATCAGACTTTACTTGCATTGGAGTGTTTTCCTGACTTCTTTAGCACAAAGTCCTTTCTCTGAGCATGAAGCAAACTCCTTTTTTAATCTCAGATGGCGTTGAGCAAAGGTTTTCTGAGAAAGAAAATTACCTGAATGTTTTCTTTCAAAGAAAAGCATTTTAAAAGAACAAAGGTTATCTGAAAGGATATCTGAACAGACTGTTGTGAAAACATCTGTAAAAACACCTGTGAAAGTGGTTATTGTTAACTATGCCATTGATGTGCTCTATTGCTGTGGGCAGCACATATACATACCTATCATTAGAAAACTTTCACTTCACCTTTTCATTGTTTCTACGTTAGCCAATCATCCCACAATTATAAATCTGCTTTCCTTGTGTAAAGTGTATAGTGACAACACTATCAGGTTTTCTATCAATATGGAGCTACATTGAAGAGATAGAAGAAACATGGAGGCATAGTAATTACCTAGGTAGATTAAATCAGAGGTCTACGTAATTCTTTGTCGTCAAGAAAACTACCAGTAGATAATCTACAATCTTCAGGTAACTTTTTCTGCCTTGAAGATTGACGCCTGACATCTAACTTGTGAAACAAATTGAATCATTTGAGTCATTACCTCTTTCCTTGAAATGACAACTAACATGTGAATAACTGTTATTCTTTGGGGGGGATGCTATAATGTACACATTTTAAAATATGCCAATATCTAGCCTCTTTAAAGTAAGTTTTCCTTTTTAAACACAAACTCACACATATCGTGGTACGTACTATCAAGAAAATCACAGCTCTTTACTCTGACATGTAGTATGCTAGTTGTGTTTCACACTTTACATGAAAAGAAATTCAAAATATGTCCTGCTCTACCAGGAAATACAGTATTCAGTTGATATTATTTCAGACAATATGTGGAAACCTTTAATAAAGGCTATTTTTAAACACAGGCAATGTTACAGTTTTAGCCATTTGAAACATTTTTCTTTTCATTTTTGTGCGGCTGTTGCTGCTTCTGCCTATAAGGCGGAGTGAAATCTTGCAATTTGTTGGAGAGAAGGATAAACTAACTCAAAGGAAATGCTACAAAAACACACCTGGGACATCTAGCTGTTCTTTAGATGTAAAAATTTCAGAGATACTACAGAACATGCAGCCTGCACTGTGCTGTCCATGTTCACCTCCCTCTACAGAGGCACTCTAAATATCATTCTAAAGCAGGTAATGAAGCAGATAACAAAAATGAATTAAACCTTGATATTTTCATTATAACTATGACCTCTAACACATCACATTTTAATACAGGCACAGAACCTTTCCACACAGTAGGAGCAAATATAATGAAACCAGCCATTTTTATACCCAAATTATTTTCTCTTCATATCTATTACTGAGACTTCCACCTTCTGTGAAGTTTGGTTAGTGGGTTCAAAAATTAATAGGAAGGCATAAAATCCTGCCAGACAAATATGGATAGAATATTTAAGTAAAACACAATTTCTTCAGAAAAAAAAAAAGAGGGGATACAAAACCAGATTATTTCACTCATCTAATCAAGTAATTCATATAGCCTGACATGTTTAGTATCAGTACTTGCTCAAGAGACATACTGACATACGCGATGTTTTTTACTCAAGAAGTATAGAACTCCCAAATTTCACATGCATATATAAACTGAAAAAGAAAGCACAACTTTTAGACTTTGGTCCATCCCTGGGAAAAAGATGTTTCTCATCTGCTGGCAAGGCATATTTGTCACATTTCAGGCAAGGGCATCTGAGCATGTTTTAGTTATCTATTTATTTGCTTGCCAGAAAGAACAGATGATGTTAATCACAGCAATGACGGAAGAGAGCATCCAAAAGGTCCACATGGCTTTTGATTAAAGCATGTTAGATAGTATTTTAACTTCAAGGGGCTTGTTGTTGTCACAGCTCCCTGCAGGGATGCACCTAATCTATCTCTGCTTTTTTACCAAGTAATGCATACAGTATGCTAGCTCTTCTGCTGTTACTTTTCATATATCTTTTGTCTATTTAAATCCCTTGATTTGGTATTCACATCTAAAGTTTTATCCAAGACTTTAAAATATTTTGGAAAGCCCCAGCACTGAGTTTGCATACTGCTTATTTGCTAACTCTTTGACTCAAGAGATTGATCTCCACCGTTCCTTCTAGAATATGGACAAATCCTTCATGCACAGTAAGCTTCTCTTACCTTTCCCCCTGATTACTACTTCCTGTACTGAGCTATGCCATTTTCCTTTACAAACCTATTTTGCTTTGTGTGCTTCCATACGGCCTTTGTTAGGAACTGTTTAGACAGTACTATAGATAGATGCAGAAAAGTTGTTGTGCCATGGCAATGCATGTAACTTTTAGCTTTTGCCCACCTATGCAAAGAAAATATTCTTGTGTAATCCAAGTTTTGATCTGAAACAAATACCCTTGTATACTAGCTCATGAGCACTTACAGATCTAACACAGGATAGGCTTTTATACAAAAAGGTTATGGGAAACAGTCTTGCACAAACCCCAAAATGTGCCACCCAGACTAGAACCTGTTAAATACCTTGCTCAGACAAGCTCTATTGCTAGTACTGACTTAGCTTTCAGAGGCGCTAGTATTTGCATGGTTGCTTCAGAGAATAGAGTCCAGCTTCACTGGAGGGTGTTATTGTGGCCACTTGATAGGCCTGGTGTAAGGGTGGCTGGACTGGCTTGAGGGAATCACCCCTGAATGCTCACAGTCGCCACTGAAAGAAGTAAACACTGGTTTATTTAATCCCAAATTAAAAATGTGAAGGCATATTCACCTGCCTGGGGTGAGGGTGTACCAGAGAAGGAAAATTTTGAGGAGCTTGGATTCACACAGAGACCCATCTCAGATGAGGCATTTTCACAGACAGGTGGGGAGCCAGAATACTGTAAAACTTCAGCAATAGGACTACACCAAAATTCTGGTTCTTTCTGATGAAAAAAATGTAATCACTAATGAGAAATAACCATCTCTTTAAAAAGCCTCTGTTTTGATTTGTCATTATACATAGACAAAACTGACTGGGAAACTGAGTTGAATAGTGAAGCTGAACAGTGAAGCAGTTGGCATGATAAAAATTTCAGGCTAGTCTAAAAAAAATCCCTGATTCAGAAAAGTTACAGAAGGAATTTCTTGGTACTAAATGACAGGAAAATTAGATGGCAGACAAAACTCAGTGTTGAAAAAGGCAAACCAATGCATGTTGCTAGGAACACATACTAAAGCGCGGTCATGAAATCAGCTCTTGGCCATCAGCTCTGTGCCAAAAGTCAGCTTGGTGCTCAGGGTATTTGAAATAAGAATGAAATGGTGGAAAAGGGAGGGAAAATAAGAGAGGAAACATAATCATGTCACTGTGTCTGTTCCTGGTGTGCCTACATCTTCGATCCTGCAGATCTGGATGTGTCACTTCAAAAGAGACGAAGCAGAATTACAAAGTCTTCAAAGAATAATAATAAGGATGGGCAACGACCTCCCTGGGAGGGGTAATTACAAAACCTGGAACTTTTCAGGTTGAGAAAGGAATATTGGTAGAAAGAAAATATAATTTAAATCTATAAAATTATTAATTGCATAGAGACACTGAACAAGAGACTGATTTACCATTAGTTTTCAGGATGTAAGAACTAGGAAGAACCAAATGAGATTATCATTAGGAGGTTTAAAATAAACAAAAGGAAGTAGTTTTTTCAAATAAGACATAATTCAGTTGTGGAACTCTTTGCTAATGTCAAAAGTATAAGTGGATTCAAAGGCAGATTGAAGACTTCCAATGAAAAAAGCATCAAAAGCTGTTAAATGCAGTAAAGTGATTACAACATATAGTTTGCAAAGTCTCTGAAATGCAGATTACTGGGAGTAGCAAGGGTACAAGTTAAAGAATCATTCTGTATTTGCCCTATTTGTTAGACTCCTTCCATAGGCACACTATATTTATTCTTGTCAGAAATGCGATACTGGAGTAAATGCACTTTTGAGCTGATCCTGCACAGATGTTCTACGTGTACTATATAACTCATCTTTCACTTAAGCCAACAAGCTAGTTTCATTGACTTTAATGGGAACTGAATTAAGCCATCAGAGAGATTGAACCTCCCAATATGTTTTGCTAAGGATATGAAAGCTAAACTTGTTAGATTGGTAAATACAAGTTCAAAGGAAATTATAAATTTGCCCTAATCACATAGTGCTTGCATTGTAGCTGCAAAACAAAACCACTGTAGAGATTGCTTTTAAAACTATATGCAAAATCTATAGGCTTATGTTTTACCTATTCTTGAAGTCACTGGTCTGCTTTTTGTCTCTTGAGTGGTAGCTGATCTCTTTGTCTAACTGGTTCTCTGAGTTTATAAATTGCATGGTCAATTCAAGGTCAGTCTACACTTTAATGAAATTAAGATGATAATACAAACATGTCACCTCCTTTTCCCAAATTATTTGCTTTCCTGAGACACTCGTTAGTAAGTGCACAATTAATTAGATCAATATTATTTGATTTTTTTCTGTCAGAGAAAGATGAAGTCTTTTAGAAAACAAGTCATGTGTTTGCAGACAGAACAAGTTCTTAAAAAAGAAAACAAAAGCAGACCAGAATAATTAATATAAGAGTGCAAACCGCAGAATCATTGCTTTAGTCCTACTACCATGACTAAGTTTGTTACCTAAGGCAAGCTAAATACCAGTGGCATATTAGGGTGGATAATCATAAAATTGACTGAAAGTATTTATTTATATGAATGAATAATATTTTTAATTTCAAGGAAATATTGTTTTTGATGTGAAAACATGTTCTCAGGAAATCTCTTGTTCAAGTGCTATAACATAGCATTTATGTGTAAGACGGCATGCTATGTGGGAAGAAGGAAGAATTCCTTCAACTGCCATGTCCTAAAACTGTGAATAGTAATTCAGGTACCAGACATAGTCATGAGATGCTCTGTGATAATTCAAAATATATGCATGGTGCTACCACACACGACACAGGAGCAATAGGGGACTTCCACCTTTCAGAGCTGTGATACTCTGGGACACCTCAAAATGTGTTAGGGAAATATATTTAGATACTTTATTAATTCCCTAGGTTTAAAATTTAAGCAAGCTATGGGGGCTCTCTTAATGTTGTGTCATTTCAACAGGTACACCCCAAAGGCAGTTCATCTCAGCCTATGATAACATCTTGAGATAGTACCTGTCACTTGTAGAAGGTTGCCTTTCTCTCTATAAATCAGGTCTTAATGGTAAGCCAGCTAACTCACTGGTTCTGACCCATAGTTCTTCAGTCAGTGCCAAATGAGATGAATTCCACCTAGTTATTCTGCTGGGGGGCTGTTTCAATATGGCAACACAAATATTAAAAATGCGTAGGGGTTTTGCTCCCCAGAGCTCAGAAAAAGCTCTAAGGACTTAATGTTAAATGTTTTTCTTTCTTCATTAAGAGTGAAATGACTTAACCCAATTTACTTGGCAGACTAACAGCAGAGCTAGCAATGCAGTCCTTGCTTATGGATGGCTTAATATGGTATGTAAAAGCTACTTTATCCTAACAATGAATTGTTAATAATCTGGCTGGAAACAGGTATGGAACTAATTAGATTTGTTTCGTGGTGATTCAAATATTAAATATAACTAATGTTGGTGAACAAATTAATATGGTAAGAACATTAAGCTTAACAAGGATGTTTACTGATAGACAAATATAGGAAACTGAATGGGAAATAAGAGCGGTAGGCTTTACCTTTAGTGTCTGGACTTACTGGGAAGGTGTGAATATGTATCACCTCAACTAAATCTCACAAAAAAAGAGAGAGGAAATTAATTACTGTCAGACAGGAATATATTAACTTTACTGCAATTTTCCACGACTCAGTAGAATGTCTCTCTAGGGAGGAGTTGAAGGGGTTCTGCATGCTGGGAACACCTTGATGGGCTAGGTATAAAAGAAGCATTTTTTAAAAAAAAGATATTACATCCTGTTAAGAGGAAGGCTGGGAGCATGAGAAGTTATAAGTAGGCAGGAACAATATTTCCACTCTTTTCTGGGTAGGAAAACCATATTCTTCGGTTTTATATTGATTAATGGTTTCTTTGTCTTTAACTTTTTTTAGTGACAATAAGAATGCTGTTTTCAAAAGATTTTTTCCTTTATTTTAATTAAAGAAAGAGAAGGATGTGTTGGAAAATATAATTCTTTTAAACAGTGGATAACATACAAAACCATACAATCTCTGTTAGAGAAAAAAATTGCTTATTATGCATAGAAGTCTCAATATGAATATACATGGAGGTGCTATGTACACGACAAAAGTGTTAATACTTCCATCTGAAGTTCCAAAAGGTGCCAATATGATAGCTAAAAGCAGCATGTGCCATATTTTTACCAATTTGGTGTTCGTGAAATGTATGCTTGGAATATATTCAGACGTTGTTCAAAACAGCCAGTATAATCTAGTGTTTCATATTTCCTTGTATGTTTTTATTTACCTACACGCAAACTTATATCTTACATAGCCTCAAAAAAAAAAATCAAAATTAAAGCACAAAGAAAGGTTAATGTTTGGTTTTCCTTTACCTAGTCTCTATTCTCTTCAGAAAAGAAAATAATTAAAAGAAATCCTGTCTTTAAATATTTTCAAGAAAAAAGCCAATTAACACAAAATAGACACAAAATTTTGAAAAACTGTTGCAAAAAACAAATTATATCTTAATTTCCCTTAATTAAAAACGAAAATAGCAATAATGTCTCCAGTTCTAAAAGCTGAATTCAAATATGACCTGACACAGTCCCTTTGAATTCAAAACCAGAAGGCTAGAGTCACTGCAGAGTTCTCAGCAGGCTGACAAAACCTGGACAGCAAGTGTTGGCTCTCCTTTACTTCTTGAGTTTTCCAGCTGTTAAGCTCCTCTGGATCTGTCTGTCTTTCTTGGCAAAATTTAGGCTAGATGCCTCTCTGGGCGATAGACCCAATATGTCCTCTTATGTACTTGTTCTGGAGTCTCTCTGAGACGATGATGTAATATCTCTCTAATTTTAAAATAAATCTGTGTTTATACGTGTGCATCTATAAAAACAAACAGTTCTTCATCTCAGTTTTTCTCTGCAGGCCCAGAAACTCATACTGCTTCACACCAGCTTTGCCAGTTAGGAAGACAGAGTGGAGCTCCTCTGCTGTTCTGATGCATCAATATGTAAGTACTCAATTGGCTTCTGGATTACTGCACAGCATGCATTTTCCTCTTTGTGAGGATTTTTTTTTTTAATTCAAGGGTAAATGTCAAAATGATGCTGTAAAACCAATTAAGGGGAAAGAAAACAAGATTAGAGGTGCTACCTGAATTATTTATTATTGTTCACTGTTGCCAAGTCTTTAAATAAGTACTTAATAGACCTTACTGTAGCTCTCTGAGCAATACAGTAATTTATTTAATGCATAGTTCAGCAGTTTCTTAATATTAAGCTGAAATAGTCCATATAGTATATTGTGAGCCTTTTGGAAGGCTCCCAATTTAGACTGTTCACTATTTATGAAAATTTTCATGCAGAGCTAAATTTATTAATTTTGTTAAATAATCTGATATATTAAACAGGTACTGATTTCTGTGGAAGGGAATACCAAGATTTATTCTCCAGAAATATTAATTCTGACCAATTTAAGTCCAAGGTCAATATTTATCTTGAGGGGAAATAAATCTTGATATTCAGAAAAACAAGAGGATACTATGTATATATATCGTTATTTATAGTCTCAGTGTTTAAACCAAAAATATCTGGAAATCTCTCCATGCATTTGAACTTCAGCTATGGGACCTTTTCCATTGATATTAATATAATAAAGAGGAAAAAAAAATTGTAGGACTGGGGAAAACCATCTTTCCTAACTCATCTCCACCGGCATTTCTAGGGAATATACCGAATAGAGTCAGGAAGCATTTACTTTTAAGAATGAACAGATTGGTCAACATAGCCACAGATTTACTGATTTGTGGTCTGGTAGAAGCAGGAGCCTGCTGATGTACACAGAGTTCATCACTGTTTGTCAGATCTTACAAATATTCAGAAGCCATATCTGAACCATATGGAGGGTGAAAGGGGTGGCGCATTCCAGAGTCTTCTGCAGAGGGGTCTGAGTGGGGCCCAGGGGCAGATCAGCTTCACAGTCTCACACACAGCACTGACAGCTTGTCCCAGCTAAGGCAAGAACCGTGCCCTGTTCTCCTACAATATAATCTGTTTCTTACCCAGAAAACCATACTGCCTTTGGTCACTATTGCACTATGTAGGACTTGTGGTGAAGGAATGAAGCAGGAATCCAAACATTACATATTGTAAACTTAACTTAGTTTTCTACATCACACAGAAGATATATCCATCATGTCCTTACCCTTCGTGCTGCCATACAAATCAGTCTAAAGAAATGGAGGGTGAAAATCAGTAAGATGTGAGGTGCTCAGATTGTGCAGTTTGTTGCCCTTTACACAGCCAACTGAAGAAGGGTTCCTGACAGTGACGGTGAGGAAATTGTGGTTTTGAGGGAAGACCATTTTTGGTGCCATTATCTGACCATTTGAGCTGTAGTTGTGTTACTCTCTAAACATTTGGGCTGAGTTCCAAATCTTTATCTGTACATGCGCTTGCTTGAAAAATAGTGTCAGACACTCATTAGCAGTAACCTACAACTTCTGAAATTGACACCATTTACCTACAGGAAATTGTCTTTTTGAAATAGTACTTTGTACTAAACCATTCTGAGATAATTGTTCCAATTAAAAAATACATGAGGCATTGCTGTGCACCTCAGGATGGAAACTTTATTGTGCTGTGAAAGAAGTCAATGGGAGTTCAAAGTATTCAGCCACCTGCAGAACTGATGATAGAAAGCCAAAAATGTGTAATTCAAGCTGGAAAAAGAAACTGTCATACATGCAGATACAGCGTTGAAAAGGATGAGTGCTTTAGCTTTGCTCCTTCTTCTCCTCCACCCTGTATCCCCCTCTCCCAGCTTCCAAAAAAAAAAAAGAAAAGAAAAAAGAAGATGAAATGATGAATTTCTTATGTCTTTGAGTATTGCTGAGCTCTACATAAATAGGAATATGCTCACTGTAGGGAAAACAATGAGATTCAACTATTCCCATGAAAATGTTAATTACTGTCCTTTTATAGATCAGTTGGAGAGGATCTGGGGAACAAAAATAGCACCCAGAGATTATCACAAAAAGAAAAAAATCAAAGAAGAAAACATGACATTAAAAAACATTGCTTCTAAATTTAGAAACCCACTAAAGTGAGGCTAACCATTTATTCTCCCTAGAGCTGCTCCATATATTAAACTGATATTGAGAAGTCATGAATTGCTGTGCTTCCCAGCATAGTTCACAATTTGTATCATTTTACTTTCATATATTTTGTGTCTTGTCCAAGCTATCACTGACATCTTGAAAGGAAGTTCTCCACTCCTTGTTGCATAGAAATAAATAATGTGGGACAGCAACATTAAGCAACATCATACTAAAATTACCTGTTATTAAAAACAGAGCACAATTTTTTAGAAGGGATGTTTTATTCAGATGTTAAATAATATTTTCTGCCATTCATTCTAATGTTTCAACATTATGATTCAATCTTCTAAAAAGCTGACATGGAAAATAACAGCGTAATAAACCAATTCATCATAATGTGTAAAAGAAACTACTGGAATAAATTGCAATAACCTTTCCAAAACTAGCAGCTTTTAAAAGTATTAATTTCTACTCCAGATAATTGGAAAAGACACCTGGGTGGCCAGGCAATATTTTTTATGGGATTGCCCTGTCAGGGACTCAGATTGTCTTTAGAGTCAGGAGCGATTGTTTAGCACTAAGTGACAGTGAATCTTGCAAATGGGTCTTCCTGGATGCTGTTTGCCATAAATTACCAAACTGAACTCTCCTTCAAGGTCAACCATAAAAGAAGGTAGATATCAAACAGCCTTCACAGAGAACCAAAGTACTCCTCAGGCATCATGGCACAATCTGTGCTGTAAAATTGACTTAATAGAACGACAACATAAATTATTATCAAACTTTGAAGATATTCTTGGGACCTAAATAGCTGAAAACCATAACTGGAAGTTATAGTTCACAGTAAGAAGGACTAACACAAGTTGCTTCCCATTATGAAACTGTATGTGCAGTGATACTAAATTAATGGCATTAGAGTTGAAGATATCAATATGTTTCAAGGCACACATGCAAAACTGCTTCCTAAAGACAAGTAAGACATCCTAAGTCTGTCAACTTATTTTATCTTTTCCTTTCATAAAATCTCTTGCCTTTTTTTACCAAGGCCATCTGTGTTTACATTGTTCCTGTGTTTCTGCTTTGAAATCATAGGATTGGAGTAATGAAATTTAGTCAGCGGTGTTTATAAAACCAGCTATCAGTGACATAAACCCACACTACATAAGCAATTTTAGTACTTTTTCTGAGAAACAAGGAAGGGTTACAAACAATATGAGCTCTGATGTCTTGAAATCAGGGAATCATAGAATGGTTTGGGTTGGAAGGGACCTTAAAGATCATTTAATTCCAATCACCCTGCCATGGGCAGGGACACCTTCCACTAGACCAGATTGCTCCAAGCCCCGTCCGACCTGGCCTTGAATGCTGCTAGGGATGGGGCAGTCACAGCTTCTCTGGGCATCCTGTGCCAGTGTCTCATCACCTTCACAGTGATGCCTAAGAGATGTAGATGTCTAATCTACATCTACCCCCTGTCAGCTGGAAGCCATTCCCCCTTGTGGGTGGATGCCTTAGACCTAGGTCGTGACTTGTGTTGTGGTTTAAGCCCAGCTGGTAACTCAGAACCGTGCAGCCGCTTGCTCAATCCTCCACTTCTTGCTTCTTCCCCCCTGCTCCTGGACGGATGGAGAGGAAAATTGAGAGAATGTAAATCCCATGAGTTGAGATAAGAACAGTCCAGTAACCAAGGTATAACACAAAACCACTACTGCTACCACCAATAGCAATAATGACAAGGGAAATAACACGGGGAGAGAATATAAATCTAAAAGGGGAAAAGGAAAACAATAAACACAAATGATGCACAATACAATTGCTCACCATCCGCTGATTGATACTGTCCTGGGTTCAGCAGTAGCAGTCGTTTTTCTGCTTCTTAGTAGCTGGTGCAGCGCTGTGTTTTTGACTTTCTGCTTGGGGACAACGCTGATAACACCAATGTTTTTAGTTACTGCTCAAATGTTTAGTCTGACCAAGGACTTTCTGAGCCTCATGCTCTGCCAGGGTGGAGGGAAGCAGGGAGGAAGCAGAGACAGGACACCTGACCCAAACTGACCAAAGAGGTATTCCATACCACAGCATGTCATGTCCAGGAGGTAAACTGAGAGTTACCCGGAAGGGCTAGTTCACTGCTCACTTGGGCTGGGTATCAGCAGGTGGTGGGCAGTTGTATTCTCTTCCCTTGTTATTTCCCTTATCATTATTGTTATTGGTGGTAGCAGCAGTGGTTTGTGTTATACCTTAGTTACTGGACTGTTCTTATCTCAACCCATGGGAGTTACATTTCTTTAAATTCTCCTCCCCATCCCTTCGGGAGCAGGGGAAGGAAACGGGGGGAGTGAGAGAGCGACTGTGTGATTTATGGCTGAGCTTAAATCATGACAGATACCCATCCCGATCCGAGCAGCAATCTGGGCCTTCCAGGTAACACCCCCCAGTTTCCATACTGGCCATGATGTGCTGTGGTATGGAATACCCATTTGGCTAGTTTGGGTCAGGTGTCCTGTGTCTCCTTCCTTGGCTTCCCTTGCCCCTCTTCACTGGCAGAGCATGATAAACTGAAAAGTCCTTGATTGGGGTAAGCGATACTGGGCAACAACTAAAACATCAGTGTCTTATCAGCATTGTTCTCAGACTGAAGCCAAAACACAGCACTGCACCAGCTACTAGGAAGGAGAAAAATAGCTGTTACATCTGAACCCAGGACTACTTGTCATGCAGAGTTGTAGGCATAAAATAGCATAACCTATTCTATTTCTATCCTATTCTAGTCCAGTCCATTATGTTCCATTCCATTCCTTTCTGTTCCATTTCATTCAATTCCATTCCTCTCCATTCTATTCCATTCCATAATCTCACTCACCCTGAGCTGAATAATGATGAGACTATTATTTCCCTGCAATACCAGATCCAAAAACGCTTTCAAGGGCACAAATCACAAATCTTACAAGTGGAAACAGGGTATTTTATGATTCTGTTTGATTTTGGTTTTGTTACTTTTAATTTTATATTATTTTATGTTACAGGCCAAGCAGTGTCTGTCTCCTGAAGACAACGTGAATAATGAGCATCGGGACTGACCACACAAAAATGTTCAAAAAGGAAGAGATGTGTCGTACCATGGGGTATGTCCCAGAGCACGACACCTACCAAAGACAAACACACTGTTGACTTCCAACACTTGCTCATCCACTGTGCTTCCTGTCCAGGGATGCTTGAAAAGTGCTCTTGTGCCTGCCTGGTGCTGGTGTTGCTCTCAAGGAATGCTGAAAAGTGGCAGCTACTGATGGGACAGCAGGGCTGAAGCCTTTCTAAGTATAGGCTGCGCACAAGCAAGAACCCCTGGGGAAATGGAGCCAAGGGAAGAGCAGAACTCACTCTCAGTCTGAGCTTGCACTGTCAATGGAGCCAGAGAGGGCCAGGGCACGAGTGGTGCCTTGGAGGTGCAAGAGCAGCGAGCAAGAACCGATCCCAAAGGGCCCGGGGAAGCCCTGACAAGGGGCTGTGCTCATGACTACAGAGGACAAGCAACAATCCCTAGGGGCTAACCTGGGAATCTAGAAAGCTTCCTCTCCCCCCAGATGCAGGGCACGAGGGCCACCTGCATGGAGCAGGAGCAGCATCCTTTGGGACACAATAGCCTGAAGGAGCCCTGTCAAGGGACTGCTCAGTGCTGCAGAGGGAGGCAAAAAAAGGGAGAAAAAGCCTTCCCCCCCCGCCCAGCTGGAGCACATGAGGAGCCACCTTATTGGTGCATGAGTAGCAGGCAGTAACCCAGCCAGGATGGACCAGAGGAGCCCTGAAAAGTGTTCCTACTCAGTGCTGCAGAATAAGGCAAAATACCACAGGTACCTGTGCCAATCTGCCAGGGGGGAAATTCCTTGCTGACCCCAGCACTGGCGATCGGCTACTTCCTGAACACGTGAGCAAGACCTGCTTCTGGTCCACAGGCTGGTCATGCCTCCCAGGAGATGCACAAGTCCTATTCTCCCTCAACCTGGAGCCACCTCGGGGTCTTCAAGAGTAGCCAAAGGCCCCTAGCCTGATTGGTCTTGGGGGCAAGAATCTTTTCTACCACTGCAGGGCAGCAGCAACTGCTCCAAAGCACTGGGATCTCTGGAAACATCTCTGCATCCCATTGCTTACCGCTGCTGCCCCTGGCTTGGTGGGTGAGGATGGTGAGCTTTGCAGTGCTCCTCAAAAAGGCTTTCCTATGGTCTGGCCACAGCTATCCAGCTGAAAAAGATTGCCATTCCTCCAATGAGCTAAGAAGCTGGTGCTGCCGGAAGCACAGAATTCCAGCAGCCTCAACCAGCCACTGACCTTCCTGCCGCAGTACCAGTAAATCCAGCAGCTAAAGGGCTTCCTCTCAGATGTCTTCAGGCTGCCCCAGGCCATCTCTGCCCAGTGACACTGGAGGCTGTTCCCTTTAATCCTGTCCTGGGACATTGTGACTGCTGAGTTGCTGGGTGGTGGCATGGAATGGAATGCAATGCAGTGCAGTGCAATATGAATCACTGGTGGCAGAAAGTTATTTATTGCCATCCCTCTACTCTGGTATGGAAGTTGTGTTCCAGGGGTAACAAATTACATTAAAAAAGAAAGTGTAGACAGATTTTGTGACCTGGCCTGTTTTGCGTCATCTGCATTGAAGCAGAGCTCCCTGTCACTTCCCATTGGAAAGCCTGCGTATGGACTGACATATTACGGAGCACCATCCTAAAGGCTGCTCACTTGAGCTTCATCACCATACAAGCAGAGGAAAAAATGTGTTCAGTACAGTGTGTATTTGCAAAGGAAGGGAAAGCAGCAGGGTGAGAGGAGCTACAGTGCAGACAGCACCTGCTGCAGAGACACCAGAGAATCCATGGGACTGTCGTGTGGGAGGGAGACATGAGGATGTTTCAACCTTTGGTGTGTATTAATTCAGGTCATGCATGGGGATGTCACAATCCCATTGTAACCCCTCCTGACCCCTTCCCACTCCACTGAATTGTATGGTCAGGCTTTTGTATGGTCAGGCTTATGTGCTTTTAAACAATTCTGTAGTGAAGTATTGGTCTATTGGAAATCTTTAAGAAATACTGGCAATGCACAGAACAAAGTCTCAGCTAAAGCAAAGTGCTGACACGCTTTTCAGAGTAATAAATGATAAATTTCTCTTTGAATAAGTTATAGTGTTTAGCCTTAAAGCAGCAACAGATTTTATGTTAAAAATAGATCAAAATAAAGGTTTGTGGATTTATAGATTGAACTCCAGCTTAACTACATCACCTCAGCCAAATATCCTCAAACAGCACCCCTGTCATAACTGTGTAATATAATGTGCAGTATGAAAACAGGGCTTTTTTAAAATTAAACTTTTGATAGTTTTACAATAGTTCTGCAAGAGCCCATGAAAGGACAGAAACTTTACTGGACAAAGCAAAGGCTTTTGAATTCCTGTGGTTACCAATATGAATAAAAGGACTTACAAAGTCTCATACTGCGTATGTACCTTTCTTTGCTCTGCAGTGCTGCTTTACGCCTTCCCTACCTGTATGGTGAGCCACTTCTTCTTCTGCTGTGACAATACTTTTGTGTCTGCTATGACCTCTAGAACTCAATAGCTGTTTCATATAATTGCAAAGTTACCCCACTCTTTCCCACTAGCTTCACCTCAATCATGAGAAATGAAACAGAGATTCTCCTTACAGCCGCACTTCAGCGAGCTCAGATGTCTAAGCAACAGCCCAAACTAGGTCAAACAGCCTGTCTCCACATCACACACTGACCCCTTAACAATTTTCCTCTGTGATATTCCTAGTGGGTCTTAGCACAGACATTTACAAGAAATGAGAGGAATAAAATCCTCTCCAACACTTTCTCTAATTTCAAAATATATTGGTGACATATTTTGAAGTTCAGACTAAAGATGTGCTAATTATACAGGGAAAAATCTAATTAAGCGAATCAGGAAACCCATAGCAACTATTGTCACATTCTTGTATGACAGAAGCATCAATCTGGCAGTCACTGGAGCATACGCTCAATAACTGCCTGAACTCAGATCCTTTTTCATCAAGACCTGCAAAGTTAAAATGAGATACCAGCTATGACAACAGCTCAGCTTCGCAGACCATATTGCATGAAGCAGCATTTCTTTCTCTCCTCTTCTCTTCCATCTATGAAATAAATAAATATGTAAGAAACCTCCCAAACAAAATACGCTTAGTATACCTGTATGTCAAAAATGTTGACATGTCATGAAAATGACATTTTCGTAAATGAAGGGTTTGAGGTTGTAATATCGTACATATTTTTTTCTTCCTGCAGCATTGAATATTCCACTGAAAAAAACATGGAAGTCCTGGTAGGAAGAAAATGGGGGATTAAGAGTGAGAGTGTGAAAATGCCAGAAGGACAAAATCCAGTGTCTGTAGGAGAGATGCAATTGCACTACTGATAAAAATTACTACTTTTGCTGGAATTCAGCTTTTCCAGAATTCATTACTTTGACTACAGGAAGAAGTTAAAATATTATCGTCATTTTGAAGGCCCTTGCATCTCCAAAAATATCTCTAAAAAATAGAAAGGAAAATGCTGGTCTCAGAGGCAAGGAATGGTATAAAACTTGTAATACTGTGAAGATGCAGGACTTACTTAAATAGGATTGGTACATATGTCTTCCCAAAGCCTTAACAGTTGAAAGGTTCATGCAAACAATCTCTGGCATAATTAGCATTGCTGGTTAAAGACCAGGGGAGGTTTTCAGGGAGAGTAAGATCTTTTTTTAAACCAGCTGATATAGCTAGAAGGAATAGAACAGCTTTCAGACATAAAAGAAAGTCAATACATTTAATGGTATAAAAGAATGATATAGGGTAACACAGCATCTGAGAGAAAGCAAAACTCCCTGCAAGGGCGATGTATGTGTTGCTGATATCCATGAATTAGTGAGCTCAGATATAAGATACATGTAAAGAAGAGACTATCGATGAGCCAGTAAATTCTCAGCATCATTTGACCAAAGAACAAATAAAAATCCTAGCCTAGAACACCGTTAACATCCAGAGGGGAAAAAGAGTGATCTGAAAGAAGGGTCAGACTGTGGCAAGGAGCACACAAGGTGTAGGGTAGGAGATGAGAAATGGAAATTAGAACTGAGGAGAATTTTGTAAAGAAATCAATTGAAGGACACACTGGATAGCCAAGATTTTTCAGGACAGATATAACAGTATCACAGTATGCTAGAGATTGGAAGGGACCTCGAAAGATCATCTAGTCCAATCCCCCTGCCGGAGCAGGAACACCTAGATAATGTTACACAGGAATGTGTCCAGGCGGGTTTTGAATGTCTCCAGGGAAGGAGACTCCACAACCTCCCTGGGCAGCCTGTTCCAGTGCTCCGTCAACCTCACCGAGAAGGAGTTTCTTCTTAAGTTTAAGTGGAACCTCTTGTGTTCCAGTTTGTACCCATTACCCCTTGTCCTATCATTGTTTGCCACTGAGTAGAGCCTGGCACCATCCTTGTGACACTCCCCCTTTATATATTTATATACACTAACAAAGTCACCCCTCAGTCTCCTCCAAACTATAGAGACCCAGCTCCCTCAGTCTTTCCTCATAAGGGAGATGCTCCACTCCCTTAATCATCTTAGTTGCTCTGCGCTGGACTCTCTCCAGCAGCTCCCTGTCCTTCTTGAACTGAGGGGCCCAGAACTGGACACAATATTCCAGATGCGGTCTCACCAGGGCAGAGTAGAGGGGAAGGAGGACCTCTCTCGACCTACTAACCACCCCCCTTCTAATACACCCCAGGATGCCATTGGCCTTCTTGGCCACAAGGGCACAGTGTTGGCTCATGGTCATCCTGTCGTCCACTAGGACCCCCAGGTCCCTCTCCCCTACACTGCTCTCTAACAGGTCGTTCCCCAACCTATACTGGAACCTGGAGCTGTTCCTGCCCAGATGCAGGACTCTACACTTTCCCTTGTTATATTTCATCAAGTTATTCCCTGCCCAACTCTCCAGCCTGTCCAGGTCTCGCTGGATGGCAGCACAGCCTTCTGGCGTGTCAGCCACTCCTCCCAGTTTAGCGTCATCAGCAAACTTGCTGATAGTACACTCAATTCCCTCATCTAAATCATTGATGAATATATTAAATAATACCAGTCCCAGTACTGACCCTTGAGGCACTCCACTAGTTACAGGCCTCCAACTAGACTCAGCCCCGTAGACTACAACTCTCTGGCTTCTCTCCTTCAGCCAGTTTGCAGTCCACCTCACTACCTGATCATCCAGACGACACTTCCTCAATTTAGCCGTGAGGATGCTGTGGGAGACTGTGTCAAAGGCTTTGCTGAAGTCAAGGTAGACCATATCCACCGCTCTGCCATCATCCATCCACCGTGTTATTTCCTCATAAAAGGCTAAGAGATTGGTCAAACATGATTTCCCCTTGGTGAAGCCATGTTGACTGCCCCTCATAACCCTCTTATGCTTGATATGCCTTAAAATGGCACCAAGGATAAGGTGTTCCATCACTTTCCCAGGGATGGAGGTGAGGCTGACCGGTCTGTAGTTACCCGGGTCCTCCTTCCTGCCCTTTTTGAAGACTGGAGTGACATTTGCTTTCCTCCAGTCCTCAGGCACCTCTCCCGTTTCCCAAGACTTTGTAAAGATGATGAAGAGTGGTCTAGCAATGACTTCCGCCAGTTCCCTCAGCACCCACGGGTGCATCCCATCTGGACCCACGGATTTATGGATGTCCAGATTGCTCAACTGGTCTCTAACCCATTCCTCATCGACTAAGGCAAACCGCTCCATTGACCTGACTTCATCTGAGGTCTCAGGGGTACAGGGCTCTTCAGGACTGCCTGCAGCAGAGTAGACAGAGACAAAGAAGGCATTCAGTAACTCTGCCATCTCTGTATCTTCTGTCACCAGGGCACCCATCCCATTCATCAGTGGGCCTACATTGCCTCTGCTGTTAGTTTTATCTGCCATGTATTTGAAAAAGCTCTTTTTGCTGTCCTTGACCCTTCTTGCCAGGTTTAATTCTAAGGAGGCCTTAGTCCTCCTAGCTGCCTTCCTACATCCTCTAGCAGCAGCCTTATATTCCTCCCAAGTGGCCAGCCCCTCCTTCCATGACCTGTAAACTCTCCTCTTCCACTTGAGCATACCCAGCAATTCCCTATTTAGCCACGCAGGTCCCCTGGCCCTCTTCCTTGACTTCCTACGTGTCAGGATGCTCTGATCTTGAGCTCGGAAAAAGCAATCCTTGAATGCCAGCCAACTATCTTGGGCCCCTTTACCGTCAAGCAGCCTTGCCCATGGGATTTCCCCTAGCAATTGCTTGAAAAGGCCAAAGTTTGCCCTGCTAAAGTCCAGGGTTGCAATTCTACTTGCTATTCTACTGGTCCTACCACACAAGATCCTGAACTCCACCATCTCGTGGTCGCTGCAACCAAGGCAGCCCTCTACCCTTACTGCTTCAACCAGACCCTCCTTGTTAGTGAGGATGAGATCCAGCAGCGCTCCTCTCCTGGTCGGCTCATCCACCATTTGCAGGAGGAAGTTATCATTCATACACTGGAGGAACCTCCTGGTCTGTGGCTGGGTTGCCGAGTGGTCCTTCCAGCAAACATCAGGGAAGTTAAAATCCCCCACGACGACCACAGCCTGTGACTGTGAGGCCGCTCTCAGCTGCCTGTAGAAGGCCTCGTCAACTTCCTCACCCTGATCTGGTGGTCTGTAACAGACACCTACAACAGTATCCCCCCTGCCAGCCTGCCCCTTAATTCTCACCCACAGACTCTCAACTCGCACGTCATCTGTCCCCGGACAGAACTCAGTGCATTGTAGTTCCTCCCGCACATAAAGAGCAACCCCACCACCCCTCCTGGCTGGCCTGTCTTTCCTGAAACGGACATAGCCCTCCATGACTATATCCCAGTCATGTGAGCTGTCCCACCACGTCTCTGTAATTGCCACCAGATCATAGTCTCCTGACTTAACACAGGTTTCCAACTCCTCCTGCTTATTTCCCATGTAAATGGCAACAGTTTGCTGCAGAAGGAGGTGAACTGTATTAAGATTTGCCTGAGCAGCCACATACTTCCATGGGAAATTGCATTCATGATGTGCACCTTTTGTCTAGCAAAATTGCACTTATGTTATTCTCCCGAAGACTCACCCATACTTTCTATGAAGAACCTGAAGTGGGATACTCTGCTTACTTGTGTACAAGGCTTTACTTAAAGACAGTAGGATAAAAGGACTATAAATCAATTTCTGAGCATGTCTAGGTCATAAATTCATTAAACAAGTAATACAGAGATGGATTTCTGTATCCCATTTCCACTAAGACATAGTAAGCAAACCAGCACAATAAAAGGGCATATATATATATATTTCATAGATTAGGGCATTTTTCTGTATAATATATTATAGAAGATACTATCATAGACTCAGTAGATTCAGTAGTACTTTTTAAAGTACACTTTAAATCCTCCATGTATTATCAACTCAGCTAAAAAAAAAAAATAACTTAAAAGGCATTAGGTGCACTTTATAGATGGTCTTAGAGAATAGCAAAGCAGAGAATACAGAACTAAGACTGTATCACTGTTATATAGTTAGACAGATTTTATTTCATCTCTACGTGATACAGAAACTTACTGAAAAGTGTAGCTTACAAAATTTGGCCCATAATTAGCTGCTGCCCTATTTTTTGGTATCTTGGATGAGGCTCATAAAGTGACTCATCAGACAAAAAAGAATACAGGGTATTTTTTAATTGATATTTACATTTAGTACTTGACAAAAGAGAATATAGTTACTCACAATACTACTTAATGTAGGTTCAGCCCAAGAAGCATTTCCAAAGAAAGTGAAGAAAGCCAGTGCTTGAAATCGAGTAGAGAATTGTGTAAGAACATGTTGCTAATCCATGTATCATATTCCAGAAGAAGTCAAACAAATGTAAATGCACTAGTGTGCTGTGTTAAAAACTAGGAGGTAGCAATTCCATGTGGATTTAAGTATAAGCATGAAATTCAGCGCATGAAAGGAAGAGGGTCATTTACATATTGCCGCTTCTCAGCAAAATCAAATATTGAAAAACTGTTGTAAGGTGTACGTAAGATGGAGGAAAGACACTGAGAGGCTTTTGAAGTCAATCAGAAAGAAAAATATTTGTAGAGGTCATCATTCAGCAAAGTCATCAAGAATAGTCTTGTGCTAGTAGAAATCCAAGATTGTCAAAGTCAAACCAGAGATGTTGTAGCAGTTGCTGATACTAGACACAGGTTTTCTCTAGCAGAGATGACCATATGCTACAATCTTCAAAAGTGTCAGTTAATCTAGAAGCAGATACTCTGTACGTGTCAAACAAGCAGGTAAAAGCACTAAGCCATTTTTTAACTGAGGACATACTAACTACTCTTCCATGAGATCTTTCTGTAATACGGTATCAGCGCACTAAATTAATTCAGTTCTTAAGATATTTATTTGTGTTTTTTTCCAAGGTTGGTGCCTATAGGAAAATGATTATCAAACACTCATACATTTGATACTGGAAAATATGCAACTGCTGTTCTTTCAAAGGAACTGAAAGGTCATTTGCAAACAATGACCAGCTGCAGTAATGCTTGACTGTGATGTTTGGTCTCTTACTGCAATCATCATTTTCCAGGATGTGAAGACAGTGTGGGCATTGTGCTTCAGTGGTTCTCAAAAAAAAAATACATTTAAAACCAGAAGGTGCCATATGACAGGCCTTAAGTGAGAACTTTTAGCCGTGACGTGGCCACATCAGCTCTGAAGGCACTCCCATGGCACACAGTAACTCAGCACAATAAATCAGAAATCGATATAAAGGACCACTGGGAGCAATAATTTGGCTACTCTGTGGGCCACTGTGAGAAACTCCCACAGAGCTGCCAGAGCAGCACAGACCTACAGAGGCATATCCACAACACCCACCACTCCCACACAGGAGAGCCCTTCAGATATTCATTCTGAAACATTCATCACCCCCAAAACATGTAACAGTTTTGTTTCTGTCCTGATTCTTGTTGAGAAGTAGACACTAAGATTAGATCGGGTTTGAGGAAATTTATCTGTTGAACTGTCCTTTGGTTCGTGCTTGATGCTACTATTACAGGTATGTTAATAATAAACATGTAATCAATTTAAAACAGCTTCAGCCAAGAGGACTTGTTTTAGGCACCACTCTCAGAGTGATCATAAGAGAATGTTCAGAATTTTCTTGGCCCTGAGGTAACAGACTGGAGTCAATCAACACCTTTTTGCTCTGTAGCAGCAAACACCTGGTATTTAAAACCTGTTTGCCATAGCTGGTTTGCTAATATGTAAACAGGCTGCTAATACAGACCTGTTTCTGGTAATGCCTGTAAGAGGCTGGGCACTGTCTGAGCAGTGGAAGGCATCTGGCTTGCCTCATGGAGCACTTGGGAAGGTTTTGAGAAATCAGGAGACAAGTGTGTCCAACACAGTAGTGTGATGCTCTGGCAGACACCTGCTACATCTTTCACATTTGCTGACCCATATTTTGTTAAGAATCTGTATAGCCTTAGATATAAACAGCTGAAATGCACTGTCCTACTGCTATTCCCTGTGATAAACTGGTAAGTATGTTATCTACTCCTGTAAATAATTTTGTTTAGCAAAGTCCTGACATAAAGCAGCAAGGAGATATTAAATGAAGGGATAAACTTATATATGCAAACAATGAGGGGAATCCTGTTGTTTCACTTCTCTGCAAGGACTGAGAGAAGCAATAGCAAGCATAAGCATTTTCAGGGGTTGAATTTGAATAGAACAATTGCACCAGACAGTGATAAGTAAGTTACAGAATCCTAAAACAGAAACAACTGGGAAGGGAACAATAGTTCTAACCATAAAAATAGAAAGTAAATGAAAACGGATTTTAAATTAGTGCTTAAACCAATTTCCTTAAATAGTCAAAGTTCATACATGTAAGCTGTTTCTTCATTTTACATAAGGAAAACCTACAAGTGTTTCCAAGTTAAAGTCTTAATCAGCTGCAATGAAAGCAAATCAGGAAATTAATTATTTTTGGATGGAGGATGTTTCTGTCACATACTGTTTCTAACAGCATGGGTAGTTCCCATATTGTCCAAAGAAAAGGTAAAGTAATTGACACATTCATTGAGCTGAAGGCATTAGATCAATATTAGCTTGAATGCTCCCATAATTCTTGCAGGTTTAACGTTTAAATGGCATTGCTGAATATAAAGTGTATCAAATGTAGATGATTAGAGTATTAATTCCTCATTATTGTGGAAAGGATGATTAACTTTATTGAACCTTCACCTGAATTTCTTTGGCGGGGCTCTGAAAATTTATCTTACTTTTCTTTTAGTTTTCTTTAAAAGTCCATGTAAAGTAAGACAGGCAACTTCAAACTTAGATGTTGTTTACTTGTATAGTCTATAGAAATAAGGATGCTTATTCTGTGATGTGAAATAATAAATAGTTTTATGTATTACAGTTTGAATGGTTGGTATCATTAGTGCTAATAAAGTCTTTAGTTCACAGAAGATAGTAAGCTATTTGAACAAGACCAGCAAAATACATAAATCAGCATTTTGTATGAAACAAAAACGGGAAAATAAATCCTGGTGCTGTCATGTTTCCTTCTGAAACTCTGAACAAATCAGAAATAATTCCAAAGAAGGGGTTATCTTTTACTAGATGACACTTTTATGAAATTGTTTTAGCTTTTCTCTTTAGTGCAGGAAAGGAATCATTACAAATAGGATACAAGTGACCTACAGATAATAATGTCCTAGCTATTTCTTTGTGTTTGGCTCTTTGGGCTTTATATTTAATAAATACAGTCATTTAAATTATGTTTACTTATATTTGATTTAGAAATAATTACTATAAAAATATGTAAGCCTTGATGTTACTGCCACAACCATTTCAAATTCATTATTTATGAAACAGTGTATGAAGCATATTAAAGCTTTGATCATCAGAAGGCCTAGATATAATCTGGCCTCTGTTGTTTTTGGCTGGTGATTGTCTACAGTATTCTGTTTATATTTGCCAATATTACAGTGCTCTAAGATACACAGCAATATTAGACAGCTACAATGACGGGGATGGAAATTTCCATTTGCTCCAGAAAATATTCATCAACTCTACTATGACAAAAAACATAATCACTGTAATTAGGTTGTTCGATATACAATGAATTTCGACTCATCATTCTTAGCTAGATTTTCTCCATTTCCCCCGACTCTAACTGAAATGTATTTATTTTTTGTCTTCTACAGAGTCTTTGTTGTTTCAGTGATTTTGTGAGATGCTTTGAAAATAACTGCTTGTCATACTCAAACAACTAGATATTCTAATATCAAAAGTTCACTAATTGTTACTATAATTACAACTACTTCACTATTGTGATTTGAATATCCATATAGCTTCATGGGTTTGGTGGATTAGAAGATGCTTATTCTGGTTGCCTCATATGGCATTCAGAGTTTTGTAATGTCAACTTCCACTGACATTAATAAGCTTTGGATCAGGAATTTTGAGCTGTTAGTTCATTGTCTTTAAGAATATCTTTAAGAAGATACCTGGCTTGATTTACTAGTAATGTCTACACTTGGCAAATATACTTATGGGGCAAAAAGAGACAGAAATGGAGAATTTTTTGTAGAAATTATTTGAAAAAATTAGTTCCCAGATCCCATAGTGCTAAGGTCATTGTAAGGGCAGTGGCACAAGAAGTCAGAAAGAACAGAAATTTAGGAGGTACAGGAGGGAGCCTTGTGGAGAAGAAATGAGTGCCCATATGAGGCAGTGTGGCCTGAGCAGCACTGCTTTGGGGCTGGGTGGCAGATTCTGACAGGTGTAATTTAGAAAAAAAAACAAAAACCAACAAAAAAAACCAAAACCAACCAACCAAACACCCCCCCCCCCCCCCCCCCACTAAACACCCCTACTAAGCCCCCAACAGAAAATCAGCCTCCTTTGGATTAACAGACCAAACTAACTCAGCTTAAATTTTAATTCTCTGCTTCATCTTCAGCACACTGAAATATAGTTAACAGGAGCAAGTGCTCATACTAGATAAGGGAATTGTTGTTAGTCATATAATTATGCTGTTTCTGTAGCTGAGCTTGGCAGTGAGACAGAGCAAGATACAGCATCACACTATTAGGACAGTTAGCGCCTTTGACAAGAATCCATTTTTCAGTGATCAGAAATGCAGTTTCTATTACTTCTTCTGTGCAAGCTCAAACATCAGTGAAACAAACATTTTCCAGAAGACAGGTTGCTTTTAAATCCTTCTTTGCCTTCTTTTCAATTCAGATGTTTTAAATGTGTTTTTATAGAACTCCAACAAAGAAGATAAGTGTGAAGATCAAGTAGGCGTACATACCAATAGCATGTTTAATCTGTACATACCAATAGCATGTTTAATTTCTATCTGTAATAGGAACTGAGCTTTCTCAGTACTGCAGATACATTTTTCTAATGACTCAGGCAGATCCTTTCCTAAATAGATTCATTAGTTTGGGGTTCTTTTCCTTTTTCCTCACATAGCATATTGGCTTCATTAATCTCAGTTTTCAGAGTGATGTTAAGAAATTGTGCACTCTTGAGTAATCTGAGGTACTCAGGAAAGTTTTGGTGTTTCAAAACTCTCCCCCCACCCGAAAGAAAAACCGTTGTGGACTCATGCATGCCATCTGCTGGCACTTTCTAAATATCTTAAAAGCACATTCCTGCCTCTCGGGGGTTTCTGCCAGTGACACGAAGCACCCCAGGGTCAGACACAGTTGCAGGTGTCCCTAAATGGCAGCAGCACCCCAGATGGGCACCCGGCTCCTGAGCTATCCAAATTAATAGGCGCTTTCAAAAAGATTTCTTTGCCTAAGTTTCTTTCTCTTTAAAACATGTTATTTAATAATGTTGGTATAACTATTTCTTGTGTTAGTGGGAAAGTGTTTGAAAAATACTGGTTAGTATTTGCCTGTTCTTGCATGAAAAATATTTCATTACAGTGTGATTCAGTGTCATACACATACATTCATCTGTGTGGGTAAACAGTTTTTGTTATATAGAACATGCACACTTGGTGCCAGTGATCTACATCTTGTGCTAGGAAAAAAAAATGTTGAAAAAAGCATGCTGACATAATGGAGAACTGTATTTGCAGACAGTAGTTTTTCAAGACTATATTTTATGCTTTTCAATCACTTTAATAAGAGAGCAGTTAATTACAATTTTAAATGTATGCATTTGTAATTAAAACATTTTGGTGAATATGTACAGAAATATGTGTCTAAACATGGATGCACGTCTATGCATCTATGAATATGAAGATGCATGGATTATATAAAGATAGATGTGGATGCTTGCATATGTGTTTATAAGCAAGTAAACCAGCAATATCTGAACAACTTTGAGCACCACTAGAATTTCTTTAATTTAAGTGTATGAGCATACACACATGCACACACATATGTACACACGCGCTCATATAGTATCCTTTCCTGTGTCGGTAGTCTGAATAGTAAGCAGCTGGGTCCTGTATAATAGTAGGTAAGCTAAATTGCTTGCTGCTTTTTCACATATACCCAACAATCACTCTTCAGGAAAAGACCGAAACCTGTCTGATATTCTTGTTCAGTAGTGACAGTAATTACTGGTAGGGAAATTATTAAGAAGCTGAAGTGGTAAGTTAAGAGAAGCACTACAAAGCAAGTTTCCTTTGGATGAGGAAAATGTATCATGGTGAAAACAACAAAATAAATGGGCTCCTCCATCCTGTCTGCACAAATCAGCTGCTATGTCCTGGGGATAGTGAAGAGGGCTTGTGCTATCAGCACCTACGCAAATGCCTGTTTTATGGGCTCTTTGAAGGACAAACTATGCTTATTTGCTTTATAGAAGGGGCTGATGAAGTTGCTAGTTCTAAACAAGGAGAAAATGAAAAGGCAAAGCAAATATGTAAGTAAGTGTAATTCTTTATAAAGAAAACTGCCATACTCAAAGCAATGCAAGGAGGTCTGAATCGTGTTTCTTGAAATATAAGATAGAGCCAGTCACTCTGCCTCTAAGCATGTCAGTCTGTGGAAATTCAAAGCTTAAATGACAGGCATTCCAGTTTAGAAGATGTAATAGTGGTTAAGCAGAGTAAAAAATTATTCAAAAAATAATCTCTTAAAATGCTAGCGTATGAAAATTAAGCAATTGATAATTCTATAACACGCACTGAAGAAATAGGGCAAAAGCATAAATCTTCTAATCTCTGCCCCTCACTCTTCCTCCCACACTATTCTGACAATTTACTCTTACTTTCTGGGTTTGCTTCTTACATTTAGGTTATTTCTGAAATGTAAAAACAGCACAAATTGAACTTACATTGGTTTCTGAACATGACTATATTACATGTTTTTAAGAATTGGTTTGATATGCTTATGAAACATTAAAGTTAAGACTTCTAAGACCATATTTAGAAAAATGTCATACTGACACATTTCTGGGAATCATAATTAAGAGAAAAGAGACTGACAGAGAAGACTATAGTCTTCGAGAGGAAAATTTATCCTATTCTAGGGGAGTAGGAGAAACAACACAAACTAATTTTTCTGTTACTCATATAAATCATTTGGTGCAATTATAACGGTATTGGAGGATTAATATTGGAATGTTAGAATAATAACATTTAAAATAATTGCTTTTGTTCCTTTAATCTCCTAGTTTCATGGTTCTTTCATCTTCTGCTTAAAGCCAAATGTCTGCATTTGAAAACTTTTAAAAACATTTCACCAGAAAAGCTCATGGAGATATATTATCTCACTTTCATTTCTGTCCTGAGGCTATCATGTTTGACAGTGACAGAAAATAGTTTCAAGGACAATATAATGATGGAGACAGAATAAATTAAAGGAAAGTATAAACTACTTAGTTGCAGAAATAATTTGCTCTTGTTATAAAACTGTAGTATGGAATAAATACTTTAGACTGAAAGAATGCCTTTAAACCATGACCAGGTTTTTTAAAAGCTGCTACTATTTAATTCACTGATGGCCATGTTTTGAAGGAGCAGTCGTAACATTATCCAATTGCCACTTTCTCTGCAAACTATAAAATTTGAGTGAAAAGTTGATTGTACATATATTCTGAAAGTATTTAATCATACCATCAACAGTGTCTTTCTAATCAGGCATAAATCCAAGGGATTAGTTAAAATACGGTGGTTGTTTTCTCAGTGCTGAAATACTACAGATAATCCTCCAGTTTCTTCCATATCTTCTACAGGGGCTAAGGCTGCTTCCACATGCCACGATGAAGCTGAGGGCAGCAGACTTTTGCCTCAATAGCTGCAGGCCTTTTTCACACCCTTTTCCTCTCTTCATACTGCATGCCATGACCATCTCCTAAAGTAGTTCATACATTTTTTAGGTGATGGAATCCTCTCCTGGTTGAAGGATGTGCCACTTGGGTGCCACTGTGTCAACTGACACACCTCTGCAACATGTCCAGGGCTCTTGCTGGCTTTTTCTAGGTTTTGCCTTTGCCTTAAATATGCCTGTTAATAACTTCTTTGTGGCCCAAGAGCCACCTAAATGAGGGTTTAACCATTCACCTGGAAAACCTTTCAGTGTATGTAAGATTTGCAAAAGCAGAAGCTTCGGTATCTTGGGACTTCAGATACTGACAGAGATATAGACTGCATGTTCTTCTGAGGAAGGTTAAATGCTTGCTTCACCAGCTGAGGTTGGCATTTTGAGGATTTCCTCAACTGTGGCAGCACTGTCCTGGGCAAAGACTTGCTTCAGTAAGAAATTGCAGTACTGGGCCCATAATACAGTCAGAAACATAATTTATGATCTGATGTGTAATGAAACACAGAGTCAGAGCTGTGTCCCTGGGAGTGAGCTGCTTGAGCCAAACAGAAGGAAATGCCAAGCACAGGGGCATGTGCAAAATCCCAGCCCCAGTCCAGAGGGAGGAACCTAGCTCATGTGATGGGCAGGTATCTCCACGACCCTGGGATTTAGAAAACAAAGCTAAGAAAAGTGACTGAGGAGTTAATAAGGTACATACACATAGCCAATGTGCATCAATTAGGTCTGAACTCACTAGCAGCTTTGAAAGATGCTGCTTTATTTCAGACCTGTTTTTTGTAAATTGGGTGCTTTAAACAGTCTGCTGACTGTGTTGTCACTACAGCAAATTAAAACTAAAGGTTTATGGTTAATACGCTTTCCCGCATAGAGGAAATACTTAAATTCCCTAAGTCCAAAGTCCTTTGGTGTCTCTGCAGAAACAAAAAAAATGGATAAAGAACTTTAAAAACCGAAACAAACAACAACTACTGAAAGATTTTCAGCACCTCAGAAATGGCAACATGAACATAGATGCTCTTTTTTTAAAAATATTGGTGGGAAATCCCTATGTCTACTTTCTGAAAAGCATTCCAAGTCCTTTATTGCTGTTCCCAGCTTTCATGACTGGGCTGATTTAACAAAGGGTGTCTATTATCCTTTAGCACTTTTGAAAGTCTCAACCATAATTAATATCTTGTATGGTAACAGCAAATGTGACTGTTTATTACTTAAAAAACAAATGTAAATATTTATGACCTAATATATCAAAATTGATTAATGATGTCAGGTAGCTAAGTTTACACATTTAAGGGAACCTGATATTAAATGCTGATTTAATACTCACTGTTTTCTTTCTATGCATATCAAGTGGACCACTCAGTGTGAATTACTGGCTGCTTTTGAAAATGTGAACCTATATGTCTTTCAACTGTCTGATTAATATACATAAAGGTAGCAGTACACAATTCTTTTCAGAGTGGCTATGCTTTCAATGCCCAGATTAAATCACTTTGAAGATGTTATGAGGAAAAAGAAGACAACAAAACCAAAGCAAAACAAACCCTGAACCTGGAAAAGTGCTTTAGAAATAATTATTCATTTTTAATATTTATTATTATAAATAATATATGAATATTATATATGATATAAATAAATATATTTTCTATTTATTATTATATATTAGATTTATTCTGCTTCAATAAAAACACCAGATAGAAAAGATAAAGGATAAAGAAGCAAACTTTCATGAAGACAAGTTTTATTTTGGGGAATAATGGCATAACTTTTAACTACTGTATGACTAGTGCATCTCTGCAATAATTACATAAATGAATTCTGCTTTCTTTCACACTTTATTCCCACAATGCTTTGCCATTTCCTCAAGTTCCATACCCTTTCTATTTTTCTTAATAGTTCCCCAGTAACAGCCCACTAAAAGGGTTTTAAATAACTTATGCAAGCCTTTTTTCCTTTCCTCTTTTTTTTTTTGAAATTAATCACTTATAAAACTGCATATTCTCTAGATAATATAAGAATTGCCTCCTTTTTGCATATATTGCTTTTTTGTTATTATTACAGGGCTTATGGGCTGAGCTCCTTGTTAACATGGCTCACAATAAAATTAAGTTTGCTCAGGTCACACAAGAGCCTAACACTTGCCCAAAGATATTTCTGTGCTTATTGCCTTTTATCCCTTAAAAATCTTCCTCACTGAGCAATAACATTGGTAAATTTGCATCCGGTTCAGGTGGGTTTGCAATCAGGGGGCATTTCTACTGTGCTTCCTTCTCTTAGTATCACATGGGCCATAACTTTCACTTTTTAATTTCTTTTGGCTGACTGACAGCTCAACAATGGAGGAAAAAGAGGATGCTTTCCTCCATCCATTCATACATCCATGTGACGAATTCTCCAGCACCTTCAGGCTTTTTTCCTTGTAATTTTAGTTACGATTGTCCTTCCTGAGCAATGACAAAGGTTGAACTGAAGCTGCTGGCAGGGGTAAAGCTAGGTCAGATTCTGATCAGTGGAAATCTGCCTCCACACATGCTGGTTGGAGGGTGCAGCAGGATCAGACAGTCTGACTTTTCCTTTCCAAAGCTTGAGGTATCTCTGTGGCTTGCGCCCCACCATCAGATTCAAAAATACAGAATGTCAACTAAGGAAGGGTATAAATGTTCCTCCACACGTGACCACATACAAAAGTGTGTCTCCTAATTTGCTTTGTTGTTTATAATGAAACAAAAGGGGCTGCAATTCTTGTAGAAATCAGGCCTTTTGATTTCACTGACTTGTTACTCTTGTTTTATAAACAGTATCCTGGTTTATACAATTATCCTTCAATTCTGGAACAATTCTTGATGACAGTTCAGACATGCTTAATACCAGGTGTATGCCTTTATCATCTTTCCCCATATTTAATACCAGGTGTATGCCTTTATCATCTTTCCCCATATTTACAAAATGCACCATGTTAAAAAATTATATATTCTTAATTTTAATATGCATAACACTAAAATTCCCACCTCTCAGCCTCCTTGAAACATGAGGTAAGTTCTAATCTCTTTCTGAACGAATATGTACTACAAGAAGAAAGTACAGTCAAGTGAGAAAAAAAAAATAATTCATTTCTCAAATAAGCAAGATATATATATTCATACATTCACAAAGAAATTCAGCAATGTTTTTAAAATGAGAGAATTCTGGAGATTCTCCAGCTTTCTTTTGGCACTGTCTGTAGGGGATCTTTCAAACTGCTGTCTCTTCATTACAAATGCAGAGTCACTATTAAGCAGCACCCAGGAAGATAACTGCATTGATGGGTCTTGCTTGGCTCACTGTATGATGATCAGATCATAGGAATGTAAACAATTGTTACATCTAGGGATGATAAAAGGCAAATTTCCAGAAAATAAATCAACTCTGCATTTTACTATACTAGCAGCTTATCTAGTATTGAGAAAACTTGTCTAGTTGGCTGAAATAAACACATGAAATATAGCTTGTTAGTAACCGTATCAATTTCCCAATCAACACTACTACAAGCTGACAGAATAATGCTAACTAATGCAGAAAACAGGGTACACAGAGAAAGGTACACTATAATATGGGGAAAGAATGTGTTCTACACTCAAAAGAATAAAAAGAAGAAAAGGCAGACAAGTGTCTCTATACATTCTTTCACTCACACATTGCAAGTGTGAAAAGGATATCCAAGCATCATTTGCCACATGTTCTGAAGAGTAATTAAAAAAAAAGTCTTTTTTTTTTTTAATTATTTTGTCACATTCCAGAATTTTGCAAGTGTAAGAGAAAAAGCTGAAATCGGACAGAGGTACACAACAGATGGGCTGAGTTTCACTCTATATCTCTAATAGGAATTGCAGTTTCACTAAACTAAGGCTTTCTATAATGAAGTGCTTTACAAAACCCAATAAATATGTCTTAATAATGCCCACATGAGATGAGAGTATTGCTAGTGTTCCCACAAAGGAAGCAACTTTCAGGGATTCAAGAGGAATCAAAAGTATCAGCTAACTTGAATGTCAGTCAGAGAAGCCTGCAACTTGGACCTATTCTTTTGGCACCCTTAGAGAAGGATGCCCATGAACTTCGGTCACAGTTGGGTGTTCTCCACCATTTCTGTCAGTCAGACCTTCAGTATTTCTTATGCTTAGCCCAGCGGGATTAATTGGAAATTAAATGCACTTAGTGGACAGCAGTGAAAACATTTAGTCACCTGCTCACCATCATCAGGAAGTCTGTGGCAGAGGCCAGGAGAAACCCAAGGTAGAATGTTCTCTCAAGGTACTTCCTTAGGATAGAGTTAAAGCAATATAAGAATTTGCTGTTCCCCACTGTTACAATCTCTACAGATACAGTTTTAATACTCTTATCAAGTGCTGGAGTCTGCTTCTGCATAGTCAGTGGACTTTTTTTAGACCATCAGCAGTGAATGCAACTTGGTTGCAGTGGCAAAAACCTCCAGCTAAAGGATAGTAACAAACAGCTGGTGGACAGTAACTGCTGAAATTGCTGCAAATGAATTCTGAAGCCTCAGGTGCTTTAATTTTTTCTTCTTGCATTTTTCTGCCTTAGCTGTCATATGACTTCCATTTTTACCACATACGATCTTACAGAGATATCCTGCAGAGATTAGCATACTGTTTTCCATGTGGTTCTGGTTTGTTTGCAGTGCATAGTCCCTCCTGTGAAGTGAATGAAGCAACGGTCTGAAAAAAATAGTATGTATTCATAAACTAAAAACAATGCTATAATGCATACACCCAAGGAGAGTAAATGAGTGCTACACCAAGCTACCCTAATCCTTGGGGCTTACCTTGGGTACATTTCAGGGCAAAACTTTGTCATTTCTCCATGCACCCTTTTTTCCATGGATGCTTGGGCTTGTAGGTAAGAAGTGTGCTGTAGTGCTCTTTCCTCTGCATGGGAGTGCTGAGAGTTGCACTGGAGCACACAGCAGCATCTCTGGGTCACTGCAGCCAAGGAGCACTCAGACTGGTTCCCCACATGGCATAAGTCTTTTCTCCTTACTCTAAGAGTGTAATTGAAACCAAACTGTGCACAGCTTCATGGAGGTCCCACCAGGGAAGAGAGAGCAAAAACTTCACTAGATAGAATGAACAATTTAACTACAAAAAAAAAAAAAATGCTGGACTAAACTGGCTTTAGTTCTTGCTGATCGTCTTTTTGCTGCTACATTATACTTGCCTTCAGCAAGCCCTTGCCTCACTCTGCATCAATTCTCCCATGGGTTTCATCACTTTTGCCATTTTAAAAATCTACCCTTTTCACTCTCCCCTGCCCATCATGGCTCAGATTTTATTCCTTGTAAAAGCTTCTTTGTGTGCTTCCTCAACATTCATCACTGTTCCAAATAAGTCTTCACAATCTGTAGTAAATAATAGAAGGAAGAATGCCGTGTAAGCAGATATCCATTCTACTTATGTTTTCATATAATTCAATCACAGTCCTTTTGTACCTTGAAACTTGAAAAATCTACATTAATGACACATCTGTAGGGTTACAGAAGTACATCTGAAAGTGCCAATTCACTTTTATTTGCACACCATACCGGAGAAGCAAAAGGCCAGAGGCAATAGAACAAGGAAGACTGAAATTTTGTTTACAGTTCTAGTCTGCCCTTGTCTTTTCAAAAGGCTAAAATTATTATTATTCTCTCACACAGTAGCCCTATGGATTTGTTTGTGTCTTAAATCGTGAGCTTCTTATTTGTGGCTTTTCCTGAGTTTTGTCATTTGAATTGCTTGCGGAGTTCGACTGCAAAAGCTGCAACATGATGCTTCTATTAGCAACTGAATTGTTGCTAAATACTATGAATATGATCCCCCAACACATCTGGCGGTGCACTACACTACATAATCTTGTTACCTCATTGCACGGGCGAGGCCCTGAGGAAATCACTACAACAGTGTTAAAAGATATCTACCGATGACATCTGGGAAAAAAAAAAATCCTCTAATGAAACTGGGACAATTGAGAGGTTCACTGAGTGAAAGCAAGTCTTCATGCAATAAGCAGTTCCAGCAGCTGGAGTGTTAAGAAACCCATCAAGTATCATGGGACTGAAGATAACATTGCAGGGATGGCAGAAATGAGCAATGGATGAATTGGAAAGACTCATGTGTTTGGAAGCCCCATTCCCTGTTACCAGTGTATTTACTCATACAGAGTTTATCTTATGTACTCTTTGTTACTTTCATTCATCTTAACCTCCAGGCTGTAAACACATTCGTTATGAAAAGAATAAAATTACACAAACTCTGTGTGAAGCCCCTGAAATCTGGCTACAGAACTATTCATCACCTTCCCATTCTTATCACAAAGGCACTGCACCATTTGTTATTATTAGATAACATAAGAAAGAGAGGAAAATGGGGAGAAAAAAGAGAGGCAACGTGGAATGGAGTTGGGAAAATGGACAAAAGGCAGAAGAGACATGGTGGTGCTGGAGGACAAATTAAAAAAAAAGAGGAGACATGGGCAAGACACAGCGATGAAACTTAATTCAACAATAGGCTTCTTTTATAAAAATATGTTTTCTCTTGTCTCACTACTTTTCCTGTTGTGATAAGGTGAGGCTTTTGAGTCATTTGAATATGGCAGTGATTACCAGAACAGTCTCATGAGTACTTTCAGCCAAATAGTTTTCAGAAGTTCCTAAGTCCATTTTGTCAGTTCAATGGGAGTTTTAATTGACTATTAAAATACAGCACTACACAATAAAGACATTACTGCACTGTTGCAAAAATACCAGCAAATGCGCCATCAACAGTAAAGGTGATTCTCTACTGTGGGTTTATCGGAACTGCTACAACAGCATAAATAGCCTGGAGCAGCAGTAATTGAAGGCAGAGCTTTCAAATATGCTTTTCTCCCAAATGTAAGCAAAACAAAGCAGAAGTACAATCATTAAAGCATTAATTTTACATGATTGGGCAGTTTCTCCCTCCTCATTACTGCATATGTAATAGGTCATATTTTACTATTTGATAGAGAATGATGGGCTGCTCCTCTATACAACAAAGGGTAAAAATTTCATGACTAAGCAAAATTTCCTCATGACTATACTGCACAGAACCCAGCTTCTTTGAGCATATTTACTCTCTTTCCGATTTCCAGCACAAATGTCACGAAATTGTACCAATTTAAGACATAAGGGGTTTTGTGCCCTCATCTCTGCAAGCTCACAGGGGTGGGCTGAACCCCAGTTTTACCAGAGTCCTGTCTCAGCTAATGGTTTCTTCCATAGCAAGCAGGTTCCTCTGAACACCACCACAGGCAAGATCATGCCTCACCATTCCCAGCGAGCTCTCTCACATGCATGGTACAGGGAGATGTGACAGTCCACCAGGCATTAATGTCAGTGACTGTCTGTACCAAAATCAGCTCATGGCTGAGGCCAGCGAGGCTTACCATGGCTCTGCTATCCTCAGTAAAAGATGTACACCACCGCCTGAACCAGCTCAAGTTGTAAATAGACAACTTACATTTTGAAGAAATTATGTGGTCACAGGAATGTGCATATCACAAAATCACAATAATCAGCTGGAATTGTGAATGTGGAAATCAAATAAATAAAACAGCATTTCTTCATGCTGTGTTTCTACTGAGGTTGTGTAAAGAAACAAGTGACCTTCTATTTAATGATGACTTTGCTCATTAGACACCAAACAATCGAGAAGAAGCGTTGTAGACTCTCAATGAGCAGCATGAAGACCCTACACAGACTAAAAGCAGGATGAATATTACACACTGCTGCTGGTCTCAAAGGGCTTTATTAAAAACAAAAGCATATAAAGTAGTTCCTGAACAGTATGATTTTTAATTGTGTCCCATTGGGAATGCTGTACAAGGCAGACTTGCTTGCCTCCCTCGTAGTCTAGAGAAACCTAACAAGCTCTCAACAGATTCCCTTTGGTCTAACACAAGTTACTGCTGAGTTTCTGGACTCCAGTTAAGTCTTAGTGACAATTTATGTTTAGCTGTTTGTGAAACAAATACAATTTTATAAACATCTTTTTTACACAGAAAGAAAAAAAAATATATATATATAAAGGGTTCCATGTGACAGCTTCTTCTCAATCTGTAAGTCTCTGAGCATACACAAACAACAGTGTAAAACTAGCAAATAGAGCAATTAAAGCAACAGTGCCTGCAACTGCAGTAGGCTGGTGACCAGCCTGCATTGCCTTACAGCTCTCAGGAAGCCAAGTTACTTGTACAGTCCAAGACTTCTTGAGACAGATCCAGAGCAGGCAGATGGGCACAGTACTGCAATGCCATGCTTTACACCCCTTCATTTTCTACGCTCTGTCTTGTGTATATAATGTAGGCAATGCATGAGGAAGATCAGGAAGAGGAAAATCAGTAAGAACTGTGGTAGCTGAACATGGGGGAAAAAGACCCCAAACCCTGTAGGAGAAACCCCTTGCAGTTAACCAAACGAAATAATAGGAAGCATCAATGGAAAGGATGTGGCTTAAATTTTGGTCCTGGGTCTTTGTTATTTTAGATTTTTTTCCTGGGCTAGCAGGGGGTTCTTCCCTCCCATTGGGATTTAAAGACTAACATCTGTAGCAAGGTCAATTATTTATCACAAAAGACAACCAGAAGAGAAACAGCAGAGACCTCTTCCACCATCCCTGGCTTATTTCACATTTTTATAGCTAGTGCCAGACAAGAAACATGCACCAGACAAGCAGGACTCTTTCTCTCATGAGTAGGCACCCACTTGGAAAGAGGCAAACCAGGCTCCAGTGGCTCCTTGGCAGAAAGTAGGAGAAAGCACTACAGCGGGGGGTGGGAGAGCTGGCACTCTTTGGTTTATGTTACCAAAACCTCTAAGCCAAAAGGTCTCAGTGTGACAGCCTGTAACCAGCCATCTTCTACCAAAACAGGGAGATCTGTCACAGGCACCAGCTGAGGATCTTTCCCCCCAGTTATCTACGTTTGCTGTGATATGGTAACTATATGGTATGCTCCCCTACCCTCCCATTGCCTTACATTGATCTCTCAGATGCTGTGAAAGACGATGAAAGTAGCAAGATGAAAGAAAAGGAAAATCTCAAAACAAGCTTACATTAAATATTCATAACTGGTAGTAATTATAAACAGAAAATAGGAAATAAAGCAGTAGTGATTATGCAGTGTCCAAATCATCTATCTGCAACTTCCTCCAGGAAGTTTTCTCCATAGATTTCTGTTGCTAGAGTTGCAGAGTGAGCCAATATTTATGGCCTGTATTTTTGGTCAGATTTTGCTACCTCATTTATTTGATACATAAATGTAGGCTAGTGTGTTGAATTGTGAGTAAAAGTAAGGCTCTGCATCTCATTTCTACTCTCCACTAAAACATATAATGAAACTCTGCCTTCAGAAAAACAAAGACAGCCAGTCAGATCGAGGATGAAAAGTTTGTTAAACTCCAGTATTAGTTTCCTGAGGCATAGAAGTCCTCTCAAATTACAGAATAATCACATATAATTCACCCTGTTACTACTTTGAATCATTCTAATGTTCCCATGAAGAAGACTCCCCCTCTGTTACAAAATATCAGTTCATAGAAAAAAGCATTAATTCTACTTCCATGGTGAACTTGTCAGTTTTTGCCATCTGAGCACTCCACTCAGCTTTGGACACCACAGTAGCCTTGTTAGGTTTCTAAGGAGCCCTAATTACACTCATTTGAGATTGCAGAATGCTTTAATTTAAGCCAGCACACAATCAGATGCTATGCTTTCACAAATATTCAGAAACATCATCTGCCAGGATCAAGAGTAATTGAACTGATATCTATTGGGTTTTATCTGCAGCTTTGCTGCATAATTTTTCATTTTCTTTAGAAGGCTTTATCACAAAAAGAGAACATGCCTAGAGTCCCACAGAGGTGTTTTGACATTAGGCTTAATAAAGCATGAAGAACTCATTAATAAATAATGTTCTGCTAGGTTAACAAGTAAAGCTGAATGCATTAATGAGACCCAGAAGTAAATCACATCATGCATGCAGCCAAATAACTTGTTAAAATGATTGCAATGGTTCCATTTCTTCAGTGTGCTTGGCACAGCTCAACACAATATTGCACAAATAAAGAACACTGCAGCATATATGCATGCACCTTCAATTATAATGTTACCTGTCAATTTTTATTTGCACTCTTTATTTGCACTTATTTGTGGGGTTTGTAAACAAGCATTCATGACAGTGACAAAGAGATATTTATGTATCATTAAGCTTTGCTGAGAGAGCACTTCTGTCTGGAGTTTCAAAGAAAAAGACCTCTTGTATTCATTGAGTTATGCATCATCCCATTCCTGTGTCAAAGCTACAAGCTTGATACATTTTACTGCAGACACATTTGAGTTACAGCTTTCAAGGCTGTGTCAGTATTTCCATATGTCCTTATTTACCAAGGTTAAACACTCTGGCAAGTTTTGAATCAAGGCCTGAAGAAAGCTTCTAGCTGCCTGTGGTCAACAACACAACTCCCGTCAGCTTCAACTATGCCAGGATTTCACATAGAATCTGGAGTAGGATTGTGGCAACATTAGGGTCTGGATCCACCTTTCATCGTGAAGACTTTCTTAGTTAAGTACCTAAATTGGGACCTGAAGTCACCTTAAATTCTCCCTATAATTAATGCCAAGAGATAAACATTTCCAGAATGTGATCCAGATCTGGGCTGCTGATTACAGAATCAGCTTAAAATGAGCAAGTTCTCCATTTAGAGATTTCTGCTATATGCTTATGCTTCTAGGCAGGAAAACTCCCCAGTCCCTCCAATGAGACTAAGGAACAGATTGTACAATTCAAGTTTGGGCCTGTGAGAAATATGTAATTTGTCGGGGGGGGGGGGGGAAGGAAAATGTTTCCTTATTTTATTTTTAGCTTGCATTTGAGATGTAGTCATAATCTAAATAAGGAGTCATGATATTCAGAAACAGAGACAATCCAAATGCATATCTTAAGTCTCCACCACAGTTTCTATAAGCACGGAAATGCTGCATTCCTCTATTTTAGTTCACTGTCATTTGTAAGTAATGCGACTATCATGGAATGAATATTGATTGAAAAAAAGAAAACTATTTCATGTCATCTGTTTAGTGAAAACACATATTCCAGCATATTTAGAGTGATTATAAAAATGAGATTATTTTTCAGACCTGACTGAGCTGCCAGGTTCCAAGCATTACTGTGAATAAGAGGATCATATATAAGCTATAATATGTTCTGAAAATGACTTAAAATCTCTGATATAATTGATAAAAGAAATAGCTGTTTAGGTGGGGCAAAGCCATCTTTCTGGTTTTGTTTTGCTTTGTTTCTTAAGATAAGATTAAGAAAATAAACTTCAGATATACGCCATTTTTAGAACATGAAATTGAAAAGCACCAAAGTTTTTTAACATAAATGGGGTGATTTTGCAAAACAGGACAAAAGTAGAAAATGTTTATTTTTTTTTAAATATCCAGCATTTAAGCTGCTGAGCTATGTGAAATGTTAAATAAGCTTTTGTGCTATGGGACAGTAAGCAAACATGGATAAAGTGCATAACCCATTTATTTTGCACATTTTTCATCTACCATTGAATATAGTTTTTATCTGTGATAAGAATACAAATGCATGAGCACAAGTGAGTGAATATTGAAACAGTGAAGTATTTTAGTGAATACACTTTCCGTATGACTTGGTGCTGGGAAGCAGACTTGGTGTCAATTACCTCTGGAAATGAGAGAGATGTAAATAGTAGAATTCAGTCTCTGTTCCCTATTTTTTATCTAAGTATTTTTCATCTAAGTATTTTTCATCTAAGTAAAACCTAAGTATTTGAACTAGGAAACACTTGCCCATGTTCGCAGGTAGGAAGCATGAGACAGCTGAGAATCTTTCAGTGCAGAACCCAAGTTTTTGGAGGTACCTTTCCTGTGATATATGAACTGCCTCAGAATATGAGTTAGCTGAATGCACAGCACAGCCAATACAGCAATGCTTCTGGGTTGTGTGATCACAGGATTTGAAGTGACAATCTTTCCTGCAAGCTAAGATACTTGTGAATCCTCAAACACTAAATGGGCACTGAAGAATTTGGGGTTATTTTTGTAATCATGCTGGTAGGTTTCTGTATCCAAATTTTGCTTGCATTATACTTCAGCAATTTAAATCCTCCTAGGACCATGCCAGTAATCCAGGAACATATATGAGGACACTGACTTTTGTTCTTAAGGATATAACTTAAGAATAATTTCATGTTACATGACATTAGACAGCAAAATTACATCAGAAAATTCTATCCATTGTACACATTTATGCAGTTTTAGAATGCTACATGTACAAGATGTTAAAAAAACTAATACCCGACTTGTTTATGCTAAGCCTCATGACTAGGTGAGGGTGCAGCTGCAACAGGTATTCACATAGCAGTATGAGTATGATACCATGTGGCAAAATCACACAGTCCATCCGGCTGTAAAAGGAAGTACAATATGGAAAACTATTTTAATATTTTCCCCTTCTGCATTAATAACTTAAAAAGAAACTTGTAATTACATTTTGTAAACAATTTGTACTTAGTTTTGGTATATTTGAAATATTTAAAGGTATTTGAAGCACTATGAAGGGATTGCTTTGTCAGTCCCATTAAGACAGTAGCTTTCTTGATCTCGGTCAAGATACCAGCATATTAATAGAGGAGGGAAAATGCCACCCTCTAGCAGAATAATGAGGAAGGGCACAGAAAACATTTGACATCTTTTTGTATACACATCTTGCAGCTCAGGCTGTAATTCTGACTTAGGAAAGGAAGGAGAATTTAGGTTTAAGAGTAACAGTTAAAAATCTGCACCAAGACAGCAAGCGTAAATTCCCCAAGTACTTTTAAGGCAGTATTTCCTGTGAGTCTCCCTACACATCAAATCACATCAGGTTTCATTAGACCCCTTCAAGACAAAAATATTCACATCTCACATTCTGGTTTGCAGAGTCTCCAGAAGGCAGAGACTGACCAGGAAAGTGTTTTAGGGTGTTAACTCTCCCCAGCTCTGCTGGGGCTCCCAGCAGTGACAGCGCATTTTTGGAGTGGACAATACAAGTAGACCCTGAAGTGCATGGGTTGTCTGTTTGCTCCTCAGAGGAGCTGGGTTACTCAAACAGTCAAGGAAAAGAAATTCCTTGATTTCTGGAGGAGTCCTCTGTGGCCTTTTAGCTGGTCGGACTGCAGTCAGGATTTATGATTATACCTTATGATTTGAGTACTGAAACTGTAGAAATTCTGCATTGTTTCCATGCCTTCTCTAACAAGCTCTAAGTACCCCAGTAGGAATATACACACAATTTAGAAAAACAAATGCTTTATTCATGATAGCAATAAGTACAGCATGGCTGTACACATGCCAATTGAATAGTAGTTTTGCATTTTTTATTTTATTCCTCCCAATAACTACATGTTCTTACAAGTGCCTCACAAACATGTACTGAGTTTTCTACACAGCTTTTGATGGAGAACATTTTAAATAGTTTTCATAAAATGAATAAAGCTGTGATAAGCAGCACAGCTGGTGAGCTAGTGAAGAAACTGCAAGGAAGGAATTATCAGGAGGAAAATGTTCTAGGAATGTATTTCCCTTATGAGACCCAAAGATTGACCAATTAAGATTAGTGCTCCAGTTCATCTATGTAAGATATATGGAGAACAGGGTGACTCAAATACTGCTTTTGAGATAGTTATTTCTCTGACAATTATCTACCAAAAATCAAAACCATGAAATCATGAGTAAGAAAAGCAAGCTAAAGACCTGTGTTATCATTTTATTCTTTCTTAGTCTTGAATGTGAACTGGAGGAAACACAAGAGAAGTATTTAGAGGAGCATGTCTTACTTATGTCATGTTCTGACCCCAGAAAAATCCAGGGGAATAAACTGCTTGCACCCATGAAATCCTTATGAGTGAGACCCCAGGATGCCTTTTTTCTGCTCCCTCTTGAAGGAAGTTATCAAAGCAAAGATAATGCTATCAAGGAGAATGATCAGGATTTTGGCAGTGAATACCAACAGTTTTACAGTTATTTCTCCTCCATAAAGATGCTTGTAATTTTTTATTAATATTTGTGACCAGGCGTGAAGACCTCTTCCATCCTGAAACTGGACTCTAGCTTATTACAGTGTTGTATGCAGCTTCTCTGACTGTGTGCTTTCATTTGATATTATTTGCTTGCAGCTTTCACATATATTTTCTCCTCTACCCCCCAGTTATTCATTCCTATAGGTTGATATTGTTGTAACCTGACGCTTCACAGATATGGGATGTTTGTTTGTTTGTATGAGTCCCCAGAGTTTAAATCACCTCTTTCACCTTTCTTCTACCAAGAGCAGAACGCTTAATTTTAGCAGATGCACAGAACTTTTGAAAGTCAAATTCTCCACTGAAAGCACTCTGCAGTGTGTGTGCAGACCCTAAAAGCTCACTGCATAACCAGAAGAGATGCACCATGCCTCTCTCAGGAGAGAGAAAATTTTAAACTCTTTTTTGTAGAAGCTGTCCATTTGTGGAAAATGAGAAAGTAATCATGGATATTAAGAGATCCAAAATGACCATACCTTTGAGAACAAGATGCTTTTAATTGGAGTGGGAGGAGTTCTTGGTTCATTCTCTGGGGCCACAACTGAGTAACATGCTTACCCCTGCTTTTATCCAGGGATGTGAACAGCCTCATTGCAAACTAATGCTTAAAGGCATACGTCTAGAAACCTTGCCCAACTGGATGTCTGGATCGTTTCTGTCTTTCAACCAGTATTGTCAGTTCAATCTCAGCCAGGTGCTCTTCTCCAGGAGCCACTTTCCTCTAAACAGTGCAACATCTTTGTGATGGCTCTGGTTACATCTGTGGAAAATGAGATATGCACTTGGGCGTCATCTGCAAAGCCTGTATCAACTTAGCAGCTCAGCCAATCTCTGAACAGTTTTATGGAACTATTGGAAAGGGATGTAGGGAGAGGATTTATAGCCCTATGTTTAGAATACAGGTGCAGGATACTGTGAAAAAAAACCACAATTTTCCCAGTGTTGTTTCAGGGTGTTATTGAAACCAGATTCTGTATCTGCAAGGTATACAAGATTGGGATATATTCACTTAGCATTTACAGGAAGAAGAAAAAACAAATAATTCCTTATTCATATCTGAAATTAAAAAGGCCTTGGAAATTCATACAGCCACAGGAAACTGAATTAATAATACTAGCAGATAGAAACGTTGCAGAATATAAAACTCTCTGGATAAAACAAATAGAATAAAAACTATCATTTCTTACTGCAGTATATTTTATCCACTGTGTATTTAATTTTGCTGTGCAGAAGACATTACTGAAAGAACAGTTTTACTAGATAATTTTCTTGTTTGGTAGAGCTGATGTATTAAAAAGGTTAATGTACTAAATTTACATTTTTCTAGGCTGATTATTTCTTACTCCAATCTCTCCTTCATCATTCTTAACCTCTTTAAAATGAAATGATATAAAATAGGACTTCTTTTTGCCAGTTTTAGTCAGAAAAACCTTACTTTCCCTGCCAATTTTCATGCTCTACAAGCTCTGCCATCATAAACCACTTTGCATGTATTAAGAAGGAGTATTATATTAGATGAGGCAATTTAAGTGTATCCTATTTCACTTGGTGAAACTAAGCAGCTTTGCATTATAACTAAGTTGAGCTAATGAGAATATGCTTGAAGCATGTGTTACCTGGAACTGAAGTTAGCTAGTCATTCAATACTGCAACCTGTGAGTTTGCAAAACGATGGCAGGAATCCTGCTGTGAGGGAGATAGGAAAATTATTATAATCTGCATTCTTAAATTGAATGAGTATTTTGCTCAGCAGAGGCCTCTTGACTGCAAATAGTCTGAAATTATATCCTGCTGTTTAAAATGCTTTTTTTCAAAGTGAGTAAAAATGTCCACATTTTCTTACATCAAATATTTTTAAAATCTAATGTGAGTAAAATTATTGAGAAAGCGAAAGTCATAATATCATTCACTTCTTCTTGTAAAAGCTTTTTTGATAGTCAAAGCTGTTTGACAGGGACAAAGTGTCAAGAATTCATGTTTTTATACTTCTACCTTAATTAATTATTATTTGATAAAGCTTAGTATTATATGTCCCTCATCACTTTATTACTGAAAAAAAACATCTTCACAAGTTTCTTATTTTGTCCAAAAGAAATTGTAATATAGATATTTCAGCAGAATCATCTGGTAGATGTGATGCTTAACATGCTAGTAAGCTAAAATTCATATACAACATATCCAGAAAATACTGCACAAACATGAGCAAGGGACCATGAACTAGCAAGCAGACACAGTGAATGAATTTCCCCCACAAGCATGGAAAACATAATTTCATTGATATAAACTCTTATCTCATTAAAGCCAGAAATGACACCAAAAAGAAAGAAAAGGGCCTGCGGATAAGTATTAGAGGTCACCATAGTTGTATGAACAATTATGTTCTACTGTGTAAAAGCAACAAATACTGCAAATACTTTGCATTTCATCCTTCCTGAGAGTCCAAAATGGAAGAGGGGGCAGCTCAGATTATCCTCCTCAAATTCTCTGTCCTTTAATTAGTGACCAGTGAGAAGGTTCAAGATAAAGAAAGATGATGGAGCAATTTGTATGGTTATCAGTGCCCCACAGCTAGAGTCAGAGGAGGCTTCAGCTTTGCTACACTTGGCTGTGCACATATGTGCAAGTTAAACAGACCAGGGCTTATTTTCTTGCCCAGAGTGGGGGTGACCCAGTCTCTCCACCCCAAAACAAGGTGGCCATATACTTAGCTGCTTCAGGCAAATAGTCCCTACCCCATGTTGCTCCTTGAACTCAACTCTGGCATTGTGTAAGATTGTGGGGTAAAAGCATGCTAGGGAACACGTGGACAGATGGGTTTGATAAGCAGGAGCCAGGAATCAAATTCATGCCCAAACCCTACTTTGCTGCTATTGACAGGTGTGTATAGCTTAAAGTTTGCTGATGAGGCATAATGCTTGAGAGGAAGGTATGGTTACTCTTGTGTGAAAGATGGCTCTCAGGAGAGCCAGAGAGTCAGGAAAAGGTGATGACAAGGGCAGAGACGTATCTTAAACACAACTAGCTTTTCTGGAACTTAAAGTGCCTCATGCTGTTTTGCAGTCATGTTGCTTTGGATTAGGATTCACAGCTCTGACCTACTTCTGAAGTGGTGGATAGATTGCTTCTGTTTTTCCTCCTCGCAAAATACATCTGACAGAAGACATCTTTTTCTGCATACTAAGTCAACCTCTCAAGACACAGAAAAGCAGAATTCAGGGGACTCTCCTCCCAGTCTCTGGGAGGAAGCTGTAACCACCAGGACTTATTCTGTATGCCGTAGCCTTAGCAGGCAATCTCCAGGATCAGTTTTAAATCTGGGGTCATGTCAAACATTCCCATGTCAGAAGCCATTTTTTTTTTTTGTTTTGTTTGTTTTCAGGTGTGCTTCTTCATTAAATGCACAATGTTTCCTTTGACTTAATAAGCTCGGCACTCAATTCAGTATAAACATCATTTACATCATTCGTTTACATCCCGGTAATTTCTTACTTTTACTACGTAAATTTCTGCAGGCCCTGTGGATAAACCTAGCTGCACTTGTGTTCTTGCAAAAGTCAGTCAGTAACAAAACTAATCATTGAAAATTTGGACAGGTGAAACTCCACTGGATTTGCTAGTTTAGTTTAGTTTAGCTCATTCTTTGTGATTTGCACTGTTTAAATGAACATATCCATTGCTTATCAAAGAAAGTTTCTTCTCTAATCTAAGAAAGTTTCTTCTCCAATCTATCAAGTAACGTGCAATATTTGTCATAGCATGCCATATAAAATCCACAGAAGTGAAGAATAAAGCATTTTTTTGCATAATTTTTCATCCGAATTTATATATATATTGGTATTAATGAATGTGTGGCTTAGTAGCAATACCGTAAGCAAAATTAAAGCTACATAAGATCTTCCAGAATTACCTATCCTAACAAAACAAGGCTCTGTCAGCAATTGTACTGAGTTTGCAAAACCTGTAATCCTGTATATTATATATATATAACAGTCCACTCAAATGCATATTGTACAAATCCCCCAAGAAGTACTAACATGCAAGCATTACAAGGAGTTGGAGTTCACAACACTTTTGACATTTGAGCTTTGCAAATCTATGAGCTATTCATCCCTTAGTATACACACATGTATAAAAGACGTAGTACTATGAACAGCACTCTACAGATTAAAGCTACAATATATGTCCCATATGAATTTTACTTTCTTGGACAATATTTAAGTTTTACAGTGAGATCACCCCAAAGAACTAATATACTTCTCCATAAGGAAATCTTTTCAGAATCTTGCAACTCCTCTAACCTTCTGCTTTTAAGTGGAATCTGTATTTTTATATCCATGTTCTTGTTCTTGCTGAACTCAATTACAAAAACTCTCAGTACCTTCAACAGAACTTAGATGAAACAAAACTGCATTGCTACATTTTTTCTTCTCCTCTTCTCCTATCTTGAATAGACATTTGGTGCCAAAGGGAAACAGTTCCTTTTGATGAGGGATGATATTTTTGTCTTCTCTTTACTTTATAAAGGGAGTAGCCATTTAGAATGCAAACAGAAATGCTAGCTAGAGTAGCAGACAGAAAAAAGATCTATTAGAAAGCTATTATTCATGTGCTATTACAAGACTCTCTCCACAAAAGTGAGAAAGCAGAATTCAGTTAATTGCATCAAGTTTGAGGTGATGCTGTTTTAGCCAATAGGTTTCCTGAAACATTTTAAGATGTTATGGAGATGTTAATAAGAACAAATTGTATCTGTAAAACAATTTATTTTTTAAAAAAATGGAAATTTCAAATAAGGTAAAGTTGACAGAGCAAAACTGAAAAAAAATTTACCTCCTCCTCCCCCAAACCTAGATAGAGCAATAATCCTGACGAATATTTGCAATATATGAAAAACAGATGGCAATAATAGAAAATCAAGATTACATGACTGTTCAGTTTTCTTCTTTACATCACACAGCATTATCCAAATCATTACAAGCATTTTTATAATGTTATGATTGCTGCTGAAATCCTGATGTATCTTTATGGTCTTGCTACTTTCCTTGTCAGTTATGTGTTTGAGACATGACTTGATGTGCACATATGCCCACACACATTCCACCTCCTTTCTGAGCATGTGTCTGTTTGCAAGAAAGGTTTCTTGTGCGTTTTTGATTGCACCACAGAAAAATGACGTCAGTGAATTGTCCTGATCAAGGGTGATTTCCTGTGGTGACAGACTAATACTCAGACCATGTAATAGTAATATTTTAACAGAAACCAAGGGATAGAGAAAACATATTGTTAAAGTAACATTAAATTTAACATTTTGTTGAAATTTCACAGCTTGCAGGAAGTGAATAGTTGCTATTAAGAAGAAATTAATTTTTTCCAACATGTTGTATATGTCTTTGGCATTCCCCTGAAGCCCATGTGCCAGCTAGAAGAACTTAGCACACAGCTGGACATTACCACTGCCTGTAAAGAAGGACCATCTTGTGAACAGAGTTAAGTAGAATACTCTTCTTGTTCCCTTTTTTCCAATCATAAATCAGATGAGTGTGATTGCAATGCACTAAACCCAATCTTAAAAGAAATACCACAAAAATGGTTAATGGCAGTCAAACTCAGAGCATGGGTAGAGCTTGCTCATGTTGTCCAACAAGTCATGTATAGGGCTTTAAGCTGCACCAGCTCACTAAGTATATTTATTCAGTGGCAGTTAAAAGCACGATCTCAACTACATACGTGATATCAATCATCATTTTATCCACCTGTGGCTATGTGTAATCAATAAACTGAAACATAGTCTGCCTTGTTAATGGTTAAATGAAACAGTCCTAAAAATTCATTCAGGCTTTTAAAGAATACACTAACCTTTGTGTCCTTAGGCACATCCAGAAAGTCCAGTACATCTACTTTTGATGAAGAACATTCAGGAAGAATTTAACTCATCAGTTCTCGTGCTCAGTCTCAAGGAGCCTTTAGTGGTTACTGAGAAGACCACTCAAGGGATAAAGCAACTCCAGGTATACAGATGGAAAGATCAGACATCTCTGCTGAAATGATGTACAAGTCGCTGAGCCTGTATGAAAAGAGAAGGCACTTGCTGCATATCTGAAAAAAAAACCCAATGATAAAACACCCAGCTTCCCTCTTTAAGATTGAAAAGAAATTTTGTGCAGTAGGGCATGAGTGGTAGTACTTGCCAGCTGAAGTTTTTGCAAGTACTGTGTCTGTCTTGTAAACATTGGCAGCCTGGAATGGGGAGTGCAGGTTAGGGGGGGAAGGGAAGGGAAAATCACACCAAATGCATTTCACAATAGTAAAAGCTAAATGAAAGCAACCCCAAGAACAGAAAACTGCTAATTACATGTATATTAAGTGGGCTACAGGAAAAAAATGTTAGATCTACACTGTCAAGAGGTGATAAGCTATCCTCACTACTGTTACTCTGCTCCCTTATACACTTGACATTGCCCAGAAATGTATTTTACAGCCATTTGTAAATCACTGAAAAAAACCACTTTTATACTGAGAACAATGCCAGACCCATCTGGAGAAAATGTTAATAGTATTTAGTGAGAATCGTTTGACTGTTCTCTTTTTTTCTGTTTGTTTGTTTATAATCTATCTATGCTTCCATATTGAAGAAATGGGACACAGACACTAAAGTGAATAGGCTATTTAATTGCAAAGCCTGTACTACAGTTTTTAGCTTTCAGCATGAACGTATCTACTTTCTTTCAATGTAAATTAAGCCCTATGGAATTTGGAATACAGTTAAGCCCGCAAAATCATCAATGCCAATGTGACCTGCCAAAAGACATTAACTCTGTAATTATTCCGTTATTCAGGAAAAAATACTTCTGAGTGGAGAAACAGAATTAAATCAAAAGATTTGTACAGAAATATCACAAAGAATGACTGGTTTGAGCACCTTACAGTATGACCAGAATCTAACAAGAGCACACATAAAACTAAATTTTATTGGAGGTTTGATGCACCAGTGTAGAAATGTACAATGCAGAAACTGCATAACTGGGCATAAGTCTCAGAAAATAACAGCCATCCTTTCTTTGCAGTTAAGTGTTTATTTCACTACATAATTTCCATTGCAATACGCAAACTACTTACTTACTTTGAGAGCAGTTTATTTCTGACTGCTTTTGCCTGTATAGTATATGATTTACCATGATGAATTATTTGTTTTTCCATCAGAAACATTTATGTGTTAATAATTTATCAGATAAATAGTGTCTGACTGAGCAATTTAAAAAAATGTAAGCAAATCAATGGCAAAATATACCAAGCAGCGTATTATAATGATACAATAATTTGAGCTCATACATTAGACCGAACTGATAATGTCCCAAAAGCCCTCTTTTGATAACTCAGTTGCATAGAGTAAACGTTCAGCTGAAATAACTAATAAAACATCTCAACTACTGCTCTGTGAAATCATGCCAGTATCATGAACAGTATCTTTGAAAACTAATAAGTTGGCTCCAGAAAACAAACAAACCCTACGAAACCTCTCTGCACGTATACAAGCTCTCCCTGGAAATGGGACTAATAGTCACATGAAGAAGAGAAATGAACTCCTCTCTCAGATGTGTGAATGGGACTTTGGAAATCAGAAGGGTCTGATTCTTTTGATATCTGTGACATTTATAGATTCCACCATTAGATTCAAAGAGTGTTTGTCATCACTCATATGTGCCACACAGACAATAAGGGAAGCAAATGTGATAAACTCCTTAAGAGGGAGCTGTCAAGGGCTCTTGACATATTAGAAACAAGTCATGCTCTGAGTTACAGGATTTTTTGCAAAGTTGATCACAAGGAAAATAAAACGTATTCTTAGGGCTGTGCTTTGACAATCTTTGCTACCTTTGAGGTTTTAGAGAAACAGGGAGATTTGAAAATGCTTTTGGAGGAAAGCTGCATATATACATGTCATCTTTTTCTTACACGTGTATTACATAGGTTAAACAACTTAAAATTTTCCAGAGCAGTACTTAAGCTTCCTAAGAATAATGTTGCTGAAAGTCTTATCATCTTATAGGCATTCTGTAATAGCAGAATGGACTGTTTTCCCATCAGGCTTAAGGAGACTAGTCAGTAATGTGTTGACAGTATGCAGTTATTTATAAAATGGATACCGTTCAGTTTAAATGAATGCACATATTCTGCCAGGAACAGATTGTTTTCAAACTTAGCAATAGATAGGAATTCTCTTCTGTTATTTGATGAAATCTCATATTGATTATAAACAATAAGTTTCAGGAATGACAGATTTACCAATAAAAGCCACAACTCAACATGGAATATATGCAAATATCAATAGATGTAATTGTATATTATGATGACAAATGTCATCAATTTATTTAAGGTAAGCCATTGAAATGAATACATATGAAGTGAAAAATCGAGTTAAGTGGAGTAACATGATTTTTTTCCTTCTTATTTGATTTCTAATTGAACTCTTTCTTTTTTTTTGTGCTAATGAGAACACTACAGATTTTTGTTTAGTCACTGTCCGTTTGATGTCCATTTACCCGCTCTGCTTAAGACTAGATTCTTTGGCCAATGTGTCCTTTCAGACTTCATGCCAAGGATCCATATGAGTCTCTATGCCTGACAAAAGGACAAAAGGATCACTTATAGTTCTTTCCCAGAGTAGGATTCCTTTTAATAGACTGACTTCTCTTCTTGTAAGGGTGCTAGTGTTAATGTCAACACTATTAACCAGTCTTTTTTTTTTTTTTTTGCACAAAAAGCCTTTTAGCTGCTTTCTTTATAAGCTAGATACACTCAGACATATCCAGGGGCTTTATAAATGGAGAAGAATAATTTTTAGGGAACCAAGCAGTTCCTGCATGCAAAACCTCAGCTACTGTTCTGGTCCTTGAATTGCTGCTAGGTCCTAGTCCTTTGTTCCCACTTGCCTTATGTTTGCTTGTAGGCTCCCTTTTAAAACAAGCTGGTCCTGGGCATAACGCTGGTCATAGATTCAGTGGACATCACTCCCCGTAGACGAGAGGGAATAGACCTTGCCAGGCTTGACATCTCTTGTCCCACACAGTTGTTTGACTGTAACCGAGCCAGCTGCGGCCCTCATATGCTCCCACATGTCCTTATGATACATGTTCTGCCCTTCCTCCATTCACTTAGTAGAAAGACAGGAGGACAGCAGGACTAAACAATCAAGGAATAACCAATTGATGCAGATATATCATTCCTCTCAATTAAGAGAGGAAAACCCTTACTCAGCCACTTGATGACTTAAAAGCATTTCAAAAGCTCATTGAATTCAAAGCAAAGGATATTGTCTTGCATTAGAAACTATTCAAGAGAAGTCACCTGCACTGCATAAAGGTTTGCAATGTTCCAGGCTGAACTGGTTTCTCTTCCTACCAAAGGCAGCTAGACACTGCACAGCTGTATGGCTACACAAGTGCCCAGTACTGTGGACCCCAACCATTTAAAATTGTAAGTCGAGGCACATCAATAAATAAGATCTGTTGAAATTATGTTTGTTTTTTTTAACAATGGACTTGAGCTGGTTTACTTGTTTCCTTCTGTGAATCTTCTAGACACATTTGTTTTGTATGTTTCAAGTACAGAAAGCACTCTGCAAAAAAACTTACAAAAACAGCTGAAAAGACAAGCTGATTCTGAAGGCAGAATTTAAGAAAAAATAGGAATTTTTATTTTTTTTTTAAGTTCAGAAATCAGCAAATGAACACTTCTGCATTTTAAGAAGTGAGTTCCTCTTTATTCTTACATGAAAGCTACTCTTCCTCAAATAATACACAAAAAATGGTCATGGGCATACACCTAGTCCATTGCAATATAAAATAAAATAAGTTAGATTAAACCATGGCAGCTGAATCATACTTGCTGCTTCAACAGAGTGAGACAGAAGGTACTAAATTTCAAAGGGTAAATGCTTTTCCTTCTCTTTCACTTATCATTGTGATCTTTTGCAGTGGTAAGTACCTGAGGTAAGTCTAAACACCAAAGGTCATTCAGACTAAGTAACAATTCTGTGTTTGGTTTTACTGCTATTTTGAGCCCACATCCAGATACTATAATTTAATAATATAATAGTTAATGTATGCCCTTCCAAAGCATTTCCCATCTAGTATTTTTACTGAAACATATGTAAAAGTTAAAGTAAATAAGAAGCAGCCAACTGGCTACATTTCCTTCTCGGCACTGCTGTGCTGTGCTGAAAACAGCACAAAGAGCAGCTATATCTGCTTCCATGGCAGTGAAGATGCTGTCCTGGCAGCAAGTGTCAGTGCTGCTCTGGCAGGTACAAGTCACAGTCACAGCTGGTTCCTACAAAACCAATGAATTTGCCATGAATGCCATAAAAACACATAAAGAGGGCCATAATTATGTGACTGGGGACAGATGAAGAAAAACAAAAAAACAAACCCAAACAAACCTGAAATACATGGAATTCTCACACAGATTTTTTACCTCTTGACTTCCCTCTGCTCCATGAAAATAATTTTCAAAATAATAAAAAGTTTCTGAGCCCATGGCATCTGTCCAACCTTGACAATCAGACTTCCCCAACTTCTTAGAAGCCAGAACTGCTAGTGTCTGTATCTCTGGGGTAAGCATTTCTGACTGCATGCCTTGGGGCAGTAGCACTGGAAAACCCTCCAGCAGAGACCTGCAAAGCTGACCACACATAGTCTAGAAATCCTTAATGAAATCTGGGAGGGATTTCTATAGATTGCTTCTGCCATCTGTCACATACGTATGAAGTGCAATTACCTTCAGGGAAACAATCCTCCATTCTCACAAATTTTGACATGCCACATATTGCCTATTCAGTTATTCAAAATGCTTTAGAGACATGTGAAGCCAGGACATGTCATCATGACCACCACACCACTGTGCTCATTACCAGATTTTCAGCTTCAAGTTAAATTTTGGATGCATGATGGAATTAATTTCAAGCAGCTCACTAATTTGCCACCAAAAAGCTGAATACCAGAAACCTACTTTTTTGAAAAGATACTTCTCCTTTTGAACCCAAATTTTAATGTAATAAAACATGACTTGGACTATTGGCATCAGTGTGTAATAGAGGATGGTAAACACACAGTACTAGTGTGTCCAAATTTCAAAATAAGTACAAACCTTCTGTTTCTCTGTTTTAGCTGTCACGCAAAAGTGACATCAGAATTCCACGAGAGTCATGTGGTATGATGGTGTAAACCTAGTGCAGTATGTCTGCACTATGAAAGTTACAAGTAAGAAAAAATTCCAGAGTAAAATTAAATTATATATAAAAAAAAAAGTGTAAAACGTGCAGTAAATTTCTTGAGGCAATAGTTGAATAATAAAAACAAGAATAAAGTAATCATGAACAAACGTCCTCAAAGTACCCTTCAACAGTGGTATTTACAACAGCCCAAACCTCATTTATATGAGTACTATTTAAAGTACCACAAAAGAGCATGTATATACCTGTAATCCAACATATTCCATATTAAACACCATATATGCAATGCATACGTAGCATGTACAATTTATGTGGGCTCTTGTGGACCAACTCTGCAAGAGCTATTCAATACAAATTGCTATCTGAAACAAGAGGAGCTCTCTGCTAATGTAAATTCAGCACATTAGCACAACTGTGCAGCCAGTTACAGCAGCTGAAGCTCTGGCACTTGATCTACAGATATTGGTCAGTTTTATGAGGAAATCACTAGTTCTTGGATGAAATAAATAGTGAACTTTCTCTCAAGGGGGAGATCCCCCTTCAGACACAAGGCCAACATGAATTTTCTTAGCAGGAAATCTGTTTTCTATGAGAATCAGAAAAAGGAACAGCCAGTGACCTAGCATCCATGCCCTGTGCAGAGAGATGCTTTCCTATCACACTAACATGAGAAACAGTGCAAAGGGATACAAGGAGTGGATGGAACTGTGACACCAGTCATGTCATAGCCGTGGCAGCTGGGGTGCACCATGCCTACTGGGAAGGGAAGGCAGCAGCACATACTGACCCTTGTCAGCTTTGTGTGACAGTGTGAAGATGAGGAGTGCCAGTGAAACTCACACATGCTCATCAGCACACTGCAAACTGACAACCCTGTCCAGAGATTTCATGAATGCTGTTAAAGTGTCTATATTTAAAAAAGAGACATTTGCTATGAAAATATTTCTCATAATATATGTATTTCTATGTTCACATGTATTTAAATACATGTACTCATAACACTATTTTTGGATGAAAGGAATAGGGTAAATCAGCATACATTATGATTAAGTGCTACAGAAGTTTATCACTTCAAAACCAGAATACATGTGAATATCAGCTGCTCCACTTCTCCAGAGCTACTTACTAAATCTTACAATGTAGTGCCTGATACAATCTGTAAGTGGGAAAGCACAGCTGAAAAAAACACCACAGGGGATTCTTCACTGCTATGCCATAGGTGCTCTGTGTCTCCTAATCCATGGGCTCAAGTCCACAGGAAAGCTCACAGGAAAGCTTTCCTTTATTTTAACGTTAGGCAGTGTGAGGGTAACTGTATGTTTGGTGTGGTGTCCTACCCTTTAACCACAGCTTCCAAATATTTCAGTTACCTGAAGTTTTTAAAAAGAGGCAGGATAGAACACCAGAAGACCCATTACTGGATCATAGGGCACACAAGGTAAGGATGAGAGAACTGGGTTTTTCAGCCTTAAGATGGGAAGTCTAATGAGAGACCTTGATGGGGTCTGCAGTCACATAAGAAGAGGGTGTGGAAAAGGCTCTCCTCAAAGATGTACAATGGGAGGGCGAGACGCACTGGCCACAACATGCAGCACAGGAAATTCTGGCCAAATAAAAAGAAGAAAATTTTCACCATGAAGGCCATCAGCTGAAGCAGGCTGTCCAGAGAGGTTGTGGAATCTCTGTCCTTGGAGACACCCAAAACTCCATAGGATGAGGTTGAGTTACATGCTACGTGACTGGCTTGCTTCCAGCAGGAGTTGGACAAGTGGCGCCCGCAGGCCACTTACCCCACCAGGTGACTCTGCTGAGCAGAAGTCCTGGCTGCTATGATAGATCAAACACTGCTTGCAGACCCACTTCCCACAGAATTCTGGGTATTACTATGAGGAAAGTGTTTTTTATCTTTTAGAGTGGAAGCCACACAGCAGTACTCTGAATCCCAAACCAGATCATATGCATGTGACCCAAAGAGTCTCAGCCCCATCAGCTTCCCAGAAGTGCACCCTCATGCAAACAATCTCACAGACCTGAGCTGACTTACAAAGATGCACAGACTGCAGAGAGCAGTAAATACACTTTCAAACTAAGTATCACAATGGCTTATCTTTTCACTACCTTTGCCCATTAAAGTAAGTTTTTTTACTCATTTGGGAATGAAGCAAAGGCCAATTATGAAATAGGTTAAATGCCTTTCGTTGACCACCTTCTCTCCTTAAGCTGACAAACATATAAATTAGATGAATTATTATTTTCCAGTTCTATTTTCTCTGACTGGACAGCTTATTTGTTCCATCTGTGTTTTCAGAAGTTTCACATCTCAACGCGAGGGGTTTCCGTATGTTTCCAGGCAGCCAGTGGAAAAAAATTTAATCCTGTACTGAACCTCCTGGGATCTGGTTTAACCCCCATCCCTCAAAGGAAGCATCCTTTGATCTCATTGTGTTGCTTACAGACCCCTCCACTCTCATGGTTGTTGAGTAGCAGCTTGCAATGCCTGCAGCTGGTTGGGAAACCGGTTTTCCATGGGCACTCCAAGGGACAGCTGCCAGGTGCATGAGGCAATGCTGTGGGTATGGATGCACTGTGTATCTATCTGTACAGCCCATAAAAACACCCTATCCCTACCCAGTCAGTTGTTTAAACAGTCAAAATGGCCACTTTTTCAGAAATCATCTCTCTGCTGTGAGCAGACGCTGTCAGCCATGAGGAATGCAAAAAAGTTGCCTGTAGTAACAAAATTATCTCTGTTTCCTGGTTTCCTTCACAAACACACACAGAAAGAATTGTTCTACACCACATAACAGCCACGTTTGAGACAGAGCAGCAGTCTTTGTTTCCAATTTGATTTTATTTCACTTCCCACCCTGCCCAAATGCTGCCAACTATTATCATATTAACAGCAGATTTGAAAAGCATTCTTGCTTTCCAGAGCAGAGGTATTCAAGTCCAGTCTCAGATGACAGGGCTAAAGTTTCACAGTGTTCTCCAGTCACGTGTCAGAGTAATTAACTCAGCCTTGATTAATTAAAACTAGAATAGTTCTTTTATTGGTTCTTTTATTCAACCATCTAAAATACCAAATTCTACTGATTTCCTGCAGAGATATACACAGGCACAACAATTCCCACTGCAATCTTTCATTATTCTTTACAGAGATACTGTGACATATTCCATACTCCCTCTAGACTTTTACTGATGTGGCTGTCCTGACATTGGTAAAATTATTCTTGATTTACTTTGGCACAGAAGACATCAGCATCAGGCCTATTGGGATAAGATACTTGCTCCCTATGGTCATATTTACTCAAGACTACAAAGAAAAAAAAGCCCAAACACTGATCAAACAGCTTCAATGTACCAACTTTTTTTCATGAGGAAAAAAATAAATAAATACTAATTACAATCTTTTTAAGGAGATCTGCTGCTCTTTGTGGTTACCTGGAAGAATGAGAACATCAATCCAGCAAAATACAGAGTTAACGCTGATGTTTGGCTTTACATGTATAAAAAATAAATAAATCTTTCTTCAAAAAAGGGGGGCAATGTTCATTATAAACTGAGAAAGCAATTGAAACAAAACCAGGGTCACTTTAAGTGGCTCTCACTTTCTGTGTCACTTCTATGCACATTTTTACCAGCTCTTGTAAAAACCAGAAGAACAGACCACCAAGAATTGCTATGTTTGTCTTGCGGTGTTTCATCAGCTGAAACTGATAGAAAGGATGGGGAAAATAACCAAAAAAGAGGTATGTGATAAATGAAGATTGTCAAGGATAGGCAAGTGAGTGACAGAAGCTGCTTCACTGAGAAAAGAAGATGAATGCTTGAAAAGACTTTTTTTTTCATTTTGGTGAATAATTTCCTCTCTATTTCTGTTCAACATATCAAGACCAGTACTAACTGAAGAACTTTTTGTTTGGGTTTTTTTTTTTTTTTTTAGAAGCCAATTAACATTAGCAAGTGAGCACATAACTTCTCATGCATGTCAGCCTGGGAAATTAAGCGTGTGTATTTAGGGTGCTCAGGCCTGGGGTGGTAAGAGCAACACAAGAACTTAAAATAAGCAGAAGCTGTAAACATGTTGAAATAATCATAGAATCATAGAATAGTTAGGGTTGGAAAGGACCTTAAGATCATCTAGTTCCAACCCCCCTGCCATGGGCAGGGGCACCTCATGCTAAATCATATCACCCAAGGCCTCGTCCAACCTGGACTTGAACACTGCCAGGGATGGAGCATTCACAGCCTCCCTGGGCAACCCATTCCAGTGCCTCACCACCCTAACAGGAAAGAATTTCCTCCTTATATCCAATCTAAACTTCCCCTGTTTAAGTTTTAACCTGTTACCCCTTGTCCTATCACTACAGTCCCTAATGAAGAGTCCCTCCCCAGATCCCTATAGCCCCCCTTCAGATACCGGAAGGCTGCTAGGAGGTCTCCACGCAGCCTTCTCTTCTCCAGGCTGAACAGCCCCAACTTCCTCAGCCTGTCTTCATATGGGAGGTGCTCCAGTCCCCTGATCATCCTCGTGGCCCTCCTCTGGACTTGTTCCAACAGTTCCATGTCCTTTTTATGTTGAGGACACCAGAACTGCACACAACACTCCAGGTGAGGTCACACACGAGCAGAGTAGAGGGGCAGGATCACCTCCTTCGACCTGCTGGTCATGCTCCTTTTGATGCAGCCCAGGATACGGTTGGCTTTCTGGGCTGCAAGCGCACACTACCAGCTCATGTTCATTTTCTCATCAACCAACACCCCCAAGTTCTTCTCCGCAGAGCTGCTTTGAATCTCTTCTTTAAATAATGCCACTTGTGATAATGTTTCAGCAGGCTGTTCAAAAGAGTGGTGGAAATTCTCTGGATGCATAGAAAGTTTGTTTAGCCATAGAGCTTGGCCAGCAGATCTGCTCTTTCAGCTGTAGTCTGCCCCCATAACATCTCTGAATGCATCTATAAAATGACGAGTTACATGATGGAGTCAAGAAGCCTTAAAGGCAGCCCTACCTGGCCTTTCCCAGCAAAAGACTTTCACTTAAATTAATATGAATACTTTGCACAGAGAGCTTGCAAATAGTGTGAAAGAAGTTAAGCAGAAACTCTGCTAGCCTCTCATCCTAGTATAGCAGGCTGGACATGAAGAGCACTGATTTAGCTCCACATTCTGGGAGCTATTCTACCCAGAAGCTTTAAAGACATGCAGAATAAATTTTTCTTAGGAGTCCTCACCACTGATGTAGCACACAAAAAAAAAAAAATATCTGCAGCTGAAAATCCTCCTTTGAGTTAAAATAAGAAAAAAGGATTTTCTCCACACACACCTATCACACTTGTGATAAGAGGCATCATTTTGTAACCTTTCCTGGTGGCCAAGCTTTCCCTGTGCAATCAGGGCACGTTTTCTATGTTTGATTTTTCCTACAACATGAGGCCTATTTTAATTCATACTTCAATGAAAAATGAGGTTCTTATGTGCTGACCTGACTCGGGGCTTTCCAGACCACAAAATATCATTACAGTCAAATTAAGAGCACTGGTAACACTGGAAAAAGCATGAAACAAAATATCCATCAGCAAAACACCATCTTTTCAAAGCCGGTGCTTATGGAGAGAGAACTCTTGTTTTCTCAGAATTCCTCCTTAGGTAAATTTTGCATTATACACAGCATATATAATGCTGGCTTATTGGCAGATTGGGTTGATCTGTCACAACCTGTGACCCAAAAAGATCATCAAAGGCTATTCCCCAGATCCTAAGGCTCACTCTGCACACAGCAGCAGAGACTACAGCGGATGTCAGAGGCAGCTGGATGCCAGAAAATGGAAATAGTTGTGTGAGGCTACCAAAAGGCTAATGTCAACTGTGTTTCTTATGCTCTCTTTCACTCAGGCTAAAGTAACACTACTGACCTTCAGCGAATATTCCTCTTCTACCTCTGTTTTTTTTGAAGGATCAAGATAAAGGCAATGGGAAAAGCAACAGGCAAAGCTGAATTAAGCACTGGCTAGTACAGACATATTTGCAGCTGTGTCCTCAAACCCTGCCCTGAGGTCTCAGTGCCAGCAGGAACTGATGGATGTCTGAGAAAATGGTTTAATTTACCAAGTTTATTTCATTTAGAAGGACTACTTCCAGGGGTACACAGAAGGAATCATTCTTAAATCAATGTCTGAGAAGATTCGTGTCCAGAAAGTGCTACTCCTTTTTTTCATACTCTTCTCTAGAGACCAGACAATTGTGGGACAGACAATTCAAAGGACCTACACCTTATTTCTCCAGAATAGAAATCTGTGCCTTTGGGCTTGCTGCTGTCACAGCATGCATGTAACCTCCACTTGTGTTTTTCTGAAACTCTGCTTGTGTTTTTCTGAAGAATCTGCCTGTGTTTTTCTGAAGCTTGCCCACAGGTTATAAGCCCCATGGTGACTCATATGGACAATGATGGTTTGCCATCAAATAAGCTTAAAATTAGGGCTAGTAAAAAAAAAAAAAAAAAAAAAAAAAGAAAGCAATTTAGGAGAAACATTTTCCTTATTTTTAGGGATCAAAATTTTTAACTTTCAAAGAGGCTTTGCAGAAAGGTAAAATAATAATCTTATTTGCAAATATATTTATGCATATTAATTATATTTCTGTCCTGGTTTTGTCTGGGGTAGAGTTAATTTTCCTCCCAGTAGCTGGTGCAGTGCTGTGTTCTGGCTTCAGTCTGAGAACAATGCTGATAACACACCAATGTTTTAGTTGTTGCTAAGTAATTCTCAGCCTAATCAAGGACTTTTCAGTCTCTCATGCTCTGCCAGCGTAGAGGGACACAAGAAGTCAGGAGGGAAAAGAGACAGGACAAACCCAAACCAGCCAAATGGGGATTCCATATCACAGCACATCATGCTTGATATATAAACTAGGGGGAGTTACCTGAAAGGGACCTATCATTGCTCAGTTCAGGCTGTGTATCAGTCAGTGGGTGATGAGCAATTGTACTGTGCATCACTTGTGCTTATTGTTCTTTTTTTTCCCTTTCCCTTTTAGTTTAATATGTCTCTCCTTGTTATTCCCATCATTATTATTGTTGTTGTTATTATTATTACTACTATTATCTTGTATATTAGATATTAAACTGTCCTTATCTCAACCTGTGGGGCTTGCATTCTTCTGATTTTCCTCCTCATTGTACCCCTGGTGTGGGGGGAAGGAGAAGGGTGAGCGAACGGCTGTGTGGTGCTGAGTTACTGGCTGGGTTTAAACTACTACAGCTTCTCAAATGAGTGCGCGCACAGACAAACTTTCAGGTTCAAGAACTCAGGTGTAACAGCTGCCATCATTTAGTTAATTTCTACAGGAACACTTTTGATCAAACAGATTAATTTTAAAATGTGCAAAGTGAACAGCGGTGCAGCAGTTCACACTACATCCAAAACAATTCCTGCTCAACATTGCTAATTAAGAAATCCCATCAGAATAAGTAATATGATATTTTCTAGCACTATTGAAAATCTGAAAACCCGCAAATTTCAAACACTCCAAAAAGAGAATATAAGAACTCCCAGTGAAACAAATCTATTCCATATGAAAGCTCTACAGATCTTGTTCAAAGCCTCAACAAATGCAAATATCATCACTGCATGTAGACTCTAAGCTGATGTAATTTGCCATAGCTCCATGGAAGTCAATGATGATACATTGATTTCCACTAATGAGGGTCTGACCTAAAAAATGCTGCATTCATTTACTGAAGAAATGTTCCCCCTCCCTCCCCCTTTCAAACTTTATTTAGCTTTTCTTAAGGGGACCAGAAGTTCTGAATTAGCATATAAGTACATTCAGCATCTGCACCCTGAGCAATGCAGAGCATAAGTGCAGGAAGTGCGAAAGAAGTTCACCACTGTGCCTTAACTTACTATAGATTGAGATAATCACTGTAATAAAGATAAAGAAAGGGCAACATAGAAGGTGTTCTGAAAAAGTCTTCAGTTGTCTAGAAAACCCCTGGCAGCAAATGGGAAACAAGTTAGGTGGTTTCATGACTCCGGATACAAATAAAGTTACCAGCATTTAGGAATTAAAGAATATTAGAAAAGAGTTTACTTGGTTCCTTCCTCAAAAAAATTTTCCAGAAAATATCTTCAGAGAAACAAGGTGGATTGGAATAATAAAAATAATTTGAAACCTATCCTGCTGTTTTAGCAGTGTTTTTTACTCCTATCAAAGTACTTTTTTCCTGATATACTGTAAGAATGGAATATAACTTTTCTTAAGAAGAGTGACGAGTGACCCAGTTTTTGAGGTAGCATTCATATTGTTATCCACTGGGTATTATGTTTAAAAGATTATCTTGACATTAGGAAAGAAGCTTTTCTGTATTTTTTATCCAGTTAAATTTTGAATTCTGTGCTTACAGAGAAAACTAAGCTGATAAGAGAGAAGAAAAAAGGTTTCAAACAAGTGTTCCATTAAACCAAAACAACTTTAAAGATACAAATTTCTGAAATTTCTGTTTGGGCTCTATTTCCCAAGCAAACCATTTGCTGTATGATTTATTTGACATTATCCCCTCTCTAGGACTCAAAAGTTACACACAATGAGGTTCCTTAGGTTGCAGCAATTTTAAGTAGGACACTTACTTTCCCCACTGAATACAGCAAAGCCCCAGGCACCCAGTGTACTTGCCTGCCACTTCTCAGAAGTGTTCACTTTGGTTTAGAAGCTGGGAATGTACCATGGCTGGGAGTCATAGCTATGACTATTTAAAGATAGCATTTTCCTCTTGCACCTTAATAGAACTGGAACCCACAGTATGGTCAGGGCAAAGAGTATTTTTAATTTAAAAAGTTCTTTCACCAGCATCACAGATGCAAAACTTCTATTAAGCAAGAAAGCAACCTATGAAAGTAATTAATGCAAGAAAATCTAATTTGCCTGTCCAGGCAACAGCTAAAAATGTACACATGCCAAATTTGCTCACATGCTTTCTTTTTTTTGATCAAAATACAAAGAAGATTCTTGTTTGAATTTGTCAGTGATCAAAATCTAACTGGAGATGAGATTTGAATGAGGAGTTGGTTGCCAGACCAGCTAAATAAGTTCAGCCTTATTTCAGAGTTTCAAAGGTTCTAGTTACTTTCTAATTTCATACCTTTTATAGAAGCATGACATATTCTAAGCTATTTTTCTTTTATTCCTATTAGGTCCCTACATCATCCACTGTGCTCACCATGTAGACTCTTGAAGGGCTTACTGCAGTCATTACAACCTACAGAGGTTAACCTGAAATATACCACAAGCAGCCTGATTTAAGGCAAGAAGGAAAGTTGTACCCCTTACTTTTCTATGAAAGTAACTCAGACATGTAATATAAAAATAATATTTATTAATTTTGAAATGTAAAAAGCTGACCATATAATCATAATTTTCTTTTCTACATAATTATAGTAGTTTTGTAACATATCCAAAATATAAACACAAAGGAAATGCAGTTTTCTGCAACAGCTAGTAAAACCACTGTTTTCAACTTAAACTCACAAAACCGCTGTCATTCCTTATGCTAATAGCGTCTGGAACTGCAGAAAACAATCCTAAAGCATTGTTGTTTTATAAAATATATTGAATAAACAGATGACTGAATTCAGAAATTTCAAAGTTCAAATAGTGAAACATCCCGAGTGATACAAGAAAAGTTTTGCATGTTGTCAGTGGAACAAAGGCGCACAAAGTGGTTTTGATATCAATAGCAGAATTGTCACAGCTATGAATCATCATAAAAAAGCGCTTGTAACAAGTAATACAAGACTTCATAAGACATTGTTTAGTGAATCATAGGTTTAAAAAAACCCAACCACCAAACCCCAAACTATTTAACTCCTTTTAACTGTTTTTTCCCCTATCATAGTAATATATAACAAAACACAGAAAACTAGCTTTTACATTTTAATGGCCTATTGTACGTGAGCTCAAAAGAATAATAATTGTTCTCTTTTCCTTTAAGGTTGCTATGAATCTTTGAGAAAATATGAAGACTTAAAAAACCCCAGCATTTCTTTCAATACTGTTGCTAGAGTGGTTAAAGATTAGCATTCACTGGATTGTTTCTCCCTTTTTGTGGTGATAGCTCCATAATATCACTTGCATTTTATCTGCCTTTTTCTTACATTCTCTGAACATGCTTTCATATCTTCACAGGGCAGATAAATACCAGGGAAACCGTATTCTAGTCTTTTTACCTTTTTTCATCAGGAAGAAAAGTGACACCTTTGTGTGGAAAGGTAGGCTCCAGAAATGCAGCATATCAAGCTTACCATGGTGAAGTGAAATGCAACTTGTACAGATAAATCAGATAAGTTTTATGCTGCGTACCCATATGCAATATTCTGCTTTGTTCACCACTCAAGCTGTACTAAACAGGGAATTGTTTTATACATATTCGTGATTTCAAAAAGGAGATGAGTCTCCAAAGAGCCTAGGTAGCATGTAACAGAGCTGCATGGTGTCACACATACAGCCCATGGACCACGGGAGCCCAGATGATCCAGCTGGTGCATCTATAATAGCATGCAGGACCCCAAGGATTTCTTCCTCAATGTCCCAAGGGAAACCTCAGTTCCAAGACCAGCTGCTAGAAACAAACAGATTTGCAGGTTTAGTTGGTTTGCTAATGTGACACTTGCATAAGGGACAGAACTGAATGATGAAAATAAGTAATTGAAAGTTTTCTGTTATTTAATTTTTCTTATTTTAATAAACTAGGATATATTTTATCATAAAAAGTGCTTTGCAGCAGTATATACATAAACCAAAATATGTTTCTTATTCATGGATCTGCTGGCAGTTTTTTCATTATCTGGTTAGCTCTACAAAGTAAGCATTTAAACAGTGAATGCAGACTGCATGAGATTCGTTGGCATATAGCTGCTTCTTTCCCTTATTCTGGATGCCCTTATCAGAAATTCATAGAAAGGAATCCATAACCTGATGGTTTTTAAAGACAGAAGGTAATACTATAAATTTCCAATGCTATTTGAAAACATACTAAGATGAATTCTTCAAAGAATTTCCATGGAGCTTGGAATATGATAAGTGTAAAAACTCAAAATCTGTGATGACAGTTAATCAAAAACTAGGGAGTCCATTTCCTAAACAAGGCACCTCCTTGAATGGAACTGCCTCACCAAGCTTTAAGCTCATTGCTCTAAAGACTAATTTAAAAAATCCCTTCAGTGAAAAATTATTTTGATGAGACTGACACATCTTTAAGGTCCCTCATGCCTTCTTATGCAATACTTGGCCAGTGTTATTGCATATTTACAAAACAATAAATACAGTATGAAAAGCCAGCTGTGAACTGCTAGAAGTACACTGAAGTCAGCGATATCCATTTTCAGAGTATGTGTGACAATATCCTTACACCAAAGATTAAACAGAGAAAAAGAAAGCCTAGATCTTCTGCACTGCCACTGGTGAAAAAAACTGTTTAAAGTATTAACTGTGTGCATATAGTCTTTGGTCCACCAAGACCCTAAATCACCTTGTCCATGAACTGCTTTTTGCTGACGATGCTGCCTTGTTGCCCACACAGAAGCAGCTCTGCAGCGCTTAACGTTGTGCTTTGTGGAGGCAGCTGAGCTTTTTGGGCTGGAAATAAGCTTGAAGAAGACAGTTGTCCTCTACCAACCTGCACCACAAGAAGATTACCATCATCCCCACATTACCATTTGTGAGTCAGAGCTGAAGTCAGTTCAGCAGTTCAGCTATCTGGGAAGCATTATTTCCTCAGATGCCACGATCGATCGACAAAGAGATAGATAACAGAATAGCAAAGGCATGTAGAGCCTTTGGAAAACTCCATAAAATAGTCTGGTGCAATAAACACCTAAAGAAAAGTACAAAGATTAGTGTCTATAGAGCCATTGTAGTATCTGCTCTTTTATATGGGTCTGAATCACAGGTTATCTACCGCCATCACCTGTGACTCCTCGAACGCTTCCATCAGTGCTGCCTCCGTGCAATTCTAAACATCCGTTGGACTGACTATGTGTCAAATGTTACTGTCCTCGAACAGGCAGGGGTCACCAGCATCGAGGCCATATTGTTGAAATCGCAGCTGCGCTGGGCAGGGCACGTCTCTAGGATGGAGGGTGACCGCCTCCCTAAGATTGTGTTTTACGGTGAACTCGCCACTGGCTGCTGCAAGAGAAGTGCCCCAAAGAGGAGATATAAGGACTCCCTGAAACAATACTTCAGCCTTGGCCATATTGACTACCATCAGTGGTCCATCTTGGCCTCCAATCGGGAGACTTGGAGAAACACCATGCATAACACTGTTGCTTCCTTTGAGAACACACAGAGAATTAATTAGTCTTGAGGAGAAAAGATAATATAGAAAGACTCGTGCCTCACCTATGCCATCCAAGGAGGCCTTTCGCTGTGCTTTTTGCAACCAGATTTGCCTATCCCATATTGGCCTTTTTAGTCATCAGCGCACTTGTAGTAAGCTTGGGTAAGCCCTTCCCAAATCTTTGCTTGCGAAGTCAAGCCATCATCAGCTCTTGCACTGGGCACAGGCATGTATGCAAAGCTAAGTCATATAAGCACTAAACTACATTTTACCCACAAGGGAGTGAGCACTCAGAAAGAAGAAAAAATGAAATCAATAAGGTGTGAGCAAACAAAAAAGAAGCTGGAAAAATTCATCAAGATCAGAAAAACAAATCCAAAAATGAAACTGATATCTGCATATGGCAGGGTGTTAAAATTAATTTTATAATAATTCAGGGAATGCAGAAATGAATGTTGATGGTGAGCATGTGCCCTAGGAGGTGTATGAGGGCCACTCCTTGCAATCCGACAGACTCTGGTGCTTGTAGAACACTCTGGCCAGCAGAAAGCTGTCTCAATTTTTCAGACTTACAGTGTTGATGGTGGTGGGACCATTGTTAATCCCTCATGTCCTTTCTCTGACTTTCTAAGGACTTCTAGCCGGTTCTGTTGCCATATCTCTCCAGGATGGAACAACCAGTAAAATGCTTCTGGGAAGCAGAACCTGCATAAAGTTAAGCAACTTGTCTAAGCAAGAGGGTACAGATAGACATCTCCTTTGCTCCACTTTCTGCCTAAAGAAAATTTTAGAGTTGTATGTATTGGACAACATGAAGTAGAAGCATTTGAGCTGGCTCAAAGAGCTGTATAGCCATGGCGATGCTTTCAGGCTTTCTCAGAAGAACCTACTCATTTAGGCAAAAATGTCCACTCAGGTCCTCCAAATTGCTGAAAACGCATGTACTGTCTCAAGTCAAGGATATGACTTTCATATATAAGTTCTGTAGGATTTTTTTGTCCTTCACTGTCTTTCAGCATGGTCTTAGGCACTTGAAATCAGAATTAAGCCAAACAGAAGAGGACATTCTCAGTAAAAGTAATAGGCAGCCTTTTGACCATCTTTCCTATCATGTATCTCCTTTCCTTCCTCTAGTTCCTTCCAGAAACATAGGCACCAGACACACTTTTGCCCCAGTGCTCTTGCTACCCAAATACTGGGTGACATGACATCCACTATTAAAAAATATTCATGAATCCCATGCTAGCAAGTCTTATGCTCTTATCCTGTAAAGAACTTGCCTTTTTTCCTGAATCATTAACTTGGGGTATTAGATTCTGCAGGTAGCTGGAGCAGCTTTTAGTCATACTGCAACAGATATTGCTCCCTAATGCCAATACAACTTGAGAAAGAAAATTATCCTGGGAAAAGGAGAACATTGTATGGTACAGAGTCAGGCTGTTCTGATGACTGTTATCCTTGCAGCTCACATACAGAAAGCAGACCATACCCAGAAAAAAGTGATACAATGAGGTGCCAGCAGCACATCTCCAGGTGCTCCATCAAGAAGTTTGACTCTCACCAATGCTGCCAAGTTTAACTGCTACTAACCACATGTCCTGGTTTCAGATGGTATAATTTTCCTCTCAGTACCTGGTGCAGTGCTGTGTTTTGGCTTCAGTCTGAGAACAATGCTGATAACACACCGATGTTTTACTTGTTTCTAAGTAGTGGTTACCCTGATTAAGGACTTTTCAGTCTCATGCTCTGCCAGTGAGGAGGAGCACAGAAAGATGGGAGGCAGCAGAGACAGGACACATGACTCATACTAGCTAAAGGGGTGGGTATTCCATATCACAGCACTTCACACCCACTATATAAACTAGGGGGAGTCAACTGGAAGGGCAGATCACCATTCAGGCAGGGCTGGGTGAGCAGTTGTACTGTGCCTCACTTGTTTTTTGTGGGGTTGATTCCTCTCTATTTAGTTTTATTATTATTTTAATTATATTATTATTGTTATTATTAATATAATATTTTGTTTAAATTATTAAACTGCTCTTAAAACCCTCAGGGTTTACCTTTCTTTCTTGATTCTCCTCTCCATCCTACCACAAGGGGAGAGGAAACAGTGGCCGTGTAGTACTTAGTTGCCAGCTGGGGTTAAACCATGACAACACACAACCCTACTTTCTCTGTGGAGCACTGGCTGCACCCATGCACGTGGTCATTTCCTACTTGCATAGGACACACATTTTTTCCTAACACTACCTAAGTGTCTTTGTGTATCTTTTTCAGGGAAAGTGCTGATGCAGCAGTTCTGCTTGTGGATCTGCTCAAACTGCCAAAATAAAATGAGAGATGTATGTATTTCAAAATAACTCACAGAGAAATCTCTTTCTTGACAGGTAACACTGATTTCAAATCTGCGCTCTTCTCTGCTGCTGCTCCCATAGGCAACACATGACAAGCTCTCTGGCAGTGACTGCAATCCCTGAAGGAAACAGCGGGATTGTTACCTGCCCTTCAGAAGCGTGCTGCCATCAGGAGCCTATTTAAGCTTGTGAAACATGGAAGGTCATTCACTCCCATCACACTTTTGTTTTCATATTTCTCTGTGGAAAAAAGTTTTCTTCACTTCTATTATTATTCCCCTGATGTTTTAATTCAGTGATGAAACTTCTTCAGACAAAGGAAGAAATGTGGTAATTTTAATTTTAGCACTTTAACTACATATATTACTTCTAACTTATCAACAAATATCTATTACTTTACCCAGTCATGTGTTAATCTATGTAGCAGCCAACACAGGAGGTTATACAGTCATCTCTAGCACTCCACAGATATGTGTTTTCTATTATTACTGTACTCAGAAAGCTTTTCTCCCTGGGGGGGCTTCTAATGTGATATTTAGCTTGAATCCTAATGCAGCTAAGCTCCATTAAAACCATGCACATGCACTCAAGGGCAACTGTAAGTAATGCAAAAATAGATCAATACTAATCTGGAATTGTTTATGTGTAATTCTCATGGAGTTCTTATATTTATGACTCCAGCCACAACCCGTGCCATAGGTTCTGAACTGGTTACTCCTTCACAGTTATGGCAGGGTTTTCAAGAGTATGTAACATCAGCGGCACTCTTATGGATCATATACAAAATATGAGGAGAATTGCCTTCTCTATACATATTTTTAAGGGTATATAGAGGATATAGTCTTTAGAATACATTCTTCAGGGAAGAATAAAGTTAAAGATGGAAAATAAATAACATACCTTCAGAGTTGCTCACTCTTGTGGGGCTTAACTTTCTGATCCTATGAGGTGATTTTGTTTTATTTATCCAGCCTTTCAAGCATAAACAGACTATGAAAACAACTGTGATTTATTCTAAATCTTAAAAGAAGGGAACTGTGTTTCTATATTGCACCTGTTATGTTAGTAGACTGTATTTGTGCATGTATATTCCATGCTAGAAAAAAGTCAATCATTCATAACCATTTATTGAAAAAAATATTTGAATCCACTTTTAGACCTCAAAAATACAACCATAAAATAATAATAAATATTTCATTTTCAAAGTATATATTTTTCTTTTAAAGCTAGTTTCCTATGAACAAAGCCCTTCTAAATGTGTTCTATTGAGAAATCATTCTGAGTTATGTAACTTCCTGGGCAGTAAAATGCCTTCCTTCTTCTCCCCTTTGCCCCAGTTCTGTTTATCTTGATGTGATTTTTCTTATTTTGTTTTGCTCCTCACCAGCCCCTTCTGGAATACCAACTACAAAAAAGCTACGTTTTCAAACAGCAAATTAAATATGATTTTGAGGAAAACAGCTCCTTGCAGGGTCCTAGTTGTATATTTTGCTAATTAAAAAGTAGCATACAGATTGCTGATAGAGATTCTAATAACTGATATTAAAGCATTAATACCATGAGCTCAGGGTTTTGTACAACACAGCAATCCGTATGCTGCAGGGCTTGGGATCTCTCTCCAGCTGTCAGCTGACAGTATCCCTGGGTTCCTGCTAATTGGCAACACACCAAGGCAAACAAGCCAGCTAATTCCAGAACAGAGAACTGATTAACTTCAGGTGTATATACATATTTATAAAGAGAGTGTTGCTTTTGTCTCAATAATCAAAATAGGTTTGGTTTTCAATTTTGAAAATTGTGGACTACAAAATTATTAATGGCATAAGACCCACCCAGGACTAACTCTTTCGACTAAAGGTTTCACAGCTGTGTAATGTCAAAAAGAGAGAATGCACATGTATGTAGAACACTGGAAATAATCACTGTATCATTCCTCTTTACCCATAAAAGCATCACAATTATCTTTGCACTATATCTGATAAAGAAAATACAGACATTTTTCAAGAATATAACATTTAAAGTAGTGAAAAATTACATTAAAATAGTTTTATTTTCATTCTTTTCCTGTTTAAATTCATACACATTTACCATAAAGCCATGAACTGATAAAATCACATCTTTTTACATCTATAATGATGTGAAGTTTCTTCTTAGATTTTTTTTACTGTGAATAAGAAAGATCAGGTCAGCAGGTGCCACTCTCCACTGCTGTGTACACTAGGCACTCTTGGTTCCACAATTTCAAGCCTAATACTTGGAGGGTTTAAGATCCTATTGAGCAGTCAGGAAAGCAATTCTACTTTATGACCAGAATTCTGTGAATCTTCCTTTTGTGAAGAAAACTAAAGAAATGAAGGACCTTGGAAAATAAAGCAACCTTGATAGGCATGCTGCAGTGTGGCTGCATTAGAAACCTGTAGATGGAAAAGACAAATGGTGGCCTAAAGCAACTTCTGATTCTATTTTGCTCCTATGCATGCCTGATTCCCTTACAAACTAGAATGTGCAACTTTTGACAGGCCCATGTAATTTTCATTCTTTTTTATGACCATGCTTCGAGCATGGTCATAAAACATATGCCCTGGTATATTTTTAATACAACAATATTGAATAACAGAGGCATAAACAGCAGAGGCTGGAACCCCATTTCTGGCTAATAGAAATAGATTTTATACAAGAAGTGGGTATCTTGTACTTGTTCTTCTAGGCCCACCACTTCAGCATTCTTAGTTTCTGTGTGGCCCAATTGCAAGAAAGAGATGAAAGATGCTTTTGCAGAAAAAGTCCATTAGTCTGATGGTGTTTTCCTGGTGAGGGGAGCTGTGATTTTAAACTCCCTGAAGATGGGACTGGCCTTGAGATTTGGCCTACCACTTCCTAGCCCAAATCAATAGAACACATCTGTGGTTACAAGTAGAATTATTGTGCTGACACATGGTCAACTATCATTAGCTTTTTTATTTCTGAGAAAAAAAATATATTATCAGACCCCATCTCCTGCTCAAAGATGGGCAATAGTGTGTTAATCCATAGTTTGCCCTGTGTTCTATGGTCAGGTTCTCTACATTTATTAGTATGACTTATCAACAGAAAATGAATCAGCTTGACAAGTAAATTCGGCTAGCAGAAAAGACAGAGGGCATTAGGCTTCATTATTGTTATAGGACTGAAGACCTTATTCTACAACTCTTTCCACAATCTGTTTTATAATTCAGAGCAACTCCATAGTAAGAAACAAAACTTTCTGCACCAAGTCCTTGCTACTGTGAGCTGCCAACAACTTCTCCTTCTAACAGGTTTTCTTATTGGTGAAATTATAAATCTGGCAATTATTTTTAAGTGTTTTGGATTTTTTTTTCCCCCAAATAAAGTCTTAACTTTATATGAAGAGTTCTTTCCCTGGAGATCATTATGCCCCTTCTGAACACTGTCCACACTTGTTAAATTAAGCCATTATATAGCACAGTGTGCAGCTATGGCTGCAGGCAGGAGCAGGAATCCTAAAAGACATGTATTCAAATATTAAAAGATGATATACTATATTTTCTGGTTCCTGAATTAGCAAATCAACAGAGAAAAGGCTTATGCGTATATAAAGTATTTCAACTTGAGTGTGACAACATTAATTATCGACTGTAACATGCTGATTTATAATTGTGAAATCAGTCATTTAATTGGCATCTAATGCAATAAAAAAATTCCTGCCAGTGTTATTATCTTAAGTGTTGGTGCTTGATGCTTTCAAACTTAGTTAAGCTGTCAAAAAACATTATTCTGTTATACTCTTATATCTGCAAAACTGAAAATTATTTTACACAAATGTTTTAAAAAGTGCTACTACATTACTGCTGAAGATACTATCTACACATTTCAGCCAAACAAGCAAAGCCCATTGCTGGTCATCGAGCATATTTCTTACTGTTGGTAGAAATAGTGATTATCTATTCTCCTTGGGAAGAGAAGCTGCCACTGAATCACATGGAAGTGATTGACATGTGGATTACTGATTATGTCAATCTGACCATCTGAGCTTCATTCCTGGATGCAACTGCTTATTGGCATCTGTGTGTTTGTAGGTTTATGGTAGTGTAACATGAACTACAGATTAATGTAGCACCCATCAAAAGATGAAAGTAGCCAGTTCAATGAAGTAGAAATGGGCAAGGCAAAAGCTGAGATCAGATAAGCCAGTTCACTATACTTGAGGTACTCTATGTTAAAGAGCCTGGGGACTAGTTTTATTCCTGCTAGTTCTTTCACTCCTGAACTAAAGATGATAGCTAGAACAGCAGGCAGTTCTTCAACCTTGTAGGCTTGGGTGAAGAGCCTGATCTTCAGAGAGGGAGTCACACAAAGGGAATATATCAGAATAACCTTAATAGGACAGTGATCTGCATGAGTGATGCTCTGTCAAAGGAAGAATCCAACTTAAAAACTGGATACAGCAGGTGGTAGAAGACAGGGAGGAGAATAAAAACCCAGTGCTGTAGTCAGTAAATCATCCTACAATGGTTTCTTATCCCTGCTTTACATGACGTATTGTGCCTGTGTAACTATTTGTGTGATGGAAGGGATTCCTTCCACTGAAATTTTTTTACCTGTCCAGCTGCTAATGGGACTGAAGTACTACCAGTCTAAGCAGTTCATTAAAACCTATGGGAATAAGCCTGGATAAGAAAGATATAACTGATGATATAACAACCTGAGCTGCTGAAATATTTAGGCATAATTTTCAGTTATTGCATGCTAGCCTTTTTCAGCTTCCTGGTACAGTTGAAGTGCTGCAGCTGCTGAGTGTGGACAAAGCCATTTTATCAGATCATTTTAGGAGACTGTCAATTCCTTATAGTATCTGTAATTTTGATATAAATAAAAGTATTCTACTAAAAGCTGCTAAGCTAAAGATAGCTATAAGCACACCAGGAAAAATATAGTGTTACCAGGAGCATGGCCTATGAGGATTCCTGAAGGAAGGTATATATAGCTTCATATTAAAGGTATCATGCTGTCAGTTGTGTGTATATGGAGTAGGATTCAACTTGCATTAACTAAAAGCTAAGCAACAAACTTCAGTGGGAATCCTGCTGCTGCCAGTGGAGACAGGCATCCCCCTGGGGTGGTCCATCCCTTCCCAAGACAGTGCTGCAGTGTCACACAGTGTCTTTGTGTTTTCTATCACCAAGGGCCTTCTACTTGCTACTCTGAAGCCTGTCTGTTACTCACAGTCACCACAACAGTGTTTTCCCAAAGCCTCCCATCAAAGTCACCACAGCAGTGTTCTCTCAAAGCCTTATGGCAGTATTTTCTCACTGTTGTTCTTACATCCTTGCATCTACAAGCCTAAAGGTTGTTATGGTACATTCTGACGGGAAATAACTGCTGTTGATGTGAGTCACTCTTCTTCCATCCTTTCCCTATATTTTGGTTACTCAGTGGACCAAATAAAATGCATGCATACAGCTTAACCAGTTGCAGCACCTGCCCCCAAAGTGTGCTTCTATCAGTACTAATAGCATCATGCCCATAAACAACTGACAGTTTGAGCAGATTTTGAAGACATCCATATAGTTACTTCAGAAGCTTTTCAGTTATGTGTTGGTAAACCACCTGCTGCTGATGGGAGCAAGGCCAGGGAGTGCTCAGCTGCAGACCCTGTCACTTCTTTCCCCTGACTGCCAAGAGGGATAGTTTTCCTTTTCTCTTTCCTCTCTATCCTCTTCTGTTTCTGTCTTTCCCCAAAAGCTATTTTGACTGTCAATGTATGCCACCAGCTAGGAACCCCACTGATATATTTGTGTGCATGTGGACATGTCTCCTTTGTGCAACAATAGGTGACTGATATTTTTTAGACACCTAATTTTCTGACAGTTGGAGTTAGGTCAAACAAATCCCACCCTCAGGCAGTGCTGAGATGGAGAGAGCTGGCAGAAGCCCTTTTCTAACATCAGACTTTTAAATACTTAGCTTATGTGCACAGCCCTGAAGATTCGAACCAATACACAGTAGGAACATGATTATAGCCTGTTCTGGTAGAATAACTTAACTTTTCGTGCTCAGTCTTTCCAATATTTCCCACAGCTTCCACTGCGTTTGAAATAAGCCTCAGCCTCAGAAGCACTTTTAAGTCTTTGGTAACATTATTAGACCATAATCACAGAAGAATCAGAACTCTGAGAAGTAAACTCTATAGTTTAGAACTTGTAAATCAAGATTCCTAGACTTCTTTGATCATTATAAAAGTAATTAACCACAACACGAAAGAGAAATAAATAAAAAAAAAAGTTATTGAAAAAACAAGCTATTATTTAGACAATTGAAAAAACAGGATATGCAAAAAAATGTGGAAGACTTAATTCCATTTCTTTGTGTATTTTCATTATTGATTGTCATTACTCAGAAGATTCACAATGGGAAACATCATCCCAATTTTTAATCACTTTAAATACAGATTTGTGAAGCATCACATAATTACCTTTTATTCTCCCTTTTGTCCTGTAAGTATGATATGAATAGAGCTGTTTTTAAAGTACCATACTGTGATACATAATGACCATGTATTTATAAAACATTAACTGTTAGGGAGACTCCTCAGCATACTGATTTGTTACCCATTGTCTAATGAAAATGAATCCAATTCAAAGCAGTCAGTGCTGCAAAAATACCAACTGCAGCATAGGGTACAGATTTTAATGAAAAACAGAACATCTTTAAAACAATAAAAAAGAAATATGAAATACAAAAAGTTTCAGATTAAGTACACAAAACACAAAAGCCTTCAGTTACAGCATTTTAGAGAGGGAGGCTGAACCACCAGCCTCCCAAACCAGGAAGACAGTGAGACATAGCAGAGCAAATTAGCAGCACGCAGACATAGTTATGTAGTTTCTGGACTGATTCATATCCAGCTTAAGAGAAGCCCGAGGAAAAAGCTAGGTTGGCAGAAGTAGTCTGTTAAAACATTTGCTTACTCATTTTGCTATTAGATGTCATCCATAATTCAGCATTAAAGTAGTTTGTTTGAGACAACTCCATGTTGAGAGTGCCCATAACTTTCTGTGAGAGTCCTGAAGTGCTTTTCTTAAAGAGCTAGCTCATAGGAGTTATTTTTACTTAATCGCTATAATTGTTAAGCATGTTGCTGGTCTCAATAGCTGTGCTAATATTTGAAAATATTATCCACATATACAAAACCAGAAGGCAAATAAAAACAAGTGCAAATGTTGTTTGCTTGTTTTGACTTATTTTTACATTTTGATTTTTTAACAGCAAAGCTTAAACACATGCTTATATGCTTTGCTAAACTTGAGCTGAAATCTGATGTAAACCAGGGAAGTGCAATGGAGTGAATTAGAATCAAGTATGATTTAAGGACTGAAAACTAAGGACATTCTCAAGAATCTTCTGGAACTGGGATTTGGTCTATCCTTTACATAAGCTAATTTATATTCTACTTATCTAAAATACAACTCACCTACAGATTAATTTATTCAAATTCTTCAAAAGTAATTACTGATTCAGGACAAAAAATGAATAAATACTTCTATATAGCACAATATAAATACAGTATGTCCAAAAAATAATAATAAGGTCCAAAGTACATAAGGAAAAAGTGGTTTTCATATATATTAAAGTTACTTCACATAAATAGTAAAAGTAGGCTAAAGCCAAGGGAAATCCTGTACCATGTTCAGCCCCATATAAAGCTGATATAACATGAGTGATTGTTTAAAACTGATGGGATCTGGTAATATTAAATAGGCATGAGTTGTTTGGTTTTTTTTATATAATGTTTTACCATTTTTGACAGTTTATATATCTAGAAAGAAGGCTTATTAATAGTTACAAAATGCAACCTATTCAGTTTTGTTTGAGATTCTCTAAGGCACTTCACCATCAATGAAAAGATGATTTGGTCTCAAGTAAAGGCTTTTGTAATAGCTGTCAGCTTGGTTAAATTCTGTTTTGAGCAAACTGGACAAGAAGTTTGACAGTATTATTTAATTCAATACCAAATTAATAAAAGCAATTCACGGCAAAAGGTTTTCTTGGGGGGGGGGGGGGGGGAGGAGGAGAGAAGGAATCTGCTATTTCCACAGTTTTGTCTTTTATTCTTTTCTGTTAAGAACTAAAAGCCATTCATTTTGACCTACAAGTTGCATTTGGATGAATGGCTGCCTCCAGGAATTAGCCTGTGTCTGAGACACCAGTTTCTGAAATGAAAAACAAAGTCTTTCATACTAAGTCATTCACTGACTAGGGGTTATGTGAATACAGCATTTACAAGTTTGTTCTTTTCCATTTATGTTTAATAAAATATGGTTGATTGCCATTTCCTGCTGTAGCCAAGTGACACATAACTTTTGCTTCCCAAACCCACTCCTGCTTCTTTATTCCACCATTGCCATCTTCCCCTCACTTGCTATTTTCTATTCTACAAGAAGAATGATATTCAGGAGGGAAACAGTGGCACTAAAACTCCAGTACTGGAGTTGTTAAGTTAGTTGATTAGTTCTTAAATTAGTTGATAGTATTTTTATTTGACCATTAGAACCAATATTGCCTTAGTATTTATGAAAGAGAAAAATCTAATTGAAAAAAGAACTTGTGACCTGCATAAAAGAGGATTAGAACTATAAAGTCCCAAAATTTTCTCCCCCTGCTCTTTGTAGAATATAGGAGTTTTGGAAGACTATAAAAAATAAAATATGATATTAACCACAGAAGATTTTATACTTTAGCAAAAAAGAGATGAACAGAAAATGTTGCTGTATTGTCTAAAGCTGCACTTGAACTCCAAAACAGAAATTCTCAAGAATACACACACTGTAAATATACACACTGGAGCATGAAAAAAAAGAAAATTCAATCCATAAGGCCATGCAGAACAACTGCTTCTGCTGTCAACATTTGTGGCTTTTCCTTTCTTCCTTAAGGGATGCTTGGTATCACTGTACATCACCATGTCGTGAAACAAGAAGCTATTCCAAGGCCTAAAACTTACTCTGCCCCATTAAGAGATGTATTTTTATCCATAAGACCACATTCTTCAGATTGTTTTCTCAGAAATTCTACAATATAGTAATTACCCCAAAATAAAATAATCTTGACACCAACAACCCTTGAAAGGAACACAACTATAATCACATCATTTTAATAACTGCATGAAAAAAAGCAAAATGTCAGCCATTGAAGAGGAAAGAAAAAGGCAAAGTCAAAACAGCAGGATTTTTAAGAATGCTAACAGAGTGTCTCACATCAAAGATTTATTTATGTAATGTTGTACTGCTCCACTCAGGTATCTGAGCTAAGGAAAACCTACATCTCTGGAACAGAGATATAGTTGAGTCTGTGCAGCAGGATGCCAAGGGCAGATGGCCCTACATCTCCCTGTGCTGCCCAGATGCAGCTATACTGCCCGTGGGATACAACCCTGCACAGAGCTATAGAGACATGTCAGTTCACCCTAGTTTCGCTGAAAAGGCATCACAGTCTGCACTTTCACATGTGGCTTTTTCTCTATCCAGAACATTTGTCTCTATCCAGAACATTTCATCCAAATCTGCTGGTGTTTAAGACTCTGCTATCTAGATGACTAAAATCTAGAGAGTTTCATTTGGACAAGCACCTTTCCCATTTTGCAGTAAGGACATACGCTAAATCACATGCTAGACCACTTGCATGTGGAATTGCAAGATAACACCACTTGCAATTCCACAGTTTTCCCCAACTTCCATTCCAGAAGGCCAGAATAAGAGAGCACTAACACAGGTCACCACAGCATCTCATGTTTATCACATTACAAGAAGCTATAGAAATACTCTTCCAGAAAATGTACAAGTGCATGCAGAGAGCTGCCAACATTGTTTATTTCTGCTCAGCAAAGTGACCTCTCTTACCATAATGTGGGTACCCTGAAACCGAAGCAAAGTTGGCAGAGGGTTTTGAGGAGGGGTTGCATATTCAGGGTCTCCAAAACTAAGTGAGTCTTGTCCTAGGCTTAATTAATAAACAAAGTTTATGTGGCCAGAGAGGGAAGACAAAAGTGCTGTCAATATCACCTATCTCAGAGAGAGGCAGAATTTTTAGGCAATGTGCTCTAATGGGGTCTGGCTGACATGCACCTCTTCAGTTATATAATGACAGCCTTTAGTTATCTGACTCACATCCTACCTCTCAAACGTTAGGTATGAATCAAAGCCATCTCAGGTCAGAATGCAATATCCTTTGCCACTGAAACACTGTCTGAGGAAACAAGAATTTTATAAATTCTCAGAGCTTGTTTTAGGCAGTAACACGTTTTCCCTCAGTGGCCAAAAAATAGTCTTGAAAAGTTGAAAGTAGAATTAATTATGAATTTACTTGTTCATGTAGAATAATTTGTCTTTAAAATAGCTCAGCATTGAAATTGCCTCAAAGGCAGAAACATCTGCTGTAGAGCACAAGCACATACACCCTGGCTAAAAACAGAAACCTGAGATTTTGCTGTTGATCAGTTCTGTCTTCACTTGTACTTAATATTGCTACCCAGTTGCATTAAAATACTACAGAAGTTCAGTGATTACTCTGAGTGGCACCTAAAACATAAAATGCAGGTAGGATGAGTACGTGTATGCAGAAAACTAATGTCAAAATGCATTTACATAAAACGATACAGTTCTAAGAAACCTGCCTCTTCAGCACAAAAAGCTCATACACACATAGATCTCAGAAGGATTGTATTCAAGTAACAGATGGAAGTGCGCATATTTTTCAAAATGAAAAGTGAAGCAATAAGAAAAAGCCTGCAGAGTCAGACATTCTAGATAGTGCACCAGTAGCTTATCACTCTGGGAGGAGTAAAAAACCCAACAGTGCAAAATTAGAAGTGATCACGATACACTGCAATATTTAACATTGAGATTGCTGGTTTCTTTCTTTACAAAAAGGAAGGAAAGATCATTGTGATAGGGGGAGAGACACTAACTGTGCAACTGAATATTTCTTGAAGTAATGACCAATCAGTTAAAAGAAGCCTGCAGGAGGTAGTGAGTTTGTTATGCAGCCTCTTGCCAAGAAACTGCAGCTGTGCTTATTTTGAGGCTGTAGAACTTCAGCAGTCTTTTATACAATGTGAAAATGCACAGGATCAGGTAAATATACAGATATGCCACCTATGGCCGTTCCTTGCTGCCTGGAGTTCTGCTGGCCACTGTGGGTCCCCATGAAGCTCTGCAGCTTTGCCTGTGTACCACTGCAAGCCAGTAGCTCCCAGCTTTTTTTCATCATGAATGAAGGCATGGTAACATGATCTCCTTGTAGAGAACTCTGTCTTTCATGGTTTCTAACCCTCCTCACAGTAACATGGGGTGAAGGCAGTTTCACTAGGCAAATGTTTGTATGTTGGACAGACTCGCTGGAAACTGCTTTTGCTGTTCTAACCGCCGTTCTAACCTTACGCATGAACATACCTACTAAAAGCCTATTACTGCTTTCAGCAGAGATGCACAGACTTGTTACAGTCATCTCCTGACATTCTGGGATAATGGAGGATCCCAGACAATACAAAAAAACATCGATAACACAGAGCATATATAATTGTAAATATATATAATTAAAATGGAAGTTAGAAAACAGTATTGACTGCAGACCGCAGATATCCTAGGTGATATGGAAATAGAGAAATGGCAGCTCACGTTGGAAGCATTACAATACAGAGCATCACCTCACCCACAGTACAGTTAACTTGCCAGCCAGATAACTTCCCTATTCAAAAGCAAATGCATTGAGTTTAAATTATTGACTTACAATCAGGGTAACATAACATGTCTTTCCCGATAGCTGTAAAGAACTGCAGGTATCCTTTTCTCTCACTGTACATAATGAAGGAAAGAAAAGAAGAGGAAAACCACTTTTATATACCTGAATATGAGTCCCATTTTGCCTCTGATAACAAACAGGAAAATCCATACAAAATTAGTCTTTTTGTGTTGTGCACCTGAGATACAGACAGCAGAATTTTTTAGCATAACTCACTGTTACATTGCCGCTTCCCATGCACCCTTGACAGGGACAAGAAGAAGCAACACCTGTGCTTTCTAAATAGCTGCAAACATAGAAAAATCTTTCTAGAAATGTGGAAAGCCAAGGTCTCAGTAGGGCAAAGTAGAACAGAGCTTGTATGAAGCACTTTCAACCACCCATTTAGGTCTGGTTGTGTTAACAGCTGACTATTAAATCTGATCAAATTGCCACTAGTATAGTCATACCCCATCACTGGTTAAGGATACAGTCCTGGATGTCCCTAGTTCTTCAGCCTGCAAAAGGGCTCTTTACCTTTAAATGGGAATGTGTGCAGTACATGCAAGTGAAAAGGAGTAGGGAATGATCAAATTTAGCAGTAGATTTACACAGTCTGCTGCCTGATGAATTGGAAATCAAGTGCAATTCAAGTGCAACCATTTTGGAATTCAGAAAACTAAGTCCTGAGAAAAATTGCACATAAAGGATTTAAACACCAATCACTTCACAGGCTATGGTACGGAGACCATAATGGAATCTTACTTATTGGCAAAACAAACAGAAGAAGCACACTGAAAATGACATTAGTTTATGAAATGCTAAGGAAAATATTGCCAGGCTAAGAACAAAGGAGAAACTTATTTGCAGCTTTGCAATACTATTTTTAATACTATTGCACCATAGTTCTGGTGATGATGATAACTTAAATATGATCAGGAAGATGCAGAGATATAGTCATTGTATAGTCATTAGCTTTTTTCCCTTCCTCCCCCCCCCCTTTTTTTTTTTTCATTACATCTTCTGGACAAAGGAAGAGGAAAGCCCAGCCGAGGAGTTCCCCTGTGACATAGCTAGCTCAAGCGCTTTCCCAAAGTCCCACTGGTGTAAAGGAACATATTGGCAGGGAAGGGACATGGTTATACTCTTCTGTCAACCTCCATCTGGCGTATTTGTCCCAGGGGTTCTGCAGACAGCTGGCATTAGTTTCAATAGACAGATTCAAATCTTTCTCTGGATCAATGTGTACAAATCAGACCTGTAACTCTGCTGGTTACTGTACTACTGCACCAGGCAAACTCTACCTTGGAAAACACAGGGGTTTGTCTTGTTTCTTCACTTTTAACCTATTACCCATTATTACACCAGTCACTCATAATCATCTTTCCATCTTCATTGTCCTCCTAGCAAGAGAAAACTGGGTTTAAAACCCTTCAAAGGGGATCTGCTAAAATCTTCTGAAAAAGAAAACCATAAAAAATTTAGCCCAATCCTTACAAACTCAGGACATCTGAACTTCCCTATCAAAAAGACTGAGTCAGTTGAACTGAACCTTTTCTTCCACTGGCAGTACTGAAGGCTGATAACAGACTAGATCAATTATCCCTACAATATTCTCCATGAACAAAATCTATCTGAAATCATACCTGAAGTACCTCTGTGCTACTTTATCCTGGTTTCAGATGTAACAGTTACTTTTTTTCTCCTCCCTAGTAGCTGGCGCAGTGCTGTTTTTCGGCTTTAGTCTGAGAACAATGTGATAACACACTGATGTTTTAGTTGTTACTAAGTAATGCTTACCTTGATCAAGGACTTTGCAGTCTCTTGTGCTTTGCCAGTGAGGAGGGGCACAAGAAGCTGGGAGGAAGCAAAGACAGGACACCTGACCCAAACTAGCCAAAGGGGTATTCCATACCACAGCATGTCAGGCCCAGTATATAAACTGGGGAGAATTGCCCAGAAGGGACCAACTGCTGCTCTGGTTGGGCTGGGTATCAATTAGCAGGTGGTGAGCAATTGTATTCTGCATCACTTGTGCTTACTGTTTTCTTTTCCTTTCCCCTTTTAGTTTTATATTCTCTCCCCTTGTTATTTCCCTTATCATTATTATTAGTAGTAGTTTTATATTATACTTTAGTTATTGGACTGCTCTTATCTCAACCCGTGGGGTTTACACTCTTCTGATTCTCCTCCCCATCCTGCTTGGGGTGGGGAAAAAAGAGGAGAGGTGAGCAAGTGGCTGTGTAGTTCTGAGTCACTGGCTGGGCTTAAACCATGACATACCTTAGAAGTTTTAATTAAGTAAATTTTCAGAAAAAGAAAAAAAGGTTACTTCCTTCTTTCCCCCATCCTGAATTCATACTTTTGTTAATTAATTTAATATTATACATATGCATCTATATTAGAGCAAGGAGTCAAATAGCATATATGAAAATAACGTTATATCATATATATTACAAACTGTATCATTATTTATGACTTTAGTGGAATAACACATAAACAGACAACACAAATGGCCAATAATAATAGTAATAACAATAATAATACATACCTATTATATATTGCAGTGGAATTTTACTATCAGGAAGAAGTCTAGCAGCCATGAGACTCCTTTCACAGTCCTACATCAGGCTAATAACTGTCACCTCAGTGCTGCAGATATTAGTCTTTGAGAATAGTCCCATTGAAACTAAAAAGTTTCAAATGTGCTTTTTCCAGTATGCTTGAAGAGGTCTTTTTTACCAAAAAACTTTGAAATAATTCCAATATCTAAAGCCATTGTAGGGGACACAATTGCTGATTCCATGTGAGTTTTCTAGTAACAGAGAAGGGAATACAAAAGATGTCTTTTGAAGTTTAAAAAGTGCCTTAGTTTATGTAAAATTTGCTAATAGTATGAACAATGATACAGAACTAGGTAGCAAAAATACTTCTTAAATGTCAGGTTTCCCTTCATGCTGTTTTATGTGCCTATCATTCTCTTAAAAGTTACACATCAGCAGAGCACCAATAGAGCAGAAATTCCAAGTCTTTCATGACTCAGCTAATGTGAAACTAGTGTAAGACGTTTCTTTTCTACTGTAAAAATAAGAATTTGCATCATATATGTCATCATAGCCAAATTTCGTGTGACAGTTTTATTATTTAACATTTTTAAATTTTATAATCATAAGGGTAATCGGTTTTGAAAAATCAAAAAACCTGAAATATTCCCTCTTCTCCAATGCCACCCTTCCTTCCCTTACGGCTATGTGGGAAGATGTTCAATAAGCTTTGATAAAAAAAGAAAAAGGAAAGAGATAGGCATTTAGATCTATTCGCTGTAGCAGAACAAGGGATGTACAGATTTTTACAGTGTGTTACTTCCATTATCCATTTACAAACCATGATGCCTTCTCTAACAGAACCTTATTTTCCCCCTTTCTGAGACACTGCAGTGACACTCCTGAACTGCCTCTCAGCTATCAATATGCCAGTTTTCTGATAACCTTGCTGTCAAAAGATACGTCATTAGAACTTCATCAAAGAAAATGGTCTTACAGGCAGGGATGTGTGTGTGTGTATGTGTGTGTGTGTGTGTGTGTGTGTGTGCAAACCCTAAGGGGGGGGGTTGAGATATTGGCATAATGCAACCAAAAGAGGAAAAAAAGATACCTTCCATAAAAATTATTTCCAGAAAACATCAAAGCTTGACTAATGACATATCATTCTTTAGGTTGCAAAGGCATTTGCATCAATCTTAACATTAGTTTCTTTCATTATTCTGTATCAAAATAATATCTCTGCATATACCAGAACTCCTGATTCTCCTTTCTCCCCTGCTCCCCCCAGCCCCCAATAAATAAAGTTATTTTGACAGAACTGAGGTAACAATTTCAAAGCAAATAACTTAAATGTAATAGAAGAGATCAAAAGACCCTTCTCTTTGCTGGGAACATTTTAATTGACCTCAGTGAGCTTTGGCTGACATCCAAAGGAGATTATTAAAGTGTTTTGATTCAAAACCTAACTAAAATGTGGGAAATTAAGACTTGGAAGGGACAGGTTTGTAGCTGTTGTAAATTTTCATAGTTATATTGACTTCAAGAATGTTTAAATAATTTATACTAGCAGATGATTTGCCTTAAAGTTTGCCCAAAACCTTTCAGTCCCCTATTATTACTCTTCCACACTGCACATAACACATTTTGGACAGTAAATATGAACGTATGGTCAGTACTTTGACTTTTTTTTTAATTATTATCAGCTCCTAGAAGATTAGTAAGTTGTGTGCACATTGATTTCCCACTGTTCTGTATGTGGAGAAGATAATAAATCCATATCACATCAAGTGTGCTTTAGAAAAAGTTGCACTCTGGATCTTAGAGCATATAATTAGGTCAGAAAGGCAGCCTGGATAGCTGGCTTGTCTGGAATCAAAGAGCTTTTCTGTAAACAAATTGAATACAGCTTGCAGACATTTTCAATGACAAGAGAAGATGGCTGAGAATTTTAATTTTGTATATATTTTAATAAGTAGGTAGTAAAGAAAGTAATTTTGTGATCTTTTCTCAATAGGTAAGATGTAACATTTTCGATTATTATAAGTTATTGTAGTAGGAAACAGGTCTTCCATAAATCTACAGAGAAGAAAGATTTCAAGGCACTAGTAGGCAAAGATTATAAAGCTGTGAAGCATGCATTTTGTATCAGAATCATAGAATGATTTTGATTTGAAGGGACCTATGGAGGTCACCTGGTTCAACTCCCTGCTCAAAGCAGGGACACTTTTAAAGTTAGAGCTTGCATTGAATTTAGATAAGGTTACTGAGAGTAATATGTATTCAAGTTTTTAATATTTCCAAAGAAGAATCATTCCCCAACCTGCGTGGGCAACCTGTGCAGTGTTTGACTTCCCTTACTTTGAAAGGATCAAAAAACCTTTCCCCTCAATATTTAACTGGAATATCAATCTTTGTAACTCATGCCTTTTTGCTTTGTCCTTTCAGAGCAGCCTGGCTCCACATTTGCTGCTATCAGCTTTTCCATAAACCTCATGTGCTCTGACCATTTATCATTTTGGTGGCCATCCTCTGGACTTGGTCTACCATGCTGATGTCTTTTATATATTGGGAACCCCAAACTGGACATATTTTTACAGATGAGATCTCATAAGTGCCAGTGTTAGGGAAACAGTCACTTTACTTGAATGACTGCAAATAACTTGACAATGCAGTCTGGTCTGTAGTTCGCCTTCATTGTTGTGAAAGCACACAGCTGACACAAGTAGCACAATGATGACCATGCTCAGCTATAACCCAGGTCCAGTCTTTTCAATGTTAGGGAATGAATTTTAGGGTGCCCCTTGCAGGCTTTGTATGTGTAGCTGAGAAAATGTCTGATTTCTATGCCTGTTGCTTCAAGGAAACAGTGGATGTCTCTTACTGAGTTTGCTTAGCTGAGTTTCAGCTTTTTATGTGAATGTAAAAGAAAAACATGGGCATTCGATTGACTGAGATACAGCTATGTTTTAAAGGCCGTGGAAAGTTAAACTTTAAGATAACCAGAGATTATTAATTCCTTAATAAATCAATTTCCTATCCATCATTCATGGCACAAGTTTTCTCAAAAGGATAGGAAAAAGGGAATGTACTGTCTGTAATATGTGCAGGATACTCATACAGACACTGGAATTTGGATGAGTGTTGATATTAATAAAGAGAAAGAAGCAAGTTGGAAATGTAGATAAGTAAGTAGCAGTGAGTTCTTCCACCTTTATATGGTGAGATAAAATCATCTTTCAGATGGGAGCACTGCTTCACTTATCTGTGACTCTGTCACCTTGAGACAAGGCTGCCAAAATACAGCCTGTGTGAAATCACATATTTGTGAAATCATTTCAAAGCTAAAGCAAGTTATGAATTCTGTTTCCTGAACGTTATGGGACAAATCCTATTGTGAATATACAGATACGAGAGTTCAGAAACTGCTTTGGCTGTTTTAAGAGATGCATTTGAACTTCTAACTCCCAAATTATTTAGATCCAGAAAAACTGCCTTTTTCTGTGTAAGCTGTGAGTAGATCTAGGACTTGAGCCAGTTTAAAATGAGTTAAAGATTCATTTTTTGGCAGACCTAGAAAAATTTTGAGCAAGCCAATCTGTATGATGCTGAGAGGACCTACCCACTTACCTTCTAAGTTTCTCAAATAATTAAGTATTTTTAAAAGGGTCTTTATAAGCCTACAAATGTGATTAGATTCTAAATGTCATTAAGAGTGATCTAATCATGTCAGGAACACCTCTGGTGGTATCACACACACTTACAACTCTGGTGGGTAGACCTGGCTGGTAGTCCAAATCTTGGTAGTGGAAAGCAGGCTGAAATCCATAACCTGATCTGAAGATCACTGAACTTCCTTTGAATCTTTGAAGCCTTTGATATTTGATTTGAGAGAGTTTAGACTGGCTTTATGAAAGACTTTTTTTTAAAAAAACAAAACCTTTGTTCTGAGGTATTTGTAATATGAAATTGAGTATTTAAGAAATGGACGGTATACCCTTTTAACGTGTCCCAGCCACTTGAGTTATGATAAATATCAGTAGAAGGCTACTTATAATATTATTTAATTTGTTGGAGTGTTTCAATGTTACTAGATTCATTTTGGGCTCTCCATGCAGAAAGGTCATTGTTACCAGGAGGGTGTCAGGGAACAAGGACCCCTTCTGACAGCTCCCAGCAGACAGGTGCTCAAAGGACTGGGAAAAACATGGAAAAGAAAGTACTTTGACTCCAAAAGCCCTTGAGAGTCAACGACTATAACTGGGTTTCTGAAAGCTTCCACTCTTTCACTCTCCAAAGGAGAAACAGGAGATATCAATGAATCTCATTATCATCACCAGTGGAAATTTTTGCTGCACTAGTCTTTTTACCTGTACTAGTAAATTAGTACCTTCTAGAAATACAACCACATTGAAGAAAATCATATAAAAATCAGGTGTGGCAGTGGGTAAAAGACAGCTTTCATAAGGAGGAAAGCTTTCTATTCTCAAGACTGTGTTGCTATATTATATAGATCATCTTAAAGAGAATGAATTACCTTATAAATCTTTCTTCCTCTTTTTACTATGAGATCCATGACTTATGCAAGTACATAGTAATTAAGCATCAGCAGTATTCATTCTGCTTATCTGTCTACAATGCACCTGGTCTAAAATCTGTAAACCCAGTTACCCACTGCACGGTCTCACCTGAGCTGAATCACAAGATTTTAAACTTGTCCATTTTCGCAGCAGCAGCAGCAGACGGACTATTATCGATGGAAACAAACAGCTGTTGATTTGTCACTGACCCTAGGGAGAGGTACACAGAAATTTGATTCAGTCTCTATAGTCTCCTTACTCTGAAACCTTGTTAAAGGTTTGCACAGATGTATAATATTCCATAATCTCTAGGGTAGGGCATGGGTTTGTAAGATACGTTTTGAGATGTTCTGAGCTTTGGCCAACGATTAAACATATTGGAGAGGTCTGTTCTTTAACTTCAAATTAGTAATTAATGTTGTTTATAAACACTACATACATGGTGTTTTCTAAAACACCAGAAGGGAAAGCTATGAAAACAGGAGCTGATGAGAAGGATACTGGACTGAACACACTATCTACTGTATTCTAGAATTATAAAAATATTTTAAAATATAAAAATGCTCTTTTTACTCTTTTCCAAGCTGCTTTAAATGTAATTTTAAATGAAATAAGGAACTAATTAGTCCTGTTAGAGACTGACACATAGACCAACACCAATATTATTTGACTTCTTAATTTATGATTTCTGCTTTCGTCAGTGTTCTCTGGTTTGATGACATACTAAGCTGCGAAATTTTCAGACATCCAACCGATCTCACAATACCTAAAATTCAATGTACCTGGAAAACAAACATACTAGAAAATAAAGGACTTAGAATGTAGAACTTTACAGGATTTCTTTCCAGTGTTGCACTCAGAGGCAGTTGGAAATTGTTAATTATTTAATGTGGAAAACTTTCAATGTTGCTTTTTCCCCTAAATGTAGTTGGATAATCTATCTATGTTTCATTTAAAGACCAACAGGATAATTTTTTTCCTATGGTCTGGAGAAGACAGGTGGCTAGTTTTCAAAATATCTTATAATAAGTATTACATAAAATTACCAAAACCAGAAGACTGAAAACCAGTTTGGATTTCCATTTCTTCAACCATTAGGAAAATTTATTGATCAAAGTAGTATCAGGCATATAAGGCATAATGCCAATATTTTCAAGGCAGAAAAATTGATTGAATATTTATTTCCAACTAGTATTGATGACCTTGCTAAGATGAAAAATCTTTTACTGCTATTTCAACATTATGTGCATTAGGGTAAGAAAAGTTCTGTAACAGTAGCAATATTGCTGGTTTAAGAATGGAGAGTACAATAAGAAGACAGCCTGCTTATGCAAGCAGTACAGTGGCTAATGGAATTTCACGAACCATTCAATTGCTTCTAAAAGTTTATCCATGTGCTGGATGGCGCAAGTATTGTTCAGTTCTGTGCAATAAAGGTCATCTTCCAGCCATTTACAAATTTCAGAGCAACACTTCCACTCAAATCTGGAGTGTCTGAATGAAAGATTTCACAAAATTACACTACTTATCAAACTGCTTTAGCATACACGGCTTCTGCTTTTCTCTTGTCTTTCTTAAAATGATTTTTAAGCTTCCCTTTTATTTTCTATACTGTATTTCCATTCTGGATGATTCAAATGTATTACAGTTTTATGGTTCCTGGTGTGTTAGGATCATGTTGAACTTTTCAGTAGTTTTCCTATTACAAAAATGTAGTTTAAATATTATGAAAACCATCATATCCTTGTTCTGAATACAGAGCACTAATCCTAGAGAGCACCAACAGCTGTTCATGGTCTTAGCAGAAACCAAGAACCTGTGACAATCTCTGCAATACACCACCGGCTCTACTCCTTCTTTATTGGAAGAAAAATGTAATTTTTTTTCAGAATTAGTGACTCTTTTTCTGTAACTGCCTTACTACCTTCTATTCCAAAAAGAAGTAAAAAATGCCTAAATCATTTTTGTGAGTAGACTATAAATCCAGAATACTGACATTTGCAAAAAAACCCCACTTCCTTTGTGTAATTGGAGCTATCCTGTAGAAACTAAACTGCCAAACAAATCAATGGGTAATTTTCCAGATGCAGCTAGAAAATGGAAATTCATGCTTTAAGCTCTAGACTAGATTTTGAACATGTACTAGATTTTGATTAAAAGATTAGTATATTTTTATATGTGTTCCTGTCAGAGGATTGGAATGTTGAAGCAGAATAGAATTAGACAGAATTCTTTCTGTAGTCAATGTTTACAAAAAAATTAGATAGCACAGAACTAAGCAGACAGCAAAATATGGTTTACCCTTTTACAAATTAAAATAAATGCTTATTGCTTTAGGCTACAGGTAATATAATTTAAATCTCATTTGTATATACCAAATTAAATAAGTTGTAACAAGTGAACAGAATGAACAGGAAAGTCAGATATTTTTTCATGGGATTTATTTACTTTTCTGCCATATTTTTCCCTGTTATTCCTTCTGATATAAGCACAGCACAGAACAGTCTGCCTTTCACATGCTACTGTGAATTTAGAAATTTCCATTTAATGTGATTAATTTTTAATGTTTGTTATGTGTTTGATGAGCAAATCATGATAGTGTGGATACAGTGTGCTAATGAGTATCCAAATGACAAATACATAAAAAAGGCATTAAATTTTTATTAGCCCACTTGTTTTTCCTAAGAACTATGATCCTAAAGTTAAAAAAAAAAAAAAAAAAATCCCAACCAGAGTTCTCTACTAGATGATGAAAGAAATTTTCTGCTGTGAGCAATACCTTGGCTCAACTTATGATTCTGTCTTGCACTTTTTTGTCATCAAAGATATCAAGATATTGGAGTAATAACTTCAAAGAGCAGACTGATAAAAAAGGAGGGGGGAAGTTTGTCAAGGTTTTGGTGTGTCTGGACTTTGACTGTATCAACAACAAAGCAATTACATGGTCCGATGCAGACCTAAAGTCTGAAAAGCCTTGATTTCAACTACTCACATCTCACCTCTGAAGAATGAGATATGAATATGAGTCACAAATAAAAAGAAATTGAGTGGTTTTCCTGTGGAACATACTATAGGCTAACTGAGTTTGGAGCTATATTATTTTAGACAAGTCCCAGACAGTGGCAGCTCTCTCTGATACCAGACAAGAGAGGTGATGTTTCGACTCTCCCAAAGCAGAAAAATCTCAGTATCTGGAATTTCTCTGTCACATACAGTATTGCTCAGCAAGTACACAAAACACTAGAAAAATTCATTCCACTCCATCCATTTCAAAGTGTCTTCTTAATTGATGGGACCAGCTTGATTGAATAGAACATAGGTTTCCAATAGTGATCAATCTCAGGTATTATGGAGGATTACAATCCACTTCAGCTACATATTCACACACCTCCATGTATGTCTGGTAAAGCAAAAGAAGATTTCTTCTATGTTCTCTGTTTAAATTGGATAACCTCTAAAATTTTGCAAGTGATAAACTAATTTTATCTAGCCATATTGTTTTGTTTGAATCTGACATGAATTTGGAAAGAGGTCTTTAGATTTGTTTGGTTTTGTTTGTTTGGGTTTGGGTTTTTTTTTTAATATTACATTTTCCAAGTATTTACTTTACATTTCCCTACGAAAGGGAAATAGAAATAGCCAGATATGCTCACATATTCAATGTACCTTTATTATGGCTTTATACAAAAATCTCTCTTTTTTTTAAAAACAGTGTATGAGATCATGTCATGAACTTCATTAAAGCCTTTCCCCCTCTCCATATGGCCCAGTGTTTTGTAAGAATAAAGTTAAGTGCAGTGTCTTCTTCAGAAATCTGTGCTGGTTTCTGTTTATTATTGTGACAATATTAAACTTTTTTGCCTTTCCAGAATCATCTATTAGTAGTTTTGTCTCCTTATTAATATCAAGTATTGCTTGTTAATCTTGTTTCAAATGTACTTTTTTGTCTGAGAGAAAGAGGCTTTGGTCCCTTCTAACTGCAGCTCTGTGTGCTATATCTCTGTGGTGTTTTGTTTTATTTTTATTCATAGTAATCCAATCTATTTTTCCCGTTCCTTAGTTTTTCTACTTGTCTGACAATCATTAAACAGGTTGCTATTTAGACATACTGGTACCTTTCTGCCTTTCCTTAAGAATGGAGCCATTTGAACGTCTACTTTTAAAAATGTTTGTTAAAGGAATTGTCCATTCTACTTAAAATCCTTTCCCCTTAATCTTACTTCCCAAATCTTAGTGTTTGCTGACTTTTTCTCTTTATTTTTGTTTTGCTGTTCTCTCTAGGCTCTCTTCTAAAAAGCTGTGAACTCTGTCAATTTACTATTGTTCTAATCCAAACTGTCTTCAGCCTTCATAGTATCAATGAGTATCTTTCTGTTGGCTGGAATCAGTCCAGAAAAATGTCTCACTCTAGATCCTTTCTTGAAGTTGTGCATTCAAATCTTCTCACGGTCATGTTCTTAGAAATTGCTAGACTTCATATCCCTGCAGTATTCTCTATCTAGTCAAAATTCACAACTGTGTAATTCTGCCACATATTCTTTAAAAATATTCCCAGAAATTCTCATGCATCTCATCTGTATTGGGTCTATTGTCTTCTAGTGATTCAAGTCTGAAGTCAAAAGGAAGCATTTGTGATATACCAGACAAATAACATTTGTCTTATTACACTGTCTGTCCTTGGACAAACTGTAACCTTTATATTGTAATGTTTGTGTTGTATGAATTGAGAGGGCTTTTTGGTATGCCGTTTTCATACAAGTGAAATCATATTTTGATCCTGTAGTGAGGCTTCCAGTTTTTTTTCTTAATATTTTCTGCATTAGCATATTTTCATGTATGTTAGATTTTCAGTAGACTGATATATTATCATTCTTCATGTTCCTCATATGACCCTATTCTCATTAAAATTTATTTTCTATTTTTTCTGGTTTTATGCAGATTTTTGCTGTTTATCATTGTCTTTGAGATTCTGTTCCTCAGGCCTCTCTTTCCTTCACCTGTAAAACCCTTTTCACAAGCTTTGTAAAGATATTCTTTTTTTTCATCCCTGCCCCACTACTAGTGGAACTTATCTCAGGTATGACAAACTGAAGTCCTGTTAGTAGCATCCTCTGTGTAACCACACACTTATCTCCAGAAAACATCCAGTTTGAAGGTGGCTACCTGGAGGTTGAACACCATCCACTACATATAGATATAGATTATATATCAGTTTCCACATCTTTTCAATGGTTCTAAATTTTTGTATCTCCTTATGTGGGAGTGTTTCACTTTCCCTTACAGGTTGTTTCTATTAGTTAGCTTTTCTCATTAAAAAAATTAGTTTTCTGCCCTGCTGAAATATTTCATTTAAATAAGATAATCAAAATGCAATAACTTAAGAGTTTGATTTTAATATGTTAATACAGTCAGCATGCTCTTATATTTTACACACTAGACAAACATTTCAGCCATTTTTACATCATCAGGCTTTTATGACCTTTAAATTTGACTATATTTGTATTTGTTTGACATTCTCACGGTCTTCTGAACTCTTGAGATAATCACAATGCATTTATCAGAAGACCCAAGTCAATTGATTATTCATCAAATCATCAATTAAAAAAATAATAATGAGGCCTCATAATAATGGGCTTACTATTGATTGTTTGAAATTCTAAAATATATGCATATTCTAAAACTGACCGGTTCTATATAGTCATCATAAACTATGATGACAATTCCCAGAAAAAGTTGTAAATTTTGGTGATTTTAATATGATTTATCCATAGCAAGATGTCAGTAATAATTGCAACCCCAATCAAATATAGGTAAAATTCTAAAGTCTTGGTTTTAAGGAGGGATACTGACTTAACCTGTTTCAACAGTAGACTTGTGATATTAGTTACAGTATACCTGTGAGACTTGTTCTGTCACATAGAATTTTAATAGAATAACCCAGAATAGAGAATCAAATGTTAAGTTATTGTGTGACTCTTTGGAATAGATATTAATAATTAGCAGAATAAACTTTCTTCCTTCTAATGCAAAAACTTCTGAAATGCCTTAATTGTCTAGGTATCCTGATATGTATCCTTCCTTTTCAGACTGCTGTGAGTTATTTTTTTTTCAGCTGTACTGGAAAATATTTGCAAAGACCAAAGATATCACACAGTGTGAATAGTAAATCAAACTCACATTTGATTCAAATTAAATTCTCTGCCCTTAAAAAATTGTAACTTTCTCTATACAAGGCTTTACCTTAAGACAATTTTGAAAATTTGGCTAGTAGAAAGAATTTCTTCTATCACAAGTTTATCCCTACCCTCCTCCTTCTAAAAAGAGCAGTAGTCTGTGCTCTGCCTAGCTCAACAACTATGTGCAGCACAGTGATTGTCACTAACAAGAGGCCCTCTCCCTGATTTAAATAGAGAAGAAAAAGAGCAAGATCTTCTTAAAGAGGGACCCTTAGTCTCAGAATGGCCTTCTTCCCTCATTCAGTAGAGTCTTGTTGCAGATGTCATCAGGGTATACTAAAATGAACTCCTTTGTAAGTGTCTGTGCTACTCTGAATACAAAAAGTACTAAGTTAAAATGGATTGCAAATGGAATCTATACATATTTTCTCCAGATTTGAACCCTTTTTCAATGTTCAGAATGTATCTACTCCTCTGCTTTCAACATTTTTTTCTATTCAGAACTAATCTTGGCTTTTAGTTTAAAGTAGCAAGGATCAACTTCTGTTAAAAAATATAAATGGCACACTTCTTGACAGTCTTCATGAGTGCATAAATTACTGAAGCTCTCTGTGGTAGTGCAGCTTTCCAGTTCACTTTTATTTGTCAGTAAAATCAAGTAAGCAATCACAAATCAAGCTTGTCTTTAACCTTCCTTCTCTCTTTCATACATGTCTACAGTGCCAATATGATGACGTAAGATATACATAAATCCTTGTGTAGTTAGCTATTGCTAATTCATCTTCAGATTCAACTAATTACGTTCAAAAAGCAGTCTAGAGAGATATTACACACTGCCTGAATCAGCTTTTAAAAGTCTTCACTGTACCAAAAAGAATAACTGCTGTATATTGTGCTGGGGGCTTAAAATTACAAATACTTTGTTATTGTTCTTTTTGTAGGCTTGGATTAATTAGCAGTTGATTAAACTTAGAAAGGAAGATTCAAAGATTTCTTCCAGATGCAATTGTGTGACATCATAAGGGAATAAATTACAATTCTAAATGCCCTCTGAAAACTACACTTTTTACCTTAAACTTTGCATAAAGCTGGGCCTGCATAAAGAAGGATCTAATCAAGCAATACAGCAAAATGAAGATAAAAAATAAATATTTTGATCAACCTTTTATATACTGATATATTGATATACAGTCAGCCCTCAGAACACCTGCTTAACTAAGAAAATACATGTTATATATTAGCGCAGTATTTAAAGAAATTAACATTGCCACATGATAGGTATTTTACAGCATAACAAGCTAGATTTGAAACAATGTATTAGTGTTTTTTTGGTTGCACAGGTTGAGTAGGAATCCAATATTATTAGCAAGAAATCATGACTACTGCTTAACCCTGTACTTTTTTCAACAGCCCTATAGCAGCAACTGGGGAGAAGGAATCCTTGTTACTACTCTGCAACAGTGAAAGTAACATTTCTCTTTAAATATACCATGGAAGGTAGTTTGAAGAAGCAACTTGTATACTGAAGGTGAAATCATGGAAATTTATGGATGGTCATTATAAATAAAAACATAAAATAAAGCATTTTAGTAGGAACGATCTTCTATTGATAAATATTTTAGGACATTTAAAAGTAATCGAGTCATTGGAACTGTTCATTTCTTTATGAACAATTTGGTTTAAGGGTAAAAATCAGTCCTTGAATTTAGTCAGAACACCAGGAGAATCCTAAGCAGAACTGGACTTTGAATCTCAAAGCTGAGAGATGACAGGGGGGTGCTAAATAAACAATTCTCCATTACCAAAATGATTTTTTTCTTTCATTATAAAGCCTACTAGAAATAATACTGTAAGAATGTATATCTGGATTTGAAATCGCTTTTTTTCTTCTTATTGCACAATGCAACATTGTCATAGAAAAACACAATGAAGTACAGATTTTTTGTCAGTTCAGCAAAAAAATCCTAACACCCTTAATATTTATACAGATACTTTTTTAATCTTATTGTATGTATAATCAGTCTTAGAGAAGGCAGTAACTTTGTAAGATGAGCTAATTATAATACCAATCCTATTTTAACAAAAACTTCAAAGGAGAGAAAGAGAAAATCAGTGACTATGGCTAGCTATTGCTTTCCATATGTACAATCCACTTTTCCCAGGCAACCCAAACTTGAGGACAAATGTGAAATATCAGACATATATATAATGATCTAACCTTTAGCTGCTCAGATTACCATCAACATGAAGCCAAATAATAATAAAAAAAGAGCACTTTATTAATCATTCGTGCAAGATTATACGAAATATGAAATTATATGTATCTTCTGATATATGCATTTGTTGTATTTTGACTAAAATTAAGTAGTCTAGACACCAGGACAAATATTAGGCTTTCAGATGTTTAGGCATATAGGAGTTAAAACTTTAGATGAAAAGTGGAGAAAAGAGAATGTTTACAATAAAAACTGGAATTGAGGGGAAAAGAGGATTTCAGGTGTTGGTCTCTTCAATATTATTTCTATTTCTAGTACAACAATCTGGACAAAAGTGCCAGCATCATAGTCCAAGTCTACCTGGTTAAGGCACCCTTACAGGAGGATACCCTAATTACACTCTTGGTGAGGATTTCTTCTTGGTGCTTGCCCTTTGCAAATGACTTGTGTTGTTCTCCTCAAAGCTGAATGGGCGTAACAGGATGAGGGAGGCCACTGACCTACCAAGATCCTAAGGGGAGAGTCAGAGCATGCTGACCCTTATATCAGGGAGACACCTGGGCTCAAGCTCAAGTGTCTTGCTGCCTTCAGGGAAAGAAATAAGGCAAGGTCTGACTAATGTTTTTTACTTAAGACAGTGTTGTGCATGCCTTATATTTCCCCTTCCTTCCCCCCCCCTTGTTTTGCAGTCAGTGTGTTTCTGTTATATGTAAGGAAAATTAAGTTCATTCTATTGATTAAAATACTCTTTCTCTAATAATTTTTCCCAACTGTGTTGAGTTTACTTGAAGTCAATGAGTCTAGTCACGCAAATGAGAATGAAGCATGACTGAACTATACTGCAACTTGAGCAGTCACAGCTGTACAAGTCTTCAGGTTTTGCTCATGAAAGGTGCTATACATAAGACAGCATCATTGGCATATACTTTATTTAGTACAAGGGCTGAATAACATGTTGATGTTGCTTATGACATAAGGGAGCTCAAGACCCCTCTGATGGGGCAGCTGCACATAGTGATTGTGCAGTTTGGCATTCCTGCTCTCCCCCTCCCACCTCCATGCTGCTTCTCATATCTCTCATTTGCTGAACCACTGCAGATCATTAGTCCAGCAAAAAGAGCAAGTAAATTTCTACCAGGTTAGTGAACTGAATAAGAGCACTTTGAGGCAGGTGGTGCACCAGAGCTTGTACAAGGGAGGGAGCAATAGGAGTGGGGGAAGGGGGCAGGGACTAGTTCAAAGGCGGACCAAGAAAGAATAGCAGAGCAGGCTCATAGTCTGGGAACCACGTCTTTCATGCTATCTGTGTGGTTAAATTGATTCAGCTTCATCATCTTTCTGCCATCTGTCATCCATCATATTGTGACCTCCTGACTACTCTCTATTTGAAATTTAACTTCTGATCAGGAGCCCGCTGGGAACAGGAACCCACTGGGAACTGAGAAGCAAGTAAGGGTCTGATCCTATGATGAGGGACCTTCAGATTGTTTTTGAACATTAACAGTGCCATTTGTAATAGTTCAAACACCATTCATCTTCTCTGCATTCTCTACATTTAACCACTTGTTCCAGTTCGCCCTTGGGTATTTCTCTCCTCTCAGTTATGCTGATTCAGCTCTTTATATGGCTGCACTCTAAACTGGATCTGTGAAATGCAGTGTTCAAAAAGAAGAAAATGAAAAAAGGAAGAAAAGTCTTGCCTTATATGTTGAATTGGTGCAAATAAACTTCAGGGCTCAAAGGGAGGAATGTATGGCCACTTGTGGGGAGGGATAGATCTTACACGTGATATGCTCCTGACAGAATAGGAGCATAAAGAAATTGCAGGCTTAGTTCAGGCATTACTCTAGACTTCTGAACACTGTAGACAGGCAGCAGACTAGACTGCTTAGGGAGGTTGTGAAGCCTTCTTTGGTGTAAACTTCTAAGAAGAGATTAGACAACAGCCTGTCAGGATATGCATAGCTTTGGGAGTTGGATTGCGATAGCCTTGTTTTGTACCACTTGGTAGGAAAAAGAAAAAAAAAAAAAAATTATGTATTTTTTTCTGAAGTAGCAAAAATGGGCTAGAATATCATGCTATTTTATGAGTCCATGAAGACTTCTTTTAGCAAAGGGATAGTAAAGCCATAAAGCAATACCTACTTCATTTTAAAGCAAAATTATCTGAAACACTTTGAACTTGAATATCCACATTTATACGTACTTGGCTTATGCAGTATGTAGTATTACATTGTAGAAATTGATTATGATTAAACAGGCAATTTGGTATACACTGTCAAAAAGCCAGTTTTACAGACCTGACTGCACTGCAGTTAAGTCTGATATTTGGTGCTCATTTCAGGCGGCTTCGAGCTGAACCACAAGCTCCAAGCGGAGATATGCAGTTCTTGAAAACTTACGCTACTTTTGACACTCCCAGATATCCATACTTGTAATACTTGAAATAACCAAAATAGAATAGGACAGAGTTACACCTTTCAGTGTTTCACCTAAAGAAGTTTGAGCTAATTTGGACACACATCCATATTTCACAGGTCTGATGTAGGAGTTTACAAAGAATGGAAAAGTGTCTTGTTTAACAAGATAACCCTTTTACAGCTTGATTGTTTCTCTAGAGACCGAATCTTTGCATAATAATTTTTTTATATTTTAATGGGATTTATTTGGACATGTGGAAATGGTATGAATCTGGGGAAGTTCAGATTGGATATGAAGAAAAGATTCTTCACTAAGAGGATGGTCAGTCACTGGAAGAGGCTCCCCGGGGAAGAGGTTACTGCAAAGCCTCTCAGAATTCAAAGAGCATCTGAAAGACACTTCTTGTCATATGTTTTAGTTCTAGGCAGTTCTGTGAGGAGCAGGGAGTTGGACTCGGTAATCCTTATGGGATCCTTCCAACTTGAGATATTCAGTGATTCTATGATTATTTTGCAAGGGAAACAGATCTGGTCACTTGAGGCTCCTTTGAATTCTTAAAACACAGTTTAAAAGTGCTAGATATTTAAGAGCAATATATGAATGCTAAATCAGCCAGCTGATTTAGTTTAGACTTCTTCCATATAAATAATACATGCAGTGCAATTTCATATCCTTTTAGATATTAAGATCATCAGCACAAAAAGAAGTGAATAATTTTGGTAGATTAAGTTTTGAAAAAATCAACACTCTCCAGATTTTAGAACTGCGTAAGCTTCCTTGTACCTAATTTTTACATTACTGATATATTACATAAAAATACAAATTTGCAGTATAATATTCTTGTTTACTGAAGCAGTTTGTACTAAGTTAAGAGACTGAAGGAATAAAAGCCAAAAGGAAACAGATTCATAAAGCCAAAAATCCTGAATACCACTCTTAAGGCATTAGATGCCAAGGGGAAAAAAAAAACAAACAAAAGAGAATAAACAATATCATAAGTGGGGCAGGATCATTGCCCAAGTCTTCTTTCAATGTGTACATTGCATTTCAAAAACCCTATTATAAATTTTTGCCAAAGCTACTAAGCTATCCAAAAGAATCCATAGAGAGCAGATCAATTCTTTTTATGTCTTCTACTCATTGACTTTACAGCTATTAATCAGGTGATAGTCTGAACTTTGCTTCAGTCACAGAAAAGGTAAACTTCTCTAATGTTTTCCACCATAAAATCTTAATTTCAGCTGTTTGTAACCTTCCCAAATTTGAATAATAGGGGTTTAGTGCATTCATCCTAAATATCTGTCTCAGCCATATCAGAAAAAGAGACTTGGGAAACAACAATGCTAAAATAAATAAATAAAAAAAAAGAATAAAAAACAAAACAAAGCAAAACAGAATATCACAACACCTGTGGGGACAACTCATTTCATAGATTTCAGAGTATCTAGTGTTTTGGGAGCAACAGTCCCAAATCTTGTAGAGATATGACCTTGTGCCAAAGATATGCCTTTTAGCTTTTATTATATTCAAGCATATATTTTCATGGGGAAACAAAAATCAATACTTTTATACTTAATAGGTTAAGTTTTTGTAGCTGATTTTTTTCTTGAAGATCCTGTTCTCAGTAAGCAGGCACCAGCTCTGGGTGGCTGTGTGACCACACTAAGTGCTAATCTGAGCCTGTGAAGTGAGCAGAGGGAGCTGGCATCCCAGCCAACACTGTGTGGAAAAGCCACCTAGCTCAAGTGGCAAGTGGATAAGTAGATACACTGCATGAATGTGCATGTGCTGATGGAGGAGGGGGCGTAATGCAAGAAGAAGGTTTGGAGGTGAGGAGGGAACCTGAACAAGTGGTGTGGGCATGGAATAAGAGGCTGTCAGCAAGACAGTTCAACCAAAAGGACAGGAGATGGAGACAGGATGAGGAGAGGGTTTCTGATTTGGATCCATTAAATGACTAGCATTTCCTGAGCATCAATGTGCTTTGGAGGTATACTCAGCAGGAATACCTGGAAAGACAAAGATGAAGCAGATGTGGAGCCAGGAGTCTAAGAACTTGAAGAGATGAACAGGATAAAAAAGTTGGAATGGGATGGCCAAGACAACCCAAAAGCTGCAGATGTTGAGAAGAAAGGGAGAGAGGTCAAAATAAGATAAGAAAAAAAAGAGACTAGATGGGTGAAGAGGTGGCTAAAATGCAAGGAGTCACAGAATCTGCTGCTGCAGAGGGTCTGAGAAAGACATTTCATAATATGATAAGACATGGGAATAAATCAAGATAAGAAAGACTAACAAATTGGATGAGGAGCAAGCAACTGACATGGTCTAGTGAACACCATGCAGAAGTCTGGGAGAATTTCTGAAATGGCCGTCAAAGTATCTGTAAAATCACCTGGCAATCTGTGCTTGTTTCTTCTGTAATGCTGATCCAGACAGATAATAGCAACTCACTTTCTCTGTAAGTTGTATAGTATTACAGTGCTCTCACTACCTAATATATATAACTGTTCCCTCAAGTAAGAAAAACACACCACTATATTCAGAATAGGCGTGGCTAGTACACATTTGATATTGGGTAAAGACATAGTAAACCACAAGGACAAAGAACTACACTATACAGCTGTGCATGATGCTCTTCTGTGCACTGGAAGAATGCGTGGAAAGTAAGCTGTGACTGTGTGATGATCCCAGTGTCCTTATATACACCCTGGGGAACTAAATTAAGACGTCCTAAACACTAAAGTGCGTGGAATACCACTCCTCTGTGTTGGGGTGTTTTGTGTATGTATATTTGTGTGTACATGTTACAGTACAATGTGACTGTATGTTTAAATGTCTGAGTTGGTATTAATGTACAAGTGCAATAACTGCGATGAATATATTTCTAGTTTCCTCTTCAGACATTATAGACAGGAAAAAACACATGTCAGAACAGTATTTGAAAGGAGACTGCTACCGTGTCCTGGTTAAATCCTTCTCATCCATTAAAAGAAATATATTTTGAATGTTTGGTGGTACCCATGGACTCCATTATTAATCATCTTCACTCTACTATTAAATATTTTCCAGCAGAGAGCAAAACCAGCTAGCAACCTAGAGATTATTTTTGAAGTTATTTTAGGATATGATAAGAGGAATGGGGATTCATTATGTACAATGGCCACTGTGCAAAATGGTACCATCAAAATCCTAACTAGAAATTAAGTGATTGACTTTTACTGTAGAAGAACTACAGGAATTTTCAGCTGTCATATAGGAGAAGATAAGTAGCCACCAAATTGAGCTCATTTATTTAAGGAAGATTATCTTGTGGCTTTTGAGAAGTTCAAGTGAAGCTCCCCTGCCAACTGTATATTGCATGACAGCTGTATCATATAGTATATTATCACTATGATAGTATTGCTATCATAGTGACAGGTCCCTGTTATGGGAAGAAACAAGCTAGGCTTGCTGAGGCTTAAAGCATGAGGATGCTTAAACTCATCTACAAGTTAGTTTCTGTCCTTCATCCGAGTAGAAGTATGCATAAGAAAGAAGTCTTCTTTAGTCTCTTAACTTTTTGGTTTGTTCCCCTGTGCTCCCTTGAATTCATTGAGCAACATGAACTTTACAGCAGATTAGGAAGGCAGGTTAAAAACTGCCTGCACCTTCAGAAAATAAATTAAAGTTGGGTAATTTATTCAAACTTTTTGCAGCTAAAAATAGATCGATCTCTCTATAAAACAAACAAAAAAGAGTTTCTTTTCAATGAAAAGAGTTTCCTTTCTATTAAGCATACCATAATAATGAATGTAATATGAACATAGGATTTGTTAAAGTTCTAGTTATCTGATCCTTGATCTCTATGCAATATCTTCAGGTTCCTAATTCACAAAAAGCTCACCTTCTTTGGAACAAGTTGTATTATTACTCTATTTTCATACATTTTCTTTCAGTCACAACTGGGAGACATCAGCATAAAAGGACTCCAAAGGTTGATCTTACAGACAGCAAGTTCACAAAAACTTAGGGTTTTTCCCCAGTTAGTTAATGTATCCTCCTGCAATTCTTTCTGTCAGTGGCATCATGGCTTTTTACAATACTAATATCACAGTGACCTATAATTAAATGGTATTTAGATCTATACATTGCCATAAGTATAAAATTGACTTGTATGGCCAAAAGCATGTTAAGCATTTGTTTGAGCAAGAATAGTTGAGGGAAACTGATATCATTAATCTTTCTGGACTGTCAAAACCTTCTGAAGAGGTAAAGGGTTATGTTTTACCTTTAACTGTGCTCACATATAGTCTGGTGCAGTTTAATTCTATGGAACTTAAATTAAAAATGACACCATCTAATTCTCACATAAGTTTTAAGTAACATATTTTGAACTGAGGGATTCTGGACAAAGTATAAGTCTTCTGCACTATTCTATGGAAAATATGTTCAACTCACTTTATCATCACTGCTTCCTCACGTGTCATTGATTTCAGGCAATTTAATGACAGAAAGAACATTTGATCATTGAATCTGACCTCCTGAACACTACATCTCATTAAATGTCATCTACTGGCCATTTTAGAATGTAATATTTGACTGGACTGATTTTTATTTTTTTTTTAATCTTCAGGTGATTAACCTGTTGATTCTGTGATTCTACAATTCTATGAGTCCATGCTAGGCACATGAAAAAGGCTGACCATAGACAAGGTCTTTACCCTGTCCCAGACTACTTATCAGTAGCAGCTAGAATGCCAATCTAGTTGCAGCCTAGAAAGCCTTGACAAGAGATAACAATCAACTCCAAATATATCTGGTCCAGCTTTTCACCACAGCAAAGTTCTTTTTTATGTTGTGCAATGTTAATAGTGTCCTATTTTTTTTATAGCTCTCTATGTACTTCTTTCACAAGTGAGTGTTTTAATCAGCTTGCGAAGCCTGTAAGGACTTGCTTCAGTTATGAAGCAGGAAACTATGAATAGTGGGTAAGTGCTTAAGCTATTCATACTATTGCTAATTTTAGACTGATTCAACAAGTAATATTTTTTGCTTGTTTCACCTTTTTCATTTTAACAATAGAGCCCTAAAATCACTACCTGAAAACAGACAGAATGACCACAATTAAAGCTGTTTATTTACACACTGGGACTCCACAACTAGCAAGGATATTATAATAATCTCAGGTAAGAATGCAAAACCTCATTGGATGAGATTCTACAAAATCACTGGCTAAAATTTCTTTATTTAAAAAAGCCCATATAACTAAAATCAATCAAACAACCAAACAACCAAAGAAACAAAACCAAAACAACAATAAAAATTTAAAAAAAAAGAAGAAAAATAATAAAAGAAGAGAAAGAAAGAAAAAGACCACACTTCCCATGACAGCATTTTGAACAAAAACGAAAACAGTATTGCCTAAATTTTGATGAATGTCATTCACTGTTGCCAATGAACTCATTGCGCAACATTTTCCATGCTTCCTTCCAGGGTAAAAAGCCACCTACTCAACACAAAACTACACAAGACTAGCTGTGTAAGGAATGTTGGTTACCTATGAATAGTTCTTAAGAATATCACAGTACAATAGTTCCTGAATTTATCAAAAATATTAAATTTATCCTGGTTGTGATCCTGTTAGCATCACGTGAACAATATTAATCTGTAATACAAAATACCCAAGCAACGTTGAATGTCTTTTCATGCATCTGAACTGAAAGGAGGAAAAGCACAAGGCCACTTTCCAAAAAGTACCCCACTTGAACTTCTAATTTTGTACAGGCTGTTTACAGGTAAGCATCACTTTAATTGCTGATGCTTTTCTTGAAGTGTAGTTTTTCTGAGACATGGGACATACATGAAAACTAGTAAATCTTCCATGTTACACAGTCAATTATAAATACATCTCAGGTATGAATTAGAAATGTCAAGATCAGGGCATCATTTTATCAGCTTATTATTCAGAGCCCTAACTGTCTGCTCCATTGTGAAGACTGAAGATGTCTCAGTTACTTGGAGTAATAATGTTAGTTTAGTCTTGAATCCTTCAGCACAAGTAAAAACAGTGAAGAGCAGGACTCCTGAGAAGGCATGCTGATGAAAGCAATAGCTGGTAAATCTTGAATAGAAACAAAAAACAAACACATGCAAGTTCTTCCTAAAATCCCAAATTAAATACGTTTCTGAAGGGATAGGTTTGCTTTGAGCATTTTCTTCAACCAATGTGGTTAAATTAAGCCTATAGATCACTCTTAAAAAAAGAATTTAAAAAATCCAACTAATTTTAGGGTTTTCTCTGGCCCATTCCTATATTTGCCAATAGATCTATGTGAAACTTGTCTTGCAGAAAATTTGAATATAATTTTGAAATTCTCAGGATGCAGCACATGGGTATGACCTCAGGCAAAGTAGGACACAGCAGAAGAGAACAAAAGCTCAGGTGTCATCAAAATAAGAACTTTATTTATTCCAGTAAAAGCCAAGTTACAAATAGCCTCTTATGAGATGGTAAGTTAACCATTGGGACCAAAGCAGAACAACGAAGTGCTAATCTAAAAAAAAAAATTTCAGCCACAAATTCCACACAAATTCCAAAGAAAAACATTTGGAGCCTAAATGTTGGTCTACCCAGGGATTTTTTTTATACAGTTTTACATAGCCACTGCAGTTATTACTTTACCATTTTTAGCGAGAGTGATATATTACCATAAGCCCTGCTAAAACCACTTGTACAGTAAAAACTTTTCTAAGGTCAGGGCCACTGTAAGAGTACTTTGTGCTGGAATGTGACAAACAAAATGCTTCTCTTGAGAAGGCAACTTAAATCAGAAAAACTCTACTCCAGCCAGTATTCTTTACTCCAGCACACCTTACCTCTTATGATAAATAAGTTAACTTGAGAGGCTGTCTGAACTTAACGAGTTTGGTTGATAAAAGCTGCACTGATAGAATTACAAGTCACTCCTTTGTAGTACAGAAATAGATCACTGATAAAATAGCTTTCTTTGCAGGTATAGTTTAAGTCAGCTCCTTAAATATACTATCAAAAGATATTTTTTATGGCTTTTGAGCTAGCACTTCTGCCTTCATTATTGTTTTGCTTAAGATTGTTATATCTAGCGTGACTAGCTTTGGATGCAAACTGCTGCTGGCAAAAACTTAATATTCTTGGTTTAACTGCTTCTTTACATGCTTTTAGGTGCTTTTACACCGATAGTTGTGTCAACCAAAGCGCTGTCATGTTTTTGGCTAATATAGCTATGTCAGTAAAACCTGTAATGAAAATTTGGCCTTAGACCAGTGTGACTTATTCTCTTTCCGTATGCTATTGAACCAATACATGCCCACTTACACTGGCTGACTATTTAAATCATAAATTGTACCAATATAGCTTTTAGTGTGTACTAATGCACTAATTTAGCCTCCCACCTGCAGGGCAGAATTGCACTGGTTTAACTTAAATTGGATTTCAATCTGGCATAAAGCTTTAACACACAAATCCTGGGAATCAGCTGCTTCAACGTTCTTACACATTCTCTTATTCCGCAGCATCCTCTGTATATGTCAAGAAGCTTATCCTGCTTACGAAGGGTAACCTGTATCAGATACCTCACATTTATCATGAGGAAATGGAGCATGCACAATGCACAGTTATCATGGAGTCACTGATGCCTGGTAACATATTGACGCCCGGTCACTTGCTAATATGTCAAAGTTGATAGTTATACTGTGATAGGCACCTGCAGGGACATTAAAACAGAACGTATCTAAATACTTCACACAAGGAGGTTAAATTACTCTATCCCAAGTTTTATGTTGCCACTACCAATACAATTTAATAGTAGTCTATCCATTTTAATCCTAGATCTGTGTCTCTATGTTACACTGAATTTGCCTCTGCAGCTGCATTGTGGACATACCCTTTAATCTTAAAGCATATGAATACATTAAGTTTTGACAAGGGATCACATCCTCATTCTCAATAGCTTCAAATTCTTTAGTCATGAAGCAGCTTCCTGAAGACTTAAGCATCCACACTGCTCTAATTGAGGGTTAATATGATTTTTTTTTTCTTCCATGAACATGAAGTTGCTGTGTAGTGGTTTAGTTTATGTCTTGACCTCTGTATCTGTGTTCATATGTATATGGCTTTATATCAGTGAAAGGGTTATTTCATGCATAAATCTGGTCCCAGCTGAGCAATAAAATACACTGTTAAAATGAAAAGAGTGTCCAGACAGGTTTTCACCTCTTTAGCAAGGTCATTTTAATTAATCTTTTGGGTTTATACCTATGTAATTTTTCTGTGTGGCTAAGGCTTGAGAAGGAAGTGCAGGCTGTAGAAAGATTTTTTTTTTTCTTTTATTGCTGTGTTCTTTTTTAAAGAGATAAGTGGGAAGAAGGAATTTGCATTTTTATTTGAAGCAACAAAAGTGAATTTGCATTTTTCCAAGAACTGCAGTTTTTTTCTCAATGCCTAATATTGATATTAAAATAAACAATGAAGGAACTGAACAAACAAAAATTTTAATTAGTTTTGCTAAATGATGAATTCAATTTTCATATTTAGAACCCTTTCAGATACTGCCCATTGCTCATTTTGGATTCAGGAAAATTTAGGTTTTTAACTACTACATCTAAAACAGAGACATAAGTTAACCAACTGGAAATGAACAAATAAATTAGTTAGCTCTCTGCTGTCATGAGCTAGAGCTTCAAAGGTCACATCTTAGCTGCAAAGAGTGATTAGAAAGAGAAGGTAGAGAAGGCTCAGTGGGAACATGAGTAATAGGCACAGGTGGCTCTGGGAAGGACTTGGGGAAGATTTGAGGAAAGGTTTTGACTGACAGGAGACAAGAAGACAATATCTTCTTTTTCTTCTCTTCTTCTGAAGTGAAGGATTAGTCTTGGATGAAGGTGGCTGGTTTTTCCTTGGAATCCTACTATTTATTTAATAATGACAAAGGAACTAAACGAAGCCTTTCTTTTCCAGTTTTTGTAGACTGACTTTCTACTAACTGTTTGTCCTAGGTTCAGCAGTAGCAGTCATTTTTCCCCTTCTTAGTAGCTGGTGCAGTGCAGTGTTTTGACTTTCAGCTTGGGAACAGAGCTGATAGTGATGTTTAGGTTTGGCCAAGGACTTTGTGAGCCTCATGCTCTGCCAGGGAGGAGGGGAAGCCAGGAGGAAGCAGAGACAGGACACCTGACCCAAACTGACCAAAGAGGTATTCCATACCACAGCACGTCATGCCCAGGATGTAACTGGGAGTTAGCCGGAAGGGCTGGGGGACTGCAGGGTTGGAGGAGGTATCGGTCAGAGCTTGGTCGGGCTGGGGGGGCGAGTTATCGGTCGGCTGGTGGTGAGATGATGTATTCTCTTCCCTTGTTATTTCCTGTATCATTATTATCATTGGTGGTAGCAGTAGTGATTTGTGTTATACCTTAGTTACTAAACTGTTCTTATCTCAACCCGTGGGAGTTGCATTCTTTTCGATTCTCCTCTCCGTCCCTCCGAGAGCAGGGGGAGGGCAAGAAAAGGGGGGGGAAGTGAGAGAACGAATTACCGGACTGGGTTTAAACCACGACAGTTCTTTTTGGCGCCCAACGTGGAGCACGAAGGGTTGAGATAACGACAGATTTGACTGGATTAATAGTCACTCGTCACAATGCTGATTTATTGGCTCTCAGAGTTGTTTCGCTTGATCTCACAGCTTCAGAATGTTGTAACTTACGTAGAGCCGGTATTTGCTGTGATAGTGTTTATCAAGTATGGGGCCTGGGCTAAGGTTCTTGTCTCACTGTGCTTTATGGCAATGGCTTGTAATACGGGCGGGCTCCAGCAGCAGGGCGGGACGGACGTGGCCGTGGACTTGTACCTGGCCGTCCGGCTGCTCTTCACCGTCCTGGCCCTCACCCTACTCTCCATCTTCGTGAGGCTGCGGGGAGCCGAGGGGGAGCGGCCCCTGGAGCCGGCGGCAGCCGAAGCGGCCCGGGAGAGCGGCCCCGGGGACCAAGCGGCGGCGGGAGCGGGGCCGGAGGCCGCGAGGGGACGGCTGCCGGTGGAGGAGGTCGGGGCGGTCGAGGAGCAGAAGGAAGCGGCTGCAGAGCAGCGGGAGAAGGCGGCGGAGGAGCCGAGCCCCGCGGCCGAGCCCAGCCCCGCGGCCGAGCCCAGCCCCGCGGCCGAGCCCAGCCCCGCGACGGCCGAGAGCGTTTCCCGGCAGCCGCCCGCCGAGCCCCAGGAGGATGCAGGAGACCAGGCAGCATTTCCCGGCAAGGCGGAGGAGGAAGAGCTGGACTCAGGAAAAGAGAAGCTGGCGGTGGGAGAGCCGGCAAGCACAGCGGCTACACCAGCCCCAGTGACAAGCACAGCAGCATCGTTTGAGAGTTCTGGAGGTTTTGAATGGCCTTTGAGTATCCTTGGGACCTGCCTGCTGATTGTGATGGGGATCAGCATGTTGGCACACACACAGACTGTGTTCTACCCACAACCATTTTGTCTGATCTCAAAAGTTAAGCAGAGTCAGGTTTGGGTCTTGTCTGGGATTAGACGACGATGCAGGGGGACCAAGAGATTTTCCCCAAGGCTGGACAGCCATGAGTGGCAGGGTGTGTGGGACAGTATGGGCAAGTATCTAGTCCACTGGGCCCCTCCAGTGCTTTGGAAGCATTGGAGATGGAAGGCAGCTGTATGGAGTCCCCAGCAACAAGCTGCAGAAACTGCTTAAGGGGACAGTGAATTATTTTGAGCCTGGTGGGCCCATGGCACTTCAGGCCATCAGAGCAGAGATGCAACATAGAGATGGACTCATGATCGAGGGGTGGACTTAGCAATGGATACTATTGCCCAGGTTATTTATGAGTGTGAACAGTGCACACAGTCTCTCCTGCTCTGGAAGACTGTTACAAGAGATGGAGCCTGACATTATGGACCAGATGGACTCAGCAGCTTTATAGGGATATAGCTTTATAGTCCATGCACTTAGATAAGAGTGGAGTGATGGGTATATTGAAAATGTGGGATCTGAGCATGACGTGAATGGTATGGAATAAGGGGTGGATAATGTCCTAGGTTCAGCAGTAGCAGTCATTTTTCCCCTTCTTAGTAGCTGGTGCAGTGCAGTGTTTTGACTTTCAGCTTGGGAACAGAGCTGATAGTGATGTTTAGGTTTGGCCAAGGACTTTGTGAGCCTCATGCTCTGCCAGGGAGGAGGGGAAGCCAGGAGGAAGCAGAGACAGGACACCTGACCCAAACTGACCAAAGAGGTATTCCATACCACAGCACGTCATGCCCAGGATGTAACTGGGAGTTAGCCGGAAGGGCTGGGGGACTGCAGGGTTGGAGGAGGTATCGGTCAGAGCTTGGTCGGGCTGGGGGGGCGAGTTACCGGTCGGCTGGTGGTGAGATGATGTATTCTCTTCCCTTGTTATTTCCTGTATCATTATTATCATTGGTGGTAGCAGTAGTGATTTGTGTTATACCTTAGTTACTAAACTGTTCTTATCTCAACCCGTGGGAGTTGCATTCTTTTCGATTCTCCTCTCCGTCCCTCCGAGAGCAGGGGGAGGGCAAGAAAAGGGGGGGAAGTGAGAGAACGAATTACCTGACTGGGTTTAAACCACGACACTGTTCTACCATAATTCCTTAGCTTGTGCTAAAACAGGAATCTCATGTTTCCCATCTCAGTGCTAAATAGGCTCAGCCATGCTTTACTTCCAAGAGCAAATAACAGTGTACAGTCAAGCCAGCAAGGCAAAGGGTCTTGATTTTAATGTACTTTGCACTACTGATTCTTTATTTCCAGATCAGTAAGAGGAAAGGGACAGCTCTCCTCCAGAAAAAACAAACAAACAAACAAACAAAAACCAAAAAAAAACAAAACCCCAAACCCAACAGATGATGGATGGGGAATGAATTCACGGAAGACAAGAGGGAGCCCAAAGCAGTAGAGCAGGTTTAAATAATGGAGTGTGTAGCAGCTTCTGCTGGGATTCCAAAAGAATACTTGTAGTACATACACGGAAGCACTTTAAATTAATAAAGACCATTATAAAAATAAGACATTTGCATCAATAAATAAATGAATAAAGTATTTTAAAGGTGTATTATATGCAGTTAATGTTCATCTAAGTATGGACTGTACACTTAATGTAATTCACTTATTGTATATGCTCAAGAACAAAGACAGCGTCAGCATTCATGTTAGTAGTGATGCTCTTAGAAAACCATTCCATATTATAACAATCTTAATATTTCAGAAACATCTACATGCAGATTTTCAAACCCTAGCAATTTATGCACCTGAAAGTTTCTTTGCACAAACTCAACACATCGAGTTATTGATTCTAAAAGGCCTGTGCCTAGAACTTCATAAAAATTCTACTTTTAGGGATACTTCAAGCTGGGCATGCAGAAGACTGCAGTTATTCAGGTATTGTTTGTCCAGATTCTTTCAACAGTTTTAATGTTCTCAGTGTGGGGAAAAAATTTGGATGCTTGACACATATGCTTGAGACAAAAGTTCCTTTGAACATTCAGCAAATTTCAGTTTGTATTGAAAAATGTTGCAACTTGGGGCCTTTCTTCTGTTGTCTGTATCCTGTGTTATTAAGGAGAATGCTTGTCAACAGGCTTAAGAGAAGCTAAATAACTTGGAGACTGTTGACTCTATTTTCTACTGCAAATCCTGAATACATAGCACTGATTTACCTATTCAATAGAAACATGTATTAACTACCAAGCCTACTGTTTCGACAATGTGAGGACATTGTAAGCGTAAATATTTTCTCCAGTAAGGCTGCACCTTAACAGACAATCACTGCTTTCTCTCTCTCATTGCTACATAATAATACAAATATTTCTGAAATTTACAGGTAAACCCCTTGCCTGTTTCCCAAAACCAACACTTCATAATCTCAAACCCTGATTAAATTTTGATAGTGCACAGGCTACCAAGTTGGGCAGGCAAACATGAAAGGATCATGTTACTCACAGCTTCAAAAATATCCCCAAAAGCTGAGGAGTAGAAAGATTAAAAATAAAGAAGCAAAATGAAAGATGAGAATACTGTAGACAAAGAAGCAGTAACAGAAGGGGAAGCTAGGATGAAAAATCTCTTCTTTGATCTCTGTAAAAATTAGCTTCAAATAAAAGGCATATACGTGTTCAATGACTGTATTCAATGTGAAAGATCTTCACATTCTGCCTTTGTAGTGCCTCTTTTTATTTTAACTTTTCCTCTTTATCACTGCCTTTTCTGCGTACATTACAATTCTTGTAACTTATTTATGTCCTTGATCACTCCATGCAAGGTCAACTATTATCACAGCATCCTCCGAAATACTCCTACTCGGTACTTCACCAGACTCTGAGAACACTGTATAAATGAGACACACTATCTGAATATCTTTGCCAAACAGGGCATTATGCAGAGGGCCAAGTAAGCTGTACAGGGCTGTGAAATCCAGCAGCAATATGCTGAGAGCACAGGTGCATGATGGTTTTGTATTCAGATTTACACGGACATAGTGAAAGTCAAACTTTGAAGAAAAGCTAAAGAAAGGAGCTTCACAAAGAGGTTTTGTAAATTTGAGAATAAATTTTAAAAGTTGCTCATAAATAGTCTTGTAGCCAATTAAAAAATAGACACACAAAGAGGTTTTGGGGATTTTTTTGTAGTTCCTGTATTCGTTTTGTCTATTTTTTTTTAATGGCTTTCATTTTGTTTGGTTTTGTTGTTTTTTTTTTTTAAATTCTTTTTCTGAATTATGCTGTGGAAGACAGATCTTTCCACTTTCACCTTAGTGTAAAGTTGAAGAGATCTCCCTGAACGGTAATAGGGCTAGCAAAAGATGGCACTTCAACTGCAAGTTAGATTATTAGCAATTAAGGGCAGATCTCAGGGCACTTATCCATGTTATCCTTAATGTTGCTAAACTGAGGATCAGGAAGCTAGGAGACTGAATAAAAATCTCAGAGCTTTATGTATGTATGCATGTATGTTTGTGTGTATGTGTGTCCATGGCAGGGTGGTTGGAACTAGATGATCTTAAGGTCCTTTCCAACACTAACAATTCTATGACTCTATGATTTATTTTTAAAGAGTAATCAGTGTATGATGCCTGACTTCTCCTTGTCTCTTTAGATGCTAGTGTGACCTAGGAATTGAAGGGAACCTGCAAATTTCAGCCTTCTGGATTTGCTAAGACATTTGTGCAGAAAATCACTTCCTACATGCTATTCCCTGAAAATCTCACAAAAGAGATGTCTGGGGAGAAGTATTCCCCAGAGTAGTATAAATGCATATGCCTTGAATATTTATTTCAGGAAAGGGAAAATGTACTACGTATGTAACAGTGCAAGTCAGGCATGAATAGCTAGATCTCTTGGATACTAAAAGGAAAATAAATGACCTATAAAAATTATTTTGTAATTATCTAATTGCTGTTATTTGTTGAAACATTTGACACACAGGACTCTGACCAGGATAGCACTCAACAGATCAATTCCTTTTATTAAAAGTTGACCATGCACCTGTTAAATTCTCTAATAGTCTGTTGGAAGAGAAAGGGGACCATTCACTGTTCTAGCCTAGGACAGGGCCATGACAGGGTTTCTGCAGTCAGGAAATGCTGCTAACCTGGTGAAGTGAGCTAACTTTGAATTTCAGCAGGCAAAGCAGAGTTATGCCTCCTTCCATACAGTTGTCCAATTGCCCTCACACAGAGACTGTAATGAGGCCTATCAGAATAAAACCAACATTGTCTCATGCTGCAGTGAGACAGCACTTTTCCCTAGCTCTTGAAAGATGCTGAACCCAAACAACTCCTCTGATTTTTTAAAATAACAGTGGCTCCTGAGGACCTCTGAAAATGGCCAATCAATGCTCTATGTACCCCAGTTATCAGGGAAAAAGTGAAGCTTTTTCCACCTTCAGAAATGCACTCTGATATTTACAAATGAATATGCGCTGTATGGATTATATTATTACTTCTTCTGCAAAGAGAAACATGTCTAAATGGCATCAGAAGAAAAATAATGCACAAGGACAGAAGATATAACTCCTTCCCCCAAATAAAAGTCATTAATTTTCTCTTTTCCTTTAAAACTGTGAAAGCACTTGTATGTCATCCATACAAAGGCTCTGGAATGGACAGAAAGAAAAGGAAAGCATTGCCTGCACTTGAAGTGACTTTTGTTACAGCTGTGTTGCTAGAACAAATGAAAATACAACTTCTTCTGTGTCAGCAGGGCACAACAAACAGGCCTACAAAATCTATTTCTGAAACATTCTTATGTTTGAAGTAATGACTGGAGCTTGCAGCAGTAACTAGTTAGTTCCCACACTGAGGTTGGCACCCACAGGGTGCCCACCTGTGAAGCAACACCCATGCAATAAAGAAAGGGATCCTCATGAGGTGTATCTTAACACTGAATAATGTATTTCTAAGAATTGTAGCTTAAATCTATGGAAAATTATTAGAGATTAACCTGGGCTCTTTATCAGTTTGTAAATAATCACTAATTTCTGAGAACTTCGCTGGCTGATTTTAAGCCTGACCTTTTCTTTCTTATCTTCTGAAATACTCATTGACATTAATGGGAACTTTGGGTATGCAACAGTGAAGGATTGGGTCCATAACACTCAGTTATAACTGAAATATTAAAAGGTTATTCCAGCAAAATTCTATAACTAGAAGTACTGGGAAAGCGTTTTGACTGTACAAATTTACTACTTGCAGCCAGTGATTTATTTCATGCCCTAATGCACTAAAAGGTCAGTAGCCTAAATTTATCTCAGTCCTTTTCAACAGATTATATCTTCTACAGTGTGTTCATACATCAGCTATCTTTGGATGTTAATGTCCAATCTCATTTCCAAATTCTTCAAGTTAATGAGAATTCCTTTAGATCTGAACTTTGCCCTTTTTGCACATAAAGTCACCTTGCAACAAGATGTTACAGTCTCACTTTTTGCCTTGTTTTGCGCTGCTACTAACAGCTTTTAATTTGGAAAGACTATCTCTGAGTTTACTGCGCCTGGCTGGTTTCAGCTCAATTGTTTCCCTAGCCAACAGAGCATTTCATTTCTCCTGAAGGTCACAGCAAGCTCCCAAGGCACTGAAACACACTGGCTTTTCATTCATGCTGCAATCTAATGTTGCAGTGCTGTTAAGATAAATGGAAGTAGGGATATGTGTATGACTTTTTCTATCAACAACTACCAAATTTATTATAATACAAAATAAATTAGGCCATCAGTGAATGAGCAACTGTTAATAACCTACCTTCTTTAACTCCAACACTTCTTTCAAGTCACTACAAATTAATCCTTTTACAGCAGTTTGACTTCATGCTGATAATTATTTGTATAAATTACACCATCATGTCATCTACTTGTGGAATTGGCTCTTTGAACTGTGGCACAACTGGTTGCAATAAGCCAGTAATGCAGTAAGCTGCACAGATCCAAAGTATCCCATAAAACAAACACAGTGGCCATCTGTTGGGGGAGGGCAGCCATTAACTGTTTTAAAGGCCTGGATGTGATCCAAATATTGTTAATTCTGCCACCAGAATAAAATGACCATTCTAATCAACAATATGCATTTTAATATTTGGGTTTCATGTGTCTCCAATGTCCACGTTGTTTGGAATCAATACATGCAGTGCTGACTCGCACTGTTAAATGGCAAACTGCTCAGTCTGTTTTCAAGCTGAACAGTTTTCAAGTTTGCGTGCTCTCGAGTCTGCAGAATCCTTTACTCTGAGAAATTGTTTAAAAATTTGCTAAGACTCAAATTCAAATTAAAACTGTGAGACTAAAGAGTCTGCCAAAGTAGACTTAGTTTCTTAACAGCTCTACTGGACACTTCACTGAAATAGTAAAATACAGTGGTCAATAACGACCATAAAAATAGAGAATATATAAGAATCCATAATAATATTCATATTTAAAAAAAATCTTAGAAAAGAGACAAACTCTAGAGTCCATACAATAGTTATTCTAGTTTATTTTAAAAAGTTATTGTATTTTAGTTAAAAGTCAAGAAAAGGAAGAAATTTATTTCCTTGAACTTCCATCTTTCAAGATGAATATTCTATTTAAAGTTGGACTTCTGAATGAATTTGTGGATTTTTAAGGAGTTGTTGGATCTCCTGTGGTAGTAGTGGAAAACTCATTAAATAAATGTAAGAATAATGTAATGAGAAAAATGTAGAACATTTCTTCATAAAAGCCTGGCAAAAGGCATAAAATGGGTCTATCAACACCTTTGCTGTTTTACAAGAGCTAACTTGGAAAGCATTGTGAATTATGCATAGGTCTCTGATAGCCTTGTTGTACAGATAAACACTTACTATAATCAAAATCAATTAAGTTTATTTTATTAATGTTTTCAGTCAAAACAACGTGCACATTTCAAGCAGTGAACAGCTGGCACATTATATGCTGTCCAAAATGGAAAATCTTGGCTGATAATTACTGGTACAAGGTAAAGAAGGAAGCTTGCTCCTCACACTTTTCTTGAATTTGTTCCTTATGCAAAATTCTAGCTAATTAAATGTTAGATAAATATTAGAATAACTAAATATTGTTTGCATTTGAAATTCAGGCATAGAAGCCTGGAGCAAGTTTCCATGTCTGAACACTGTTATTAATGGATTTATAAAGTAAATATTTAAGGAAAAAAATTAGCCATTTATGGGGTTTTGATCTATCAAAGCAACCATATTACAGATGCATTCCTTGCTGTAAAAATCTAATTAAATAATTCACTAGCGGAACTGGTCTGGTCCTTATCCAACAGTAAGGTCCCTTTCTTATCTGACTGAAGTTCTGAAATGGAAAAGAAAACCAAATTGTATATAAACACTTTGGGTTAAATTATTCTCAAAGCATGAAGAAACCTTGCTCAAGTACACCAAGCTCAAAGAGAAACTCTAGATAATTTTTTTAGCTTTTCTTATAGAGAACATATTTTTTGGTTAAGCATGCTGAAGGAACAGCAACATTTTTTTCTTTTGACCTTCCAAAGGAGTGAGCTAAAGCTGAAGCCCTTGAACTTGCAGGAGAGCTGAATGGTTTCTGATCCTCCAAGAGGGAAACTTCTTGGCTATAGGCACTGGAATCCTATTTTAAAGATGGAAGTTATACAAAGAGGGATTTTGAAGTCATGCTGTCTTAGGCACAGAGATCTTCTGTAGAGCTGAGTTGCAGGTATGTATTGGAGAAGAAATTATCTGGACAGCACTGGTTTACCTAAGCTATATGTCTAGAATGCACATAGCAGATGTGCAGCTAAAGTACCTGCAGGTTTTTAGACCCACAGTCAGGCTCACTCTGGTGTTCCTATTCTGTATTTCATACAAATATTTTTACTGGGACAGTGGCTGAAAAATATATCATTATAATATTTTATAAGCCCTTTTGCTTTTTGTTTCAGTAACTTGAATTGCTGCCTAAATATGAAATGAATCCAGAATGGGGAGAAAATGTGCATTTTTTTTTTTAACAACTTTACTGTTTTATGAAAAGGGATGAAAGGAGAGGAATAGAGAGACACTGATCTCACTAGCTATTTCATTTCTGTGTGTGCAATAGCTGGAAGGGGCAATCATTCAGTGATACACTTGGATCTTTTCAGAAAAGAAGTGAGCCAATTGTAAGTAATCTCATAGTGGAAACCTTAGTGTCAGCGTGGACATTTGATTGCTATCAAACGGAAGAGCAGTTGCAGTAGCTGGAACGAACTCAGCACCAATATAGTTCTAAGTCCAGTTTAACCAGTGTCTGATTTGCGCTGCTAAGATATTTCAGCTGCACTCTTTCTATAATCTCTCTCTAAAAAAATAGCAGTACAAATGAGTATATGATTCACTGGGATTGCTGCTTAAATGACTGCCTAAGGCAGTGACTCAGATTAGAAATCTAACTTGGAGGAGCTGCTAGAAGATTGCTCTGCCTCTTCCACTCACTGTAGAACTGCAGCAAGTGGCTGAAATTCACATTTTCTCAATACTTCCCAAAATGACTGGCTGCATTTGGGACTAGCTCTTCTTCTCACGCATATTTTGGATGTGTCATGTTTACTGAGTGCTAACCAAATGAGACAGAACTAGTTCACAAGTCAGCCATACAGCATATTCGGAGGAAAAGTTACCTGCTGGGCTCTGCAGAGCCACCCAAATGCCTTGTTTCTTTTTGCTGCTTTTTCAACTTTGGCCAAAGGATCTTCTCCTGCCTACAGAGCCAACAACATGTTTAGTACGACTGCTTCCTAATCCACTGACAATAAACCCATCTTAGTTCAGCCTAGCCATCTAAGCTGTTTAAATAGCCTGTTTAACTCTGCCCTGGAAGGTGGTGAGGGACTTTTCACTCGCACAACACTTGGCAGGGCAGCAGCAAACATGGAGCAGTGAGTGCTGCAAAATTTTCACCCCTGCACCAGGAGGTACCTGGTTGATGTCTCATTTCCCTGTGGCCTGAAGGTGCCACAGAGATAACAGCAAAAAGAAAGAAAACAAAAAAGTTCTTCCTATTGTTATGAAAAACTCCCAAGCTCCTATCCAAACTTCTAAGTCATACTATCTTTTATTCACGATATCCTTGCTCAAGAAGAGACAAGAAAAATTAGAAAGCTCTCTCCTCTAGTGATTTGTTCTCATTAGAGTTCAGCCTCCTGGCTAATTAAAGAGCCCCAGGTGACAGACAGAACCTTATTTGCAATAACTTATCTTATTTTGGTCGGTTCCTCAGCTCTTCTCACCAACAGCAACACAGCAGATGCTTCTTTCCATTGCTGTTCAACAAAATAAAATTAGGGATAATTGAACCTTCCATTTGAATCAGCCTAAGTGGCATGGCATATCTCTAGTTCCTGCCATTTTCATTGCCTAAAGAAACCCTCAATATGTGCAGGAACTTACTCTCTCTTTGGACCCTGGTTTGTAACAGTAATAATGTGGATTGTACTGTTTGACATAAATGGCACAGCACTTCACATCTATCAGTAACCTAACATGATAAGAGTGTAATAAATTTGTTTCTCCTGATATGCTGCTGGCTATGAAAGAGTTAACTCAGAGAGCAAATATAAGGTAAAAGAACAGGGCATCAAGTTATGAGGAATCTCCAGGATAATGCATGTGATGTTATGTTGGTTATGTATTAGAGATCCCCTAAAGGAATTCTGCAATATTTAGCAGGAGCAAACACCATTAAGGGCTTGGCAGAAGATGAGATTTTCTGCACATCTCTCATAAAAAAGTCTATTAGACACAACTGAATGAGATTCTCATTTGGTTTTTACTAGGGTACACTCTCATCTTACTGAGTTTGTGCTCCACCTCGTGTCGTGGTCCATCAAAAGTTAACTTCACACTGAAATGCCTGAATCCTACGGAAAGCTGAGATCAGCTGGAATAGTGTCATGTTTTTTCTGCCACAGAACCACATCCCTTGCTCTGACTTTAGCTTGGATGATTTTTATAGATTTAATATAGACCAGTCATGCTGGAGTAATCAAGGAGACAATGTAATCTGTTGGAAGACAGAGTCAGGTTTACCGTTTTGCTACAGCCAGCCTGTAAGTTAAATTGTCAGTTGCTGAGGTGAGTAGATTGAGAGAGGACGCCTGCAACACCGGAGTGGAGCGGGGAGAGATCGGCGTCCAAGAGCCTCAACTCAGAGCGACAAACGCCACTGAGGAGGGAGCCTCAAGTCCTCAACAGGACCCGCCCAGGAGCCGGCAGCTCAGCTCTCGCGAGCAGTGACTCACCGGGGGCGGAGCCAGCAGGCTCCCCGGCAGCTGAGAGCGGTGAAAAACCCGCCCAGGGAAAGCGGGAGACCAGGAGCGCGGCAAACGAGAGCAGGTCGTGGCAGTGGCAGTGGCAGTGGCAGTGGCAGTGGCAGTGGCAGTGGCAGTGGCAGTGGCAGTGGCAGTGGCAGTGGCAGTTTGCGCGGGCAGGCGAGTGGGGTGACCTCCTGATCAAGAGGACTCGACTGGAGCGCAGGAGGAGGAAAGACGGACTGCTTGTGCGGAGAGACGTAGACGGACCGATGGACCAGATAGATCATGGTCACCCCTCGATCAAAACCTGTAGTCTGGGTTCCCAGACTGAGCCTTCCCGCAGGCATGCGGCCGTGCAGGTCTCTGGCTGCAGTGAATGCCTGAGCCTGGCACTTGTATCAGAGAGAGACAGTGACACTGCTTGTGTGAGGTGTCAGCAAGTAGATGACCTGCTAAAGCAGGTGGTTGAACTGAGGGAGGAGGTAGAAAGGTTGAGAGCTATCAGAGAGTGTGAAAGTGAAATAGATTGGTGGAGCCAGACCCTAAGGCAAGGGCAGAGAGAAGTGGTTGAACAAGTGATAGATCCCCTTCCCTCCTACCGTCAGACAGAAGGATTAAACTTAAGGGACAAGGAAGTATGGAGGGAGGTCCCTCCTCGGAGAGGTAAGCGAAAACCCTCGCAATCCCTTCCTTCCTCCCAGTTGCCCTTGAGTAACAAGTATGAGGTCTTGGAACTGCAGGGCCAGGTAAATGGTGATGAAGGGTAGATCCATCCAGTAAGTCACCTAGGGCTTGTCACTCACCCCCATGCCTTAGAACTTCCTCAATGAAGAAGAAAAGAAGAGTAATTGTGGTGGGTGACTCCCTTCTGAGGGGAACAGAAGGGCCCATTTGTCGACCTGATCCATCCCACAGGGAAGTCTGCTGCCTACCTGGGGCTCGGATTGGAGATGTTAAAAGGAAACTCTCTGATCTGGTGCAGCCCTCTGACTACTATCCGCTGCTGGTTTTTCAGGTTGGCAGTGATGAAATTATTACAAGCAGGGCAAGGGCAATGAAGAGAGACTTCAGGGCCCTGGGACGGCTGGTTAGAGGGTCTGGAGCACAAGTGGTGTTTGCCTCCATACCTGTTACAAGCAAAGGTGAAGAGATAAATAGGAAGAGACTGCAGATCAATAGTTGGCTATGGAACTGGTGCCAAAGGCAGGGATTTGGGTTTTTCAATCATAGGCTGCTATATGAGACACCTGGTTTGCTGGTGGCAAATACATCAGCCTGGATACATCAGTCCCAGAGGGGGAGAAGGTTTCTGGGGCAGGAGTTAGCAGGGCTCATTGACAGGGCTTTAAACTAGGTAGGAAGGGGGAAGGGGAGATAACTGGCCCTGTTGAACACAAGCCCAAGAGAAACATGGTAGGGCTTGAAGAATGGCAGACTAGGGAGAACTCAATCTATTGTTTCATTTGAGGGAAAGGGTAGTTGTTTAAACCCTGTCCTGCAGGGGAAAAAGGGTACCTGGGCAAGAGTTAGTAGAGCTCACTCACAGAGCTCTAGGTTAGATTCGAAGTGCGAGGGGGTTGTAGCTGGGTTTGAACTAGTGGGGCAATGTTCTAGTATGAATGAAGACCAGAAGGCCTCCCGCCTTCCAAGGGTGCCACTAGCGTGCTCTGCTTGCTCCCTGAAATGCCTGTACACCAACGCATGCAGCATGGGGAATAAACAGGAGGAGTTAGGAGTCTGTGTGCGGTCTAAAGGTTATGACCTGGTGGCAATTACAGAGACATGGTGGGACAGCTCACATGACTGGAATGTGGTTATGGATGGCTATGTTGGTTATGGTTATGGATGGCTATGTCCTTTTTAGGAAAGATAGATCAGCAAAGCGAGGTGGTGGAGTTGCTCTTTATGTGAAAGAGTGACTAGAATGTATTGAGTTCTGTCCAGGGGTAGATGAGGACCAAGTGGGAAGTCTGTGGGTGCGAATTAAGGGACAGGCTGGTATGGGTGACACAGTTGTGGGGGTCTGTTATAGACCTCCTGATCAGGACGAAGGAGTTGATGAGGCTTTCTACAGGCAATTGAAAGCAGCCTTACAACTACATGCCTTGGTTCTTATGGGGGATTTTAACTACCCCGATATTTGCTGGAAGACTTACACAGCCAGTCATTCACAGTCTAGGAGGTTCCTCCAGTGCACTGATGATAACTTCTTAATGCAAATGGTGGACGAACCAACTAGGAGAGGAGCGCTGCTGGATCTGGTACTCACCAACAAGGAGGGCCTGGTTGAAGTAGTGATGGTCAATGGCAGCCTGGGCTGCAGTGACCATGAGATGGTGGAGTTTAGGATCTTGTGTGGGAGGAACAGAATACCTAGCAAGGCCACGTTTCTGGATTTCCGAAGGGCAAACTTTGGCCTCTTCAATAAGTTGCTAAGGGAAGTATCATGGCAAAGGGTACTAGATGGTAAAGGGGCTCAAGATAGTTGGTCAGCATTCAAGAACCACTTCTTCAAAGCTCAGGATCAGAGTGTCCCAATGAGTAGGAAGTCAAGTAGGGGAGCCAGGAGACCAACATGGTTAAACAAGGAACTGCTGGGCAAACTCGTACAGGAAAAGAGAATCTATGGATTATGGAAGGAGGGGCTGGCCACTTAGGAGGAATATAGGACAGCTGTTAGAGGATGTAGGGAAGCAATTAGGACAGCTAGGGCCTCCTTGGAACTTAATCTGGCAAGTCGGGTCAAGGACAATAGAAAGGGCTTCTTCAAATACATAGCGAATAAAACTAATACAAGAAGCAGTATAGGCCCACTGCTGAATGAGGTGGGTACCCTGGAGACAGAGGATATAAAGAAGGCAGAGGTGTTGAATGCCTTCTTTGCCTCTGGCTTTACTCCTGCAGACTCTCCCCAGGGGACCCAGATTCCTATAGCCCCGGAAGGAGTCAGGATAAAGGAGGAGTTTGCTTTGGTAGATGAGGATTGGGTTAGGGATCAGTTAAGTAATCTGGACATCTATAAATCAATGGGTCTGGATGGAATACACCCGTGGGTGCTGAGGGAGCTGGCGGAGGTCATTGCTGAGCCACTCTCCATCATCTTTGGTAAGTCGTGGGAAACAGGTGAGGTGCCTGAGGATTGGAGGATGGCAAATGTCACACCGGTCTATAAGAAGGGCAAGAAGGAGGACCCGGGTAATTATAGACCGGTCAGCCTTACCTCCATCCCTGGAAAGGTGATGGAACAACTTATTCTTGACACCATCTCTAGGCATATCAAGGATGAGGGGGTCATTAAGAGCAGCCAACATGGCTTTACCAAGGGGAAGTCATGTTTGACCAACCTTATAGCCTTCTGTGAGCAAGTAACTAGGTGGATGGATGATGGTAGAGCGGTAGATGTGGTTTTTCTTGATTTCAGTAAGGCATTTGATACTGTCTACCACAGCATCCTCATAGATAAGCTAAGGAAGTGTGGGCTTGATGATCAGGTAGTGAGGTGGATCAAGAACTGGTTGGAAGGAAGAAGGCAGAGAGTTGTGGTCAATGGGGCAGAATCTAGCTGGAGGTCTGTGACTAGTGTAGTCCCTCAGGGGTCGGTGCTGGGACCACTGCTGTTTAATATTTTCATCAATGACCTGGATGAGGGAACTGAATGTACCCTCACCAAGTTTGCTGGTGATACTAAACTGGGAGGAGTGGCTGACACACCAGATGGCTGTGTTGCCATTCAGCGAGACCTGGACAGGCTGGAGAGTTGGGCGGAGAGGAACTTGATGAAATTCAACAAGGGCAAGTGTAGAGTCTTGCATCTGGGGAAGAACAACCCCATGTACCAGTACAGGTTGGGGGCTGACCTGCTGGACAGTAGTGAAGGGGAAAGGGACCTGGGGGTCCTGGTGGATAGGAGGATGACCATGAGCCAGCAATGTGCCCTTGTGGCCAAGAAGGCATCCTAGGGTGCATTAGAAAGGGTGTGGTTAGTAGGTCAAGAGAGGTTCTCCTCCCCCTCTACTCTGCCTTGGTGAGGCTGCATCTGGAATATTGTGTCCAGTTCTGGGCCCCTCAGTTCAAGGACAGGGAATTGCTTGAAAGAGTCCAGCACAGAGCTATAAAGATGATTAAGGGAATGGAACATCTCTCTTATGAGGAGAGGCTGAGGGAGCTGGGACTCTTTAGCTTGGAGAAGAGGAGACTGAGGGGTGACCTCATCAATGTTTACAAATCTGTAAAGGGTGAGTGTCAGGATGATGGAGCTAGGTTTTTTTTCAGTGATGTCCAGTGATAGGACAAGGGGCAATGGGTGTAAACTGGAGCATAGGAGGTTCCATGTGAACATCAGGAAAAATTTCTTTGCTGTGAGAGTGACAGAGCACTGGAACAGGTTGCCCAGGGGGGTTGTGGAGTCTCCTACATTGGAGATATTCAAGGCCCGCCTGGACAAGTTCCTGTGTGATGTACTCTAGGTTACCCTGCTCTTGCAGGAGGGTTGGACTAGATGATCTTTTGAGGTCCCTTCCAACCCTTAGGATTCTGTGGTTCTGTAAGTTAAAAGTAGGGAGGTTGTTTTAGCAGCAGAGATATTTGTTGTACTGACAAAGACAGTCATTGAGACACCACCATGTACAGGAAATCCTGGTATAACCACATCTCCAAGAGAACATTATGCTAACATAGGGTACAGATCAGGATCCCCCTAAGCACAGCATCAGTTTTGCCATACTTGTAAAAGCAGGGGAGGCTTGGTGAGCTATATAATATTCCTCTCTAAGGGCTTGTCTGAACACAGATGTTTTTACTTACAACATGCGAGTCATATAGGTATAACTCCTCATATGAATACTGTCATGGTAGAACAAGAATGGTTGTTTGGGTTTTTCTTGTGGTTTTCTATTTTCTGCTTAAACTGGGGAAAACAAACAAAAAACAAACAAAAAACCAACCTCACACAAAAATCTCAAAGCTGTTAAAATGAGGGGAATTTACAAATTGGATTTAAGCCTGTAGACTTACATCATTTAAAAGCCCATCCTTGCTTACAGCAGTTTGCATTCACTGGCAAGAACATAATGCTCAACAACCCTACTGTGCTCTGACTCTGGCCAAAACTGATGTACTCAAAACAGTTTGAGAAATTTGCTGCTGTGAGAGATGCTGAACCATCTCTTCTCTAGCGCACAGAGCAGCATACACCTTCCTCCCTCAGCGCTACAAAGAATTTCTGTGAATTTAGCAGAAGGTTACAGAACCAGGTATTGTCAGGATATAATAAAATTAATGTCTTGAATATACAAGTTCTACTGTATTTTGGAACTAAATACACTCAAGAATTAAACATGGCAGTCTCCTCATAAGTAATTGACTTTCTCCCACCCACCGAAAAGAAAGAGATGAAGGCTCTGCATAACGTATGTCTGGATACTTTCAGGTCATACATAGTGACAAAAGACAGTATGCCAGAAATTGTTAATTATTTCAACTTGTTAGGCAGAAATGAAGAGGGGAAGTCGTAATATTTTGGCACACATTCGGCTAGACAGCACATCTTTATTGAATTAATATACATATCTGGTAAGTGACTACTCATGAGACTAGTATAAATTATCTGTATAGCAGAAAAGATCCTCAACAAAAGATCAAACGAACTTGTCTCAAAGATGACTCTGGGATATTTTTATGTGGTCACTTAAGGAAAAGTTTGTTCATTGGAAGCAATTCATAAGGCTATCAAAAAGAGAGAATTTAAGGATGTAGACTTCTGAAGGGCAGAAAGCCTTCTGTAGGTTTACAAGTGTTTGTTGAAAAACCTTTACACTACAGTTATGTTCATAAATCCTAGCCACGGAGATAGAGAACCAGCAAAGGGTTTTCATTCCGGGAATAGAATACGCTTTACTTGCAAAATAGCTTTTTAGCTGTTTTAGAAGCATTTCTACATCTTGGGAGTTGCTATCATACTTATGTCACTCAGGATGGAGAAAACATCTCACCCCTCCCCAGCCTAGCTACGACAGCAAATTTTTGAAGGGCAAGCCTGGTCTAAGTAAAAAAACTGTCAGAGACCTTTTTTTTAAGGTCTGCTTGCTTTAGTAAGAAACACTGGAAATTATTTCAGCTTTGTTATAGTAGATTTTATTTGCAAGATATAATTATAAATTATACTTTGGATTTTGAGCAATTCCTACAACTGTTCTGCTTTATCCTGACATTCTTTTTCTTTTTCCCCACCCCCTCCATAACAATGTGCTATCTGTGAAGGTGGGGTTCAGCTGTGGGAAAAGGTACAAATAGCAATGTTCAACATTGTATAAGAAAAACAACTGTATCCTGGGCTGCATCAAAAGAATTGAGACCAGCAGGTCCCCCTCTATTTCATTTTCTTGTGGCCCTACCTGAAGTACTGTGCTCAGCTCTGGGGCCTCCAGCACAATAAAGACATGGACCTTCTAGAGCAGGTCTAGAGGAGGGCCATGAAGATGATCAGGGGGCTGGAGCGCTTCTACAGAGACAGGCTGAGAGAGTTGAGGTAGTTCAGTCTAAAGAAGAGAACAGTCCGGGAGCACATTATTGTGGCCATTCATTATTTAAAGGGGCTTATAAGAAAGACAGAGAATGACTTTTAACCAAGGCCTGTAGTGACAGGACAAGGAACAATTAAAATTTGAAGAGGGTAAACTTCGACTGGCTGTAAGGAAGAAATTTCTTTAAAGTGAGGGTGGTGAGACACTGGCACAGGTTGTGCAGTAAAGCAGTGGATGCCCCATCCCTGGAAGCATTTAAGGGCAGCCGGACTGGAATTTGAGGAATCTAATCGAGTGAATGATGTCCCTGCCCATGGCAGGGGGGGTTGGTCAAGATGATCTTTAAAGGTCCCTTCCAGCCAAACCAAAAAGAAAAATATATTCTCAAGTTAAGTTTTACATGATAAAAATTGCTTGTACAACAACTCTGTAAAGAAGTAGGTTTCATTAATTAGTTCCAGTCACTAAACTGAGATTCCTAATTTGAATAAACGTAAACACAACAATAAGATTTTTACATTTGATCTAATCCTTTTAGGTTTCCTTTGTAGCTAGTGGAGGTACTTGTATAGCATGTTTTCTCTGTTCTGAAAGTAGACATTTGAAGCAGGTCAAATGAATCTCATACCCTAAAAATGCCTCTTTCTTTTCTTCAACTATAAAGGCCATCTAACTGAAACACTGTAGAGGCTGAAGTCAGGTGAAATGAATTCCAATCCTACTATATATAACCAACACAAGATAAAATACAACAATAAATGGAGAGACTTGCTCATGGAAAGCGAGAAGGTAATCTGAAAAAGCTTCATAAATCCATCTGTGAGAACTAAACTTCAGTGAATAACCATAATTACTTTTAAGAATTAAGGAGAACAACATCCTAATTCTTTACTCACTTGCTTATTCATGAATGGAGGAAGGCAGACAGGAAGATTTACTTTTGCTTACTGACCAGCCACATTTATAAGGCCTTGGATTGAACCTGATACATTTCTTTGTCTGTAACACCTTCGCATATCACATGATCAGTGTTCCAAATTCCAGAAAATATTCAAGGGCAGAAATGTATTGATTTTTCAGAGGAAAAAAAAAAAAAAGAAAAACATTAAAAAAGAAAACCCAATATATCACACATTAAGCTTCTGCTATCTATTTATCTAAGCAGCTACAAGAACCTTTCCAATTATCTGCAGCTCAAAGAATAGGTCTGATAACATAAATTAATACCTAACAGCAAAGCAATGCTTCCAGCTTGGCTCTAGCCATCTTCCCAATAGATTTTTATAAGCTGATGCTCTAAATGATGTATCTTTCAGAGATGAAAATAAGATTACAAAGAAGAGGAGAGAGGGAGAAGAGGCTGTCAGAGCCATAGAAGAGAGAAGAATATTTAGGCACATGTAGAAATTGCATTTTCCATGGAACTGAGAAAAATGGGACCCAGCATGACTGGCCATGGGGACCCAAAGTTCTAGGTGAATAAGAAGAGGTATAATGAATCTTCATATAAGGAAAGCAAGAGAACAGAGAGACACTGGGCAAAAGGCAACTGGTGATATTAGTATAGGGAAAGAGAGTCTAGGAAGGAAAAAGTGGGATAAAATGTGTAGGATATCACATCAAACAGTGGAAAGGTGAGACCTGGGATGGGAAACAATAAGCAAAGTACAATCAATGCCTATAGGTAAACAAAACAAACAAGTTAGAGTACACTACAAGAATCTCTGAAACAGAAAGGAGAGGCTGGCCAGTACACAGGACTCCTACAGCTTAAACCACGACAGGGACAAAATATGAAGAAGTCAATAATGGAAGTGCTTTACAAACCAGTGAAGTTTGAGGGCATGTACTTTTTCTGTCTTGTGTCAGACCTTTCACAGCACACATATACTGTTTAGAGGGATATCAAGAGATTAATTTAACTGTAGCATATTTATCTTTACAAATCTTAATAAACACCATGAAGTTAAATATAAGTATCTTCAGAAAACTGGTGACAGTACAAGCATTTGGGCATTTTGTTCTCAGGACAGTTGCCCAAATTTTTGTTTCCTAAGGGTATATATGAGGGTCTAATTACACCTATCATTGACCCCCACTGCAGTGTCTTCTTGGTAGCTAAGGGAGTTATAGAAATGGAAATAAAATAGGCTGGTGCAGCCTCAGTAGAGTAGAATTTTAGCTTTAGTATGAGTATTACTAATTTTCTTAGGAAAATTAATTCAACTCTTGTTAGAAAAAAGCCTGTCACAAATTATTCATTATGGATCTAATTCTCAGTCGAGATCTTACCTCTGAGTTTAGTGGAGAATGATGTAATAGTTGGTGCATGTTGCTTTGTTTAATATGATCTAGCTTTTTGCAACAATAAACTTTTTTAGCTTCCGGCATGTAAATAGGTATTTTACAATCACTTTGCCACACAAACTCTGCAGCACCTACAAATTAAACGGGGTATGTTCTAAAATGTAATAATTTAAATGCTATTGTTTTCTAGGGACTTACTGGTCATCTGTGACCAGTTTTGAAAGGCTTTGTTTATTACTGTTCCTAAGCATCAGCCAAACAAACTCACCCTGGCTTCTGAAAACCACACTGTTCTCTTTCCTTTTCACACATCATCACCAGTAATAAAAATTCCGAAGGCAAAATTAAACCCCAAGATAATGCTGGGCCACCCCACTGTCTTTAGATTAAGCCTGCAATGGAATTGCATAGACGCAATTTGCTGGAACTTAAATTTAATTCTGCTAGGGCGGAAACAGAAGATAGACTCAGTTTACTCCATATCACCTAAATTGGTCTACAGTGCTACTAGAATTAACATAAGCCTAGATTTTAATTTTTCAATTTTTTTCTTTAATTATTAAGTTTTTTTTATTGGACTATCACTGTTACATTTCATTGTATACAACCACATTGAAATAATTTCTGGAAGAATTTCATTTTCCAGAAGTAAAAAATGCATCCATCCATCCATATGTCTGTGATCTACAATGAGCCTGAAGATTTATTGTGAAATTTTCATTTTTGGGGGTAATTATTGTGAAAAAGAGAAATTAACAATCAATTATAAACACCAATTTTAAATGAGATAATTATCAGTTCTTCCAGAAATGCCTTCAAATAAACCAATTTAAAAAAAAATAATCACCTTTCCCAACTACTCAGTGCTAGAAAAAAATGTTAGTTTGCCACCTTTTCACATATAAAGTCAAGGAAAAAACAGTTTTCTGGAACTCTAGAAAAAATTGCACTACCTTGGATGAAGATACTGACTTCAGTGTTGAATAGCAAAAGGTATAGTACACACTCCCCCTCCCACTCCTTTTCTCCCCCAAAGAAGTATGTGTTTCTTTCTAAGTGTAGCTGTGTTATCGACACTGAGGAGTGTGTGAATAATCCAGTCCAAGACAATGGGTGAACTCAAGATTTCAAGATAAGAAAGGACAGAAAACACAAAGCATTAGGAGACAGAAAATTATAATCTGTTTGACACATGCGGCTCCTGCATGGCACTGGGGATGAAGGCATGAAAGAAAGCAAAGATCCCTGCAGAGTTTATATAACCTCATTTTCAAAGTCACTGAACCCACACATCTCCCATTCATCTTAACAGCACAACACTAGCAAGAGCAAAGTCATAGCTCCAGGATGACTCCCAATTCCTTGCTTTCAAATAATTGTCCACGACCCAGTTCCCCTGCTCCTCTGTCTGTGGAATGTCTAGGCATTTCTGCTAAAATTAGCATCTTTCTGGCCTTGGCACCATGGTACAATGATGCTGAAGTGTAATTTAAAAAAGAAGACTGCTATAACCTGTTGCTAAGGCCTTGTTGCACTTCTGTGCACTTCAACAATATTTTGCTGCTGGAGATTTTAGTAGTCACCCAGTGGTACTAATTAAAGAAGACAGGGAAGAGGAAGGAGAAATATGCAAAGATGTTAAATTCCAAAGAGCTGTATGAGGCAGTAGAGATTGAAGGACTTTTTTGTTTTTCCCGACTAGGCTCCTCCATTTTGCATTTCACACTTTCTTGCAGCTCCTCCTAATACAGTGCTATGTTCGTGGGTTTTCCAAAGTAATAGGGTATTTTTAGTGAACATATTACAATGTCCACTTTATAAAATGAACCATTGAACTGAGTACAGTTTGTTCCATAATGGTGGAAGAAACATGCAGCTAATCCTTTAATAATTTTCTGATACTTGTGGCTGATAAAACAGGTGAAAGCAAATTGAGAACTTCCATCTATTTTTAATAATGGCTGCTGAAAAAAAAGCTCCAAGAGTTAACAACCAAAGAAATTTGAGAAATTAAGTGAAAATATAGATGTGCCAAACACATCTGCTTGGACATAACACTTCCAGTAATATTCATGTCAGCATGAAGTAACAGTCACATACATGCTGTCACTGCCTCTAGGTATGCAAGGCAGACATTGAAAAGACATGTAAAAAATATTGAAAGGTTTAATTTATTTAATTTATTTATTTTGTGACAAACTACAGACTTCTTTAGTTCATTTATGAACAAAATCACTATTGACTTTTAGGCTGGCACCTTGGTCACAAAAGTGTCCCTTTCATAAATATTCTGGTTATCTGTTGACAGATTAAAGTGTCAAAAAATTACCTTCTGCATTCAGAAAGAGAAGAAAGCAGTCTCTCCACTCAAAAAATCCATATTGGGAAGGAGACATTCCTGTGTAGAAGTTTATTTTCTCTTTCTTCAGGGATTTTTGAGATGCTACTCTGTATTGGGGGGGGGAGGGGGGGGGGGAAGAACTGAGGGGTGATATTTCTTGGAGGGAGGGGGGATGTTAGCATGTTCCTATAGGCATACAAGCTGTTGCCTCACAGAGGAGTGACCTGTGAGAGGCAGCAGCTCCCAGCCCCTGCTGAGTTCCTCTGGGGCAGGCAGCCTCACACTGTGACAAATTATCACTCTGAATAACATCATTAAGCAAACTCAGAGGGGAAAAATAAATTGCCATTCAGAAAGCAGCTATTTGCCTAAAAGAAGCGGCAGCATGGTGTATCACCTCATGACAGTTTCTGCATTCACTTGGAAAAGTTTTCTTGAAAAAAACCCAATGCATAAACCCCAAGACATATCTAAAAAAAACCCAATACATGTCTTAAAATCAGGATTAACTGAGGCAATATATTTAATTTTGACCTTAGAATGTTCTATAAGATAATTTGTCATAGCTAAATCCAAAAGAGTACATAGTAAAAGCATATACTATTGTGTTTGCTTCAGATTAAGTACTTTCATAATGCATTTGTGGACTGCATAGATGTTTCTTTCAGCTTCCAGTTGTTCAGACTACCACACAAAATTCTGCTACTGTTACTGAATACATAATGTAATACAATGATCACAGTTATCATTAAGGCAATGTGCAAAATTCGTACAGTTAACATAATTAAAAAAAGGTCTGTGAATTACTTTTATGAAACTTTCAAAACTGTAGACACATTTTTTATATTTTTTTTTTACATCTTCATAAGACATTAGCCTATAGTGCTTTCCTAATGATAACAAAGAAGTTTCATGTAGGAAATTATAGTATGAAAATCTGATGTTTTTCCAGTTTATTTGCTTACTGTTCATGAATGCATCCTTTTTTTCTTCTTCTTTATGAATAGTCATATACCTATGGGGACTTTAGAAAATAGGGCACTGTTAATGGATGGCGGAAGAGCAAAGTTAGCCTGTGAAAGTTCTAGGGAATGATACTCTTCTTCAGTGTTTATTTACAAACATTTATGCTACTGTAAACTTTAAAAAGACCATTTGATATTAATTGGTGTTACAAAGTTATAAACTAATAGCTTGCTATCTAAACATATTGACTGCCTGCCCTTTCTTGTTCTGGTCTAAAAAAGATAGCCTAACCCACAGCAGTGTCATTCACCTACTACAATCTCTATACCAAGAGTGAAGAATTAAAAATGAAAGGAAAAATGCCCCAAACCCTAAATAGGGTCAGATACTGGGTATGTAAAAGAAAAATCTGACTATCACAGCTTGTTTCCTGTACATGATGGTAACATATGACCCAGATAATTATATTCTCTCCTAAACAGACGGGAGAGGAGTGAGGTGTGTCAGAGCACTGGAACCAGACCTTTTGAATGTTATACCTTGTGACAGGCATCCCTAAATTGTGCAGCTGGCTTCAGACCCACCATGAACTCCAGCAGAGCCAGATTCTGGTGGCAGAGTCCTGCTCTGGCAGATTATTTCTCATGTCAGTCATACAGGCTCTGTGACCCATATGAGCGGCCCCTGTGCAGCCACTACACGCCTGCATATCTGAACTTCCCTGGGCACTGCCTTCAGGAGCAGGGCTCCACACAGTCTCCACTGATTTGGACCAGACCCTTCACAGGAATTACTCTTGCCAAGAAGCTGGAGTTTTTAAGAGACTTGGTAACAGTGATACAAGGATCTTGATGACACAGGATCCTTGTGCGTATGTTGGAGGAATATATTGCTCCCTCTGTTGCCATCCTAAGAGTGCAAGGCTAGAGCAAAAGAAAGATCCATGACACTTGCACTGAATGAATGACTCTTCCAAAGGACAACATATGTAGTAAATACTTTTTTGGCTTTTCTGATTCTGAGAACTGCTTCAGGGACTTTCAGTCAGCAGGTATGACTGATGATTAATAATGATTTGTAATACACCTGAGTGTGTCAAAACCCTGATATTAAAAAAGGTGTGGTATCATCAGGGATCATGATGCTATTAAAACTTTTGGACAAGTGTCATCAGAGTTTGGGGAGATCATGTGTAGGAGCAGGGGTCTTCCCTTGCCCCATTAACCCTGACAATAATCCTGCCTTGCTGTAGGCTAGGACTGGAGTTGGCTGCAGCATGGTGTGGCATTAGGCCCTTTATTTTATCTCCAACCATCAGGGGTTTACACCTACTTATCTTTTGGCCAAAAGACCACTACCAGCCCAGATAAGTGCTGTTTTATCCAAATGGCTTTATTTCCTGCTTGATTTCATTCTCCAAAGGGAGAAGCAATTAGCTTGTGGTGAGCTGTGCTGCCCTACCACATAACGGCCTCCTACCTTTTTTTCTTATAACAATGCTCTTCAAACCCTTTCCTTCAGTGAGATTCTGTCCTCAAATCACTGTCTCCTCAGAGTGCTCTGTGAAGGGGAGGCAACAGATGAAGAACAAGACATCTAATCATCTGTGCTAAAGCTCCAGTATGACCAGGAAGGCTACAGCAACCTTGTCTGAATGAAAAACAGCAGCACAGTGGAGTGGAGGAACCAGATCTCCTACAGGGACCATCTGAAAACTCAGACAATGCTCTTTCAGCACTCAGAAGCAGTCAAGGCCTCAGGCTCTGTTTTCAAGTTGTCCCTAGTTATCTTGATTTGAGTGACTATGTAGTTCAGAATTATTTGGTATGCCCACAGGCTGTCCTGGTTCACATTTTACAGTCCTAAGACATGTCAGAAGCACCTTCTCTCAAAATCACAAGAACCAAATCCAAGTGAACACATCACTTCTTTGGCTAAAGAGCCCCGGGGTTCTTCCACAAATTCTCTCTTCCTACTCATACTACAGCAAAAGACTCAATAACTCTGAATATAAGGATATTGATCTTAAGCATCTCAACAGCTGGATTACTTTTTGAAATTATATTTTGAAAGATAAAGGAGAGAACTGGTTCATTGACAGTACACTTATCCTTTGTTGTCTCCTAAAACACAAGATGAAAAACATCTTCATTAGTGCATTTTTAGTTCCAGATCTATTTATACAATGAAACTGTTGGATTTCATAACTGTAGATTTGCTGTTATGGATTGCATCATGTAGTTTCTGTATTTTACTGGGGTCATTCTCAGTTATACTGTCCAAGTGGCAGGTGTGGGAATCAAGCAGAATGCAGAGCTTGTGATAAGGGGACTGCAGCAGCAGCATTTCAGAGGGAGCAGCAGATGCTCTGATCTGCACAGGCCAGCTGTGCTGTTCAATAGAAAGGAAAGTGTGTGCAACACTCCATCTCCCTGCAAGTCAAGAGCACCACTTCACAACACTGGGCACATCTGTGTTCAAGGACCTTGATTGCTCCTGTCCTCACAGGGGTCAGTAAGGTCACAGGAATCATCAAATCCATCTTGGTCCATGTTTATGTGATAGCACTGCCACATTACTGTACCATATGTACCACCAATGTCTCATTTAAATCTGTTTTTTTTACATTAAGATGAATTTACCATGAAAGAGCTGATATCCTGCAACAGCTTAACATTGCTTTGAATAGCCAGTCGTATTTTCTTGTGACATACTGACATTTCTACTGTTATTTTTCCTCAAAGTTGAAAAGGCTTCATAAAATTAAACTGCAATAAAAAATGTAGTCTTCTCTGCATTTACTCAACATATACAATACTATGTTTGCTAGAATCTAAATAAAGAACAATCTTTTAATTGAAATTTTAGAGAAACAATACAGAATATTGATTAATCAAACTGGAATATAGCCAGGACACCAGAGTTTAATATCCTTGCTCTTGTGAAAAGTAACATAGCATATTTTCCCTATGACATGAGAGTCTGAGGACCTTGTAGAATAATGCCCATATGACTACAAAATAAAGTGTCGTACTAGGACATTGTATCATTGGTTTCTCATGAGAGAGAGGTAAAACACAAAGAAACAGAGACACACTACTAGAAACAATTGCTTGGAAGGTCTTAGCTTTTTTTTTTTTCCTTTGGCTTCTGAATTTGCATCAAAAGTGGAAATTGATAACATAATTAATAAACCACATAGCTCTTTTCAAACAAAGAACTGCTATGGGAAAAGGCCTATAAAGTAGCTAATGTGATGTATGTGGAAACAAGGGAATTAAAAATAATTATTGCAAAACTGTATTATATTCATCCAGCATATTGATGAAATACATCTTCAAATATGCAGAAAAAAACCCCAGTATTTTAATTACAAGCATTTTCAAATTAGATCAACCTCTAGATCTTTTCTAGATTATAGTAAAGTCTTTTCTGGACTACAGTAAAGCATATAATTAAATGAGTCAATCTATTAAAAAAAAAATAGACTAACATTTTAGTATTATAACATATTGCCTAACCACAGCTCCATCTACTCTCACACATTTTCTGAGTTGATTACTACTTCATGGATTAGAGATGTGCCATTGCACTCTCCCAACAGCTCTCTCCCCACACACAGAGAATTCCTTATTTCAAAAAGAAGACAACATCTCAATTTTTTTGTTTTGTTTTGTTTGGGTTTTTTGGGGGGTTGTTTTGCTTTTCAGGAAAGAAAAGTCAGTTTTTTGGTTCGGGTTTTAATCATGGGAAATGATTCATATTCTGGAACTGAACATTTTAACAGACAGTACATTCCTTCAGAAGATTTATTTTCTTACATGAAATAGTCTAGCCATCTTGTCCACCTCCTCCTTGCTTTTTCTCTTTGAGCTCTTCATACCTATGTTCTAGAATTTCTATCTGAACAGCAAAAATGGGTTCATATCCTAACACTCATTTGAGCTTCAATTCTGAACAGTGAAAATGGACTAATGATGACCTGTTTCCTCTTCAGGATTTATGAAAATTAATAATTATTTTAGTGACTTTTGCTAATTACAACAATGAACACTGTAAAAAGCCAATGAGAAATTCAGGATTTTTGTCTTCAAAATAAAGCCTTGACAACATGAAATGAATGAGGTTCACTCAGCAAACAATAAAAAGAAAAAAAACAAATTTAAATGTTGCTCATTAGAGAGCCCATTTAATCACATAAAATGAGGCAGAATTCCTTCAGAAAAAAGTACTATGCACTTATGTAATTGAAGTCTGAACCATAATGTGTTCATATAAGAGGGCTGAAATCAAAGTACCCTGGTTGTGACATTTCCTTCTTTTGAGCTCTCGATTTCAAAACCTTCCTAGTATTTTTAAGTGTTTGTCACTTGATATATGGCTGTCTACTTGCTTACAGCTTGATTAAAAGACAACCTACTAGCTAGATGTCAAATTTTGTTTTCTTCTGGTTTTGGATGACTAAATAAGGTTTCTTATACTGCACAACTAAAAGTAATGGCTATTTTTAAAATCTGTTCTCCTTTTATACAGACAAGCTGCTAGTGCAACCAACAATTATATACATTCCCCATCATTGTAAGATTGTATAAGATTACACAATACAAAAAGGATTATTAAGAGAGCCAAAATTAGTATAATAATGGTTCAATTTGACAGTTTCATTATGTATAATGTGGATAAAACTGATAGAAAACTCTTTCTAAATTACTCCTGCCGTGTTCTGAACAAGACCGCTAAACCAAGCTAGAATACACTAGCTTATGTTCTTTTGTAATAAATTTATCATAATGGTGCATATGTGAGCAGCCATATATTTTTTCCTTTTATACCAAGTGTTCAGGACAGTATTTTGATCTAATTATAGTTCATCATGGTTAAAATATCAGATTTATTGTTATGTCATGGATTAACAGAATAATTTGATTTCTACACTGTTAAGTAGAATGTACATTTACATGACTATGGAAAGTTATATATGAATTACAAAATTAACTCTCCATGTTTAAAAACCCTTTCTGCCTGCTTCTAAGGGGACTGGTAGACAAATTAAATTATTCAAAAATATGTTTAGATATCCAAAGTCAGCTAATGGGTTTCTTGGGGAACTATGCTCTACTATAGACCTTATAAGAGTAAAAAACTACTTTAGAAGAAATTAGTCATTCATGTGTAACAAACTCAAACATAAACTTGGAACATCTTAGGGATTCTCCAGCTAATTATCTTTCTCATCTTTCTCTCTTAGTACACTTCCACTGGCACTGAGACAGTCCAGAGCAGAACCAGGAGTGTCTGGATGTGTGCAGGATAAACCTGCTTCCAGGCTCCTGTGGTGAAAACCCACATGTATTCCATCACATCATCATCTTACAGGTGTGAAATAATTGGCAAGGACTCTGCAGCTAAAGAAGAGTTCTTGTCAGGATTTCCTGGGACAGATAAGCAAACAAGTCCATTCCAGTCCAGAAAAATATTAATAACTATATGGAAATGGACTATTCTGGCCTGCTGAAGACCCCAGTAGGTGAGTTTATGTTGTCTAGTCAGCTGAAAGTGTTGTGGTGCTGGTGGTTGGATAGACAAGTTATTCTGTGCTGGAGGGCTAGGTAACATGTGCTGTCTTGCACTCACATCTGCCCTCAATATTTGGCCAGGAGATTTTTCATCTCTTAACTGCCGAGCTGGAAAAATTATCAGGTCCCCTAGTTAAAATGCAGCTAGAATACGCTTTCCATGCCAGAAGGAATGAGTATGTCAACAACATAATGGTGACAGTCACTTTGCAGGCTGCAGTCAGTCTTAGGGGCAGTGGCATATGACACTATGAATTGTGCAGGAATGTGCAAAATGCTGAAGAGATGCATCATTCATATGTAGGGACAAGCAGGGATTTCATTCCTTCCCAGTGACATAGCCATCAGCCCTGTTTGCAGGAAGCAAGAAAGTTCAGCAATTATTACAGTGGGTGAGGAAGACCAGCAAAGGAAAGAAAGTATAACATATGTATTTCTCTAAACTCATGGCAGGTTTAAATAAATGACAGCCCACTGTCCCATGAGAATGCCACAGTTGCACAGCTTCTGACTATAATAAACACACCCATTGTGGTAATTGTTTGCTTTTGGGTCATTTTAGAGTACTTTAACACATCACAAAAGCAATTTCCTGTCTTTTCCTCCTCCTTGTTTTTTTTTTTCTTTCACAAACACAAGTACTACCTTACTACGCAAACCTATTTACTACCAGGCTTTTGCTGGAATATCAGTTGTGTACAGATGTTGAAGAGTTATTAATATGCAAAGGAAATTTAAGTCCAAAATTTTGCAAAGCAAGGTAGGACTTAGCTGGACCCATGGCCATCATAGCCATTTACTAAGTCTAAGATGTCATAGTAACCACCTAGTGTATAAATAACATCGAAAGAATGAGAAACGTATTAACTTCCCTAGTCCTTTTATTTTCAATTTCTTTTCCTGTATTTTTTTAAGAAGAAATACAGACTATCTCCTCTTTATATTCAATGTCAACACAAAGAAAAAGTCACTTTCAACAGGCTGATATGCTCTTATTTCTCCTTCTGCTCCACTGCACTACTCTGAATTCCTCCTGGGAAAGAAGACTCAAGAAAAAGGAAGATGAAATTTAATACAGTTAAAAAATTGGGAGGCATCTGGTTTGGGTCTTAATAGTATAAAATTGGAGTCCTTTAAATAGTACTGGTTCAAACACACTATCACTCTGGGAAAACTTGGCATTATGCTACACTTTCAGAAAGCCTGGGCTGATAGAAAAACAGGCTACAGGTGGAAAATATGTAAATAAGACTTTTCATCATGTAGTGACTGAACCACATATCAAAGCATGCATATGGCTAATTAGCTACTAAGGCAGCTATTAAAAATTTGTCCTACCTGGGAATCTCAAAGGGATGTCTACACTACAAGTCACTCTGGAAGAGCTGCTTGTCACATCGGTTCATGCACAGGAGAGCTGCCACTGCAGAGAGCCCACTGTCTTCCCATGTTTTCACAGAAAGTGGGACCTATCTCAGCTCATATACATTGGGTTCAACATTCAGAGAGACACCTGTCATCAAAGGTAGCTGTAATATCTTGTATGGGATACATTAGTCTTGAGCTGGGTTTACTGGCTGATTGTACACATAAACTCCTTCCCTATTATGCCACAGGTCCTCTTGAGAAAGTACTGAAAATTATGCAGCTGTCACTAGCAGATAGCAAATCTGACTTCTGCTCTATGTCTTTCTTTCAACCCCGCCTCAAACCGTGCTTGGAAAATTATGCTTAGTCAGTTAGTACCTAGTGGTCCAGCTATCCACGCAAGCCAATTCTGAACCAATAACCTCATTGTCTGTTCCTTTGAATTATCACCCTGCTCTTTTGCCAGCTTCTCTCATCGTCAGAGCATTTCCACCCTTTTCCCAGACCACATATGTTCACATTTATGCCACAGAGAATGGTGTCAACTACAGATCTTCCCTCCTGATCACATTCATTTCTGTGAGGATGCAGGACACCCTCCTCCCTGAATCACAGCTGCAGTGATCACCTGCAGAGGGCTGCTATACAGAGCAGAGCAGAGGGAATGGGAGTGCACCCTGGGTACCTGGGGGTTTACGTTCTGGGTAAACACACGCAAACTAGCAGGTTTGAGAAGAAAGGAATGAACAAGAAATGCTGCACTTAGAGTGTTGCTGAAAAATGGTTGTCTACATACAGATACGCTTTTTTGCTGTCATCCTTAAGGACAGTGAGCACACTCATGGCTTACTGCACCGTACGCATTTTGTCTTATACACCATTCATAAGGGTGACAACAGGGCTTGGCATGAAGGTACCTGGGAGCACACTTCTTTGTAATGAATATGAACATTATTGTACTAATACCCTCCCCCTTCACTTTTCAATGTAGTCAAACTTAAAACCTTAATACAGGATCAGATTCTTCCAAAAACTTATAAAGAAGCCTATACATCTTACCCTAGACTTCACCTTTACCTATACAAGGAATTACTGATGGTGCAGAAGCTGTAATTAACTTTTTATATGATAGATTAAATCTTTAGATCTCAGTGTCCTCCAGAAGCAAGGCAAAGGTTCTACATTAAGCAATAGCAATGCTCTGATCATGGGACCGTGCTCCTCTTACCATGCTGGGAATGGGATGTGCAGCAAATACAAATTTGTAAAAAGCAAATACTGTGGAGTGCTCTTATGTTAGTTGCAGGAAATATCCGAAGACTTCTTAGGTTGGATATGGTAAAGTTTATTTTTATTGCCCCAATAAAGTTCATGTTGTGAAAGAATATCCTGAAGATCAAGTCCCTTGTTTTGGAAGGAACTATAATTTGGTCTAATTATACCAAATAAAATTACTTTGTTTCAGGCATTGGTCACATATTGAACTGATAGGTATGTGAACTGAAAAATGGGAAAGTTTTATGAAATAGTGTCTAAATTATCAAAGAGAAGCCTGTGGTTTCAATCATATTAAAAAATGACAGGAGCTGTTGACCATTTCTAGTACATTTCTCCCTCCTACTAATGGAGGAGTGTCCTTTTTTAGTGAGTATTTGAACACTTTCAGATCCATTAGGTATCTTATGTCTCCTTATAAATTATTTGGAACACCACATTTTGAAAAAATAAAATGCACAGACTATAAAAGAGAAGAAAATAATTTCAATAACTGGGCTAAATGTAAACCTAATTTGCTCAAACATACATTTCTTGGGAATGCATGAAATAATGAATTTTAATGACAGAAAAGTCTAAAAAGAATTCTGATTTATACACTGGAAATACTTAAGGATACAATTTTTAAAGCTAGTATTAAATATTAAAGTAGTAGTTCAACATCTTTCCAAAACTTAATCCATGTTGAAATGTATTATATGCCTGTGCATATATACGTAAAGAATTATATGCCTGTGCATATAAACGTAAAGAAAGACTGAAATATGCAATAAACTTTTAATGTCATGTAGGGATGCCCATACTGGCAGAGCCCGGGGACTTGTTCTTATGAAAAACACAGATGGGATAATTTCCTAAATACATGATCAAAAAAAAAACAGATAATTTTATAAGTTCACAGTGAAGAACACTTTGATCAGGTGCAGTATAGAGAGAGTCACACCTTTTTCCCTCTTTCCCTTTTCTGACACTCTACCAAACATTGCAATTGAATTTCGTAACCTGTAGAATAATTAAACTAAAATATAAAGTTTATTAAAAAAAATTAAAAAGAGGTCCTGGAATATGGACAAATCAACTGCAATAGTTTCTGCAATCATTTTTTAAATGTGTCTTTTTAATGAATTCCTTACTTATTTCTCTGAAATGAATGAAGAAGATTAATTTTTTAGGAATAATTCTTTAGCTCATATTTTACTTTGCCATAGATCTAGCTTCAGAAAATTCAATGAGTATACTATGGTAATATCCTGGGTATTAAATTAATTCAGAGATGATACTGAAAGTCATGCCATGATTTTATGAATTTCTATCTCCAGGAACACTATTGGAATGATGGGATATTGATTATTTTCAAAATCGCTCCTTATTTCAATTACCTTTATGTCACATTTCTCCAGAAAATCTCTTATAGCACAGAAGTACTTTCTTAATAAACTGGAAAAAATATGAGGTGGTTTAGTTTTCTAACAGGGTTCAGGCAGTAGAAACGGAGCCAGAATTCTTGCACATCACAAAGGAGAATTCAGACGCAGTGCTGATAGAAAATTCTTTGCAATGTGACTATTAACACCTAAAATTAGACTATGTCAGGTAGTAAAATCCAAGTGCCAATCACTCTCTCTGAAAAAAGGCAAAATCTTTTCTCTTTTTTCTTTTTTTTTTTTATGGTCACAGCTAGATACTTAAGCTTTTTTTCTTTTTTTTCTTCTTTCCTCCAGAGTTTCTGCTTTTATTTCAAAATAAAAGATAGCAACAGAGAAGCACCAGAGAAATGGCAGTGCCAGATTCCAATAAAACATAAAATGTGCTGTCACAGATTCTAAGGTTATGAGGAAAAAAAATGATAATTTAGTCTGACCTTTTTCAAAACACAAGGTACAGAAAACTGGAAGGTAATACTTGCAATAAAAGTTATTTTTAATAAGTTTTTTTGTTTGTTTGTTGTGGGGTTTTTTTTGCACAATGAGAGCTTTAATTTCCTCTCACTAGGTGGACTCAGGATTTTTCTAAGGTTATCTGGTGATGTTGTTTTAAAGGGAAACATGAGAGGAAGGTAACAAGAGAAAATGATTTGTCAGTTTGAAATGGCTGACTGTGTATTATACAATGTCATTCGACTGCCTGGCTCAGATATAGACTCTCCCATTCTCTGTAAGCAGTCCACAGGACAGCATTCTTCAATGAAAAGTTGAAAATGTGCATTTGGACACCCTTCAAGCCATATACAGAGGACAAGATCTCTCTCTCTCCTTCCTTTGACTGCTCAGAATATTTCAAATAGTTACAAATATATATATATATATATAGAACTACACTTATTTATAAGTTTGGAAAAAATAACCTTTGCACTATACACTATTTGAAAAGCTGGACCTCAGTCAATGGAATGACCAAATACATTTTAAGAAAGATTTATTTGGGCCATAGTTTGGGATTTAACTTTTTCAGTTTTCCAGCCCTAGAAGTTTCAGTTTTCACAGGCATTAAAATTATTCAAGTCTTTTTCTTCTTTATGATTAACATTATTGTGGAGTTTTCCTTAAAGGTAAAACCATAAAGAGAAAACATTTTCCTTGAACTTTCCAGACACCGACAGCAACAGTCTCACCTTGGAAATTTCAGTGCAGAGACATTTTCTGCAACTTACAACCCATTCAAAACTGAGCATTGACTCTTCAAACTTATTAAGCATAACTAAGGTAGTTAGAACCACCCCAATGATCATATTTTCATCAAAAATATCACCGTTTCTCTTCTCTGTGTGCATAAAAGCGTTAGCTTTGGCTATACCGGGGTCTATGTAAAAGGTTTCACTCTTGTCTAGCACCTTTTATGAGTAACCAAGGAGTTTGTTAATCACAGGGCCACTTCTGATTGTAAAGCTACTACATATAAACTAAGAAGGAGCTTAAGGCTATCTCTCAGAGACAGTGCTGGATGTTTTTTTTTGCCCAGGAGAGACTTATATTAATTCAGGAAGGAGTTACACATTTAATAGATCTAGATTGTCTGCCATTCAGCTATGGATGCAAACACAAGACTCCAAATAGTTTTAACACTTTATAAGCAACTGTCACTTCAACATGCATTCTCCCTGCCTCCTTACATGTGCAAGAGCTGTATGTGTTATATCCAGTGACATGTTACATAGAGTTTGAGAGGATTTAAGTTAATTAAAAAAGGTAGTTAGGATCTGTTAGATTTATAATGAAAACTTTAGAGTGACAAAAATCATTCTGCAGAAATCCTAAACCCTCCACATAAATTAACTCAGTTGATATTTATTGGCAGAACAGTGGTATAATCTCATTAATATTTGCAAATTTCAATTACATGGAGGGCATGAGCATGTTAAGTAGTCACAGTTTTCCATTATGATTGGAAAAAAATAACAATTTATTAATTTGCCATCTAATTTTGAAAAAGGTGAAAGTGTGATGCTACTGAGAATGATATATAATAAAGTGGATTATTTTTGCATAGGTGTTATTTTCTTACTGTGACATTGAAATTCTGGGTCAACTCTGGGAAAGAGGAAAGGATAAGAAAGCATAGCTCATTCTTCATATAAATGAGGATTTGAGATGGATCACTTAGCATGACGAAAGCAAGTAACACAGTATTCATTATTTAAGACCTGAACCTGTTGGATAACAATCACAGTTACAGTTCACAAAAAGAGGACCAACTCCATGTGCACTTCCCAACAGGAAGAAAAAAGCAATGGAATGCGATTTGGATTTATTTATTTATTTTTTCAACAGATATCCCCAAATGAGAAAATGGACAACTAATCAAGCAGGATAGTTTGATGTGAGGATTCTGTCCTCGCAAGGAGCCCAATCAGAACTACCAGAACTCTCAAAAGAGGTGTCTAAACATGAAAATCCAGACAGACTTTTTTATATACTTTTACATCTTCTATACAACTGGTGCTTACAGATATTAACAGAACAATTTGTAGACTGAAGTAATGGATTATTTGTGAAGTTGTGTAATTTTATTTTTCCATCTGTTTTGTTTTTTAATAATTTTAATACTAATAAATAATAAAAAAGAAAGGAAGAATAAATAAATTAATAAATTTATGAATAAAATATTACAATTACTTTCTTATTTGCATTATATGGATCAAAAGAATCATCAGAATCATTATTTACCTCAACCAATGAACAAACAAACCCATCCATTTCCTAAGGAGGCAATGATTTTAGACCAGGACAAGGATAAAATAAAACCTCTGAAGCAAATCCTGCCCTCCTTCTACTCAAAGAGCATCACACATCTAGCACAAAAGCAACCATTCAGCCCCAGAAAGAATAGCTTGCAGATGACACTGCCAGGCACAGTTTGCTATCAATCTAAAAATAAGACACACAATCTTAGAAGGAGCTGAAGAAGCAATCTAGAAATTCTTTGCTAACTAGCAAAGGGCTGGACACATTCAGAAGTTAATAAGCTTTTTCCAACACAGGGTGGATGAGCAGTTGTTAAACCTTCTTCCTAGAGCTTACTGAGGCACTTAGAAAAGACTGTGGCTTATCTTGGAAGCCAAAGAATCTCTTTTTCTCGCAGTCTAAACACACGGCATGCTGCAAGATTTAACTGTAGCTGCCATTCTAAGCTTTTCACTTCATTCCGCCCCACAAAGCACAACAGTGAAACACATCTTTTTTGGCATCTCCATTAGTTGTGACAAAAAAAAAGAAAGAAACAGAAAAAAAGAGGTTGGAACCACAGCCTCATCACCTATCATGGAAGATGTCACTCTGTCTCATCAGGGTGCACAGCAGGAATGGATCTGGACTCACAGTTCCTCAGAGGGAAGATGAATACATTTGGCGGCAGCTGGTAGAATAAGGAATATATTGAGCTCATCCTTTCTTTCCCTCTGGCTCAAGAAGAACTTTTCCCAAAGGACAACAGTTCCAGTCAAGCTAAGTAAGAAGATGTGCTGTGAGCTGGGAACTGTTTTCATATTTCCAAAATTTTATTTCAGTACACAGAAGGTTAGACTTAGCATGCCTCTAAAGCTGTAAGCAAGAGAGGGTTTGCATGAACCAGAAAGGTACATTTGCTCAAGACCTTGCTAAAAACTGCCTCTGGGTATCTTTTACCCTTAATGATCAGGCAGAACAGATGGCTAACGGGTGACAGTCCCTGCCTGGAAGCAGTGGGGTTTATTTTGTGCCCAAAATCTGGTCCCATACCATGGCTGGATGCCCACTGCAATCTGCAGTTTGGAAAGGGTCTGAGGATGAGGGTAGGGTCAGACTGAAGGGAGCAGACAACCAGAGGACACCAATGCGTTGGGCTGGACAAGCAAGGGATATTGGATTCAATTTTGCAATAGAAGAGACCACAGCAGAAGCAGCTGTAAAATACGGGCAGGGGGTATGAGGATTGTTCCATGATGAGAAACAGTAACAATACAAGTAGAGTGCTGAGAGAAGAAACAATACTGAATAAGCTACATAAGAAATACATAAATCTTTTTCAAGACAAAAAGTTGACAATCTTATTTTTTCTTTATATACATGTAAAGGAATGGATGAAGGAATGCCACTGATTGTAAAATAGACCTGTATCTTTCACCTTGTCTCATTCCAGATCATAAAAGGATCATTTCCTATATAGGTTTCAAAATAATCCAAATTTTTGAATAGGCAGTCAACTACAAAACTAACAATGCAGAACAGTTAATTCAGATGCAAATATGAACAATTACAGTAACATAGAACTCATATTTAGCAATCTATGGGCCAGATACTCAGATAATGAAAACTGAAATAAATGTTAGTATATATAAATTCAGAGATTCTTACCCTGCATTTTCATATATTTCAGTCTGCATGTCAGCATGCTATTAACTGAACTAAGCTTAAAATTCTGTATGCAGTCTTAAAGATAATTTTTGAAAAGGGTGGCCTTCTGAGGGTAGTTATTTAAAATACAGAAGGCTGCCCAGAATATCAGAGTAAGTTCAGCTTTAGTGTAATTTTTCAACCTGATCCCAGAGGCCTATGAACTAAAATGCCAGCAGATTAAAATGCCTTTTAAGAACCTTATTGCACTAAGTATATGTATGACAGAGTTGTACTTTGAGTTATAAGCAGGCAGCATCACTTTTGAAGCAGCAGTTGACACAGTCAGGCTAGAACAATTTTGATCTAGTGTGCGCCAAAGAGCTGCAGGACCAGGCTAATACAGGGGCCTCCATTACCATAACAACAGCTTCAAGGTTAGTTCTAGGGGGTCAGAGTCAGGCCTGCCACCCACTGAAAGCAGTCAAGAGGAAGATACAGTTTTGGCCAGAGTAACATCTGCTTTTTCATAGTTTATAGGAAGCTATTGACACCAGTACGACATTGTCACAAAACGTGTCATGATCTTTCTCCCTGGATGTCTCAACCTAACATCTGTTCAAAGTACCTTTCTAACTGAGGCTGAAATATTTAATAGACACACTTATTGCCACAAATGACCACAAATGACAGTCTGCAAAGATATTTGCAGAGCTAGGTTATAATTTTTGAGCTTTATCCAAGAAATAGGCTGGACAAAAAAGCCTCATATTTGAAAGAACGGCACCTAAAGAAATCTCAAACTCATGGTAAATTTTGTGTCTGCCCCAGATTTCAGACAGGCTACTAGTTCACTGTCCCTTAGCAACTGTTTGGTACGAGCTCCTCTTCTTCTGGACTGCATGACTTGCGTTCATACATGGAGAGCTACCATCCCTGTAGAACAAGCTGAAGGGAGAGAAGAAATACAGGCAGAGGTAACAGAGGCTTTGCTTCACAGCTGGATGCAAGGAGCAGGATACTCTTCAGAACATTAATTACAGTTGTAGTTAGTAAACATGCTTCAGCCAAACCCCAAAGAAGCTCCAGGCCAGCTTTAGATCTAATTATTTAACTAATACTTAACTATTACTGACAAGTTCAACATTTTAGAATGCACTCAGTTCTCCTTAATCACTGCACCCCATACCTAGTGATAAAATGTTTTTATACTTTGGTAAGGGTGTGTGCAATACATATTTAATAATTAATTAAAAATCAGTATCTACAGGTGCATCATAAACAATCACACACCCCTTTCTCAGAATTTTACCAGGGGCCTTTAAATATCCGTTTCAGTCCTATTATTTTTTGACATATTTATGGAGTGTCATACTGCGCATAATTTTCCAAGCATGAAGAATTTTAGAGAATTCAGTGATTTCTCTAGGAAAGCAAAGTAAGCAATATGCGTACCATCCCAACTTCCAAACAAAAGCTAAGCTCAATATCCCGGTATGCTTCCCTGAGTTTCTATTTTCTAGAAAAATCTTCACTTATTCTTTGGTCAATCCAAATACCTCCTACTGAATAATGAAACTGATGTTTGGCTGCTGTCTATTTATTCTGTTTATCAGATTCAGGTATTTTTTTATTTGTTTGTTTTTTGTAGGTTGGGCCCATCAGGTTCATTTTATATGTACTTATGCAATAGTTAAATCATACTCCTTGAGACTCCCCTGAGAGATATCCTAAAGCATCACTTAGTGGAAGATATGGCTAAAAGATTTAGGTTTGTTCTTTCTCCCATTAAATCAATGCAGCTTGCCAGAGCCCTAACTGAAAGCATTGTCCAGAGAAGGGCACTGGGACATCATGACCTTCCCCTTGAGATTCAGTCTTACTGCACACCTGGGGTCACAGCATTTGAAGGCAATTATTTTACCACTGGTAGGAAAGTATTGTCTCTCTGCTAGGTAACTTTCCCTCAAAGCACTGTAGTTTACATCTGCAAACCATGAACCACAAAACCAGTACTGAAGGATTACAGTGAGAAGTAGAATCTCTCTTAGACAACATTTTTATTTACGCACATTTTATTTACCACACCAAGATTGATTTTCACTTTTTAAAGATTTTTTTTATCCTGCATCGGTAAAAGAATCATAAAATCTGAAAAAGCAGAAAAAGATGAAGAAAAAGTAGAGAAGATGACTTGCAGATATTGCAAAGAATGCAACAGTGATGTTAAATAGCAAGAAATAAAAACCTGTGATAATAACCACTATATTGTATTTTTCCTTCATAACTAAATGAATTAGTCCACTGTCATACAATTAGTTATCAAAATGGTTTCCAACTATCCTGTGCAAGTGTAACTTTATTTAGCTGAGAAGGTCTGTATTTTAAAGCTTAAAGGTGTTTGATTTCTGAGACTATACCCTAAAACATTTGTCATGATTTTTTCTGACATACAGAATATTGAATATTCTACCAAATTAGGATTTTTGTCTCCATTTGTATTCTCTGACAAAAGTTAGTAATGCATCTTCAAGAAGTGCTTGTACCCTCACTTCTCTAAACCAGATTTTTCAATACTTTGCAAACTTCTGTCAGCAAATGCATGCAAATAGGTATTAGCTTTCCTATGGCGGCAATTTCTGGATAAACTGACCCAAGCATTCAATGAGAAATGTAACTATAAACAAAGAAAAGTATGCAGAACTGTAGCTACTGTTTTCTGAAACATTTTACCAGGTTTAAATCTTCCACTACTTTCAGAACATTATTGCAAATACCACAGTTAACGACTGCTTGCAAACAAGTGTTAAGCCCCTTTTACATTATTTGTCAAAACGTCATGCTGTGCTGTAGCAACATCACTTATATCAGTGGAGTTCTTTCCTAACAAGAAAAGTGAATAAACACTGTCTACGTATTTGGAGTCATACTGACCTAAATAAAACTACATCTATGCAAGTGAACTAAATGGTGCTGTGCCTTGGAACTATTATTTTTTACTAAAACATCAAACCTCAGGGCAGTCCCTAACACTATTTTGATCTTGACTACTTGACCAGTAGTCTCCCAAGGGATTCCTGAGCACAACTAGGGCACTGGCCCAGCTTGAGGACTGTTCCCAAGAGGCAGTCTAACTGCAGTCTGTACTCAGGAGGCTAAGGGAATTTAACCATCTGGAAGTGGTGATGCTTTTCTGGCCTTCAGGCTAGGGGGAGGCCTTGCATCATTCAGTTTATTCATAAAAAAAAAAATACAGGCAAGGAGCAGAAATGCAGCTGTAACAGAATAAAAAAAAATAAAAAAACATCTAAGCAACACTCCCAATTAGTCTCCCAACAGTAAATACTCTCAATTAATCTCTCATTATTACTGGCATAAAAGAGACAAACCCCGACAAATCTGTTCTCTTGTGTCCCTGGGGATAAACAGAAGTGAGTGGCCAGCTTCTGTCTACCACTGTGCTGGGGATTTACACTGTATCTCCATGCTGTGCTTTCCATATTGATGCAGTGCACTGGTGCTGACATACATCCGAGTCCAGAGGCAAGCTGTCTCATTCATAAGCACTACTTACTGATACATGTCAAGTCACATAAACAACACATATTCAACTTAAATTCCTGAAACAGTAGACTAAGTAAATTAGATTTCTTTCCAACCGGCCACTAAATGTCTTTTAAACCTACATCCTAAGCCTAAGTACAGTTCAGTCAGAGGACATTTCTTCTTAGAGTCCTTAAAAAGACACACAGTATTTCACACTCAGTATTTTCCTTAATGTGTGTGGCTCTAAAACTGAGTGAGAAGTATTCTCCCCATCAGGAAAAATGTTTGGAGCTTTCAAAATTCCTTTTGGAAATTGTAAAAGGAAGTTAAAAATCTTAAAAGATTAAAAAGAAAAACATTTTTATTAAGGAGAAATCAAGAGTCTTGTGTCAATATTTTGGGGACAAATTTTTCCGGGTTTGATTTTTCTGTATTTTTACAAAAGTCACCTTAGAGATAAAAAAAAAATATATTAATTGATATATAATCACAGAACACAGAAAAATTATGAAAATCTCTCTTTTCTACAGACAGAGTTGGTTTCAAGGAACTTCTATGTCTAAAAATCATAAATTTTAAAGAAATTTCAACCAGCTTCAGGTTTTTCAGGAGAGATGACTAAAATATCTTCAAAGACAATATTTTGGTGTAGAAAAGTTTTTATCCATTCTGAAATGACATTAAAAATACAGAATTTTCAAGAATTATTTCATTATTTCAAGGTGACAAATGAGAGGCATTAATCAGATATGTTTACTTTGTGTAAAAGAGAAATTTATTTTTAAGTTTAGAAATATTTTTCTTGCTTTTTCTTTCCACCTCTTTATCTCAGTGGAATTCTTCCCCATTTCCCAAAAAAAAGCATAAAAGAAAAATGACATACATATCTTTAAGAAACTTACACGGTTTTGAAACAAAAAGAAACTCACAAATTTTGCTTTGTTAAGAAGAAAGACGGCAAATCTGAATGACAGATAAATCTTTTTCAATCCACTTTTGTTAAAGAAAACAACTTCTGTTCAAGGATAATGCTGGTAAGTGAAGTTTCTGTCATGAAATTCATACTTTGTTTTTCTTGCTATTAAGTTGTGTAAGGTAGAGGTATACAAAACAGTTTCTAAAGCATCTGCACTGTAAATATCTTTGCTATGTGTAGAGAGAAGAAAATTCAGTTACAACACTGTAGGTCCAATATAAAAGGGAGGAAAGAGATGTTGATTCATGTTCACCTGCATCTATCGCACTAGAAGCCAGCGAGCAGCCCTGAAGGAGCTGCTGGGAAAGCAACCACAGAAATTAAACATGCTTTTAGGTAGATCTGAATGGAAGTCTGAGTTTTGTTTTTCTTCAGTTGCTTTTTGAAGCGCAGGTTGTACGGCTATGCCTGAAGGAATCTGAGAGGATCTGGTTCGAGACCATCTTAAGAACCTAAATGTCCACAAGTACATGAGACCTGATGAAATCCATCCACTGGTCCTGAAGGAGCTGGAAAATGAAGTTGCTAAGCCATTGTCCATCATATCTGAAAAATCATGGCAGTCAGGTAAAGTTCCCGATGACTGGGAAAAGGGAAATATGAATCCCATTTTCAAGAAGACGAAAATGAATGCCCTGCGGAATTACAGACGAGTCAGTCTCACCTCTGTACCTGGCAAAATCTTGGAGCACATTCTCCTGGAAGGCATGCTAAGGCACACAAAACACAACAAGGTGCTTGGTGACAGCCACCATGGCTTCACTAAGGGGAAATCCTGCCTGACCAATTTGGTGGCCTTCTATGATGGGGCTACAGAACTGATGGACAGGGGTAGAGCAGTTGACGTCATCTACCTGGACTTGTGCAGTGTTCCACACTGTCCCGCATGACATCCTTGTCTCTAAATTGGAGAGACATCAATTTGATAGGTGGATCACTCAGTGGATAAAGAACTGGCTGGATGGCTGCACACAAAGAGTTGTAGTCAATGGCTCAATTTCCAGCTGGAGACCAGTAACGAGTGATGTCCCTCAGGGATCGGTGTTGGGACCGGTCTTGTTCAACATCTTTGTCGCTGACATGGACAGTGGAATTGAGTGCACCCTCAGCAAGTTTGCCGATGACACCAAGATGTGTGGTTCGGTTGATAAGCTGGAGGGAAGGAATGCCATCCAGAGGGACCTTGACACACTTGTGAGGTGGGCTGATGCCAACCTCATGAAGTTTAACTATGCCAAGTGCAAGGTCCTACACCTGGGTCGGAGCAATCCCAGGCACAGCTACAGGTTGGGCAGAGAAGAGATTCAGAGCAGCCCTGCGGAGAAGGACTTGAAGGTGTTGGTCGATGAGAAAATGAACATGAGCCGGCTTCAGTGTGCGCTCGCAGCCCAGAAAGCCAACCATATCCTGGGCTGCATCAAAAGGAGCGTTACCAGCAGGTCAAAAGAGGTGATCCTGCTCCTCTACTCTGCTCTTGTGAGATCTCACTTGGAGTATTGTATGCTGTTCTGTTGTCCTCTGCGGTAGGCAAAAAGCTTATCAGTCATATTTTCTTTCTTGAATTATTTACCAAAAAGATTATAATACATTATTTCAGCCAGATAGTGCACCACCAGTCAGAAATGTAATTTTCCACTAGAAGACAAATAAGGGTGTTGTTTAACTATACTGATAGACTCTTCACTGATAGGCTTTTTTCCTACTGCAAATCTGGTTTCTTTACATTGGATATTAATCCTTTCACAACAGGGAAGAATGTGAAATTATAAATAGGAAGGATTTGCTGTCACCTCTGACATTATTTATACTTCCACAGCATTAATAAAGGTGAGGACATGCAGCAGCAAATTACCTAAAATCATTTTCCCCAAATCTTACTTCTGACATCATACCAAATTTATCTATACTCATTCTAGTCAACTGTCTTTTCAGCATGAAAAGCTGATGTTAAAATATTGTATATCTATTTACTGTATTAAATGCAATGCTGTATTAAATACTCGTCTGCTCTACTGTCATCTTCTGTTTTCCGAAAGCTCCACATTACATTCACAGATAATATTTCCTGGTTCTTCAATGTAAGACCATAGTTGCTTTTTCAAGTTTCTACAGGAAGACCTTGACTGTAATTGTAGATGACAGTAGCCTTAGTTGGCAAAATATCTTTCAGATTCATATTTTTCAGGACATGATGTAACATTGGCTTCAGACACTGAAAAGAAGATGCACTTTGTTTTCTCCTCTTTCAGGAGTCAGTTAACTTCTTTTATTTTTTTATTTTTTTTATTTTTTTGGCAGCGCTGGCTATTATTTATAGCCTTAGGTTTAAAACATTCTGCAGGAGAACCATTGGACCCTGCTGTTTTACCTTCAGGAAACAGTTTAACCACTCTCAGCTATTTATTGTGCTGTCATATCTTCCTCAGTGGCTTCATGGTCAGAAAGGAAGAACAATCAGCAAATCCCTGCTGGGGTGAGGAAACCAGGCAGTAACAAAGTAGGGCATTATACAGATTTCAATATTAAAAGGAAAAAGAGATATATGCATGTGTGTGCACATGTATACAGACAGACAAATGTGTATACAAACACACACAAAATCTGCTAGGGCCATCTGGATTTCTAACATGGAAAATGGTTATTTTCTGGCTTTTGTCTTCTTTTGAAGCTCCCATCCTATCAGTACATCAGCTTTAGTACTTTTCCCATGGCCAGAATACATTAGTTAACTCAACTTTAGTAATTCTGGTTTGAACCTCAATTTCATTTATTTTTATGTTTTACTTCTGTCTTAAGGATCTTTCACCTAAGAGTATGTATTTTCTCCTCTTAAAAAAAAAAACAACAAAGCACATTCTTACACATTTTTACTTCAATTTGCCATGTCTCCACCATTTCCAACTTTCTTTCTAGGTTGATTTAGGGGTTGGCTAAACTCAGTTGTGTCTGTATGCCTCGCAAAAGTCATGCCTTCTATAGTAGTACCTGGTAAGAGAAAAAATAAAAACAAACCTGTCTGCACAGAATCCAGGATGCAGTGTAAATCCATTTCCACTGATGTAAACTGACTTGTCTCCCATGAGATGCTAGTTTTCTAGTGCTGTCATCATAGGAGAAATGCCAGGTTGCAAAGGGAGGTTTTGATGTAGGTTGAATGTCCATCAGTTAATGCAGAAAGTTTACATGCTGATGAGCAAGCTTAAGTACCTGTTATAGAGGACAAATCCCTTATTCATTGGCTCAGTTTCCACTTAACTCTACATAGGATTAATCCATTAATATTAATATTTCCTTTACATACTTTTAAGGAAAAAAAAAGCATATCTATACTGATTATAAATTTGTTCACAAAGTCCTTCTACCAGTAATTTTTTTGCATTCACAGAGATTTTTTAGCGATTTGTGCTATAATATAAAAACCTGTCATCCCCTGGTAGACTCTGAATATGTGTCTGTTATAATACAGTCTAATAGTTTTATTTATGACAGCCCTTTGGAGACTCCAGCAACTGTGTGCAGTCAAGATTGTTCAAGCCGTTATGATACAAGATTGTATTACAGTGATTTGAATGGATAAAAGTTCTTTCATCTCCAAAAGAGAAACGGATTGATAGACACTGTTCTGTAACATATATCAGGACAAATGTGTTACTTTAATCCCCTAGACAGAGAGCTATATTTTCTAAAGTAATACTGTTGCAGCAGTAGGATGCATAAAGACTAAGAGTGATAGTGCACAAAAAGTACAGCAATTAGAATTATTTTTTTTGTAGTGTGAAATATTCTGTGTCAACTTAGGTACCTTTAAAAGCCTTAAAAAATGTTTGGGGGTATTCAATAGTTTAAACATGGAGGCATGCCTTTGATTTGCCTCCTTAAAAAATGGCTGGATCTTACAAAATCGGCTATTAAAGTCTACCTTATGCAGTATCAGTTCCTGATACCATATCTAGAGTTGACTTTGTGGTAGTCCTTCATGATAAACTTCATTCTTCACATCTTATCTACAAAAGTTCATTTCAACTAGAAGTATTAAAGAGTACAGCTGTGCAACTCTTTCTAAAACAGTTAATAGCTTGCAGTATTTCTGAAGTATTTAAAAAAAATAAATTGAAAAAAAGTAGAAATAGTTAAAGCTTTTCCCCTGACAGTTAAAAATTAAGGTTGTCTGATGCTTACAATATTTCATAACCACAGATTTAGGCACTTGAATAAACTTGGGAAAATTCTTACTTTTCATGGTCATTGATCACAAAAGCATCTTTGTTCAACAAAACATGTGATTAGGTCCCTTTCAGGTCAGCACATGCTTAAAGATTAATATTTATTTAACAGCTTTGCTGATGTGAATCTTTCTGCAATTACCATTTCATCTGATTGTGTTAACAATGCACAGTAATGCTTGTTTGTTCAGGAAGAAATTTTGTGCTTACAGACTTGTAATACTTGAGAGAGGGTGTGTGGAGCTAATGCAGTATTTATGCAACAGAACAGGAGTACTATTAAGTCCTATTGCTGGGTTGGGCAAACTAAGTGCATAAATAATAAAGAAAAACACAGTTTTGGTGGCAAATGGTGTCTGGGTGTTTTCCCTAAAGATTAAAACTTCTGTTCTTGATTATTTTTTTAATTTCCAAGTATTTGTGTTCTGAATCCAAACTAAACTCAACTAATTTTTCTTGTATATCCATCTTTATTTCATTTAGCCAGTAGCGTATCATTTTAATCTGCATGCTTTTCTGGGGAAGATCATATCAAGGAAATAACCTGATAAAAGTAAATTGAACGTGCACACACACACATGTGAAAACAAAATACACTTGAGACTAGACATAGGCCAGTAATTTATATTTTAAGTTGCATGTGACACTCTTTCCTTGTTCTGTTGCACTGCATTTAGATATTGTATGGCTTTCCAGACATGTTATGCATAATTTTACATACCATCTGCTTTACATGCCAGGTTCCATATGTACAACGTATAACCTAAAAGCAATATTTTGATTGATTTGAGCTACAGTGGAGGCTTTTGTTCTTAAATTGCTCGATAGAAGAATATAGTCCTAAACAAATAATCTGACAAATATGTTCTAGGACTAACAAACAATCAAATTTATTTTGAAAAAGTTTTAAAGGTGTAATAATTGCAAAATTCAGGTGACTTTCAATAATCCCACTAATATTGCTTCCTAGATTCAAATGCTATGAGACCTGTAAACGCTTGCTACCATTGACTTAACAACCGTAACAATACAATAGTATAAACATGTTTCAGTCAGGCCAGGCAAAGGACAGCAAATACAGACTAGAAAAAGATACATCTAAATAAAGATGAACAGCACTTAGTCCTAAAAACAGAACAGGGTTTATAAAGATGCTAAAAGTGACTAATGCATATGCAGAAACATGTCCTGGAGATTCCCAGTACTTCATTTTCTGGCTTCTTTCAACCCCGTTTTAAACACTCAAAGCTTATCTACTCTTCAGTTACAGGTAAGCCTAAAAAAAATAACTTTCTATTTGGACATGCTGTCCACAACAGCATCTGGCTGTATTTCTATATGTACATATGAATAGTAAGTATTGGAACAAAAAATGAAAAGAATATAGAATTTCAGATGATGGCTCTCAGGACAAAACTGAAGATTAACGCAAACGTGTGTCCTCATTTTTAGAACTGCTGACTCTTTCCATCCAAGCAAGCAAAGAGGATTAAGCATTGCTTTGGACCTTCAAAAAAACCATCAGCACTCCCAGAAAAATGCCACAAAACCAAACCAAAAAACCCAAACAAATCCAGTCCAAACTTCTTAATATGGAAATATCACCGTATTTTTAACATTTGACTTGGTATTGAAGTATTATCACCAACCCCCCCCGAAAAAAAAACCTAACAATATAGCATTGCAACTTATCAGTAAACAGCAGATAAAATGAAGAATAAATGAAGAATACATGAAGCAACAAAGCAGCTCAAAGAAACGTTTTCTCCATGCAATGTCTCATAAAATATGCACCCTTCCCCTCCATAGATGGAATGTGATAAAAGAAACATCTGAACAGGTAACTTAGAAAGGAACTTGTAATATGACATTTTAAGAAGGAGGTTTCTATCTTCCTGATGTAGTTGCAAGGGAAAAGAGATAATCAGTGAAGCATTAGTCCATTTTACAGGGTTTTTTTCCATTGTAACATGAACATCTTAATCTGTTCACATTTAAGTATCAGTGGCATGTTCAGTTTAATTCAATGGCAATTCTAGCAGAAGCCTACAAATAACAATGAACAAGAGATGCAACTTCTCAAACTTTTTTTATACTTGCCTATTAACACAAACTTATGCTTAGAAAGAACATTATTATTTGACCATAACTAAGACAGGTTATTTTTCTTATTGTATTGGGTTTGCGTGGCAAGGTTTTGGGAGTAGGGGGCTAATGAAGTGCCTTCTGTGAGAAGCTGCTAGAAGCTTCACCCATGTCTGACAGAGCCAATGCCAGGTGGCTCCAAGACAGACTCACTGCTGCTCAAAACCAAGCCCATCAGAGATGGTGGTAGCACCTAGGGGATAACATACTTAAGAAGAGGAAAAACTGCTGCTCAACAACAGCTGGAATAGAGGAGTGAAAATACAGAAGGGAAACATCTCTGCAGACTCCAAAGTCAGTACAGAAGGAGAGCAGGAGGTGCCCTAGTGGTTTAAACCATGACAATGAGGCACCAGAGCAGAGATTCCTCTGCAGCCTTTGGTGCAGACCATGGTGAGGCAGCTGTGCTCCTGCAGCCCATGGAGATCCATGATGGAGCAGGTCTCCACCTGCAGACCATGGAGGACCCCACACTGGGAGGCTGTGACCATGTGGGAAGCCCATGCTGGAGCAGGTTCCTGGCAGGAGTTGTGGCCCCTTGGAGAGAGGAGCCCATGCTGGAGCAGGTTTGCTGCAGGACTTGTGACCCCTCATGGGAACCCAGGCTGGAGCAGTCTGTTCCTGAAGGACTGCACTCATGGAAGGGACCCACACTGGGGCAACCTGTTCCTGAAAGGCTGCACCCCATGGGAGGGACCTACACTGGAGCAGTTCCTGAAGAACAGCAGCCTGTGGGAAGGACTCACATTGGAGAAGTCCCTGAAGGACTGTCTTCCATGAGAGGGACCCCACACTGGAGCAGGGGAGGAGTGTGAGGAGTCCTCCCCATGAGGAGGAAGGAGCAGCAGAGACAACGTGTGATGAACTGATCCCAAGTCCCATTCCCCATCCCTTTGCGCAGCTGCAGGAGAGGAGGCAGAGAAACTGGGAATGAAGTTGAGCCTAGGAAAAAAGGTGGGGGGAAGGTGTTTTAAGGTTTGGTTTTATTTCTCATTATCCTACTCTGATTTGATTTGTAATAATTAAACTAAGTTTCCCAGGTCAAGTCTATTTGGCCCATGTCAGTACCTGGTGAGTGATCTCCCTCTGTCCTTACCTTGACCCATGAGCCTTTAGTAATATTCTATCTCCCCTGCCCAGTGAAGGAGGGGAGTGACAGAGCAGCTTTGGCGGGCATCTGGTGGCCAGTCAGGATCACCCACCACACTTATCAATGTAATAGTCACATTCTTCATGGTCTATGGGCATAATTCTGATGCTTGACAAGTTGTTGACAACATGCAGCATTTTGGGGGTTCTTTTAACACTCAGAATTGAAAGAGAAAAAAAAAAGATAAATAAAAGATTGTCTTCATACTTTCATTTTTAAGGCATTCCAAGCGATTGAAAGTGGTTAGTCAGGTTACAGGAATGAGGCTAGCTTTTGCCATTTGAATATCGATATTTTTATTTGGTGTTTCATTATATATCTGCCTGCTCCCAATCTAAACACTGCACTGAAAAGAGGATGTTCTGTGAACTAGAACTTCCATCTGCTAATGGATTTTTTTTGCATAAAATCTGCTTTGCAGTCCATATGAATATGGGCCTTTTAATTATTAATCAGAAGTATTTTTTCTTATTTGTTTCTGTGCTGTGAAAGAGTTCTTAAAAACAAGATAAAAAATTAATGTACATTTAAATTTTTCTCCTCCCTTGAGGGAGGCTGTTCATGAGTTAAATGCTTATGCAACACCTTTCCTTGCAAACTGTACTACATTTCTCTTCTTACTTCTCTGTTGAGCATTTCTGGGCCAGATCCACAGGCCATTGAAGTCAGTGGGAGCCCATCCAGTTGTCTTCCTCTGCCTCTAACTTTTTAGTGAAAAAAAAAAAATATATATATATATATATATATCTATATCTCACTGGAAAACTACAAGGTACTAATCTAACAATAGTTTATAGCATCCGTAGGTAAAACAATGGATTTCAGTCCATCTTGAAACATGACAAGAAATCACTCTTCTATTTCTCCACTGCAAAGTGGGTATGAAAATCCAGAAGATGTTTCTGACACAGTGCAGCTAAATCTCTTTGGTTAAAAATCTGGGGTTTAAAAAATGAAGTTTCTTTTATACAGCTCTATAACTTTGCCATCTCTCAGCCTTCTGCCCAGTCCCTTTCACTCTGTATTGGCCAGGACCTTCTTCCTCTGAACTCCATTGGGAGTTTTGCCATTGATTTTAATGGAGAGTTACCATACCCAAGTTCCAAAACACTAAGAAAAGATACTATTGTCAAAGCAGAAATTCTCAAAGTAAGAAAAATAATATTTAAATGACTTATCAAAATGCACTTCAAAATCTCCAGCAGTAGTCAGCTTTTATATACGTACCCCCCAAATTGCACCAGACAGTCTAGGAGAACAACGAGCCCCTTGCCCGGAGTCCCTGGCATTTGGTAGCCGCAGCTGAACCCCAGCCAGAGCGGAGTTACCCGTGTGCAAACCGAAGCTAAGCGCACCGATAGCAAACATTCTGCAAACATTAAGCTTTCCCTAAGGGACGAGCGTTTTGAGGAGCACGGGTGGAGCAGCCGGGAAGGAGAGCAGTCTGCATCTCCTATCCGCGCTGCCTGGCACCGGCCGAGGCTCCGCTGCCCCAGCACCTGGTTGCTCCCCTCCGCAGGTGAGACCCCCAGCGGAGCTTCTCTGCCCGGACGGCGGCACCGCGGCTCCCGAAACACCGACCGCGTTGGCAGTCCCCCGAGACATCGCTGAAACCGAGGTGGGGAGAAAGCGGGGCACCGTCCACGGAGCGCTCCGGGGGCAGCGTGCCCTTCGCGTCCCGTCCTCAGCGAGGCGCAGAGCGGAGCCTCCGGGAACGGAGCCCTCCGCACGGCAGGGCACCCTCCACACGTTTCCCGCCCCCAGGGGACCCCGGCGCGGCACGGAGCACCGTACTCACCGCGGTGCTGCAGGCAGCAGCCCGCAGCGCAGGCAGAGCGCCCCAGCCCCGGCCGGTGCCCTCTGCGGTGCGCGGACCCCGTTCCTCAGAGCCCACATCCAAGCCCCGGCCGTGCAGCTGAAAGTCCTTCTGAGGAGCACCCGGCGAGCCCCACCGCCTCCTGCCTCGGATCGCTGTCACCTCCCTTCCCCTCTCCCAACACCACCCCCCCCCCTCCGGCGGGAGGCACCATTATAAAACGGTCGCTAACCCGTCAGATCACGCACCGGTAGAGGTGCCGGTACTCGTCGGTACTTACCGGGCATCCTTCAGAGCGGCGGGCGGGAGCGAGGGAGGAGGAGGAGGAGGAAGGAGGGAGGGACAGAGTGGGGTGGGGGATGTTCCTGGCTGGCTGCGCGGAGCTGCTCGGCAGCCTGGGCAGCTCGGCAGAGTGCTGCGAGTCAGTGAGTGCCTCCGTGCGTGTGTGCGCGTCGCTGGACACAAGCGAGCGGAGACTTAGGCACGGAGGGGCGGCGGGAGGCGGCGGGGGAGCTCAGAGGCGCAGCTTGCGCGGCGCGGCCCAGTGAGGCCCAGCGCGGCCCCGGCCCCTCGGTCCCCCGCTGCCTCCCGCTGCCCCCAGCGCCCCTCCGCCGCGGCGGGAGCTGCCGGGTAAGGGGCTGGGGAAGGCGCGCATCCTCCCCGGTGGCACAGGCACCGCGGGCGGGGAGGAGGGGAGAGCGGGAGGAGGGATTAAATATAACGATAATAAAAAAGCCCAATCGCCAAGAAAGAAAAGGGAAAACCAGCAAAACTCTTGTCTCTACTTCTCGGCCGAGGTTTGAGCCCCCCGCCCCAAAGTCGGGGGTTTGAGCTCCGCGCCGGGAGCCTCCACCGCCCGCTGTGCAGCACGGCAGCAGCTGCCGCTGCCGGTAGCGCCCAGCCTAGAGCTGGAGCCTCTCCCCGCGCCCGGAGGAGCCTCCCTCTTTCCTTCCTTCCCTCCTTCCATCCCTCCCTTCTTCCCTCCCAGCCCGCTAAGGCAGGCAGCGCGGGCAGGTGCTGTCGGCCAGCTTTTCCAGCGGCCGAGGTCAGAGCAGGGCCCTCAGCCGGCAGCGGCCGGACTCCCCCAGCAGCGCCGGGTCCGGGACACGGCAGCAAGGGTTAAGCAAGGGGCAAGAGGAGGGAAGCCTGCTGTCCCTGAGAGGCGCCGGCGGGCTTCAGGAGCGGCGGAGGAGGAAGGAAGAAGAAGTGGGGAGGAGCCGTCTCCGCCGGGCAGCGGAGCAGAGTCGTTTCATGCTTCTTTCCCCGCTCGGCTCACCTTCTGCACCAGCGGAATGATCCGCTGGAGAGGAGCGGGAGCAGTGCATCATCACTGCCTGGTTTCTGGGGGGAGAAGGAAAGGCGGGGGAGCACGCAAAGAAGGGAGGGAAGGCATAATTATAAGAATCATACGGAAACGAAAAAGAAAAAAAGGCAACAAGCACACACACACACACACAAAAAAAAAACCAACCAAAAAGAAAACAGCACATACCAAAAAAAAAACAAACCCGACGTTCTCGGGAGAGAAATCAAAAATAGCCGCAACAGCAATGAAAGTTGCTTGCTTTGTGATTTGCATTATAACGCTGCTGTCTCCGACAGCGTAGCCAAGAAACATGCAAGATGGGAGAGGGAGCTACACACTTGGTGTGGCTTTCCCTTCCTGGCGGTAGTTCTCTCTCTCGATTTCTCAATCTGTGTCTCTCAAAAAACCCAAAGAAAACCCCTAACTTCTCTCCCCTCCCACCTCCCCCTTGCTGGAGGGGGTGGCTCCAGGTGGTGGTTTCTGAGTTGTAAGTGAAGTTCGGCGGGGAGTGGGGGGGGGCAGGTAGGGAGGTAGAGTAGCCCTGAGCGCGCTCCCGCGGTGTTGGGCCCTCGGGGTTTGGCAGCCCTGGGAAGGAGGGAGCGCACATTGCTGCACCCCGCCGGGGGTAGCCACGTAGTGCCCGGCGACGGCGGCCTCGAGCCTCCGTATGTGGGAGACACACGCGCAGTCCCGCGGTGTGTCGCGCAGTTGCTCTCCACCCTGCCAAGCGGGCGCGCCGTAACCCCTCGCAAATTGCGCCGACGGCGGCGGAGGGCAGCGCGGCCGCGCAGCTCAGCACCGAGTGCGGGGGCTCAGAGGGCGCCTGGGAGCGGGGGGGGGGCGGTGCCTGCTTTCGGTCGCTCCTGCCGCTGCGGAAATCAAGATCACTGATAAGTAGTTTTGTTTTAGGAAAACAAGATTGAATACAATCTAATTTTTATTTACCAACAGTTCATGCCCTGACTAAAAAAGAAAAAACAGCACCAAACCCTAACCCAGATTACACAGTTAAACGTATCGACCCAGCAGTAGCGTGGCTGTTTGCCAGATCTGTGATCCATTTACCTCTTTAGCTCATTGCTGTCAGGCAGCAAAAGCGCACAATCAAATTCTTAAATTTAAAGACAAGCCATTTTATTTTCACAGTAAACTCTCCTATGTCGCAATTAAAAAGGGTATCCTCAAAAATTAATGACATATACTGTGGGGGGGGGTATGCTACTTTGTGTTCATTTTATGAGGGGAAAAAAAAGTGCTATACATAATATGTACAGAGGTGGACAGCAGTATGTGAAAAATTCTTACGTTGTAACAAGGATTTTGGATAATTTTACCTTCACTGTTAAATTGAATATTTTTTAGACTCTATGCCATTCAGAATTTTAGTTCCAGTTCTTTTACAGAGAGAAACCTGGTAAACACCAGCAAAATCAGAGTATGAAAATACTCTTTTTTCCTTTCCATGTATGTTATAGATGTTCACACACATATATAGCCTTTAATTCAAATACATTCTCTCTGAATTTATGTATTTAGACATGTGTGTGTACATGTACATTATATATATACACACACCCATTAATAACATACTACAAAATTATTTAAAAGATGAGTATAGAAAAGAAGCAAAGCTAAAAACACAGCTCTCAGCCCCCTGCTGAGTGCTATAAAAATATGCTACCACTTGGAGAAGTCACAGAATCAGATACAGAAAGAATATGAAAGCTATACCTTCCACCTTATTCTTCACAAAAGCTACTTAGTTAATGGAAATACATGTGTGGAAAAAATGGTAACACAACGTTTTATGGGTTTTCTTCAGTGAAGGACATTTTAACTTTAGGCTGTGGTCCTAACCGCCATGTGCAAATACTTGTTTTGGGAAGACTGCATCCAGAGAAGTTGAGTTTGTCACTGCTAAATTGAGCTGTCTGGTCTGGGAGTGGAAGAGAACATGTGCAAAAGGACAACTGATCCCATGAGGATTTGGGAGAAAGGAATGGGAAAGGTGATGAGGATGTGAAGTAGGCATAGCTGGGTGACAATAGTGGATACAAAAAAACTGGTATGCCGTGGGGGAAACCAGTCCTGGAGACAAATGCCATCTCACATGAAGTATGCAACATGAAAGAACTTCGTGTCCTTTCTTATGGTCAGGCTGTGCTGTAAAGGCATCCCATTGCTCATTAGGGGAAGAGGAGCGTGGGATAACGCATCCTTTAAGGATCTCCATGCATTGATTCTGAATCCTCTGTGGGTTAGGAAAAGTCCTCCTCCAAAAAAATAACCAAACATGAAAATCTGGGAAAAGTTAAAAAATCTAAGTTCATGCAACTCACCCATTTCCTAGAGGATCATGATTTGTTTACCACAAGGAGGAAGGTATTAGGATTTGTTTGTTTGTTTTTTTCTCAGCCTAGCCAACTCCTCAGACTTAGCTGGCATTATGATGTCTTAGCCTGAAGAAATAAAGGCCCAAGAGTCTTCATGGCTATTTTATGGTTTTAATCTGAGAAAATGAAGTCTTGATCCCATTTTCATTGAGATCAGTAACAAAATCAAGAAGTGACTAATACAGTAACATAACATTTTGAGTGAATGAGACTGCCAGCTATAAAGAGCAAACATTTGGGATGGGAAAGAGATGTAAATCTATACTGCATAGTGTTAAATTTAGGCTATGTTTCAAAGTGTTGTGGCAAGACTAATCATTAATACCTAAAAAAAAATGAATGAGTGCTTATTGCTGCTGTAGGTAGCCTGTTAAGTATTTAAAGTAGGTAAATTTTAGCTGGCCCCTTTTTCACTGTGTTTTCCTCACTAAGTCCAAAGTGTTTTCCCCTTACTTAAGAGTTACCTGCTGTCATATGAGAGAGGTATAAGACATCATACACTGGTTCCTCTTTGCATACATTGCATAGGATAATCACATTGATATTAGCTGATACAAAACTGTGAAGTTCCCAGCTATCCAAGCTTCCCGCTTTTCACGTGGTACAAAAATAGCTGTTATTTGGTAACCGTTAAACCGTTACTTTAAGGAAATACAAAGGTGAGCCCTCTGTTCTTTAAAAATGTTCTTTTTTTTTTTTTTTTTACTATAAAGCATATCACCCAAAGGCTTTATTGTATTCATTTTCAGTACTGTAACTTGAAGAAGTATGTATCATTTATTGCAAACATATTCTGATAATAAAATAATAAACAAAACCCATTGTTCTCTGGAAAAAAAAAGCCAAATCTAGCAGCAATATATAAGAATAGTAACATTTAAATGCCCAGCCTTTGTTCCTTTATTACATGTTGCATAACTGCATTGGTTTGTAATCTCATTGACCCCTTTAAACCAAGTGAGCTTTTTGATACACAAGAGGGTTTTCTAAGAAGGTCAAAATGATCAAGACAGTGACATTATAGAATCATAGAATAATTAGGGTTGGAAAGGACCTTAAGATCATCTAGTTCCAGCCCCTCTGCCATGGGCAGGGACACTTCACACTAAACCATGTCACCCAAGGCTCTGTCCAGCCTGGACTTGAGCACCACCAGGGATGGAGCATTCATAACTTCCTTGGACAACCCATTCCAGTGGCTCACCACCCTCACAGTAAAGAACTTCCTCCTTATATCCAATCTAAACTTCCCCTGTTTAAGTTTGAATGCGTTATCCCTTGTCCTGTCACTACAGTCCCTAATGAAGAGTCCCTCCCCAGCATCCTTGTAGGCCCCGTTCAGATACCGGAAAGCTGCTATGAGGTGTCCACGCAGCCTTCTCTTCTCCAGGATGAACAACCCCAACTTTCTCAGCCTGTCTTCATACGGGAGGTGTTCCAGCCCCTGATCATCCTCGTGGCCCTCCTCTGGACTCGTTCCAACAGTTCCATGCCCTTTTTACGTTGAGGACACCAGAACTGCACACAATGCTGCAAGTGAGGTCACAAGAGCAGAGTAGAGCGTATATACCATTGATTGGTGTAGGATGGCTACTTGGTTAATCTTCCTCATATAACGGTAAGGAACTGAGATGATAGCTTGAAACATGGTGTTTTGACAAAATATGAAATTCAGTTCGCAAGCCAACAGCTGACCATTAAAACCCATGCCATTTTAGCGCTCTTCATGTCACAAATGGAGTGATGCACTTCACTTGTAAGAGAGAAGCAGCAATATGTTTATTAATGCAAAACAGCAATTCAACAAATTTTGATAGGAAATGTGACAGTAATTTAATAAGATTCAGTGGTGAGGTACATTTGAGTGTTTACTGCATAGAGGACGGGGTTAGGCAAAACTGTCAGGGAGACCCTTCTTTTTAAGTCATGAGGTTCAGAAAGGATCCCCCTGCTTTCTAAACTCCTCCTCAGAGAGTAGTCTATATGCAGCTGGTCCAGACTTAGTTTCAGGCTTGGTCAGTGGTTTCTTTCTAAAGGATTATATATGTGTAACTGAGCCTTTACATCACTTAGCTAAAATGTCAAAGTTTTGCATGCTGTTAATCACTTACCAAGAATCTGTTGCAGCAAGTTGTCTCTCAGCCTTGAAGAGTAGCCTTGAAAGGCATCCCTACTCAAGGGGAAATCACATTGTGCAGCCTCCTGCTGTGCATGAGATCTCAGGGTACCCTGGGCTGTCCACTATTTATGGAATAAGATGATTGACTCATAGTCACATTTGCATACCAACTTCAGAGTTATTTTTTTTTCTAAACTTGGCTGGAGTCAGAACTTCACCAGCAGTACAGTTGAAAAGGGTGCACATTGCTCATATTAGCCCTTGGCTGCTGTCTTGTTACCTGTTTCCCCTGAATCCATTTTGAGTGGGATGCAGCCATCATGACCAGATGCATCCATTACCACCTCTGCTGGTGATTATCCCTTGAGCAGGTTTATGGGAAATAAAGGTCACATTGAGGAGGGGGCTGGGGGAGATGAGCACGCTGCCACACATAGATCATGGTTTCAGTTGTTAAATGTAGCTAATGGTAATAGGAAAAATTCTGCCTGCATTTTCAAATTAAAATTCAAGTTTCAGTAATAGTTCTGGCGATAGAATAAATTGGAATAGAGTGTTATTTGCTAAACATCTGGTCTGTCGTAAAGGTATGTTTTGTGCAATTCTATCCCAATTTTTCAAACTTTTGTTCTGTTCCATGTGAAGTGTTTTATATCCCAACTTTTTATTATTTACCAGAAGTTGCCTCATTTTTTGGAGAAAAAAGAAAACAAAAGGTGCTCTTTAAGAACTTCATAAAAAGTTAAGGTTAAGGGTCTTACGTGATTATGTAAATTCATATATTACAAGAATAGGTACCTTTTTTAGAGATCTAACCAATATACTTCTATTACATTGGAACTTGCCATCATAACCCACTAAAAACGTGCTTCACTGAATCAGTAAGTACTATATTTTTGAGCTGTCTGAATATTATTGACTTTTCTGCTTTCTACAGAGCATTACATCTGAAGTCCCTTCCCCCCATTGTTTTCATGCCAGAAAAATCAATTCAAATCATAGATATACAAAGCAACAAAGGTACTATAACCTTTATATATTTCAGAATTTATACCATCTCCTTTGTTTTGTTGAAGCTCTGCTCTGCAGGCTTATCTGCAGCACCTAAGAGTTTTGACAACTCTTTCTAAATATACAGTAAAACATGGTAAACCATAATAGGCTGACAGGCAGCTTATTTAAAATTGTAGTGAAATATGACTAGCATGCTAAAGAAAGACTTTCCTTTTGGAAAAAAAAAACCAACAAAAAAACAACACTAACAAACCTCCAAAGATACTAGGGTTAGAATCAAACTCAAATGTCCATTCGTGACTCACTTGAGGAAGACATAAAATTCTATGAAAAAAAACAACATTAATTTTAATGGAAGATCAATGGGTAAGTGCAGAGTTATTTGGTCACTGGACACCCATTCCAGTCATAATTTTCACAGGTTTATGATGTTTTTACTGCTCTGTTCATTTCCAAACTAACATGCGAGACCTACTGATCTTCGTTTTTCATTCAGATAAGTATTGACAAAATAGCTGAGGTTAGCATGTAAGAGGAATAACTCCCAGCTATTTTACTGCCCCTTCCATCTTTCCAAGTTTCTTCCTGACACTGCCATCATCTGACACTGCTTTCAGCTTTTAAGTTTGCTAAACGTCAATGATCCAACCTGAAATTCTGTATGCTGTAGCTCTGCTTCAGGTTGCATGCTATACCTGAGAACAAGGTTGAGGGACATTGTTTTATTCCTTTTTGATATATTCATTGTAAGACTTACTTTTTTAAGAACTCCAAAACCTGAAGGCACTGGACTTGTAAGTTGGCAGGATGGTAAGTATTAGTTTAGTCGAGGACCACTTGGAATATTCTTAAAAATTATTTTAATTTTTTTCAGTTCATGAACATTTGGAAGTTCAGTTCACATGTGCTAAATAGCCATTTATTAGAGTTACGCAGCTAAATGCATATGTTGAACTATTCAGGTATATTCAGATGTTGCCTGATCTTCCTCTCCCAATGCTGTTGTTCTTAAACAAGAGGGTCTGTCTTTCCTATGCTCTTCACTTGGTTTGAGCCAAAGCTGTACTGAGAAGAAGGCTGGTTCAGCTGAGCACAGGTGCACAAGAAGCCTTCCCTAGATTTCTTGGGACCGAGAGCTGGCAAGGATGAAGTGACAGGGATTTCAATGTTGAAAAGTACGGGAGAAAGATCTGAGACCTGAGAGGAACTGTTGAAGAAGAGACTGAACTCATATGACTAACTGCTATGTGTAGGAATAGAATTTTCTCTTGGGAAGAGAAAATGAATCTGTCTGTGTGGCAGTCAGATAGGAAAACTGTGGGAAATTTATAATTTTGGATATGCTGATAAGGAAAAAGAAGAAATCTAAATACTGAAGACCGTAGCTGGTGAAGTGAAAAAAGTCAGGTGGAAACAAGCCAGTGAAGATGTGAAGATGAGAATGAAGTCCCACAAGTGGGGGGGGGGGGGGGGAGAGAGAGAGAAGAACTGGAATAAGACATGAAGGCAGAAAAAGAAAGAGAAGTCTGTAATACTAAAGCATACTGCCATGCAGACCTTGCAAATGAACCAACCATCCCAAACCTCAGTATTTTGCTGTTATCAATAAATATCTGTGAAACCTGTTGGCAAAGTGTGCTCCTCACTCTCCCCTGCTCCCCTGGTGCTGTTCTACACAAGGGGTGACCATCTGTTACCATTGTGAAGCGTGAACTTAGATGTACTGGCAGAAACATATATGGTGGGTCTAACTTCCTGACCTCAGTGATGAATATTGTTGGTATCAGGCCACTTTTGGAAATATTTATGTTCATTTGTCTTTGCAGAATAGAAAATGCATGGAAGATTAAAAGGAAGGGATAGAGAGACGAAGGGGAAAAAAAAGAAGAGGACCCTCTAATCCTTACTACAGTAAAGTGTTGTTGTCATGTATTAGGCAACATTAGAACTGGAGTGGCCTTTACTAACTGTATTCATCTTCTCCTTCCCTACTTGTGGCTATACATTGTAATACAGTTTAAAATGACAAAACCATGTACTATTTTTTGTCTTCTGCCAGCATAGGACATCTTACTGTAGAAGATGAGATCTACTCAATGACTATGTAGCTGTGTAATGTTTTGTTTTTTTTTTTACCAATTTATTCAAACTCTACTGAAAAAAATATTAATTGCCTCTTCAGAGGCAGCGGATTTTCTCTGATACCAGTCAATATGGCATCTGCATACCTCACAAATGAATATTAATTTACTTTCACAGCGCTTTCACCATTCCCATTATGTAGAGAACTGAGACATAACAAATTAAAGCAATTTTGTCTGTAAATGTAAATAATCTAGGAATTAATATTTTACTTTTTGAAAGGCTGTTGTGTGCTCACTTCATCTGAGAGTTGAGCACTTCTACAAATGACACCCAGGCTTTTAAGTAGGGCATCCAAAAATAAAATACTCATAACTTGTGAAGCATGCAAACAGGCCCCTTTTGATGGTTTTTCCAGTTTACTGCTGTAACTTCCCAGCAATGCAAGGGGATAGTATTCCCACTCTTCATGTCATCATTCAAATGGTTTAAGAATTAAATATTCATTGAAATGCACACTGAAACTTCTTTTACTGCATATGTTATAGAAATTAAAAAGAATAGGTAAAGAGAAAAGAGATGAGAGCACTGTTATAAGATACATTCCACTTTATCACCAGAGATAGTCATCCTGTGCACTGTTGAGGAGAGTTCCTGAAGAATCAAAACATATCTTCACAAGCCATCAGTGAACTAAACTGGAACCCACCTATGTTTTAGACTTGGGCCATAACTGAGTATTAGTTCTTCAAGCACAGAGAAACTATAAATATTAGAAAAATCTGCTCCTTAAAAGTTTGATGAGCGTTATGGAGCAAAACTGGAAAATTTTGTGTATTGTCTAGAAGCTTCTGGAAAACTTCCAGCTTTGAAGTCGTCAACCCACTTCACTTTTGGTACTGTCATCTCATTATTCTGAGCACATATAGGGGGAGAAAGGATCCAAGCAGATCTAGAGGAGAGGGAAATAATGTGGAATTGCTGGGGGCTGGAATCCTTTGCTTCTCTCTCCAAGTTTTCTAACAATAGCAATGTCAGGATAACCTTCCTGTTTCCTGATTCAGAAAATGTGTTGAAGAAAAAGTGAAATATGACCATTTCTTAGTTTACTGTCGACAAGAAACTTCCTTTGCTAAATTATGTCTTCAGAGAACTTCAACAGGACATAGTGTTACAGTTATTTTCATATTCATTTTCCACTGAACTTGAAACCCAAAACCCTTTAGCTTAACAAGGACTGACTGATATACAATAGGGAGTCTCCTTTTCCTCTGCTAAAACTGAGAGGTGAGGAATTCTATCTGTGGACAGTTTTGTAAAAATCACCAAGCGCGTGTTGGCTAGGATCTTGTTGGCCAGGAATTGCTTTGCTAGACTAAGATAGACAATCATCTGATTCATTTGGATTCATCCAAAACCACCCTAGTTAAGGTCAGGCCTGTGGGAAAAAAAGTCAAGGATCCTGTATTTTTCATCATTTCTGTAACCAGCAGTTTTCTATGTTTACCAGTTCTGTTGAAGCCGCCCTGCAGGCTGCTGCTCTAAACTTTGCCTGAGCCACATGCCTGTTTGAATCCACATATCTCAGAGTGGAGAGATGCTGCAGAGCTGGGCCCTCTGCTCTTCCCTGCAGAATACAGCAAATTCATCACACACATCTCGACACCCCTGTCCCTGCTGATGTGTTTTCCTCCTTGAACTGTGAATCTACAACAAGCTCTGGACAATGGAAATAGATGAATTTCTTTAACTGAGACTCTGAGTTTATGGAGAAGGCTCTTGTAAATATATACAATTATGTGTTGAGTAATGTATTTCAGGAGGTGCCTGTGAATGTAACTGTTTACATTTACTTCCATATTTAACAGATTTTTTTTTGTAACAAATCCAAGCAGCAGCACATGCTTAGTAAATTTGCATTTCATGATACAGGTAGCTGGCAGAAATAGAGATAAGTGGCACCTTCATTGCAGGTGACATCCTATAAAGTGTACATAGTCCTTCTAGATGCCATATTTAGAAGATAGTGTACAAATTAATCTTAATCTTTCAAGTCCAATTTGGTAATCTGATATTTGGTATTGTTCAATTTTCCCCTAAGAGACACAAATCACTTAATACGTGGGTTCATATACATTTAGGCATTACAGAACTATATATTACCCTTTTAGGTTAATTTAGAAACACCAGTGTCCCTGGAATCTTTCTGGTGAGAATTGAACGGGCATGTGTCATGTGTCCCATTTCTCTCCTAGGTCAGTCATATGCCAAATAATCCCATTCATGATGAGATTAGATCTACGAAGATCTCTTAAAAGCTTTCTTCGTGTGCAATCTATCTGGAAAGCCACTGCAAAATCTGCTTGTTGTAATGTCTAGAAGTCTTTTTTTTTCCACCTCCGTATGTGTATGTCCATCCATAATGTTTTTTGTTCCAGTATTAACATTTAGTGAGCTCTTTCTTCTTTCTTTTATTTATCCACTGATGTATTTATAGACCTCAATCACCTTGCTCTCTGCTTAATTTTCATATATATTTTCCTACCAGGAAAACAGTTTCAGTCTTATCCTGAGAATTGGGCCTCTACTGTTTTCTTCCATACCCTTCTCTGCACCCATTTTCTTTCAAAGTTACTCAATACTGTATTGTAGCTGAGGTTTAACCAGGGCCTAGTGTAATGGTACTGGTACTTGGCTGTCTCTGATGGATTCATCTTTTGCAGTACATTTTCAGTTTGCATTCACCACCTTTATGCTGCAGCATACTGGCAGGTCATTCATTCAGAGACTGAGTATCACATCCCATTTCTACAAAACATTTCCACCTGATAAACCTCCAGCATACCAGAGGACTTTTTATTATTAGCTCCATGTGCATGGCAGTGCATTTTGATCCAGTCCTATTCCTGTTCAACCACATTTTTTGGTATTCAGTTCTAATCTCCTCCATCCTACCTTCCACATTCATGGCATCAGCAAACTTCATCGTTACAAATCTAAATCCATGACAGATTGAAAACAATAAATGAGTCCAAGATCACATTCTGTGGAACTTGACTAGGAACAACCTTGATACCACTGAGTGAAACATCTGTGCTGTTCTCCCTAAAAATGCATCTTTGCTAATTTTATTAATTCTTTTTTTTTTTTTTTTCAGATACACTAATAGTATACCAAGTGCTACTATGTCAAATGTACCCATCCACTGACTAAGTAGAAAAATCCACTACATTACCTGGGAAAAAATGTTACAATATCAAAAAATGAAGGCAAAATCATATAATCACATAATAGTTCTCAAGAAGAGAAGGGGCAGTTGTCACATTGTTTTTCTTACAATGAGAATGCTTTTTCAGCTGTTTAAAAAAAAAACATAAACAACCCATACCATAGCACCAAATCTATTTGTGGTTGCTTAGATATTCAAGCAAAACAAAATTTATGACTCTGATGTTAGAATAGTTAAATACTAAATGATGTGTGGGGATTCTATGAAATAAAGGTGATCCTTTCTAGTTCTCCATCTGTGGACAACTGCAGCTTTCTTAAAAACTTTCCTTTTGAGCTGAACTTTTCAATGAGTTTCGTGAACCCATAATTTTCCACTAAAATCCCAGGGAGATTATCTCGCTGATTTCAGTGGAATCAAGATTAACTAGGAGTAATAAGTAGGTCGCTTTTTGAAAAAGTGACCAAACCAAACCAGGTCTCTTGTCATAACAGGAGAGGGAGTAGTCAGGGAAAAGTTTAATTTCCCCAGGCATTTAACAAAAAGAGCAACTGACTTTTGGTTTGTTTTAAAGAGCTCTAAAGCAGCTGTGACTCAAAGAACAAAAACCCCATAGAAGTAGGTCATGATCTAACCAAGAATTATCTACAATATGCAATAATTTCATAAATATTCTCTGAAGTCCTGTAGGCAAGATTACTATGGTGGGCAGTGATTGTACAGTGCTCCCATAAGATTTTCTTACTAATTAATGATGCATTTCAGAATACACTTTTCATATAATGTGGGGTATATGTTGTTTCCTGCCCATTTCAATTATATTTTCTGTCAACATAATTCATATATCCATATTTCTTTTGTGACTGATCATATATATTGCATAGAGTTTGAAATGGATTATTAAAAAATTCATATATGTTGTATAATTTCCTTTGTACACAGCTGCATGAGCTGCCACCATTACCAAATCTCCAGTAGATGTTTTTTTTTCCTTAGCTCAGGCTCTCTTTCGTAGCTTTATATGTGTATTTCCCACAGAGAAACAAATGTTCTCATATTCAGCCTAAGTAGGCATTTTAGCAGGCATAAGTTTTGCTCATTTTTGTTGGAGCAAAATTAGATATTAATCCAATGCCAGACAGTTTACAAGAATGTAATTCAGAGACCAGATTGCAAAGTGCTTTTAAGTTCTCCTGCGCCATTTCCCTAAAGAGATCAGTCTCTTAACACGCTGAAGGGGAAGAGCTATGGAATGCATGGTGGAAGTATGGAGAAAATTTCTTCCGTGTTAATTTATTATGGTGAATTGACATAATGAAGGATGACAAATAGGTCATTTTTCATCCACACAGCACCTCCCATTAAAATATGAATGTTTTCTGTATGAGTGTCAAGAGTAACGCATTTAATTACACTAAAGCCATGCGTCATGTGCTGTGAATGTAATATGGAGAGCAAGAGAAAATGTACTGTGTATTGCTTGAGTAAGTGTTAAAGGGGTAGCAGAGGCCTACACTTTGAAAGCAAACCTCTGCAGTGTTTGAAAACATTGAAAAAAGAAACAGCTGAGCTGAAGCCTTTAACAGCTAGATGTGAGGATGGTTGTATAGCCCGCAAAGACACTGTTCAGCTGAGAGAGGCTATCAGAGAGCACCTGAGAGAGAAAATTCTGCATTTATGATCCTTATAACACAAGGGTGGTTTTGTCCCCACTGTTTCTTGACAAGTTAACAACTAATCTTGAATGGTTTTATTCTTTGTAATTAACATGAAGAATGAAGGGTATTAATTCAGCGGCATGTACTGCTACAGTAAGATATATTAGGCTTAGCCAGAAATGATAGTGTGGAAAGTCATTGATACCCTTGAACACACAGCAGCTACCTAACCCCATGTATCAATAAACTCATGAAGCTGCTGCTGCTAGACAGACAAATTAGAGAGTTCTCTCACAGCCTGTATGAAGAGTGGCAATGGTATCTGTAAAATTTCAGGGGTGCTTATTTTTTTCCTAAATGAGAATATTTTTTCATGACTATTAGAATTGGTTAATCTATTATGTTTATTTTGTGTTGCATAGTGTCCTTTTATGTGTCTGTCACATTGTATCTGCTTACTCCTTCAATATTTAGTACCATCATATGAAAGTATTACAGTACCACAAAACTCAAGGCAGAAAGCAAGCTTTTGAAACATAATGTCAGACACAATAAATACTAATTTTTCATACTGAAGCACATATGTCTTCTTGAGATAACTGTATATGGTTTTCACCCAACGATGTGCTATACCGCTAAAATAAGTCCACTAGGGCCTATTGTAAATGGTATTTTTGTGGCTTGTTTCCTTATGCTTTTGCCGTTCTACACTTGATTTATAAAGAGATTTATGGAAAGTCATAACTATTTTAAGAAGGCAGCAGGGAAAGTGTTCTTTCACCATGTCTATAAATCTTTACTTATACTCTACAGAGAACTTTGTTCCCTAAGTCTGCTTAACAGTGTAAGAGGAGTATATTACAATGCCTTGAGTTGCCAGAGCTTTGGGAATCTTTATAATATGAGATCATAAGTGGAGACAATTTCATTGTAATAGTCCTGGCAACAAAGAAAAAAGGATACCAATTCAGCTGGCACACTGACATGGTAGTGCAGATATGTTCTTTCACAGAATTAAAATGTGTGGTATTGGAATGCGTGTGTTTGTCTATATATATAAACATACATAGAGGAGAGTGACTTTTTACCAGGGCATGTAGGGAGAGAACAAGTGATAATGGCTTTAAACTGAAAAAAGGTAGATTTAGATTAGATATTAGGAAGAAGTTCTTTACTGTGTTGATCATGAGGCACTGGTACAGATTGCCCAGAGAAGCTGTGGCTGCCCCATCCCTCAAATTGTTCAAGGCCAGGTAGTATGGAGCTTTGAGCAACCTGGTCTAGTGGAAGGTCTCCCTATGGAACTAGATGATCTTTAAGGTCCCTTCTAATCCAATCTATTCTGTGATTCTGTATGTACATATAGACACACACACATATATATATACACATACATATGTATAGTTAGGAAGCCAGTAAACCTGTGACTTAGAAAAGGAGATGACTACTGAAAATATAAACTATTTTTTTTGGATTATATATATTTCTGAAGGAAGGCAGAATGTGAAAATTTTCCCCCTCAGAATGGTAAATAACTGCTTTTCAGAAGAAGAAAGCACTGTTCTTCATGAAGTCCACAGCAGGCTATGATGAATATAAAAAAAATACTAAGTACGTATCTAAAGTCACTGAGAGAAAAGAATCAATTTTGTTATTTTCCCTCTTCTCAATTTCAGAAGTTTTCCAAATTCTGAGTAGAAAAAGAAACAGCTGTTCCAGACCTCCTTCATGATTGTGCAGCTTTGATGTATCAAAACCCAAATGAGTTCCCTTACATAAAATACCTTTGCCCAATTAATACCTAAACCAACTACTGCCAAGACAGGGAATTTGTCTCCAAAGATACTGATTGACTGACAGGAAAAAAAATAAATAGAGAAAGAAATAAGCACTAGTCATCAAAATAGAGCAGAAATTTGTTTTTGTGAGGGAGCTTTTTATGCTATAGGGTTTTGCTAAACAATCTTATTAACAGCTTTTGTTTCCAGCAATGTGCAAATAGAGGTTTTGATGCCACTGGCTACAGGCACTATAATTTCTAAGACCTATCTAAACATGATTACCAGAAACTTGGGAGAGCCTGCTTTTTTAAGAAAGTTAGTACTCCTTACCAGCCTAATTTGTATTACTTGCTCTGTAATGCTCCTATTTACTACGCCTTAGTCAGACCTGGTCACTGTAGAGATTATGAAAATGTCCTGAAGTGTTTAGTAATGGCTGTTGGCATTAGAAATATTTTAGGTCAATCTGATTCTTTTTACATGTTACTTAAAGAAAGATCACAATGAGATTCATTGTGTCTCCTTTAAGACATTTCTCATATTAAACTTAAGTGGGTTCAGATATAAAGTTATTTTGTGGTTTTGTTTTGTTTTTTTTTTTTTTCCTCTAGATACCAGCCTCACATAGAAGAGAGGCAATTGGAAATCTCAGAGATCGAAATCTCTATAATGGTCCCCAATCTTAAGAATGAAATAACAGCTATATCAATCTTAGTCCTGCTGAACGCAACAGGCAGAGTCAAATCAATTCACCTGACGTTTCTGGTGTAGCTGCAATTCAAGTTAGGATAAAACCCTTCTTATACTCCAGATAGATGTGCCAAAGGAGTATTTGTTTATTACAGACAAAAATAATTTCTGAAACAGATCACTTACCAAAGTTAACAGGAATTGCATTTGTCAAAGGACTATATACATGTCACATGTGCAGACTAACATATTTCCATCTGCTCTCAATTCTTGGTACTCAGCTTCCAAAAAGAATCAAACTTTGCAATATATTTTCTTTAGTATCAATCTATGTGACGATTTTCTTAATTAAAAAAATGCAACCTGATTATATTTTGTATATGTGGGTAGTCAAATGCATAAACAAAAGAGAAAAATCTTTTATTCAACCATAACAGGCTTTCAAAGCAAAATCAAAGAAATAAACATCATATGTCATGCCTGTTTGTTTTTTTTTTTGTTGGTTTTTTTTTTTTTTAAGTGACATGCCAAGCTGTTCAAGTTTGTCTTTTCCTTCCTCTGGTAGTAAAACATCTGCTACATTAGCTAGCTCTCCCATATATGTGATTTAGGCAAGATTACAGTTTGGTGCATTCAAAATGGAATCAATGAGCAGTTCAGAAAGAGGAAGAGAGAATTTCTAATATGAAAAATTGTCTGCTTCTTTGAATTTTACCAGTCATGTCATGTTACATTAGATAGAGTAATAGAACATTAGCTGTGTAATGAGCTGCTAAAATGTAAAGGAGAATGCACTTTCAGATTGGCTAGTCCTGTTGAAAGTGATAGCTTGCATCTAATCTACAACGCTTGTAGACATTATGCAAACAAGCTGTTTGTGAATTCCAGACCATTTGGAAATTAGAAGTGTCAGATACATTATCAGCTTCTGGAAACATTTCTGTTTTACTTTTGGTTTCCAGATACAAGGAGGTTTTTGAGAAAGTTATTATTTTAATGTAACACTTGACGTTTTTGCTTAGATCATTTGGGCCAGAACATCAATTGAATTAAAAGGGCTTCTGTTTATTGAAGTCAACAGAGCTTCAGACATTTAAACAATTTGAAATCTACCCTGTTTTAGAGGCACATTTGCATATATTTTTATAGTACTTAGCAAAGAAGCAGTTAGCAAAGTTGGTACAAAATTGTCTTTTGTTTCTTACAACATAGTGTTTCATTGTAATTAAAGAAAAGGTTTTTTTTAAGAAATTTTATGAGGAAAGAGGAAGACAGTTTTTAATTTCTGATTATTTTGAGTAAAGATTTGACCCTTAAACTTCAAGATGTGAGGCATGTTCTCTAACCAGTGAGTTGCAAGATATTTTGAGGCATGTAAGTCTCCTCTGTTCCATGACAGACTTCAAAAGGTTTTCTTTCCTCTCCCGTCTCAACTCCTAGTAAACAAGAATTAATTTCAGAGCGTTAGTGTTTTTTCTGTACTATAACTGTGGTTTTAAAACACATTTCACAGCAAATTAAACCAGATGTTTCAAAATCTGAACATTTCTATATTTTGTTTTTGCAGTACTACTACTTGTCACAGTAATGCTCTGCTTCATGAGGGAAACCTATGGAACTTGATCACATTTGTAAATTGCATTTTGTGTCTCAGAAGTGAGAACAAAATGGTTGGCATCTCATAATGGACCCTTATAAACTAGGCACTAGATTTATGTTTTGACTGTCTTGAATAACACTGACACAATAAATGATGAAAATAACCTCAGCAGTGGAAATGTGAGATTAATCTGCTCAGTAGAAAGAACATTAAGAAAAGGAAAGATTACATATATGGAAATGTACATCTAGAGAAAATCAGGAGATGCAAGCTTCTAATGTTATCAAATCAATCTGCTCATTATGTCCTTTACATTTAATATTTAGAAAAGTGATTCTACTTTCAAGCACTTCAGTTTATTCAGAGTGCTACCATTTTATTAATGGTATTATTAGGCAAACCTAGCTTCCTCTGAAATTGCTAGGAATAGTCAATCTCATGCAGTAACACAGAACAGAGGAAAAAACACCCAAGAAAAAAAGATTGATTTTTGCAGCATTGATTGAGGATGAACATTTAGAAGGAAAATGGAATAGACTAAGTCTATGAACTGTTATGTATGTAGTTTTTGTGGAAGTCTCTCATTTATTATTACTGTGCAATTACGGTCTTAGATATCTATACCAACCATAATTTAGCATCAGTGTAGATGAATTGCCAATACTTGGCTTCCTCTGAGCAGAAAATGCCAAACTGCTTAGCTGAATTATATTATCAAGCAATGCACAAGTTTTTAGCTGTTCTGTCTTTATTCGCATCTTGGGAATCACACTTCTAAACCTCACATAGTATCTTGAAAGAGCACTCCTTTATGACTATATTTTTCATATTTTTTTATTTAAATTGAAGATGTCTCTGCTTAACTTACAGTTTTAATGGCAGTGAAATCCTTTGTGTTCTTATTAGATGGAATCTAAGCTCAAAATTCCCTTATCTGCTCTGCTGTACAGATCTTTTATGTGAAGGGTGAAAACATCTTTTATATTTGCAGTTGTGGTTACAGACTGATGTGCTTATGACTTTACATTGCCAAAAATGACCAGTTTTATGCTTGCAGATGAAGTCACAGTCAAGCAGGCAAAAAATGAGAAGAGAAAATAATGTATAGTTTCTTTGGATCCTGGAAAGTCCTACAGTTTGTATTCATAGAAGGTATATTTGTCCATGTTCTGGTGCCATTTCTTTTTACTTTTTATGAGGGTAATGATCTTAGTAGAAGCCTTGAACTGGAAATAGATCCAGAAGCAGGACCATGAGACCGTGGTTAGGATACAGATCCTGTAGTTGTAAAGAGAATTTTATTGTAAAAAGATAGCTCCAAAAGACTGCAAGACTGGCCTTACTTCCAGCAACACTGATTACAACTTCTCAATATAGATTTCATTGTAATAGCCATGTAAATATACAAAAAGAGAATTTGGAAATGTATTGTCAGGGTAGCTCAAAGCCAAGAAAGAAACTCATTATAGACCCTGTCTGAAAGCCATTTTTCCTGGTATATTAACTTATGATGCTGACCAGAAATTGGTCAGCAATGTCTACAATGTCTACTAAGTAAGAGACAGAGACAACTGTCATGAATAAAATGCAAAAAAAGAAAAAGAACAAAAAAAAGTGATGCTGGAAAATAAGAGCAAGAATTATCAAGTTATTAAGCTATGTAATTGCAGGATTTTTTTTTCCATCTAAAATCTCATTATTATTATTGTTATTATTTTTATTGTTATTTACATAGGTAGATGAAAACACATTTTAGTTGCAGGGGATTCCATTGTAGGATTACTAATGGAATATGCAGTGATTTTTTGTGGGAGTGCAACATCTTACAAATCACTATGTAACATAAAGATACAGAGTCTTTCTCACTGCAGGCAATAAAATAAAGCAAAAACAAATAAAAAAATCTAGGCTACATAATTGAAGTTCCTCTTCATTATTCTGACATTAGCCAGCCTCAGGCTTTAGAATCTGCTCAATTGTAATGAGTCGTTAAGATTTCAGTTGGGCCAAAGAGAACACCTCATTTTACTTTGCTGTTTGCAAGATTTTAACAAAATAACATCTGCTATCTTAGTTTGTGGATGATTTAATTTTTAAACACTTGCTCCCAACCTTTAATTTTCTGCAAAACAACGACATAAATTATTAATTCATCTGTATTTCCTCAAGGCGAGCTAGACTTACGGTCCTTCATAAATATTTAAAAATTTGACTGCAAAATAAACAAAAACTTTCACTTAACTTTTAATTGCAAGTCCCCAAAACAAGCAACAGCATCATCAGTAACAGTAAAGAGAAATATTCCATGTAGAAGTACATTTCTGTGAAAGCATCTGTCCATTTCAACCTGTGGAATTTCAATGTTCTTTTCCACCAGATTTTCAAAAGATGAGTTTCATTAGCAATAAACATCAGGAAAAAAGGGCCAACGTTCAAATATAATCTAGTCTTGACTTGAAAGGCTCTCTAGTGGTTCCCAGGAGCATGACGTGCAACATACCTGTACACTTGTATATATGCTTTCTCCAGGAAGACATCTGTCTACTCTCCAGGCCCAAATCTGAGTTGCTGTTTTAATTCTGGCACTGGATCTGAGAAGTGAAGGCAGACTCAAGCTTCAGGGGTAGCCTAAAGTAATCCCAGCTGCCAACTTCTCCCCTTTCCTCAAAGGAATTATTGTAATAACTATGAATCACTGCATTTGCTATAGATCATCTCCTCACCAGAACAGTCCTTACCTGCTGGATAAAACAGTTCTCTGAAACCTTTGGAATGGTGCAGAAAACACAGCAAAAATAAGATCCAGGACCTGTGAATGAAAACAAATTTAATTATAACCTTTTTTTTAATATAGTATTTGTTTTTTGCAAAAAGTGTGGTTTTCCATAAAATTTGTCAGGCATTTTCCTCATATTGTACATGAGAAAAACACTTTAGAAATATATGTCAATATTTTCATGTTTTAGTATTATTTTGAGATCTAATATTTTGAAAATATTTATTAGCTGAAGGTATTTAGGCATAAAAATAATCTTTAGAAATGTGGTCTTTAATCTCCTAAAATAAAATCTGTGAATTGATTTTGAAGGTCAAGTAATTCTTTACTTCATTTAAGGAATCATTTTATAGAGATAGTAACTAAATAAAAGTTTCAATCATTATTCCAAACGAAGGAAAAAAAAATTCTGCCATAAAATGCAAAAACTCAGTGACAGCATTTTCAATTTTCCTCTAGAAATTTAGTAAAAATAGTTCCTTAAAAGGTAAAACTTGATAAAAATCCCCCAACAAAGTCTGTGTAAAAGTGCAGGAACCAAAATACTCTGTACAGTATAGAAGAGCTTCAGCTGTAACTACGTTTATTCTTTGCTTTCTCTTCCAGTCCCATGCATTTTGGGTGTTTTTCCTCAGAGGTATGGACTCACCATACTCCCCTTTTTCCAGTGATGTCCAAAAACAACACAAAATACAGTGATGTGAGAGTGGAGTAAGGGAGGTTTAAAACAGGATCATGGAAGTGTTCCTCCTGTCTTGCCATAAGATATTGATTTCTCTCCCTCAGGCTGAATATAATTGCTTGCTCTAATTTAGCATTGATCTACCCACCCAAGTTTCTTAAAGCACTGCATAGGCACCAATTAAGTTGTTCCTAATACCACCTTTGTGAAGTAGGATAGCTATAATTTTTCACACTTAGAAAATAACAAGGGACGAAAAGTGATTCATCCTGAGTTATGCGGTGAAACAAGACAGGATTAAGGTATAAGAAAATTATACTGTGCCATGTGCCTGTTATCAGATCAGTCAGTTTTTCTAAAGGCAAAATATTTGCTCATGGAATGATTTGGGATTCCAGTGAAACACACCTGGTCAGATAATGAGTGCAATACAACTGCTGCTGATCAAATAAGATGTGACTGTTCCCTTCTCTCCTTTCTGGGATTTTTCCACTGTCTTGGTTTTTATCCTTTTCTTCTATCCAATTCGCCTTAAATGTAAGAGGCTTTTATTTCATATGCTTCAGCTTTTATCACTTGATTGGTTGGTTGGCCCCTGATAAGAACTTTTATGCATTATTGCATGCAAGAAGTAGCACCTCTTGCTTCTGAGGATGACAAACATGATTCTGCCACTCTGCTTTTTAGTGTCATTTTATTTAGTAGTTCAAGAGAAATCAGCTGGGGTGCTAATGAGGAGAAACAAGTACAAAGTATTTCATATACACATCCAAGAGTTCAGAAAAATTGCAAGTTCTAACATATTTACTGGGAAAACCCAATGCTAAAGCAATGCATGGGTTAGATATGATAATTCTTTGAATCAGATAGCAGCAATAAATCATACTTGGACTGGGTATCAGATTGAATTTAGCCAGCTTCTCCAAGTAATATACATCTTTTAGTGAATGAAGAGAAAAACACAAACAAAACCCCCACCTGACACACTATTACCAGACTTGTAATCTGCACAAGGACAAACATTTACAGATATGTTCAAACATAAGATGAACAGGACCTTTAACCTGCTGATTCTAAACTTTCTCTGAGAGAAAAAGAAAATCACATTGATATTGAAAAGCTGTACACTACATACAAAATTTAATTATCAGCTATGCTATGCTACCCAATGCTTAACACACAGAAGCCACAGGAAGGTTGGTAACAGTAACAGTACTTACTATCTGACCTCATTTTACTACATTGCTTGACTTGGACAATGTAAATCTTTGCATTTTTGGCCACTAATTTCCTATTTCAAGAATTCCTTCAGGACTGAATTTAGGGCCCTGGATTAGCTTTAAACATGTTCATAATGTGATCCTAATTGCTATTAACATTCTTGCAAATTAGGGACATAGGGTATAAGCTCCTTAGGCTGTTCTGAAACATGCATTTCTCAGAATAGGAGGTGCTGGAGACGTTAATGAATTCACTCTTACCTCCACATGAAGCAAGATGATGGAAATGAGGCAGTGTTGCTCTGCCCTTACAAGTGTGCAATGCATGAAAAAAATCAAAAAGATGCAGTGTTGTTTATTTGTGGTTTGGGTTTTTTTTTGTGTATTTTTTTGTTTTGTTTCAAAGTAGGACCTAGCCACGTAGTCTTCTTTCAGGAGATTTTAGTTGCAGGAGATGTTTGTGCCTAACTGAGGCCTTCCCATGAAGGTGACAACATACAAAGAATCAAAGAGATCGAGGCCAAAAGTTTTGACTTCCTCCACTACATCCACAAATACAAATTCTCTGTATATCTCTTACCTATAGGTGGTATATTCTACCGTAAAAAGTTTGGACTCTAATCCTTCTAAGTGATGGGCTTTGGGGGAAACTGTCCCTCTTGCCCTATCTTGGTCTAGATGCACAGCCTGGCAAAACTGCATAATGCCTGAAATATCATTATTTTTATACTCTTGCCCAGATTACAATATCGGAAATCATGTCTGACACTAAACAGAGAAAGTACAAGCCTATAAAAATCTGTCAGCATTTACTGCATTTTAAGCTCTCCCAGAAACATGTCTGAGTCCTGAGCTTCATGATTACTGTGAAGCTCTAGCAGGAAGCACTTCTTAGTGAAACCATTCCTAGGGGCAGATGTTGCTCTTACATGGCTCCACCATCATCCCAAGAGAGAAGAAAGCTTTTCCACCACATGCTGACTTCCTTCTCGGTGCTGACACTGACTGTTCCTTTCTCCAGGCATGTGGAGTTACTACTGCCCTTACACAGATCTTACTGTCTCACCTACCATGAAATCTATGATGCAGGAAGCCTCCAAAGTAAATGAAGGAGAAGAGTCAATATTGCACATGAATTTGTCTTATGGAAATATAACTTCCTGTGAGCTTTGGGAATATATATTATCCGTGTCCAAATGGCACATTTTGTTTACATGCTATTTTAAAAGGGCTCTGTGCCTGCCAGTGTAATTAAGTAAGAAATTGAGATAATTGCAATTGTTAATTTTCCATTTGCAGAATGAAATGGGGAACTTTCACTTGTATATGTATATCTATCCATACACACAAAGGGAAGAAGAAGTATCTAAAAAGTAGCAAGTACTTTGTAGAAATAGCAGCAAAGAATCTTCAGCTTTATGGTGGTGTCCAGGAGGTAAGGCAGATAATAGCTTTCCCTGTTAAGAGATTTCCAGTCAAAGAAAAGCACTTAACAGCAGCAATACCTGACGCCCATACTGTGCAACTTAAGCATCACCTGAGCTGGGAAACAGTTGGACATATCTACAGGGGCTTTTTGATAACCCTAGGATATAATGTGTGCTCTGATCATTTACAAGAAATAGAAATGCTTTTCATATGCATGACCTACTATGCATTTTAGCTGGGAAAGGCAAGGTACTTACTGAGATAACACTGACAGGTGGCAGAGCAACTTGAACAGTGCAAGATAGAAATTCTCAGCCAGTGGGTGGAAAGAGAAAATGGAATAATACTGACAGGTGTAAGCTGATACGTCTCCAATTACAGCCTTCTGATTGTACAAAATACGATATTGGGACAGATAATTCTTATTTCCCACCCTTTGGAGTTCCTTGATTTTCCTTACAGTATCCTTTCACACTGAATGTAACAACGCTTTGTACAGCAACATTCAGGATTACTTTGAGATGAAACAACTGAGAATAACAAGTCTTTTACTTCCCTGATTACAAAAGAACAATCATTAAATCGTGAATCATGTGGCCCCAACTAATCTATTTAAAAAAAGGTATTTTTGAGGCATCCTGAGTCATTGTTTCCTTTTATATTTTTTTTTCCTTTGTCACATTTTGTGTTACCTTCTCCATGACTTGAATAAGCTAAAAATGACTGAAGGATGATGCATTATCCTTAGTTTATTAGCTGTTATGTTTAAAGTAAGTTCTGTTTCTTATACTTTTTCATCATGAAAGAAAACAGGAATCCCTGTTAGATCTGAGGTTTTCACATAATTTTTTTTTTTTTGAGAAAGCAAGTTATTTGGTGAGTATAAAGAGATGGCTTTTCCTAAATTGCCTTTCCTTCAATTTTACTACTGTGAAATAAAAATGTTTCACTGGAATTGCTTGCAGACATCACCAGCATTTTTTCAGGTGCTTTGGAATATTTTCCTAAACCAAAATAATCAGATGACCCCACCCCACCCCCTAAATCCTTTTCTCAAACGTGAAAACAGGTAAATTTGATCTCTCACATTTTCTTATTCGTTAGTATTTCAGTACTACCTCAGTATAAGTAGCAACAAAGTAGTGGAGGTCAGATTTAAAGTTGCTTTTAAGTTCATACACACGTGCACATGCACACGCCAACTATGAATACACAGGCAGCTCGACAGATATACGTGATTGCTATCTTTAATTGCTCCTCAATAAACTAAAATTATTTAAAAAAATGCCTCTGTATTATCTGATACTGTATGGGGTTTATTGTAGTTCGTATTAAGTGTGAGTTAATCTCTTACAAAACAATGTTTTACCAAGTCTCAAGGTTGGCTGTAGGACACACCATTTTAGCTAATATCACACGGGAGATCAGTTATTTCCCATTGTGATTCCCAATTGGCATCTTGCAGTGAGCTTGTTTACTGCTCCGCAGTAGAATAGATTGTCTGCCTTTAAGTACAAAAAGGCTGCATAAAAATAGTGTTAAGTCTCTGGTTTAAGCTGACAAATTCGAAGGAAGTCTAAATTAAAGATGAAGTATCAGAACAGCACTTGTTATGTGCAGGAATATTACTTTAGAATGGGAAAAGAAAACAAGGCAGGCAATAGCTTTTGTCTAGCCATTACCATGACAGTCTTTTAAATGGATTCAGAATAGTAAGAGCTTTCAAAAACTCCTTGTTCTTCCTTTTCAGATTTGAACAAAACAATGTAAGTGGGCCAGTACTTGCAAGCCAGTTTCTGGTTCAATTACAATTGCAACCAGGCAGTGCATTTATAATATTGGCAAGATGATAAAATCTGTTCTTCATAAGAAGAATAAAAACCTCCTTGATTTGAGTGTTGGAGTTCCTGGTTTAAAAGATACCGGTCTGATGAAAATAATCCACAAATAGTATTAAAAATCCCATATAACGAAACTTTTGCTTTCTCTGTGTCAACAAAATCCTTAAAGACCTCCAGTAATATAAGTAACATTTAGACATAAAATAAAAGAGCAAGCATGCCAAAATAATTAATGAAGACTGGGAGGCCTCCTATAATCCTAGGGTGAAATCGGTGTGCTCAGCTCGCTCCCTGAAATGTCTGTACACCAATGCGCGCAGCATGGGAAATAAACAGGAGGAGTTGGAAACCTGTGTTAAGTCAGGAGACTATGATCTGGTGGCAATTACAGAGACATGGTGGGACAGCTCACATGACTGGAATATAGTCATGGAGGGCTATGTCCTTTTCAGGAAAGACAGGCCAGCCAGGAGGGGTGGTGGGGTTGCTCTTTATGTGCGGGAGCAACTACAATGCACCGAGTTCTGTCTGGGGACAGATGATGAGCGAGTTGAGAGTCTGTGGGTGAGAATTAAGGGGCAGGCTGGCAGGGGGGATACTGTTGTAGGTGTCTGTTACAGACCACCAGATCAGGGTGAGGAAGTTGACGAGGCCTTCTACAGGCAGCTGAGAGAGGCCTCACAGTCACAGGCCGTGGTCATCGTGGGGGATTTTAACTTCCCTGATGTTTGCTGGAAGGACCACTCGGCAACCCAGCCGCAGTCCAGGAGGTTCCTCCAGTGTGTGGATGATAACTTCCTCCTGCAAATGGTGGATGAGCCGACCAGGAGAGGAGCGCTGCTGGATCTCATCCTCACTAACAAGGAGGGTCTGGTTGAAGCAGTAAGGGTAGAGGGCTGCCTTGGTTGCAGCGACCACGAGATGGTGAAGTTCAGGATCTTGTGTGGTAGGACTAGTAGAATAGCAAGTAGAATTGCAACCCTGGACTTTAGCAGGGCAAACTTTGGCCTTTTCAAGCAATTGCTAGGGGAAATCCCATGGGCAAGGCTGCTTGAAGGAAAAGGGGCCCAAGATAGTTGGTTGGCATTCAAGGATTGCTTTTTCCGAGCGCAAGATCGGAGCATCCCGACACGTAGGAAGTCAAGGAAGAGGGCCAAGAGACCTGTGTGGCTAAATAGGGAATTGCTGGGTATGCTCAAGTGGACGAGGAGAGTTTACAGGTCATGGAAGGAGGGGCTGGCCACTTGGGAGGAATATAAGGCTGCTGCTAGGGGATGTAGGAAGGCAGCTAGGAGGACTAAGGCTTCCTTAGAATTAAACCTGGCAAGAAGGGTCAAGGACAGCAAAAAGAGCTTTTTCAAGTACATGGCAGACAAAACTAACACCAGAGGCAATGTAGGCCCACTGATGAACGGGATGGGTGCCCTGGTGACAGAAGATGCAGAGATGGCAGAGTTACTGAATGCCTTCTTTGTCTCTGTCTACTCTGCTGCAGGCAGTCCTGAAGAGCCCTATACCCCTGAGACCTTAGATGAAGTCAGGTCGACGGAGCGACTTGCCTTAGTCGATGAGGAATGGGTTAGAGATCAGTTGAGCAATCTGGACATCCATAAATCCATGGGTCCAGATGGGATGCACCCGCGGGTGCTGAGGGAACTGGCGGAAGTCATTGCTAGACCACTCGCCATCATCTTTACCAAGTCCTGGGAAATGGGAGAGGTGCCTGAGGACTGGAGGAAGGCAAATGTCACTCCGGTCTTCAAAAAGGGCAAGAAGGAGGACCCGGGTAACTATAGACCGGTCAGCCTCACCTCCATCCCTGGGAAAGTGATGGAACACCTTGTCCTTGGTGCCATCTTAAAGCATATCAAGGATAAGAGGGTTATGAGGGGCAGTCAACATGGCTTCACCAGGGGGAAGTCATGCTTGACCAATCTCTTAGCCTTTTATGAGGAAATAACACGGTGGATGGATGATGGCAGAGCAGTGGATGTGGTCTACCTTGACTTCAGCAAAGCATTTGACACAGTCTCCCACAGCATCCTCACAGCTAAATTGAGGAAGTGTGGACTGGATGACCTGGTAGTGAGGTGGACTGCAAACTGGCTGAAGGAGAGAAGCCAGAGAGTTGTAGTCTACGGGGCTGAGTCTAGTTGGAGGCCTGTAACTAGTGGAGTGCCTCAAGGGTCAGTACTGGGACTGGTATTATTTAATATATTCATCAATGATTTAGATGAGGGAATTGAGTGTACTATCAGCAAGTTTGCTGATGACACTAAGCTGGGAGGAGTGGCTGACACGCCAGAAGGCTGTGCTGCCATCCAGCGAGACCTGGACAGGCTGGAGAGTTGGGCAGGGAATAACGGGATGAAATATAACAAGGGAAAGTGTAGAGTCCTGCATCTGGGCAGGAACAACCCCAGGTTCCAGTATAGGTTGGGGAACGACCTGCTAGAGAGCAATGTAGGGGAGAGGGACCTGGGGGTCCTAGTGGACGACAGGATGACCATGAGCCAACACTGTGCCCTTGTGGCTAAGAAGGCCAATGGCATCCTGGGATGTATTAGAAGGGCGGTGGTTAGTAGGTCGAGAGAGGTCCTCCTTCCCCTCTACTCTGCCCTGGTGAGACCGCATCTGGAATATTGTGTCCAGTTCTGGGCCCCTCAGTTCAAGAAGGACAGGGAGCTGCTGGAGAGAGTCCAGCGCAGGGCAACCAAGATGATTAAGGGAGTGGAGCATCTCCCTTATGAGGAAAGACTGAGGGAGCTGGGTCTCTATAGTTTAGAGAAGAGGAGACTCTGACCTTATTAGTGTCTATAAATATATAAAGGGGGAATGTCACGAGGATGGAGCCAGGCTCTACTCAGTGGCAAACAATGATAGGACAAGGGGTAATGGGTACAAACTGGAACACAAGAGGTTCCACTTAAACTTGAGAAGAAACTTCTTCTCGGTGAGGGTGACGGAACACTGGAACAGGCTGCCCAGGGAGGTTGTGGAGTCTCCTTCCCTGGAGACATTCAAAGCCCGCCTGGACACATTCCTGTGTAACGTTATCTAGGTGTTCCTGCTCTGGCAGGGGGATTGGACTAGATGATCTTTTGAGGTCCCTTCCAATCTCCAGCATACTGTGATACTGTGATACTGTGATAAACATGAAAAAAAGGGATGCATTCTGGTTGCTGAGACAAGATGGAAATATAAGAATAGATGGATGTGTGACAGGGATAAAGGATGTGCTCTTCCAGAAGGGTGGACATAGAGCAGCCTATATGAGGAAAAGAATAATCTTTGTACTCTAATCCAGTTGAAAAAAATGAACTGTCTTATTCTAAACTGAAGCACACATGGGTGGAAAAGAAGAAACATTTGCAGAAGTTACATTTCTATGAGTTACTATTCTAGGCTCAGATAAAATCACCTAGCATGAACCACTTACATCAACAGAATTGCTTAGACTTTGTGTAAGGACAATAGAAAAAAAAAACACAACACCTTCAGGTCACTAGTGTTCCGATTTATTTGTGGAAATGTCTTCCTCTGGTGGCAACTATGTTCCTAAAATAGACATAATCAGCAATGTAAGGTGACGGGATTTGAATCCATGCTCTAAATTTAGCTAATTGTCCCTGCTCTGTGTTACCATGCTTATTCAGTACCTCAGTAAGATTTTTCTTTATTCAGGGGTCCCCTCTCAGTAAAAATCTGTCCTTGTGAAGCTGCACAACTTCTTCACAGACTCTTATCCAATCCTTCCTGGTGGGTGCGGTGACAGCTGATCCTTTACCACTCTCCGTGCAGTTCACGGGAGAAGCCACTGGCCGTCCAGAGGCTGCAGAATGAAATAACAATTAATTTTATTGTAAACTTCCCCAAACTGTGTCAGGAGGAACAACAGTCTTGTCAGGTTCTTCTTCTTATAAAAGATCCAAAGCAGAAAAGGAGAAAGAAAGAAGGAAAGGAAATAGAGAGGTGGGATCACCACCCTCTGCTGGATCCCACGATGGGTTTTCAGTCATTGAGTTAACATTCTTTCCATTATGGTCCTTTCAGTCCTTTTGGTCAGTAAGCCCACCAGGTCCCTGAGTGGCCATCTGCCTTTATATAGGGTCAGACTCTCTCAGAACCCTCCCCGCAGGAAAGACTCATCTGCGGGGCTATCAGGTAAACCCCCAGACACAGTTCACCTGTCCTGACGGGCTCACCGCAGTGTTTGTACTGCTGTCCCCAAGCAGTTTGTTGTCTGGGCAGTTACGTTAGCGGCCTTAGGGCAGACAACACGGGAAAACATCCCCCACCTTGGTGGAGCAGGACCCTGCTCTGCCCCTGGTGTTTGCCCGAGCCATAACGAGCTGCTCACCAACAACAGGCACTCAGCCTCCTCTGTTCCATCTTGTGAGCTGTTTTGAGAGACACACAAAAAGGGTCACTTGGCCATCACAGCTCTGCATGGAGTAGTTGCTATTTTTCAGCAAGGCAGTGAGTTAAAGCCGTAGAGAGCAAAGTTTGGCCTCCGTTTTCAAAGCCTGAGGCTCCAGTCTGCAGTCAAAGCCAAGCTCTCCCTGCTTGGGTTGTGCAGTGTTTAAATAAAAGCAAGCTCAGTGTTAAATTCAAACTCTCCATGACATAGCAATGAAAATAACATAGTGTATCTGGGAAGCGCCTGTAGGGATGAAGCCACGCTGCTGGAAGAAGGTGTGTGCATACAAATGGCAAGCAGGGGGAGAGGAGCTCTCAGAGAGTACAGGACCTTTAGTGGTTCCTGAGGACTGTGTGGCTCAGGTTCAGTTGTTGTTGCATCAGTGGTTGGCTGGACAAACCCACCTCCTTTTGTGCACAGATCCTAGGAGACCACTAAGAGAATTTTTCTTTATATTTTCTGGCTAATTTTGGATAGCAAGATCTGAGGCACAAGTAAACCACTGTCACTGAGCTAATATGACCCAATTTCATATTTATTTATAAATGCATTGCATATTGCTCTTATCAAAATGAATAACCCCACGTTAATAAAATTTTACTTGAAGAGCACAGCTGTACACGTCTGTCAAAATATAAGAAAAGTAATTACAAGTACATCCCACAAGCAGTTTACTTAGCATTAGAAAAAGAGGGAAAATAAGAGATTTTCTGGGTCAAGGCCCTAAGGGCCCCAATAGGCCTTAGTGGCTCTGGCCAGCTTCACCTGGGACCCTCTCCCACACTCTACTCATGGACATGGGTGCCCCATCTCAGGTCAGCCTGCCATTGTTGCTAAGCTGTGTTTTAGATGTATCTGTGCCTCTTCGGAGCTGATGTTGGCTGCATTTTCTGGTTTGACTTGACCTTAGACCTGACTTGTCATCTTATGTTCATCTTATTTTCAAAGGTCTGTTGATAGAATCCACTGCTTGTGATCACCCTGCCCTGCTTGACTGCTTGGGTAGTCCAGGGTTATGCCTCTCAAGATGGTGAGGACACAGTCTGTCCTGGAGTCACACTCTTCCTGCTTGTCCTGCTGCTCCCTGAAACACCTCTTTTTTAAAAAGTCTTTATTGACACAAATGGTGTAAAAGGTATAGCATTCATAAGGATGAATGTATGGACTGCTCTCTTACTAGAAGAGGAACAGGGAAGTAAAACTCTGCTCTGAAGCACTCTAATTGCTGAAGAAAGTAGTAGTTTTTACAGTGCTCATGATTTATCTGCACTTCTATTTTGAAAGATGTTTCTCTACACCACCATGGAGTTTACCATAAAATTTATGTAAGGAGTTCAATTAAAAATATTTTTAAAGCTATATTTGCCATTTTAAAAATTTGTAGTTTCATGATTCTCAGTAAACAAGAAAACTTATTAATCAAGATATTTTCTGCACATAGTTATCTACTATATAAAGAAGAACTAGGAATATCAAATTAAAGTGTTCTCAGGTGCAATTTTGTTCCTTTTCACCAAATGGGAGAAAAAGAATTATTTTGGCTTCCTAGTCTTTGAATTTTGTTTGTCTGTCCAGCATCAAGTGAATTGACAATCCAGACAATGTTTTTACAAGCAGATTATGCTGTCAATAGTCTTGCACTAGATCTTTTCCTGGCATGGGAGAAGGATGGTTTGTTAGTGTCTGGTTATAGCTGTATGATTCTGAAGGCCTGGCAGTCCTGACTGCAGAGGAAAGGTGGTGTATTGTAGCAGTGTGACCCACTGTGAGAGGATGCTCATGGGAGATGTGATGCTTGGAGGTCAGTGGAAACTCAGATGCATTCACTTTAATGATTTTCTGGGGTAGGGATCCCTCAGGTTTGCCCACTACTTGAAGGAGAAACATGGCTCATGTATATAGTCTTCTGCCTCTAAATAAGTCCCTTGCCACCATTTATTAAGGCTCTGCTTAGACTTCCAAACACCTGAAGAGTTGCATGTTTTGGTATAGGCTTTTAAACAACAGAGGGGAGGACAAGGGCATCAGTATACCTGGTTTCATGGTACAGATGATGCAGAGTAAATCTATCTAACCCCTGTTACTGGCTTTTATGTGCCCTTCAAAGGGGTTTTCAATAGGTTCTTTGTTGTTGTATAAACTTCCTGATAAAATAGAAATTTTAATTTTCTTTAAGCCAGCAGCAGTGATGTCAGACTAATAGGAGTAAAAAACAAGCAAAATGGAAATGTGGTTGAACCAAACTCTTGGGCTATAATGTGTGTGCTTTGAGGTCAGATTTACTCAATACAATTACATTAACCTCTCAGAAATATAATATCTCTGAAGGGACTAGAACAGTGTTGTCTTATTTATGGTCTTTGGTGCTTAATGTTGTGATGGGAGAAATAATATGATAGCAAGCTTACCTGTCAGTGTTGTCTGGTAAGCTGACTTTTAACACTGTAATTTCACTACTCCTGTTTATATTCAACAGTCACCATCGCATTCTTGTGTGGAAAAACCTCTCCCAGTATATCTTCTAAGATGTTTCTAACATGCATAGAGAACATTCTTCCAATCACTGTCTCTGCATCCCAAAATAAATGCAGGGATCTTTACACTTACAGTTTGGTTAATAAAGACTTAATTTAGAAGTTTGAAGTTTTGGTACACTGAAATATGTATCATTAGAGCTCTTACATGCAACATCTGCTTACATCCTATAATGTCATCCTATTGTAAGTGAACATTTAATCCTAACTCATTATGCCTCTCCAAGCAAGCTGCAACTCTGAAACCTAGGAAGGAGATTTGCTTCTGTTCACAGAGATTGATGCAATCTGTAATTAGAACCCCATACTCTTCCCAGCTGCTGTTTCTGGCACAGTTGAATTTGAGAATGATGTAATATATCTTCTATTTCAGCACTTCCTACTCTTTTTAGTCAGAAGTACAAGCTCGCTAGTTTGAAACTCACTCATGCCAGTCACTAGCCTTTATTTTCTATTTAAGTTTGTTCAGAGTTAAAAGAAGCTAGCATTAAGTGCCATGCTGACATCCAGTAGAGAAATTTGTTATTAAATGGAGGAGAAGCACATCTCAATATCGTTAGAAAACACCTGAAATGCATAGTAGTATCATAACTTAGAATGATATTTGCATGGGTCTAATTTTTACATCTAAACCTGAATAATATAACTTCTATTATAGAATGAGGGGCTGCGACTCTAGAAAGCAATACCTCTGAGATGTGGTTATAGCAGACAAGAAACTGCACAGTGTGATGCTATAGTAAAAGGGCATGAAACAGTTTAGAATTATAGATAAGGAAGCAGTGACTCATATTTAAGATACCTTTAGTCAATTTTACATCTGAATGTGTCTTAAATCAGACTGTTAGCTGCTAACCACTCTTTTATTCTAGTTTATAAATCTGTGGTAAAAACTGGGGAAGAAGAATGTGGTATCTTGTGCCTCATACAGATGGATAATTTTAAACTAGAGACAATAGTTCAATGTATCTTCTAATTAACTAGGATTAGATCAAGATTTATAAAACTAGACAAATCTGATGGTTTTTTTACTAAAAATGGGAGTGAGAAATTACTTATTTCCATGAATAAGTTTCTGAGGAAAATAGTGGGTGCTAAAAGGCTAAAACTTATCAATGATAAGAAAGAACAGTCAATTCCTAGAAACATAAATCAAGCAAATTTAAGTGCTTGAAAAGCACAAGTTTGCAAATACTTTTTCTCACATATTTTAATCTTTAGAACAACATATGTATTGATGTGACCGGTCCTTCAACTGCTAAGTCACTTAAATCAAGGTTGGATGTCATTTGAAAGATATGCTTTAGTCAAAAACAAGTTAGTGAACACACTGGAAAGCTAATTAGATTAGAATTAATATGAAGGAGTTCAGAGTAGAAGATTTAATAATTCCTTTTAGATATAAAGTTAGCTTCAACCAAAGAGTCCGGTTGACCCGATTTTCTTCTTTTTCTTTTCTATCTAAAAGCATTAGCCTTCTTAGGCCACACAACAGTTATTTAATTACTTTCCATTCTCAGTAAACTTTCTAGAAGAATCACATTTTATCAGGGTTAAACACATCTATTTTTCAGTGAAGAGATATCAGACTTCACACAGAGGAATGCAAGAGATATTGAACTGCATATATGCAAGTGAATTACAGTGCCTGGTATCAAATCAATGGACCATTTCTGGTATATCTAGGTAGAAGTAACCTGATGGCCTTCAGGTGTATGCAGCAAGTTAGAAACACATCTGTATTCTACTGTCAAAAAGAAGAGATTGTTTGTTCAGGATATGTTAGCTAGACAGAAGGATTAAATTTAATTGTAGTCCAGCATCTTGTTTAAACTTGTTTTGAAAGCAGTCCTGCATCACGGCACATCTGTGAGGGAGGTATAATATTTTGCCCATCAAAAGAGCTGAGAAGGCAAAACCTTGAATATTTTTCTTGTCAGCTGATACAAAGAACATGAATTAATGAAATAGGTTTTGTGATTGTTTCAGTCAATGGCTTGCTAAAATAGGTTTCCTCCCTTCTACTATGTGGAAAATTGGAACAGAAGAAAGATTCTGTAATTGTCTGAGAGCTGTTTTTTTACTGGAGCCCATATCTGCATGCAGATGTTTTCATATTTGTTATTGTTACTGCACCATATAAACATGGAAACAATACATAGACCATTACTGATAATGATATTAAACAAAACAAGTGGACAAAATGAGTTTCTAATTCCTCTTCCTTTCCTTTTTCCTCTCTTCAAGAACACTCCTGAATAGTGTTGCATTAAATTGGGTAGACTTTGTTCCCTGTTACAGCCATTTAGCCCCCTTGCCATCTGTGAGATGGTCCACATGGGTATCACAGAACTTATTTCCACACATCTTGCAATTAATATCAAGTGATTCTTTAAACATGTGGTTCAAATGCTGTGGGGAATTTTATAAAAAGGATTTAGTTTCCTGACAGCACTTCAGACTAAAATAGTTTCAAGTATGCAGTAAAAGGCAAAATAGTTGCTGTGGGATAAACTTAAGAGCCATTTTTTAAAAGGACACATTCAGATACAGGAGTAATGCTTCTTAGCAAAGGGACTTATTCCCATGTGAGTCTATATTTCCTGATAACATTAATCAGAGTTATGTGTGCATACTCAGTAGAGGATAGACCCTTATGTGTCCTAATTATATTGTTTGGAGTGAGGTGGGTTTGTGTGGTTGGGGTTATGTTTTTTAATTTTTTTTTCTTTTGAAAGCCTAGGTGTTTCTTCCATTCTTATTAGGTTTAGACAAATATGTCAAAAGGAAAGTCAAAGATGTCCCATGGGACTTTCATTTACTGAAGAGGATACTGACTGCAAGAATCAAAAGAACAAGGATCCAACCCTCATTCTTATTGTTAATCAACAGAATTTAAAAGAAATATAAAAGCAGCTGTGTGTCCCTTATAATTATATGGTAAACTCTGTGGAAATTTGGAGAAAGTGAAGACAAATGTTTTATTATATGAATAAGGCTGTGATTTCATTTCTCAGATAAATGCTAAGCACATCATTCCAAGATTCTTCCCATGATCCCTAGAAAGGTTAAAATGAATCCATGTTGTAGCTACCACCACATTCTTTACTTTGACCCATGAACAACCTGAATAAGAACATACCACAGCCTTTTTCTTGGTACTGGTCCTGATGCATGGAGGATATTTTCCCTATAAAAACAACCCCCTAAACGCACTGTCACCCTAATCATCCTATCTATCTGCACTACTAATGGCAATGGAGATTGAAGCCATCACAAGTACTCGTACACAGAGCAGTCTCACATCCTAGGATCCTGCTAGGTATATGTACAAGCAAGAGATGAAAGAACTGTGAAGCTGGGGTTGGTTTCTGACCAAGGGACATTCCCAGCAGCTGCTTCCTAGGCAGGGAATGGAACTTGGAGCTCAGAATGCCTACTGTGAGTTGTAGATGTAACAAGACTGATTTACTATGATGTTATTTCAGTTTTATGGAAATACGACACAGCTAAATCACTGCATCAATCTCAGCAGTTCTTTGTTTTCTTTTGGTTGACAGAAGACATATAATCATATGATGCTATCTTTATTTATACAGCATACAGAATATTTTCTTCCTCATTTACAGTTTGTTTAAAAGCAATTATAATTTACTTAAAGCTGGTTGAACCATGTGCTCAACACATTTATGTTTGTGGAAGGTCAACGCAATAGAGAAACTGCTGTGTTGTTAATTTTCTGAGTTAGAGTGCACAATTCTTTAAGAAAATGAAGTTGTAGTACATGTGTTACTCAAAGCCACCAGCAGACAAGATGCGGTGCATGTATGCAGAGGGGTGATGGCTGCTCTTGTCATCTTCTTTTTCCCTGACAGGTTCTTGAGTCAGGGGTGTGGATCATAAACAAGATTCATCAGAAATACTATTGTCTATTAAGTGTTTGTTGATAAAAGAATCTAACTTGTTATTTGTACCAGATAGTTGTTCACATAGTACATTTATTTGTTTCATCACACACACACATGCAGACACACTCACTTGTACCTGGTGGGAGCTACAATAAGGAGGCCAACTGAGAAGTCCAGTCAAAAGTGGAAGGTCACATTGATGCACCAGTGGCCTCTAGGTATGAGTTCAGAAAATCCCCCAAGAGGGGGTGAAGATGTACTCCTGTTGTCTTTTTCTGCCCATAGCAGCCACTCTATTGTCTCATGTGGGCCGTGTTGTCACACAACCTATTGTTGATGTGTGGGTTGGTAGCACAAATTGGTGCTTGCACAGATTTGACCAACTCTCAGTGTTCTGAGCTTATGAGGTCTCAGATTCATCAGGATTCCTAGGTTCCAGAGCTTACTTCTGGTCTTTTAAACATCTCCTGCCCCCTCAACTCCCCACCGTGATGTTTTTTTTTTATTTTTAGATTACTGAGAAATAATAACAAAGTCACACTATTGTGGGATTCTTTTCCTCCTTGCAGAAAAACTCTTTTCCCTTCTGCTGAGAGCTTCTGTCACTTCAGAATTTGTTACTTTTCAGAAACTCCAATATAACAGGCACATACGGAGTTAATATAATATGATCTAGTAATGTGCAAGTATCAGTTTGTCACTATTAAAAAATGTCAAAGAGTCCCCCAACATATTCTGCGATCAGGAATAATGGTGAAGTTTTTCCGACTAGGGAGCTATGAATGTCTCCTGCTTCCCTATTCTGCAAATTACTGAACACTTTTCTGCTTATAAATGTGAGAGAAAAAGGAAACAGCCAAAAAATTACACAACTAAAAAAGGTCCATTGTTCTGAATCGTAAAACTGACAAAAAGGTAAATTGCAGGTCTGAAAATGAATTTATTAAAAGAAGATGGAAGACCTGTTTTTTTCAAACCTTCCAAGAGAGGCATTAAATCAAATCCCAAATCTTCAGTAGCAGATATTAGACGTCAAGCTTACAGCTCCCACATTTATCTCCCCATGCTCTGAGTGTAACTTGGTTCAGTGCTGGAAAGAAGAGGGCTACTATAATTAAGATGCAAAGACACTGTCTCTGTGTTCTTTCTCACACTGTCTATATCATTACTCCTTGAAACCGGCATCTGAGACTTAAAAAAAATGAATGCAGGGAAAAATAATATTTATTAAGGGAGAAGCTGTACAACTTATTCAGGAAACCAGAGCATTATGTTTTCACTGTTTCTCAAAAAAACTTTTAATAAGTAATTCTTAAAAAATAATCTGAAGTGATTCATCGCTTCTACTAGCTTCTATAGTATCCTTCTGAAAATGTATCTTTTAAAGATTCGAACACAAAGCTCACTCCTTTTTTGTCAGATACTGCTGTGGATATTTCTGAAGAGTGATTTATAGGCTGTAGATTCTCTTACAAGTAAAGAGATTCAAAATGAAAAAGGATCACAGCAAATTACAAAGCTGACCTAAAAAGGTAAAGTTCAGGCCTAAAACGTCGATTTGGTAGGTTGCCCCTCATGCAGCTTATAAATTGTTACAATACAATTTGGTTTCTCTTCATAGGAAAAGAAATACTCTCCACTGAAAAGTCTGGAGACAGGATGGGTCTAGTAGTTTACTGGAATGAGTCTGCAAAAATTAAAGCTCCAGCTACAGTATTATGGCAAAACCTAGCTAACAAACTGAGAGTAGTCAAAGTGATAACAGCCTTGTAAATTCATGGGCAGGTGACATTGACTCTAATATCAAATGAATTGTGTCTATACAAAAAGAGTCAAAATCTTAGAGTATGACTGTTAGTAATGTGAAAGGGTCTGTTGGAGAGAGTAGGCCGAAATTTTAAGTAACCTAAATACTGCTGCAGAATAAACAAATATTTTATAAATGGATGGATTGTATCTGAAAGTGCAACAGGTTTGTGAAAATCCTTAGTATTTGTTCTGGGTGATGCTATAAAAATTAAAGATAGATGGATCTTAGTTTTGTTTTACTATTCAGTCCTGGTTTTACCTCACAAGTGGTGCATTTATGTCATGGTTTAAGCCCAGCCGTAAATTAAAAACATGCATCCGCTCTCTCACTCCCCCCCCTTCTCCCCCTTGCTCCTGGAAGGATGGGGAGGAGAATCAAAAGAATGTAACTCCCACTGGCTGAAATAAGAACAGTCCAGTAACTAAGGTATAACACAAACCACTGCTGCTACTACCAATAATAATAATCGTAAGGGAAATAAAAAGGAAGAGAATACAACCGCTCACCACCCACCAACCGATACCCAGCCCGACCGAGCAGTGATCTAGCACCGACTGATACCTCCTCCAACCCTGCAGTCCACTAGCCCTTCTGGATCACTCTCAGTTACATCCTGGGCATGACGTGCTGTGGCATGGAATACCTCTTTGGTCAGTTTGGGTCGGGTGTCCTGTCTCTGCTTCCTCCTGGCTTCCCCTCCTCCCTGGCAGAGCATGAGGCTCAGAAAGCCCTTGGTCAGACTAAATATTAATAAGCAGCAACTAAAAACATTGGTGTTATCAGCGCTGTTCCCAGGCTGAAGGTCAAAACTACAGCGCTGCACCAGTTACTAAGAAAGAGAAAAAATAACTGCTACTGCTGAACCCAGGACAATTTAGAATTATATTTATGTAACAAACCTGAGGGGCAGCTCACCAATAGATTTGTGGATGCATAGGTTAAAAGGACACTGGATAAAATCTTGGAAGAGATAACCATGAGAAGTTACTAAAGAGACAGAACCCACCTGGTTCAAGAAATAGCCTGTGCTGAAAACTGTTGAAATCTAGTGGATTAGCTGGGACAAGAAGTGCTTACTAGTTCCTACTCTCCCTCTGCCATCTGATTTGGGTTGCTGGTGGTTACAGCATGCTGCAATGGAGGCACCTCCAATGTTTCACTCTTCTTTTGGGCACTGCCAATGCAAGACACTCTCCAGAACCTACTTTTACCCAGCATGCATTCATGTTTGATTTTGATTCTCCTCGGCTTTGTTTCTGAATATATAGACTACTTGCAGCTATTTATATATATTTACCTTCTGAGCTACTGTTATGTAGAAAAGCACCTTTCAGAGGAATTTTAATAGAAATTACTGGATGGCATTATATCATTATAAATGAATATTCTTTCCCTAGTAGAATTTAGTAACCTTAACATTATGCTCTTTTTTTCTTTTCTTCTTTTCTCTTTTTTCTTTTCTTTCCCTTTCTTTTTTTTTTCTTTTCTTTCCTTTTCTTTTCTTTTCTTTTCTTTTCTTTTCTTTTCTTTTCTTTCTTTTCTTTTCTTTTTCTTTTCTTTCTTTTTTTCTTTTTTGTTTTCTTTTCTTTCTTTTCTTTTCTTTTCTTTTCTTTTCTTTTCTTTTCTTTTCTTTTCTTTTCTTTTCTTTTCTTTTCTTTTCTTTTCTTTTCTTTTCTTTTCTTTTCTTTTCTTTTCTTTTCTTTTCTTTTCTTTTCTTTTCTTTTCTTTTCTTTTCTTTTCTTTTCTTTTCTTTTCTTTTCTTTTCTTTTCTTTTCTTTTCTTTTCTTTTCTTTTCTTTTCTTTTCTTTTCTTTTCTTTTCTTTTCTTTTCTTTCCTTTCCTTTCCTTTCCTTTCCTTTCCTTTCCTTTCCTTTCCTTTCCTTTCCTTTCCTTTCCTTTTTTCTTTTTTTTTCCTTTTTCCTTTCCTTTCCTTTCCTTTCCTTTCCTTTCCTTTCCTTTCCTTTCCTTTCCTTTCCTTTCCTTTCCTTTCCTTTCCTTTCCTTTCCTTTCCTTTCCTTTCCTTTCCTTTCCTTTCCTTTCCTTTCCTTTCCTTTCCTTTCCTTTCCTTTCCTTTCCTTTCCTTTCTTTTTCTTTTTTTTTCTTTTTTCTTTTCTACTATTTTAGAGAAAGATATATATACATACACACTCACAGAGGAATACACATTGAAACAGATTGAAGGAATGACTCCTTTAGGAGACTAAGCTGCTGCACATATTGTGTTTTAATGAACAGCTGTGCTCTTCTGTATCAATTCGTGTCCACAGCACAGGTGGAACTGAAAACAGGTGAGAAGACAGGGCTGCATCAGCAGTGTCAGTAAGTTCCTATATTTGAGTAAAAGAAAAAGGTCAATTTATCATTTTTATCAGTTTCCAGGATGAATGAGGGAGGAAGAGGATTGAGTGAAGAATGTAAAAAATAATTTTAAATGACAGCCAAGGAGTATCAACTTGAACACAAAGTTCAGAGAAAAATATGAGAAGTGTAGTTAAAGGTTAAGGGGAAATAGTGAGGAGTGAAGGCTCTGGGCACCCTTTGAAAGATTGTACAGGTCAGCCTTGTGATGCTTGTGCTCAGAGGGCAAAGGAGAAAGACTGTGGTTTATAGTAATCATCAAAATTATTTAGTTTTTCACCTTACAGCATAATTTTCTGTCATTTGCTATAGACCTAGTTGAAGCATTTTTTCAACTTTATGCTTTAGGTGTAGTTTTATTCTTTTTTTCTGAATTCCTCTCTCTTTTTATCCTTGTGACCTTAACTTGTCATTGCTCTTATTCTTCTATACTGGAAATGATGTACCATTATCCACCCAGTCAATACTCCACTCATACGGGCTTGTTGAGCATTATAGGATTTACCTGACCATACAGGATGGGACAGCAATAGTACCCTGCTCAGGCTGGTCATCACAGAGAGTCTTTTTTTGGGACATATATCTGAGTGACTGTCAGAGGAAGAGGGAATTGTAAGCAGCTGAGGATATATTATCCACTAGTGCTGAGGTGGTATTAAGGTGGGATACTTGACACCTAAAGGCCAGAAAGTACAAGAACATCTGCATCCGGGGTGGCCAGCTTTAAATCTGGGAGAGAGAAATTTTTATTGCATGATTCATTTGACGAAATGTAGATGTTTAGTTCAAAATAAGAGAAATTTCAGCATAAAAATGCCTATTTCTCTGTGAGGATTAAAAAGGAAGCCTTTTTCAGATATAGAAATCTACATTTGTTCAGATGAATCCCATGCAGAGTGCCTGCTATGACAGAGCACTGAAGGGTATTTTCACCCTGATTTGCTGTAGATCTTCCTCTGAGCAGTAGCTGATGTTTTCTGTGGAAGAAAGAAATTATCTCCAAGGGTTTCACTGACTGATTTTTCCTCCTAACATTCATTAGGTTTTTTAAAATATTCCTGCTGTGAATGTATATCATATGTCAGTCATACTGAATTAAAATATAGCTTAAACATGAAGTGATTTCAGCAAATATTCATTCACATTTTTTCCCCATCAGAAACTTCTTTGAAACAAGCTACCCTAGTATAACCAAGCCTGTGTTTTTTTCCTGTGATCTGAAGCCAACGAGGAGCTCTAAAGCTACATATATCTGCTCAGACATGTCTGCTGATGGAATATGCATTATTACATAATATATTACATTATATATATTATTACATTGAAAACGTAGCAGCCTCTGGAGAGTTTGATTCTTTCAAAATATGGGCAAAGTGTCAAACATCTAATCCTACTCTTGTGTGATTAATTATATCTCAAGTTGTGTGAGACAGGCACTCCAAACTTTCAAAACCATGAAAACCAGCACTCAGAATGAATACACTCAAAAATATGTATGAAAAATAAACTGGCATCTCTTGAAATTTTATATGTTAGATAAATGAAACTGTATAAATTTACTTCCAAGAACTAACACTGTATTTGAAACAAGGAGATAGATGGAAACAGTGTTTCCTTGTTACCACTTGCATTTTAGATGAGATGCTGCCTCATTGTGTGTCCTGAAGGATTTGGTACAGTATAGAAATAGCCAATATAGCATATTATGCCTCATTTCTTATCTAGGCACAAATCAGTCTTTAAATGCTAATATACGTTAATTGGCATTGCTATAATCTACAGTTCTCCCGTCCTGAGTCACTAGTGCCTTCATGTCAACAAGCGTGACAGGCAAGCTTCTAGGAGAAAAATAGCAGACTATTTGTCCTGTTAAGTTAGCAAAAAATATTACTCCAAAGGCAGAACTGAAATATACATTTGCTTCAAATAACCCTACGCTGGTTGCCATTATATAGCAAGACATTTTAAAACCCAGACATTCATTGTTTCATGCTTTTAGAATATGGGAAATCCTATATTTTGGATGCTTATACTTGTATCAGCATAGAATTTATCCTTTTGAGATACCTGCAGAAATGTCAAGGGCGAGGGTACCTCTCAGCCATTTCCCTAATTCCTGTCTAGACAGGAAAATCTGCTCCATAATTTAAGATTTTTTTCTAGGATACTCAAATGTACTGTACTGTACACACTACTCATGACCAAGGATCCAACAAGGGACTGCACAATCCATTCTACCCTTTCCTATAGTTATTTTGACCTTAAAATTCTTTCCTCAATAACACTTTTGAGAAGGGCCGAGGTCTAGGAGCTGAAGCAAGTGGGTCAGCTTTGCACCACATCAGAAACATAAAGACTATGGAACAAAAGCCAAGAGTTCTGCCCCAGCTACCTGATGGTGACCGTGGCATTCTCTAACAGGAAGATACTCATAATTTCAGGTAATTAAATGACTAGAAAGCTCATTCTGTGCTTGGCAGCCAAAATTAAACGTGTCAGATGAACAAAACCTATTTAAATGAGAGAAATACTGAAGCAGCTATTGATTACAACCAGCTAATTGGTTTTAGGGAATATTTTAATCAATGTTTTTGACTGCTGAAAATGATGTTATAAATATGAAGACAACATTCTCTCTTTCTTTTTTTCTTGTCAGGATTGCTGGGGCTGGCGGAGGGGTTAGTTTGTATTTTTCTATGGCAAGAACAAACCTGCATGGTGATTTTGGTTATTTCTGTTTCTGATAAAAATATCTATGAAAAATTTTGAAAAATATATAGAAAAACATAAGAATCATAATTTGGTTAACGCTTCTCAGAAAATGTGTAGAGTCTTCAGTTAGCCTACTACTTCAAAATACGGATATATACTTTTTTGTAATTCTTAGAATATATTTTAGACAGCTATATCTGAGTTAACATGCTCTTTAGACTACTGCATTCTTCAGTGAAAGCGAAGATTCTTCTACTCTGTAAGTTCATGAAATGAAGCTCTTCGGAAACTCACTATATGCAGTTGCCAGATCTGTCTTTATAATGGTAAATGCTGCACTCAAGTGTTATAATCCCCATTATGTCTAAATCATAGAATCATAGAATCGGCCAGGTTGGAAAAGACCTTTAAGATCATCCAGTCCAACCCTTACCCCAGCACTGCCAAGGCCACCACTAACCCATGGCACTGAAGGCCTCATCCACACAGTTTGCGAACACTTCCAGGAGCAGTGACTCCAGCAGTTCCCTTTGCAGCCTGGTCCAATGCCTGAGCACCTTAGGTTCCTCATCTCCATCTAAACCTCCCTTGGTGCAGCTTGAGGCCGTTTCCTCTTGTCCTGTCCCTTGTTCCTTGGGAACAGAGACCAGGCCCCTCCTGACTCCATCTTCCTGTCAGGCAGTTGCAGAGAGCTATAAGGTCCCCCCTGAGCCTTCCTTTCCCCAGACTAAACCCCCCCAGTTCCCTCAGTTGTTCCCCATCACACATGCTCCAGGTCCTTCACCAGCTCTGTTGCCTTTCTCTGGCCCCGCTCCAGCACCTCAATGTCTTCTCTTGTAGTGAGGGGCCCAGAGCTGAACACAGGATTTGAGGCGCAGCCTCATCAGTGCCCATTGCAGGGGCACAATCGCTGCCCTGGCCCTGCTGCCACACTGGTGCTGATACAGGCTAGGATACCAGTGGCTTCCTGGCTGCCTGGGCACAAGCTGTTCATGTTCAGCTCCATCAAACAGCACCCCTAGCTCCTTTCCCATGAGCAGTTTCCAGCCACTCTTCCCCCAGCCTGGAGTGTTGCATGGGGTTGTTGTGGCCCAAGTGCAGGACCTGCCACTTTGCCTTTTTGAATGTCATAACGTTGCCCATGGATCCAGCCTGTCCAGATCCCTTTGCAGAGCTTCCTACCCTCCAGCAGATCGACGCTCCCAGCTGACTTGATGACATCTGCAAATTTACACACCCCAGTATGAAGCAGTATGGACCAGTATGCCCCAGTAGAGACCAATATAGGCCACTATAGCCCCAGATACTGCTGGGGTTTAAAAATCCCAGTGCTTCCAGTCCCTGCTGCAGATCATCCTGCTTGCAGCCGTGTTCAACTCCCAATCCCCCCCAGTGCTCCCAGTCCCTCTCAGTCCTTCCCAGCCCTTCCCAGCACTCCCAATAACACATTTTGATAGTAATTTTATTGTGCAATGAAACAGATCTTTTAAGATATGCCTTCAAGTTTAATATTCATATAATGGTTTACATATATATTTGTATCTATCTATACAATATATAGATACAATACATTTGTATCTATATATAAATACATACAAATAATTTATATTGGTCAGAAGCAAATTAATTAATATTTAGCACAATATTGATGATAATGGTTGTTTTATTTCATAGAAAATCCAAAGGCTTTGGATTCTAACTACCTACTAAGTTTCTATTATAACGGAAACAATGATGGAAGTAAACGCACACAAAATAGATTGGGAGAAGAACAAATTTTCATTCTTTGCATTTTTACTATTCAAAGTCTTCTTGTAAGTAGAACTTAACAATAGGGGAAAGTGAGACTAGGAGTACTGCTACAGGAACCACTGTCATATCTTCCAAGTAAAGCAATGCATTGCAGCAAAACCCAGACAATGTTTCTGAGATATAGGCCCAGAGGTGCCTAGTCTGCTAGGAATTTTTGGAGACTTGGTTTCTAAAAGCATAGTGGAATGATAAGCAAAGAAAGTGAAGGCAGTCTCTGCTTGCTTTTCGGTGCTGCATCTGTTCCCCTGAACCTTTCATGTCATCTGTCCTTTCATTACCATCCAGCAAGTCTGATGGCAGTGGCCTATTTTTCAAACTTTATTTCTTTGAAGTAGTTGAGATGTTTCTTTTTGCATAGAATATGTAAGTAGATGGAAAGCTTCATGTGTCCAGCCATTCCCCACAATTGCAGAATAGCCTAGGGAAAGCTTGACCCTTAATGTTTACATCCTCTGATCTGATAGGCTCTTTGAGTGTATGCAACAAATAACTCCCACAATTGTTTGCACTGAATCCAGTGGGCTGCAAGCACATGTAAGAGCTTGAGGGTTTTGGGGCAGATGGCTTTTAAATACACTTGTCAACAGATTCCACACCTTTGCAAATGTACTTTGCTGAAAGCATGAAGTTCAGATGAATCCTTTTGACACAATGACGGAGACAAGCTGAGCTTCACCCTGATATGGATGTGCACAGACAAGAGTTTTAAATCAGCTCAGCTAAATGAAAATACAGTATGTCCCCTGCAGACCTACCAAGGTCAGTGAGAGTGCTGGTAATCTGCTGTATAAATGCCAGATGTACAAGGTATAGTCCCTCCAGGCATTTTTAGTTCACATTGTTTATAATGGAAGTCAAACGTCATGCTTCATTATAATAAAGTTTAGTGTTTCTTCCTGTCTTGATTTGACATAAATCTGAGTACAAATAAATAAATAATGGCCTAAAAGTTTAGGCAGTATCCTTTTCTAGGCTGGCACAACTCTCCAGTAAACTTAAAAGGGGGCATGTAGGAACTTTATGTCCCTACTTTTTTGTTTATTTCTTACAGATTAGGCCACAGGATTTGTCCTTCTATGCAATCTCTCTTATTAAGAGGCAGTTTAATAAAACAGTTTACAGTTAGGCATCTTTATCTTTTACAAAACATTTGTTTTCTATTTAATTCCTCTACCACACAGTTTGACCCATTAATCATCAAAGGCAAAGAGATGACATGTCATGTGCTGGAGATTTTCTTTATTTACTAAGATAAGAATGGACATTTAACCTAGGCTGGAAGCTCCTGGATCTTTGGGTCAAATCTCAGCTGATGTGAGCAGTCATTCTTCACAATCCCTTTCATAATCTTAGTAGGGGAGACAAGAAATCTACTTGAAAGGTATTACACAGAATATCTTTCTCTTAATGGCTAGAAACCTTCTTCTGATTTCCACATTAGAATAATTTATGGCCAGTTTCTAACCATTTGTTCCTGTGCCAATGTTGTCCTTTAGTTTAAAAAGTTCCTCTCTTTCCCTGGTGTTTCTCTGTCTGTATTTACTGATAGTAACTCAATATCATTTAACCTCTGTTTTATTAGGTTACCCAAAACAAACACAGTTTTACTTTTCTAGGAGTCATGGTTCTCTGGTTACCCCAAAAGCCTTTTCCTTCACTTATTCTTTCCTGAACAGTCTTACGTACTCCACAAGTTCTCCTGAAGTGATCAGCAGTACCTCATGTAAAGCAACTCAAATGGCATAGCTCCTTCTGGGAATACATCATCTGATACAAAAATGAATTACTTTAGTCCTTTTACATATACATCACTAAGGTTCAAAGGTATCGCTGTTACACACAGATCCTCTCCTCTTCTAATATTTTGAGGTTATAACATAAGTTCTTAATATTAGCTCCTAAGTGTATGACATTGCCCTTTGCATGATTGGACACAAATTACAAGATTAATTTGCCATAATCTGTTTGGCTATGTTCTGCTATGTTTTATGACATTTTATAACTTTAATGCAAAAAAAGCACCAAAAAGAGCTACAAAGCAGTACAGAATTAGGCTCCATATTAGGTTTCATTGTGATTCAGATAAAATATACAAGCAAATGATAGGGAGGTAAGTTGAATTTGTGCAATGCATTTGACACAATCATATTTTCCCATAAAATGTTGACTTTCTAAAGAGAGAAGGTTTGATTTTATTGCAGTTTGGAAAATTGCAGCATACTGTGTACATACAGTGTACACTTGGACATTGAGATTGGTTTAGGTGACACATTCTAAATACAAATCAACCACAAAATAATTTCTTTATATTGTTTGAATAAGATATGCACGGCCTCTTCAAGGAAAGGGACACAATACAGAGGGGACCCTATATAATTTAAATAAGGGAGTGAATTAACAAAAATATTGCCACTTCTTGAAGGTAAGTATCAGAGATTGGTAGACCAGAGGGGAAAAGTACTACAGACACTAATGAATGTATACTTGATGTCTCACTTTTGCAATAATTCAGGCATATGCTTTGCTATCCTAAACAATGTGAACTCTACCCTCAGAGTTTATAATTCTTCAATTATTTCATCATCCAGTGTATATAATTTTATATGATCTATAAATGAGCAATACTTTATAGTCCCAGAGCTGAAGAATTTTGGAAACATTTAAGATTTGCAGCCCTTCCTTATGAAATACAGTCACTTTTTTTTGGCTTGAGATTTTCCTTGTTTGTACTGCAAGATGGAAAAAAACAAACCACTTCATTACAGTATTTTCTCTGTGGCTGAGTTACATGTCATTTACCAAATTTTGAATGGTCTAGTGGAAAAACATGGGGTGGGAGTGAGGAAGTTTGTATTCTAATCCTGGCTGTGCCCCAGGGTTTGTATCAATCCATGGGCAAGTAGTTTAACCTCTTTGATCCTCAATTAATTCTGAAGCAAATTGGGGAGAAAAGGATACAGTCTGTCTTGTGAAGGTGTCATGAGGATACCTTCTGGCACTTTTAGATGGAATTCAGTGCTCTAGAAAAGCAAATCTTATTACCTTTTAACCTACTCCTGTCTATTAAGCATCAGTGGAGCTGTGATCAGGGACCTTACCGTTTGCCAAGGGAGGTGTATGCAAAACTCAGTTTGAAGATTTACCTAAATGTACAACACTAACGATTAAAGCCTTCATTAATGAATTCTGAATAGGCAAAGATTCCTTTAGTCCTATAATTCACTTCCCCTTTTAATAATGATACTGTGGCTACTCAAAACAAATTTCAAACAGGAGGTTAATTATTCCTGCTAAGCCTCTGCCCTCTCTAACAATTGTGACTTGGAACATTTTTCTAGGCAAAATCCCCACTTCAAGTAAAGCTAAATTTATAAATGAATGCCACTACTGGAAAAATAAGCTTGGCATCTGGACATTTGAAGATGCCAGGTGTATAATATATATGATCACAGCTGCTCATTGTGGTAACTGAAGGCAAAAAAAAGAGCAGAAGAGAGATAGGCATTAGGAAGTAGCAAGAGGCTATGTTATGTCATTATTTTAATTACAAGGGAATGCTGATTTGCTTTATAATTACAATGCAAAGTTGCTGTTTAATGTCCAAAATGCACCTGGAATTACGCTTTGATACAAATTTTCAAATAAAAAATAGAGTGCTCACAAGAGGGCTGTTTAAGCACACTATGCAGAAAAGGAGAAAAGTAGAATAACTTTTTACTATAACTTTGGAAGGCCCAGATCCATTTCTAAAACAAGAAAGTCACAGGAATAATACAACACAGGAAAAGAAGAAGAAAACTGTGGAATCACCTTCATAGTCTATGACATAACAGAAATGTATCACAAAGCACTGTCATAAAAGTAATTTTGTAATGTACAGGGTATTAAGGATAATTATTTGGATTTCATAGTAAATTTTCCCAACATGTTATAGAACAGTACCCCAAGTATACACTGGCCCAGCTTGACAGCCCTCTCCCCTCAAAAAAAAAGACCCCCCTCAACCATAATGCATCAGTGATAGATGTGCATGATTTTTAGTTGATTTGAATTTTGATAATTTACTGTAATGTCCTAATATTTTGGCATAGCTCTCCAAAATGCTAACCAACTGCACAACAGGGATACATGCATGCCACTAAGAGTGAGAGCAAGGGTTAGGACCTAGAAGTTCTGAGCCCTCTTTGGCAAAAGGTTCCCAAAGGGTGCAGGCTCAAGCAAGCCTTATTCCCAGTTGCTTCTGTAACTGAGGAAGATGGCTCAGACAGCCCAAATCATCATTTGCTGCTGACATAGGAGCAGAGAGGGAAGAGAGAAGGGCATGCCTCATGAGGTCTTGTGAATAACCAGCTAGAGCTCTAAGGTAAGTCTGCGGGTGCGGCACTGGGTGACCAGCTTTTTTCACAGTGCAGCATTTGTTTTGGTCAAAACTAAAAGCACACTTTCCTGTTTAACTGTTTCAGCATGCACTACTATGGTCAGCATCTGAGAGAGTTATCGTTTTAAACAAATATGGGTAGCCCAAACATTTTTCATTCTCAAGCAGTCCCTCAGGTAAATTGTCCCTTTACAACCTGTCCAAGCTGCCTAGATCTCCTCAGGCAGCAGGATAAGGTAACATCCCACCCATGTGCTACAGTCACCATTTGGTGAGTATATTATCTAACATTTCTTTTTTTCAGATTTAAGTAAGGAAGTGACTTCGGTGAATTACAGCAATGCTGAAATGAGGGAACACAGGTAAATTTTAAATACACACAATTTATTTGCAGAAGAGGATTCATACTATTGAGGTGAGGAAGGATGGTCTTATGACCTGAATTTCAAAGATAATCGCCACAGATCTATGACTTCACGTCTTTACACGTGTCATTGAGCAAGTCAACTGATTTTTACAATTCATATCATCATTTCTAAACTCATCCTTGGTTTTCTTTGCTCTTTTGGACAAAGAATATCCCTGTGTGTTTGTGCAGTGCTTATCATACAGGACTCCCAGTCTTTGAACAGGTTAATGAACTGTAAGTTATAGTTTGAATTTATGATATCAGCTACTCTGCAATAACTGCCTGTTCATATGCCATGCTAAATGTAGGTAGTTTTCTTCTTCAGTGAGGGATAAGCTGTCTCACTTTTACTGCATAGTGGGAGCAAGTACTAGACTATTGTTAGAGCAGCAAAAATGCTGTAAATCTACATCACAGCTTACCTTGTGACAACTTATGCATGTAGCTGTATCCCTGTGAAGGGATTTTTTTAACTCAGCTATAATCAGCATATGTAGCTAAATCAACACAACACTGAAATTATTAAATCTTAAACAACAGGCTTTAAAGCATATAATATGAAAGGTTAAGGATTTTTTTGAGAAACACAACATGTTAAGCTTCTCATCTCATCATATCTGCCTAAGAAATTTGTGACTGGCTTTTCCTCTTGTTTTGTTTGCACTCAGAAGATTTCTGGTGCTTTTTCTTCATTATTATCTCCTTTTTCTCCAGACTTCTGAATGGCATACACATCACAAGGTGAAGCTTGTAGGTAACTTGTGTTTGCTCATCAATGAAAGTTAGGTTACTGGTGGTAGATAGAAGCAGTTAAATCCTTCAATAATTGACAGTCACAGCATAGAATAAGTACTTGAGGGTGAAAGTCTAAGAAGTTTTATTAGAAGTATGTTCAGAATTGCAGGTATACCTTTTTGATCTTTCTAATGTATCTTTTGCCACTCAGGAATCAATGTTTCTTCCTTGTAAATATGAGCTTTTTCTGATTCCAATGCATTCTCCCAAGTTTTAATATCCTTTTATTTTATTTTTTAGAGCATATGGATTTTTGCCTGTTTTAATATCAACCTTTGTCATTTCAGCAAAGTCAGTTGTATTGTGACATGTAAAATGCATTGCACTGAGTACATCACTCAATCATCCTTTATTAAATAAATCAATATTTTCAGAATGTATGATTTCATGCAAAGATGTGAGGACTCTCTAGACTGACTAGCAAAACCAGACATGAAAATTCCAGAACTTTCTTGGGGAGAGAAGTTCTTACTCTTTGTCTAACAAGCTGAATTATCTACTGAATTCTGAGTGCCATGATAAAATTCTTGCAGGTTTGCATTACATCTTATTTTCCAGGAACCAGACCTGATATACATAAATGTTGAGATAGGGATTCCCAAGAATGTTATCTCACTTCACAGAAACTTCTATCCATTAATTCTCTGCAACCTTTCCGTTTTCCTTTTCAGCTCTGCTCAGTCCAAGAATGTGTTTTGATACATAGGCTGAGTTACAAAATAATCTTCCTTCCCATCATAAAGGTATAAAATATTGGAAAAAGATTTACTGTTCTTGTATCATCTCCTGATTGAAGTCTCCTTACTCAGTCTTCATCACTCTTCCTTTCCATTTAATCTAATTCATCCCTGCTTTCTGCCAACCTTTTTTTTTTTCTGAAAATATTTTCCTACTATTTGACATTTAAAATCCAAAATAAATAATTATCAGCTGCTATTATCAGCCAGGTGCCCTTCTGCTGTGTCTGGCTTGTCACTTTCCTGACGGGGCTATTTCTTTTTAATCCCGTATTGGCTGCTAATCTGGTCTGTCACTCTTCTGTTTCTCTCCCTCTTCTCTCTGAATCTGAAATTGAAGTAAAGTTTCATCAACTTGCATTTCTTTGCAACTTACCTAAGGAGATTTCACCTTGACTGCTGTGTTGGGCAAGCTTCCCAAGATGGTATTCCCTCTTGCACAAACTCCCGTTCCCTTTAAAAAAGGAAACTGAAAAATGAACCCATGTAAATTGCTGCATTAATGCTCATACCATTTGTTTTTCTAATAGGATCCTTATTAAGTTTTTTCTTCCTCAATGTTCATTGCCCATTAATGTTTCCTGCTATCCCAAATTAAAAGAGACAAGGGAAATTTGTTCTAAATGTGCTAGAAATTAGAAAACCATGAAAAGCTTTGAGCAGTTCAAAGCTGGGAAAGGAAATTATATTTCCATGTAATTTTTAACTATTAAAATGTGTTACATACAGCAGCCTTTGTAAACATGGCGGATCCCATTTTGTTGCTGGCTAAGATCTGATTCACCATTACCCCACAGAAGTGGAAGTTACTGGAGCTAAGCAGGGGTGTTATCAGCTCTGAATTTTATTGCTGCCGCATAGCAAGCCAGGCAATAAAGGAAACTGTAAATGCAGGATTTATTCTTTGCAGGGCTATACCTCATGGTTGGAAGATTAATGAAGAATTCCTGGCTCACTGTTTACTAAAGTCACCTCTGTTCTATAGTATTTTAATTGTAAATCCCTCATTTGACATCCTAACTTCCTGCTGAATTAATAAAAGCGACATATTAACTTTAAATCCCAGATAAAGTAAAGATTGCTGTTTTAATATCCCATCCATATCCTTTATCTTTCTACAGGGGCTTTCAGGCCAGTAGTTTTAATAACATGCATGAATGAAGATGCTCTTTTTTTTTAACACAAATGGTGGCAAAGAGTTTTTCCTTTATATTAGCAGGCAATCAATTCCAATAGCTTTTTAATGCTTTCTTAAAGAATCAATTTTAAAACAGAGGCTCTTCAGGGGACCCTCTTAAACTTCTTCACAGCCAGTCTCCTAATTTTCTATTACAATGCAATCTAAAGCAGCTACAAAAATAATGCAGATAATGTTTGCTGGGTAATGATTTCCAATTTCCCCGTTCTATGTACCCTGTTATTAGGAGGATCATCTTAGCTGTGTAAATTAATTTTCAATTCACTTCAGGGGAACATTATAATGATTTATTCAGCACTGGTGGTGAAGAAAATGTTGGGAGGATTTTAGCAATCTGAGAAACAAAATTGATTTGTTCTGATTATCACCATGTTAAAAAAATGGGAAGATAAAAGGTTCACAAGAATATCTTAGAGGTTAGCACATAACCTGCAGGAGCAGTCGGTGTGATCCTGGGTGTAGTTGCCTGACCAGTACGGCAAGAAAAATGTCTGAGATGCGCTGTTTTTTCCCCATGCTTCAACTTTTTAGAAGTATTGAGCAGATTTTAGGTTTCTTTGTGTATTATAAAAAACAAAACAAGAGATAAACCTTTCGGTCACTGATCTCTAGTCAGTGAACATCTTGTTGTAAGTTTAACAAGGAGGAGATTGTTTCAAAACCAGCTGTATTATTGGTAATGATACCCAGGATTTAAGAGCGTTCCACACTAAGAAGAAGGACCAGAGGAACTTCCAGTTTTTCAAATAAAGGATTTATTGCACAGTAAGCATCTGGTAGCCAATGTTCAGGGAACTTATACTAAAGTGTTCATGCACTGTAGTGCTCATACCAAATAAACTAACACAAACTCACACCAAATAAACACATAGCAACTTAATGTTTACTTAGTTTGATTTAGCTGTTGTGTTTTTAAAATGAGATTCATGTCACCTGACTTCGAATGACTACAAAAGAAAAATCATTTGATCCAGGTGAGAGTGTCTTTGGAGAAAAGAGAGAAGTAAAGAAACTTTTTGAGTCAATACCTCTGAATTATTTAGATGCCTCAAGCTCTGGCATGACTACTTCTCTCCAGTCACAGTAAAAAAGATCCTGGAATGATTATTTCAGAAATAATTGCAGGTATTGACATAGAAGATATTTGCATTTGATTTATTAATATGTTTTCCAGTGATACCTATGATACTATAACAATTGCCAGAAGTTTAAGCAACAGATCAAAGTAAATATATTTTTGTATGTGAAAAGCTTAGAGAGGGCAGTTGTAGTACCCTAACTCCATCAGCATCAACATGAAAGAAACTACAATTTTGTTTAGCACATTTTTTGAATGAAAGCAAGTTTATTTAAAAATTCAAGCCCATATCCAGGTAAAATAGAAGCTTATGGAACTGGTTGGAAGTTTTAGGGATGAACACATTAAATTACAGAAGAACAACCAATCAGTTCTGAGTTACCAAATCAAAAATTGCCACTTCCTGTGGTTACAGTGGTAGGAAGGATGCCCCAAACATAATAAATAGCATAAAATCAATTAGTCATGACCCAGGAATTTTTGAATTGTAATTGTGATCTGTCACTATTGTTAGTATTCCCACACATCATGCGATATAAAAATATTTAGTATTGAACTACTGATGCATAAATTGAAGCTGAATGAAGCTTGATTTCACTGGGATCAAGACAAAAGATTTGCAAATCCACTGCAGTAACATTTTCCAGGATTTTTCTTTTACATTGATAGCATATCAGAAACCTGAAAAAGAGTTGTCCCTTTTGTCATGGGGTCATAATCAGGCATTAAGTATATCACAGTTACCATAATTCCAGTGTGCTAGTAGCATAGCTGGCAAATTAAGTTTTTAATAGCATGTTGGCAGGGAGTTGAACTGACATTATTAAAAATAAACAGTAAAGAATAAAAAAGCAAGTGAAGATGCTGTCTTGAGGAGTATGTATCTACATGTACGTTGTCTGATTTCAAAGACCTGAAGGCCCTTCTGAGTACATGATTTTGAAAATAAAAATAAAGACAAAATAATTATTTCACTGTGAGCCGTATCATGCCTGATACAAGTGGATCACGACTTGTCTTTAAAAAGTTTTCTCAGCTTCAGTGAATAAAACTAGTAGTCTAGGTTTATAACATACTCAAAATGTTATGGACCTTTATATTTGAGGATCTAGAATGCTTTATGGGTGTCTGAACAATTATTCTGAATCAAACCAATTAAAGCTCTGACTGGCTCAGCAACTTTTGTAGAGGGTCTTAGGAAAGTACACATAAATACCTGTCCTGGGTTCAGCAGTAGCAGTCATGGTTTTCCTTTGTGGTAGCTGGTGCAGTGCTGTGTTTTGACTTCCAGCCTGGGAACAGTGTTGGTGAAGCCGATGTTTTCGGTTGTTGCTAAGTGATGTTTACCCTGACCAAGGACTTTGTGAGGGTCATGCTCTGCCAGGGAGGAGGGGAAGCTGTGAGGAAGCAGAGACGGGGCGCCTGACCCGGGCTAGCCAGGGAGGTATTCCATACCACAGCACGTCATGCCCGGGGTGGGGGGTAACTGGGAGTTACCCGGAAGGACACGGGCTTCCGGGTGGGACCCGTTTTCTTGGCCGGTGGTATCGTATTCCCTTCCCTTGTTATTTTCCCTTATCATTGTTGTCGTTGGTGGTAGCGGTGGTGATTTGTGTTGTACATTGGTTGCTGGACTGTTCTTGTCTCAACCCGTGGGAGTCGCACTCTTTCGATCCTCCTTCCCGTTCCTCCGGGAGTGGGGAAGGGGAGAGCCCCGGTGCGGGGTGGGGGGGACAGACCTCGATTGTTGTCAGCTCGGCACCACTCACTGGGAGTGAGTGAACAAGTTACCTGACTGGGTTTAAACCACGACAATACTACAACAATACTGCTATATGTTGCCTGAAATATGGAAGCTTTTGACAGAGAGACATTCAGTGACTTCTTGTGGAAGAGACTATATTTGATAGACTTTGACAGATCTAAATACCGTCTATATAAACTTCTGTCACCTTCAACATCCTGTGGCAGAGAGTTCTGCTGTTTCAGGCAAGATGAAATTAAGCAGGATTCCTTTTTTCTATTATTTTTTTTCCCTAATGATCTCATACTATTCCTCCAAGTCATTCCATCACAAAAAGCAATGCTCACATCTTACCTTTCCGCATCTGTCATTTTTTATTCTCTTTCATATTTGTCCCTCAGGTTAGGCAAAAAGAGCAGAAGAGGTGATCAAAGATTTGGAATAGCTTACATTGCTTACATTCTAGAGGAGATTAAAATGACAAGTAAGCTATTCCAAATCTTTGATCCCCCCCTATTGCTCTTTTTTATTTGATTTCTGCTTCTAGATATCTAAAACCTAATTGTTAACAGAAGCTGAGACAAAGAGAAGTAAAACAATGTACTTTAGTTCTCATGACTCCCAGGTCAGTGCACAATCTTCTGTTGTACTTCAAATTATGTTATTTGTACCTTAAAAATTGTTAGCATCTTACTTTATTTGCAAATTTATAGAAAAAATGGAGCTCTGAGCTTTCTCACCTTTAGGAGTAGTATTGGGAAAACATTTCTTCCTTACCTGTAAATTAAAGCAATAGATGTATTCCATTTCCTTAGCCTGACTTCATTTGACGGTGTCAATAAAATGAGACATTCAGAAGGGGATTAATTTTACCTAAATCTGTCTAGGCATCCAGTGCCCCTCTCTCATCAATGCTATGTGTCTACTGTTTCCTTTACAGTCAGTGGGGAGAAAGAAGGGCATCTCTGGAGAGCTATTCATCCCATTTTAAGAAAGATGTTTGTGTTATGTGGTCTGAATTGGTCCCAAGGGGATAAGAATAATTGCACTGCTGAGGTCCCTCTTCCATTCCCCTAGGCTCTCTCAATCATTGATAGTAAGTAATAACTTACTTTGATTAAAATGGGAGCTTTCAGACAACTAATTAGGTGAAATTACTCCTATTCTTACTGTCTAGGTTTTAGAGGAGAGACAATACAACAAATACTGTGATTTGAAGTCTTCACGCACAGCAGGATGCAGTTAAAGAGGGACTAGGGAGGGTCCCTTTCTCCCTGGGCTCCCACACTGTCCTCAGAGAAGAGGAACCCTTTTCTCTCTGCAGTGTGGCCCCCATTGTAGCATGCAGTCTTTTTTTCCAGGCTGCTTTAACCACATTTTTAGCAATACATCAAGATTATATTGCTCCCTAACTCCTTCCAGAACACAGTGGCAAAGAAGATACTCTTGAATTGGTAAAGAGGTTATTGAAACATGTCTTCCTTCACCAGACTCCACTCTTTCCCCAGCCTCTTGCAATTTCCTCTCTTTTCCTTTCTTGTCAGCAAAACAAAGAAATCATTTTTAGCAAGGCTCATCCACAAGTTGGCAAGGATAACATTCTTAAATATCACAGTGTTATTATGATAAGCACAGCACATTCCAGGCAGAAAAACTGCAGATTATGGAAGCCTTCAATAAGTATGGCTGATATTAAAAGTTAGATTTTTTAATTTTTTTTTTAGCACCCAAAAAGCCATTAGCAAGCCTGTCAAAAAGAAAAGAAGAGCCTATCAGGATTTCAAATAAAAGAAATGAAAAATCTATTTATGAATACTTGTCTCCCAAATCCTCTGTGTATCTTAAGCAGAAAATGATATATACTGACTTCAAAAATACAGTTACCATATTTGAACATCTGAGCTACAGGAAAATACCAGAAGTATGTATTTTTAAATTTTCTTCTAGTTTTATTTGGTGTAAAAAGACAAAAAAAACCCAAAAACCAAAAACGAATGAAAAAGGCAAAAAAACCCCAACCCTATTAAAATCTTTATCATGATCTCTCCCCCTTTCAGAGAAAGAAATATGACCTCTTCATTACTCCAGCAAGTCTAATCTTGTCATAAGCAAAACACATTATTCCATACTAGCTGGAAATAAAGAAATTTGTATAAAAGAGTCTGGCACAGTATCAAAAGATATTGAGATAGAAGAAGTGCCACTGTGTGGTCCTTCCTGAAGCTAACTGACATCCTGTTAGTTAGTACTTAAATCTCCAAAATTGTGTTAGTTATTTATTAGTTGCCCCCAAAAGAGCAGGTTAAAGAATTACTAACAGATAATTACTCCTTAATGAAAGCTCTGCTAATAATAATGATGAATAATATTTTTACGCCTTTAAAATAACTTGTAAGAGAGAATCAATGTACAAACCTGTGGGTTGAAGTAAGAACAGTTTAACAATTGAAAGCAAAATATAATAATAATCACAAAAAATAAAGAGAGATATGAAGGAATAAACAAATGATGCACAATACAATTGCTCACCATCCACTGAACAATGGCCAGCCTGACATGAGAAGCCATGGGCCCCTCCCAGCCAACCCCCCCAGTTTATATACTGGGCATGGCGTGTTGTGGTATGGAATACCTCTTTGGTCAGTTTGGGTCAGGTGTCCTGCGTCCGCTCCCTTCGGCTTCTTGAGTCCCTCCTCGCTGGCAAAGCATGAGAGACTGGAATGTACTTCATCAGGATAAGCACTACTTAGCAACACCTAAAGCATTGGTGTGTTATCAACATTGTTCTCAGACTAAAGCCAAAGCACAACACTGCACCAGTTACTAGGTGTCCTGGGTTCAGCAGTAACAGTCATTTTTTCTCCTTCTTAGTAACTGGGGCAGCGCTATGTTTTGACTTTCAGCCTGGGAACAGAGCTGATAACAATGATGTTTTGGTTTGGCCAAGGACTTTGTGAGCCTCATGCTCTGCCAGGGAGGAGGGGAAGCTGGGAGGAAGCAGAGATAGGACACCTGATCCAAACTGACCAAAGAAGTATTCCATACCACAGCACATCATGTCCAGGATGTAACTGGGAGTTACCCGGAAGGGCTGAGACTGCAGGACTGGAGGAGGTATCGGTCGGTGCTTGGTCTGGTGGGGTGGGGCGAGTTATCAGTCAGCTGGTGGTGAGGTGTTGTATTCTCTTCCCTTGTTATTTCCTTCATCATTATTATTATTGGTGGTAGCAGTAGTGATTTGTGTTATACCTTAGTTACTAAACTGTTCTTACCTCAACCCGTGGGAGTTGCATTCTTTACAATTCTCCTCTCCGCTCCTCTGGGAGTAGGGGGAGGGCAAGATGGGGAGGGAGTGAGTGAACGAGCTGCTTGACTGGGTTTAAACCACGACACTAGGAAAAAAATTAACTCCATCCCAGGTGTAACCAGAACAAAGATTTATTTTATTTATAGCAAAACAAACCACAAATCTATTTTAATATTGCTGCAACATTTTTAAATTTTTCTCTCAGATTTTGTCATGACTCAATAAAATAAACTATTATCAAGTTGGGCTTGGTAAAAAAGTTGTAACTGAACCTGCATGATCTCAATATAGTCAAAAAAGAATCCAAAATCAGTGTGCCATTTTATAACTACAAATCCTACCAAAATCCGGTTACTTTACAGATCCTCATCAGCATTTTGTTAAATTAAAAGTATAATTATAGTCCCTGATTATGGTTCTTTTTTCAAAAACACAAGCAGGTTTATTTCTGGATAAAAAAAAAAAAAGACAAAAACAAAAAACCAAAACAACAAAAAAGCTGACCACCAAAAAAACCTAACAACCAAAACCAGTAAAATAACCCCAAACAAACCCCAAACTTTTAAAAACTGCTTGTAAGCACAGCTCAGAAAGTAGTACTGTCATCTTTCTTAAGACTTCCTTCAAACTTTTCGTTTAAGAAAGTCAGTTTGGCAAAAAAAGTTAGTACGGACAATGTCTGGAAAGCTAATTGTAGAAGATAAATGGGCCAACTTTATTTTTCAATTTTCTGTGTAATTTGTGGTCACAGCATGCCACACTGGAGGTGATGGCCATGATTTTCTTCCTGTTCAAGAAAACTTCAGAGGAACAACATTAGTGACATATGTCCTGCCTACACAGGGCTTTTTATTTTGCAATGAAATGCTTTTACTTCAGTGCTTTCTCCAGTCCTATGCACTGATTAATTATTTTCTATTCTAACAGAATCTGTCCCAAATAATTCTGGGCCTATATTTTTCCAATGCTCAGTGAACTAACAGCAGTGCGACTGATGTGCAAATAGATTAGATTTAATAATAGAAGCATATGTCCGGGCTCTACCAGCAGTTTTCTCCAGTTTAATGAGATCAAAACATTAGATGTAATCATGTTTTTGTGCAAGCTTTACACAACAGAAGCATTTTGTCATTAAAATTACAGTTTGTTTTCAGCTCAAATTCCAGTAATATCACAGCTGTGTTTTATGAGAACATGCTCAAATTCTTTTCAACCATTTTGGGCTGGATTGACAAGTATCATATTTCCATTTCTTTGTAGAATGATGCCATTACAGTTGATTTTCTATTTTCATATATATGAGATTAAAAAAAAAAAAAAAAGAAAAAAAAGGAAAAAAAGGGTCGGGGGGAAAGCCACACTATTAAAATGAAGTGCTATGAAGAACAGTTTTGGTTTATTAGTATTGGGTCTCATAGCTTTTGTTTTCCATGGACCTTATTCAGTTACGTTCTCTTTCTGAAAGTCATTTCACATGAAAAGTAAATGGAAGTTGTTTCATAGCAAAAAGACCATTCAATTAGTATCTGTGTATTCTGAAGTGGCTTGTTTTTCATCTGTTTGTTACTATTGCCACTGTCTTTTTTGAAAAAATAAAACCAAACCAGTGCAAAACAACAAAACCAAAAGCCAAACCTAATCCAAGCCGCTGTGTGCTCTTGCCTTGCTTTTACTGCAGTTTTGTGATGGGATTTGTTTGATAGCATATGGCATACTAAGAATGATAGTGGTAAATTACCTTGACCTTTATAATGTTCTTAATTTTGGTTGGCTACTCATTCAACTCACCAACATTTACAGCCATATGCATTTCTGAGGAAGGCAGAGCTAGGTACTAAAATGGAAAATGTCAAATGCTCACATACTCCAAGGACATGCTAGACATTCAAATTCTCATACTTTATTATCATAACAAAAGGCTGCAACAAGAGTAGGAAATAACCTTACATTAATCTACACACATGACAGATGTTAACAAAGAGGACAAATGGCACAAGCCAGCCTGTTATGACTTTAAGATTTTCATTTTGTGGTTACCTTCAGGTGCTGCTCATCCTTTCTTAGATGAGCCATAAACAATGGAGTTGCTGAAAGTGATTGCCAGTCTGTACATGATCTGCTCGTACTCCTGCAGTCAAAACTGGAAGCAAGAGTTCCTTAGTGAGACTGTACCTGCTGTGCTTCAGTTACTCTGGTGCTTATGGATCTGCCTGAGATTATACTCCAAATACAAGCGCTGTTTCATTTTCATTCTCCTGTCCAATTGTCTCCAATTCTTATTTCATAACTTGTTTTCTCACTTTCAGCCCCATATTTTAAAGCTCACCTTAGTATTTTTTCTCCTCACTAATTTGCACTAAAATGCTAGGGTAGCATTCTAGCAAAAATGAAATAGTTTCAATGAAATTATACATGTATAATATGTAAAGAGGTAAAAAGTGACATTGGAAGAATCAATGGCAGATTTCATACTAAAAAATTAAATGATGCTTGTGATTTTAATACACAGATTAGCCAAACAGTTAGGAAGATAGCAACATTGAAATAATTCCTGCTTGAAAGAAGATGCAACAGAAAGATTTTAAATTATGTTGGATTTAAAAACTTTATACAGATTACAAGTAAGCAAAACATTTCTGTGCACCTTCCTTCTTCCCCATAAATGTAAAATATTCATGCTGAACTGTAATGACATAATCAGTGTAGAAAGACAGGGAGCCAACAGTATCAAACTCAGCAAGGAGGGAGTGCAGTTTGTAATTAACAGTTTGCCCTATTTGTTTATTTATTTTCAATTGTGACTTTGTGCTATCATGAAAAAGTATTAAAGTGGAAATAAACCTCTGTAATTTATCTTGCTGTATCAGAGAATACACTCTATATCAAGGTACTCAGTCTCTGTCAAACCAGCACATTGTTTCCCAGTCATCCTGGTATTATTCTTATCAGATAAAACAGATGAATATACAGGTCCTGTTATGAGTTCGTAAGCTTTTCACGAGACAACAAACCTCTAGCAGCTGTGAAAAACTGTCAGATGAAACCCACCTTAAGTAATGAAGTTTGTATTGTCACAATGTTACTACATCCAGTTTTAACTTCAGATGCATTTGCACTGATTTATATTGTATTTTGTGAAAAACGCTGTGTGTTTACACACATACGCTGTACAGAAATACAAATACCCTCTGTACAGATAAAGAGAGTGCACATATAACCTCATGTAACCTTATACATGAAGATACAGAATCCCAGAATGGTTGAGGTTGTGGACATCATCTGGACATCATCTGATTAGATCCTGCTGGTCAGGGTCACCTACAGCCAGTGGCCGAGGACCATTTCCAATTGGGTTTTGAATATCTTCAGGGATGGAGACTCACAACCTCCCAGGAAAACTTGTGCTAGTGCTTGATCACCCTCTCAGTTGAAAAGTGTCTCCTGATGCTCAGAGGGAACTCCCTGTGTTTCAGTTTGTGCCCATTGGTTCTGGTCCTGTCACTGAACATCACTGAAAATAATCTGTCTCTGTCCTCATTGTACCATTGCATGCTCCTTTCATATTATTCCTATTCATTCATATACATTTATAAAATCCTCCCCGAGCCTTCTTTTCTCCAGGCTGAGTAGCCCCAGCTCCCTCAGCCTTTCCTCATAGGAGAGCTGCTACAATCCTTTCATCATCTTCATTTAATCTTCTGCATAGAACTCTGCACTTCTTGTTGAGTTACATGAGGTTCCTTACCTTGCCTGACTGCCCTGTTGCAGTAATTGCACATACAAGTAGCCACACAATTTGGTATGTCACTCTTCTGCAAACTGATGACTAAGTTACTAAATAACAGAATATTTGTGAAAATCATGTCACGTGGTAAATATGTGATTTGTGTAAATGGTATTTACAAGGGGCCTGTCGCTTCACAACCTTAGTTTGTGTTCTTCACAACTTTAATAAACTAACCAAAGTTAAATTGATCTGGTGTTTTCCTATGGAAAACCTAGAGAGTTATTTTATGTAGCAGAGGATCTGATCTAAAGAAAGTTTGGGAAGCCGTATTTTAGGGAATACCTTTCTCTTGAGTAAATGTTCACATCTTTTTGGATTAATTCTTCCCTTGTGCATCAGTTTTACAATCTAGATACCCATTGATTCAAGAAAATAACATTGGTGTAAAACCAAAACTAACCATGGGAAAATCAGGTTTATCTGTCATTCTGTTAAGGGAAATTTTTCTTGCTTATGACAGGGCAGGCACTTACACAAAAGCAATAGTTTTGCCACCATTAAACATGCAGTAAAGCCTTTCACAAGCATTTAGCATTAGCCAAATCGTCTTAAACCTGTTGAGTGTTTACATTAGGCTTATGAAAGCTTTCCTTTCTGAACAATGTGTTAATTTCTTTTCTGAAACTGTTGTGTGCACAGTCAAATAGCTGCTCTGTTCCACACCAGAAGGTGAAGAAAGTGATTCTTGATAAATCCCCAAGGGAGAAGGTATTAGGATGCACAAAATTAATGTTGTGCTCTCATCTAAGATTGGATCCGAGGACATTCTAGTTTTGCAAGGTTGTTTGTGTTATACAATATGGTAAGCTACTTAGTTCAGTTTTTTCGTTTAAACACAGGTCGTATCTGCATTATATTACAGCTGTAACTAGTTCTGTAATGTCCTGAGAAAATGACTGGTAGAGTAAAACTTGAAAGAATCAAATAGTATTACAATTTTATAGTCATATCTCTTCCGAGAATCAGCATAATCATTTCTTATTGAACAAAAGTGTTCTCTTCAGATGGTAGAGATGCAGATATTCAAGCAGTCATATTTACCCATAACTTTTATGATCCTATCTTTAACTTTTCTGATTCTATCTTATGGTAAGTGACTTTAAAACTTCCATCCCTGGTTTAGCATTCAAAGTGGAGAAGTAAGAAAGAGCAAAGGGCTGTTGAACTTTTACATGGAAAGCAAAGCAAACACCTGGCATATGTCATACAACATAAAAATTATGCAGATAGCCACTTCCAGAAGAATGAACAGTCTTTGAAACTGTCAGGGAGTAAAGCTGGGTCCCATGCCAAATTATGGTCCTAACTACAAAGGACTGGTTGAAATACCTACTACATCACACTTTCTGTAGTATCTCCTTTTTCCAGCTTCCCCTAAGAGGGAATAATGTATCATTTGTTTCTTCAGTATATATCTGTAGGGATAAAGATTAGGCCAGTAGTTACAGTATTAATTTGGCAAACTGGCTTTTGTTAGAAGTAGTCTTCTAGTGATGAAAGGAACTCCAGCCCTCTAACAAAGTTTCAGCAATATTAAAGACAATTTTTCCTTGCCTTCTGGGGAAAGACATTATTTCAGTCTTTTTGTAAGCTCAGTTTGTCCTCTCCAAATCTCCTCTGGGGTATATGAAAATAGAAAAGAGAAAAAGAGCAGCAACAAGAGATTGTTCTGCCCTTTCATAATGCCTTCTGTGAGAAAAACTTGGACAAGAATGAAGAATGTTCACATCTGTAGAAAGAGAAGACAGATGCTGAGGGACAAGTGTCTTGGGTTCAGCAGCAGCAGTCATTCTTCTGCTTAGTAGCTGGTACAGCGCTGTGTTTTTGACTTTCAGCCTGGGAACAGCGCTGATAACACTGATGTTTTTAGCTGTTGCTCAGTAATGTTTACTCTGACCAAGGACTTTGTGAGTCTCATGCTCTGCAAGGGAGGAGGGGAAGCCAGGAGGAAGCAGAGACAGGACACCTGACCCAAACTGACCAAAGAGGTATTCCATACCACAACACATCATGTCCAGTATATAAACTCAGGGCAGTTACCTGGAAGGGTTAGATCACTGCTCAATTGGGCTGGGTATCGGTCAGTGGGTAGTGAGCGGCTGTATTCTCTTTCGTTGTTATTTCCCTTATCATTATTATTATTAGTGGTAGCAGCAGTGGTTTGTGTTACACCTTAGTTACTGGCCTGTTCTTATCTCAACCTTTGGGAGTTACATTCATTCAGTTCTCCTCCCCATCCCTCCGGGAGCCAGGGGAGGAAGAAAGTGGGGGGAGTGAGTGAGCGGCTGCATGGCTGAGTTGCCACTGGGCTTAAAACACCACTACAAGTGGTGTATCAAGACCTCCAGAGGTAAAATAAGGTGGTGGTATCTGTAAAGGGTGACGTTCCAAGCATTATCTTAGGTAAGAAAAGGTAAGGCCAGTAAATGGTCTGGGGGTAGACCTCTCGATCTTCTCCTGAGGCCCTAACTGCCAAGTCCCTAGCCCTGTGTTCACATCTGTGTCTTGGGTGAAGAAAGACTATATACGGTCATGGATAACAGCAGTTACTAAATGGCTTTGGTCCAATGCAGTTTGGTTTGTTGCTATTCCTGCCTATCTATCTCCTACATGCTGTCGCTTCTATCCTTTGAGGTCCTGAACTTCTTTAGGAGGAGAGTTTCCACAGTCTGTTGTACAGTTTTCCTCTGAAGCCAGCACTAGTCGTTAGTAACGGAGGGTGATCAGATATGGACAGATGGAGAGGAAAAGAATTAAGGAACTAGAACTGAGGGAGGACTGGAGAGAAATCTGAGGGAGCTCTTTACTTAAAACCAGACAGGTCAGTCTCCCCCATATCTTTCAGTAATAGCTGCACTGAGAAAAGACATGAGTTTGAAACACCATTATGCAAATAAAGGCAGATGCAAACATTCACACTGGGAAGGTAGAGAAGTAAATAAAAATTCAAAGTCAAAGGAAGATGTTATTTATTTACTGTAAAAATGACTTTTGTCCATTTTCATACTTCCTGTGTCCTGAGCCAGGGTATGAATTTTTATTTTTTTTTTTAAATACAAAAATTTGTCAGTAAAGGCAAAGATCATGACTTACGCCATAACTTAATCATCTGATCAATCCTCTAAGAGCTAGAGACCAAAGGTACAATTGCTGCTATGAGGAGGCATATGTTTCTATTCATCAGTTCAGTCTGAATTAGATCAGATGACAGATGCTTTATTCTCTTTTTCCTTTGTTCTTTACTTCACAGTGAAATAAAGTTTCAGTAGATATAGTTAATATTCTTCTTTATAATGACAAAATATATTAAGTTCCAAAAGTATACCTTTCACTTATGTAGACCTGGTGCTTATTTCTTGCTTTCTTGCACTTAGCTGTGTCATTCAAGAGCTATAAATTCTGAATTCTGATTGACAGAATCAGCCTGACTTACTATTCCAGCATCTGGATTTAATTGCATTGTTGATTTTTTCTACTTCTTTGTTGGAAAGTCAATAAAATGCTCAACCAAATTTTCAGCCATTGTAAATTGGGAGACCACAAGTAGAAATACATGGATTTGCACCAGTTCAGACACAGGGATACCATCTATGTTCCTGCAGGCAACCAATTAGAGAAAAAATAAATTTTGAATCTCAGGTTTTACTTATTGATATTTTTCCTTTGTATGGGAACACCATAGCAATATGAAACCTACTATGTTCTTTCTTGTTTAAAAGGCTTCCTAAACTCCCTCTTGGACTATAATACAGCTGTTATAACATAATAGTTATACTTCAGAATTAACTGTACTGAGTGTAACCAATTTAGTGTATAGTATTTCCCAGCTGAACTCAATATTGTTTTTTCTCAAGTAAAACAGTTTCCATTCTTTCATTCAGGGATGATCACATGTGTTTAACATTTGGCCAGGGACTAGTCCTGATTTTCTCTGAGTCATCTCACTGATACTTGTCTTGATGATGACAAGAGGTCTGAGCAGAACACCCCTCCTTTGATGCACGCCCCCAGGTTTAGCACTGGTGTGACACAGTCTTTGCTAAGGACTAGGAATTAAAATAGCATGGCTGCCGAAGCTGCGGCTGGTGAGCCGTGAAGCAGGAAAGGACTTCCCACCAGGACCTGGCTGGTGACCTGTCAGGGCTGATGATCTCTTTCTTTTCTTAGCTTGTGTAAGCATATGTCTCATACAAGAATAGTCCAGAAAATGTCAGTGAGCATACACACTTGGACAGACTTTGAAAAGATTGAAAGACATGACATAGGAGATGTTTTACAGCCTTCCTCAGAGAGTCCATGGAAGACTAGAAAAAACAGAAAAAGATTTCTTGGTTTGCACTGTTACCTGGAGAATGTAAAAGTAGGGTATTTCTTCCAGAAGAAGCAAAAGTATTTTCCCTTCCTTCAATACATTTCTTCTCTAAAACACTCGAGATTCAAATGATGTTGTGGGAATAGTACTGTTGTATTGCAGTGGCTGTTTATGAATGCTCAAAATTGCTTTAAATATCAGCTGCCATTTTACTTACCTTGCGTGAAACTAGATTGCTTCTTTCAGTGAAACAGTCTAAGCCTCAGCAACATAAACCTGGTCCAAGGGTCCACTTCCTTGCAGGAGTAGCCCTGCAGCATAGAAGAGCAATCACAGGATCCTGGATTTGGTAGAGAAAAAGAGTGCTCCTATTCACAGTTTTGTTCTTAGGAAACCTGAGACTCCCAACTAAAAAGTCTCTGGAGATCCCTGAGATTCAATATAGCAATGTAGTTAAAAATAAACAAAACTAAAACCATCCACATACACATGCATACTTGTTCACTTTAGGTGGTGAAGGAAGGAACTGGAACAGTCCCTAAGGTCAATTTGATATCACAAATACCAACAACAACAACAAAAATCCTGGCATTGGACAGGTAAGTTTCTGTCACAAAAATGGATATTAGAGATTCTTTACCCCAAATAAAATCAATTGCAGCCAGAGTGCAATTTACTTCTAGGAACTGAGAAAACTGGAAAGATGGAAGCACTTGATAAACTGACTGAAGCTGGAAATGGCTTAAAGAAACTCTCAGGTGCACTAAGCCAGTGATATCCCCTCGTGCCATACAGGCCACATGGGCCCAAGGTCTACTTCTCAGAGCTCTGTGGAAGATGACTTAGGGAAACAAATGTCTGAAAACCACAGAGGAATCTGAAAAACTCTACAGAAGCCACAGCTCCGTCAGGAAAAAAAAAAAAAATTCAATCCTAAATCCAAAGGTGAAAATCACCTGCATTAAGCAATTATTTCAGATGGAAATAGAAATATTATTTGATATTAAAAAGTGATACGTGGGTAACAGCAGGCAAAACCAAATGTAATCTTAAGGGATTCCTAGTTAAAACAAAAAAGGAATTCTCAGAAGGTGAATATTTAAGATCCTGTCAAGAAAACTGTAACAAATGGAAAAGAACTGATTTTTAATATAGAATCACCTAACATCGAGGAGTATTACCTGCTTCTGCTGCTGTGAAAACATGAATCACTTAATGAGAGCAATTAGGATATGAAATACTGTATTGTAAGTGCAGGGACCAGTTACTTTTGAAGATTTTTTTCCTCTCTCACACTAAAAAAAAGTCAACTAAGTGCTCAGCTGATCTAGTAAAATCAATTGCTGGTGGTTCCATACAGGTATTGGCCTTGTGATGAAACTACAGGCACAGAGTTCTGCTCATAGGCAAACAATCCCTGAAAGGCTGAAATTATACCTTCAGTTAAAAGACCCCAAAAACACAAATGATCCCAACGCAGGTTCTCTCCTGACTTGTCAGTAGCTCATATCTGAGAAGCTTCACAACCAGAAAACATTAAAATTGTTTCTTCTATATGAAGAAAAGGCAAAGGCAACAACCAGGACAAGCAACTAAGTGGAAAGGAGAGAAGGTAATTAAGTGGGAACATTAAAGACCGCCTATGACAATTACAGTTCTAAGAATTTTCTTCTTAAAAGAAGTATTGATATCAATCAGTGTCAGTACTGAGTCTACAGCAACGGTTTTATGTAGAGTAGGTAAGAAAACAGTGTGAGGATTTATCACATTTGTCAGCAAGGCAGATTCAGACTCAAGGTAACTGTGGATAATGTTATGTAGTAGTATAATGTACCAGGATAGCTTTAGCTATCCTTATTTTATAATGAACAATATATTTCTACTTCCAATATAAGACTGGACACACGTGGGAGAAATTGATTCCTTCATATTGAAGGGCAGTGTATAAACAGCTCATGAATAAACATATTTATTTTCTATCTTTAGCATTGGTCAAAAAGAACATGTCATCTTATTTCCATCTAAGGATGTTGATTGTATTTAAAATAGCAAATGTTTTCAAAGATAACTTTTAAACCTGCTAATAAAAAAAAAATTAAAAAAAGTCCCCAAACCTTGGGGAGAAACAAAGTTCTGTGGAAAGTGATCAGTAGGAAAGTATGGCAACTTTGCTACCCGAGAATGATTTTTCGCTGAAGGAGTGAGCTAAGAAAACAAAATGAAAAGGGGATGCTCAGCTAGCATACAATCACTAAAAATATGCTGGCTAAATATGAGAATGATACAACTGCGTTAGCATTAAAAGGAAAAGAAGACAATAACTTTGATAAGAAAGCATTATGGTATCTGAACAAATATAGACTTAGATTAATGACAGCTTCTACTCCTATGTTTCAGTGCATCAGTTCAAAAAGCAAAAACTATTTTTTAAAAAAGCTATCAAAACTCCATTTTTGTACACTCTCATGAAAAAATAAAAGATGTATGAGACCATGGTTGACATACGAAGAAATTTTGTGTGTTGCAAACAAGAAATATATAAGAAGCTCAATTACACTGATTTCTAGATAGCTTCTATTTGAAAAAAAACACCCTCTTGAAAGACAATAATGTTAAAATTTATTTAGATGAGTGCACAGGCAAAAAATAGCACCATTATCTTGGAAGAAATGTTTAGATTTGCATTTGAAGACATAATCTTTGCAGATGAGCTATATTAGACTATTAAAATAGGCAGATACACTCTGCTGCCAGTAAAACATAGCATAAAGTTTGCGAGTGGAAATTCTACATCCTTGGAGGGAAAAATTAATCCTGTTTTAAAAGTCTTCTCCTTATTTTCCTACTCTGTTACAAAAAAAAAAATATTAAATTATACAGTAATACACACACTCTTTCATGGCCATGAAAATCTGAAGTCACAGAAAAGAAAATTGATAGTCTTTTAAATGATACAGTACAAAAAATATCTAATAGAATATAATCAAATCTGTTTGATGAATAATAATGTGACAGAGTCACATTTTCAAAGTACCTGAAAATTTCTAAAAGATGCTTATATGCCTAAATCTTTCATGCTTTGTTTCAATGTGTTTTGGGGGCTTAGTTTTGAGGAGTTTTGGGTTTGTTTCTAGGAGCTTTGTTTTTTGGAAATTCAAGCTGTTGCAAAACCATGTATCTCCACGTTGTTACCAAAATTATACAAATGCATCCCATGCTAAGCTCACAGAATGTAACTTGGGTGAACTAACTGTGCAAATCCATTAAATTTGTCAAATAATTCCATATATTTCAGAGACATAGAGGAAAATAACTCAAACACTGGAAGAAAAGGGTATTTTAAAATGTATTAATTCTGGAATTCTAATGTAGCAGATAAGTCACTACAAATATTAGAATAAAAAATTTTAAGATAATAAAAAGTATTAACGGGAAATAAAAAGAATGACGACCAAACAAAAACTGTGTATAAGAAGCTTCAATGTTTGTTTTTGCTCTTATTTATACTTAAGGGAGAAATTGTCTAAAGAACAGAATATACCATGGACTAATAATTCATGAGGTGGAAGATAACATGCACCAAGTGAGGCAGAAAAGAACCTTTTTGTAAATGGTGTGACATCTATTGTCTAGACTGTCACATGTGTTATATAATGGTTCTCAAAATTGCCCATTTGTTTAATAGTTTCCTAGAATCCTCTCAAATTCCAAAATCAGTGAACAATTCACTGAAGTTGAAATCCAGCAAAGACAAAATTGATTGCACTTCTCATGCATCTGTGTCTGTAGTAAGTACTAATGCCCAGCTATTTGCCTAAGGCTTGGTAATAGCTTCAACTCTCAGCTGCTTATTTAATTGAGACCCAAATAATTTATTCCAGGAAATCCTAAATGAGGGTTTATAATAAAATCACACAGAGATAGAGATACTGTTAAGGAAAATTTGGAAACTTCAGTGGTGTATTATGCACCTTTTTAATAAGCCATCCTGAGGACAATAATTCTATTTGGACATGCAGTGAGAAGATGTCGGCTGTTAAGAGCTGATCATATCAGACTCCATCAAAATGCATGGGAAACTGAGGTTGATCCCTGCAGCACAAGCAATAGCTTAGTATAATATCCTCTTCTGTTGTATAACGGTATAGTCACATAATGATCTCTGGAGATAATAAGGCAAGAGAAAATATAGAATGAGGAATATTACAAAAAACTCTAAACATAGTTATTGTACCAATATAATATGTTTATTTATGAGTGATTAAAACAATGTATATCAAGGAATGGGAACATTCTAACAGTTTTCATCATTAAATTGTTTTAATATTGCTATTAATATTGTTATTCCTTATCTTCTATGAAATGTAAAATTGGCCATATATAAGGAAAATAATGAATGTTAGTCCATTTGCTATAGAAAAAGCTGTATTAACTGCAAAAGTCTATACATTTAAATGCTTTCAAATTGTATCTCTTCTGAACCGCAAGCCTAGAGCAACTTCGTCTTCTTACTATTTGAATAAAGCCCTTTTTTGTTTCAATGCATATGGTTTTAAAAGGAGTTATAGATCAGATTTTTTTATGTAGAATTAATTTAGAGTACTTAATATAGCTGTAATTCTTAGGATCTGTATCCTTTTGCATATTTTTTCAACACTTGGCATTGAAAAGTTTAATAGACAAGAAAATCTTTAGAAAAGCAGTATAGATTTTTACATTTGATTTCTTTAAATAAGAAGAGTCAGTTCAAACCAGAATATTGACTGCATGAGAGAGATCACAACTTGTTTCTACTACTGTACTGTAAAACTGCTAGAGAAGATTTTGAGTATCATGCTTTAGTAAACACATCTTGGAGAAATGGTATTTAGTTTCCTGAGGGAGTGGCAATTTCCATTTCTAATGCCAAGAAGTTTGTATAAAATAAAAATAATAATAGAAAAAGCAAACAAAACAAGCAAACAAAAAGAAACACAATACCAACACCCTGATTTCTGTGCCAGTCTTTTTGGCTAGCATAACAGCCATTCCTATCTATGTTATTAATGTCTTCACAGTTAACAGCTGCTGTAGATGCTTGCAACATCAGGGAAGAAGATGAATTTTCCAAATGTATCAAAAAATAGTTGATGCAAACACCAAGCTCTGGAGCACTTAGTGCATGCAAAGCTAAAGGTTGCAAATGTTTGGTATTCAAGCAAGTATTTCCTGTGTTTGAGGGCTAGGTGGCATAGTGAGCCAAACACGTTACTCACTTATGAAGACTCAGGTTCAGGCTGCATTTTTCTTGCCTGATAGGAAAATGGGAATGCTGAAAAGGGAGCAATCCAGAATTTGCATATGAAAGATGTAACTGGGCTCAGCTAACCAGCTGTGCCTGTCATAACACAGAAAAGTAACATATACACACATGCCTCAGCTGAGCTGCAAAAATCTCCAGGTGTAGGAGGCATTTTCATTAAACAAACACTTAGTTGAGATCACATAAATATATCCTCAGAAACAAGTAGAAAGAATTGACAGCTACCTAAGCTCTGATACTTGATGTTTCAAGTAGATGAAGAGACAGACTAACAGTGACTCAATTTGGAACTCGTGAATCTAACACCTATGGAAGTACAATTAATGGTGGAGGGATGGGAAGGACAAGAAATGTGCTGTAGAGATTCATTAGGAAAAGCAATGCTCTCCATTCCACAATCCTAAAAATTTCATATAAAAATGTCTAAGGAGAATCAACTCCTCTCATATCTTAAACCAGGAAATTCCTAGGTTTACCTAGGTAACCTACAGACTGTCTATTCTAAAGCATTCACCATGGACATGAAAAAAAAAAAATTAAAATGTTATTTTAGGAAAATATGTATTTCATAAATAGGAAGAAAAACAGACCTGAAAACACTTTACTGTTTTTCCTGGATGAACCCTAGTGAATACTAAAAAGAAACAACTCCTAAACTTCAGTGTACTCTTGGAAAGGTCAGATAGTATTGATAGATCAAGATTTGAGAACACTTCCATAAAAGCAACACCCTCCATAAAACAGGGTGTTGCTTACTGTGGTGCTTTACTGTTTAGATAACGCGCTGCAGATAAAATAACCCTAATCCAGAAAGAGCTAATTTGCCAACAAAAAGTATTTCTAGAGAAGATTAGGTATCTGAGTATGCCTAGTCCTGATATCCAGTAAAGACAGTCTGACAAGGAAGGGAAAACGAATAAATAAATAAATAAATAAGTAAAAGGGGAAAAAAAGAAAAAAAAAAGAAAAAAAGGCAAAGATGGAGCACTGGACTCTCTAGAGAAGTTTCATGTCTAGAGAAGTTAACATTTATTAGTTCTTCCCCTTTCTACAACTAATCACAATTCAGACTACAACAGTCATTCTAGAGGGTATGCAAACAAGGGTATGAATTAATTATTAATTGCACCTCTTGCTTGCCCATAATGATAAATTTTATTTTAAATGAGGCCTCAACCCAATACGCATTTGTGTTTTCCATGTATTAACTGGTAAAAAAATACATTTCATTTTCCCCAATATTCACTGTTCCCTCTGAATGAGGCTAAACTTTTTAAAATATTTTCTCTAAGTTGTATATTTGCCCAGGTGAGCTTGTGTGAGTTGGTCACTACCATTATTGCTTCAAAGTCGTTGGATTCAGCTCCATCTCAATGGTGCTGAAACAGCTGCATTTTATTCCTTCCTTTCTGTTAACCAGGTAAGGAGAGCTAAAGCCAACATGGATGAATTGTTAAATTTGTTAAATCAGTTCACTACTACCCTTAAACTCTGAAGTGCACAGTGTCTAGCAGAACTGGATCTTTGACTTTGATGCGTCATTGTCACATTTGTGAAAAAGTTGACAAAAGAACATGCAAATAGATTGTTTAGATTTCATCTCAGCATGTGCTGCCTTTGATGAAGACAGTACAGCCTTGACAGAGAGTTAAGATAAATCAATGTCTTGTACGTGCAGTCTTGTTTATGTATTTTCATTAGATTGATAATTTGGTAACTTCATGAAAATGGGTAACTTCATGAAAATTTAAAAAATCAACTTTTAACTCACAGAGCATGCTAATCTCTTTAATGCTGTTTCATTCTATTGAGTTCTACTTTAGGTATAAATATGGATGTTTTGTAATTAAAATTCATCTGGAGAGCTAGTAAGGAAAAAGAAAGAAAAAGAGAAAAAAGAAAAGAACATCCAGTATACAATAGATGCAAATAATCACAGCCAAAATTGTGTTTTGTATAAGAGCTTAAGCAACTACTAATTCCTTAGAGCCTGTCTGTGATTACTTGCTGCTAATCATCATCAGGTCATGCTTGTTCTCTTCCCCTTTGAAAATAATGAAGTGCAGAAAATTATTTTCATATTAAAAGTCTATGTCAGTATCATACCTTTTCCACCCAAGCTGAGCAAGGCAATGTTTGTTTTTCTCTGACTCTCAAATAAAGTACTCCAAGATCATTATTTGTACAGAAGGCTTTACATAAATCCAAGTTTTCTGCTGTGTTCTTTTTGTTTGTCCACTTTTTTTTTTTTTTATCATTATCAAAGCAACAGTGCTTTGGATTAATGCATCATCATAAAACAGACCAATTTGTGTTCCGGTCTTTGAAAATGCCAGGGCTTTTGCACTCATTTTTGTTAGCAAATTGATAAAAATATAAGCACTTATAAACAAAATAAACAGTATGTGGGGCTTTGCTGATAATCTTCTATGGGACAGGAAAAAGAGGCCAGACTCAGATATTTCTGTAGCATTGCCTATATGTTTGCAAGGAGTGTTCAACACAGTCCTGTGGTTCCCTGTACACAGAGTTAAACACTCCAGGAATTAGCCTTCTACACAGAAACTTGCTCCAAACTTTCTGTCAAGATAAAACTACTTCAGCCATACGTCACTCTTCTTTCTTTGGGAGATCTCTGCTCACAGGATTAATTTCCTTCTTTCTCTAATTTCCAGAGATAAGTCCTACTTCCTGGCACTTTAAGTCAAGCACAAGAGAAAGCCTAGTCAACTGCATGGACTAGGCATTGCCCAGCTGACAATGGTCCTAATCATTTTGGCCATCAGTTCTATGAAGAACTGCTCTTTTTATGCTGATCCTACAGAAAATTGTGTCACAGCAGGAGTGTTAAAGAGGGAACAATAAGAGACAAAATGATAATGCTCCTTGGTTTCAGCCACCACTATAACAGAAAACTCACTGGCTTCCAGGAATAACACTGAAGATGGTAAATATTCTTTAGCCTGTGTTTAACTTCTTTTTGCTGTGGCTTCAACAATATACCATTCAGCTCTATACATAGCCAGAAACAAAGCACTCCGACTTTTAGTATCCCACTATGTGACTCTTATTGTAAACAGCTAGATGTACCAGACCTACATGAAAGCACATAGCCATGTAAAGAAGCACTGAAATGCACCGAAAGAACAAGTTAAAGAAAAAGAAAAAGAAAAAAAGTTGCAGAGTTATTTGAAATATCTCAGTTGTATGGAAACCACACACATAAAACACATCTGACAGTAAAAACGTGCTTCCAGATAAATTAATATATTCTCGGAATTTCAAAGGTGCATTAAGAAAGATAATCTAACTAAATTACAGCTCCACTGAAGAAGTTTTGACACTGTTTTAAACAGCACTGACGTTTCATCCATTTTCAGTGATTTTGAACTGGAGTTGTCCACAGAAAAGAAATTATCTCTATTTTCACCATGTCTTTCAGAAACAAAACTGTTCTTTAAAAATTTTTAGATTTACTATCAGAATATTGTATCTCAGAATATAAAAGATAATTCAGAAAATTACTTTTTTCATTCATTTGTTCTTCTAAGTTTGGGGTTTGTTTGATTTGTTTTGGGTTTTTTTTTTACATTTAATTACATAATCCCTTAAGGCAGATGGCAAGAAAAAAAAAAAAAATCAAGCTAACATGTTTCACTTCTACTCTTCCTTTGGCCTAAAAGGAGTTATTGTGACTTAAAAAATGAAATCACATTATGATTTAATTAATAATTAAGACTTAATAAAACTACAAATCTGGTGTATCTAATATACACAAGATTTATATCATTTATATGAAACATGATGATATAATAGAAAATATTCTCAGCATATCATCTCTAGACTTGAATATTAAATAGGAGGCACTGGTGTTACAAAAACTATCTGTGGATTTGAATGTTAACTCAGCAGCTCACTGAATTCTTGGGTGCCATCCTGTTTAGAAACCAGTCTTAACCAGTCTTAAACTCTAAAAAAGTTTTATAGATGGAGCCAGCTCGATGATAGCTAAAGCAGTATGACTTAGGTATAGATGCCTTTGTCAAATCTTTTTCTCTTTTGACAATAATGATGCTTCCTACAAAAATCAGGCCTAGAAACGCAAGGATGTTCCTGTGCCCAAGAAAATGCAGATGCTGGATAGGAGTCAGGCTTTTCTTTCCATCAGGATTTGATTCTAAAACTAACTTCTTACATCTGGGATCCGCAGGCACAGAGCCTGTGCATTTGTTCAGAAGACTCTCCTTACAGAAGAAAAAGAACCAAAGAAACAGTAAGAACATCAGTTATACTGTAGTGTTCACATTTAAAAGACATGGAAGAAGGGACTTAGATTCATCCAGAAGTCAGTTATGGTGGAAAAACAAAGGAAACATTGGCTGCCTCCAATGTAAAGAGGTGGTTTGAGGTACTTTTTGTTTTGCTTTGGGTGTTTCTTCTGGCATTTATTTGTGAGGGTTGGTGGTGAGTTGCAGAATCAAAGTATATTCTGTCATATACACATATACTAGATACATCAAACATTTTTTCTCAAATGCACATCTTCAGAGAATCCCTCTAGAGACATTTCACCACAAGACAATAAGAATTTCTGCAAGATGCGCGATTTCTTAATAAATTTTTATGTAGTTAATGACTCCCAAGATTTTTCACCTCTTAGAGCTGCAATTTTACCCTGCATACAAATTATGAAGAGAATGTAAGACTTACAAAGTCTCACGCCATCACTGGGTGTCTCTGCAATACACACACATTACTTCTTCCTCTAGCTTTCTAGCTCTAGCTCAGATATTTACATGAAAGCACTGCACACTTGGAGGTGGCCCAGGAAATACAGTCCCATTGCTTGAGCCTTCTCTGGCAAGTAAACCAACCACCCATGGAAAATCACCAGATGTCAAACATACATGCACTACAGTACTGTAAACCCATTCATGTAATGATGACCTGTGCAGGGAAATGTAAATACTAGGACTAAAGAAAAATGAGTTTATGTACTAATAGAAGCAGCAAAAAAATTTTTCTCCAGAACCTCTTCCTTTTGCCACTGTATCAGTATTTGAGAATATCTGGAAAAATCAATTTCTATTTGTTACAAAACTAAATCCTCAGTGGAAGGGAAAGAAGAAGAAGAAAGTCAAAGTAGTCAGTCTCTGACAGAATTTACATTGTATCAGCTAAAATTCAGAAACACGTACATAAAGGAGAGAAGAGCAGTTCAGAGGAATAATGAGTGGACTCCCAGAAAAAATTCTGAATGTTTAATCAAGGTTCAGTATATAGTAAGATTTCCTCAGAGACAACACTCTTTTAAAGCATCTGTGGAAAAAATCCCTTGCTTGCCTCATTTTTTTTGAGGAGAAATAATGAATTTCAGCATCTTTTTAGGCAGGTACAATGATTGTGAAAACATTAGCAGCAACTCTTTCCAGCATCAGTAATGGTAAAAGATGGACTAGATGACCTCTAAAGGTCCCTTCCAACACAAACTATTCTATGACTCTATGAAAAACTACAGTGGCAGACATTGGTTTTTTTCATAAATTTCTGCTGGGTTTTATCTTTCTTTGCATTGTAGAACCAAACAGTCAAAAAGAATGTGCACACTCCATACTTTTGCAGGAGTGACCTTGCCCTGATTCAGCGCTGTTTCAGAACCATAAAACATTAAAGAGAGACTTGGCTGTAATGCTGGCATTTGTGCAGACACAGCACAAGGTCATGAGTCAAGCAAAATGGCTGTCAGCTTTATTCCCACCAAAATAATTAATTATTCAGGCTGTGATGGCTGCAGTAGAGCTGTGCTTTATCTTGTGCATGGCCAGACTTTTCATGGCAAGGAGTAAGGAAACTTCCTTCATCTTTACAGCATGCAGAAAAACGTCAGGCACAGTTCTAGGTCCTATCCTTAGCTCAGCACAAATATTGCATGCTTTCTGGAGAGTGCATGATTGTAAGGAAGAATAAGCATATGCTGATTTGGGAAGGGCTTCTGGGAGTGATATGCTGAGTAGACAGAAGGGGAAGGAATGTGTGTGTCCTCTAAAGAATGGATATGCTTTGATTCAGTGCACTGCCATATATTCCAATATTCTGCCTTATTTCCCTGTGAAACTCAAGAAAAGGAAGTCTGTGCCCCATTGAGTATCTAATTTAGCTGAAGACACAAAGTCAAGATGCTACAATTGGAAAAGGAGGAAAAAGATGTCATAGAAGAAACTTCATGACTATATGGCTGCATTGGCTAGTAAGGTATTCAGTTTCCTATCTAACCTAAATTGTAGACTAATATGAGACTGAGATAACAGGTAAACAAGCAATAATAGGTGCAGTAATAATTTAATAAGTTTCCATTAGTGACAAATAATTTCATTTTATTTGGTGTTTATTTAGAACTGACAAATACAAAAATAAAAGATTCTAGGAAAACTTAATTTGTACTCTTGGCATTTCTTCAGAACTATTTTTTAATAACAAAATTTAACCTTTTTTCTAGTGCTACCTTTAATTAATATACAAAATTGCATTTTAAATGAGAAATCACCTTTTCATAAAAAAGTTATTAACACTGTTGAAATGTAAAAGTGAGATGTGACTTTTGAAAAATGCAGTACAAGCATCTGTGTTGGGCATCAGTAAGTACAGAAAATAAACTGCTTTTGCACTACTGCATCAACTGCAAGTAGCATGGTCCAGATGCTAGAGTGTAGGCTGGATATAATCTGTGCGTTGGAGATAGTTCTACCTTTGCCTCTGCATCCTAAGATAGTGTGCTGCCATCCTTACAAGTCTAAACATATAACCAACAGGATTTGTTCTGCCAGTGTGTCAAGTGGGAGGATTTCCACAGCTGGGATCTGAACCTGTCGATTAGACCATGCTGACTAAAGCACAGCATCTGCTCACTCCTTATGAATTTTTAACACAGTGACTCTACATTAACATTTAATTAGAGCTTGATTATATTTACTAGACTTCAGGGTAAACCTTCTAAGCAATGAAAAGTTAGTGTTTAATAATAAGTACATGGAAAAATAAACCTGCTTCTTTAATACAATTTTGTCTTTTTTTTACTTCTTTGCCATTTCCCCAGAATGCAATTTCTTACTGAAGAGAAAGGAGGAGTCATGAGCTTGCACCCTGTAAGACTACATACATCAACCCCAAGTTGTCACACATAAATGCAGAGTGGAGGAGTGAACTACCAGAAGAGAAAGAATTGAGTCCTTCTATAAATGATTTGTAATAGTCATGCATTTCAGCAGTAAATCAAGTCTTCCTATTTTATCTGATCTCAGATCTTTATGTATGAACTTTGATCTCTCTTCACTAGACCTCTCCTGGACTTTCTGGTCTGGGTTGTTTTTTTTTTTTATTTATGGTTCTTTCATATTTTTTGCTTGGTCGGTTGGTTGGTTTTATTTTTAAACTCTTAGGATCTATTTTTAATTTCTTCAAATCCTACATATGAAAGGTACAGTTTCCTTTACTGCTGTTATTTTTATCATAATAAAATTATGGGGACGGAATCAAAATCATGGGACCCAAAGGTCAATTCATGTTGGGATTGACCTCAGGAGGTCTGTGATCCAAATTCTTGCGTACAGCAGGGTCAGCTGTGAGGTGAGAACAGGTTGCTCAGTGTTTTGTCTTGTTGGGTCTTGAAAACCTCCAAGTATGTGTATTTCTCACCCTGGAATATCTGTTCCTTTGCATGACTGGTTTGTTTCTTTTTTTTTTTTTTTCTTTTTTTTTCTTTCTTCTCCTCCCTTGATTCTAAACATCTGTTTCAATTCATTATCCCCTATCTCCTTACCACACACTGCAGTGAAGAGCTGCCTTCATCTTTTAGACACTTTCCTCACAGGTGTTGAAGGCTGCTGTTGGAGATCCTGAACTGACACAGTTTATCAATGTCTTTCCTGCATTAGAAAGCCGAAAAAACTAGATATGGTATTCTAGATGTGGCCTAACAAGAAGTGTGTAAATTCTTACAATTGCTTTCCTCAGTCTACTGGCCACCCTGATATCACTTGCATTCTGGCATTTCTTAGAATGCATGCAGTTATTTTTTCTTGTCAGAGCTGTGTTTTGACAGAATATAAACTTGGTGCAGTTGGATGCTGGCATGCAGCCACATGACTTAGGAGGTACTGCACTGTCTATCACAGTAGGAGGAGCATTGGGGGATGGCACTGGTACTGCTGCACACTCGCCAGGGGCTCTGGGCTCTATGCTTATTATTAGGAGATGTGACAGGCTGCTTCCCAGAGTAGTAGTACTGTTTGGCAGGTACAGAGGCTAAACATGATTTACCCTCTGTTTAGTTACTGGAGAAAAGCAGAGATAAACAATAACTCAAGTAGCACAATGTTTCCTATTGAAGATACTCTGGATAAGTTAGTAAATGCTGTTTTGAATGCTCTGGATGTGATCAAAGGAGAGTCCTATAAAGTCCAGATGCAGGTCAGTGCATTGCAGTCAGCTTTGCTGCCCTGTAGCCTCACTAGCAATTCAAATTACACAGCGTGTTGCAGTTTTTATCTGTGTGAAAGACTTCAGTTCCTGATTATGCTCTACAAGCAACCCCAACAAAGATGCTGAGATTGCTTGTGTGGGAGTCCAAGAGCTGTTCTTCACTTCCCCAGCTGCAGAATGAACCTACCTTTGTGGCTCCCATTGTCTTTTTTTTTTTGACTCCCTGTCTTATCTGACCCCCACTGGACCACTGCTCAGCACCACCTGTTCATCCTCAACATTCATTTAAAAGCAGGCAACAAAGATGACCAACTCAGAACTGATGTAGAAGCCTGTATTTCCAGCAGAAAAAGAAGTTGTCACATTAATCATAAGAACGAGGAGCAGTGTAAAAGTGCTAGCAGTGTGAAAGAGGCAATCACGTGAACATTGTAACCAGGTAGATAGGGCAAGAAAGGGCACTTCCTATTGACTGTGATGTCCAATTTGCTCTCAAACTGATCTGTAAACCTGAACATCATACAGGTAGAGTAATTACACCCATTAACCTTCGCATTATTGTGAGGTAATGAACCACTTTCAGATTTCATTGTCTCCTATGGAAACACCCAGTTCCTGCAGATCAGGTCTGAGTGCAAGGGTGTGCAAAATCTCATTCTGTATTGCACTGTCTGGAGAGACAGTGTGACACCACAGGAAGAGTGTCGCTAATTTACATATGATGCACATTATTTGTCTGACAAAAATCTGTTTTATTATAGGTACTCTGGATGGGGAAACATGGCATTTCCTCTACCTACAGCAAGTTATTCTTTCATATGACAGTAATGCTAAATTTTCCAGAAGGCATGTTTCATGCTTTCTATGAGGTTTTGTGAAACTTGCGTATACATTTTCCTTTTTTACTTCACCTGAATATGATATAAAAAAAATCCAGAACTGCTGCAAATCAGGAACTCTTTAATTTTTTATTGTTGTTGCTTATTGTTTTGTTTTTTTATCCCAAGTACAAAGCCCATTTTTATAAAATATCAAAATTATAATTTTTGTTATTATAATATGCAGTGTCAGCCAGTAATCCAGACTCCACAACAAATCCCTGTAGATACACACTGTAAATGCCTCTCTAAGTATGCATGCACAGATGCATGGTGTTAGCAACTGGATTAAGAACTAGTGCAGCCTAGTTTACATGGCAAGGAAGCTTTGAACACCCCGTCTGATATTCAGCATCCTTCTAAATACCACTCACTCTCTTATGATCTTCTCTCTTTCTTAATCCTTAAAAAAGAGGTCACCCCAAATCCTCGACTGTGATACTTTGCAATTAACCCCTGCAAGTACTAACTACACAGATTTAACTGTAAAAATGAGATGAAATGGGACTATCTGAATGACATTGCTATTGATCTTGCTAAAGTCTGGGGCATAGGGAAACCCAGTGTACCTATGTTTATAAGGTTAATAAAAAATACCCCATCTCACTTCTACGAGCCTGATGTCTGAAAATTTACTAAACTTTGCATTTTCTGCATCTCTGTGTGATAAAGAGGTGAGCTGCTGAACAGATGGTGGATAAATGACTCTCACTTTTGCTGCTTTCACACTTCCCAGAAGCAAAGCTGGCAAATTGTATTTGGAGCCTGGAATGTGATTTCTTTATTTAAACTACATGCTTAGCACTAACAAGGGAACACTCAGGAACATTAATTCAAACATGCAGAGTGTCTCACTCTGGGAACTGTGTTCAGCCTTTTTAAGAATTTATTATTTCCATAAAATAATCTTAATTGTATCTGTGTGCTGAAAACATACTCATTATCTGTTCATTCTGGTGTCAAAATTACTAAAGTCACTGTATGTATACATATATACACATATGTGCATAAATAAATAGATGTATATATGCATTATGCATATAGCAGATAATTCTTGAGATAAATGACATTTCTACACATGAGAATGTAGTTCAAAGGGCTGCAATGCATTAGTTAGAACAAATAACCTTTCAGTGAAATACATTCAAACTTTTTCCTCTGTCTTTATTAAAATGTCCTGTTTCATACTGAACATATTGCACTACCTCCATCCACAGTGAATTCAGTATTCCCCCCTTCAAACCATTAGCTTACTAACGTTACGTTCTGCCTCATTCCTTTTTATAATGCTGCTGGTTTTACATTGTTTCATTCCCCTTTGCTCCTCAATCACATTACTCAATGCACCTTGCCCTGTCACTGAAACCTACTGCATTCATCACCTGTCTAATGTTTTCTATATCCTATCTACTACAGAGAGCATTTCTTCATCTTTGCTGCATTGCCAGCTGAGGTAATTGTTTAGATTTCAAAAGTGCTTGGTGTCATGTAAGGCAAAGAACTGAATTAGGAAGAAATGAAGCAAAACAAAACAGAAATTGTGTTGTGGATATTTGCTGGGCTTGCCAGTGCTCTCAGAAGGTAGGTACTGTAAGGTGCTGAAAGTCTGACTGCCGTGTATTCTCCATTCTTTTCAAACACACAGATACTCTTGGGTACAATTTCAAAAGTCTGGCTATAGAAACTTTGCTAGAACATCTTGTTGCCATCAAGGCTTGGGCTCTTAAAAGAGCTGTGAAATTAGAATGACACACAGATTATTAATTAATCAAGACAGATCTCTGTGACCATGGCTTTTATTTTTTTTGTTCCTAAGGGAACAAATACTACTTTACAAATGATAGTGACAGATCTTTGCTTTTCACTCTCCTTTTCTACTACACCACCACATATAGTGATTAAAATTCAGACTCCTCAAAACAGATTATATTCAGGTTTCTTCATGACAGCCATCATTCAAAGTAAGCTTGTTTTCTTGGTTTATATATATATATATATATATGTATATATATACATTATAGTTGCTTTACTTGACCATGAAGTCATTTAGTCTGATTTCTGCTACCTGGTAATGATCAGAACAGTAAATGAATTATTAAAAAAAAACCCAAAACATAAAAAATAAAAATAAAAAAATCTTCCTACCAACTTGCTATTATATGAAGTAAATAAAGCATTTGCAGTTGCTGGATGCATATACCTGGGAAATATAATAATATCAAGAGTATGGGAAAAATTGCATGTGCTCTTTCCTAAGCAAGAAAAAATAAGTAAGATCATCATCAGTGACTTGGCTACAGGGATGATCAATTACAGTCCATAAAACCTTCTGCTGGGGTGGAGGAAGATAAAATTTCAAAGCCAAAGCAGCAGGAAAGCAGTATTGTCCATAGTCCAGCTATTCCCAAATAAAGACTCTTTCTGCTCTTCCACTCACCTTCCTTAAGGTCACTATGATATTTTTTTTCCCATCTTTCTTAAAGCCTGGCAGAGTGTTGCAGTTGAGTGCTGTCGTACAGCCAAGTATTGTTTTACTACATTTCTTGCTGTCAGTGCTACATAATGAAAGATGGATAATAACCATTTCCTGTTTTCATCTTTTTTTTTTTTCTTTCCATAATCCCCCACTCCCAGTTTACTTACTGAGGCATTAGATCAGACTTTCAGATGACATATATCAAAGTAAATCTGCTGCTTTTAACTATTACACAATAAAATCTCTTATGTGACTTCTTATTAATCAGCTCTAGCAGACAAGTACAGTTATAGGACAGATGCAGTATAGGAGCGTTTGTTGCACTGACTGGAGATTACGTTCAGTCTGCAGCTCAACAAATAGAAGCTGTTAAGAGCACATTAAGAGCTGATGTGAAAAAGCTCTTAAAGGAGAACTTGGAAAATGGCTGAAATCTCTGAATCCACAAGGTAAATTGACCATTATATTTCCTTCTGTTGTGTGTAAGTGCTACCTAGAACTCTGCATTTTTAGTGTATAAAGGGAGGAGGGCTGAATATTCTATATAGGAAATACTTTTAAGTGAAGCGGACTTTAAAAGTAAGATTTCTATGCTTTTTGTATGGTTTGATGTTTCAAAATATTCCACACATGCTGCACATCAAGATTGATGGTGATATTCTAAATTCTGAGAAAATAGTTTGCACTCTAATAAACACTGCAGAGTTATCCTGGAATAGAAAAATAAGTAGCTATTAGTTTTCACCAGGATGTACATGTTCAGCAATATTGATTCTGAAAATTGGGAATGCTATAGTTTATTAAATTTTATTCCCCCCCCCCCCCCCAAGAATGTTTCCTTTCTTGTATTGACATTTTACAAAGGACCTTCTCCCACTAACTGTAAAATGCTACCTCTTCAAGGCACGACATCTGGAAGGAATTCACCATGCTTCCATCCCTCTCCTCAACAGACTTCTGAGATCCACTGCCAGGATAAGGGGTTAAACTCCTTTGAGTAATATCACCCCGCAACACTGTTCATAATAGTTTAGAAAGGATAAAAGCTCTACTTTTCCTGCCCTGCTTCCAACAGCCACCCTGGCCAATTTCTTTGGATGTTCCATTTCAATTATATTTGTGTGGGCAGCTGTAATAATACCACAGATAGGATTTGCAAAGGGTTCTCCTAAACTAGAGTATAAATGAGCTATTATTTCTTCACTGCTTCCATTAATCAGAGTTAGATTAATAGAAGTTTTAAAGAAAAGAGGAAATTTGTACTGAAAATAAAATTATTCAGTCTAAAAGACAAAACATGCAAAGAAACAAGTGAAGAGAGACAATAAAATATGCAGATGTTTAAAGGCTGAGACATTATAGTGAGGATTACCAAGAGGATTATTGCAAAATTTATCAATATACCACCTATGGAGCCAAGAAGATTCTGTTACTTAGTGTACATAGTTCAAAAAAGTGAAGCAGAACTGCCCTCATTACTTGTAGTGCAGGTCGCTCCCTTGAGCAAGTTTCCTTGCATTAAACATATAGGTTTACAAATATAACTTGGATAGCATATATGAAAATAATGCTGCGTAGAAGAGCATCATACTATTAAAACCATGTAAGAACATAGTAACAGTTGATGAATTTCAGAGACAGTACATTAGATTTGATCTTCAAGTGTAATACCGTTTAAAAGCCTGTGATTTTATATACAAGGTAGAGTTATTTCACAGCCTGAATGTCCAAGAAAAGTGATTATACTGGTGTAGTTCAGCTAACTCATCAAGCATCTGAGAAGCACATGTATAAAAGGAGAGGAGACAGTGTAAATTGTTGAAAAAATATATTATTAGTAAAAATCTGACCTACATCATAAAATAGGTCTAGTATGCCTAAGGATGTATAATGGAAACAGTAACAGATCAGCTGAATAATTTAGGGATGGACTGGACATCACACTTAAAAACAGTACATCATAGACAAGCAATGTTACTTTGACAGAGGAGTGGACAAACAACTTAGTAGATCTCTTCCATTACTAGTTCTTTTCATTCCATGTTCTTTGTAGACCAATATTAAGCACCTCTAAAAGGCACTAGAAAGATTAGACCTCCATTTACTTCTTGTCCTAAAAGCTAGTCTTCGATCACAGAACAGTGATATTATGTTTGTTAGCTACTGTTTTTTACTCTGGAATGAAAGAATATTTAAAGGCAACAGATAAAATAACAATTTCTAATCAATCAGTGTGAATTACTCCAGGAGTTTATGCTGACACATTAACATCCTGTCACTTATAATGAGTAATGTTTCAGAAACAATTATGGTGGCTAAGTTATCATTTCATTAAGAAGTATCAAATGAAAAATGAAATCTCTATCCAGGCTCCAAAAACTGAGTGGTATATTTCAAGATCAACTCAGAAAAAATAAAAATAGAAATATTTTGAACCTTTCACAACATTTCTTCCAAGAGACAAACTAATTAAGTACCTCTGATATCCTAAAATGAAGGTTAGGAGAATATATTTCTCTGTGTTCCGCAACCTCTCAAAATTTCTTCTCTTGGTTACCCAACCTTGCAATTTATGTAAAATCTGTAAAATTTATAAAATTTTCTATTTACTTGCTTGTGTTAGAATGTATAAAAAATTCAAACAAATTAATAGCTAATTTCATGTTGGGAAAATAATCAGGCATGTTGTAAGTGATTTATCATTAACTACATGGGATTTTTTTTTTATATATTATCAATTAATGTGATCAGTTATTTGATATATTTGTTATTTGATATATTTCTTTCATCTTCTGACACAGAAATTTGAAAACACAGGGGGGTTTATTTTTGGAGTTTTAAATATCCACTTCTGTTTGCCTTCCTGTTTCTGAGTGTGAAGACAAACATAAGTGATATTTTGACATTCTTTTGATTAATGAGAAATAATTATACCTTTGATCCCTGAGGCAGGAGTTGACTTTAGTACAAGCTCTATAAAAGCAATGAAACAAAGGGTAACTTCTCTGACCAAGTACCACTCCGAATTTTAACAGAGATCATCACAGTCTGTTTTTCCATTTCCTTCTGTATTAGAATTAAACAGGAGAAGATGATTGAAATCAAGAAAAAAACACTTTGGAGAGAATTTCAAACCTGCGGTGTGTTTTTGTGTCAGGGAAGTTATGGTTCAACAGTCTTATCAAGGAATATGAACTATATATAGATAGCAAGATGACTACAAGAATATTTGCTTTTTATTAAAAAAAAAAAATAAAAGGAAAGCTTGCACCTTACTCCTTTGAGAAGTGAGTAGGAAAAGTAAGAAATAGCTTCCTTTTAGGTTCACTCACTATTATTGCATGAAGAAAGATGTTACCTACACTCACTGAAAAAAAAAAAGATAAAATACAGGAGCTTGGCATCTGACTGTTGCTCCTAAACAGAGTAAATTTAGGGCTAAGGAGGCACAGTCATTACTCACAAAACAGAATCTCGGCTCTTTTCAGGAAAAAAAAAAACCAAACAAACTAATCTCTTATGAAATTTTATAAAAAGACCCCAGATCCTTCTAGAAGTGAAGCAAATCCAGTGAAGGATGTAATTTTTTTTTAGATTTCCAAGCCAAGTTGAAAGTCCCTGAGGGAGTGAGAACCAAAGTAATAATCATTGCCAAAGGATTTAAATTATTATTTTTTTTAACCTTGCTCTAGGAAAGAAAGGAAAAAAAAACCCTGAAATTTGCAGAACTCTTTCTGACATGATGCAGGATTGAACTGGGCTATTTCAGTAGAGTGAAATATTAGGTCATTAGGCTTTGGATAAAGTCAAGAGAAGAAACATTGTATTTCCTGATATTCTGTTCTCTGCCTGTTTGGAATATATTCTCTGTGCTTCCTCAGCTTTGGTGCAACAGTATCTCTGGAATTTATGAACCTGTTTTTTCTCCTTTCTACATGCTGAATATCTGTAGAAACTAGCAGGACCCTTACACTTCATTAATGAAATATTGCTGGTATCTAAGCTAACACTTGGTTCAGCTTCAAGCTGGTGTAAAAAAAAAATAAAATATTTCAATGAAATCTGATCATAAGGTATTTACTAATGTATTATTAATGTGAAACTGAATGGTTTCAATAATAATTCTTAGTATTTATCATTCCCTACAAGGGTAAAATAGACAGGTCCCCATTTATCTGGGTTATTTTAAAGGAGCTACACAAAAGAGCAAAGTGGGTCCCTTATTTCCCTCACATCATCCCACAGGTAGAAAATATGATGTGACAGGGATTTGTCTAGACTTATATCATATGAAGAACAGGCACAAAGTAGATATAATAATGCCTTTCTTTAATGTCTTCTGATTGTTTCACTGAATTTATATTGCTTTGGTACATTAATAATCAGTCTTTCAGAATTCCTTGATGTATCAACTAGCTGTCTCTGAGAGATATCATCTGTATATCAAACTTGCAAGTATGCTAGCCTGTAGTAATATTTGTGTGCTTCACTTGGAAAACTAGTCTTTTTATTTGATGTATTTATGACCTAATTTGCTAGATTATATTGTAATGCTGGATATAAACTGCATCAACAGTATTATTAGTTTTGTTACTGCATGAGGTGAGCAAGATAGAATAAGCAGATTTCCCAGGCTGACTAAAAGTTTTGACATCTGAGAGACTGTCAATACCTGACCAGCTAGACTTTTGCTCCTTTACAATAGCTTTTTGTTTAGTGTTTGAGTATGCCATAGAAACACTCATTTTTTAAAGTAATACAAACGATGGAATAAATTACAGCAAACTTTTAGGCTAGATTTTTTCTTTGTGCTGATCAAAAATTCCACTAGAGGCTGCACTAGAGGCCAGAATCCTATGCTGTGAGGTCCTCTACCCACTGAGTTTTGTTGACACTGCAATTGCATGTCCATATGGATTTCTAGGAGAACTAGACTGGTTTAGGATACCTATTATTAGTTGCACTCACTTGATGACCTGATGGGTCACTATGCAACTGTATAGACTTTCAAATCATACTTCAATCCAGCTTTGGCTTTATGCTTTATTATAAATTTTATCTTTTGATAATAATGGTGTCAACTGGGAATGAGAAAAAAAAAAAAAGAATAGGCTAGTCAATGGGAAAAGATTTTGATCATAAAACTTCAGTCTTATGGGAAGATTTCCAAAGATGTTTAACCCCTTTGAAGATCTGTCTTTAAAGAAGCCAGTTAAGTACTATTATTTTAATTTTTCCAGATTGGAAAGTGCAAAGAGAAGAGACACACTTAGAGGACTGCACGGAAAAATATAAACGCACTTCTAGGTCATAAAGCATTAAGGACAAGGCAGTTCAGATTTATCAATAGTGCTCTGCATGACTATTTCATTTTTCTGATTGATCCTGCCAAGGACTCTTCAAACCTGGTGAGTCTGACCTGAGCTTACCCAGTGACATTGGAGCAGGTGAGGATAAAGGGCCTGATATCACTAGGAACCATAGTGATAGGACAAGGGGTAACAGGTTAAAACTTAAACAGTGGAAGTTCAGATTAGACTGTGAGGGTGGTGAGGCACTGGAATGGGTTGGCCAAGGAAGTTGTGAATGCACCGTCCCTGGTGGAGTTCAAGGCCAGGTTGGACAAAACTGTGGCAGGGGCTTCGGAACTAGATGATCTTAAGGTCCTTTCCAACCCTAACTATTTTATGATTCTATGATTTCAGGGGCCCCAAGAGTGTCATACAGCTATTCAGTGAAGTGCTAGCACTGAGATTAACAGAAGAACCCACAACACACCAGTGTGTTTGAGGAGGTGCTGTGCTAACAACTTCTGTTTGTTGAGAATTTGAGTATTTTTTTTAATTAAAAAAGAAAGCTTACTACAAGTCAGTAAACTTGCTGCTTGCCCCACTGTAGTTATTGATATACAAAGTTTCAAAATTCAATAAAATCCTGTTTTGGAGAAGAGAAAGTGAGCTGGCTGGCAGATCTGTAAAGTGAATACCAGACTTTCAGTCACACCAAGAACAGTAAGTAAATCTCTAAGCACAGTTTTTCAGCCTGAATATAAATAAACAAGCAGATAAATGAAATAAGAAGACTATTATCAGTTTTGCTAGAAAAGTTCAAAGTCTTCCAAATGAAAAGTCTGATACATCAAGGACAAAAAAAATCAGACTGCCTTGCAAACCATGTGGATTTCTATGGGAGGTGATTTGTGCATATCCTAGGGGATCTACAACACATTAAAAGAATGCATTTAATCCTTGTATTCTAAATAGATGTTTCTGTTGCTAAGTGATGTAATATCCTTGTAACTCTATGAACTCCAAGGACAATGACATTTTTGATGTCAGCAGTAAGCTGCTGGAAGAGTGAAATAGAAGAGTTTTTTTAGTTGATGTTTGTTTTACTAAACCTTTCAGATAAATATATTTGCATTAATTTTATTATATTTTCAATACTATTTTTCTCCTAAAAGCATAGCTATACTGTTTTCACTGTTGAAGTGTTAGGTTTATCAAAAGGCCTTTCAAAAGATTCAGCATTTAGTTTTCACCCAAATTCTCTCTTTAATCCCATGGGGGGGGGGGGGGGGGAAACAGGCTTTTGAGATACAGAAATGACACTGGGAGAAGGTATTCAACTCTTGACTGTGTAGTGAACCATCCACCGTGGTACTATAAAGGTTCTGATTATCCTGCTGTGTGCGCTTGGAAGTGGAAGGATGTGGAGGGAAGAAGATGTTAGAGATAAAATGATAGCAACAGAAAAATAATGTTGGCAAGAGAGACAAATGTAGTTTAAATTTCTCTAACAACTGAATAAAAAAATAAATTAGCTTTGAACACATCATTTCATATGAAGAAAGGAAAAAAAATCTGCAAAACTGTTGCTACTGGAGATAACAAGACCAACACTCATATCATTATTAAAAATGGACAGAATATTGAGTGAAATTTTACCTTTTTATTGTTAATTTTTATAGTATTAAAACCAAACAGAATATTGCAAGAGAACCTTGTGCAATTCAGCTATGGAGGAATGCTATTTTTGAAGGTATTTACTTCAGTTTGTTCTGAATTGTGGTGATTAAAAGACTTTGAAATCCCTCAGCAAAAGTTTCTGACATTTCTGCATGTTGTTCTGAGTCTGAGCGGTATTTAAGTGAAGAAGAGGAGAAAAACAGAGTAAGGATGGAGGATTCTCTTTTTTCCCCCTTAATATTTAGAAAATTTCTGTTGGTTTTGATCAATATTTCAAGACTTTTCTATTTTACTACACAAGTTGGTTGTCCTTAATGAAGGAAAAAATCCAGATTGAGACATTTTCTTGCATGTCACAGAACCCTCAAGTGAAATATCATAGTGTCTCAAGCAAATGGTTCAGTCATAGAACCATAGAATAGTTAGGGGTGGAAAGGACCCCTAGTCTAGTTGGGGTGACCCCTCTAGGACCCCATGGGCAGGGTCACCTCACACTAAACCATGCCACCCAAGGTTTTGTCCAACCTGGCCTTGAACACCACCAGGGATGGCGCATTCACAACTTCCCTGGGCAACCCATTCCAGTGCCTCACCACCCTAACAGTAAAAAACTGCCTCCTTATATCTAATCTAAACTTCCTCAGTTTAAGTACAAACCTGTCATGTTTAAATTGTCTGATCTATGGTAGCTTATAGAGAACAAAGAGAAAATATCAATAGGACTCTGATTTTTTTTCAGTTAGAGACCATTTCTCTGTGTTGCAAATGGCACCCAATGCTCTAATGTTAGGGCAGCTGACTCCATTTTTAAAATGCTACCCTAATGTATAGATTATTTTTAGAGTGTATGACTGATACAAACAACTGTTTATTTTATATTTGTGAACTGGTTTCTAGTTTCTTGCAAATCATAATATATTGAAATAGGTTGCCTGTTTGGATCAGTAATATTTTTTTCATAACCAATAAAAAATGTAAAAGCTTAAAGTTGTTTTAGTCAAGTATTGGTTTAGTTATCTATCCTGTTTTCTCTAAATAATAGTTGCAGCATATTAGATTTCCTCAGTTTACTTTCTGTATTTTTTCTGAAATAACAGGTATCACACTTCTACAGATGTCTTTACAACAGGCATCATGTGTGAAGAACTGTACTCAAGACTCTTCAACAAGGGAAAAGTACAGTTTAAAAAAAATCCAGATTTCTTACAGACATTACATTCTGACCCGAGACATGAGCGTGACGCCTTCTTGCCCGGTTTTGCTATTTGGCATGGCAAAACTAGAAGCTTCAAACCCATGGCACTCTGGTAGAATGATCATAGAAAAGAAAGTAGCAATGCTAATACTAAAACTAAGTAGACTATGAAATAATTGTGTAAAATTAAACAACTGAGTAATGCCTGTCAGCATGCTGGCAACCAACTAGGTGACAACAGCTTTTGCCATGTGTGATAGATAGCATGATTGTTCAATGGATTTGTTTACGGTTTATTGTGGCTTCCTGCACATCATTGCCAACTGCATTCTGGACCAATTACACCCTATTGGGATAAATGCTTCCTTCCAGAGAACAATGGAGCCTGCTCTGTTTTGGAGAAATGTATGGGATGTGGGAAGGCAGGCAGAGAAGGATTAACATGTAAAGCACAGAGGCTGCAGGACTGGAAATAGAGAGGTGGTGGGAGGCATAAGGGATGTATTAGCTCCAGAAACTGACTCTCTAGCAGTCCTCAGAGGTGGCAGAAAGAATGAGACTTTCCTACGAGGTCAGCACAGTCCTTCTGCAGGGCACAATGTAAAGCTGAATTCAGGCACCAAATAAATACTGCTTGACTGAAAAATAAATCTGGAGAAAAGCAATCCTACTGCAGAAGAATCTAACTGTGGGTAGGAAGGCAGGATTTATTTTCCAATATATTTTTTTAATTATTATTTATGTGTGTCATTACTTAAATTTTTGGATTAAAAGTTGGTTTGCTTCGATTAATAACCTGCTTAGTAAGGTTCCAACCTGCTTAGTAAAGTTCCATGGGATACAGCCCTAGAGGGGAGGGGTCCAAGACTGTTGGCTGATATTCGAGGATCACCTGCTACAAGCTCAGGAGTGTTGCATCCCAACTAGAAGGAAGTGCAGCAGGAGGGCCAGGAGACCTCCTTGGCTGGATAAGGAGCTCCTGAGGAAAATTCAATTGAAAAAAGAGGCTTATAATAAGTGGAAGCAAGGACAGGTGGCATGGGAAGAGTACAGGGATGTTGTCCGGGAAGCTAGGGACAGGGTTAGGAAAGCTAAGGCCCAGTTAGAATTAAACTTAGATAGAAGTATTAAAGATAACAGGAAGGGATTCTACAAGTACATAGCAAATAAAAAACAGACTAAGGAGAATGTAGGCCCCTCAGGAAGCTCTCAGGAGAACTGGCTACACAGGATTTGGAGAAGGCTGAGGTTCTGAATGACTTCTTTGCCTCGGTCTGCCCTGGCAAAGGCTCTGACCACACCACCCAAGTCTTGGAAGGCAGATGCAGGGACTGTGAGAATGAAGACCTCTGGTCCACTGTAGGAGAGGAACTGGTTCGAGACCATCTTAAAAATCTGAATGTGCACAAGTCCATGGGGCCTGATGAGATCCATCCACAGGTCCTGAAGGAGCTGGCAAAAGAAGTTGCTAAGCCATTGTCCATCATATTTGAGAAATCATGGCAGTCAGGTGAAGTTCCCGATGACTGGAAAAAGGGAAATATAACCCCCATTTTCAAGAAGGGGAAAATGTATGGCCCGGGGAATTACAGACCACACAGTCTCACCTCTGTGCCTGGCAAAATCTTGGAGCAGATTCTCCTGGAAGGCATGCTAAGGCACGTGAAAATCAACAAGGTGCTTGGTGACAGCCAGCATGGCTTCACTAAGGGGACATCCTGCCTGACCAATTTGGTGGCCTTCTGTGATGGGGCTACAGAACTGATGGACAGGGGTAGAGCAGTTGATGTCATCTAGCTGGACTTGTGTAAAGCGTTCGACACTGTCCCACA